>NC_089654.1:5253333-6610000 GCF_037042795.1 Molothrus aeneus
GAGTAATTAGTTATTTTCCAGCCTTAGTGGATGTCTCCTTGTACAGAGAGTGAAAGCCCAGCACTGGGCACTGTGGTGCTTTGGTGGGGGCCTTGCTGGATCTGTGGCCTCCCAGGAACCTGCAGGCCTTGGGCAGAAAATTACCAGATCAGATTATCACTCAGATCACCTACTTGAAGTGCTGGCAGAGTACTGGGTGTAAACTAGATATAAATGCAAAGTTCTCAGTTTATTAATAATTAAAAGTTCATCTTTTGGAAGTATCTTCACAGGTAGCTTTCTAGTTTTCATGCTGAATGCTTCTACACCTTTGATTCTGGCAGGATTCAAAGTAGAGCATTAAACCCTTTGTTGTGTTTCCAGTGTCCATAGCAGCTACAACGATTTATGCATATGCTTGGCTTGTTCCCCTTGCTCTCTGGGGATTCCTGATGTGGAGGAACAGTAAAGTCATGAACATTGTCTCCTACTCCTTCCTGGAGATAGTGTGTGTGTATGGCTACTCCCTCTTCATTTACATTCCCACAGCGGTACGTATGCCTAAGGAGTGCCCCTCTCACATGTCCTGCCTGAGAAGGTTTGCTCTTTCTTATAATATTGTTGACATTTGTCGAAATTTTGGAGACTGGGAGAATCTTTTGCTCTTTTTCTTGAAGCTTGTCTAGTGTAAAGGTGTCTTGTGGGTGCTGGAAAAGCCCAGGATACATCATTTCCCCAGAGGCAGCAAAACCAAGCAAGGTGCTAAGGTGCTGCTGGTGAGCCTGGCAGGCAGCCTCAGGAATCAGGATGTTTGTGGCCCCAGGGAACAGATGCTGATGGCTCCAAGGATAAGTTTCCCTGGCTGGGGACAGGCCTTGGAGAGAGTAGCATAACTTGGGGTTCACCCTTGTGTCTGGGATTAAAGCTCAGCACTGCTCTTACTCTTTCCTCCAGTAAGAGATGTGTCAGATTTAGGCGCGAGTTTATTTGTGCACAAACGGAAGTGACAGCGGTGTCACAGAACACACAGCCTCTTTGCCAGCCTTTTGCAAGCCTTCTGCTGCCTTTTGCAGATCTTGTGGATCATCCCCCAGAAGGTGGTGCGCTGGGTGCTGGTGGTGTTCTCGCTGTGCCTCTCGGGCTCTGTGCTGGTGATGACCTTCTGGCCCGCCGTCCGCGACGACAACCGCCGCATCGCCGTGGCCACCGTGGCCGCCATCCTGCTGCTGCACGCCCTGCTGGCTGTTGGATGCTTGGTGGGACACTGCCAGTCCTTTTCCCTGATCTTTTATATCCTAGGACAGGTGGTGTTATGGGATAGGGAAGGAAGGATTGGCTGGTTACAGGAAAACCTCTGTGGCGGTGTTCGCAGGGGTCCCAGGACGAGGGAAGAGATGAGAATCTTGACTCCATGTTTCAGAAGGCTGATTTATTTTTTTA
Organism: Molothrus aeneus; assembly: GCF_037042795.1. Taxonomy (NCBI): domain Eukaryota; kingdom Metazoa; phylum Chordata; class Aves; order Passeriformes; family Icteridae; genus Molothrus; species Molothrus aeneus. The sequence goes on from NC_089654.1 coordinate 5,254,753, forward strand.
TGATATATATTATATTAAAACGATACTAAAGAATAGAAGAAAGGATTTCATCAGAAGGCTAGCAAGGAATAGAAAGGAATGATAATAAAATCTTGTGACTGCTCACAGCCTCGACACAGGTGGCTGTCATTGGTCATCAGGTAAAAACAATTTCACATGCTGGGTAAATAATTCTCCAGATCACATTCCAAAGCAGCAAAACATGGAGAAGCTGAAGCTTCTCAGCTTCTCAGGAGAAAAGATCCTGGCAAAAGGATTTTTCGTAAAATGTGTCTGTGACAAACCTCCAATGTAAAAATTGCAGTTCTTTTAAATGTAGGAAAAATTGACGCCAGTGTGACCCTGCAGTGCTGGTAATAAATTCAATAATCAGTTATGGAGTCATAGAATATATCCAAGTTGGAGGGGACCCATTAGGATCATCGAGTCCAATTCACCTGGAATTCATCATGGTACCAGCAAAGCCTTAATCTTTATAGTATCCAGTTGCACTCTATTCCAATGAGTACTGTGCTTAGTCCTTTAGAAGGATTAAATGTTCAATATAAAGTGTGGGCTTAGGAGTTTTAGCAGGTTTATATTTTCATACACAAGTAAGTGTTAGAAAACAGAAGACCCTGAGGCCATTGAAATACACAATGAAGACTTAAAATATTTGTTTCCTTATTGGAGGGGGTAGAAGGTGTCACTAGGCCTGACTTTCCACAGCTTCCAGAGTAGATGGATCTGTGCACCTGTGTTTGATGGGTATGGAAAGAAAGATCTGGGATGAGGCAGCACTGTATGTTTCTCTCTAAATAATTTTTTTTCTCTAATAATGTAGGCATACTTTTTTGATGCCCCTGAACTGGAGATTCCTGCACCTATTATTCCTGCTCACAATGGAACAACAGTAATAACAAAGAGTCATTAATAAGGTGAGAACCCTGTCTAAACTTCCTTTTCCTGCAGTCATCACAGAGATCTTAAAACTTTTCCCCATCACTATGGTTGAATGGAAAGGGGGTTAACAGACTAATTTTCCTAAATGGGGTCCATATATAAATAAAATTTATTAACTTTGTTTCATTTGTAAGTTTTAAGTGCAGATGTAAAAACTGAAAAGACTCTGAGGAACAGGTAGGTTATTTTCTTTGAGGTTTGATCTTGGCAAAGAAACTCACATGTAAATAAATAATATACTCAGTCCCAGAGGCCATTCCCTTACAAAAACCCCAAAACATTTATTTGAATTTATTCTGCACAAGTGAAACTTAAGCAATAAACTGTTAGACTCCAGTTTTTCTTTCCTTTTAATATAAAAAGCAGACTGGGCTTTTCCCCCTTGATGTTTGAGACAGTGTTTCAGAGCAGCAGCCCTGTGTGGGGACATCTGTGTAGGCTCTGGGCAGCGCTGACTCAGAGCTGAGCCATCCATCCCTCTGCACTGCATGTCTTCTCTGGGATGGCTTTCAGCATTTGCTTCCTGGCATCCAGGACTGCTGCCAGCAGCAGATGACATTTGAATTCTGTTGGATAATTCTCTGGAGGAGGTCCAGGAACAGGCTAATAGAGGATGTAAAGGCCAGGCCACTCCAAGTACACCAGCCACAAGTGTGTTTGTGAAAACCTGGATATTTACTGAATAGAAGCTACATTAGATTTAATAATATTAAAAATAGCCAAATGTGCTCAGTGAAAGGCACATTAAAAAATTACACAATCCAATCATGCAAGTCAATTTTAGTGGCTTTTCCTCCTGCAAAATAATTTTTTTCATTCCAGATGCCTAATAAGAATCAATATGACAGTAATGGATTTTAGTATTGAGACTTAAATATGTGCCCTGTTGTGTCCTCTGGTAAGGAGCTGAAATATTCACTGGAGTTATTTGTTTCTTTCAGATGACAGCACCAGTTTCTCCATCTAGACAGTAGTTCTATTTAGATTATTTTTTCACTGAAGACCTTGAAAATGTCAAGGACAAGGGATGTGTTTTGCAGCAGGACAGACAGCGATGTCCCATGGACGTATGGACATCTCCATGTTCCAGGATCCCAGTCTAGAACACAAAGGGGTTGTTTTTATTTGGTTGGGATTATTTTATGTTTTGTTTTTGCTTTTGGGGGGGATTTGTTTTGTTTTTCTTTAATTCTGTGCTCGCCACACTGTTTTGCCTCTGAATAAAGCCTTCTGAAGGCGATGTGATTTGTACTTTTTGTGCACAAAGCATCCTAACGCTCTGAAGCCGTGAGGGGGGGGGAAGGTTTGGTCCAAGGCCTGCTGTTGTGACAGGACTGGACTCCCTTGAGGTGGGCCCGTGCCGCCAGCGAGGCTTTCAAAGTGTAAATAAACAGACGTAACGTGGGCTAATGTGACAATTTCCTTCCTCGCCTCCCCGGGCTGCATTCTGTCCCCTTAAACACGGAAAAACCCCAGGCCCCTCAGGCCGCCATAGTCGCGCGGGGGACGCCGGGACTTGTAGTTTCCACGGCGAATGACGTCACTCGCGCACTCCCGGGGAGCGGGCGTGCGCGCCCTCCCATTGGCTGCTGCCTGGGCGCGCGGCGGAAGTGTCGCGGGTCCGGCACGTGGGGCCGTTGGGCGGCGGCTTTGAACGGGCGGCCGGGCCGCGGCCATGGAGGGGGCGGCGGGCGGGCAGCGGGCGCTGCTCCGGCAGGTCGGTCCTCGGGCTGCGCTCCCTCAGGCTGTGTTCCCTCAGGCGCATCCTCCCCGGTCCCGGCTCTATTCTCCCCGCAGGCGCTGGGCTGGCGGATGGTGTCGGTCCCCGGCCTCCTCACCGTGTCTCCCGTCAGGTTCTGGGGGATGAGCCCCGCTCCCCTCACCCTGCGCTCCCCTCAGGCGCTGCCGTGGCGGGTCCCGGCTCCCGTTCCCGGTCCCTCCCATTGTCACTGTGCAGTCACTGCGCTGGCAGATCCCGGTCCCCCTCCCGGTCCCTCCCGTTGTCACCATTGTGCTGGCGCTGGGCTGGCGGGTCCCGGTCCCTCACGCTGTGTCCCCGCAGGTTCTGGGCTGGCGAGTGGCCGCCGCCGTGACCTGGTCCGTGCTGCTGCTGCCCCTCTGCACCGCGGCCTTCATCGTGCTCAGCGGCCTCGACCCGTTCCACCCGGTGCGCTGGATCTCCAGTAGGTGCCCGGCCGCGTCCTCCTGATTTTGCTCTCATTTGTTTGTGTTTCTGTTTTTTGTTGTTTGTTTTTTGTTTGTTTGGTTTTTTTTCTACACTCTGTTGTTTCGCGTTCTATCCCAGATAACGGGAACTGACGGTGGCATCGTGTTACACTTGTGTTTCGAATAGTCTTTGGCTTTTGAAATGTTTCTGTGTTAAAGCTGCAGCAGCCACAGTCCACCCTAGGTGGGAATAAGTGTTGCAAGTTCATGTGAGTCTGTCCCTCACAGAAGAAATAACAACAACACCAAAAAAACAGATTAAGTGCTTTAGTTATCTGCTCTGAGTCCTTGGACACACTTCCCCTTCCACCTGTTCCCTTCTTCACTTTTCTCTATGGTGCACTGAATCCTAAGAGAAATTCCTGAAGCAGCCACTGTGCGTGGTGAGAATAACTTCCCCTGAGTGCCTGCAGTGAAAATTGAGAGATGTTTAGCTGGAAGCTCGTTGCCTGTGATCATTGAGCTGCTCCAGGCAGAGAGAATTGACTTCCTTCCTCCCTTGAAAACAGAAAAGCTCAAAAGAACCACTCTGTAAGAAATTTCTTCCCTTTTTGGTGTGGCTGGATGGCTATAGCTTTTCTTAAATTAATGGAAATGTGATATTTGAGCCACAGTTTAATGTTTTGGGTTTTTTTAAACAAATTCCTGAGTGTTGATTTATAAGAAAACCAGTTATAAGGGTGTCAAATAGTTTCTATGAAGTTTAAATATGCTTTTGTGCAGAAGTGTTTTGTAGCTGGGCAGACCTCATGTGGGATTAGAAAATCCATTGGCCATTACTTCCCTTTAAGCATTCAGTGGATTATTTTCCATTGCTTAAGTGCTCTTTTCTGTTACTTACTGCATTGCTGCTGTGTTATTCCAATTTTCTGAACAATAATATTTTTATTTTTTAGATTCTTTCAATGATTTGTACACCTCTTATGTCATCTTTTGTATCTTCCTGATGTCTGTGGTGATAATAGTAATAAGCATCTTCAACGTTGAATTTTATGCAGGTGGGTTGTGTAAATTGTTGAACTGTTTTTGATACCTAAATTAAATAGGATGATCATTTATAATTTAGTGATTGATCCTGACAATGGTGGGGGTTTTTCTCTTTTTTATTTTTTAATGCCAGATTTTATTATTGAGAGGTGAAATGATTTTTCTGCTTTTATTTACAGTGGTGCCATCGATACCATGCTCTCGATTAGCACTGATAGGAAAAATTATTCACCCTCAGCAAGTGATCCATTCTTTTGTTCATGCTATCATGGGAATGCTGGTTGCTTGGTGTGCTACAGTCATGACAAAAGGGAGGTTCCAGTTTCTTGCTGTGTCCTGCACACCTTCAGAAAGGTAATTGTGTGTGTGTCAAAGATAAACAATGAACTTTTATTGTAAAATGTATTTACTGATGGTTTCTTTCAAAAAAAAATCCCAAGAATTTGGGTATTCTCAAAACCCAATTATATGTTGATTTTCTTTATTAAGGGACAAAAAATGCCCCCCTTTGTAAATGTTACAATGCAGAGAGAACTGGGCCAGAAAAAATACATTTCCAGGATTCTTAATGGATTCTTCATTCTTGATGACAAGTTGGTTGTCACTTGAACTAAGTCCTGGTCCGGTGGTTAATGGCATATGTTTCATGCATAAATTACAAAAACAGGTGGTGGGATTCCTACTTCAGCAAAAAACTTGCTGAGATATCATCAGATGTACAGATCAGCAAAGTAAAATCAAGCTTCTGATTTGAGTTTCCTTAGGCTTGAACAGCTTTTTGTTTTGCACTCAGAATTGATTCTAAGTTTTCTGTTTTAGCCTAGAGGATGCTGTTCCTCAGATGTGCCTAAATGAGTATCACCTCTTCTTTCTACTTTCTGGAGCTTTCCTGGGATACAGCTACAGCCTTTTCTTTCTTATTAACAACATGAATTATTTGCCATTTCCAATCATACAGGTAAGAGCTTTAAGCATCTTTGTAGAAAGACATGTATAAGTGAAACAGTGCTCAAAAAAGCCTGGATAATTTATGAGTGTGGCAGCAGGAGCTGCCTATGTGCAGCTGCTGTCACTGATAGATGAAGTGTACACCCAGCTTTAAATGCCAGCAGTGTTCATCCTACTCCTCCTGCTCAGCTCCTTTTAAATGAACAGAAACTGGGATGCTCTGACTCTTTAAGATTTACCCTGCACCCTCTGATGCCTGTTAAAAGCTGGCTGAGGTAGCAAGTGAACTACAGGAAAAAGACAATGTGCACAAACTGGGTATCAATTTCAGGAACTCACAACTAGGGTCATCTAAAAGCTGAAAATCTTGACAGTTAAAAAACCCCTTCAGTTCAAGTCTAAATAGCACATTAAATCTTGCTTAGAGCTCAACATCCAAGGCCTTTTTGTGTGTGTAGCACTATGGAAACTGAAATTCCATTAATTCCTCTGGAGGAGTCCTGCAGAAATCTGTACCAGTGTGAAGCATCACCTTAAAAATATTTCTGTTGCTGCAGCCTCACAGCAGCCATTAACTTTGCCTGATTCCCAGAATGACACAGTCCAAACAATTTGGCAAGAGATGTCTTTATCAAGGTTGGTTGTGTTATAGTGGAAAACACGTGTGCTGCATTTTGCTGACCATTCATCAGCAAACCAAGCAGCATTTTGGCAATGCTGTAATTAGAATATTAAAAAAAACTATTTCAATATTGTTAATTATCTTTTTTTGTTTTTCTTTCTTCGGGTTTTCTGTTTGGTTTTGGGTTTTTTTCCCTTTTTTTCTTTTTTTTTCCTAATGCAAGTTAGTAAAATAAAAAATTAAATCACTTTGGTTGCATTTGCATGGTTTCATTTTCCTGGTTTCATTTGTCATCTGGGTTGCTTCAGTCATTTGGAAACATACATAGTTTATTTATTTGGAGGAAAGTATCAGTGTTATGTTGGTTTTGCTGCTTGGAGGGTTCCTGACTCTGGAACTCAGGCTTGTCTAAATTTTCCCTATATTTTAATTGAACATTTAGAATGTAAATGAAATCCAGTAGATTAAATATGCCCTCTTTTTTCCCTTTTTTTTTGCATTAGACAGGATTACTTTGGTTTGTTCCCTTGTGTATTGAGTCAGTCTACCCCATTCTTCATTTTCACTGCTACAAGCAGGAAACAGACTAAGAATTAGAAATGATTATAAAATGTCAGGAAAGATTGGGATCATAATTAATCAATGTAACACCTGGAATTACCTTAATTTAAGTTTTTAATTGATCTAGACTTCATGCTTTCAAGTACCTTGTCCTTTTTTGTTGTACTATTTTTATTAACTGTTTCATTGATTAGTTCTGCATGTGGAATACTAAACTATTTATTTTGTTTGGTTTTAGCAATACAAGTATTTACGTTTCAGAAGATCTTTGCCTCTCCTGATAAAACACAGTTGTGTGGAATCACTATATTTTGTTAGAAACTTCTGTGTCACATATTACTTTTTTGGTAAGGGTTCCTGAAATTCTCTATTTTTTTATTTGTAATTCCCGTGTTTGAAAATTTTAATCAGTCAGGCTTTGGACTGCTGCTTTGATTGCCTGGGAGTGGAGCTGTGGTGTCCCAGAGCTGAGCCTGGCACTCCAGCAGTGGGCAGGAAGGACTTTCCTGTGTGTAAGGTTGCTGGTCCCATTTTTTTAGGCAAAGATCAGCACTTTGGCTTTGCTCTCAGGTGCCCTGAATATTACTTGGAGGGAGGCAGGATGGCTCCCTCCCATGTGAAAATGGAGTTTGGTCTATAGCAAAAAAAAAAATCTGTGCTGATGAAGATGATTGCACTGGACTTTGAAAAATCAGGAATTCTTTGTTAGGGTTGTAATTATCCTCCTAAATGATGTCAAAATATGCAAGAACTATTATCCCTTTATTTACATCAGGGGATAAATTAGAAGTATGGTGGTTCTATATCGGATTCCATTAAGTCTTTAAAAGCACTTTGCTGCTGCCTGGGCTGTAGTGAAAATTAATATTAAATTACTATTAACCCTCTTTTGTTAGTGAGGAAACACAATTAACTCACTGCTGAGAAGCAGCAATAAAAGAGGAGGTCTACATCTCTCAGTGTACAGCTGCTAGCCTGAAGCCTTTTTTCATTTTCTTTTTTGTGTTTCTTGAAACAATCCCCGAAGGCAGATTGTTTCCTTGTCCATGTGAGTTAGAAGACCAGTCTCTTGTTTCTGCATAAATTCTATTTTTGTCTTCTTTTTTTTTGCCTACTGTGTGTGTGTTTTGTAGTGTTGTATTTGTTTCAGAGTTTCTTTTTGAACCCCCAGGTTATATCCCAAAGGTATGGATATGTACCACGATGGGTCTTCACACAGACAGGTAGGAGGACATTGTGCTGGAAACTGGGAATATTGTAGAGAGGTTCCTTTGCTGAGGAAGTGCAGCCTGGCAGCAGGACTCAGTTCTTTGCCTCTCCACAACAAATGTGGGCAGCTCTGGCCTTTTCTGAAATGAATCCTAAAGGAACTAGCATCCCCTTGTAGGAGCCATCTTTTCATTAAGATAGTAATTAGGAGATCACTTTTTTTTTTCCTGTTAGTCTCTAAAGTATTAGAAAGGGTAAACACTCCAGATTGCATCTATGAGTTTTATCTGATTTTCTGTGGTGGTTTTTTTGGGGGGGGAGTGAGGGCAGGGGGAATATCCTTATTTTTTTATGACTATTGTTTGTTTTAGAATAGGGAGGCTGGAGTCTTCATATGTTAATTGGCTAAAACTGTAGTCATTATTAATTAATATTTATTTTCCTGAATTTCATTAATTGTTCATAAGAAGAATAATAAAATACTTATATCCTCTTGGTTGTTTTATCTGCAGTAAATTACATCCTCTTGACACTCTGAGTGGCTTATTGGATCTCTCCTTGTTTTACCATACCTGGCTGAGTGGTGTGTTCCTTCTGATGACCTGGTACATTGCTTGGCTGCTCTTCAAAATCTATGCCACAGAGGTCAGTACTTGTGACAGTGCTCCAGTTACATCATCAGTGTGACACAGATCATTCTTTCATTTCAAAAGCAGTTTTACTGGAAATAACTCATAATTCTTGAATTTTCACAGCATGCGCTACAGATAGTAGCTGATAACTGAATAGTCAAGAGAGACCTGGCATTAATTGATTTTCCCTTTCTTCTCATAGCAAGACTTGTGCTCCTTACAAAATTCATGTTTTGTTCCTGCCACCTCCTCCTCTTACTCCTGCTTCTGTTTCCAGATATTTCCTTAGAGAGGAAAAAATTCTTCCTCTAACTTGATTTTAATTTTTTTTAAATTAAAACACTATGAGACTCTTGATAAAAGAGAAAAAAAAGTGAGATTTAAATCCTGGGTCAATGGATTGGTGCAAAGTATTCATGGAATGAAATGGCAAATACAGTGCTGCTGGGGTGTTTAATTAGCTTTAATTAGAAAGGTATAGTTGTTGTGACTACATTGAGAAAAGATCAACAATGAGTCAAACATGACAACAGCTCTGAGGTGTGAGCAACCTGTCTCAAAGGATAATAACAAGCACCAGTGAACACCTTGTCAACCTCTCTAATTACTGTATTGCTTATAAAACTGTGGGAGACAAAAGAAATCATCCATCTGTGAAAGTATAAAATGGACTTTGCCCTTTTGGCTGATGAAAAAAAGATTTGTTTATCCACATGGTTTTGTTTTTCTTAATGAGCTAAATAACTTCCAAAGTTGCTTTTAAATATTTGCATAGTGTTAATTGAAAAGTCAGGAAAGAAATTGTGAGATTAGCCACATGAGAACATTTATTTGAAGATGATAAAGATATCTGGATTTTCTATGATTTCTCATTTTTAAATGAAAGGAGTAAACTCTTTTTGTTTCTGTGTTAGAAATTCCAGGCCAGTTTCCTGGTCTTTCATAAGATTTTCTCGTGCTTGACTCTGTATAACATAAATTTTGATGTTTGTATTTAGAGTCATCATTTTCCCATTCAACCAACATTTGCTCAGGAGACAGACCAGTGCCTGCCTAAAATCTTAAACAGCAATCCTCCCCTCCTTATAAAGGTAATTGAACTCCTGCCTCTTCCTGACAGGTGTGTGCTCAAAAGGTGTTTTTCAGAGCATCCAGTCACATCTTCCAGGTACCAGTTCTGGTCACTGAGGTGTCAGTTCCTTGAGAAGCTGCCTCAGAGCGCTCACAGGCTGTTGCATTTAATGATGAAAATTTGGTTAGTGGTGACATCTGCTGGTGCTCACCATGCTGTTACCATGAGCTGAACATTCATTTTGTTAGAGGAGAGATCTGTGTGCAGCAGAAGTCTCATGGTGTGTACTGATGCAAAACCAGCAGCTTAGTGGCATTCAGGTTTTTGTAACTCATCTTGGAGTCTTGTCACATAAGCAGGTGTTTTCTCAAACCTTTGCACTCTCAACATCTTGTCCCTGCAACATATATTTGAGAACATGTGTGTGTTCTCTCTTGAAATTGAAAATGTTAATATTTAAATATTTATATAAATATGAAATATAAATATTTCATATTTAGGTTGGAAGTTGGATTTCTTTTTTATAAAAGGTAATAGTAAAAAGCTACTTAAAACCTGTGAGTAAAGAAGAGGAATTTTGGTCTATGTTAAACATTAATAGGACTTACTGATGATAACACTTAGAAATTGGAGACCTCATTGAAGAGGTATTATGTAAATAAAGATAAGAATACTCACTTGCACATGCAAATTCTACCTTTACTGATTTTACAGATTTCTGATAAAGCTGGAGATATAATAGGCTGCAATACGTTTTTAAGCTTTGCTGCTTTATCTGAGGATAGGTGGGGAAGAGTTGAGTACAAACAATTAAAGGAACAGAAAATCTAATACATTATCTCAGATGTCATTAAAATGCCCAATTTATAATAGGGTTTTGAATGTTGTGAGAAATCTGGTTATTTTTAGTTTGGCACATTAATTGCTTGATCACAAGAAAAAGCAGTGGTAGGTTGGTCCCAAGGCACTGAACCTAAAACTGTAGTTGAGTTCTGGTTTGCAAAAACTGTTCTTTTCTTAGACTTTTTAGTGTCTTAATACCTTTCTGCCTGAGCTATTAGAATAAAACAAGTGTTAGATCTTCTTGAACTCCTGAGAATTGACATATCACTAAAGCTCTTAATAGCCCTGCAGCCCCATCCAGGGTGGTTTTGGGGATTTGCCTCCATTCTCTTTGTGTTACATGACTGGTTTTAGCCAGTGTGAACTCATTCTTTGGGAGTTGAGGGATTGATTTTGTATGGATAACTACATATTTTTTAAGCAAATACAGTGGATTTTGCATGCACTAAAATATTTTCCTTTCTTTGCAGTTTTTAGCTTTACAAGACTTGATGTTACTTTCTCAGTATTCTCCTGTTCGACGGCAGGAAGTCTTCAGCCTTAGTCAGCCAGGTAATTATAAAAATTATTTTGTGTTGATTCCTTTTTTTAAAATCACCAGTCAAACACTCTTAGAAATTATGTGATGTTGTAAGGTATGCTGCATAAGCCAGGAGCCTCTTTCTTCCCTGTGGTGCCTTTTCCAAAAGGCTGCTTAGTTATTTATATTCATATTGTTTCAGCTGCTAAACTCAAACCAGTTGTGGTGTCTGTTGGATTTAAATGACAGCCAGGAGGAAACACAGGTTTAGGATTTTGAAAGCAGGCCCCACTTCACACCACCAGTCCAGACTGGATAACCTAACAGATGTGTATGGCAGCTGAATGTTGAGGTGTGTGTGAGTGAGGGGAAATCAGGTACAAATAGTGAGTCACCACTGCAGCTGTGAGAGCAAACACTGGCTGGAACTTCAGTTAGTGCACAGTCCTTTTGCTGTACTCAGATATGGCAGAGGGGGTCAATTAAAACTGCTTAGAAGCCCTCAGGAACTTTTTGTAGCACCTTATCAGGAATTCTAGTGTTTGCACTGCTTCAAAACTGTGTTGACATCGCCACTGGTATTTGTTCATTTTAGCTGTTCAGTGATTTCAGATCTGATGGGCTGAACTGCCTGTGTTGCCTGCTTGCTTAGCAGGTTTCACTGAACTCTTTTTAGAGTTATCCATTGAATCTGTCCATGTTTTCATCTTCTCTCAGTGCAAACAAGCTGTCACAGTGGAAATGCCCTGCGGCGTTTTAGAAGCTGAGTGGCACTGTGACAGTGAGGCTCCTGCTGAGAGCACGTGGGCACTGTCAGAGGGATGCAGGGAGCAGCAGCTGGGTTAAACTCTGCTCTTTGTGTGCACTGCCAGGTGGGCACCCTCACAACTGGACTGCAATATCCCGGGAGTGTTTGAGTCTCCTCAGTGACCTGACTCAGAGGCTGATTGCACAGCAGGAAGCAGCAGCAGCAAATGGGAGAGCAAAGCCACCAGTGGGAGAGCTGAAAGTACCTCCTCAGACTCCAGGTATGTGAGAAAGTGCTCATAAAGGTTTGTAAAGCATGAAGGTAGCAATAGATAGTCTCAATTAAATTTTATGAGGAAAATTTCTGCAAATAAATACAAAATTTCTGCAAATAAATACAGACAAAAAGATCCCTCCCCCAATTAATCCTAGGTATTTGTGTTGAAGTAATCCCAAAATAGCTAGAAAACTTGCAATTATCATGTTTACTCAGTTTGTTTACTTGCATGATATTATGTTCAATACAGTATTTTTTCCATGCTTGCATGAGTAAAAAAAGTCTGATTATCACAGTTTCAGTAAGTGGTTCAACACAGCACAGGGAGAATTTAAGTCATGCCAAGAGATGCTCTGTAATTTGCATAACTGCTCTTATGATTAGTTTAAGATGGTAAAATTAGGTTCTGTTTATGTTTGTGTGATTCACTAATATCACTGTAGAGTGAGGAAATCCCAATCTGACTCCTGAGCTGTGAGCAGCCTCCAGGCATTTTGGGTGTTTTACATGCCAGACTTGGGCATCATTCCTGGCAGCTCAGCTGTGTTAGCACGAGGCTGCCAGGTAATGGAATCCCTTAGCAGGCAGTGCCCTGGCAACAGCAGGCACTGTTGTATGTCACAGGTGAATTTCTTCTGATGCTGCTGATCCTTGGATTTGCAGACAGACATGCCTTTTCTTACATGCCAATCAGAATGACCTTTCATTCATCTATGGATAGCCTTTCTTCTAGTACTTAATGCTAAGAGCCCACTCTATGTACATATATATCAGGATGTTGTAATATTGGCTAGCAGGAGTAAAATGAATAAATGCAAAAGATTTATTTAAATTTAAATTTATTTTTATATTTATATTTTATATTTATTTTCTCATCACTTTTTACTTTCTCATCACTGCTGTTTTTAAGCTGATGAACTTTGAAAACACTCCATGCTTAGGTTGATGTGTACTTCTTTGCAAGACCAGAGTGCTAACCACGTCCTTTTGTATTAGCTCTGATACAGAAGTTGTTGAAATAGCAATCAAATAACAAAGCCATCTCCTGTGTCATTGTGCCAGCCTGTTGTCTTCATGCAGTGTGTTTTTTGTCCCTAGGAGCTGCTGGGATAGAAGATATGTCATTCCAGTCACAGAGGTCCAACATTGTTCTCAGAGCCTCCATGTCTCCCCTGGTTAAGCCATCCCTGATGCCTGTGAAGACATCTCCTGGCTCTGATGTTGGTTCACCTTTCAGCTCTCCTGCCTTAAGTTACAAGATGGGAGCTGTGGATGTAAAGTCTCCTTGGCATGGAACAGTCCAAAGTCCCCATGTCACGAGGAGGGGACCAAAGCTGTGGACGTCGGTTTCAGGTAAAGATTCTTCCACAGCACTTGAGCCTCAGAGCCATAAGCGTAGTGGCCCTGTCAATGGAGAGCTGCATTGTGAGGATGAAAGGGACAGCAATCAGTTTTTCTGAGGCACTGTATTTTTTTCCTTGCAGATCAGCAAATGAATGGTTCCCACCATGAACCCTCCCCAGTGCTCTCTGCTGCAAGAACTGGCAGCGAGGCAGTGCAGCCAAGATTTATTTACACATGGCTTCAGAACAAGCAAGAACAGGTGGAGTAAAATTTCAGTGCATAGGGGGTGCAGCTTAGGTGATACCTCTCTGGAAGAATTTTCCCCTTTATGGAATGAATGCTTCCTTCTCTACTTAGCTTATATACCACAAATCCTTCCCTCCATTCCCAATGCCTTTATGCTGTGTGAAGGCGGTAGGGTTGAGAAGGGCCAACTGTGCATGCCTTAAATAAATGCAGATGATATGTTTAATCTTTTGTTTCTTTTCAGATAAAAAACTTCTTGTCCAAACGGGCATTGATAATGTATTTCTTCAGCAAGGTAAGGGTGGTCCTGTGTTTGAGACTTAAAACTGGCTTTAAAACCTGTATTTTCATCTAAAGCTTTCTATAAGTACAGTTTCTTCCTTGCTGTGGGTTTCACAGCAGGATTGTCCCATCCCAGCAGAAAATAAGAATAACAATGCTGTTTAAAACTCATCTGATTAGAAACTGTATTTTACTTAAAGTATTCTTAGCCCTTGAACACTAGCTCATATATATCCTTCCCCCCCACACTTTTTTTTTTCCTCCTCAATTACAGCTGTAGCATTGTGGGCAGCTTCTGTCCAAAGAAAATTTTACTTTAAATCAGATTTTTCTGGCTATTTCCCAAGATCTGTTGGCCTTGCAGGTCTGTTCTGAAAGCTGCAAGTTTGGCAATATTATTTATAAAGTGCACTCACAGCACTTTGGTTTCTTTCTCAGCACCCAGAAGCCTCCATCCAGGCTGTCTTCTGTGATGCCCAAATGCACATCTGGGCTTTGGAAGGTAAGTGGTTTCCAGGTGATCCACTCTGTGGGTTCATTGAAAACTCTCTGGGCTCTGTGCTTCATAAACGTAACAATAAAAATCTTTTAAATGCTTTTGACAAAAACACAACTGCATTTCAGACACCAACATGACTAAAGTCTAATTCACATATTAGTTTTGAGATCCCATGTGAGATCTCTTCCTTTATGTTCTGTACAGATTCCTAAACTTGATTTCTGGTGCTTCTCTCTCATGTGAACCCATGTATCACTTTTACATTTTTTCTAGTGACAGATTTGTGTTGCCTTTTTACAACAGCTTTTCTGACGAAAGGCTCTGGGTCTTTGTTTATCAGGGAGCTGAGGGAGGCATTCAGATAATAACTTGGCAAATAAACAAAAAGATGGTTTGCAGAGAATTAGAAGAACAATGACAGTATGAAATTACATTTTGGATTTTTATTGTTTCTTTCAAAGTTGTGAGTAAATACTGATATTGATAGAATCTTCTATTACATTTGACTGTGCAAAGTTGATCAGTTTCCTTGGTGATGTGTTTTATGGGCAGATGTGCCATGCTGTGTCAGATTGAAGGTGATGGCTTGGGATGTAGAGAGTCTGGAGATGGGAATCATACATAATTTTTATATATAAATCTCTCTTGCTTTACCAACCTCAAGCTATTATACACCTGTCAAACCAGTGAGTGGTCCAGAGCTGAGGTGACTTTCAGCTGGCAGCAGCAAGTCCTGAGGTATTCCAGCACACTGGTGGAATCTTCAGGCAACACCATAATCTTTGATAGTGAATTCTCACCTTCGGAAGCATGAATTACAACAAATTTCTTTTTTTTTTTTAAAGGTCTGTCTCACTTGGTAGCAGCCTCCTTCACTGAAGACCAGTTTGGAGTTGTCCAAACTACACTGCCAGCTATCCTGAACACGTTACTGACTCTTCAGGAGGTAAAACTGTGAACTTTTCCTTGCTGCAAGGCAAATTCAGGAGAGGAGGAGTCTTGCTGATTTTACATAATAACCTTGCTGACTAGTCATAACATTGAAGTTGCTGCCACTAAAACAGCTCTGATGCAGTTAATCTAACCAAAACAGCTGGTTGACACTATGTACACTATGAAACAGCTGAATAAAAGAAAAGCCTGTTGGTTTTTTAAAATGAGGAAGGAGAAAATATGCAATATTTAATTCTAAAGAAATGCTACTGTGTGCTCAATTGAAGAGTTTATTTCAGGGATGCAGCAATTCTAATACAATATCTTTTGCAGAATTAGAACTTGATCTTTATCTGTTGCACACAATTCCCGGTGCAATGTGGAGCACTTGGAGGCATTGCAAATCTCAAGAGATAAAATCTGTGTCTCTGCTAATAGTAAGACACTACTCTCAAATTACTGATGTTTGTGTAATGTGTGTTTTAAAAAATCCAGATTTATTTCCAAGGCTATCCATGTCCTATTAACATAACCATTTCACACTGCCCTAATGGAGGTTCTTGGAAAGAATTTAGAGGTTATTAAAGTTCTTCAGTGTAAATCATCTATTCCAAGAACAGGCACCAGGGGGAAAGAAAGCCCTTGTTTGTGAAAGAAACAAGTCATAATACAGGACAGAATTGTGTTTCTCCTGCAGCATGTGATGTTCTTAGCCTAAGACTCAGTAACAGAGAATTTAATTTCACAGAACTTGATTCTATGTTCCTGTTGATGGCTGGAAAATGCTCAGTCTCCAAAACATTTTTGTGTGTCTTGGTGGAATTTCTGAACTCGCACTTTGTCTTTGCTTTATTTGACACAAACATGTTACATGATGAAATAATAGAACAGATAACAGGAATCTGTTTGTTTTTCCTGTCAGGTCGTAGACAGACATTTCAAACTGCCACATGTTTCTAGCAAACCTCCCCGGATTTCAGGGAGCCTGGTGGACACATCCTACAAAACACTACGATTTGCACTTAGAGCATCTCTGAAAACAGCCCTCTACAGGATAACTACTGTCTTTGGAGAGCACTTGAAGTAAGAACTTCCTCATGATTGCTTTCTTGTTAAATTTGGTTTAATTAGTGTTATTGTAGGACCTGTGAAAATCAAAATTTAGGGGAAAATCCCTTCTGGTCATTATTATAATGTGGTATTTTAGGTTGGGTTTTTTTCTTTTTATTTGTGAAACCCTAAAAAGTTCCTGTGTAGATATATGGTCCCCCTTCAAATTTATTATTCATAGATTTCTGGGCAATTTTTCTTAGTGACTTTTCATGAACTCTTTAGAAGCAGTTCATGAATACCACTTGTTTAATAAATCTGAGCTGCTGAAAAGAAGATAAATCAACTAGAGGCAATTGTTCTGCAGGGAGAAAATCCTATGAGGGGTCCAAATAATGAATTCCATTGCTGCCTGGTTGTCCAACAGCTCTTCTTCAGCCACTCTCCCAGCAGGCAAACTTCCATCCTTGGCCTTAGAATATGTGGGACTGAAACTTCCTGTAGTATCTGCCCATCTCTCCCTCTGGGGATGAAATGTCCCTCAGTTTAGAAGTGCTCAGTATACAGGAGGGATCCTTTTAGGAGATCCTTTCTTACCTAAATCATCCTTGCAAGTTAATCAGTTGCTGTTTAGAGGTAAGGAAATGGGCAAGGTTTCCTGGTATAGGTATGTTTTAGAAGCTGTTGAGGATAGGAATTGACAGTTTCAAGGGTTAATATGCTTCTTTGTCTTGGAACATAGATGGTTTTTCATAAAATTTAGCTTCAGTGTAATTGATTTCAATGTACACTCAATTTTGGCATGAGACTTTATTTTTGTGCTGTATTCTAATGTAAAATGTTCTGCATTTGTTTCTAGTGCTGTACAAGTGTCTACAGAACATAAGAAAAGACTTCAGCAATTCCTGGACTACAAAGAATAAATTTTGATGAAGCTATGGTTGGTTTTTTCAAGACTTTTACTAAGAAGAAAGTGGGACTAATGAGGCTTTTTACATTGGCTTTTTGGAAAAGCATATGGAAGTATAAGTTGCAGAACAAAACTTTTAGAACTGTAGAAGAGTTCTTATGGGTTTGGATCATTTTTTGTATAATAAAACTTGTAAAATTCATCTTGCCTTCTTTTAATATCACTTACAAATGAGAAAGTGCCAGTTCTTCTTTCTAGGTAAGACTATGACATTTAAGATTGCCAGAGTTATTTTGACACTCAGATCTTTCATTATTTTTCACACTGTGTTCTTTCCCTACTCTGTTCTGTTAAGGGGCTGAGGAGAGATTCACGTAGATACTTAGTGCTTAAGTGCTTCATAAATTTAGTTGATAACACTTTAAGATCAAGAGTGGAGTTTAAGTGTAGGAAACAGATGTGCCAAGGAATAAAACATGCTGCTCCTCTGTAAGCTGGAAATGTTCCTTCAGAGTAAAATGGGTGTGCAGAAAGGCATTATTAGCACACAAATACTGCCTGGGAAGGGAGCAGCTCAGATTTTATCTTTAAGGTGACTTAGCAAACCAAGTTCTGATCTATACAGAAACTTACAGGATACAGTACTGCAGTTAGTAAAACTCCTAAGTAATGATACTAGGAATTAAAGTTTAGATCAACAGCTTTCTGTTCGGTGAAGGAAGGATGAGTCCTACACACATCCAAATTTTTCAAAATGATACACATTATTGGTAGATTCTGGTGAAAAATACTGCTTTTTTAAAGCTTTTAATCTGAAAACCTATCTAAAAAAATTGAAAATTAACTACTCAGTTTTTTAACAGACTCCAGTTACTGTGATACTATATTGGAAAATGTGTGGAGTATGAAGATGAGAACAGTAAGCTAAGTGGTCTTGCAAATGAATTTAGTTTGATAAGGGGAAACAAAACTATCATTTTCCTTCAGTGGTGTTAATCCTATTTTTTTGTTGTGTTTTGGTTTTTTTTGTTTGTTTGTTTGTTTTGTTTTGTTTTTTGTTTTCTTTAACAGGGGACCCAAGATTTGAGGATGGCTGTGGTGTTAGTTATGTTGGTGTGATGTAGCTGTGTAGTAATAGGGTGTCAGTAAGGTTTGGGTAAAAGAGAAACCTCTGAATTTCCAGTGAGACCTGCATACTGCTTTCTTCAGTACAAAGAGGTAATTTTTTTGTAATGCAGACACTGCAGATGTTAGATTTGGTAGTGAAAATGAGAATTATATTGTTCTTTTTGCATTGAGATGGCCCATAGCAAATGCAGTAAGGTGATAGATAGCCTTTCCCAATGTTTAAAGGTTAAGCTAAAGCTTCCCCATGCTTGACTTCTACCACAGGTAGAAGCCTTTTGACTGCCTGAGTTATTAAATAATTTATTTTGCATATTTTTTGGCATTGCAATGTGCACCTGATGCTTTAGCTGGTACCTCAGGTGTAACTGGTAACCCAAATCCTGCAGATGAAAGTTTCAAATAAATTTTTCAGAGTTTTGAACAGGTGCAGTACTATTCTTTTATTGCTGTGGTATTTTCTGCAACACTCCCACAGCCATAAACTGTAAGTTCTAATTAAATGTTACAGTTCTGAACAACGGGCTTAAAATGCAGATGACTTTTTGATGGCAAAGTGGTTGAGGTGTGTCCTTGTGTTGCAGCAGAGATTTGCACATATCTACTGATGTGTGTGTGATTCAAAGCATTCTCCCCATGACAGGAAATCTTTCAAAAGCTGATTGCTTTGTGGTTTCTTTAACAGCTCCAATATTTAAAGAGCTGAAGACTTTTTTTTTTTTAAGCCTTAACTTAAAAGTGCATCTTTAACAATATCTCATGCCTGTGAATCACAGTATACAAGAATATAAAGTGTATGTTGGGTGCCCTTTGAAGTTGAGTAACTGATAACATCTTACTCTGGTTTTGGCTTTGGGAATAATTCTATTCCCCTGGCAAACTCTGGTGGTATTTCAAGTCCTTTTGTATACTTTTGTCTTAACATAAGAATCAGTCTGTGAAGCCTCTGTGAGGTAGGGAAGAGTCTCCCGAGTTCGTTTCTGCATTCTGGGTACTGAGGGAAAAAATAAAGCCTTTTTGCAGTTGGTTTCTGTGTAGCTGCAACTGAACTGGATCCTTCAAGCCTGATATTTTTCATCTATTTAATAATCTCAAAGCTGAGCTGCATCTTGTTGCTGGATTGCCTGCTGCATGCACAGGTGAAACAGTATTCTGGTAACCTTGTGAACAACCTGCCTCTCCCACAAGTGAACTGCAGTCAAGAGTACCTGAAATAATATCCACTGCAGCTGTGGAGAGGTACGTGGTTGATGGTTCAGATCCGTGTTCCTGTTACAGTGGAGTAATGAAATGGAGGCTTAAGCTCCTGAGCATTCAGTCATAAATCTGAAAAAAAACCTATCTTGCTTCATTTTCTGAGATACAGCTTTGAAAATTCAGACTGTGGGCGGACAAATGCAGAGGCCCTGTTCCTTGGGGCTCTTGCACACTGCTGTATCCACGAGAGGCAGGCAGGACTCGCTCCCTCAGCAGGAGCTCTGAATTGTCCCAGTGCCAGTCGTGGCTCCAGGCCTGAATGCCCCTTGAAATGAAGTGGTTTCGATTCTGTTGCCGCGTGCTTTGAACAGAGGCTGCATTGTGCATACCGTGCTGGTGTCCTGAGGCTGCAGCAGCAATCTTCCCAGCTCCCACCTGCTCCTGCAGCTCCCAGGGCAGCCAGGGAAGGGCCAGGCTCCTGCTGATGGATGTTCTGGTACCTGCTCAGTCACAGGCAAGTGGTGCAGTGTGCGGGCTCTGTGCTTGCCAGGCCTCCCCCAGCTCCTGCACGTGGCCACCCGTGGGATATCGGGTGCTCTGCCTGGGGATGCGCTGGGGGGTGGGTGGAGGTATGGAATCCATAGGAGGTGGCCTCAGGAGCACCCCTGGCTGTGGAGGTGCTCTGCCACATACAGTGCTGTCCCCTTTCCCTGTGGATGAATGGCGGCAGCTCGCAGTGCTTTCCCTGTTCAAGCAGGTGTGTTGGAGCTGCAGGGCTTCACACACCCGTGGTAGCCACGTTCCCACCATTCCCATCACCACTTCTCCCCAAAGATGCAATAAAACAGTGAAAGTCTGTGTGGAATCATCACAGACACACACTGCAAGTTGAGAATCCTCCCCACTATCCCAATATCCTCCTCCCTCTGTGGGCTTTGATATTTTCCATCACCAGTACTGCGTTAATGTAATTGCTGTGTGGATGAAATGCATTTGGGTGCTGTGGACATGCCTGGAATGTGGTTTGCCAAGCTCTTGTGTTGTAAGGGGATGTAGAATGTTGCTTTCCTTTGCTGCAGGCTCATGGTAGAGATTTGCATCTGGCAGATTGGCCACAAATGGCACAGAATAAACAAACAGTGCAGCTTCCTTGTGTCTGAGGGAGCAAAGCCTGCACCATGCTCAGATTTCAGAAAACAAAAAAAATAACCTAGAGGAGATATCACCTTTCTGTCCTTAAAAAAATCCTGGGACTACAGTAGAGCTAGTCAGTCAGGAGACAGATGAACATGGGGTCTCTGGAGCCTGCCATGAGAACAAAACACAAATTCAAGTGGGAATAGCTCCCTGTTGGATATGCAAGCTGATTCATTGAATAAATGGTGATGGCACAGGAATTTCCTCTTCAGTTTCTTTTTCTGTCTCCCTAAAGAGTCAGTTCCTACAGTAAGAATTGCAGAGAAAACTCTGGCTTAAGCCACATGTATGTACTCATGCAATCATCAAAGGAACTAGTGCTGAGTGTACTCTGAGTTCCTCTCTACCCCTGCCCAAAACACACAAAAAATGACAGGCTTTGCCTTTCACTTCTTGAATAACTCCACTTTTAAATCTGACTCCTAAAACACAGGGCTGGGGTGGGCTGTTGTATACAACTGCATCTTGTCTGAAAAGGTATGACAAGAGCCCTGAAGTAATTTTGCAGGAATTAGGAATGGAAATACATAACTGCCTGTGAGTCAAAGATTGTTGAGGATTATGTGTAAGCATCATTCTCTGCTCTTGCTAAGTAAGTTCCAGTTGTGGGCTTAGGAGTGTTTGAAGTTTCAGCTCAAGAGACAGACTCTGTGCCCACCTCCAGGGCAAGCTCTGAGGAGGAGGGAGATGGGGCAGTAGCTCTGTAAGGCACTGGGTTTCCTGTCTGCTCGCTGCCAGAGGTCACTGCTCAGAGCAGGTCCAGGCTGTGGACCTTGTCAGGGGTGGTAAAAGTTTTGTGTTGAGTATGGCTGCATCTCCAAGTTGGGTACTGAGGGGTTTTGTTTTTGCACGCACTTGCAATCAGTTCTGGGAAAGATTTATCAGCAAACACAATGTGTTTTAGGAAGAGAAGTCCATTGTTGTAATTAGTGCAAGCTGAAAACTGCCAGGGAAATATGGGTTTGTCTTTTTTGTGCTTTGCATAGAGATCCTGTGCAGCACTTCAGCTCTTCACAGGTGGCCATTTTGCAAGTCTCCCAGATTCTGCATATTCTGTTTGGGACAGCAAGGGTTGAATTTAACAGATGGAACTGGAAATTAGTTTTACCATAGACAATGATGGGAAATGATAAATAACCTGGAGCAAAGGGTGAGGGAAGCAGTCAATCTTTGTCACAAGTTTAGCACTCAAAATGAAGATTTTGGCTCCTGGGCCCCTGTTGTAAAATGGGGTTTAGCCTAACCCCACTCTCCCTCACCTCCAGTGATGATAATGAAATGTTGGTGTCCAAATCAGTAGGCTGCTGCAGAGATGGACATCAAAGAAATGCCCTGGAGTAAATGAATAATTCTGTATTCTGCACAGGGCTTGGCTGGTGTTCAGTAAATACATTCACTGTGTGGCCCAGACACTGTGCCAATGAAGAGTGACTAGTTGCTCATTCAGCAATCACTCTCTTCAGTGCATTGAATATATGGAACCCTAGGCAAAATAACTGGGAGTCATGTTATAACTCCAGTTCTGTAACTCATTTGGAGTAGGCATGAGTCAAGTTTGTACCAGCAATTCTAGTCCTGGCACATCTCAGTGCCAAGGACTGGATTTTACAAGCTGAACATTCTTAAGTGGTGCTGTTCTGAGGGGGTTTTGTTTGTTTATGACTTAAGTTTATTTTACTACCTATAATGTGTATACGTGATGTGAGAGAGAGATCTATTTATGTATTGATGCAGAGAAATAGTACAGATGGATGTTTGAGGAAACTAACTGCAGGTGTAAACAACCACACCCTGAATGGAGCCTGGTTGGACCCTTCTTTAGAGGTGTTTTCCTCAAAGTTCCCAGGAATGATCTGCCAATTAACTGGAGAGGCAGGAGGAATCTGTAGTGTTACAGTGGCTTTTGGAGATGATGGTTGTTTTTTGCAGTTTCTGCAAGACAAAGGTGGATTCAAGATTACCATGTGATTTTCCCAAAATATGCTATTGTAGAAGTTTGTTTTTAAAAGATAAGTCAGCATGATCTGAGGAATTTCTTTTTTCTGACTATAAGAACTATAAACAAATCTGTAAGTTATGAGGCAATAGTTGAGTCCATCACTAGATAATGTGTGGTCAGTTTGACCCTGCTGCCTTAATTTAGGAGGTCATTTTCAAACCACTATAAAGAAGGGCTTTGTGCTGCCTTAAAGGGATATGGGCAATCTCTAAGAAACGGGCATACTCACAGAGACAATTCCTTTGCCTCAGTTTTTGTTTGGTTGTTTCTCTTTTGCTATCTGTGGTACAGTAAATTAAAAAAAAAAACAAGTCTGGACTTGGCATGCCTCTGTAAATAAACTGCTGTGTGTAAATTGACAGTTCCTTTGCAACCAGGTTATTTATAATAAAGTTTGTTGTTCTCCCAGCAGAGAGCTTGTTTTGCCCAGTATTAAAAGAGTGCTTATGCTAACACCTCCCACCTCTGTCTGCACTGCAGCAGTTACACAAAGTTCTCACAATTTCAATTGTGTCCTTTTAAAATCTCCTTGTGTTGCCTGCTGGAAGAGATGACTTCAATGTGTGAACTCGAGATTAATACTTCACCTCTGCTTGTTTGCTCTGCGCAGCTCACCTTAACTGTATCCGTTCTGCCTCATTCCTCTCCTCCCACAGAGCTGCCGGGGGAGCGGGAGGTTTCAGCGGCTCCGAGTTTCTCGAGGATCCGGTTTGTGACGGCGCCGGTTACGGCCGTCCCTTCCTGACCAAGGTAAAGAGCTTCGAAGGCTGCGTTTGGTGAACTGGAGTCTCCTCCATGCAATGTTCTTTCTCCCCTCCTGTTACAGATGATCTCTCACTGTCCTCCTGTGTATCCAGCTCTCCAGGCAGGAAACTGTGTCTGCCTGTGCAGCTGTGAGCACAGGGACAGTCAGAGCAAAGAGGTTGCTGAGCATCTGCAAAAGCACCCATAGGCCCTGAAAACACTGTCATGGCAATGATCTGTTCCTGGCTGGTGTCAGTAGGGAAAATGTATCAAACTTTTTAAAACTTCTCCTCCTTACTGGTACAATTTCACTCTGGTCCAAGCTAGCCTTAGACTATTAACTGTTTTCTCTTTGGTCACCAGCTAGGAAGGAGTAAATGGGCAGATGGGCAAGTCTCTAATTACTCAGCACCTGTGTCCTACCCACTTGACCTAGAGACAGGATATTCAGGCAATCAGTTTCATTCCTCTGGATGTTTTTTATACCAAACTGCAATCCGACCCCACCTTTCATATATGACTCAGTGAAGCAGGGACTAGCTTGAGGGACTGAAGATGGCCTGTCTGCCTCAGCTGAAAGGTTTGCTTTGCTGATGGTGACATCATTAATAGAGAGAAGAGCAAAGTGGCCTAACTGTGGCCATGCCATGACCAACAACCACGGCCCTTGGCAACCAGGAATGTTGAACAAGAAGGCCAATACAGAGAAATCTTCTCCCCATTTTCCTAAGAGCAGACTATTGCTGTCATGGGGGAGAGAGGCCAGTGACTGGTTTTCCCAAGGACACAAGAAGGGAGACACCCATCTAGCTCATGGATGTAGTGACAACACTGGGTGAATCAGAGTGTGCTGTACAGCTCGTGCATGCAGCAAAGTCATGGTGACCCAGGGCATAGAATAGTCTCAGCAGCCATGATTGCACTTGCTTGACCTTTGTTCCAGAACCAAAACATGAAGCGTCTTCTGATTCAGTAGGGAGAGAAAAGGGATTCCTTAACTCTTGCATTAGTACAGTCATTCAAGGAGCATTTGTTTCTCCCAGCACTTGTTCCTCCACGTCTGCGGACTCGCCAGAGGGACCAAGTCATTGCTTTTCAACAGCTCTAGGAGTCAAGCCTCTATCAGACACATCCAGCTCTGAATGTCCATCCACCACCTGTTTCTCTCAGGGCCAGGGCTGGGCATCCCCAGCTGCACAGTCCCACTACAGACAGGGCAGCTGCCAAATGCCTTACTCAAACCTGAGGAAACAGCGCTGGGAGCGCAGGTATGAGCCTACGGGGCCTTGTTTCCTGTGGGAGGAATAGAGGGAGACCTGCAGCTTGAGCTGTGAGGTTCTGTGTTTCTGTGACACGATCTGCCACGGAGAAATTCATCTCGGTGTGAAGGGCCTTTACCCTCTGTGCTGTTGGAGCTTGGAGCTGTGATGTGCTTCAGTCTGAACCTTTCCTGGCTTGTAGAGGGTGCCCAGCACATGGAGGAGGCTCCGTGCCCGCTCCTGCCCATGAACAGCCCAGCCCTGGGCGATTGCTGAGCCAGTGGCGGCACCTGCCGGTATTTTGCAGAAAGTTCTGGGTATTGCTGATAAAAAGAAAGCAGCAGCGGTTCAGAGCAGGACACACACGACCTCAGGTACAGAATGCAGTGATGAGGGTTAACGAGCTTCTCCCTGCTTGCTGTGGGAAAATCCCTAACCACAAAAGAAAATCCCTCCAGGAAAGTACACAATATATCCAAAACTCCCTGTTTTCTAGGAAACTCCCTCCAGATATTTGGGCAGCATGTATCAATATAGCTGTAATAATTTGCACAAGATGAGCCCACATTCAAGATCCACCTAAATGCTATTTATTTCCTGCACTGGAAGCAGCGGGATTTCTCTGGTTACACTGTGTTCTGGAATAATATTTCCCTCTGTAAATTTTACTGCTTCTTCATGTCAACTGAGGTTTAGGCTGTTGCCGTGGTGTATTTCTGTCTTAAATAATTACTGCTTGTGGTAGTACTGCCAGGTGCCTTTAGCATTTCCAAATCAAAGAAAAAGAACAGCTTGGTCCTGAGGGCCCCATGGATAGACACGACTGGGGGATGGGGGCATAGGTTAGCAGAGCACTAAGAGGTGGTGTGATAATGTGCACTGAAAATTTTTACTTTGTTTTCATAAATCCCTAGGATGTTACCATCCAATTCAGTATATGTGCCAGCTAGTTGATATTCAGTTTTGTTTCCCACAGAGGTAAGGTGGGGATTTTCTCCCTTTTTGTAGCTTCTTGTTCCCACTAAGATATTCAGAGGATATTTACCAGTTTTCAACCACATTTGACAGACAGCTATTAAATTCTGACAATTTAACATGTGGTCCTACAGAAGAAAAAGACCCTATTACTGCCATTATTGAGGGGAAAGGCTGGCAAGCTCCCTGCTTGGTAGACATCAGGTCATCCATGCTAGGCAGGAATGAGGAGAGGCATTGCAAATGAGAGTCATTAGTACTGCTTCTCCCAGAACTACTTGTTCTATCTCAAGATCTTGTATCTTTTATTGAGAGTTGCTTCCCTCCCACTAAATCCACAACATTCATAGCATTTGCCAAGAAAAAGTCATGCCCTGCTGTCCTGACCATTCCTGTACTCTGTACACTGCAGCGTGGCAGGCGTTATTAAGGGTTGGATAAAACTGTGAGTGAGGCACTCTGTGCAGCATCTGTGCTACAAGAAGATGAAGATCTCTTGTCTCGCTGCATGACTCTCGTCAGGAGGGGTGTAGAGAGATGCCAGTTCAGTAGCTGTCCCTCCTCCTTGTGCTAAATCTCCCAAGCCTCTCCTTTAGGTTTGCTGTGAACAAGCAGGATTTCCAGCCAGATGTCTGTCTGATTTACACCCATGTAAATCAGGGCTGACTCTGAGTCTCTCCTATCTTCAAGCTGTCCTGGTGTGTTACAGACCTGCTGTGCTGCACCTGTGCTGACAGCAGCATGTAGGGCAGGAGGGTGCAGACATCCCTGAGCCAGAAAAGTGTGGGCTAGTACAGCTCTCTGGTGCAAAGCTGCACATCATGGCTCAGCCTGCACTTGCTTGGAATCAGGCCCAAGCTAATAAACCCAACCAGATTGCTTCCAGACCCAAGCTGGCCCAGGAGGAGCCAGTGCAAATGTCACTATGCTGTGGTGCTTGCTCTGAGCTAGCTTAATTGTCTCTGTGGGCACGGGCCAGCTCCTGCACCTGTGGGCAGGCAGGGAACTACACACATCCACAGACCGAAGCGCTTAATGCAGCTGGAACTGCATCACCAGAGAGATGTCTTGGCCAGGTTGTACCCACCTCCAACACACCTCATGCTTCCCAGCCCCTGTCCTTGGCAGGGCTGTGCTCTCTCCTGCTGCTCCGCTGTGACATGCTGCAGTGGCTGTGGCTTTCGCACACGAGTTGTTTATAGGGCACTGCCAGCTGTTCAGTGGCGTGTTGCCTTCAGTGGTGGATGTGCAGCGCCGGGGCAGCCGCACGCCTGAGCAGACTGCCTGGGGACAGGCACAAGGATCCTCGACGACCGCGGGCAAAGGGAAGGGGTTCAGGCCCATGGTAGCGGGAGGGAAAATCACGGATCTCTCGGGAGGCAAGTGGGCAACTGCAGGGACTCTCCCCACCGAGCAGGCACCAGGAAGGTGCGGACCCAAGCACACCTATTCTCAGGCTGACCTTGGCCCACTGGCCCCCGCAAGCGCGGGCTCGCCGCGGTCCCCTCGCCGCGTTCCTTGATGCGCAGCCGGACCGGGCCCGCGGGCGCACCCCGCTGCCAAACCCCGAGGGGCGGCCCCGGCGGCACAGCCCTCCCCCTGCCCGCCCCGGCTGGCCCCGCCGCCGCGCCAGGGTAATGGCCCGGGCCGCCTGCGCTCTGGCAGCCGGCCCTGCGGCGGGGGAGTGGGGCTGAGCCCGTGCGCCCGGCGCGGCGGCGGGAGCCGGCGGGCAGCGCGTCCCCCCGGGCGGCCCCTCCCAGGTAGGAGCGCGGGGGCGCGGCTGTCACCGCGCCCGGCCGGGCTCTCCCCCCCTCCCTCCTTCCCTCGGGGACCGGTGACTCGGGGGCCGCGGCGAGCCCGGCGGTGGCGAACCCGCTTTGCCACCGCGTCCGTAGTTGCCTGGGCGGCCGCTGTTCGGATGCCTCAGCTGAAAGGCACCGGCCGCCAAACAACCCGCCCGTGTGCCGGGCCCCCTCCCCGCCCCTCCCGGCCGCGCTCGCCTTCCCGGGAGCGGCTACGAGCAGCCCGGCAGTGTTGCCTAGAGAAGGAGCGAAGCCGACGCGCGGCATTGGCCGCCCCGTCTCTCACGGACGAGCCGCAGCCGGGGTCCGAGCGCCCTGGGTCTTCCCCCGTCCGGCCGGTGCGTGTGAGACAGCGGGCGGGGACCGCGGCGTGAGGGCAGCGGGCTGAGCTTTGCGGGCTGAGCTTTGCGGGCTGCGCCGCCTCACGCGCGGCGGTTATCGGCCGTTGGCGGCGCGGGGCTGAGGCGGGAGGCGGCGGCACGGAGGGCAGAGGGCTGAGGCGGGGGCTGAGGCGGCGGGTCCGCCCGCGCTGACAGCCCGTGTGCCGCTCGGTGCAGGAGAGCGGCGGGGGCCCTGGCAGCAGCAGCCGCAAGCGGACATGCACTGTGAGCTCGCCGCGGCTCAGAAAGGCAGCGCCCGCGTCGAGGTGAGCGACAAATGCCAGGGAGCGTCTCAGAAGGATCTGCCGCGGGTGACTCGTCCCGGCGCTGGTAAAGCTCACTTGAATCCTCAGATGTCCTTTAAAGTATCTGTCAGTAACGGCGGTGACCATACGGAGCCTCAGCAGAGCCCCCCTGAAATGTCAGCACCTCTGCTAGATTTCATCCCCAAACGACCCAGCATATTTGAGAGGATTCCGATTCTGCCCAGGACGCAGGAGCTGCGATGCGCTAGAGGCTCGAAAGATTATTTCCAGCAGCAGAAACATCAAAGCGTGAAGGGTGAGTTTGAAAATGCATGAACTAAACACTGCCATCACCAAAAACCTATTCACTACACAAATAAAAACGTAACAAGCTTTTTTTCCCCCCCTCCCTCCTCCCTTTCTGGTCTTTAGTGTATTTCCTAACTTGTTTATTTAACTTCAAGCTTTAAAACTTTTTTTTTTCCTGAGCACCTTGGAGGGACAGGATAAACCAGACTGTGCTTTTCCAGTGTGAAGCTGAGTGTCTCTCAATAGTATTTAAAAAATAGTATTTAAGAAATCTTGAGAGCAGCATCTTCTTTAGATGTCCTGAGCGGGTGCTGCTCATGCAGTCGCTTCTCAAGGTGGTTGTTTTGGACTTGGTGCTGAAGACTGGGCTGGTCTGTCCTGCGCCAGAGAGTTCGTGTGGGGTGTTTGTTTGTGAGCGTGCCTGCCTGACAATAAATGCCTGGTTCTTATTCAGCAGTTTCACCACGGTTGCTTGGATTTTATAGTTTGTATTTCACGGAGGTGTTACAAATGCTGGATTCCGGCGGTGAATCCTCAGACTTGGGAGCTCCTGGTGCCTGAAAGGTCAAATTCTGCTAGTTAGCAAATGCCTGGCTTTCAGCTGTCCATCGTTAAAGAAAGTGGCACTGAAGTTAGGAGTTGCTTACTAAAAATCTGTTCATTACACTTTTCAGCTAGAACTGGCTAACTCAGCTGAAATTTGTTAATCAAAATTCAGTTTTAAAATAATCCCTTTAAGGTATCACTGAATGGGCTCAGAGGGAATTGGAGCATTTCTTTATGCTACACAGTCGCTTGCAGAGACATACGTAGACCTAAGGTTATTACCATTAAGATAATGTTTTCTGTAATGTTAAAAGGTAATTCTCTTTTTTCTCTTCTTATCAGTCTATTCCCATTCTCTATTTTAGATATGTAAGTGCAGTTACCTTGTCGCTGTAAGACTGCTCTCCCTGGGATTTTTTCCAGTTCTGTCCATTCTTCTGAAAACCAAAAGTAGGCTGCATGCCCTTGGACAAGTGACATTTTCTTTTGTGAGCTTGTTACCTAGGGTGATGGCACCTTTCATTGCCACGAAGTTATGTTAATGAACACCTCGATCTGTGCTAGGTCTGTCCTACAGCCTCGAGGATGTGTTTGTTCATCACCACTGAATACAGACAGAGTGGAGCAGCAGGTTATAAATTACCTTTTATATTTTTCTGTTTGTTAATGCTGCAATTCTTCTCTCCTGATTAAAAAAAAAAAGAGGTTGTTAATGTTTGGCAGGAATGAAATGAAGGTCTGTTACACAGACTCCTGTTTGGAGGGGGGAGAAGGAGGATTCATGTAGTATAAAGGGAGAGCTACAAACTCTCTGCTGCAACTGCTGCCTGTGGAAGGGACTCAAGGGCTGTTCTAGCCCCTTGTGATCCCATGGGTGAGGTTGGTGCCACTTGACAGGGTTCATACTAGCTGAAAATCCTACCCTTGCATTGCCCTGTCCAGGAGGACTGTTGAAATACTTTTAAAATCTTTTTTTTCCTTTGAGCTGTTTAGCCCTCTTTTCATGCATATCCCTCTTGTTGTTGCAGAGGGCAGGAATTTAAGCAGGGAAAGAGGAAGAATTTAACTTTGCATTCACTTGGGTCTTTTACAGTAGATGTAGGTGGGCATGGGAGAAGGTTCCTAATTCATCTTTCCTGACTGATCAATTTCCCATTTTCACCACTGGGGGAAAAAAGTGTTTTACATTTTGTTGCTGTTTTTGTTTAGTATGTTTTCTGTCCAGGGTGTTACCTTGTGGTTGCTTCAGTGTATGGGTGACTTGAGTCATGGGAGTAAGTAGGTGTCCATGGGCAGGAGAGGGCTCATTTAACTGAGCAGGAGGATTTGATGGATAATGTTGGATTTTTCCAAAGATGGCAACACTGAGTTTTTTGGGTGGCTTCCTGTTGTTTGTTTGTTGGGGTTTTTTGTTTAGTTTGGTTTTGCCTTTTTCCCCCCCCACCAAGAAGACATTTTCAGGAGGAGTTAGGGAAAGTAAAATTTAAAGTAAAATTCTGAGTCTGATTTAAAATGTGTGGGATGTGCTGCTCCTTCTGACCTGGACAGTGTCAGCAAGTGCTTTAATGTCCACTGGGGCATTTTGGAGTGCTCACTGTGCTCCAGCTCCAAGTCAGAGTGTATCTAGAGCGGGCTGTGCTGCAGACAGGAGAGCTGCTGCTCTTTCACGGAGCAGCGCAAACCATCTCCCACCAGCCCTGGTTCTCTGAGGAAGATAAAGGACTGGGCTAGCATGTGGATGTGATATACCAGGATAAAGCTAAGATGTGGAAGTGAGGGAAACACTCAGATTTACCCAGTGAAAGGTTTTGGGAAGGAAACTGATGACAGCTTGATTTCAGACCATCGTGCCGTGCGTCTCCTGTTCTCCAGCCCCAGAGTGCCATGTACCCAGTAATTCCCTCTGCAGTCTGGGTTAGATTACAGAATGTGCCTCCTGGTTTTGGTTTATCCACAGTTGAAAGCTGCAAGTAGGGAGTGTAAAAGATGCTCTCTAACAAGAGCAAAACTGATTTTTATAGTTGCCTGTAAGGTCTTTTTTTCCTAAACAAGTCTTACTTTTTAATTTTTTTTTTTCCAAAAAGAATGAATCAAAATGATACACTGCTCTACTAATAAAAAGGGCAGCTTTGAAGTAATCACAATGGGGAAGAAGTATCCTGCTGTTGCAGTGTCTCTGTGGTGTTACTGTGCTGCTTCACAGTGTTTAAGTTATGATCCTGCAAAATGCTTCCATGCCTGGGCAAGTCTTTTGGACTTTCTGAAGAGCCAAACAAAAACTTGAGGGGTTGTGGTAGGGATTGTTTCTGGGAATTGGATCATTTGGGTCTAAACTTTTCAGGATGGAGCTGTTGGTTGTTTGCTGAAAATACCACTATTTTGGAATTGTGCTTCATATTTTGTTCTGTTTGGGAGCTGTTTAAAATAAATGCCCAGTTCTCACCCAGCCAACCCCTTCTGATGTGGCTAGCTATGATAGGCACCACACTTTTCCTGGTCATTGATTTCCCTGTGTGTAACAAGGCAGAGTATTTGCATACAGGCACTGCTTTTTAGAGGCATTTGACATAGAATAACTGTGCCATAAGGTATGAAGTCTATTTTACAGTGTTTTCCTGGGATTCTGTGGGTTTGGTTCCACAGTGTTGAATTTCATGCTACGGTATTGCAGTTTTGAAAGTAACACGGCAAAATACTTATTGTCTACAGGGAAGAAGCTTTTGGGAAGGTTTTAGTGGTGACAAAAGAATAATCTATAAAGATGCCAAATATCTCAGTTTCTAAATGACATTGATTATGGTTGTTACCAGGAAACACTTCTCCTTTTCATTCTTTTCCAGTTTTGTTCAGTGTACCTAATTCATGACTCAGTAGAAATGACGAGATTTATCCTGTTAGCTGTGCCACTGGGAAATCATCCAAATGGCCCGGACCTTTGCAGCAACCACTTCAGATATTAACTTACAGTGGGCAAAACAATAAGCTGGTCGAGTTGCAGTAGTTGGATGTTTCCTTGTTGAGAGTATGTTTTATTCAGACAAGGAGAAAACGGCTTGGATTTTTTTTTTTGTTTGTTGTTAACTGTAGCTGCTTTCAGCAAACACACAACCAATGTATTGAAATGTATTAATTTCCTTCTACTGTTGAGAAGGAGGGGTAAATCTTGCCATTTAATCCCCCTGTGACTGTTTCCTTGGTTGTCAGGACTGTCCCTGTGAAAGTAACAGCTTATACTGTTGGGATCTTAAGCAGAAGTGTATACTTTGGTTTTATGATTTATTAGGTGAATTGACTGTTCTTGGGCCTGATTGCCATTTTCTTTCTTACACCTTATCTGTGTTCACCTGAATTATCCCACTGGAGCAAGTGTGACTGCCTAGAGCTGATAAATATGTTATGGGCTGATAAGGAGACAGGGACAGGTTCATGGTGATCTCTAAACTCTCAATTTTAGGTAGAGCTGCAGTGGTAATTATTTCTTATTTTCGCTCTAGTTCCCTTGCTGCATTTGAACTCTGCTACAAAAAGGAATTGAAAGGTTGGTCTGAACAGAATGTGTAGTTACAGAGATATATTTTTATTTCATGGTCTCTTTTTTCCTAATTTTGTTTTGTAAGGGGAGAAATGAGAAGAAACTGCAAATTGGAGAATGTGTTCATAAATTCACTTGGAATAAATTGTGACTGTCCTCTCCTTCCTTAAACTGCCTATAATGCTTACTTGTCTTGAATAGGCAAATAACTTTCAGTTACTTGCTGCTGAACGAAGTTCTTCTAATGATTTGTGTTGCAAAATCAGTCGCTGACTTGAAGATGGGACTTTCATGGATTTAATTTAAAATAATTTAATTGTATCTAATCATTAAATCCATTGTAATTTAAGAATCATTAGTGGAGAATATTTAGCAAATACAAACCAGGAAATCTAATGATCAACCAGTCATGTAAAGGCATTCAGTACTTGTAAAAGCAAATAAACTCTTTTCTGCTTCATGACAAAAACTACAGCTGCTGGAAAAGCTGAAGGGAATAAATGTTGTGTCTATTTTAATATTGTGCAGAATTATATGGAATAACAGATAATGTCAGATTACTCTTAACAAGGAAATAAGTCCAATAATTGGAAGAAAATTTTTTATTTGATTTGAGTTTTGTTTGAAGGAATAGAAGTTAAAAATAAGAAATTACTTGTTCTGTCTTTAAAATGTTACAATAATGGAGGTCATTATATGCTGGGCTAAGTGGAGTGAGAAGACAAATATCCTTTTTTCTTTTATAGTAGGAAAAAAATTAAAGTCTACATCTTGCAAGTGGTTAGGCATGTACATTACTGTTCCTGTGAGCAGTCTCATCAACTACAAATTTTTGGACATAGACCAATTTAAATTATCATTTAGATAAAGCTGAATTCATTATTTGTATTTTAAGAGTTCAACCCTGTATACACATAAACTGTTAAGTGTATGCTGAGAATCTTTAGTATACTTGAGATTATATTCTGCTTCCTTGCAGTAAAGTGGTTTGGTTTTTTGTTGAATAAGGACAAAATTTTACCCTAAATTATTAATACCAGTAGGAGTCTTGCCACTAACTTTAGCTGGGTCAGTATTTCAATCCTAATATTACAGAAGTTCTTTTTCCTGTGTACAGGGAAAAGCTTGTAGAGCAAATAACAAGTTTCTATTAAAGTGGAATAATGTATGGATTAGGAGAGAACTCTGTAGTACTGTGAATATAATTTCCATGCTCAGTACCGTAATTACCATTATTCTAGAAATTCTGCTGTTTAGTGATTTTAGAACTGTTGAAGATGTTGATGGCAGGGTAATTGGAGAGGGAAAATAGACGTAAGCCACTCCATTTTGCATTCCAGATTTCTATCATTGTATGTCAACAAGCTTGAACCAGGCGTGCAATCTAGTAATCATTTCACAGTGCCTGAAACGGCTTTTAATAGTCTGGGGTTTGTTTGCTCTTTTTTAGCTCAGCCACCCGACGTTGTTTCCCAGCACATTGCTGTAACTCAGGAATACAGGGTTCCAAAGCAAGGGCAGCGCTCGCTGGCTGTGGTACAGCACAATCTTGCCCCATGAATGTGCAAACAATAGCAAAAGTATGTGTTTGGGAATATGGCACAGCTGTTATCTTCTGCCGGGAGCAGGGAGCGTTGCAGTGACATAGAAGGACCAGTTAAAACCACTCGGGCCGTTTTATTGCCTGCAAATGGGGCGTGTAAAGAAAAGCGAGGGCCGGTCCCTCCATTCAGATAACCATCGGTGCACACCAGCGCGGCCCTACCTTTTGCACAGGCTTTGAAGAATAGAGGCAGAGAGTTCCCCTTTTTCCTTCCCCTCCTGTTCCATTTCTGGCACCCTGTATGTGAAATCTTGGTTGGAACCTGAACTTTCTGTTCTGAGAATCTGTGCTTCGCTGGTTACCTGGAACAAGGACTGCTTTTTTTTTTTTTATTACAGTCATTAGCTTGACTATATGAAATGATTGTTAATGATTATTTGTAGGCAGAGGACTGCTTGTGAAACAGATGAGACATTTCCAGAGCTGCAAAAGGAAATTGATTCAAATTCTGTATTTTAGGTTATTTTAAGGTTTTGAGCGTTACAAGGTTGATCCCAGTCAACTCAAAGTGCTTAAGATCTTTTTATTTAAAGCAACTGTTTTGCTTTAACTCTAATAATTATGTTTGACTTCTCCATCATTATGTTTGAATGTATATGTGGTTATCTTGCTGAATGGATTGGTAAGGAGCACTGCGATTGAAATTTATGACACCAAATTTGTTCTAAGGGTTAAATGAATGCAAAACATCATAAACTACATTTAATTCTGGCATTTATGTGTGTGATAAGAGGGCTTTGTGAGAGCTATAGAGTTGTTAGTTGTTTTACAATGAGAAGAAAGCAAATTCATTCTTACATGTTGTTTGCATATTAGCCAGAGGGAAAAATGACACTAAGGCGACATCATCAAATACAGTAAAAAACTAACTTTTTAATACAGATGTCCATTGTTGTTTTAAGTGCTTAGGGGGGTTGGTGGTTTGGTTTATTTTGGAACTTGCTGAACTATATGAAGTGTGTCTCCAGGGGCCTGGTATTTTAATACCTTGTAGAAGGTTGTATAACAGTAGATGATGTATTTTGCCTGCCTTCCAGTGCTGTAAATAAATTACATGTGCTGGCTTGGGAGAATGTATGTGAGGTGTAAATCAAAGGCTAATATAAAAGGAAAAATACCAATTAGTGATGTCTTCCAACAGGTTAAAGTTTCTTTACTCATTTATATATAATCAAGAGATATAAGAGCAGTAATATGTATAAAAATGTTAACATGAGTCTCTTCCCTAGAAGGGATAGAGGGTCTAGGATTATTTAAAATAAGTGCTGTGATTCAATGCTTTTTCACAATTTGCTATGGTTAAGTCACTTAAATACTGAAGTCAACAATCCCCTAGGCAAAGAAAGATAATATAATTTTAAGTGTATTGTTAAAATTGAAATTTGATAGCTTCCACTCTCTAATCCTATCTAAGTCTTGGCTGTATTAAAAGGAAAATAGATACATGTGTCAGTTTTGGAGCATAATCTTTCTTTTGAGTTTAAAGGATGATAAATGTGCTTCAGACAAGCAACACAGCAGTTTATTGGTATGAATGTTTTGCTAAATACTACATGCTTAACGCAATCCCCATTCCTTTATAATAAGTTTAAATATTAATTCTTTGGAATGCTAGATGCCTAAAGCTAGATAGAAATGCTGTGCAGTTTCAGATATCTAGGAGTGGGCTTGTGAAACAGGATATTTAACTGGGAGAGATGAGTAGCACATTTCAGAGTTATTAGGGCAGAACAACAATGCAAGAGGATGACTTAAAAAGTTACAAAATTGTTTTCTGTGCATGAGGCTTAAATACCTTAGAGTTATTTATTTGAACCACAAGAGCAGATTTCCTATCTATGTAAGTTCTAGATTGCATTTTTTATTATTATTTTGTTTAACTTCTTAGCCTCCTGCC
Source organism: Molothrus aeneus (assembly GCF_037042795.1). Taxonomy (NCBI): domain Eukaryota; kingdom Metazoa; phylum Chordata; class Aves; order Passeriformes; family Icteridae; genus Molothrus; species Molothrus aeneus. Next base: position 5,290,413 of record NC_089654.1, read on the forward strand.
CCTCTCTAAAGCAGCTGGCTTTGATTTAACCTGAATCCTTCCCAGGGAGGGAGCGCTCAGTCACGATGACTGCGAGTTGTGCTCTTGGATGGAACATCTCTGTAGTGACTGAAGAGAGGAGACTAAATAGGACAGGAACTTCAGAAGGACTCACTTCACTCTACGTCAGCACTTGGCGTTCCTTACGTAAGTCCTGCGTGCCTCCCAACCCCCATCTGTGCTGCACAGAGAAGACAGAGTTAAAGGGAGAACAGATAAAAGAGGACATTGCTGGTTTATTACCCAGTATTTTCTGGGAAAATCCCAGAAAGGATTTAACAGAAGGTTTCATAACTCCTGCTTTGCCTTGCTGCTCCTGTTGAAATTGCAGGGTGTTGACTTCAGGAAGAGGCCAGTATTGAATATTTTTGAAAACTCTTCCATACTCCTTTGAGACACAGAAGATCCAAGTGTTAAATTCTCTCCTGGAGAAAAAGGGTGCAAGCACTTGTATCCCAGTAGCTCAGGTGCCAAGATCAGTTAGCACAGCACGTTCACTTTCAATTTTTCTTGTGTTCAAGACCATACAGGGGTGTAAAGCTGGTGTGATCAGCCATTGTATGTGAAACAGACAAAAGTGGTGAAGGATTGTGCCAGCGGCCAACATGGCCAAGTATATCAATGTTTTGGATGAACAGAACAAGGGTGCTTGAACTCTGTTCTCTACAGTACTGTTTGTGTCATTTTGGGGCAATGCTGTGTACTGGTCATGATATTTCTACAGCAAGAACATAGCAGAGTATGGTGCAGAGAAGGACAAGCCAGTTTTGGAACCAGAAACAGGGCAATTGTTTGGGCAAACTCAGGGCCAGCCTAATTTTCTGTGCTGAGAGACAGAGTTTGTTAGTTCAGGTGCAGAGTTGGGATGATGTGGCTGTGCTCTGTTTGAGGTCTGATCTGGTGCTGGTGCAGGACGTGACATTGCAGTGTGTGGCTGTATCAGCCCTGGGTGGCACTTGCTGGAGTGTGTGCATGGACTGGCTTTGTCTCCTGGCTGCATGAAGGTCCTGGTGTTTGCCCTTGTTGGTGAGTCTCTGAGGATAAGTGGTGAAAAATGCAAAATCAGTCTTTGTTATCTGTGGGAGAGTAAGGTTTTTAACACAGCATTTTAGTTGGCCTTTTTGCTGCTTGGCATCTGGATTGTGCTGCCAGTTGCAGAATTGTTGCAGAGGAACAAAATCTCCCATTTATTTTAGTGCTTGATGTGCTGAGGTGAGGGAAAGGAGCCTACATTAAGGGATCAGTGTGTGACATAGCCCACAATAAAACACCTGCAATAAAACACCTGGTGGAAGGAAAATTTCTGCTCCTCTACCCCCAGTTTTCTGGGTTGCTCTTGCCTCCCAGCAGATGGCAAAGTCTCTTAGGATGTGCTGTTCTTGAGGCAGAAATCACCCAATGGACTGTGTGTCCCTGGGCTTTTGAGGTGCAGGTGGCTACTACAAGGTTCCCAAGATCCTCATGACTCTGGCAGAACAGATCTTGCATGCAGCTGAGACTTGAAAAAGCAACATTAAATTCCTTCTTTCTGGATATCTGATTGTTGTAATGTTCAGTTTCCTTGAAGTTATCAGAGCTGGTTTATGTTCAACTGAAACTGAGCTTGCCTGATCCCATTGTCCCTAACTCTGGTGCAAATCTGAAATGATGCCATTTTAAATCCAAGAGTAGATAAAAAGGAGGCAGCCTTGAGCTCTCGAGGGCTTATGGATAAAAAATTGTCCTCCAAGTATGGACTCAGTTCACTTGGCAAAAGAAAAAGACATCTCACGCTTTTAATCTGAGCAGTTTGCTTCTTATTTTTCCTCCTGCCAACTTACCACAAATCTGCTTTTATTCCTTTTCTTTGAGTTCTTGAGCTATTCAAGGTTTGCTGACTTGTCATAGTTTTGTGGGGATAAGCTACTAACAATGATGGTTCTTGCAGAACAAAGATCCTGATGCATTTCAGCATCTCCCGGATTTGGATGGATATGCAGGAAATTTAAGGGGATATTTATACTCCTAGAGCCCACCACTTGCTCTTTCCCTGCCATTGAGTCTTAGTGACCTTTTCTTTCTACTCTCTTGGCATCCTTACTGAGCCACCGTGCTGTTAGTTTATTTTTAAATGTATATATAAAGGGTTGTAACTTATTGAATTGTGGGCTAAATGTGTGGAAGCGTGGCAACTGGTGTAAATAGCTTTTGGTCTGCTGAATGTGTAAATACTCAAAATCTGTCAGGGTGATTTGGCTGGCTTTTATTGGAATCATTATTCATATGAGTTCTCCTTTCTCTTATCCTGCATCCTGTCAGAAGCTATTAGGCAGAGATTGCTGGCATAAGTACTCAAACTGCTTTCTCAAAATGCACTTTTATACCTGTTACTTTTATGTTTGCCAGTTCCATAGATATATTACAAGTGGCTATGTTCTGCAAGATTAGTCATAGAAAGCCAATGTAAAGGGACCAAAACCTAGAAGGTGAGAGCAGACCACTGGGGTGATTAATCATCAGCAGTGTTTTGAGCTGGAATGTACGATAGCATTGGCTACAAGTGCAGCTTATTTGACAGGCTAGAATGAAAACACTGGTGTGTTGCAGAGACTTGCAGCCTCAGCAGCACCCAGGTTGAGTTTCTCAAAATGAGACTAACCTGCTTGGGGAACTTTTTTGCTAAGGGCTTGTGTTAATGCCAACAAAAGATTTTTTATTAGCTGCTGGAGAAGTTGCTGGAAGATTTGAAAATTAAGAACAGTAAATATCAGAGGTGATAAAGAAGTTTTATGTGTGGGGTAGATGTTTCTGCAGCAAGCAGTCACTCTGAAGAGACAGGGAGGTCATTTTGGATCCTGGATAATAAGACTTGAGAGAAATCTTGGTGAAAAATAGCCTCATAGCCAGCTAGCATTTAGATAAAAATGAATTATGACACTAACTACCACTAGAGAAAACAATCTGGGAGATTGAATACAGGTTCCAATGTGAAGCCTGCTGATTGCAACATTTGCTAGTTTGATGAGCAGCCCTGATTCAGAATATGTTATATATGGGAAGGGGCTTCTGCACGGAGTCATTTGTAGATCAGAGTTAAGTTCGTGTGTATGGTGCCCACACATCTGTCAGAGGCACTGCTCCTGTTCTGCTGCTCCAGAAGGAAATCTCCTCTTGCATCCTTTCTGAGCTGAGCATGGCTGTAGGTTTTCTCTGTGGGTAACTAAATATTTTGTAAAATGAACCTGATCTTCAGCACTTCTGTGTCTTCTAGATTGGTTTATTCTTCCACAGGGATTATGTGGGCTTGACAGTAGGAAAGATACCTTCTAGGACTATACTACTTTTCTGACATATGGTGCCCAAGGATGGCATAAGTTGTTTATCCTGGAGTTTTTAAAGACAGGCTGGATGGAAATCCTACTGTGGAATGTAATTCTTTGGGCCCAGCTGTCTTTCCTGTGACATTTTTAATTCCCACACTCAACTGCTTAGGCACTAGAGAGTTAGAAGAGGTCTCTCAAGCTGTAATAGTCCAGGCTTCTATCCTCCTTGACTTGCTGAACAAAGTTCAAATCCCTCCTTGTCTAACATTGGTGTTTCTGGCCACTCATTTGTTTGTCAAGAAAACACTGAGAAGGCATGCAATAAAAACCAGGCTGAGTGAAGGGCTTGAAGAACACCAGTTGGGAGAGCCAGTGGTGGGACCACTGGGCATGGGAAATGATTGATTTTATGTGCAAAGCAGTTGTGAAATGTTCTGTGGCATTCTGGGGACATGCCATTGCTAACAAATGATTGCCTGTTGGGGATAGAAAATGCCAGCCATTGTTCTGAAGAAGGAAATAGCCTTATTGATACTGAATTAGGCTCACATTGAATTATTATTCATTTGCAGTGCATCCTGTTTTCCAAATACAAAAATTAACTGAAGGCCTGCAGCACTATTGACCTTCAGTTGTTGGTTATATCTACATCCTTAGCTCCATCCTTAGGTGGAGTGTAGACTGTTTATATCTGGGGATGGAATGTGGCAGAAATTGGCATTAACAGAGCAGCTGAAGGAAGCTGTTCTTTTTAAAAGTTCATCAAACTAGGTCTTGTTTTATAACAAGAGAGTGAGGCTGGCAGAGGTAAATGTGTTGATAGATAAGACTTCTGGGATGCATTTTCAATTGTTAGATTCAATGTTGATGGCAGAAAAATAGTGGTATAGAAAACAATATTGTTGCCTTTTGAAAGGAATAGGAACTGACTTCTATAGAAATTGAGATGCACACCAGATATAAATATTTTGTACAGTGACAGTATTTTGTGTACAGCTCTGAAAGTTTGGGTTTTGTTCCCAGTGATATTGAATAGTTTCTGCTGAAATCCTAACAGAATATAGAAAGCCACTACCAGTAAAGTTTGTTCCTTCAGTTTAAGGGAAGATTTTTATTTAATAAAAATCAGGAAGTGACTGGCATTTGACGTGGATTTCTTGAGCAGTCATCAGGAACCTTACAACAGATATTTTCTTGTGTCATGCAATTGAGGATACAAACTGTTTTTATAGGTGGGAAGCTGTATGTTCTGGAGCAGTGACACTGAAAAGGATTGGCATGTCACATCTAACTGGTATGAGAAAATAACACTTCTAATAGGGGATGAGGTGATATGTTACACTATTAAAAAGCTTAGAGAAGAGATGTAATTCTTCTGTAAATTATCACTCTGGTTGCAGGAAGATAGGTTAATGCTCAGACTTTCTTAAATGGCTTTGAAAAATCAAAGGACTTGGAGAAGAACTGGAAGATGCTGACCTATGCGTGGTACTCATGGACTAAGGGAAGATTACAGGGAATCTGCTCTGTTCCAGAGATGCAGTGGAAGAGAAAATAAGTGACACTTGAGGATTCTTTTGAGTGCAGAATGGTATCTCATGGCTGGAAACTGAGAAGGATAAAACAAGAAGGAAGATGGATTTTTGACTGCAAGGGTAATCAAACCTGGCACAGTTTAGTAAAGGATAAACCTTCTGGTACTGGGAGAGACTGAATTTTCCTGTGGAAGAAATTTTTAATATCAACTACAGACAATTGCATTCAGTGGCAGAATCACTAGATGGACAAGGTGGACCTTGCCAAGGGCTTTCACTTGCAGTCTGTAAAGACTGGATCCCAGGCCCTCTGTAAAGACTGGATCCCAGGCCCTCTGTAAAGACTGGATCCCAGGCCCTCTGTAAAGACTGGATTCCAGGCCATCTCCTTCTTCCAGACCTGGTGCTGCAGTTCCTTTGTGTGCCTCCTGCATTGCGGTATGTGGGCCTGGCATCCAGATGAGCCAAATTTATGCCCTCATTCTGGGTTATGTGACAAAGAGTAGGGGACAGACAGGGAAGGAGGAGCATTGCCACAACCACAGTCACACAGTTTGGACAGTAGTTATGGCGAGGGAATCACTAGCAACTGTTTCCTCCAAACCCACCCTTTCTTTTCTCTTGTTATGTCTCTCCCTTCAGCAAACAGCACCGCTCCTCCTGGACTAGACAAGTCTGTTCAGAGATGGGTGATGGAACCTGCTGTCTCCCAGGGCCTGGGCTGAGAGCAGCTAAAACCAAGTCCTGGGTTTAAAACTTGGACATGTGGGGAAAAGATAAGGGCTGTGATAGTCTTTTGCCGGGCACTGATGATTTTCAACATTAACATCTTCCCTTCCTTTGTTTTCTGAAATGAAAACAAAGGTTCGGCCTCCTTCCTCGCCCAGCAATAGTGACATACTAACACAGTTATTACAGCAAACATTTTGGCCCTCTCTGGTCATGATGTTTTCTTTCTGTGGGGAGACTGAAATACTAACTCACAAATAATGTCTTTAGAAGTCATATTAGTCACACATTTTTAAGACATTCCAAAATCATACCAACCTCCTTCTGAGCTTGTCTGTTGCTACCAATGATTCAAAGTTTTGAAAACTCTCCTTTAGTTTTGATTTACATTTTGGTCTTGGACACTTGTTATTTCTGGCAAATGCCAGCTCAGTTTCATTAAAGAAAAATCTGTTTTACAGCCACGCGGCTCAGATCTGCTGCGCTTCTAATAATTGATGGCTGGTTTCCTTATTTCCTGCATTGTAGAAAAATAAGGACCTTGTTAGATCCAAACAAGCCTGCATAAAGTCACAGTGTGAAACATCAGGTTGGGGGTGAGCAGAGCAGCTGTGGGCAGGTTTTACAACTTCGGGCTACAGTTGATCCAGGCAGCCAAGGGAAACTGAGAGATACCCATGTGACTAAAATTCAGCTGAGTTCTTTGGCTCCCTGGCCTGAGATTTATATTTGTGACACCTTCCCCTCTGTCAGTCCCTGGGCCAGACACAAGTCTGTCTGTCTGTGTACCTAGGGCTCTGCACACCCCGTGGAGTGGCCGCTGTGCCTGTTCCTTGCTGTGCCACCACGGGATGTGTCTATTCCCAGTGTTGGCTGTCTTGCTCGTACAGCCCACAACAGTGTGAGTGTGTGCCCTGGGAGAAAGCAGCTGCCATGTGGAGATGAAAAATCAAGAGCAAACACTTTCTGAATTTCTGCAAGTGGGCAAATTAATTTCAATCTGAACTGTCATCACAAGGGCCTTTTTTTCCTTCCCCTTTCCTTTGGGTGGTATCTTTGATTTATATTTCTGAATGAGGCAAGTGATTGCCTTTTCGTGCTAAGTTCAGTTTCTTCATAGATTTTCAGTTGCAGAACCCTGTCAGTTTTTTGGTTAATGTGGTAGCCTTTTTGGATTTGCTTGGGGCTTTTGTTTTATGTTGTTTTAAGAACCAGTGAAATTCAATGGTGCCTGTGTTAATTGAAAACAATCTATTAGTCTTAAGGAGCAGCTAATGACTCTCAGGTATTCTATAATGCAATACCTGTCAGATGCTTCTTTGCCACTCTATAAGCTGTAAGTAGAGACAGGATCCTACTTCAGAGATTCATGGAATTAAATGGTTCCTAGGAAGCCAAGCACCTCAACAATGTCATTAAAGGTGGTGTTTCATTTTTTATTTTCCTGCATTTATCAGGTCCAGCCTGTTTCCTTTGAGAACTGGGTGGTTACCTTCAGGAAAGTAATGATGACTCTTGTAGACACTCCTTTGAAGGACTTGCCCCTCAAAGGAGGTGAAGAAGAATTTGTAGGAATTGTAGAACTGCTGGAAAATCAAGCCTTACAGTTTGCTTTACTAAAGGCACAATGCTGAGAGGTATTCAAGCACCTAACTCCCATTGACATCTGTGGAAATTCAGTGCCTAAACAGTTCTCTGGATCTGGTGCTTGGTCTTCTGGCATTGAATATTACACAATTCTTGCTTTCTGTGGGTCTCCTTTTAAGGCATCTTCTGTGAGTGGTGCTGTAGTTTTAATTTTGAATTCTTCCTGTTGTGAGTTGCAGCACGTGATGCAGACAGCTGCCTAGAAAGCTGTGCCATGTGATAATCTATTGTTCCACCAAGGAGTTGAGGCCTTCTAGACAAGCAGTGGGGTGGGAGAGTGAGTCAGAGAAAATACATTACACTTTTATTAATTGTTGCTGAGGGAGGATGGGGCCAACCTTCAGGCACTGCGAGTTTGTTGAGTGGGGAACTAGAGTGACATACTCATTTGTTTGAGTGAAAATCCAGGGAAAAGTGGGAAATTTTTGTTGGCGTTTCCTCCACTCAGCACTGATCTTATCTTGCCGGTTTAGTAGCGGAGCTCTTTTGGCTCCTTGCCAGGTGATACCACTGGAGTCTGTCTGAGATGTGCAAGATAAAAGATCTCAGGGAATTGAAAGTATTATGACTTTCCTATCAAAATGTTCTAATGTGTAGACTCCTAGAGTCTTCTGACCCAGAAAACTGCCTTTCTTTTAAAAATCCTGTTACTGAAGAAAAAGGAAACATAAGAGCTGGGAAGTGGGACTTGATGTTTATAAGGGCCCTGAGAGCAGCCGTAATTAGAGTAGGTTTTTGGAAGAGACTTGTTCCTTTGCCAGCAAAGGGCCTTGGTGTTCAGCCAGGTTAGATGTAGCCTGAGAGTAAGCACTTGGGAACTGCCTGCCATACACTGGTTCTGTGTCTGGCACTGAGAACACGAAGCGTCCTCTCACTTAAAATACTCTGTGTACTCCGGAGTGCCCTGTGAAACACTGCTGAGGGCTGAGTCACTGCCCAGCCATTTGGGCTGGTTCTCTAAACCTTGACTTGTGAAGGGCTGCTCTGCACCAGAGCGCTGTGATGGTGATCCCTGCTCTGGGTGCTGTCTCACTCTTGTGGCGCCGTCCAATTGGCGCTTTCAATATGGGCCCACAGTTCTGCTAGTACAGCCAGCTGAGTGATGGGAGAGCCAGGAAGTTCCTGGAATCCCCATTGTCAGCCTCTTCCTTGCATTCAGACTCACAGCTTCTTTGGACATGAGTATAGGCCCATCTGCACAAAGAGGTAAATGGGACTTGCAGGATGTAAATGTGTGAGTGATCAAAGTAGTCATTAAGGAAAAAGACATATATATTCTTTATTTTCTTAATTTTCTTTGTAAAGCTTCAAAATTGATCTCTTGGGTTGTGAACTTGTTTCTCAGATTTCACAGTGCATGAGAGGAAAACATTTGATTTCCTGTCCCAAGGCCTCTAGAGCTGTTGTCAGTCCAATTTCCCTGGTTTTAGACAGGAATCAGAACTGTCCACCATATTCCGTATCCTAGAGAAGTCGGTGGGACCTCAGGAAAAGATGATTGCTTTTGGCAGAGCTACATTTGAGTGAATCCCCTAGGACTCAGTTGGAACTGCAGAGAAAGGTGCTGGGGCATGGATAAGGAACCCCAGTGAAGTCTCTGGCCCTTGTTTGTGCTGCTGTAGCGCAGAAGGCCGGGCAGGGAGGGTGGCCAAGGCAAAGCCCACTGGGTGCCCGGAGCCAGAGACTGGGAAGGAGCATTTGACTCCTGTGGAGGGTCAAATCCAGTTTGTGGCTATTGCAGGCAGTTGGTGCTCAGTGCAGGGAGCATCTGTCTGATGCCACCCACAAAGCCTGTAACAAACTGAGATCAGTAGTGGAAAACACCAAAAGCCACAAGCTGCTGTGTGCCTTAAAGAGCAGGAGGGATTGAAAGCACTGACTGCTGCCTGCAACCCTGGAAAGGCTGGGAATTTCCCTAAGTAAAAATTCCCAGATGACCCAAGCATCACATTTGATCATTACTGTAAATACCAAAACTTTGTACCTCATGTTATTTGTGTGCTTGGACAGTTGAACTGGCGACAAACTGGTGCCCACCAATGCTGGAGTGGAGGGGCTGGGGAGAGCTCCCAGGAATCCTTTGGCCTTGCTGGTGCTTACAGCAGCCACATTTCCATGCAGTGCACAGGAGAAGGTGCTGCTTTTTTTCTTTCCTCTCCCCCCCTTTTCTTTTCCTTTCTTCCCCTCTCTCTATTAATAACTGAAGCCAATGGCTGCTCTGAGTTACGAGGGGGTTTTATTGCACAGTTGCATGGCGGAGGGGCCTGGTTTTCATTGTGCAGGGCGGGATATCAGTTTTAACCCAGAGGCAGTGATGTTATTTAACAGGTGCCTTAAAGGCATAGTGCTTATTTAATCACCGTCTCCAGATCAACATTATGTAAATTGAAATTGCTTAGGTACGCAATTAATTGTGAATGCTTTAGACATTTTTAAAGGCATAAGACAATACCTGAAGTTCCATTTTAAGAATATCCAGGTCAAAGGACACACATGTTTTTATTTTCTTATTTGAGGTATAATGTGTTCAAGGCAGATTTATGGCACAACCTTTGTTTATTGACTTGTACTTTTCCACATGAAACTAATGGAACATGACAGATGATATTTATGAGGCATGTGTTCTTGATTAAATCATGTTAGACATTAAAACCTGATAAAAGAACGTATTTTAAAGGGTGGATTAATAGAAAAGGAGGCAGCATTGATTGGGGAGTTTACACGGAACAAGACATATTGGTCTTAGCCTGAGTATTTATAAGTGAGATATGTGGTTATAAAACTTTAGAAGCTGAACAGAAAAAGATTAATAAGCTCTGGCTCTTTGGAAAGTTCGAGGGTTGTTTTTTTTTCTCCCTTTGTAAGCCACTGGCCACCTTGTATTTTTGGTCTTTCAAGTGAATTTATTCAGTTCTGCATAAGAACTTGTGACCCTTTGTGGCCTTCTGCTTGTAATGTTGGCCCTACGTGCGTTCTGTATTCTTCAGGATTCCCAGTCAGCAGATCTGTGCAAGCAGCCTGTGCCACTGCAAAAACTGCTCTGTAAACATGCTCTCACTTCTGCTTAGATGGGTGCAAATGGGGTGAATCAGCAGCAGTCAGATGGGGCTGCTTGTCCCCACCTTGATACCTGGGGCTTTGCACAGAGTTCTGAGTAACAGGTTAGTAGGGAATCACCCTGAATAGTATAGTAGACATGCACCCTGAGTGCATGTCAGCTTAAGAGTATCCCCTAAGTATTTCCTGTGGAGAGCAACGGGATGATTTTCGTAAATGTAGCAAGTGGGAACAGATTGAATTTGTTTCCGTGGCTTACAAGACTAAAGGGAAAGCAGATACCTGCATTCTACTTGCAGTTGCACAGGTGCAAACATGGAATGTTTCCTGATTTCAGCTACACAGATGGATCTGAGGACATACTCTGGCTTTGTGCAGCATGTTCAGTGCTGAGTTTTAACCTTCTGTGGCTGAATTTGTGCTAACCTGGATCCTTAAAGCTGCATTTTGTCTGGAACAGAAAAACTGCTGCAAGAGAAGATAGCTTTGAGTTCTTAAAGCTCCTATCAGCTTAGATTTGCAGAAGTGATGTTCACTGCAAATACAAGAAAAAATTAAGTCCTGTAAGTTTTTATTACAGCTAAGTAATTTCATGCTGTGGTGCAGTATTTACCTTCTGCTTGTAACCTCCTTCTTGTAACTGAAAGACTTGTGCCAAATTAATACCTCTTCACTTCTCATCTGAAAGCATTATCTTTGCTAGATGAGGTATGATAAAATGTGTTAAAGTGATAGGATTCAAGTATTTCAGTGAGTAAATTGCTTCAATATCTTCCACAGGGAAGGAATGCAAATTATAGACATATTTATGGTTTGCTTTTGTTTGGAATTGTCAGGGTAGAAACTAAAAATACTTGCAAAATGAGAAAACTGTATAAGAAATACAGTTTTCTGTGAATGGAAATGCTTTTATGAAGTGTTGTGTGACTTAATTTGAGTTAAGGCATGACCTTGCATCTCATATCATCAGAATGAGTTGTGTTTGAAAAGCTGTTTGCGAAAGTGCACTTCTGCTTTCCACAAATCCATGATAATTATGTTTTTTCTTCTTCCTTTTTTTTTTTTTTAATTTTTGTTTTCCCCAACTTGCTCACTAAAACACCCCTACCTACCTGAGATTTTAGAATAAGCATTCTCTCCCATTAGGAAGTGAAAATCTTCATAATGCAGTTGTTTCCCTATAGAGATTTCAGACCTCCTTCCCCATGCATATGGTGTAAGCCAAAACAACAGATGTTAGAGAATAAAAAGAAGAGAATAGAAAATAGCCCTGGAAGTAATATTATGTTGTTACATTAGTATTTTGCCTCCTAAAAGATTAAGCAGAATTTAAAAAGCTTCAAAGATGGATTGAATAATAGATCAGAGACTTAAAAAAAATGTGTATTGAGACTGAAAAGAAGGGCAGTGATTTTGTTCAGAATTGATATAGATCAAAGATGCAGAGTGTTTGTACTAATAAAAGAAGAAGTGGGGGGGGAAGTATGATTTGGGAAAAAAGAAGCAGCTTAGCTCTCAGTCCTATAAAAAGTGGAAAAATTGATCACATTTAGAAAGATGGAATCTTCAAGTGGTAAAATGGATACTGAATGGGAAGGGTGGGTAGAAGGGTATTTATTGTGTTTTGTCTTACGTTGGTAATCATACCCCTAAGCTTTGTAAGGGCATCACAGTCTGCCCTCTAAGCTGGCTCAGGTTCTCCTGGAAAATGGCTGGGATTATGACCATCACTCAAGAGATGACAGAGATTAGGAAGAAATCCTTTCCTGTGAGGGTGGGGATGCCCTGGCACAGGTTCCCAGAGAAGCTGTGGCTGCACCATCCCTGGAAGTGCCCAAGGCCAGGTTGGGCAGGGCTTGGAGCAGCCTGGGATAGTGGAAGGTGTCCCTGCCCATGGCAGGGGTGGAACTGGGTGAACTTGAAGGTCCCTTCCAGCCCAAGGCCTTGTATGTTTCTATTATTCTTTTCCCACAAAGATCAATGCTTACCACACCTTTTTGGTAGTTCTTTGCCAAGTCTGTTCTTACACACCATGAAGAACAGAGATTCTGTGTCCCTTCTGTCCTCATGCTCAGCTGTCTTTCACAGCCCTCTCTTTGATGTTCAAACTATGTCTTGTTTGCTAAGCTTCACTTCTGTCAGCAAAACCCAGAGTTTCATGTTGTCATGCTAGTGACAGGACTGGATCCAGAAATCTACCTCTTGACTTCGATTTTTCTAAGTCTGTGTAAGTTGAAGGAGAACTGAATTCCTTCAGCTCCAACAGGTAAATGGTTCACTAGGAAAATTAGTTGCACTATTAATGATTTTATGTATGATAAAGGAATTGTCCTTGGAGTCAAACCATTGGTACCAGGCCATGAGGGAGGAAGCCCTGAAATTAAAACTTCCCTCTCAACATCCTTCATACTGAACAGGTTCTTGCTGAGTTCTCCCAGCTTGTCTCCCTCCTGCCATGCTTTGCCAGTGGTTGTTCCTTTTTCACTTGTAGCTTTTTCTGTGCCTGTATTTTTGCTTACTGCTAGTTTGTGTTTCTGCATCTCCTTGCTGTGGAGGATGCGGACTGGTGGTGCTGGGGCATTGCTGAAGGCAGCTAAACAGGCCAGGCAGGAGGCCTTTAGGAGATGCCTATAATGGCCAAATCATGCATCAGCATCTCCCTGCCCAGTGCTTGAGAAGCAAGGATGACCTACTGGCTCTAGTGTTGCTTTTTAAAGACAGCTCTAGTGCTGCTGGGAGGCAGCAGATTCCCATTTCTCGCCATCAGAGCTCACTGGGAGAATGTCATATCCAAAGAAGTTTGTGTTTAATCTGCATTTCTAATATAAATGGAAAGAAAAACACGTATCAGCTAATACTGATTAATTATATCCCTGTGCTGGTGGCCAAGAATGGGGGTGTCATGCCATATAGATTATGTGCAACATGTTCTTTTTATGAATCAGCCAGGGAAGGCATCCAAGCTCTTTAAGTAGGTAGGTAAAGGGTTTGGCTAGTTTTCAGAGTTTGAAGCCATCTGGAAAAATTTAACCAAAATTATCTGCTTCACAGTCCCAAGATAAATCATTTTCCCACTTACACAATTGTTCCTCATTAAGCTAGTGGAGTTAGGGCTGATTAAACCCTGATATTATAACTCAGGCTTTTACAGAGCATTTTGTAGATAGAGTTTTCGTGGTGACAGTGATACCACTCTCAGCCCCAGCTGAGAACAAGAGAAATAATAGTTTCATGGAATGGAATAAACACTCCATGAAACAGAAACAATTCTGTTCAGCTCTGTGTGGTGTAAGACATTGTCCTTTCTGACAAATGTTTTATCTAAACAGTTCAATGTGTACTGTAGTACTTATATACTTACATATTGATATGAGCTAAATATATGTTATGTATAGTATGAATAACCTTTTTTGTGAATCAAAGATACAGACATGTCCTACATGGGCCTGCAACCATACCAACTTTGAAAAACAGCAAATAATTCTCTCTAAAAAAGCAGCTTCATTATATTTTTAATGTCTTCTCTGCATTCCTAAGCAAATACTTGTAACTGAGAAGCAGAGGGAAGGAAGACAAAAAATGAATTTTGTTCTTTTTTAAATGAAAATAAGTTGGTGAACCTGATGCTGTGTAAATGGAGACATAATTCAGTGATATGAACTATCCTTACATTTAATAATTTCCAGTGCTTCTCTGCATTTTAGAAGAACTATGTAAATAGTTTAGAAAAAACTATTCACATGTTGTAGCCTGACTGAGTGTAAGACCTGCAGCCAGTTAGAGCATCACTGCCTCTCTCAGCTGCAGCTCAGGGACGTCCCTGGGAATGTCTCAGAGGCGGTGTTTAAAGATGGAATCCTTTATTCAGCATTTGCATTTTGCCACCAAAGGGGATAGGTTTTGCCTCCCAGTCCTGTAAGGTTTGTTATGGGTGTGTGGTGCATAACCCAGCTGAGTGACATCTCTCTCAGTGCTGAAGTCTGGTGATGTGGCCGTGGGTCAGATCTGAGTTTGGGGCTCTGCCTTGGCTCATCATTGCAATCTCCAATGAGCCAGAAATCCCCTCAGGGCCCTGGGCTTGCTGCTTGCAGAATCAGGCTGGTGGTACCTGCTTTTCTACAGTGCCTCTTGGCTGGGGGGAGAATGTGTGGTCCAAGAGCACTGCATAGAAATAATTATTGCAACTCAGAGGTTGTTAGAGCTTCTTGTTCTGGAAGAGCGATCATAAGTAGAATTTCGCTTACTGTGGAACTGGTGAAGCTTTTGAATGCAGCAGCCTGTACATGCAAATAAAACTATGTGCAGGGAGAAAGAAAGAAACTTCTGGTTCCCAGTTGTGTTCATGCCAACTGCTACCTGTCCTTCCTTTTTTTTTTTTCTTTTTAAACTTTGTTGTTCTTCTCCTTTGGAATGAGGTTTTTGAATGCTAAGAATTACTCAAAGCTCATAAAGTGCAGGGCTTAGAGCTACAATAACTAGTATTTCCAGGGCACACATCATTATTACTGAAGATGGTAGTGGTGCGTGTGGGTGTCAGGGCACGTGTGTCATTGTGAAATACCAGGGAGTCTTAGCAGACAGAGGAGGTCTGCAGCTAAGCTAAGCTGGTTAACATACACTCACTTCAGGCATGTACTTTAAACATCTGCCAACACTGAAAAACTTCATTTTTTCATTAAATTGGTGCCTTAGGATGTGTACCCCAATGCAGTTTCTTTGAAATGAGAATGTAGACTCTTCTCTGCTCAGCGCTGTTTATGCTTTCACAAGTGTGTGGTTTTCACATGCTTCAGCAAAGGTAATGTGTCAGGTTAAAAAAAGAAACTGAGCCAAACCCCTTTTATTCCCATCCCATTTTGACCTGGGATAATGATCTTTTTACAGTATTGGAGAGTTAATATTTCCTTATAACTGATGTGCCCTGTTTTGGAAGAGCAGTGATACATTCTGTGCATCTTCATGATGCAGGTTCTGTAACATCAGGGTTACATTATGCAGCAGATCTGCAGCCCAGCTGGCATGAGAGGGCCATTTCTCATTGCAGTGCGTGTCCCTGGTGGGGACGGTAAATGACATCAGGTGCCTCCTGCCCAGGACAAGCCCAGCTCAGCCGGGACAGCCTGCAGTGGTGGTAGAAGAGCTCTGGAGGATGGTGTGGTGAAAGCAGAACGCCCAGCCTGCCCTGGCTTTGGGTTCAATGCGGGGTTACAGTTTCTGAGCTAATTCTCACAGCTCTTAAAAAGCAGAAAAGAACACTCTGATGAACTGGAAGGTTTCTCATCTCCTTTTAGCCCAGCAAATACTTTGAAGCTTTTCCCATCTTACCTTCTTAAGTCCCTTTTTGATTTCACCTCAAGGTACAGATTCTTTCTCTTGCCTGTGCAAAGCCTCTTGTGATGGTTGCATGTTTTAAGGTTTCCCTTTTTTTCTCTGTACATTATTCCTTGTTCTCTGTACATTCAGTCTTGCAGATGCTTATAAATTACTTTGTAGACTTGAGAAGCTGTTTTGCCCCTAGAACCTTCTGATACCTGAATGTAGCTCCCATCCATTATATGCATTAAAACATTTAGAAGAGGACTCTCTGTTGATACAGCACCCAGCACTGAAGGACTGATCTTGCCTAGATCCTTTACAGCTTCCCCAGTAGTAGATTAAGTGGAGTTCCAGATTATGTTGAAGTTGCAGGTCTGAGATTGTTTCATTCAGTGTAGGTTATTCAGGGTCTGATTCAGAAATCAGACTGTGATACTATAATACTTATGATCAAATGCTTATTGAACCCTCCCTTCTAACATAATCCCTTTCTTGTCTGCTGCTAGTACTTTGTTAAAGTGAGCTGGGAAGTTACTTGCATTTGGAAGGGAATATATAAAAACAAACTAATGAACTAACTAAGGTGTGATTGCAAAATGTTGCAAGCTCTTTGAATGTTGGGTGCCTGCTTATTTTGGAGTGTTTGCTGTGCTAAATGTAACATGGATTTGTCTGTGATGTGTCATAGACTTATCAAAGCCAAATTACTCATTAAAATAATGCTGAATTGGAAATATAAAGCAATAAACCAGCGGATAAATAAAAGGTTAGCAGAAAGGTAACTTGATATATGAAACCATAAAAGGGATTTCAGAATTAATGAGGGAGACAATATTTCTCCTGTAGAGACTTTAAGACTTGGTTGAAGTAGTGTAACAGCAACACATTATTTATTTCTTGTGTTGCCTTATTCTTAGGCCCGTGGGACCAGACAGGAAGGAATTAGAGAGCCCTATATTACAATTTAATTGCTTGAAGAAAAAATATTATTTTTTATTGTTAACCATTAGCTGCTTCTAGTTTTATTAAAGTCATAATGTCCATGCTGTAGCACCGATGTTTGCAGCATGCAGTGAAGGCTAGGAAAATTATTCAATTGCTATAAAAATCAGCTTAGTGTGGAGAAAAAAAAAAAAAAAGAAAAAATGGAGAGCTGGAACTAGACCAGTGGCTGTTCAGCTGTTACAGATGTCTAAACCTGTGTTTTCTTCCGTTAGAGCTGTGAAGAAGCGTCCTGATCTTTCTTTCACTGAAGAAGTGTTCACATATACAGCCACAGTTTTCACTGAGCTGAGCCACTGGCAGCAGCTTGTGCTCACAGTTTGTTGTTTGCTCTTCTTCATGTTGCCTTGGGATTTCTGTAAAATGTCCTGGGCTTGGTCACTAAAAGTGTTCTTGGTTTTTTGACTTTTCTTTTTTTTTCAACCTCAGGTTAAAATGGTGACATTATTTGACACCCCTGTTTAATGTTCAAGTTTGGATTTTAGACAGGTTTGGGGTTTATTTTGTTTTGTTTTTTTTTGCAGAGACAGTGGACAATGTCTTCTGCTTTTCTAACTATTGTTCATTTTTCAAAATCAAAATTCCCATGTGCCAGCTACACTGTGATGACTGTCCCCTACTGTGTTCTTGGCATGTGGGAAAGGAAAGACAATATAACTGAGTTTGGCTCACCATGGCAAAAATATTTGGAGGAATGATCTCACACCTGCTTCAGGCTAAAAATGCTTCTTCCATGAGCAGCCAGAATGGCTCAGCTGTTGAGCTGTGGTGATCTGACCACATGGACAGATGAGCAAATCTGAGACATGTCTGTAATGCACAGAGCTCATTGGTAATGGCAGCACAGCAGTTCAGCCTTGCATGGATCCACATGGAAGGGTTCACACACACAATATCTGTACAATAATCCACTGCACACAACAATCTGTACAGTAATTCACTGCACACAACAATCTGCACAGATCTGTACAATAATCCATTGCATTTTTGCACAGACTCAGAACATCTTTCCCTCTGAAGCAGGCTAACAGATTTTTTTTCCCTAGAATGTCTCAATCCTTGATCCTTTGCTTCAGTTCCAAGAGCAGCTTCTTGGTGTGATGCAGGGAAATTGGGTCCTTTCACAGAGGTCTCCAGCTAGGAAGGGAGCACAGGATTTCACCATCTGATCAGCTCTGTCTGACGTGGGCTCAGCTCTTCTGATGACTGGGAAGTGAATGTCTTTCCTACCCACAGGTAACAGACACACTTGCAGCAGTGCCCGCAGAAGTGTTGTGCCTTCTTTAATTTCACAAAATGGTGGTTGTCTTTCTTCCCTTTCTTTGTTAAATTCATCCCCACTGAGTAGTATTTTTACATCTGTTAAACCACAGTGTGAAAGGAGCTGGCTGCATTACTGAAGTGATGAGCAATGTTGCAGCTCGATGCTGGAGACTGCTGATGTTACCTACAACTGGCTTGGATTTTGTTTTAAACCAAGGCCATCTTCCAATCCAGGAGATTCTTGTGTGTGGAATCCAAATAATTCCCTTGTTATTACAAAGACAGCAACAAGATGGAAGACCCTCTCAAGACATTTCAGGGACCTGTAGATCCCCAGGGCAGTTGTGATAAGCTGCTGCTTGGCAGAGTGGCAATGGCACAGTGTGTACTCCTTCCTAGAGCTGGGGTTTCTGGGCTTTGGCTCACGTTGGCAGCACTTGGGATGTGTGCAGGTCTCCTGAAAGCCTCAGAAATCTGCATTAGGGATGTCTGTGTGTGTATACATGGATATATGTTAAACCCTCAGGCACTGCCCCTCTGTAAGAGCTCCCCTGGAAGCCTGTGAGCTGACTCTGAGTTGTTCAGGAAACATGATCTGCCTGATTTTGTGAAGGACAGCTGAAATATGAAATGCATTGTGGCCACTGTGACTGACTCTGGACTGTAATTTTTTCTAAGACAGAGTTGGCCTGTTGATACCAGGGCCAGCTCTGCTTTTCTATGTTCTCACAAGCATTCACCGGGGAAGGTGCACTACTTCTGATGAATACTTCCATTGTTTGCCATGGACCCTGGGCAGTAACTTTGGCCTTACTGGGAAAGATTCCCATTCTTTGATGCTCTGATTCTTCAGCCAACTCCATTCTGTTTGATATAATTTTTAATCAAGTTTTCCTTTTAACTTGTAATGTAACAAGTCCCTAAATGTGTTACTATCCACCAAAGAGGGTTTCTTGGCAGGATTTCCAAACAAAAACAAAACAAAAAACCTCTATTCAGCCAAAATACTCTTTAACAGATGAAGCAACAATTACTTGTGGCTTTGTGAAAATAGACTATATATTGTACATACTGTGGAGCAAGATGTGCGTAGTGATGATTTGAGGTATTGGGAAATTAAGTGATCCATCAGTATTGATGCTTGGTGCCAAGTATTAGTTCAATGCTCCAATTTCCTATGCAACTGAAAGTGGGAGTAGGCTTTCACGAAAGAGGGTCTAGTGGTTAATGCACTGGGCTGGGCCCTGGGAGGTCTGGCTTTAATTCCCAACTCACTCCAGGCTTGCTGTTCAACTGCGAACACGTTACTTGAACTCCCAGTGCCTCAGTTCTCCTCTTTCCCTCCCTCACCCACTTCTTTTTGAAATTCCTTTGGGAGGAACTGTCTTTAAGCTTGTGTGTGCTATCTAAACAAAGGGCACTGCATCTCAGTAGGGGCCCGGAGATACTTTGACTATAGAAAGATTTGTAAGCGTTCTGGCAAATACAAAACTGTCATGTACACACGCATGTCAGGCAGGCTGAGTTATGAATGCTGTAGCAGGGGAAAAATTAGCAGGCAGAAATGGCAACTGTTACAACCGCATGTTTTCATTTGGATATCTTGATTATGTGAATATACGGAGCAGCTGCTCCCATCCCGGTCCCTAGCAGTACTGTTCCACTTCTGCACGAGTTGGGGTGAAGACAGACTTGCTTAAGAACAAAGTTGTCCTTTCTTCTGTGCGTTCTGAGGCACAGGGAGTGGTAGCTAGAGAGAACTGTGCACATGAGGGAGAGCAGGACTCTGAACACAGTCCTGCAGCCTGCTCTGGATGGATTTCCTAGGCCTCTTGTCTTCCATCACCTGTAAAAGGCAGGAAGTCATAGCTACCATGGTACTTCCCTGGACTGTGCAGATTCATTGCAGTCTCTGGAGAACTCTGGAGATGGTGTTTCCTTTGAAGTCTGACTTAATATTAGCAGTTGTGTTCAGTGGAAGTTGGAAGCTTGAATAATAAAGGCTCTGGGAGGGTCGGTACTGAAGTGCATTTGCAGAAGTTACTCCATCTGACTCACTCCAGCCCAGGGCTCGGGTTCTTCAGCAAAGCCCGGGGTCTGGCAAGGAGCTCCCAGAGGTCCTGCCTGCTCTGCTTGCTGAAAGGTTTTGGTTTGAGGACAGCAGGGAACAGCTGTGTTGGCCTGACAGAAAGAGGATGAATGTCCTTCCTGCCCCCTTATGTTCATTTAAAAGTAGAAAATGTTTGTAATTCTGTAATAGTTGTTTCTGAGGATAAGCCCTGTAACATTATCCAGTATGAGAGCACCAGGTCTGTGTCTGTGCTAATTTTGGCTTTTGGAATAGATAAGGAAGCTCTTCCAATGAGTGTCTGATTTAACATTGCAGCCTAATAAAGACAAACCTCCTCTCTGAACATGAGTGACACAAGAGTGATTAATTTCATTCAAACCAAGGGATTAGTTTTTGGAATCAAACTCTCATTTTGTCATGACTAAAATGGTGGCAATAATTACTTTGCAAAGCAGTGTTTCACTGTGAGCCTGTGGGAAGGCAGGATTGAGTGTCATGTTTTGTTTTCATTAGCAGAATGTTTTGTCATTGGACCTAGGCCTAAACAAGGCAGTGACAGGAGAGCTGTTTTGTGCGAGTAGGTTGGGCACGCTTCGCTGGCTGTGTGCATGCTGCAAGCTGCTTTCTACAGAGAGATTTGGCTGCTGGGGTCTGGCCCAAGTGCCATGCCCTGGATCACAGCTATTGAAGATCACACCAGCAGACACCTTTGGGACTAAGGAGATTAGACTGCCTGAGTATGGTTCCTTCCACTACAGAAGAGAGTTTTGCTTTGTTTTGTTTGCAATAATGGGTAATAAGATCTCTTCTTGTGACTCCTGTTTCTGGAGATCTGAGTAGCAAACAGTGACCATTCATGAAGATCACAGGAAATTATTTTCAGAATAACCTGACAATCTTAAACCACACATGCTGTGTGAACAAACAATTCTGTGCTGGAGTGAGCTTTACTGACCTACCATAAAGAGAACCTTTCTGCCCTACTGATGGACTTTTACTATAGATTATCAGCTCAGTCCTTGTCTCTGAAGTATAAATAAATGTCCTGGTTAGACCTTCTGAGAGTTTGTTCTTCCTCCTTCCACTCGTGGTAGAGTTAAATGGTGTTTTGGCCCACAGAAGGCATGAAACAGCACAAAGAAGGAAAAGTCTGGAAAGCGCTGTTTTTTTTTTTTTTAAATACTTTTTGATAATTACAGGAATTCCCAGCTCTCATCCTTGTATTTCATTCAGATGTGTAAGCAAGTAAATATATAAGCCAAATTAAAAAGGAGCGTGACTCCAAGGTATCCTAGGACTCTAAAGGTAGAGTATGTGGTGATTATAGAAGCCCTCCTTTTCTAGAAGACTATTGTATCAGCATCCACAGTCATGCATGCAACTTCCTACCTGTATTTAAAAATAATAACTTGCAAATAAATACTTCAATTTATTGTTGACATACAGATGTAAAAGTGGGAATAGAAGAAATGGCTGTTTTGCAAAGTAAACATTTGCAAGATCTTTTCTTCAGATGCAAGCACAGTATGTATACTTTCTTTGCCAACAAATGTCTTTAAGGTTTTAGAATAGAGTCAGTTTACTTTTTTTTTTAAATCTCTATGGGAGCTATCTTGATTTCCAGCCAATAGGATCTGTCTGGTCCGCAGACTCTTCCTGATGGACAAGAGTGCTACTGTTTGCTTATAGCTGTTGAAAGAACCGTAGAATTGGAAAAAATACTTAGTGATAGAACTTTCATCTGCTTGTTTGACACTGCAGTTAATGAATGTCGCATGTCTTGCCATCCAGGGAAGTGATATTTGAAAATTTAACCCGAATGCTGTGTAAAGTTTTTCACAATTAAGGCAAAAGCATTGGCTCATTGAGGACTGAATTTTCCCACCTTGACAGCCAAACATGACAGAGGACTGTAGCCAGTTTTCTCATGTAAATACCCAAGTAGACTGCTCCCTCCCAGGTATTCAGTCTTCATCCTCACCTGACACACGGACAGGTGCGTGAATACAGTGACGTGTTTTGTGTCTGGCCCTCAGTTTTGTCCTTGGAAAGCCCAGCTTTAAATCTGACCTTGTAAGAGAGAGACTCAGATTAAAGCTTTTTGAATTGAAGATGCCTTTTAGGAGAGGAGTGGTCCACCTCCAGAAGGCCCTGGAGGGTTGATCTTACAGATGGGTCAAGTGTCATAAACCAGATGATGTGAATTTCTCCATTGCACCGTGGCTGTGTAAAACTGGCAGTATCCACATGGTTACACTCAGTACACACTTCTTTGGGTGGTTGGAAGCACCTGATCTGTACCTTGGGTAATGCCTGATTTAAACACATTCCAAACTGCAGGTTATGGCACCAACTCAGTCTGCAGCTAGGGATGTATAGACTGGGTTTTTGGCAGGAACTGTCTAACTTTTGTCTGCAATATATAATAAGTCTTTATAGTGTTTAAGACACATAAATCTGATCTCCCCCCAAACTGTCTGTAATTCATTTCCTCCAGGGTTGGGGGCAGGGCGAAATCCAGGTAAGTGGAAGGACAATTTGAAGAAGAGAAAGATCCTGTGAAATCATTTGAGCATGAAATATTGGATTTAAACAATGAAGTAGCTTCCTTTCCTATTCTATTTATCATTTTAATTGCTTAAAGCATATTTCCTAGAAATAGTCAAAATACAGACTCAGACATATTTATATTTTATGCATCCCTGCTGTTACGTTTTTTTGGATGTAAAATGGATCGACAAAACCCATGGAGATGTTTATACAGAAAACATAGTATAATGAAAGTCCTACTGTGAATTTTGTGTTGATAGCATTTGTAATAAATCAGGAGAGTCAATTGCTTTACTCTGCTATATGCACAGTAACTACTGTCACATTGCATGAAAACATTACTTATCTGCTCACTGTAAAGATGCCAACTATCTTTGGATCAAACTGTGCTGAACTATGAAGTCAGACTTCTTACAAGGAAGGAATACTTGCAAATCATACAAATATATGTTCTGATGATAAAGCCAAAGGTTTCTGACAAACTACTTGATGAGGATTTTTTGTATTTGTTGTTTTCTGTACTGAGAGGGAGGATGGAACCCAAATCAGTTCCTTGAGTTGTTCATGTTGAAGTAGTTCCTTGGGGACACAGAGGGATCAAGCATTGTGTATCTTAAGCATTTTCGTTTTGGCAAAGAGAGTCAAGGCATCAGTCTAGGGAGATGTCCTACAGGGACAGAAATACAGGGTATGTAATGGACACTCTTATTTCTAGAAGACTGGCTCTTTCTTAGGGTTTCCTCTGGTGTCAAGCTGAGCAGGGAATGAGGGACTCCAGCCCAGTGTTTTTAAACAAAAAATGCCATGAAAGATGTTCTGATCTTAGCTCTAAATAGTCATTGTGGCTCTAAAAACAGTAATGCATGGCCTGTAAGACCAAGTTGAGCATCTCAGTGCAAAATTTAGGCTGTTAGTAACTGCAAGTTTTATAAGAATTGAAGCAATGTCCCTTTCATGGTATGTGTGAACTTCCAAGGCTTTTGCTCTAGAACCACCAGAGACACAAATAAATTGAGGTTCTGGGGTCTTTAATCCCTTTGAAAAAGGGATTATTACAATTATAACCCAAAATTCTAGTCACCCCTGTTTGCCTCATTTTCTTGATAGGAGTTCTCCCAAAATACCTGTAAGCTCTAGGTCATCAGTTTTATTCTCATTTTCAAAACCACAAAACCTTGGAGAAGTGTCTCAAGCCTGGAGTGAAGCTCAGTTTTTAATATGACAGTGTTAGAACTGAGCTTGCTTACAGCACTGACAGCTGGTAACACCAAAATCAGCAGTTCTGGACTCCAGCCTTGGCAGAACCAGCTTAGGTACTGCTGAACAGACTACAAGGACCTTCCTGTGAGCTTACAGTTGGCTTGCAGCAGAAGACTGAGTAATCAAGCAATCACAGCTGAAATCAGAATCAGCCACTTGAAGGCTTTTTTGTTTTTGCATTTCTGTTTTGTTTGGAGTTGTTATGTGAGTTTAAAGATCTTGAATCATTTTCTAAGCCTCTGCATTCAAATTGATTGAATACTGGGTGCTATAAAAACATTACTTCAGCACAGATACTCTTAGACAACTCCCTTCTAATTTTCTGTAGCTGCGTTCGGGCACTCGAGCAATCTTTGGTGAAAAGCCATTGGATACAAACAAGTTGTAACTTTTATCCCAATTGGATGGCTGAAGGCATTTCATCTCTTTGTGTAAGAAAGTGGCCTTCTCTAATAATATATCCAGGCTGTGTAGGGCTGTGAAAAGGTTGCTTGTTTACCATAGCCAGGACTCTGTTAATTCAGTGCCAAAGGGGGTATTAGGCTTTCCCATTTGAGCTGCTGTGCTATTAATGCAGGATCTTTCACCGTACTTTTTACATCTTTCCAAGTTTCACGTGTGCCAAGTTCTCAGAATGTGATTCCTCTTGCTGGGTAGAGGACACAGAGGCAAGGTGATGTCTGCAACAAATCCTTGTTAATATGCTTCACCCCTTTTGGGAGTTTCCAAAAAAGATAGATGTTTTCAGAAATGTCTGTTTAGATAAGGAAAAATTCCCGTGCAGTGAGTATTAATGACTTGCAGTTCTTCCTTCTGTAGTCAGGCTCTTGCAAAGATTGCCATTTTAACAGCACCCTTGCAGCATTATCCATACCACTGGATGCCCCTTAGATCCACACACAACATTCTAATTACTGATAAGATTTCATCACAAGTATAGCAGGATCTGGTGAACTCTGTATGAATGTTGCTGTTGTCATCCACATACTGCAGACATAAAACCACTAGCTGTCTTTTGGAGAAATCCATTGTTTCATCATCCATAATTGTACAGCACTTTCCAGAAATTTTCTGAGAAGCATCCCTTATGAGTTATAGAGCCATAATTTCCATTATCTCATGTTCAGTAACTGGATTTGTGAATTTGTCTTGAGTCATTTTCAGCTACTTTGAAATATGAGGATCAGATTCCGTTTGCAAACAAGACGGTTAAGATTGATTTCAACTTTATTCTTTGCTAAAGGGTATATTTTCAGTTTCTTTAGTTTAGTGGTCTTGCAGTGCAAGCCTTTGTCAGGCAAGATAATATCTTCCACTTAGTGTTTTCAAAAGGATCTTCCTGTTTTCTTTTTTCTTTAAAGAGCATTGAAAATTTAGGATTTCACCCACATGTTTGTGGTCTTCTGAACGGTATCAGCTGCTTTGCAATGATCTCAGATAGATTTTAAGATTGTTTTTTCTCTCAGCTGTAAAACATGGATGGCATAACAGCTTCATCTGTGCAGTTAGTCAGAAGTGCAGTTCTTTGGTGCAAGCTACAACAGTAGAAGCCCTGTGTGCTGTGACCACCTTGCAAGCCAGACAACTGTTAAAAATCCTCAAATTAGGGATCTGAGCACCCAGTCAAGTAAAGAAATAATATTTTTCTTGATGAGCTATATTTGGATTCTGCTACAGACAACATTGGATAGAACTTCAACCACCGAAAGCTGAATCTTGCTGAAAGTTTGGTGGGCTTTTTTCTTTCTTTTTTTGCCCAGCAATCAGAAAGCTCAAGTGATTTTCATTTTGGCATCTGGAAGTTACAGTGTGTGATTTTTGTGCTTGTTCAATCACTACTAGCACAGTGATGCAGCACAATAGTGGTTTGTTTATCCATTAGGTAATCCTGTCTGGAAAAATGAAAGTTTTATAGAATTACTGCAGCATTTGTAGAAGAAGAGCAATACCTTCCAACAGAAAACTAAAACATCTCTAAGGGAAGCATGAAACCCTTTAATTTCATGGATGTGGGGTTTCAGGCTGCAAAAGGTCACTAAAAAGATGATGGTCTCACCATTGCCTGGCTGGTCACTCCTCATGCAGAGGTAATCCTTGGAGCTTGGTGACAGAAGGAAGAAAATGGGAGGAGGAGAGGAAGTTGGCCAGACCTGCAGCACACAGTGGGTATCCTTGGGAACACAAAGAACACAGAAAGCCATTTCTGAGAGAAGGACAATAGTGTAGAAGAAATGGGAGACATGGACAGTAAACTTCAGCCAGGCTTAAGTGGAAAGGCCATGTTGGATTGCTCTTCCAGTTGGGAAAAAGAGAGGCATCTAGATGTGGATGCAGAAAAGGCCCATCCACTCACAGGGTTTTTCAAGAGCCCTTGGCTCCATGGGAGAAGAAACAGCAGACAACATTGAAAAGTTACTCATTTGAATTGAAGAAAACAGCAAAGTGCACACCCAAGGGACTGATCTTGGTGACTTTAGTTCATAGAGAAAATAGTTTATCAGCTTTTCTACTAAAGCTGTCTCTTCCCATTGCCCTCCTTCACAATTTCACATAGAAACAAGTGTCTGCACCCGTGGGAAATCACATGCATCAAAAAAACACATGAGGACCTCTGCAGCACTGCTCACTCAGGCAGATCCTCAGTCCAGCTGTAAGAAAAAATGCTGATGCACCCAACATGCCTTTTGTAGAATTTAGGAGCTGATGCTAGAAGGCTTTATTGGCTGACTGCTTATGTCTTCAGAGCTTGGAATTAGAGAAAAGCCAGGAAGAAATGTGCTTTTGGAGCGCTTTCAGTGCACTTTGACTCTCTTGAGGTGCATAGTATCAATAGTGCAAGCTGCAGAATTCTTGCTCAGAACTGACTGTTCTATTGTACAATCTTTTTCATGCCTTGAAATGGCACATGCTGATCCCAGATGTTAGAAATAATCAAAGCAATGTGACAACTAGAAAACTTAGTATCAAAAGACACAATCTGATCTGCATTTTAAGTACCTTTTAAAAATGCAGAATCAGAGAAAAATGTTCTAAAAAAATTGAGGTGGCTTTTCAAAGGTGTACTTAAAAAAAAAGCAACTATAAAATTCCAAATAGTTAAAAGATTAATGAGAGATTGATTTGTTTTATGTAGTTAATGCAAAAAGTAGAATATTTTTAATCTTACTGTGTATTGGCTAAAACTGTTACCTTGATGACTGTGGAAAAATGGATTGTCTGAGAACCAAAGGAAAAGAGCACATCCTTTGAGCAGAGGACTTGTTCCCTGCTGACATAACTCTGTCATGACTTCCATAACACCCATGGTCCTGTACCAGTTGATTGTGTGGACACAATCAATTGTTGAAGTTGCAAACAGACCCTGTTGATTGCAAAAAGTAATACTGTTTTCCCACCTGTACTTAATAGGATTGTTTTCCAGCAGAAAATTTCAACTCAGCTGTTTATTTTTGCATTCCATGATTCCATGGTAGAGAGGCTTCAAATCTGTATTTGTGGTATACCTAGATAACACAGTGGTTTAGGCCTTTGTGTAAAAAGAGACTGTAAAGATGTTTGTATAGAAGTCCTGTTCTTTTGCTCTCTGAGATGTATGTCTCAGAAATACATTTTTAGGAAAAACTCTGAGATCTGGGTTCAGAATGCCTTACCTAAAATTATTCAGATGCTTTTAGGCTTCTGGAGAATTGATATTAGATCCCAGATTGATTGGAGGCTGATGCAGCTCAAATCCATCTGTTAGTCTTCCACAACACCAAGTGATTAGTAATGCTTTACTTCAAGGTGAAGGCTTGGGATCATGGAAATGTAGTTTAGGACTTGATGTGCCCTCGGTTTTCATGAAATGATGCATGAAATAACTGTGCCTGTTCTGTGTATGTTACAGAGCAAAACAAGGTGGGGTCTGATTTAGAGCCAGCACAGCCATTCAGTGCCACTACAGTACTTCCCCCCGATCTGAAAGGTGAATTCAGGGATGACTCTGGCAGTAAACATGACTGCTACTCACAGTTACTTTTAGTAATAATAATAAAAATAATAATAATTTTAAAATAAATTGGTGAGGAGCGTTTTTCCTGATTTCTATGTGCCAAGGCACAAGGTTTGACTGCAGCTTTACTTGTTAGGAGGCAAAGCTGAACTAAGTAAGAGATGATAGACTTGAATTTACTTGGGAAGGAAAGGCAGTAGAAAGCCTGGCTCTTAGCAGCATGAGATGACATGGTTGGGACTGTCACACAGCTAGATCAGCCCTTGTAGATCAGTGTGAGAGCTTGATGTACTGAAGGGCAGACAGTTTCTGAAATGATCACCTGCCTGGGGAGATTTCTGTTGGGGAAGAGTTGGACACAATTTACAGAGTTGCAAAGATAATATCTTAGGGGTCCTTCTAATCTCTTTTCCATGAGACAGATAAATATGATTGATGCTCCCTGATATATAAACATCCATACTGGATTAAAGTTCAATATTCTCTATATTAATGGGAGTGGCAGCAAGTGCTGACAGAAGAGCAGGAGTCAAGCATGTAGTCAAACTTCCTGCCACTAATAGTGTGAGGTCTGGGGACTTCTTGAATTAGTACTCATGTTTTATAGTCCTTCACCTGTCTGGCTACCACACCTTTTTCTAGTTAGTTTTTTGAATGTATGCATTCACAATATTCACAATATTCTCTGATGGTTTTTCATAGTTGTATTTTAGTGAAACTCCCCACTAAAAGCTGACATATTGTGATTACACAGAAACTGCCACATGATGTTTGCATTTGGTGCCTCCTCTCCTTTGCACCTCACAGGAATGTGATTGGAATGGTCCATAATCCATGTGCTGCTTAGTAGTATTTTACTGCTTGGATTGCACAATGTTTAATGACATGTTAGGGAAGGAAATTTGTCACTTCTTGTCCTGAAGGAAAGTTGTCACAGGATTGAAATCAAGTATAATGCTGGTATAAAACTCAAATTTTATAGCATGACCTTTAGGGTAGGATGAGATAATTTTAAGAGGCCATCATGCTCCAGGGAATTCAAAATGGACAAAATGGAATGAGAAGTGTGAGAGGGAATCATTAAACACATGAGTACTAAATTGTTTTTGCACTGTGTTAGGTTCAGATATTTGTCCTAACATCTGGTTTCTCTACTGCTTTCATCTTAAATCTAAGCTGGATTTTCTTAATAAACAAGCAGCAAATTCATCACTGTGAGCTTTCCAAAAAGCTTTACAAGTTATTTTAAAGATCTTTTTGGATCTTTTATTTTTATTGCACAATAAGCTTCCATTCATGACTAAAGATGCCTGCTTGAGGTGTCAACAACCATTTTTCTTTCCTGCATTTCAGCCATATTCTGTGAAACTGCACCAAAAAATCTATTATATTAGATATGCCAATAGAAATTGATTTTGAAATGGAGAAAAAATAAATTATTATTCCTTCTGATATCCATACTGCTGTGAATACATCTTGATTCAATTTGTACCAAGCGGTGGGAAAACACTTTTTGAACAGTTTGAAAGTATTTAATAATCCTGTGATGCACAGTTGATTTACAGTTGAGCTGTACTGGATTTCAGTGCCATGTGTCTGAAAGTTTGAAGGTATGAAATGGAAAATTATTACCTTCCCTGTTATTCTGAGTAATTGCTCTCTAATGGACTCTTCTAGCTTTGAGACTGTTTTATTGCTTAAGGTAACTGTTAGGTGGTGCCAGTTAATACAGCTGTGATTACTGACCAGCCCCTGGGAGGATATTGTCTGTTCCCTGGGTGACAGGAGCACTGTGTGCTCTAGCCCTCTTCACTTCTAAACAACTCAGAAAATGAAAAAGAAAGAAAAGCCCTTTTCCTTTAGGAGTGATAACTGAGGATATCAGAGATAAAGGCCTTGTCAAAGTGGCTTGGACCATTGATCCATCTCATTAAGAGTCCCACGTCAGCCTGCAGTGATCTTGGGTGTCTCAGGAGGTGCTGCAGTGCTGTGGTTATGGGGTGGTTCCTTTTTGCTGAAGTCTTGTTGATCATCTTCTTGTGAAGATGATCACAAGGAGGTGAGAATTATTCCCTGGTTACCTTTATACCATTCATCATGTAGCTTGGTCACCTCCTGTTATTTCTGGGTTTGAAATAAAGTTCCAGATCTCTGTGGGATCTCTTACTCTGAGGCGCATTCTCTGCCTTTGCTTACGTCTGCTGTCCCCTTGTTTGTACAGTGTCCCTTCTGGCTGGAGTTTAACTGCAGTCCTGAGAAAGGGTAGCCATGGATACATTGAACAGAGGGGTTTTTTTGCTATTTCCATTTGTTTGCAGCCCTTGAGTGCTCTTCCATTGAGTTTGTAGCATGGGCATGTGCCATCTGAGGTTCTGTGGACTGAAAGAGTCCATAGTCCATAACCAAAAGGAGTAATTTTAGGTACTTGATAAAGGAATGGTTTGGGGGCCAAATCCCAGTTTTTTCCTGACTGGAAGTAGAGCCTGTTCACCAGCCACACATGTTAGAAAATCATGGGTGCAGCTCATGGCCATGTACCCATCTGAGTAAGTACTTCAGTCAGGCATGCTTTTGTGTATTTATTCCATTCATACCTTATCAAACCTGATCCTTGTATTTCATTTTTAGTCTGAGTGAGGAACCAGATTGTTTCAGGTTGAAACTTCATGGGAAGAGAAAGGAAATATTTTAAATAATTGAGAAATAAGGTCACTGCAGCTAGGCTATGAATTACTGAATATTGTGTCAAGTGCTGAAAGAAAGAACAAAAGCATCTGGAAGAGGAGCTTTATTTCTTTGGAGCTATGGAGGACAGGTGGCAGTGAAAATTCGTGAATATCAGCCAAAAGGTGAGCTCTAAAAATACTGTCATTATCCGTGTCTCTTTGAATCTGGACAGTTTTGAGCTTGCAAAAAGTAATTAAATCGTCTCCAATTGAGGCTTTTAGCCCCACTTGTTCCCTTTTCTTTTCTAGGACATTCTGCCCAGGTAAAAAGGGGGACATCTCTGAGATTTCCTGAAGTGCTGTTGGCTGTTTAGGCATGCAGACATGTTCAGGGAAGTATTACAGGGCATAGTCAGCTTGTCCCACTCTGCATATCAGAGTTACTGTGAGTTAATGTTCCTGTACTGTGTGGTGTGCAGGCACACTGGGGGTAATCACAGGTGGTCTTTTGCTGAATAAATGAAAGAGGAGCCATTAATTCTCTATAGAGGTACACAACTGCCATGGGGCCTTTGTTGTGGGGTATTCATGTTCCAAGCATAAGACTTTGTCTCCTGGATAACTTAATCTGCACCAAGGGATTTCAGTGGCCTTCCTGAGGGGAGGAGATACAAGTGATGTTCAGGTTGGGAGGCAAAGAAATGGGACTGCAGGGCGGGAGCTGCATCATGCCAAAGGACAAAAAGACAGAAGATGATGTTTTGAAATATGGTGATCCCCA
Organism: Molothrus aeneus; assembly: GCF_037042795.1. Taxonomy (NCBI): domain Eukaryota; kingdom Metazoa; phylum Chordata; class Aves; order Passeriformes; family Icteridae; genus Molothrus; species Molothrus aeneus. The sequence goes on from NC_089654.1 coordinate 5,321,622, forward strand.
TCTATCGACTGATGCTGAGAACAGAGAGGAGTGTAGAGGGAGGGCAGGGCTGTCACTGAATGATCCAAGCCATAGGAGACCTGTCTAGTTAACAGAGTAGTAAATCTGAGCTTTCCTGTGTATATTTATTTTCACATCACAATCTGTTTAAGCAAGAAAAGCACATTCTAATTGCACTCTAAACAAGGATTTCTCCTTCAGCATTTTACAGCTGTTTCTTGTATGCAGTGCCAAGCTGATCTTGGTAATGAGATGTTCTAGCACAGCATGGACACGAGCCCAGTGGGCAGATGTTTCTTCTGCTGCGTTTTCATTCACTGTTTCAAGGGGCAGTTGAGAGACTGTTTTACTCCTTCATAAAGGTTTACAATTCATGAAGCCCATTACTGTGTTCAGAGCTGCACATCTGGCATAAAGCACTCTGGTGGCCCAAAGAATGTGCTCGCAAGAAATAAGATGCTTTTGTAGTAAATTCTGCAGTCTGACTGGAATTAACTTCATTTAAGACTAAAGAGCAAAGATAATAGATAAGATAATGGATGCTGGAAAGGTGATACCGGGGAGCTGAGTTGAGTTACAGTACCTGTGACATCTCAGAGCAGCGTGATACGCTTTGGGCTGTAAAGCTCCTGCCTGCAGTTATCAGATCATGTACGCAGCGACCTAAGGATTTGATCCCGGGAGTGGGTAATGAGGACAGCGTGAGCAGCAGAGCAAGGGCCGTTCGTTCCCTGTGGCAAACGGGGGTAGAAAACAAACCTCGTACTGCTCTTTCTGTCGGTGGCTCCGGGACGCGCGGAGCCGGCACGGCCCCCTCGGCTCGGCCACCGGGGCTCGGCCCTCTCGGCACGGCCATCGGGGCTCCGTCACCTTGGCACGGCCACCGGGGCTCGGGCACCTCGGCACGGCCCCCTCGGCACGGCCACCGGGGCTCCGTCACCTTGGCACGGCCACCGGGGCTCGGGCACCTCGGCACGGCCCCCTCGGCACGGCCACCGGGGCTCCGTCACCTCGGCACGGCCCCCTCGGCACGGCCACCGGGGCTCGGGCACCTCGGCACGGCCCCCTCGGCACGGCCACCGGGGCTCCGTCACCTTGGCACGGCCACCGGGGCTCGGGCACCTCGGCACGGCCCCCTCGGCACGGCCACCGGGGCTCCGTCACCTCGGCACGGCCCCCTCGGCACGGCCACCGGGGCTCGGGCACCTCGGCACGGCCCCCTCGACACGGCCACCGGGGCTCCGTCACCGGGGCTCGGCCACCGCAGCACGGCGCTGCTCTCGGGCCGCTGCGCTTCCCCGGCACAGCCTCCGCCCCAGCAATGTCACTGCCGGCGGCACCGCCGCACCCAAACGCACCTGGCTCCCGCTCCTCGTCGTCTTCATTCATGCGCTTAGCAGTAAAAGCCAGCTTTGCAGAAAGCGAAATTTTCCCCCATTAGATGCCCGCTGCAAAACGTGTGTTTGAAAATTGTAGCCTGTGTTTACTAATTTAAAACAAACAAAACGAGCCAGTGATTGTGGAGATAAAAATATTCCAGTTGAATAATCAAATGTACCATAAAGTCCCTCTGGACTAAGACATCTTACTAGTGGCATCCCAGCTAAATTTAGACTTTAAAATTAAAACCATTTCTGCTGAGAGGCCAGATCTGTGGGCATGTTCTGCAGTTAGTGAAAAGACAAAGATACTTCCCAAAGGTTAATTCAGACACCTAAGATCTGAAGTTGTGGATGTCTCTCCTGACTCTTGTAAAAGGCTCTTTTGCTCCCAAATTAGACAGAATGAGTGCAGGACTGAATTTAAGTGTAAAGTTCAGGGTAGGCTGTAGTGAATTGAGGCACAGATTTTGATTAGCTATCAAAACAGCTGAAGCCAGGCTGGTACTTTTTGGCACAAGGGGCTGAATAAAGAGTTTTTATAGACCTGGAGAATCTCTGTAGAGGCTGACAGTAAAGTACACATTAATCAAAACTGCTCCAAAAATTACATTTCTTAAATGGAACAGTACAAATCCTGCCGACTTTTAATGGACCTTATATTCCAATTCCTTCTGTGATCCATTGCCCCCAGTGCACCACAGTCCCTGTATTTGTGAAATGTCCTCTTCATCAGTGGGTTACTGCAGAGTATCTGGGAGAGCCTTGCTGACTTACTAATGATCTGTACCAGGCAGGTGAATGACAGCTCAGGGGAGGGATGAGTTTGATATTACATTTATCTTGGGAACCAGCAGCATTTGGAGATCCACAGTCTAGCTGCAGTGCTGGTTAATATATTGAAGTTTTCAGCTCACAACAAGTCTGAACTAAGTGCTGCATGCTTTTCCTCACTTCTCTAGGAAGAAAAGGGATTCTTATCAGAATGTGACAGGAGATCCCAAATGAAAGCTTCAGAGTATTCATTATTAGAGAGCAAAAATGACACAGTTATTTTAACAGATTTTCATCAAAATCATGTCAGGGACATCATCTGCCAGCTCCATTGAAAGAATTGTAAGAATCAAGCTTAGAGAAGACCAGAGGGGAAAGAAAGCACACTTGAGTGGAGTCAATCATAACTCCAATTTATGGATGTAGAAAAGCATCCCATTTGCTAAACAAAGTATTTTCCTGCTTTGCTTATTTTCAAGTTCCCACACCAGTTACCTACTGATCTATTCTTTATATAAAATTGTAGGGTAAAAATCTCTCTTCATTTGCTCTCATAGCATGCACTGTATTTATTCTACCTGTTCAGTTAGAGTGAGAACAGAATTTGGCTCTTCTGTTCTGGAACAATCAGCGTTCTCTACTTCAGCCTAATAAGTACTCATTTAGCTTTATTTAAATATTATCATTTTCTTCTCCTTTCTGAAAAAATGGAGGGAAAAAGTTCTTTTAAAATTTTGACTCACCCAAGGGCTTTGTAAAACTGGAATGTGCAATTAACATAAAACCAATTCTTTGGTATCTGAAATTGTGGGGGAAAAGGCAGAACTGATTCTTGATGCCTCTCTTGTGCAACCCAGCATTCCTTCAGAGTAGAAAGATTCCAGTATTAGTGGAAAGCGTTTTTGTAAGACATCTCAGCCCGTGCCAGCACGGCATGTAATGCACACCAAGCAGCCAGCTCATGAAGAAAAACATGTTTACAGAAACTGAAATGACTTCTTTGTTGTTTACTCGTGCAGAGGAGAATGGCGTCAGGAGTACTTTGAGAGAGAATGTTGCTTTTAAATTGCCACTGAACCAGCACCAGCACCAGTGACCAGGCAGAATTTCCGTGACCTTGAGACCCTTCTGGGGGCTGCTGAGCAGATGCCCCATCCAACAGCTGCTGTGTGGCACAGAGAGGGGCATTGTCACCAAAGACAGGCCGTAGGCTGGACTTCACCCTGCCCTGTGACCCCAGGGAGAGTGACTCAGTGCTCGGTCACAGCAAACCCTGCTGGTAACATCAGCCACCTCCACAGCACTGCCAGCCTCTGCCATCTGCCTGTGCTGATGGATCTGATGGATCCAGCTCACCTGAGCAGTTCAGAGCTCCAGCGTGTGATTGAGATCATCAGTAATGTGTGAAGGTTTAAATGCAGCTGTGCTGCTTGTGCTGGTTCATGCTGACCTTCGAACAGCACATTGTAGAAATCTTCCTCCCGGTTACAGGATTTTGGAATTTCTCTGGTTATTTCCTGTTCACTTTTATCTGCTCCCCTCTAGGGATCTGTAATTGCCTCTGATTTTTTTACCTCTGATAGATATGCATCATCAGTGCTTGCTAAAGGTGGAGTTTGCTTTGTTTTGTTTTCCCTAAAGAGCAATTTGTAATTCATGCAGTGGGTGTATCTTTTGGCTCCAGGCTTGAGATCCTGGAGATCCCACCCACTGTGGGCACAGGCACTGTTGCATTTCTATTCACCCGGGTGTGGAAGGTGTTTTGAGTATTGCCTGTGCAGTCAATCAGATTAGTTATTTGTATCCTTCTTCTAGTAATAGCTGAGTGTTTACCAGGGTTACCAAGATCCATGGTAACCTGGGCAGGGGGCAGCTCAAGGCAGGAGAAGGAAAAACCTGGCGAAATCAAAACTACTGACTGTAGGGGATGATTTTACCTTCACCTTTCCTGGTGGATCAGCTGCTCCACAGGGCTTCCAGCAGGATGCTGAAAGGGCTTGTCACCATGAGCAACATTAGTGGAAAGTATTTGTGTTGTGAATGTCCAGCCAGCACAGCTCTGAGTGGATAGTTTGTGTGAAGAGCATGACAGAAGTATGCACCTTTTTCTTTTTTTTGCTACAAGGAGTAGGTAATGGAGAGAGGGGTGATTCACACACGACTTAGACATCTCTTACAGTAAGTGTGTTGCCCTTGAGGAGCTTAACAAGGCAATTCTGCAGACACAGCAGAGCTCTTGTAGGACTTGTCATGATTTTTAGGTCCTTACCCTTTTCATTTTCTTTCTGCTCCTGGGTGGTACTTCTTGTCTTTGCTCCACTAGATTTCCTCCCATTTTAGTAACAGTATTTTCTACTCATCACAGCATCTTGCATTGCAGGCTCTGCTGGTTCATTTTCATCTTTGCATTTACCCTTGTGGCATGAAGTTACCCCTGTTTGCAAGTGGGGGAACAGAGGCTGAGTCCCCAGATCCTTTGTCCCCATTCCTATTGATCCTTATGTACAGAAGTGTTGTATGATATTCTCTATCCTAAATTCTGCCTGAGAAGAGTTGTTTGACTAAATGCTCCTTCTGCCACTGTGGAACTTCTCAGTACTGCAGGTTTACTAGTGATTTCTCCATATGACCAAGGATTGTATTTTCTGGAGAAACCTGTGTGTAACAGAATAGATCTCCCTGATCTGACTGTACTTCCCTGCTTTCTGTCCTTAATTTCATCCTGTGCACTTACACTCGTGCTTCCCTTTTTAAACAACAAATAAAGTGTGTTCTGTTGGATCATTGCTGTCTACTTGCCTTCCTCCCTCCAACCACCTTCCTAGGATGCATGTCCCATTCTTTCTCCTCAGATTAATGAAACTTTGCTTTTCAAGACCTAATGTCAGTTTTTCACTTTATAGGCCTTTCCTCTCCATACTTACTGTTTCTCTGACTAGCTGGAGTGATCCCCTCCTTCTCCTGGTGACTGCTCTGAGGGCAGGAGCTGTTCTGCTGCTTTCTCTTCTTCAGCAGTGGGAGGTGAGTGACTGGACAACCATTGCCACATAGCTGCCTTGTGCTGCCCTCAGCATGGCCTGGAGACAGACTGGGACAAAGAAACTACAGGGATAAGAGGGGAACGGTGGGGGTGAGTCACATGGGATCAGAAGTGTGACACAAATCAGTGTTGCAGCAGTAGCAACTGCTTCATCCTCAAAAGCTGATGGCTCTGTGGGAAGCAGATTGCCTATGACTCAGTTGGCTTTGCTGACTCCTGCACAAGTTTGAATGAAGCCCAGGCTGACCCCAGAGGTCTGCAGTGAGTTCATCCTCTTGATGCACACAGCTGGGAGATGTCTAATCCTGTCTGCAGTTCAGTGCTGGCAGGAGTTGAGGTTGCTACCCTGTGCTCAGAGCTGAGCATGGGAGAAGGAGTCACAAGGCTCACTGTGAAACTGTGCTTCAGAGGAATAAATTAAAGGATAATGAGGATCTCAGAGATCTTCTTATCTCTTAAAATGAATCATACTACTAAAACCACAGGATAGCTTTCCTGAGGTGTTTAATAGCCCTGAGAGGTTCTGACAGCCCCAGCTACTCTGCAGTGTGTTCCTTGGATCTAGAGCAGCTACTGAGACTGACTGTGAGCAAGGCTCACACCCCACTTCTTTTCCTTTCCTCCACCTCGCCCCATTTCTCCTTTCTGTTTGATCACTGTGTACAAAATCAGTGGGTGTCTGTTTTGTTTCTGGCACTAAGGAGCTATGGCTTCTGTGACTGTTGTTGGACACTGCTCTTAATGTGTCACATCACTAGAGTGGCTCTTTTCCTTATGCCTTAAACTTTTACTGATGGAATCGCTGTGAAAACTAGCATGAAATGGATTTTGGACCAAAAGATATAAAAATGAACACATGGGGTGGTGTTGAGCCAGTTAATGGGACTTAATATTTGGCAATATCATGGTTTGATGAAGTATTGAAAAACAGGCATGCAGTTAGTTTAGCGTGGTTGTAAGGAAAGTGCATCTTGTCCAGAAAATCTGATGTCAGATTTCCTTGAGGTTATGAGGTTAATGGCTTGAGGTTTTCTTAGAAAAACCTTCAAACAATCAAAAGCCATAAAACCCCCAACACACATCATGTGATATTGCTCAAACATTTGCTAAACAGATAAAACCGCTGTCTCAGAGTAATTGACAGTAGCAAGTCCAGAGGAGGTGGATCCAGTGGGTTTGTGTATGCAATGGTCAAACCTTTTAACACTTGAGGCTGGAGCTCCTAAACCATTGCTGATAGAACTTCCTGCAGGATGTGAAGGTGGATTCAGTGCTGAATCATGGCAAGAGCAGAATAGTGTAACAGGTACATTTTCAGTCATTTATCAAGTTGGAGCCCATTGAGAAAAAATTATTTTGGCATAGCTAGGTATTGTATGCTGCTGGGGCAGTAGGAGAGACACCTTGTCCTGGAAAACCTGAACTCCTGGGGTGGTTCTGAGTTCTGGGCAGCAGTGGCAGTACATACACTGAGGTGTTAGAGAGTTTCATGCTGCTCCCAGTAGAACATTACAAGTTGGAGAAAGTGCTTTAAAGAGGAAGAAACATTCCTGGACCTGAGTGCTTTACCTTCTGTCTTACTGGAAAAGTTGAGTGACTTAGTGACAATAAAACTCTGTATGTAGCAGAAAAAAAGCATAACAAAAACTGGGGGCTGGAAACTGAGTTCAAATAAATAAAAAAAAAAGTAATAAATTCTTAGTAAGAGATGTAAAGGATCTCTGGAATATATGAAGGCTCTTTGCCTCCTGAAATTAAGACTGGATGCTTTTTTGGCAGTTGTGTTCAGCTAGAGCGTGGGTTTTCAGGGTTAGAGTAACTGAGAGAAATTCAGGGTCAGGCAATGGGATTCAGTAGGTCCAGCAGTCTTTAAAAAAACTAGTCTTGAAAAATTGTATCACCTAAAGCACAGGGTCAGGCCCAGAGCCAGTTTTCTCTCATGGATGCTAAAGGCAGATGTTAATCATATCACATTCCTGCCAACCTTCACAGATTTTCTTTGTCATCCTTAAAAGGGTATGATTTTGCTCAGTGGGAGGGTTTTCATTGGCTTCAGTGAAGATGAGTGAGTCAAAATAGCATTACTTTTACTCCTAGATCAGTGCTCTGGTTTGGTAGTGTTCAGATATCAAGTGTGAGGGATTCACTAACACCTTTTTATACAGGCATCCCTTTTGATGCCCTTTTAAAGCATTGGAATTTAGTTATTTGACAGATTATCCTTCCAAGAACTGATATTGAAATTAGAATTTGGATATTGCATTTTCTACTGTCATTTGATAACAATTGCAATAAATTTGATGTATTTCTACCCCTATAAATTTACTGAAAGATCAGAATCAGACTTGTTTATATTTTCATGATTGAGTCGTAATTGTTTCATGTCTTCGCTGTTCTTTCCATAGATATCTCCTTGGACTTTTGAGTTTAAAGAATTATTTTGAAAAAGGAAATGTGGGGAGAAGGTTGAAAATAAAGGCAGAGAGAGAGAAAGCTTGTCTGCAAGGCAGATTGTTTTCCAGTGTCTCATAGCTATATTAAAAACTACCTGGAGACAAGTTAAAGAAGAGGTATTCCTAGCCCCAGCACAGAATTTACTGTTGCTCATAAAATCAGCATAGCTGGTGGTGCCTAACAACATCCTTGGGCAGCTCGTGCTTGAGCAATGCACCAGGTTATTGTAGAGCAGATTATCCACACTGCCTATCTCCTTCTGCCTGGAGGAGAGGCTGCCAAGCCCTCATCAGGGCCCAAATGCTGCCTTTACTCCCAGTGACTGGGAGAGGAGATGGTATTTAATTGAAATAGGCATTTAATGGTATTTAATTTGAAAATAGGTTGTGTTTGTTTTGTGTGCTTTTAGGCAAGTATCCTTTGCAGGCTCAGCAAGGATCTTCTGTGTGCAGAATTGCCATGAACGCTGATGGGTGTGCAGGAGAAGAGGCCAGGGAGGGCTTTGGGGGTCGCTGCAGAGTGAAGGGGCTGCCAGGTTTCTGTCAGCTGCTGTGTGTACAACGCAGTCTGTGGCCAGGATGCAGCCCCTGCCTGCCACGAGGGCCAGCAGGAAGGCTCTGCTGCCTGTCTTGTAGCAGGAGCTGTGGGAGGGAATGGAGGGGAAGGAGCTGAATTCCTCTGGGTGGTCAGAAGAAAGCAGGATAGAGGCACTGAGTGGTACCTAATGGGATGCCCATTTGTAGCCCCAAGCCTTATCCCTGCTCTCCTCAGCAAGGTCTTCCCATGTTTCCTGGTATTGCTATGGCAATGTTATTAGTGCTTGATTCATTGATATCATTGCTTGGCAATGTTATCAATGCTTGATAACATTTCTGTCTCTGGTTAGCTAACCATAGTGCCCACAACTGGAGGACAAGTAATTCATTTGTGTATTGACACAAACCATAATAATCCTGAAAGTTTGCTAGAACTACACGAAAACAAGTGGTAGCAGAAATGTAATGGGTGAATGAATGCTGCCCTTCAAATTCCCTGGTCACCTGGATTTGAGGCAAAGCAAAAGGAAAGAAGATGGCTGTTCTGTTTCTTGTCATGCAGGTTGGTGGGATTTGTCTGGTATCAGACCCAGCCTTTCTGTCCTCAGGTTGCCACAGTTTTACAGCAGACACAGAGAGAAGAACACATTCCTTGTGTTTCAGTGATTTCCTGGTTCAGTCCAGCCACCAATATGTAGATGGTCTCTTTGGCATGGAAACTACATCATCTTCCTATCTTCTTCCACATAAGAGTTTGAAGCATGACTGGTTTGTCCAGCCTCCATCTGCAGATTGCCATGTGTGTAGCACCTTCTTTTATTTTTTTTTTTTAAGGACACAAAAGGAATAAGTTAGCTGTTAAATCACAAAAAAGATGGACGGCTTCTGTCATTGAAAAAATTAAGTTATGATAGTACAAATAATATTTCTCAAGTCTAGTTTTTTGATACAGTGACAAAAATTTTGAGGTTTTTTGTCACCGTATCAAAAAAATCCTTTTAATTACGCTTAACAAATCAGTGCACAGTGGGATGTAGTGCAAAATTAAACAAGCTACAGTCTTACGGACAACCTAGGAATGCATTCCTCAGTGTCAGAGCCATCCACTGGTTCCTCCAACCTATTTTTCAACCACATAAGATTTAATTGTTGCAAATGGAATACTTGTTCTACAGAAGTCCAATAAATCTGCAGTCTGTCTTCCCAGTAATCAATCACAGATTGTGAATTGCATGAGGAAAAATCTATAAGATATGTTCTTCATGTCTAGTACGTTGGGTTATTTTCATGTCTTGTGGTTTGAATTTGGCCACTGTCATTTTAGAGGAATTTCCTGCCATCTGCGTTCAATTGAATTTTCTCACAGATTTGGGCTTGCTTGTAAATACTGGGATCTGGCAAAAGGAGTATCTTTGTTCTTCAGGGGCATATTCAAAAACCGTTAACATGGTGTTGGCAATGTGCTGGGTTAGGGAAGATCCAGGAGATAAAAAAGGTATAAATTCCCCCCTGCCCCTAACAGCTGATGATTTATCTGTGAAGGAAAAAGAACAACGAGTGCATGAGTGTGTGGTAGAGTTTTATCTCAAGCTATCATGGTATTTCATATTTTGCTTATTATTAGGGTGTTGGTCTGACACTCTGCTTGTGACCACGTACACAGGCAGCAGGCTTAGAGTAGCCAAAATATTACAGCAAATTCCTGGGGGATCTCATTGCATGGTCCCAAACAGATTGGGAGTTGGTTTACCACCAGCTCTAATTTGTGTTTTGGCTGCTGATTTTGCATTGAGTTAATATCCAAACAGTGATATTGGCATATGTAGATTCTTAGAAATCACACATACCTTGGGGCAAAGGGGCTTCAGTTAAACTCTGTCTTCAGTTTAGCATATCAGCTGCAGTGTTACAAAATTCAAGGTAATCTCATCATCCTAACTGAAAGATTGAGAGAGCCCTCTGCATTCCTTCCTGGAAGAGTGTGTATAATCAAATAAAAAAAAAATCCAAGCACTGAGGATCAAGTTTAAACCAACAAAATCAAAACAATTCAGAAGGGAGTTTATTGCTGTCTTGAGCTTAACCTCACAATGAGAAATAGCAGATTATATGGATTTACATGTGTACTCAACTGTGTTACTCGCTAGAGATGGAAGAGATGTCTCAACTCAGAAGGAACCTGCTTCAATTTATCTCATTTTGCATATTTCAATTTGTCAGACTTTGTGTTGTTTGGGCATAAATCAAGGGCAGTTCCAGCCTTCCTGTGAAATGTAGGCCTGTGAAAATGATGGCAAGGGCTTCTAGATTTACCATATCTCTGGTTTCTTAACAACTTATTCTCTTTGTAGATGGAAAGATGTGTTTTCTGACTGCCTGTTTCTCAAACTAACTTTGGTGTTTAGTAACAGGTTACTTCACCCTGTGGGTCAATGGGCCAAGATTAGATCTTCCCCAGCTCCTTTAATCTTGAATTGTGCATTTAAATACGTGCAACTGCCTGGACTTCAGCACAGTGATCTGTTGATAATGCAGCAGAGGGAATCCTGCTTCTGCTCCCTTAGTTCTGCAGGAAGGGGAGAAACAAGTGTTTTGGCCAGCAATGTCCTTGGAGTCCCTGTGTTGTTCAGCCTTTGGTTTCTGTAGCAAGCATTTCCCAAATTCTGTCAGTACCTGACAGCAGTCCTGTCTAAGATGTTAAAGAACAGCTTGGTCCAGGCAGCCAGAGGGTGTCATTTTTGCATAATTTATTTTTTGGAAGACCCAGCCAGAGGGTGTCATAATTTATTTTTTGGAAGAATTTATTTTTCGCAGCATGAGAATCAACGAGTTGTTTTCAGTATTGCATTTTCCATGGTCTGGAATTGGAGGCACTGACTTGCTCCTTGCAGTAGCCTCGGACACACTCAGAGCTCTCAGGCTTTGTCACTGCAGCCTCTGCTCTGCCCAGGGATGCTGAGAGCTGGGCAGAGCAAAGCACTTTGCTCTTACTGGCACCAGCAGCTGCACTTGCATTTGTGTCTCTGGCTGCTTTCAGGACAGGCAGCTTTACCAGCAAGGAGCAGCATTTACCCTGGATACACGGGGAGATTGCTGCTTCACATGAATCCCAGGGAATATCTGCACTCCTGCTCCAGGCAGGCTGGCAGTGAGTAAATGGACACAGTTCAGCTGGAGCAGGGTGATGCTGTGTGGTTCTTTTGGGCCTTTTGGGGTGCCAGTGTGTCACCCTGGCTGCCATGGACCTGTTCACTGCCTGGGAGGAACCTCTCACATGGAATATTCCCCCAAGGTTCACATATGTCTTAGGTTATTTTTCCAAAGATTCCAAATCTTAGCAATATTTTGGAGTTCTTGCTGGGCATACTTTTCTTTCCTCTTTCCCCATTTCCTTTTTTTTTTTATATTAGTCTTCCTATCATAACATTGGTATAGATACTTGTCATATTTGAGGGTATTTCCAGTGATGTAATTATTTTAATTAAGTTATAATACATCAGGCAGCACTATTCTGGCTTCATAAGGAGCTGAGGCTGTTTCTTTATGAGTAAATAGATGTTTATTCACTACTTCTATTTTTAATATGGCATGACTACATTAGCAAAGATTTGACCTATTTGATCTTGACAACAAAGACCACGATAATTTGGAAGCACACCTTACAACTTTAACCCATGACTCGAAGAGAGAGAAGCTCCTTTATTTAAGTAGAGTTTCCAAGATTCTCTGGATCACCAGTTTAATTTGCTTGTTTACCAAACAAAGCGTTGCATTTTACACAAGCCAAATGAGCCTGGCACTGCAAATAAAAAACAGATTACATTCGTTGCCATTAGTCACTCAGACTTAAAGGGCAGCTCCTCCCTGAAAAGCAACTCTAAAAACAGCATTGAAGATTTCCATGGGTTTTGTCCTTTAGTATTTCCAAAGCATAAACACTAAAGCAACACTTCTATTTCCTTGGGTCAGTCTTGCACAAATTAATTTTGTTGACTGACCTTCTATTAATAAAATGTTTCACATGTGACAGGCCTGTCTCTTGTTCACTTATGTGGTTCACTCTGTGCAGGTTTTGTCTCTGATTATTCTGAGGCAAGTCTGAGTTCTGTTGTAGTCAAGAAGAGCTGAAATCCTTATTTCTTAATGATTTTTTTTTGAGTGGATAAATGATAGATGGGATAAATCTTCAGAATTTTCTTCCAGTGATAAGATCCCATCATGTCCTGAATAAATCCTGTTGTTTGCTCCAATGTTCCTTTGCTTTGGGTATAATATTTCTTGCTTTGTCTTCAGGAAAGTTGATAATTTGCTTTGTCCCTGATCCTTTGTCACTTTATCACTTCATCCTGTTATCCTCTTGTTCCTTCTGTTGTGCTTTCACACACTGTAATTTTCCTCTCTCAAACAACTATCTCCCTTCCTTCTGCTGGGTTTCCCAAACACATGCCAGCTCACTGAGTTCATCAGCATGATGCTCTTCATCTCAGGCTCTATTGGAGACCAATAAAACCTGTAGGGAATTAGCTGACAAAGCCAATTGTTACTGTTATTTCATAAGAAAACATGCTTGAATTTTCTTTCTCTTTCTCTGAATAGCTAAATGATCCTAACAATAGTTCTCTCTCCTGTGTTTGCTTCTCCCTGCCATTTTGTATCATGAAGTTAAACTATTGATATATCTTGTGCTGAAGGGCATCTCTCACGTTTGCCACATGGTTACTGCAGAAAAAAGAGCATCACTTAAAATTCTGTATGTCTTTGATAAGAACAGGATGCTTATCCTATGGATAGTGAAAAATTCCTTATGGTCTTACTGATTTAGTCTGGCTTTCAAATGCTTGGGGTATGTTGTAATTTTGGTAAGTAAATCTGTTGTTGCTGGGAAGCTTCCCTGGATGTGCTAATTCAGTTTTATTTGGATCCTGAGCTGTATCTCAGTAAGAACACAGACAGTCTATGCTGAAACATTGTGTGATCGTGCATATGTATGACTCAGAAGTTTCTGGAGTCAAGGTGCTCCAGCAAGATGGAGCAAAATAACCTGGAGTCTTGCCTTGATCTCCCACTGTACACCTGAGAGTTGCAGGTGTTGATGTTGCCTTGAGAACTCCTGAGCTACTGATGAAATCAGATGAGCTGAATACAATTTTGCAGTTACCCAAATGTTGCATTTGCTCAAGCCAATTGGATTAAAACCATATCCTGCTGCTTTTAATGTGACTACAAAGAAAGGTTGCTGTGTTCTCATTAAAGATATTCATGTGGCTTAGTAGTCTGAGCTTCAAAACACATCATGGAAGATTGCTATGCTAAAAACTCTTGTTAGATAAATCCAGGAGTAAAAACTAGTATCTCTATTAGAGGTTTTCACAGATCTTCACCAAATGGTTCTGTTAAAGGTGGCATAAATCTGTGTGCTTGAACTTGTTTACCCAACTGAGATTTTGACATGGATGGCATTGATCATTGGAAAGTACATTTGCATTTCAGTTACCTATAATTTTATAGAAGCCAAATGCTTAAGTGCAAGCAGGTGAGTAATTTAAACCATTGTGGACTATACACAATCCAGAGAGTAAGCAGGTCATCAGACTAAATTAGGGATGAAGCTGTAGAATAAAACATGCCAGCTAAAGGATTTGATACATTATCCTTACAGTTCTCAAAGACATGCATAATTATCATCCTGATACAGGCGTCTTAAGTCAGAATTTGTATCTGGAGTTAGCATGAAGCTCTGAGAGATATAGGAGCCATGGGAAGAACCATCTGAAAGAGTGAAAAGCTCCACAGTAGGGTAGCTGTGAGTGGTGCAGGGATCTCTGACTCCAGCCATGTTATTATTACTTTTTATGATGTGTGACTTGTGCTGTGACAGATTAGAAATCTGTTGTTGGAAGCTCAGAGAAACATAGATACATAAAGTTCTATGAAAGTGTTTTAAAAACCAGTGACATTTCCTAATTTTTTTTCTGATATTTTTTCCTGTGGCTTTCATTTGTGGTTCTTGATAAACAATTGGCTTTATTTAAACTGAAGCTCTCTTCTCCTCAAACCCTCAACTTTCTTGTGAGTTGGATGCTCAACCCGTCATTTGTGGCCTCACCCCTTTGCTGTGGGGATGTTTAGGACTAATGTTATCACACATCTTGCTTGTTGTTAAGTAGGAAAACTAAAGAGGTGGTTGAGGATAAAAAGAGAGTCTGTAATCACAGAGGGAAATTACAGCTTCAAGCCAGCACCTTTGCTCTTGGAAAGTTGAGAAACTTGGGGAAGAAGCAGTTAAAATCCTTGGTTAGGTTTGTGTTGTGAGCTCACAACAGGCTGCAGAAGGCATGGGGCTGTCAGGCTGGTCTCAGCTCAGGACAAAAGTTCAGCTGCCCTGAAACCAGCAAAGGGAGCTGAAGTCAAGGCAAAGCCCAGTACACAGAGGCTCTCAGAAGTCACTCCTTTGCCAGAAGTCTGCACTAATCCCCAAAGTGATGCTGATAGTGCCAAGAGACAAGAGGGCTGTGGCTGTTCCTCCTCAGCTATTAGTATTAAACCAACATGACTGTGGGAGAGATCAAATTGCATCTGCTGGCAGCAAACCCCTCTGGCTTACCCTGCCTTTGTGCCTGCTGGAAGATGTGTCAGGGCTGCAATATCTGGGTAATGAATGTTGCTGTGCCATCTTCACTTGGAGCTATTCCCTTACAGAACTCCTTGGGAATGATGTGGTTAACAGTGTGTTTGTTTAAGAGGCAAGGGGGGAGGGAAATTAGTATCAGGTAAAAATGTATATGTCTGTGTGTATATATAAATTCCCAAAGCATTTGCAGCCAGCTAGCTACTTAATAGTTTTCATTGAATTAATTTTAAAATGTGAACCTTGTTTCCTTTATTTAATAGAACAAAACGGCTTCCATATTCTTGGCTGTAACTAGCAGGGTTTATATAGCATTCTGCAAACAAAGTAAGCATTAAAGTCCCTTTTGTCCATCTGTGGAATGAATAATTTTGTGCAAAGTATTTATTATAAGCACACGATACACTTAAACTTTTTACTGTAGTGGTGACAGATCCAGCACAGAACTGGATTGTTAAGTAGCAAGCACACCACGCTTCTATACTGTATAAAAATTTACTGACCTTTCTAAAGGCTCCTGGGTTCAAAGGAAAATGTTAGCTCACTTGGCTAACTTTTGGGTGCTACTTAAAATGATTCTGGATGTTGGAAGCAGTGCACAAGAGGCTGTGAGGAGTTTCAGTCAGATTGCACAACTTCAGGAAGGTGAACGGAAAGCTTTGGGTTGGGTACCCGTGAGCACTGCCTGCTTACTCCCTGGGACTGCACGAGGCAGCAGCTGGGTACCCCTGGGTCAGGTACCAAAATGTCCTTGGGAACCACCTCAGAAAAACTTTAGGATTTCCCTGTTACTTGGCAGAAGTTGGGACTAACCCAGAGGTGACATGTCACAAGTACCTCCCACTAATGTAGCTGCTTTTAGGATGATTTATGGTAGATTCTGTAATGTACTAATGTACACACACACCAGTCCTATTTGCTGTAAGTGAAGCAGTTCCTTCCCTTCTGGGAGTTACACTCTTGTACATGGCAGTTAATTGCTCCCAGAGTCACGCTGTTCCCCCTCTGGGATTCAGTACGTGTTTAACATTCAGCTGTCTTGTCAGAACCCAGACTTTGGGCTCCCCAAAACATCCTTTGCTTGGGTCTGTGTGCAGAGAGCCAAATTCAGGCAGGGCATGAGGAGATGAGACTTATGGATTAGCCACAGGCACAGAGAAGCACACACCAGGCTGGAGGGAGTCCCAGAGGGGATGGCACACAGGCCCAGCACTCTTGGAGGTGACCTAAGTCACACCACTCTAGATTTCCTGTAACCTTGGTTATGCTCACCTCTAGATTTGGCCCATGGGCTCTGCAGAATGTCTTGGACATGGCAGTAGGGGCAGCTGGTTTAGTTTGTTTCTCATTGTACTGGTATTACTGATTGGAGGAAAAAAAAAGAGACAACTTTTATGAAGATGTATTGCCAATGTTTTCTGGCAGACAAAGCAGCAGATTCCTTTCTGTTGGTCCCTTTCAATCTGCTGCCCACCCTTTGGAATTAGCTGCCTGCCATGCCTTTACAGCCAGTTGCAGGGCCAGTCTTGTCTCCAGCAAAGCCTCTCCCTTATTTATTTGAATTTCCCAGGGATGAGCATTCAGGGACAGCATCTCAGCTGATGCCTGAATATCTGCCTTCATCCATCTATCTGGTCCTCTTTCCACGGGCTGTTTTCTTTGCTTGAATTGTATTTGCAGTCAGTGATAATGAATTCATGCCCAAACCCATTGTACATCATGTTCTTTATTGTCTTGATAGGGTTGCTGCAGTTCGGTGTCTATTCTGCTCTCTTAAGTGAGGTTGTTTGTCACTGACATTCCATCTGAGAGGGAAATGTCTTCAGCTACTCTGCTGGTATGTTCTGAGTTTTATGCTAGAAAAGTTCTTCACGTTTTGCTGTGGTTGGGTTATGTCTGATGTGTAGAACAGCACCTGAAGTGGACTCAGGGATGAAGAATGCGTCCCCTTTTCCAGCTGTAGCACCATCCTTAAGGCTCATGGTGGGCTGTCCATGCAGCTGTTCTGAACCTTCTGGACACAGAGTTTGTGGAACAACTCTCAGCATAAACATTAAGTTCCTTTCTGCATCTTTGAAACACAGCTGAAGATCAGAGTGGGGGTACACAGGTATGATAGATATTGTCATTTATATGCAATGGCATTCTCTCATAGGTTGTTTTTCCCCTCAGGCTTATGGTTAGTGAAGAAAGATCCCTGGATCTCTTTCTCACTGTTCAGCAAGAATGCTGCGTTCCCTTTCTAGCTTTGCCTCATGGAGCATTCCTTTGTCATCACACTGTTTATAATGCTGCTTTCAGGAGAGATTTGCTCTTGTGCTTGCCCAAATCCTAGAGGGATCTGTAAGAAAGGTACAAAACCAGAGGAGCACTGGGTTCCTTTACTGCCTTTGTGGATCAGGAAGGTGGAGCAGAAGATGTTCCTAAATGCAGGTCTCTTCATTAGGTTTCTGTTGCTCCAAATTCTTTGAGCCTGTGGAGGTGCCAGTTCAGCTAATGCAGCAGAGGGCAGCTACTTCCCAGCATGTGTCATTTGTCACATCCTTGAAATCTTGGGAAGACTGGAAATATCAGCTCTTTTGGTATGCCTTTTTCAAAATGCCCTCAGAGTTAGACTCTGCGAGGTTAGAGGCGTGGACAAACACAAGGAGGGAGGAGCAGTGGGAATGTTTCACGTTATTGTGAGTTTGGGAAAATGTCTTTGGTGTGTAGTTGGAATGTATTGTTGTAACCAAGAACAATAAACATAATAGCTGAGAATACATAAAAGTATTTCAGGATGTTAAGGAGTGACCAAGAAAAAAAAAGATTTCTCCTGTAAGAGCCCATTTTTTTCTGTTGGATAATGATGTAAAAGCTGTTTATTTCCAAGCAGGCAATTTGCACATCTGTTCTGATGTTACTGTCCAGGTTTGTTTGCTATTATTCTTTGATGGGAACACCTAAATTGTTTACAGTTCACAGCAAGACCTATTTAGTTGGGTCAGTTTGTTTCTTCATGTGTGTAAGACATTCATGGAGTTGTTTAATATGCAGATAGGAGGAATCTGATGAAAAAATGTAGAAATGGTGAAGGTGAATTTTACTGAGTCCTGCACCTGACCCAGCATTAACTATAGGTTTAAATCTAACACTCGTGTCAAGGAGAAACTTGAAAATAAGTCATGTTTTATAGTCTCGATAATGTGGTGTCTGTTCCAGCTGATACTTTATTTCTTCAGTCCTTTGATGCCTTCCATATGAAGGCAGTGAATACTTCCATCAGGTTGATACAGATTTTTCTTTCCTTTAGAAGTTGGATACCTTTAAAATGGCTCAAGCAACTGCATCTCTGAAATTTGCATAAATAAATCAACTGTGTACTGTGGCTTTTGTGATGTTCAGTGTCTTTATTATTTGATGATTAAACGTAATGCAATTTACTAATGAAGAGATGTATTTTGAAGAGCAAAGGTCAGGGCCAGATTTGAAGACTTCCATTGCCTGCAATGTCTAAAGTAATTTTAATCAGGGAATTTACTTGCAATCATCAAAGCACTTTTCCTTTCATGATTTGAAAAAGTCTTGCTGCTGATGTTTATAATTATGGAACACCACCATCAAACCCTTTGCTCATCAAACTTCATTACAATGATTTATTTGACATGCAGTAATACTTGTAATGCAGAACAGAAACAGAGCTATTGATTTACCAGCAAATTCATTAAAATTGTGTAAGTATTATTGCCAATAGATACACAAGGAACATAAATTATTTTATTCTGTTTTTTGAGTTACAGAGGGTCTGTCAAGGAGTTCCATATAAAGCAGGGCAGAACGCTGATATTTCTGTGCATTAGCAGACTCTGCTGGAATAGCTTTTCATATTTAGAGATCTCATACTGTCACATTTTGCTTACAAAAGTATTTTAGTTGGTCTAGTCCTGTCTTGGAAGGAAACATATTTTATGACCTGTAATGAAGTCAAGAGTATGGTGAGTGAGATATCAAGACTTTTTTAGATACTAAATAGATTACTTAATGGGGAGGGAAGATGGTTTGCATTTTTCTGCATCACAAGTTTCAAGTTCATCCAGAAGGTACCTTGTGTATAAAATATTTTTCTGGTATCAAGAACTCTTTAACTTGTTTTTATTTATATTAAAATGAATCCAGAATTGCAGAGGAGGGCATTTGCTGGTATTGTATCTCCAGACTATTCTTTTGTGTCATATCTCTTAGATTTTGTAGGATGTTCTACAGCACCTGCTCCAGTGGAGCTGCAGGATTGATCAGGATTTGCCACAGAGACTTTGCTGTTGTAATTAGTGAGTGCTGTGAATTGTTGGTACTGTGCAGGAAGGAAAGCACCATCCTGTTATACCGGTGATGGAACTCCCTGGAGAAATGGGAAAAACTGAGTTGGGCTCTGGAGTGAGTTTGTCTCTGTGGGATTTACTCATGGAAGGCTGGATGTTAGAAGGATGGAGCACTTAAACTCTGTTAAGTTCAAGGGCACATTTTGTTCTTTGTGTATCTTACTGCTTTCCCTGGAGGGTTTAGATTTTTTTCCCTTTGCTCTTTTCTCTAGACAGTTCCATGTTGAGCTTATCAGGGCTCTGCCAGATGCCACGCTGAACAGTGTGCTTCTTTCCCCAGTACAGAGCATCTACTCCACTGTTTCTTGGTTTCCTTGCCTAGCCTCAGGCAGGATTTGTTTTTTTAATTAAAAGGTTAATTTTTTTCTTTGGACACAATTCAAACAGCTAACAGTAACGCTCGTATATCCCTTAATGCCTGTGACAGGTTTTCCATGTAAACAAAAATTGCATCTGTCCTCAGGGACTAACTTCTGTGAGTATATATCATGAAATGTTGGCTATTTTTATAAGGTATGTAAATGAAAATGGAAAATACTGAGAGGCTGTCCTGGAATGTGAAGAGCTTATATTTCTGTCTGAACTTGGGTAAGCAAACCTGTCCTTGCTTTTAAAAATGGTTGTTCTGTTTGATTCAGGGCTTCGGTTTTGGCTGATGGGTAGTGTAGCATCTAATGGAGATTCCAGTGAAATCACAGAATTGAGCAGTCAGGAGCCACATGAAGCTGTAACAAGCAGATAGGAGATGAAAGCTGAGTTATTCATTGGCCCTAAAATTGAGTATTTTTGCAAAAGGAGTCAATGGTGGAGTGCAGGGAATTTTGGTGATTGGCATGAGCTGAGAAACTGTGCCATGGTCTCCCAGCAGCAGGATTTGACTGGGCTGTGCTGTGTGTCAGTAGATGGAGGCACCGGCAGAAGTTCTGGGGATCTTTGTTCTGATCAGCTGGATCCACAGAGCCATCCTGGGTAAGTCAGGCTCACACAGCACAGCATGAGAATGGCTGGACAGACAGTATTTCCTTCACAAGATTTTCTCTGAACTTTACAGGTTTTCCAAGAATATCCATTCCATGTGTACAGTCATTGCTCCTGAGGTGCATAAATGTCTCTGGTTCTGCTAGGAGACAAATTACTATTGTGTTGATGTTTCGGCTCTTTTAAAGAGCCCGTGGATAGGAGCAGATGTGTTCATGGAGGCACTGGGCCTCAGGGCTTTGGCATCAGGATAAATTACTAGAGAGTAACAAATCACCTCGTGTCAGTGGCTCACTTGTGAGTAACCACATGCACACTCTTTCTCTGCAGCACCTCCTTGTCAGTGAAAAGTACTTCAGCTCTCTTTGGAAAGGAGAGCTACCTTAAATTAGGTTGCACTTACTTCAGGAAAGTGCCTATATGAGACAGTATGAAGTGGTTGATAAGTAGAAACTTGCCACCTTGCAGTGTGGTGGAATTCTGGATCTTTTGAGTTTCCTTTCACTTTAAATATAGTAATTTTTTTTTTTCTAGTTGAAAAGGAAATCAAAACCACTTTAATTTTCTTCATCTATTTCTGACTTCAGAGCATTTTGGTATCTTCCTGTTAGTTTCCTTGGAAGTTCAAAACTGCTCTTGCTGTTCTATTGAAGAAAATAGCCTTCCTGAGAGAATTTCTGGTAGCATAAAAATTTGGCAATTTAATTTCCATGCTCAAATTAGAGCATTCCTTTCAGAAAAATAATCTTTCTTTTCCTTTCCTGAGTGCTCAAAAAGAAGAAAAAAATTAGCTAGTTCTCCTTGGGTTCTGTTGGTTCGATTGGCTGATTTCCTCATGGCGTTTGTCCAGAAGAACACAGGATTTGAAACTCAGTGTTGATCCCCAAATCACCTAAGTCCTCTAAACTGGATGAAGCAGAAGGAAGGGAACTGAAATGGGAAGAAAGGTGTCTTCCTTTTTAAGCAAGTATTTTCTTTCCGCTGTTTCTGTTCCACGAGCACTGCCAAATCTGCAGTGGAGACGGGAGTCTGGAGAAAGCTTCCCACCTACTCTAATGTCAGCCATGTTGGAGATCCCTACACCCAGTCCTGGCCAAAGACTGTGTTTGAGTGAGGTGTTTGACTTTCTCCTGAGCTGGAATCCAGAGCAGTAAAGGATTGTTGGCAGCTTCGTGATGAGAGACCCAGCCTGGGCATATCCTTAGTCTTGGAGCAGGGTGTATCCTGCCGCCATTCCTGCTTCCGTCAGGGTCTGCTGGCAGCAGTCATTGGGATGGATGTGGAAACTGCAAACATCCCGGATTCCCAAGGCAGGCTGGAGGGAGGGATGTGCCAGTTTGCCTCCCTGGTGATGACAGGCCTTGAGGCCTTGGAAATAAGGGTGTGAGGGATGGGATGGGATGGGATGGGATGGGAGGGCTGGGCTGACCCAACAGCAAACAGGCTGGGGAAAGGGAGGGAGAAAGTGGTGACAGGGACTCCAGGGCTCCTCTTAGTTTTCTTGGTTTTGTTCCTTTCTATTGTTTTTCTCTGTCAATGCAACGGTGAAAATGTGATTAGGCCACAATTTAAGGTGAATGGGAAGTGACTGAAATCTGATACTACAAGAAAATGTGTTAAATGATTGTCTTAAGCTGGACATTTTATAGAGCCAGATCTCAGATTCGATTGAGCCTTGGGCTAACTGCATTGTGCCTGATTTCTGGCTGCTCCTTGGCTTGAGCTATTACTTCGTTTCCAGCAAAATTCTTATTCTCAGAAAGCATTTTTCAATCTTTCTATCCTCTGAGTGCTAAATTCAACTTACTTGCCCCAGAAAGCCTCACTGAAATGTGCTCTGGCAAGGCTCTGGCTACCTGTCCTTTCTCCAGTGGGTGATCTGTTGGGGAATGGGCCTTGCCGTGCACTCTGAGCTAATTTGCCAGAAATGAAGACAGATTGTAAAAGGTACAGCAGCCTACTCAAGAAAGCTTTCTTTCTCCCTTTCTCTTTGCACCAGTCAATTTGTTATAGGAGCATGTCTGTAGGAGGTATACTTGCATTGATGATTCCTTCTGAAGATCCTTTCCTGTGCTCTAAAATTAACTATGAAGGTTCCTCCTGTCTGGCAGTGACAGCAAAGGCTTAGGAGGTTTAGAGTTCAGGCTTAGCTCCAGTGAGTATCCCAATATATATATATATGTCTCTGCAATTCTGGAGCCTGTTTGAATTATTCAGACTTCTTCCTGACAAAGATCATGCAATCCCCTGTGTGCTCTCTGGATATATTTTAAGATACTTTTGGTGAAGGCTTCATATTAGGACTTGCCAGCAAATACATAAAGCATTGAAATGGGGGTGGCCAGATGGCAATGTTTTGACAGTAACTTCTCTGTGTAGGGTGATTGTATGGTCCTGCAGAACTCGGGTATCTCTCGGTCTTTAATAGATTTATTTTGTTAGTATCCCTATGAGATACAGATATGCTGTTACTCCCATTTTACTAGAAAGCCATAAAGTGGAGGCTGAACTCAATGACTTGCCTGAGGGCCATCTAAAATGTGAATTATCAGCTCCAGTGTTTCAGTCTTTGCTCTAATCCAAGGACCATCCACCTTCCAGGCCTTCAAGTAGACATAGGCACCACAGCCTTTTAAGATTAAATCATATACTGTTGAAGGAAAAGCTAAAAGTGTCCTAACATTACCTTAATTAAGGTGTCCTAAGAAAACAACAGTAGAATACATCAGCTGTGATGGAGGTGTTGATGGAAGTGTTGATAGGGAAACCTGAAAGATTCAGACAGTAAAGGGCCATTGTTGAAAGGATAGTAAAATGTATGAATTATATGGAAGATGAGTTCCATTAACCCCTGAAAACATATCAGTCCTATCTGTCATTTTTGTTAATTGGCACATACGAGTGTTCCCTGCATTGAGGTGATGCAGTAAAACTTAGAGGAATCTGTACAGTTTATTTCATGTTACTGGAATCTGTCTATGCTGGAGTTTGTTCTGGACAGTCACATTTACACAACTTGCAGCTTGAACAGCTTGTGATGCCTTTTGCTTTCCTTGTTCTCTTGGGTGTAGTTCACCGAGAGAGAGATTGTTTCTTGCTCCTGTAATGTCATGAATTAAAGCAATCCTACAGTAGTTTGGTTTCTTCTTATAAAGGAGTGCACTCTTCCAGAATTGCAGTTAGTAATTGTTGTTTAAAAGCTAATTTTTGAAAATAGTACTTGACTGTGTTTTCATGTGCACATACTTTGTATAAGCAGGGTCTCTGTTTGCTGTTGAGGTCGAGAATTGGTATTCTACCATCTTGTAACACTAATTCCATCCAGGAGCATCCAGAAGGCACCAATAGCAGTGGAACATGGAGCTTGCTGGGTGTCAGAACCACTTGCTGGTGCCTGAGACTTCAATTTCCCACCAAACCTGACTGTTCAATGTTGATGTGCTTGCAAGTCCTGTCAAGTTCAAAGCATGAGTTAGGACAGCGACAGTACTGCTGCATCTGAGGAAATTCTGGCTCCATTGACTTTGGCAAAGAATTGAGTGGGTTTGAAGATTTAAAAATATTTAGGGAATTAGCAATCGTTTTTCTCCACATAAAGTATCTTTTCAGGAAAATTTGACTGTGTTAAAAAAACTTAGTCTCTGCTAAACTTCAACTGAGTTAATAAAAAAATAAATCTTCAGACTTATCCAAGCTACTAAAAAGTTGGCAGGATGAAAACCTAAGTAAAAAGAAGTAATTTCTGGCACAATGAGTTCTTTTTATTTTGCATTTTGTTACATTTATATATGAGTCCATTGTTGCTACTTGCTTTCAATAAAAGGCAATCATTACACAAACCCTTATTCTGGTCACTGAGCCAATCGGCAATCTTAACTAAAAGATTAGATTCAGATAACTCAACTGACCTTTCTCAGAAAAATCGCCTGATAACATTTAAGGACTGCCTTGACTGACTGTAAATTTATTTTCCAATATCCTTATTAAGGAATCAACAGAGAGGTCTCAAGCACTTCACCAGTAGAGAGAGAGAGAGAACTAAAACCCCACAGTGGTGATGACTGTTGTTGGAAGACAGACTTTGTCTTGCAGATTTTTTTTTTTTTTTGCATTGTTCTGTTCGTGTAAACACCAGCATTTCAGTGGAGAATCGTTAGGAAACTTTTAGCAGTGAAATGCTCAGAAATGTCCGTGGCACACTATACACTCGTGTAAAGTAAGATCCCCTGTGCTAAACCCTATAAAGTATATGTAAAAGAGTATTGTTTTGTTTAAGCTGAGGCCCCTCCATTGATTTCAGGATACGTCACATTGCAATAAAACCCTGGCCTTTGGTATCTCCTGCAAGCATCACTATTCTCTGAATTACACAAGAGACATTAAAACTTGATGGCTGGAGAACAAGTTGTAACATGCCTTAGAGGGTCAGGGTCATAGTCGGTGTCAGCTTGGAGACGTAATGTTATTCTGGCAAGACAGCAAGCCTTGCCATCCCATCCCTTTGGATCAGGAGGGGAAGGGACATTTATAGGTAGAGCTGAGTTTATCCTTGTGAGACTGGTGCATCCTTTAGGGCTGGGAATGGTACACTGTACTCATTCTATAGCACAACCTGGCCTGCTGCACAGAGAGTTACAGGGGTGAAATGTTGCTGGGACGTTACCAAAGGTCTGGGGTGGATGGTAGTGCCTGAGGGGAAACGGGGATAATTAAAATAGGTGTAGTCAAGGTAAAACTCAAAGAATGAAAACCCAATCCCTGTAGTTCTTACTGATTTTGTTGTTTCTTAAATAAAAAACTCACTGACTTTAGATAAAAGTTTTGGCTGCAAGGTCTGGATTTGATTTGCTAAGTATTTTAAATTACTGTTCCTAATTAGTTTCTAATAAAAAGCATGAAGATTAAGTCACTGAGAGCTGAGAATTAACTTCTAGATTCTGCCTCACATTCTTGTTTTTCACAGGGAACTTTGTCCCGTGTTTCTCTTTTACAAAAATTCCTTATCAATGTAAATCTCATCCCCAGATGTTTGCATATCTCTGTAAAAATACAGTTGTCTTGGAGAAACGATGTTTAATTTTATAAAAACCACTTTTTCCTTAGTGCAACCCAGTCTACCTGAATTGAAGGGTCTTCTAAATAAGAAAACTTCTAAACTTTAAAAATCTAAGAGGCAAGGAAGCAGTGCAACAGGATGGAGATAATAAAACACAACAAAGACACTACAAACAGATGTGTCTGTGCTTCAGCAGCATCCTGTGAGCTGTCAGGTACGACTTAGCAGAGTGTAGCTACATTTGTGCCATTTGTTTTTTCTAAGAACAGAAGATGTACTTCAAGCAAGTTATTCTAGCTAAACCAAATAACTGCTGTTAATTTTTTGGTTAATTTTACTATTTATTTAATATTTTAAGTTTTGTGCTTATGTTATTTTCAAATGCATTTTCCTTCATATCCTTTTTAGTCTCCTGTTCTGTACATTGTGTGAGGTTAAGGCTTGTCTGTCTTGTTGCACATCACAAGCAAAAGAAAATGGACTGTATGGCAGAGATGAATATGACTAATGAACAAGTACTCGGTTTCCTGTCCCCTTATCCCAATTGATAGTGTCATTGTATTGCTATGAAAAAGATCTCTGTATATGGCACAGTGCAAATTAGGAAACTGGCCTCAAAATACCTTCATGTTTTGTGCTGAAATCCCATCCTGACAGGCAATGCTGAATTTAGACTGCTAGGGTTTTAAAAATACAGGGTTTCTAAGCAACAGTGTTTAGAGAGGGAACACTTCTTGTTCCCAGTTTTGCCTTTGACTGCTGTATCTATAAAATAGCCTAAACCAACAGGTTTCCATGTTGCAGAGTGATTAATTTTGATCCTAATGAAATGGGGCCCTGCTGCCTTCCACATGCTCCCATGTACTTGCAGTGTTTTGTGGGCAAGGTGCAGGATCTTGTGATGAATGGGTTGCTTTGGGTGTTCTCTGCATTTTACAGAGCATATTGTTCAGGGCTGGTTTTGTGAACAGCAGCTCAGTGATCCATAAAATAGCATAAATTGTAGGATAAGAACTTGCAGAGGAAAACCTGGCATTGACAAAAATCTTAGCTGCATTTTAAACATAATATCTGAGGGAACGGGAGACTGTGGTACCACAAACTATGGAAAATTCTGTTTTACTAAGAAAACAAGTTCTGCTTGTCCCAGGGTTGCATGTCTTCCCCCCTCTTCCAGGTACTTTATGTAGTAACTTTCACAAGCCTCATGGCAGTTTTGTTGAATTCCAAAGGAACTGACATAGAGATGTGTGTGATAGGATTAAAACTCAAGCATCTGTCATTTAAATGCTAATCTCTGTAGATTAGGAGAATTTGGCAGTACTTACCAGAGCCAGTGATGGTGCATACTGATTTGAGGTAATCCCTGATGTCCATTGCCCTGTGCTGGGAGGAGAACTAACACCACCTGATGGCAGGGCCAAAGCAAGGAGAGATAATAGATATTGTAATAGACACTGGCTATGGATGGCCTTTCAGAGAATGCAAAATCCTTTTGCATGGGATGGCTGTTTGTTAGAGCCAGCTGCTGGTGAAAGGCTCCTCACTGCCTGGTGTGCCTGGGTGTTTATAAAAAGCAGTTTAGAGTAACTAATGCATGAGATCACTTAAAGGGAGTGCTGGGATCTTAAGCAGCTAAAAGAAAATGTTGTCTGTTTTAATTCAAGATCTTGGTTTCAAAGATAGTCTGGTAAGATTTAATGATTAGTCCTGATTTTATTTTTTTACGGAAGGTGTAAAACTTGGAATAGTGATTTGAGACAAATGGCAGAACTATTTTCATGAATCAGTATCAAGGTTACTTGAAGAGAGTCTTACTTTCCTGTATGTCTAGATTGTTGTACTGATATTAATCTCTACAGAGTGTCGTGAATTCATGAGACATTCCCACGTGCTAATGTTTGCATTGGCACATTCATATTGACAGATTTATGTGCAAATCCAGTCTTTTCCCTCCTGATTTGACAGTTTAGGAGGCTGCTGTGACAGCTATTTCTCCTGCAGCCTTTGGAGACTTCCTCATTAAATCTTGCTGAGTTTACTATCAGGTGCTGTATTTTGAGTCATGGAATACCAAGGTGGAAGGAACATCATGGATCATCTGGTCCAACCATTTTTGGCAAGATCATGCTCAAAGAATCATAGGATTGTTTAGGTTGGAAAAGACTTCTTAAGATCCAACTTCTAACCCAGCCCTGCTGAGTCCACCATTAACCCATGTCCCTAAGCACCACATCTACACAGCTTTTAAATTCCTCCAGGTGTGGTGACTCCAAAGCTTTCCTGGGCATCCTGTTCAATGCTTGACAACCCTTTTGGTGAAGGAATTTTTCCTGATATCCAATACAGACAAGATGGCCTAGCACCAGCTGAGTCTTAAAAGTGACCAATGTTGGGGAATCCATTTTGGGAGACCTCTCTCTCTTTAGGGAGTGCATTGGTGTCCAAACAGAATGTGTGGCAGCAGATTGAGAGTATAACTTACAATAAAAAAAAAAAAAAAAAAAAAGCAAAAACCAGGAGGTGAAAGTTATTTCTCAGTGCATCAGTTTCTTGGGCCTTTGTTTATTATGTATTCTTCAGTAACTAATTCCTCCAGAACAGTTTATATCAAGATCTGCTTGGCTGCAGAAGGAGCGTGTTGAGTGAGCATGGAGTGGAGTGCACAACACACAAGATCTAATTTAGCAATGGCATGAGTGCAAGTAAAACTCTGTATTCATGCATTGCCCCAGGGATTTCACTGGGGCTCTGCCTGGGCACCCAGTTCTGCCTCCATGGGATAAATGGCAAATAGGAGTCATGTGTCTGAAAGCAGCTCAGTGCTGTCAGATGCCTGTTTTAGCCAGACTTTACTATTTCTATAAACACTGTAAGCACTCTATTGCAGAACTTGGAAAACATTTTGCTTTGCCTTCTTTGTTTTGGTATGATTTTATTTGCATGCATCATTTTACATGTGAAGAGATTGACCCAATATAACCAACCCGATTGCACAAAAGCACAAAAGGTAGAAAAAGGTTTTACAAGAAAAATTTGTTTCCTTGTGTCCTTTCTTTCCTGGAACATAAGTTCACAAAAAAACACCCTATTTGGAACAGTCAATTATTTGCTCATAATGAATGTTAAAAAATATAATCCAGATATCTGCTAGTTTGTGAATATGGGTTTGCGCTTTCTTGAAAGTGGATCAGGCTGAAATGTTTATTTTAGACAATGATTCTGAATACTGAGATGTACAAATATTAGCCTTTCATCTCTCTTCAGAACAGGCAAATATTGGGAGATGAACTTGCTCATACTTCCACTGCCACTTGGGAAAAGTATTTTAGACAATGAGGTACAAATTTGCTTTTTGCTGTCAGCCTGTTTTTCTGTATATCTTCAGGATAATAAATACAGAGAAAAGATACATTCATTACTGACTTCCAAGAGACTGGCCATCTGATTTATGGCTTCAAAGTGTCTCCATTTTATCTGTCAAAACTGATTTTAAACTTCATTTGTCTTCTAGTTTTGGCAGCACATTTTACCTTGAATTCAACTGTTTGACATGCATTGTACCAGAGTCACATTTTAAAAACATTTACAGTATGTTGCAGAAAAAAAAAGTTCAAGTTGGTACATCTGCTTTCAATATTATGCATCTCTCAAAGTGAAAACAATTTGAGAGCTGGCAATGAGAATGTTCTTGTTGTAGCTGTAAGCACAGCATTTAGGTAACTTAGAAGAATAGAGTAATAATTACAGAAAATGAATTGTCACAGAGTAACATTCTCCTGTGATTATCACCAATTACAGTTAGCAGCTCCAGAGGCCTTGGTGATTAGATGCAGAACATGGTTTCCCTTTACTGAAAGATGGGCCATTTCTCAAAAGATTTTGTTAAAAATTACCCTCAAGAGCTTGAATTCCTGCAGATGGGACATTAACAGCTGCCTCAGGCCTGGCACAGACAGTGCAGAACGATTCAGCATCTCTGGGGCTGATAGAGCTTCCTGCTCTCCCTTTGCCCCAGCAGAGCCTCAGCTTCGGGCTTGTGTCCATCCTCTGTCTCAGGCACTGAGCTCTGCTCCTTTCCTGGCTCTGACCTGAGCTGGAATGGTGGGAAGGGAGTGCATTGCAGAGGGAAGGGTGCTCCAGCACGATGGAGCTCGGGACCAGCTGAGACCTTCAGCAGTGGTGCAGCTCTGAGAGAGGGCAAGAGAGAAATCTTGGCCAAGTACACACAGCTCCAGGGTCCCCTGTAGTGCCTGGGCTTTTAATTACAGCTGCATAGGCTCGTTTTTATCGCAACTCCCTTCATCAGCCTTTCCCCATCTTGCATGGTTTCACCTTACTGTCACTGTGTATTTGTTCTTTCCTGCACTAGTCTGGATGATTGTCAGTAAGGGAATACTGCATGAGTAAAGCTCACATGAGAGGATGTATTAGAAAAACAGGGTAAGGGAAGCTGGGTGGATCTTCTGACAGTGCAGGTAGATGAGAAAGGCCTTAGGAGCAGTGCAGAAAGGCCTGGAAGTGGAGTGAGGGTCACGAGTTCCAAGACAGAGGTGGAGCTTGTTATGAAGACCTCCTGGCAGGGACTGTTCAAAGTAAGAGTGAAGGAAAGGCAAACTGAAGGTGCAGCTGGTGGGAGCTGCCTGTGATGATTTACCAGCTATTAAGCAATGCCAGAGACTGAATTTTTTAAGTGCTGGTAGGCAGGCAGTTGTCGGTAGAAGCAGCATAATTATGTTATGTTTGGATTTGTAATTGAGATTACAAACCAGATTGAATGTGGAGGTGAAGAGACACAGAGAAAGAACTAAAGCTCTTTGAAATTAAGGGAGAAATAAACAGGATCCATCCTCTGGACAGTTCACTGGAGTAACTTCTCCCTGTGACAGGGTTTGTCATGATTCCACTGCTTAGAGCAGAATACCCTGATGTTGATGTGTGCAACCACCACCAGTTCAGAGGAGCCTGCTGAGGCTGACACTTCTGGTCTGCACTTGCCTCAGACCAGTGTTGGGGGATTATTGCCTGTGTTCTCATCAATGTAAGGAAGGATTTAAGCAGTTTCGTTTGTTTCTGCATGTGCCTGATGCTGAGCCTGGGGTTTTTATTCTTTCAATTATACTCTGTAGCTTGGAATGCTTATAACAGAGCCAGGCACAGGCAATGCACGGGGATGAGAGCGCTGGAATAGAAAAATAAACAGTGGAAACCCACAGCTGAACTACCAGATGCTGGGGTTTGTCGAGACTTTTTTATAAGAACACAAGGACTCTGACTGGGGTCATTATCCCCACCACCCACTTGTCAATGTAAGTCCCTCTTTCTCTTATTTTTTTCCTTTTTTTTTTTCTTTCCTACCCCCCCTCCCTCACCATCCACTCCTCCCTTTAAAATGTCCCAGTCCAACTGTGACTGAAATAACAGATTAATTACTACTTCCCTGGAAGAAAGGGATGTGCCCAATGCCCATCCAGGCAGGATTGTGCAGACCACCAGGTCACCTCACCAGGAGACATTGCTGTGGCACTGGGCTTGCCTTAGGCTGCAGAGAAGCAGATCACTGCACAGTAGGATGTTTAAACAGAACTTGCTTTCCTTCTTTACTGACAGCACTGAGGGGAAGTGTGAGCGGTTCCCTGTTGCAGGGGCAGACCATGGGCTGTGTGTGTGTGTGTGTGTGTGTGTGTGTGTGTGTGTGTGTGTGTGTGTGTGGTGATCTCTCCCTGCCTCTTCTCGAGGTCCCTTTGCTACTTTCTGTCCTGCCAACCATTAGCTGCTGGTCCTCACTGCCAGGCCTGAGCCCACCCTTGTCTCCTGCACTTGGAGAGGTTGGATGTGCTGTGTTTGGCCCATGATGCAGACAAAAGATGGAGATACCTTTGGCTACAGTTGTGCCAAAGCCATTGCTGAGTGGCACTGCCTCACCATTCCCTTGTGCTCTGCTGCCTGCATCTGTCAGTCTCTTAGGCTGAGAACTTCCTGAGGCAGGAGCCACATTTTTGGTCATTCCTGTGCAGAGTAAACTGCAATGGCATTATAATCTTTTGTGCTTTGACAATATTAATGAATAAATATCAGAATATGGAGTAGAAAGTTCTCACTGAATGTACAAAGAATTGTCCCCTCTCTGGTGCTGAGGGGCTGGAGGGCACAAGGTTCCCTGACACCTCTGCCATGGCATTTCTGTGTGCTTTGGACAAGCCCTGCCTGTGCCTCAGAAGCAAAAGCTGGGCATCAGTCCTTCCATGTGACTGCACTTCAGTCAGATGAGAGTAGAGAGGCCATGGAATATCCTGAGCAGATCACAGTAATTCCAGTGCTCTGGCCTCTGCTGGATGGATGTTCTGCAACAGAGAGTGGAGAAATAGCGACGGCTTTAAAGGGAAAGCAAACCTGAAGCAGGTGCTACATGTGACTGTAGTGCATAGCAGTCATCGAGGGTCTGAGTCCAGAAGGAAGGTCAAGGGAGATCCCCACCAAAGCCAGTAATTGTTTTCTTTTTTAGATTGTTTATTTTCTATGCAGTTAGCAAAACGTGACTCTTCATTATGGGTGGTGTAACCAGTCATTAGCTGTATACACATGGCTGGGGTTCAGTTTCACAGAAACAGGATACTTTGCTTTTCTACACTGACTGAGAAGAGGGAAATGCACTGACGTACAGGGCATGTAGGCTTGAGCTTTGGGAAGCCACTCTTGCTTGTGTGAGACTGGTTTCTGCAGCACGTGAGCTGGTTCAGTAGAGCTTTGTGCTTTCTAAGCACCTCCCCTGTGAAAGTGCCTGTGGCTGGCAGTGCAGTGCCTGACCTGGGCTGGCGTGTGAACCACTCTGGGAGCAGTTGTGCCAGCCTGGCCCAGGCTGACACAGCCACTGGAGACAGGCTTGGATCCCCCTGCAGCACCAGGCCTGGGGAGCTAGTCCCACCAGCTGAGAGATCCCTGCAGCATGCTGTGAGGAGCCCCAGCTTGGCTGCTGCTCATGTCTTCTTTCCTTGCTTTGCTTACTGGAAAGCTACTGCTGATGATTTGCAGGGCAAATAATGCATGAGACTTGCTTTTGTTGTATCACAAGGAGTGATTTTGGAGCTGTGCTCTTCTGCTCTTCTCATGCCTTCCCTCTTGCTGACTTGCTGACAACGAGAAGGAAAAAATTCTTGGTTTTCTCTTTTTGGGAACTTCCAGAGGTTGCATTCCTCCCGCCTAATCTCAGCTAATTTCTTAGTCAGCGTGCTCAGGATCACATGGATTTCTGCCAGGTAAGTAGGGATTTTTGTGAGCTGTAGTCTGTTCAGTCAGCAATCATTTTAGCTGTAAAAGGCCATGGCTTAGCATGGGGCTCAGATGACACACACATTCAGCTTCCAGCTCCTTTATTTTTTAAATGGCTTTAGTTACTCCCTCTCTTGCTTTTTTTTTTGCAACCTAGCCATAGGGTTTAGATCTATTCTGTAAAACTAGTGCTAAACCAAACAAGGCAAACTTAAGAAAGGCTTAATTAAAATAACAGAAACCTCACACTCACTGAATCTATTGCTGGAGCTCTTTTTGCCTGTAAACAAAAAATTCAAATAGCTGTTTCCCCCCCACCCCCCAGTTTCATAAGTGGTTACTGAGCTTCTGCAGTTGCTACATTCCTTAAAAAGTTGTTATTTCTTTTTTGGTCACACACTAGGGGACTCCATTGTTTTCAGTGGTGCCTATTGAGTTAGGCCCATCGACAGCAGAACTCATTCTGGGTCATTAACTTCGGAGGCACAGTAGTATAATTTGGTGACTTTATTCTGTTTCTTAGCAGACACTTGCATTGAAGTCACGCACACACAAAACCCGAATAACCATCCTTCTCCCTCCCTGAAAACGCCGAGAGTCTTAAAGGACCTCTTAAAGATCTTCTAAAAGACCCGTTAAAGACCATTACAATTAGTAAAGTTGTGTTTAGGCACATATTAAGCAGAAGTAGCAAAACAATGCCGCTGTCTTATGTTATTGATTCTAGTGCTGTGCTGTTCTAGTGTTGACAATTTAACAAGGTTCCTTGGAAAAACTGGCTGTGTTAAGGAGAAGTTTCACACAAACTATTCATGATCTGGAGAATATACTGTAGTGTGAGAAAATGAAGAAAGCAGGCAGTTAATCACTGAAGGTAGGAACCGAGGTTGAAGTTATCTGCAGAGGGAGAGAGTATGAGGTATGTCAAGTGTTTTCAGCTAGCACACAAAGTCATAATGTGAGACCCAGTGTCTGAACTGAAGTCAAACAAGCTGAAGCTATTTAAAATTCATGCTGAGAGCCATGGAACAAACTGCTACTGAAGCAATTCTCCATCATTTAAAGATTCCACTATGAGATTTGATGTCTTGTTAAAAGATGCACTCAAGATCCAACAGTGTGTGGTTAAACTAGATGGAGATATCCCAGAGGAAATACAATGCACCGGGCACAGTGGCAGTGTTTCTGGGCTCAGCCTGTAAACTGTGTGGTCTTTGGAAGTTTCACTCTATTCCAGTGCTATGCTTGATATTCACAAACTCTGTCACTTCACCCTCGAGGTCTGTTTCCCACTTAGAAATAGTTCTTATAAACATTTGGTCCTGACATTTAGAGAACCTCACACACCTTTTGGCCACACTTCGTGTGCAGTGAACATTTTCATCTCCATTGCTCTTAATTGGCTTTTTTTTCCCAGCACCAAAGTCACATAAAAATGCAGGTGATCAAGGTTAGCAGTGTGCTAAGGTGATGGTAAAGAGGAAAGGAAAGGAATGGAGTGTTTGCCCAGACTTGTAACAAGCTGAACTTCCTCCGTGACCCTCAAATCTAGTCTGAGTAGAAGTTTGTTCTGTCCATGGCTCTCCTCTCACTCTGGTTAGTCAATGATATTTACTGAGTTCCTGGCTGCACTCCTTGTATCTCTAATTGAGCACTGCTATTAAAATGCAGATGTCAGAATTCTGTGTGCATCTTTGGAAACGCAGTTCTGGAAGACTTCCTAACTCTGATCTTGCTTTTACTAGTTTTGTAGTGCTGTTCATTTCACTGCCTGTGGCAGAGGCTCCTGACTGACAACCAGACAGGAACAGAACTGGGCTCAGAAACAATATGATTAATGAATTACTCTCAGTTCCATGGGATGGGTTGGATCAGCATGCTAGAATGACTTCATGCCTTTCACATATTCTTGATGGCAGGGATGGTCAGCAGAAAAAGCGCTGTAGATCTGAAGAGTCAGCCCTAATTAGAGTTTTGAGACTTCTCTAACACCAGAGTCTGGACGTTGTGCAATTATGTGCACGTTCCTGAGAGGATTTTTTAGTGTTTTATGCTGCAAAGTTGTGTTTTGGTATGAGGGGACCTTGATGGAAGCAACCTTTACCTCTGCATGTGTGTGCATTTGCTAAGCTCCATTCTGGGCTTTCAAGGCATTTTTCAGAGGGCAGTTTGACGCAACAGTAAAAACCAATGGTGAAACTGGATCATGCCAAAGGTTCATTAATCTCATTATTCTCTGTTTTACCCAAGAAAAAAGATAGATTAATCCAGATAAGATTTAACTGCTGGATCTGCCAGCCATTGTGCTGCTGGCTCTCAGGGAAAGAAGTCTCTTATCTGCTACCAGCTGCAAAGAACAGGATCTGATAGTGAAAAGTGTGGAGAAAAAAGGTGTATAAAGTGCAGAAAAAGGACTGCTGGAGACAGTTCAGAAGAGAGACAGAGGGAAGAGATCAGAGCTCTGGAAAACATGATTTATGAGAAAAAACTTGAATAATGAGAGCTGTGTAACACTGGCGAGAGAAGACTGAGTGGAGACAGCCTGCAAAAACATAAAAGGTTGCTATGGAGGGCAAGAGAACAGACTCCTCTCCGTGTCCAGTTTGGACAGGACAAGATGTAACAGACTAAGTTGTGCTAAGGGGCTTTTAAGTTAGACATAAAGAAAAGAATTCCTAAGTCAAGTGAAATGACTGAATAGTTTGCTGGAAATGCTGGGGAATTGCTGGAGCCTGTGAAATAGATTGGTCAAACACCCCCTTAAGTTTGTGAGGCTGGATTATGCTGTAGGGATACAGGACAGAGTAAATCATGTTCTGAAGTCTCTTTCAGCCATGTTTTTCATGATTGCATAATGTGTTTGTCAGGGCAAAGGGGTTCTCGTGGCTACAGTGATTGTTCTGTATCTGTTTCTTTACTGGCATATCCAGCTTCATGTAATCCCTGAGATACCTCGTTCACAGGGCTTGTGTGGAAAGTGCAGACCCCGTTTATGGAAGGCAGCATTGCTAAATAAAAACAGAGAGTACTCCACATACCTCCTAATCCATAGCAACTGCCCACTGTCATCACTGGAAGATTCACAGAGGCCTTCTAGCAGGAGCTAAACTTCTCGTTGTTTACTCAGTGTTCATATAAGACAGCACCCTTCAGTGAGAATGTTTTCCTTTTTTACAGCATTCTGTTTACTCTTTAATTTTTTCTTCATCTTCATATCTCTGCTTTTCTTCTTCTCTGTGCCTTCACCTTTTCACAGCAGCTTCCACAATAGCCTTGTTCTTACCCTGTTCCACAGACTGCTAAAAAACCCCACAGCAGAGCAGGTGCTGGTGGGGGTGCCTTGGTTACCCCCAGAATCTGACATTTGGAAGAGATAGATACAATTAGGATGTTCAGCCCTCCCAGCTGTTGTCTGAAGCTGCCCCATTTTGGATAGATACCTGAACTATCTTTGGATAGACACCTTAGTTACATTTAAGTCACAGAGTAGAGGTTTTTTTCTGTTTTACATGGCATATAGATATTTATTGCACCAAGAACTCATATGTTTGACACTGTCCTTCAGCAGACTGTGCTTACTGGTGATACATTAAGTTGTGTGTTTAACAGGCACTGCATATGTCTGCAGCCCTAAAACTGCAGTCAGAGGAGAGTCTGCAAGAGGCCCATTCATTGGCACTGAGTGCAGAAGGGTAAATTCAATTTGAGTAGAATTAGTCCCAAGCATAGTTCTGGTAAAATAGAAAACGACATTGCAAATCACTTGATGTTAAATATATTTCAAATCAAGCCATGAAATAATGCCAAAATCCTGGCAGAAAGAAATGTCAAACAATGAAAACAGCAAATGAAAAGTAGCAGGGGTAGGCTGTTTCTCTTTTCAGCATATGTTGTGGAAACTGTTTGTTTGTCTTGAATTTTTTTTCTGGCAGTATTAATTGTAAGCTGCAAAGAGGCCATTACTGTATTAGGTATCAAGTGTTAAGTGATCAAGGAGATGGTGGAGGTGGAACGTTTGCCTCTTATGTAGTAGCAATTTGAGTTTTCATTGTAAAATAATATTCTATGTAAGAGTACAAAGATGTTTCCAGGGGATGTGGGTTACTTGTTAAGTGTGAGAGGTCTGCAGTGAGTCTCAATGGAGGCTGTGTGTGAGAATGTCTCCTTTTTTGTAAGAGCAAGTGTTTTAGGAGAATGTGTAATCTGCAGCAACCAAATGCATTTTGGCTGTAGCTTTTCATCCCTGATACATAAAGAACCAGAAAACAATGTGTGGAAGCTCTTGCAACAAGTGAGCTTGAAGCAAAGACAGCAATGGAAAGGAGAGACTCTTGAAGCATCTCACAGGAAAAGAGCTTAATTCTCACTTCTGGGAGGACCAGCAAATGGGAGCCAACCCATAGCTGGCAGTGATGAGCAGGTTTACTGACTCCTCTCCATTGTATTCCCTGTACGTGTCGGAGCATTCCTGTCACATAGCAACATGGCAAGTTCTTTGTAGACTCCAGTGCAGACTCCAGTGCATTTTGATTCCTATTGTGACTGATTTTCTGTCTCTTTTGCCTGTGAGTAGATTGGTTTCCAAATGTACGTATCAGAATTACACCCACAAGACTAAATGTGCATCCACATCCCACCAGACCTTTTCCTCCACCCAGCTTGCATCGAAAAGAACAAAATGCTTTCTAGTTACCAGTTTCCACCATTTCTCAAAGTTTATTTTTCTGTGTAACCCCAGGTGATCTACAGTGATTCTGTCTTTGTAGCTCTTAGTGACACTTCGGGCTCCTAAAAAATTGAGCCCAACATCTTGATGGAAATATTTTTTGTTGTGTTGGTTTTTTTTTCCTTTCTAATGTATTCAGTGTACTGCTGAGCCAGGCAGACATGAAATTCCTTCTTGGAGTATGTTTATATAAGACATATGCAAGGTGCCATATGGCAAAACCCCAGCTTTCATTCCCTGCACATCCTTGTGTTTCAAATGTTTGGGAGAGCCTATACCCCTGTGGAGTCTTTACATGGTCTGCTGGCTAGGACTTCCATGGAAAAGAGAGACTAAATGGGCTAAGTAAAATATAGGGGAATGGAGATCTGGGAGTTTAAAAGTTCAGGGCTTAGTAAGTAAATGGGAAAGTAATAACGCACATGCAGTTCATAGCAGGCATGCTCTGGCTTTTAGGGAGTTAAATGACTTAGAGGACAGAAGAAAAGGAATAGATTTTCTTATTCTCTGCATGCATGGAAAGATCCTGATTCCCAATGGAATCAAGTAATCAATTATGAAAGCATTTTTACAAGGGGAGCAACTCAAGTACCTTATCTCGGAATGTGTGAACTTCTGTCTTGAAAGAGTTGCTGGATTTCTTTCAGCCTACAGGCTCTGTCTAATGATAGGGTGCTGTGAAAACCCTGGTGTGTCCTTTTAGTGCAGCAAAAAAAACAAACCAAGAGGGCCAAGGTAAAGTGAGAGTATACATACTCTCACTAAACAGTGAGAGTTGTCAACCCTAAACAGTGTATGGTTGTCTTAAAGCTTACACCAAAAGCACAATGGCATTTATTTGGGGGTTGTGGATATCCTACCTATCAGAAATACTGAGAATTAAACCTATTCCAAACATGGTCTTCT
The DNA here is from genome assembly GCF_037042795.1 of Molothrus aeneus. Classification (NCBI taxonomy): domain Eukaryota; kingdom Metazoa; phylum Chordata; class Aves; order Passeriformes; family Icteridae; genus Molothrus; species Molothrus aeneus. The sequence goes on from NC_089654.1 coordinate 5,359,726, forward strand.
TAAAAAAAAATAGCACATCAAATTTCATTACATTGAGCTTATATTCTCCAAATGCCCATTAGGAGGGTTTGGGGATTTCCTTTTAATTAAAATGATGTTTGTTGAGCTTAATTTTTTCCTAAAACATTTACTTTTTTAATGTTGTTTCCCCCCGTTACTAAAATCCAAGTAGTGAGGAAAGATATCTGACCACAAAAAAGGCCAGATGTGCTGAGAACAATATTTTTCAAATTGCCTGGCAACAGGAAAAGGGTGATTCCAAGCTGAAGAGACTCTGTAACAATGAATGTAATGACAAGACCTGTGTTTCATCCAGTTATGAAAGGTTTTGTCCTAATTGTTACAAAAGAGGCCAGTGGTCATTTTCAGTCTGCTCTTACCTCTGTTTGGGTGTATAATTTAAAGGTCTGAGATCCAAATAGAAGCCAAGAATGTTGAGTTTCAAACCTGCTTGTAGGGAAAGACTTCTTTGGATAGTAGACAGTGTATTTCTCTATTTTTTTGAGAATCTATTCACTATTGGATAAAACAGTTCTGTCCCTACACATGTAGAGTCTAACTGAGAATATCAGCTAAGGCTGTGAAGTCACTGGAACTAAAGCTCATGGCATGTGTTTTCCTGAATCTTGGCTGTACTTGCTAAGTTGAAAAAGTGTTGTGCAGGTCTCAGATAGAAATCTAAACTTTGTAATATTGCAGCTGGTTTAGCAATGAAAGATGTAGTAGATTATTATGTGTTCTTTGCTGCCTTTAAAATACCATGATAAAGTAGAATATGGGAGCCAAATCTATTCACATGCTTGAAAGTGAAAAGGTTACAGATCTATAAATGACTGAACTGTTTTCAAATTGTGTTAAGCTGGACTGAGATAAAATTAACCATGCTGCTTTATTCAGTAGTGCCGACCATACACATTCACTCTCCTGAAATGCTGTGTGCAGTCTGCAAAAATAAATTCCCCAGAACAGAAATATAATGCAATCCAAATAACTAGTTTTAAAAATAAATTGAACATGAAATAACAAATATGGATGTGGCCAACACTTAGGGTCCAGAATTTACTAGAAAGACACACATGGCTTGTATTTGTCTTCCATGAGTTTTCAAGATTGATACTCGACAAATTATTTCTCTATCTGGGTTGTTTTAGTTTACAAGGGTTTCCTTAGCCCTTCTGTCTTCACTCATACATCAATGTGAAAGCAAAGAAATAAGTATTTCTGTTGTAGGCTTTTATTGCATGGTTCATAAAAACTTGGAGGAAAGAGACCTTTATTTTTTATTCTAATCTTATTCAGTGCTATTGGTTTTAATCCTAATCTTTTATAGATTGTTGTCATCTATATCTATTTGGAAATAGGCAGAGGATCTGCTACCCCTGTTTTGAAACACCAATGTAGGACAATTTTGGTCTTCACTTGACTCTAACTGTATTGTATGGTCTGCTCGGTGATAAAGAATGTTTTGGCTCTCACTGTGTTTTTATTAAGGTAGTGTACAAGCATTATAAGTAAATGAAGCCATGTCTCCATCAGCTGTATGAAACAGACTTTAAAATGTGAACAGGTTGTAACTGATACAGAGAGCCAGAGTGAACCTGGGGTGTGGTGTGGGCTGCTTTGTTCCTCTTTGACATAGGAACTCTTGAGTGCAGCACATTTAGTGCTGCTACTGTTAACCATTTCAGTCCTCAGGGAAGGCAAGCAACAACAAGAGACTCAGAGTGCAAAACTTTCCCCTGTGACGGAGTGAAGAGCCCAAATGTCTAGAGGCTTGTTGTGTATGAGGTGGTGCAAATGACTGTGAAGCAACTGGCCAAGAAAAAATCTAAGCATTCCTGCTTTTTGGATCTGGAAGTCCTTGTTTAGGATGTCTTGTTCTAAGATCTAACTGAAAATACCTGGATAAATACTGAAAGACCTGAAAACACTTGGGTGAAGTCTGCTAAGGCTGTAATGGCATCTGTGGCTAATCACTCCAACTACTTCTAAAATGTTTTTCCTTCTCTTGTGTCCATAATAGAAAAATATAGACCCCAAACTCATATCCCTGCTCATAGCGGTTCATTGAAACAAAGGAGAAGCCATGTTTTTTCCACAAGGCATAGAAAATCGGTCTCCACAGTCACACAGTTGGGCCTGCCTTGTAAGGGGTGTAAGAACAACTCTAGTATCTACTTCCCATCCTTTGCTTTCTTTTCCTTAGCTACTTTTCTGCCCCTAAGGCTTGGGGTCATAGGATTAAGACAATTCCTCCCATTCACCATAGAGAATGGCATGACAAGCATAAAAAACTTCAGCAAAGTGTTGATTTTGTTGTTATTGTTGAAAATGTCAAAAATGGCCTATTTCATGAATCACTTTGAAGATTCTGTGTTTTGAAGCACTCAGTTTGTTCATTAGAGCTTTCAGTGAGCAGCACAGTGCTCTGCATCTCTCTGCATGGCCTTAAATTACTGGCTGTGTAGGGGGTGTGGCAGCCACGCCAAACATTCAGGGCTGTGGATTATTCAGGACTCAGCACATGGAATGATCTGCTGGGTGTGGGTATGGCACCATGGCTTTGCTGTGTTGGCAGCTTTTGAGTTAATAATTTCCTCTCAGTGGAGGGATGTGGTGGCCTCTTCCATCGTGGATGATTTTCACTTGTTTGAGCAAATCTGGTACTGTTTGGTCTTTCACTCGTCTCACGTGACTCATCCAGCTGCCAGTAACGGCGTTCCATTTCTCAGTGTTGTCGTGGTACATTTCGGACATCACATCCAAACAAAACCAAGAATGGCAGCTTTTTTTTTTTTTTTTTTTTTTTTTAACAAGAAGTAATTAAAGAGAATAAGCAGTAAGAAAAAAAAAAAGGCAAATGACCTAGTTTGGTCTTTGCCGCAAAACCCACAAGTCTCTGGGGATATCTAGTATGTTAGGCAAATATTTCAAATCTGTCTCTATTTCGAATGTGAGTCATTTCAATTAGACATCTTTCAGTTATTTGTTCATTGGTCTTAATTAGGTAAGCTCCAAAGCACTGCAGCATGCGTTTATTGTTGAATAATCACCCTTTTGGTAAGTTTTCTTGCTCTTATCTTCTTAGCCTTAATAGCTAATTTTGTCAGTAAGGGTGAAGCCTTCCTGAATGGTAAACAAGGTGTTCCCTAGGGAAGAAAAAGACTTATTGCCCTTTAGTAGGGGTGTTTTAAATGTTGATCTCATTGTTGGACAGACAGGTTTGGCTTTGTGTAAGGAAATGTTCTGTTTTGTTCTTGGAGAATTTACCCCTAACAAGAAATGTAGGGCTGACCCTACAGGTCCTGACCAGTGTGAGCTGTCCTTCCCAAGGTGTGTAGCCTCATCACAGTCCATGGGAGCAATTGTCACGTGACTTAATCTGGCATAAATCAAGAAAAAATTCCCCCAAAGTCAGTTACCCAAAATGAAAGAAGCAAGATATCCAAAATTGAACTAACTTGATTACTCATATGGAAGGAATTGCCTGATTGCAGCCTTTGCACACTACTGTATCAAGTCTTTCCGTTCCCTTGTGAACACTTTAATGTGAAGATATAAATCAAAACTGCAGGACACAAAAAGACAAAAGTTACCTTGATGGATTCCACTTCCATGAGATCCTTCTGGAAACCATTCTGCTTTTATTAGATTTACTCTCTGTAAATTAGGATTAGTTTTTTATATGGATTTATGGAATGGCTATGGTATAGTGCAAGCAGGGTGAACCCTCTGGTCGAAGGCAAGGGAGTGTGTGCTCTTTTCATCTGTTACTGGTAAGTTACAGAATGTAGGTTAAAGGCCCCTCGATACCAGTGAAAGAAGAGATCTGGTTCCAGACAAGGAAAGTGCTTAAATCTTATGTGTGCCAGCCAGTGATATTAATATTGTATAGAACAGCCAGTTGTCAAAGGGCCAGATTCTGTTCTCAGTTAAAGTGGTGTAAAGTGGATTTTTTCCCTTTTTTTCAGAGGTAATGAATTCGCTTTCACATGTGCTTGGACACTTGAACACTTGGGTTGTCTGTGTTTGGAGATAATCTCACAGTTCTTTTTTTAGTTGCTTTGGGGGAAAAAGCCCGTGAGCTGCTGGTGTTGTTCCTTGTCCATCGTTGTTCCTGCTCACATGTGGCCAGCACATTTCAGAGGCTTTGGTGCAAGTGCAACTGCACTCAGGGCACTGTTGTGCAAGAAATTTTTAGCTCTTACTAATTAATCTGTAAGGTACTTTGTGAAGGCAAATGGATTGGCTGAAACACAGAATTTCATGGATTTAGCATAAGTGTTCTGTTCCTTTGCAGGGAGCAAATGTGTTCTTTGATTTGACAGCTACAAGAGAAGATAATTATTTTTGACAGCACAGGGATAGTGTTCATGTTATTCTAGGAAATCTCTGTCTTCACACAAACAGGTATCAGTGTGTGCTACACTTGGTATTGCTGAGCTTTGGTGGAAGCTTCAAGTTTCTGTGTTTTGATAATATGATAAAATTGCTAAAGTACATATTTAGAAAGCCCTAATGAATTTCAGACTTGTGTCATTTGGGGAATGAAAGAGAGTGTTTTATTACAAGTCCAGTATAAATCTTAAACACTTAAAAAAGTATCTGCAGTATTTTGGAGGGAAGATACATCTTGACTGTATTCCAGGTAATTCTGCTGTTGGAAAGAGAGGAACTGTGAATTGGGTATTGTAATATGATTGATTTACCGTCTTCTCTTGGTGGTTTGGCCTTTAAAAACCTATTCACAGTGTTCAACAGTCTATTTAGATACCCTTAAAATGTGATTCATCTACCCAGTTAACAGTCAGAAGTCCTGCTAAGGTATGTATTGACCCTGAAGTGAGTTAAATTATGATGTGATAAAGCCAGAATAGGAATGGAATAAAGCCTGATGGAGCTGTAGACTCCAGAGGACATAGTGATAATTTATGTCATGGTTACAAGTAGGGCAGAGCTGATAGTCAGAAAGACCCACTATAAGCTGAAAGGCATCCAAAGTGATCTTAAACACCTCAGTCCAAACCCACCGAATACAACTGACTGTGTGGGCCAGAAGATGCTTCATTTCTGTACAGTGAGAAATAACCCAGATCCAAATTCCTTGGCAATTAATTTTTGTTTCCTTGTGAAACCTTTCATTTCCACTGCCTTCTTGTAAATATGAGAATTTTGCAGACCAATCCAAAATGAGTTTACAAAGTTGTCAGTGGAGAGAGTTCTTAGTCAAAACCTTGTCTTTTTTTTTTTTTGCTTATTTTTTTGACAGTGAACGGTGGCTACAGTCACTGCAATTTGATCTCTGAGAAGAAGAACATGATGGACATGGAGATGACGAGCAGCTCGGTGCCTGTGTGCAGGCAGGGTCTGTTCCTGCACACGGGGAGCTCCCTGGTGCGAGAGCACGCGCTGTCCCGGGAGAGGCTGCTGCACGTGGGCCAGCTCAACTTGGCGCACTCGGATCTCAGGTACCGCTCCAGCCTTCACCACCTCGTGCCCTTGGCTCCACCCCAACGCCACGGTGCCACCAAATTACTGCCTGGGAGGCAGGGATGATACTTGCACCCAACCCGGTGTCCCCCACACGGTGATTTGGCATGCCACCGTCAAACTTACAGGAAGCCAGTGCCACTTCTATTTCTACAGCATTTCCCTTAATGAAGTATTTGCAGAGTTCCCATACAGCCGCATCCTTGGTTTTTGCTTTTAAGGCCATAATGTGAAAATTTGGTCTCTGGTTTTGATATATACACTGTAGTTGGATATGCTATGAACAGAATCTCTATTTAAACATTTGCTATAAATTAATTATATGAAAACACAGAACTCCATTATTTTTTGTTGTTGTTACAAATTTAACATTACCAGATTTTAAACAAGTACCCTAAACAGACATCCATTGTGAATAGAAACCTGCTACAAATTAAAATCTATCCATCTATTTTAATTATGCTGCTTTTTGGCAGTGTATATAATAGGAATAATCTTGACCTTTTTGAAGAGCTGTAGAAAAGAGAAGCCTCAATAAAGCTGCAGCCTTTATCTTAGGTACTTGGAATACTTGGCACTCTGTTGATGGACTTATCAGGCTCTGAAATTTCCATAGTCACAGCAAGGGGAAATATGGCCTACAGCTTGGTCTTGAAAATCCTACTGTTCCTGATTTTATTATACATATTCATGCCTTGTTTCCCCTTTTCAATTTACTGGTGGGTTAAGAACATCTGTGTTTTCAGGAGAAAGAGGCACGGTAATGTGGCGAGCAAGTGGAAAGGCTTGTTTTCATGTTTGTTTGCTTGTTTGTTTGAAAAGGATAAATAATATCCATGCCACAACAAAATAATCCACTATTGCCACATGGATTTGTAGATGCCTCTGCAGCTGGATGTAAATCTGCTCCCTCCTGGTTTCTTTATGGCTCAGTGTGGGACTGGCAGTTATCAAACTTTTTTTTTTTCATTCTGTCAGTGAAGACAATTTATGAAACAAAGATAATTAGGGCAGGAGCAAACAAAAGGAGGAAGAGAATACTCTGCTTAGATCTTTTTGAACCTTTTTGTAAATTTTATAATGAGGAAATGACAGATACCTTCTTACCTGGCATCACAGTACCCATCCTCAGAAATATGAACCCCTTCCAGCCTCCATTTGGAAGAGAATTCCCAGAACAACATAAAGGATTGTTGACTGCATAACATGAGAAAGTAGCAGGTGATAGGCCTGATTCCCTCCCTCTGCTTTGTGGCATGTCTAAAGCCTTGAGACTCTGCTGCCTCTCAGTTTGGAAATGTTTGGAGAATATCCTGAAGGACACTACAGGTTGTTTGGTATCCCACTGGTCATGCTCTGCTTGTATGTCCACCGGGCTAACATTTGTGTGCATGGGATTTGCAAGATGGAGCCAGTGCCCAGCTCAGCTCTGTGGTCCTCACAGACACAGTGTCTCCTTGTATCACAGTGCTTTTCATGAGACACATGGCACAGAGCCAAAGCCTTGGCATTTGAGAGAAGATGGAGAGCATTTCAGACCTTTTCTTTTTGTGTTGTGTGTGATGCTGAAGGTTCTTGATAAGCAAGTAAGAGGAAACAAGGTCCTTCCCTGAAGAACTGAAAACAGGAGAATGAGTGACTCAGAAGTGACTGAGCTGGGAGTGATGCCCAGGAGAGGAGTGAAGTCAGTGGGAGCCAGGGGTGCTCTGTGCCTCCCCAGATCTCAGCTTTCATCAGAAAATGGATGAGAGAAATAGGGCTGCAATCGTCAGATATTGGAGCACATGGACATCAGGGCGAACTCTCTTTGCTTGTTCTGGGCAGCTCTAATGATCAGCACAGAAATAAAGGGAGACATAGGGTTCAAGCAATATCTCTGGGCAGAACTTTGAACCACTTTGCATTTCTAGGTTATGGAACATCCAAAGAAAAGCCAAACAAACCAGGGAGCACTTCCCCTAGCAATCAAAAATCTTATTTTAGGGTTTGGGGTTTTGATTGTCTTTTTCCTTTTTTCGCTTCAATGCACTGAAAGTTGTTATCTCCTTCAGCTTCTCCCTGAAATTGTTTTCCCTTGGAAACTGTATTCTAGGGATTACTGCCTTAGTCCAAGAATCATGATCCCTCTTCTTCCTGGCCCCTTTCCCCCACTCAGTTAATAACTTTTAAGCTGTGCAGCATAATTGCTGCTACATTCTATCTGTGAATGCAATGTGTGTGGCACTGGAAAAGTCCCAATACCTTCCTCACCACAACTGGAGGCAGCACACAGCTAATGTTGGCCTTTTGTCAAATAATCCATTATCAGCTCCGGCAAACCCGCCCACACTGCGCTCAGTGCTCCGCGTGTAAAGCCCAGGGAAGGCATCAGAGCACTGGGATAGTGTTGCACAGGGTCCCTGGATGTGCAGCACAACAATCCCCTCCAGCTCCTTAAAACTGTCAGTTATCACCGGGTGCACATTTCCAGTGGCAGTTGAAGGCATGTATGTTTTGTAAATAATCCGGAGATTTCAGATACAGTCATCTTTTCCTCTGAGGGCAGTTGGGAACTGCAGCGCTTCTGGCATGGTGCTACTGGCCTCGTGCTCTGGCTCCAATTACCACGTAAGGGAGTCTCAGGAAACACTGCCTCAGTATCCTCTGAGAGGCTGCTGTTACTCTTCAAAGGCTTTACACTCAGCTTTCATGAGCTTAAGAGGCAGTTCTCTTCCCTCAGACTGTCCATCCCTGGTGCATGGATGCTCCCTCTGAAGGGAGGTTTGTGGGTATATTCTTCTGCTGACCCCACCTGTCTTTCCAGGATTGCTTATCTGGAAGCCCCTGCAGAGCTGCTCATGCTGATCCGTGTGTCCATGGTGTTCCTTGCACTGCCCTGCTCTCCTTAGTCCCTCTCATCTTACCTGTTTATTTCATATGCATTTATATCTATATTTGTCCAGAGATTGTGAAATCCTTACAGCCAGCACAGCCTGTGGGTACCAGGCCTGGAATCTTCTCCGTGGCTATAAGAGAAAGATACTGGGGGGCAAAGAGTCAATGGGTATACAGGGGGCCCTCCTGCAAGCTGGCTGCCAGACACCTTGTGTCACTCCTGCATTGGTTTTGTTTCTGTGCCCCTTCTCCCCTCAGGACAGGGAGAAATGAGCAGGGCTTTCCCTAGAATAGTGATGGCAAAATTCTGCGAGGAATACAGGAACTTTGTATTAATGCACGTTGACATTGGGTACCCCAACACTCAAACATCAGGAAATTGAAGAAATGTCAAATTTCTCACAGCAGAGTTAACTAACATGGGATGTATAATGTATGTAAATATACAGTGCTACAGAGAAAACTGCAGATCCTGGAGAGGACTTGGTTCTGATCTGCACGAGCAGCCTGTGCTTATCATTTTGTAGGCAGAGAATGGATAAGACTCATCTGTGGCAATGGGAAGAATGACTTTAGTGCCCTCATCTCATTTACTTTTGAAGTAAGGCATTCCAGCTTGCCTTGTGGTTCAGAACTTTCTTGACTCTGAGTAAGATCCTCTGCTGGAAAGGTCACTGTTCCTGAGGATTTTGGAAACCTAGTATTTCTCAGGACAGGGATGTTTGTGTCCATCCTGCACTGACTCCAGCTTAATCAAAAACCAAACTTCTCCCATGGATTTCAGGCAAGATGGGAGCTTTACATAAAGCTTAATAATACAACACCAATTATCACAGGCTGAAATGTAAGGCTTGGGTTAGCTTTATATGATGTAGGAAATGTGTTGAGTTTACTTTAGCCTGAGGCTTTGGGAGCACTAAACTGTGATACAAACTGAATTATTTAGAAGAGTTTTTGTACAGCAGAAGCCAAGTAATAGGAAATGCTGTGCCTGGCATGGCATGCTGTAAAGCCTTTCTCAGAATGAGTTTAAAACACCAATCTTTCACTGAGCAAACAGAGCAGGGTTTCCCAAACATATGCAATAAAAGTATACTTATGCCACATATTTTACAGACATATGGTTCTGTAAATGTTAAAAAATAATGTATGAATGCTGTTTGGTTTGGTTTTTTTAAAATATAAAATTGCCATCTGCAGAAACAGGTGCTTTACGTTTATCCAGAGACCAACTGTGCAAACCTAAAGGGAGAAATTATGAACAATGGTTTATGGAAACCTCTAAAATTTTTTAATGTACTGTTTTAAACTTTCTGGTGGAAAACAAATTATCTGATTGTTCTGTATCAGTGAATGGTGGAGAATTTAACATCTCTCATGATTTTAAAGGGTTTTTTTTACATTAAGCCCTGTTGGAGCTTAGAAACCTGTCAGTAGTGAATGCAGTGTTCCCAGTTTTGTGCCTCGGACAGGTACCAGTTTTTGACAACCTTAATTTCATGGGAAGGAAGTATTTTTGAAGCTTTTGATTGTTGTTTTTTTTTTCCATCCCTTTTTGTTCTTTGGAGAGCTATTAACAATGAAGTTTTAGAAGTTATCCTAGTTTCCCATCTTAATATTAGTGATGGATTAATGTAAATAATAGTGATAAAACAATCTAAAGTGTAAAATAAATGCAATTTATTCAGCAGGTTCATGGTTTAGTGTATAAATGTCCAAAATACTTTTAAGTACATGTATTTCATGCTTTAAAAAGTGTCAGACCTGTCTTAGCTGTGCTGTCACACACAAGCTGCCAAATGGCTGGGTTTTCTTCAGCTTTTGTGGTGCTAGCATCATAAAAGCATAAAATTCATTTAAGTGGAACGTGTCAGCTTAAGAGCCACGGGGCACTTCTCTGGAGGGTTTATTAGCTCAGGTACAGCTTTCCTGCACACAGTTGTACTGTTTCCTCTCCTTGGTCTGGCACGATGAAGCCATAGGTTAAACCCTCCCATGCTTTAGGGATATGTAAGGAACACCCTCTGCTCCTAAGAAAAAGCACACAGTTGGATCATCCACAGTAAATGTTTATAGCTAAGATAAAATGTTTTATTTTAAGCCATAAACCAGTTGCTAACTGCTTGGAAGAAAATGTTAGGAGGAAATGTTTCTTAATGCAGTGCTTTTCTGAAAAGTCTTTTGTGGAGTTCCTCAAGGTTCTGCTTCCTCAATGAATGGATTCAACACACATGAAAAATAATGAAAAATCACTTCTGCAAAACAGAACTGTGATTTACAGTCCCATGCACTCTTTATTATGAAAAATGGAGATGGGAGTACATAGGCTGCCATTTTAAATTTACTGGCTGTAAATTTTTTATTTTGTGGAAGTAAATGCTCAGCGGATCTCTCATTGATTCTGGAGTGCTGGTTGAAAGCAAGCAGTTCTTTTGCTGTATTCCTTTTTTCTTCAGTGATATGGCTCCTTTTTTAATTTAGCAAAGGAAAGCATGTCTCTAACATGTAAGCAAAGCTCAGCTAGCCTTTTTTGTGTCAACAAGAATGCCAAGGCATTTCCCCAGTGTGCTCTGAGGAAAATGACAATATTTTAATAATTCAGAAATGCCCAAAGTTCTCAAACTTCATTCTCAGCTATTGTTTTGCCCAATCTATTATGCATTGAAAGTCTCAATCGTGATTGATGAGCTGCCTGTAGCAGTGAAGATTCTCTGTTCCATATGTAACCCAGTGTGTCAAATTAATCCTGTGTAAAGTGATTCTGTCTTTGCACAGGTTGGAGAGGAAGCATTGCAGATTTTTTTGGTGTAATTGCTTCATTAGACAGGCAACATCAGCAGAGAGCAAGTGCTTCCATTCTGCAGGGCTTAACGAGTGTTGTGTCTTGTACAAAAATCATAAACCCTGTGGTGGTTAGTGATGCTTAATGAAAACTGTATTGCAGGTCACCCAGGTTTCAAGACTCAGTAGATTCTGCTGCTCCATGCCTGAATGGAAGTCACCCGGCTCAGCACATTAAACAAGAATGCCCCAGTGATTATAAGGTTCTGTCTGAGGCTTCCACACATAGGAGGATTACAGAGGGGATGGAGCTGAGAGCCTCCAGTAGTCTGCATCCTGAACTAGACCTAATGAATAATAGCTTTACAAATTCACTTTCATCCTACTTGTTTAATAATGAACACAGCTCCTCCCTGGGTCCTTTGTCACTTGGCACCCCTCAGCACTCGGCCAGGCTACAAACAAGCAACCTGAAGAAGAGATGCATCTCTGTTGTGCCGTCTTCAGCCGAAGGAATCGATATTACAGCGATCATCCGCACGTCGCAGACGTCACTGGTCACCTGCGTGAATGGACTGCGAGCTAACTCAGCTGGCATTTCCTCTCATCCTGTGGAGATCAGTCATCACAGTGCTCAAAAATCCTCTCAGCCCCAGTCTTGCTCTCAGCCTGGAAACCCTTGCAGTATTCCCTCCCCTCCAGCATGTCTTGTACCTCTTTCCACTGAATGTGACAGAGGTGACTGTGAGCAGATACAAATGCAGCAAGTCGAGGAGAATGGCAGCCTCAGCCTTATGATGAATGGCACGAGCCTTCCTCACCAGAACTCCTCGCACGGCACCCAGAAGGTGAGTTTCTTAAAACAAGAACCGGCTGATGATTATTCCTCCACTGCTGATCTTTTTCGCCATCACCAGGGGCTGCCTCCCCCTTACCACCTCCACCAGCAGCTCGGCCAGACCCCAGGGACGCTGCCTCACCTCAGCACCTCCCTGTCTCCCAAGTCCCTGCAGCCCAGCGACGCCGATGAGCAGGACCTCAGCAGTGGCAAGCAGGTGTGTCAGTGGATTGACTGCAGTGCCACTTATGACCAACAAGACGAACTGGTCAGACACATAGAAAAGACTCACATTGACCAGAGGAAAGGAGAGGACTTCACTTGCTTCTGGGCAGGCTGTGTCCGCCGCTATAAACCCTTCAATGCTCGTTACAAACTGCTGATTCATATGAGGGTTCACTCTGGAGAAAAACCAAACAAGTGCATGGTAAGTCTGGATTATATTTGTTTGAATAGAAACATAACTGCTCTTCTCTCTTTCTTGCTCTCTCTTCGATCTTATTCCAGTATAATTGTTGTGCTTTCCTGTAATTTAGTCTGTAGCAGGCTAAAGGGGAATTGGAGAAAACCTTAATCTAGAAGGAAATGATTGAGTAAGAAATACTGTAGTTCTTGGAAAAGGGATTCGGTTTCCTTATATGAGAGCTTAACTTTTAATACAGTGCTTTGTTTTTTTAATATTCATTAAACCACTAATAAAGTGATGATCAAAGCACGCAGCCGTCACTTAACGTAAAACAAAGTCACTGAGCCTCGGGTGACATTTTTAATCAAGAAACATAAAACACATCTAATGAAATTCTTCTCATTCCTGCAGTTGAACAATAACCCATAGAGTTGTAAGTGCAAAAGCTTCAAATGTAGTTTAGACAAAAGAAAGAAACTTGTTAAAGGATTTTAAACAGTTAAAAGACTAAAAAGACTATATTTAATTACATTTTCAAAGGTTGTTAGGGCTTTTTTAATTTGCGAAACAGAGCTTTAAAAATAAGTAAAAACCATTGTTCTCTTCTGATCAAGAAGATGTAAACAACAGCAGTGTTCCAAAAAGAGGATCTTGGGAATAACACCATCTCTGCATCTGCCCACCATGATGACAATATGGCCAAACTAAAATAAAAGTTAATGACTTCCATTAAGCTTTCCACATGTTTGAAACAACAATGATACAAGACCCTGACTGAAACAGATGAAGCAAAACAAGTTTGACATAAGCTTCCAAATTGGGCCATGAAATTTGGAAAGTCTCACTTGTAACACCCACATGCGTGTGCACGCATGCACACGCACAAAAAAGTGCAGACAAAGGGCATGGTTATGGCAGCAGGTTGGGGTTCCTGATAGGCAGAATTTTCAGCTATATGTCTATTTTATTGTTTTGATCAGAGCATGATGCAATGGAAAATGCTTGTAAGGATGTTAGATGATGACAGACTTTTCCATGGTAAGCTGTAGCTTTGTATGGAGGAATAGGAAAGAATGTAGAAAAAACTTTCAGGCCTGCTATGGTTATGAAAGAGAAAAGGAAGAAAACAGGAGTATTCAAAATGTGTTGCAGAGAGAAGTTTTCTCTGATTGCCCTGATTATCTTTTTACTTCCATTGGATAAATGAAAAACATTATCTTAATGTCTGCACAGTTTAGTGGGTTTTCCCTCAGATAATACTGGAAACAGTGCACATACTTAGAGAATACCATCAAATTGTCCAAGATAAAATGGAAACACTCTAAGACTTATGTGTTTCTTTTTGCTTTGAAAGCAAGAACTGGTTCTATTCCAGAAGTAGCTCAATGACATTTTCTAGATGTACAACTGAGTTTAACTTCCCCTGAATAGATCTCTTTTATTTATCAATTATCAAAGGATAATGCAAGTTTGCTTCTTTCCAAACAAAAGCGTAGGTAAGTAAATTGAAAGCATACTGAGAACATGAAGCCCTGATTAGTTTCCTGTGGTACTGAAAGATCAGTAGACTCTGTGGAGAAGGGAACTTGTCTGTTTTCCTGAAAAATGCATATTTAAAAGGTATTGTATGGCAGATTTCTAATGTTACATTCCCATTCCTACAGAAAACTTGGTAAACCAGAGAAATGCTGAAATATCTTAGTAAATGCTAAAAATGTCCTACTTTCAATTAATTTCATCTGCAGTAAAGTGCCAGCTTTTGATAACACATCAAGGTTTTATGAATAGGTTGGAAAGACCTCTGCATCTGATATTGCAGACAGCCTTTATGTCATAGTTATATGGCCTTGGCATGTAAGCATAGAAAAGATCTCTTTTACTGGAGCAGATATTGTAGTTGTTCCCATACATGGAACAGCCCAATCAGGACTGGGAGCTCCATATTGCTCAACTTGGAGTTAACTCTTCTCTTCCCACAGGAAGAGCCATCCACTGTCAGCAGAGGTATTGTGTGTTAAACCTTGCAGTATGGAATTCTGCAGGGAGGGAAGTGGATCCAAGAGAATACACAGAAACCATCTCTTCTTTGCAAATTTAGTTTTTCTACTCTGAAAAGAGCTTGATCTAGCAGAGGCAGGATCCAAAGCTGCAGCACAGCTCCTTGAAGTTATTAATATCAAGTGGGGATTATTTGCCCAGTGAATTCCATTCCATGTGAAACAGGGGTTGGTGTGCACTGTTGTGTTGTGCAGTGATGTCACATCATTTTAAATGATGGCTTTTCTTTTGGTGTGGCAATAATTGTGCTGCAAATTAAGAAGGCAATTCATTCTCTGTCTATAGAAGTCTGAGATTTTGTTTTGTTTTTGGTGTCGGTCTGATAGAGTATCTTTGTGTATCTTGTATTTGTAGTGGAGATTTTCTTTTGCTGTTCACAATTACCCATTGTACTTTCTTTTTAAGCCCTTGATTTCTCTCTTGCCTGTGACATTACTGCCTGACTAGGTATTGAACTGTTCAGGAGAAGCTAACAGTGAACAGCACCCCGCCCTCATACATAAAAGTACTTTTCCATGTAAAATTATTAATTTCTTATGACAGGCTTTGCTACTATGTACTGTAATAGACAAAGGA
Source organism: Molothrus aeneus (assembly GCF_037042795.1). Classification (NCBI taxonomy): domain Eukaryota; kingdom Metazoa; phylum Chordata; class Aves; order Passeriformes; family Icteridae; genus Molothrus; species Molothrus aeneus. Next base: position 5,374,749 of record NC_089654.1, read on the forward strand.
ATTTTGGAATTCAAGCTACTTGAGAACAGGAAATACATGAGACATTTTGATTGAAAAGTAAATGGTTCACTAAAACTGCAGTTAATCCTTTTATTATCTTTCCAACAGCAGTTTCCACAATACTTTCATGAGGTAAGCTTCCTTCAGTCCAACTGTAACACTCTCATTGTTGCAGCTGGTTTGAATTTAGCGAGCCTGCTTCTTTCTTTACTACAGACAGGCGACAGGCAAAACAGGATCTGCTGTGGAGCACTGCTGATGTTTTGGGCCCATATTCTGCTCACTGTGTTCCATTGCCAGAGCTGGTACTATGAGTATTCTGTTTTCATATTCTGTTAAATATTCTAATTAAGTGGTGCCTTCTCGTCATTGTGTCCTTCAGTTTGGTTTTTCCTTGGGCTCTGCAAGTAGTCTAAAGGAAACTACCTAATCTCTTTGCAATATCCTGTTATGTTTCATACTTAATTCATGTTATTTTAGTTTTATTAAATTTGGGGTTCATCTGCATTATAATCAAAAATATATCCAACAAAAATAATGATGCAATGCCTTTAAGACTTTAACTTCTGAAGATTAATTTCATGCTTTTTTAGATTTGATGTCCCAGACAATTGGAATTTTGATTGTCTGAGACAGCAAAAATTAGCAAGCTTAAATGGTTTTTATTTTTAAAAAAGGAAGAGAAAAAGTTTCTCATAGCTGCATCTTTTGCTGCCTTTCAGTTCTTCGAATACTTTGGTGAGTAGAAGCATGCTGATCTCCAGATATTGCATCCTTGGTTTAAGCCTCTACTTGAAAATGTAAAAACAGAGCTGCTCATTTACTTGTCTAGAATTGTTTGATTTGGACAAATCTGTACTTGGCTTATTAGTTTACCCTCTTGTACCCTTGTGGCTTTATAATGAGTAGAAAATATGTTCCCATCACTGCATTCATGTGTGCTCAGGGGCCTCCCCAGACAGGATCAAGGTAAATGATTTATCTTCATGTAATTTCTACAGGTGTAATTAGTGTTCTTAGAAATTTGCTATCATAATGTATGTAACATCCATGAAAGGAGCTGGACAGGGATAATATTTATGGTTAATATCTTTAGTTTTTGTATTTCAAAGAAACAAATGTCTCCTGTGTGTTCTAGACCTGTCTCTGTGTTTGCCTAGAGAGTCAAGACTTTGAAGCAGAATCTTTTTTCATGTATATATTCAACATACTCAGTTTGGGAGGAATCTGAATGGAATGATTTGGGTGCTGTATTGTACACAGTGAAATTCAGCACCTGTGCTGTTTGTAGTCAGTTCTTTTGAATCCCTAAGGCTGAGACACCATAGGTACTGCATTAAACATGGGGAAATTGAGACAGAGAAGATAAGTAACTTGCCTCAGGGCGTCTTTAGGCAATTCCAGCATTCCAGGGCAGATCTTGTGTTCCAATCACCATTTCACACAAACTAACAATTTGTAATTTACTGGTGAAACAGATTTTTGTACAGATTGCACAAAAGATTGCGCTCTGGCTGAACTTCCTGTTAATTTTTCGCTGCACGTCTCTGACGCAGTTGGTTTGACATGATGTGAGTGTGTGAGAGCTTTCATCAGAAGGCTTGGCTGCATCTGTAACACTTCATGGGCAGCGACCTGGTTATTGGGAATACAGGAGAATGCCTGTGGAGCAGATTAGTATTATTGCTTCTGTTTCTGAGGAAACCAGCGTGGCATCTCTGTTCTCAGTAGATGGCGAGTCTGCAGTCCATGGGGAGCGTGTGTCCAGCAATGCAGAGTGGGAAATGAGATCTCTACAGGGCTACAGATACAGAGGAGTCTCAGGGACAGCCCTGCATCTGTGGGGAAAATGGGTCTGCATGCAGCAGCTTATCCACTTGTGAGTTACTTCACCTAAACAATGAGTTTCCATGCCTGACTCGAGGGAATGTTGTGGAAGTCTGGAAAGTGTTTTCAGCTTTTGGAGTGGAGGGTGTCATGCACTGATGCCAAAGGAGTGCTTTAAAAGAACAACAATAATACTGGGCTCACTTTCTTTCCTTTGAAGTCAGTAGTAGGAAACATCCATTCTATCAAAGCTGCCTCAGCAGAGATCTCTCTTTTTATTAGGTCTCTGATGGCATTTCCCGATACTGTCAAGGAACGTCAGCATTCAAAACACTCTGATTAGAGGAGTAGACAGCAATTCAGTGGTTTTGTGGAAACACAATGTTTGTTTGTTTACAGAGCCCACTGCAGATTCCAGGGCAGTACAAATGGGTTTAAGCGTGTCCCAGCACTGGAGGGCAGGCCAACAACAAGCTTTAGGCTTGGCTCTCTCTCAGCTCATGCCCAACCAGCTGGTGAATTTGAACTGGTATCTGTCCACAGGAAAGCTCCACACTAGCAGATCTTGCAGAGCAAAAGCAGCAGAAATTACTGGGCCCAGATTCCATTGTGAGTGGGATTGTCCTGTGTTCCAGTGCAGCAGGACAGAATTGCAAATGACTATGGTGCAGTGGCCCTGCACTGCCCTTGGGACCTTGCCTTGAGCTGGGCTGCAGAGGGGGGAGCTGCCAGGGTTTTCCTGAAAGATTATCAGCTTCCCAGTTTGGTCCTGGGATTGTTGGGCTTCTATGATGTACATGTCCTTTATCAGGCTGATATAAAAGTGATACAGGATGCTGGACCTGGTGGGATTGTGCTCTGAGCAAGCTGGACTGGCTGCCTTTTCTCTTGCTTTCCAGCAGTCTGATATGGGTTAGGTCTGGCTGACATACTGCCAGGGTTCTTTTTGTGTAAATCTAAATAAATTAAAATGAAGTAAATTCCAAGTGTTGCTGCCAGAATCCAGAATGGCTTTCAAGTTCGCTTGTCTGCCTTAAAAATGTTATACAGGATGCTGAAGAGATCTGAGCAATGGAATATGGTAGTTAGAGGTATAGCATGAAACTTCCATGGAGGAGGCTTTTAGATACATACTTTTTATATCCTGCAAGAATGTTTAATTCCACAAGGTTTAATTTCATTTGACCTTATAAATAATTAAGTAATTTGGGACCTGTTTAAAACATGCTAATCCTGAAGATTTCCTGATATATTTGTGCAGATCTGGTGACTGTGTGTAGATATTGCTGTTTAGTGTTTTAAATAAGAAACAAAGTGGGGTATTAGAAGTACTATCACCACAACACAGGGGGCACTCCCCCCGTGAAACTCCCTGCCATAGGATATAGTAATTAATTGCCACTATTATGGTTCTCACAGTGTTGGATAATTTCCACTAACAACACTTGGTATCTGCTGAAGGTAAGGTGATAGGCAGATAGTGGTTTAGGGAACAGATAGCCTTGTGACAAAAGCATGGATATTCATTTCCATCCTCCATGATAGAAATTTTATTAGGTATTCCACCAGTTTTTTCAAACCAGCAGTAGGATCACAGTAGAGCTTTGAGAAGAAAACATTAGTGAATCTGGGTCACCTTCATTTTGGAAAAGAAGTGATGGGAGACAGTGAACAGGACTAGAGGATTTTGTTACTATTGCCATTTTATAGACAATATGCTATTTTGGAAATGTTTCAGTATTTCAACCCATCATTTTTTACTTCCTGTTTCAGTATGAATAAGGTTTAAACAAAGACACTTCTTTTTGTTGTTGTTTAAAAGCTTTTCCCATTTGATTTATTCAGTGTTTTTATTTTGTTAGTAGAGTCCCCCAAACAATTATATTTCAGCTCATCCAGGACTGATTTATCTTTTCTTCATTCTTCAGTGTTCTGATTTGGCTACTGAAACACATATTTTTCACCACAATTCCAACTGTGACCTGATTTGAGTACAAGGAAAATGATCCATTTGCCTGCAAAGCCGCAAATACTTGTCAGAATGCTAAACACTGAGCTTTTGACAAATACCTGACAGTGCTCTGATTGAAAGAGAACATCTCAAGTAGGGAACAGTTTTGTACTAAAAGTGGTTCTCCCCAGGGACTGTGCTGCTGGCACACAGGATGGGCAGGACTCCTCCACACCAAGCAAAGTCATTCATGTTCTTTGTCAAATAATATGGGCTGAAGTATGCCCAGCTTAGAAAAGTGAAATTTATTAGTTGTGACCTGCCATGTCTGGCTGCCAGACAGGCTTCTAGGCTGTCTCCCTGTGTCTCCCAGGTCTTTTTTGGAAGATTTCTTCTAGGCTCCCTTCCCTTTTCTTTGCCCAGTTTGCATACAAAAACCATCTCGATACCATGTTTTATCTTTATCCTCTTGTCCCATAAGACTCAGCAAGTAGTGATTCTTCTCATATTAAGACACTCACAATTATTTCCAGCTCTGCTGTGGCCTGGTTTTGCATGTAGATTTATTCAAACCCCAGTCTCAGCACAGACCTATAAACCTCTCATGAGGCATCACCTTTTGAAGATGTCTTGCAAGCAGCCTCCTAACTCCCAATTCATTCCAGCTGCACCACAAGATCACTTTCTTTGCCATGCAGATCAATGGATTTTATCAAATAATCACATCTGAGGAGCAAAAAGGGAGAAAGGCTTTCCAGCTTCTAAGCACTACATTTGCAATAACTCTTCAAGATTTCTGTAGCTCACCATTTTCCATGCAGCAAAAGTGTGACAAGGTTTCTTTCTCACTGTCTCCCCTGCCTTGAGTGAATCATCCATGGGTTTCACTGTTTAAATCTGCTCAGTAGTAAAGATAAGTAATACACCCTCAACTAGTCAGATGCATTCTCCACTCTAGTAATAAGTTTTACAGAGCAGGAAATGTAATTGTGAAATAGCTGTTTGCTGTAGGAATACCTTAATACATCTCAAGAGTACCTCAAAGACGTGTCCAGCAATTGTGTCCTAAAACCATAATTCTGCAGGATCCAGCATCATTTTGGGAGGGTGAGTTGTCTCCAGAAGGTCTGGGAAAGCAGGGTGCATTCAATAATTTGAATAATATATACAAGCAACGAGAGAGGAATTTTCTTTTTACCCCTTGAAATTTAATTTATAAAAAAACCCTTGCATCAGAATATTATTAATCCTGTCATTTGGTGGACAACTTGGATGCTTGGTGCAGAACTTGTAAGTTCTAAAATTTTAAGCAAAGTATTTGTGCTTGTGTTCTTGAGGTTAAGTGCTTGGCTTTATTTTATTCCTTTGTATGTGTTCTGTGGGGATTATTAAAAGTAGTAGGAATAGTTCAGAACTCTCAGTGATTTAGCCTCTCTGAACAGTGATTAACCTCAAGAAGGAAAAATAGTTTGTATCACCTGGCAGAAGGTTTGGTCAAATTAAAAAGCCATAAAATTAAATCTTGTTTAAAACCTGTGCCAACGATATACTTAATAATATTTCTTATTAGGCCAATACGTTTTAATACTCGTTATTAGTGAAACCTATGTCATTTAATAAAAATGTTAATCTGCATTTGTAGGCAACAGAGAGGCTGTATAGTGTAGTCTCGGGGGAGAAAGAGGAATTTAGTGCACATTAAAAACTTTTTACATTCATTTATGCAGTTTTATCTCAGTTCTCAATGTGATGCATTTGTTTGTTACTTTGGGGCAAACCAGCAGCAGTTGGCCTTTAATATCAGATGAGAAATGAAAAGCCATCATTGCACAGTGTAGGGTCAGATTCTGAAACCTTCACTGGCTCATTTAGCAACTAGTCCAGTGGGCCTGGTAAAAAAACAATGTGCTGGTTAAGCTAAGTACATCAAAATGTGACCTGCTGGCATCTGACAGCTCACTCTGAGCTATTTCCAAAAGCAGGTCTGGTTTTGGGTAGGTTTGTTTTGGAGGTGCCCTGCTCTGCACCTCTGCAGTTGAGTTCCTCTTCCTCTCAGACCAGGAATGGAGTTACTGAAATGCCGTGAGCACTTCGGGATATTGTCACCTTGGATCTCCTTTTCCTTACAAGTACAATGAAATAAATTTCTTTGGAGCACAGTGAGGGTGAATAATCACTGTGAGGTACTGAGGCCAATAACTTAATGTGCCCATAATGCTGTTTTGCATCTCTAATATTTCCTTCTGCTGAGAATCTCAAAGCTCTTTCAAGATTTTGCCTGCCAGCAGCGTTTCCTGTGTGATGACAACTCCTGTGCCCAAGTTCTGGATACAGTTGAATTAAGACAAATTACTCTGCTGCTTTCTCTCCCTGTTTAAACTGGTGTCATTGTAAAGAACACATGAAATGTCTGGTGGAAAAGGCAAGAAAAAGACATCCTCCTTCCCAGAGTATATTCTCTTTCATGTATTTTGTAAAGTTGGTGTAAAACTGTGCACTGTTGCTGACCAGAAAGACCCTTCTACTTCAGAATATTATTCTCATGAGTAGAGGTGTGCAAGACAGTGATTTTATTCAGCTGTACTGTGGCTTTCAAAGAAAATGTCACCATTGTAGAAAATTCACTGTCCGTGTTCTGTCTTACACCTGTATTTTCTGTATTTGAGTAAATCAGAAATGGCTGCATTTCAAATAGCTGTGCATTTAATCACAGACATTTGTCAGTGCCTGACTTTTCTATTTACATCCCTGGTTGATTGTGGAGTCAAGGAACAATAGGAGTTTTATTTCAAAGTCTGCTGTAGCTGTCTATATCAGTGTCTTCCCTCCATCTCCTTCTTTTATTGTTGTGTACAGATAACATATATGTGAAGAGATCCTCTGCTCAGGTACAGTGGAGCTGCAGTGTTAAATAATTGATCTTGATCTGTCTTTTGAAACTGCATCCAAGGCATTTAAAAGTGGGAAATGGAAAAAGCATGTTCTCATAATCCAGCTCAGTAAAGTTTGCACAACTGCTCTTTGTTTCATCATGCCTACAATAAATCTTTCATTTTTGCCAATTGAGAATGCCTACTAAATCTGCAAATGATTACTTCCCTGAATTGTGTTGGGATTCTTGCAATACATTTTTCTTACATGGGTAATGATAAAATAAGAGTCCATCAAAAAATATTTTATTGCCTGGCAGAGAGCCTTTTATGAAATGGTTTTGATTCAAGGAGATTCTTCCAAGTGGTTTAGAACCGTTGCTTACAACTTCCCTTTAACCCTTGCATGGAGGGCTGCCAGGCCCTGGGAATGTCAGGAGCAGGGTCAGTCAATCAGCAGCTGGTGGAATGCAGGACCTGGGTATCAGTTTAACCTGCAGCCCTCGGCCTGAGAGCGCGAGCGCCTGCTTGTAAAGGGGATTGTGTTACCACGAGATTAGAAAGCTGATGAATGTCAGACTGGTGGGAACCTTGTAAAACTAATCTGCTGTATCCATGTTGATATGATTGCACCCTGCTTCAGCGAGAGAGTGAGGAAGATGCAGTATCACAAAAAGGAAAGCACAAGGCAGAACTGGCGGGGCCATCTGGGTCACTGAGCCCGGGCACCACCTTACAATAATCCTTCAGTACACCCAGAGAGTGCCTCTCTGTCCCTGCTTTCAGGAAAGGTGTATTGTCAACATTGTGGCTTGTAAGTCAGGACCTTTCAGTCATGTGAAACAAATCCTGCTCTTTTTCCCCTTGATTTCAGATTGGGTATGGCTACGTTTGTCTGCCTGTGCTCAGGAGCCACCAGCTGTAGGAATTACCCTGCTTTCCTTACAAAGACACAGTCTCAACCTGGTTCCCTGCGGGCCTCGAGCAAACTGTCTCTACATAAAACAAGGCCCAGGGGGATGTTCCTGGAATGGTGCAAGTCATGATGCCTGAAAACCCTATTCAAATACTGCAGGGAGAAGGGATCTGGCAAGAGATAGATACCTTGTGGTACTTGCTTGCACTCAAAAAACAGCAGGAGACCTGACTCTGTGTGGGGTGCTCTCAACAAAACCACATCTATTGCTTGATGTGTTGCCCACTTGCCTCCATGTAATAAACTGTCCCCTCAGAAAAGACATGGGAGATTAGGAAAAAAAAGCAGATTGTGTGAAAATACTTTTAAGTATCACAATTACTTGCAGGGTTTTATCTTCCTGCATATCCTCAGATGTAATGACATTTTTAATTGCATGGTCATGGTGATCTCAGAGTTCCCTGTTTACAGTACTCTGGTCCAACTGAACATTTTTAGGTCATGCTTTGTCTTCAAGGCCAAGGAGTGAAAAGCTGACAACACCCAGGAACCAGACATGCATCAGATGAACAGGGCACACCAGCTTAGTCAGAGTAATTCTTTTAGCCAGGTAGGTTATAAATAACGTGTTTTACATTTCAGATTGGCAAACCTCCTCCTGCATACACCTTGCTTCTGAGCTGAAGTGATAAAGTTGTCTCAGTTGATCACTGATCATTTCTGTTCAGGTTTTGAAAGGAGGCACTCAGGAATACTTTCAGGTGTGAAGAGACTTGGCTGAATTTGGAGGGAGAGGTATTGGAGGTAACAGTGAACATGATGGGAAAAGGCTGGGTGAGGGATTCTGCATCATCCTTCCTCACAGATGGATAGTGAAAAGAAGCAAATTTAGGACTTTGTAAAGGAAAGGCTTTTTTAACACTGAGCAAAGTTAAATGAATCAGAATGGAAGGAACCTTTTTGAAGCTTGGGTCTTCTCAGGGGACTGTGATACCCCCAGCCTTTCTCAGTACCTCTCAGGCAACTTGTAGCCAGGCCACTAGAATGACAGCACATTTAAAACATGAATATTTGTAACTGCATTACTTCATTTCTAGTGCTGTAAAAATACCATTCGCATAATGGGGTAATGGCCTGCAAGTTCTCATGATTTCAACTGTTTTGGAGTTACAGGAGTTCTGTTCCTTTATGGCAAGCATCCATTTTTCATTTTAACATCTTTGGCACTTGCCTAAAGGATGGGAAATTAAAAAATGATTAAGGGGACAGAGAGACTGTCTTTTAAGGAAAGATGAAAGGAATTAAACTGAGGCTGGGGTGGGGAGAAAAGAAAAGGGAGGGATTGTTTAGGAAAGAATAGAAAACAAGTAGGGGTGATTGGGCAAAATCAGGCAAAGGAGAATTTAATTTTTCACTGAAGGTTTCCCAAAGAGGAGGTCTCTTTTAGAGTGGAATAATTTCGTAGTGGAAATAGAAGATGCCCAACTGTATGAGTAACATAAGCTGTCTTACAAAATTGGAAAATAAATTGCAGGGAATAATTTTGAAAGCAAAATTACATCACATTTCTGCCACTCTCTGAACACAGATTATTGCATTACTAGGTGTAAGAGAAGGAGGTGCATTAGCAGGCACAGGGATGCAGTTTAAGCCTTCAGATGCCTGCACCTCTGAATGTATTATTTGTGTATTTTTGTCCTGCTGATGTTGCTATGAGGTAGCTGAGGATGGTCCCCATGCAGAGCACCTGGTGCTCAGCATCCCTGCAGTTGGGGACCCCACTGTCAAGCCAGGCCAGACTCTCAGACCTCCTCACAAACAGAAATGTGCTTGCATTTCACAGTGGCAGATGTGAAGTGGGGGATGACTGGCTAGAGAGTCCATTTGCCAAGAAAGGTACCTTTTGTTTTGCTTTGCCTTTACCAGGTTTGACCTTGATAGAACAAAAAGTTTCTTCTCCTCACCATGAAGGAAAGTCTCACTGTTGATTCCAGTGAAAGCTACCACACCTCATGGAGCTTTGTGCCAGAAACACTGTGCCATGACACATGGATGCTTTATTTCTGCTGTGAAACAGGGCAGAGAGAGACTGTTGGGCACAGCAGCAGCTTCACCTGCAGCTTCCTGGTCCAACTCACTCAAAATTCAGGCAGTGAAGCTCAAGTGCTGGATCCAGCTTGTTTGGTGTGCAGTGGTGGGTGTCCCAGAGCCCCGGGCTGGGTCTGTGTTCGGATGGGGAAGGGAGCCCTGGGCATGTGGGAGGTGCACAGGTACAGGAGCAGAGGCAGATGATGGCAAACAAAACCTGGGCAGAGGGACAGAAGCCAGATCCTTTGCAGACATCTCTGCTAAATCTGTATCTGGGCATTTGTTGGTCAATTTTTTGCTCTTTGCAGCCATTTTGAATGAGTTGTTCCCTTTAGCAGCTTAAAGCACTGCCATGGAGAATTTATGTGATGGTAGGTACCATGGCATAAATTTTTATAGGTAGACAGGAGGGTGCAAGCTTAGAAGTTAGGGTTGAATATTTCAGCTTGTCAGATACAGCTTCTGATACGTGTCAATTGTTTTGTGAAAATCAGGGTTGGAACACATCTCTGAACGGCATAGAAATAAATGGGTATCGTAGTCATACCAGAGACTTTCAATTTTGATTGTTTATAGCAACGCTGACAGAAACTAACACTATACACAAAACTGGTTTTGAAACTGCCCTTTTTTCAGAGTTAATGACCCACAGGCTAATGGAAATTTGCCAGTTTTTACCAGCTGGGATCTGGCCTGATTTTGCTGGGAAATAAAAGTGCAAGGCAAAGAAACCATTTGGATTTCTGAAAGTCTGTGATGGTTCTCTTCTCTCATTATAAAACCTTCACTTTTTTCCTATGTTGTGCTTATAATTGACGTGTGCTTAGCAGAAATGCTGGCTTTGCCCAAGGACAGCATACCCTGCTCGCCCAAGAATTCCTTTTGACAACTGCATTTAGATCCACTGCTGTGCAAACCCAAACCCAGCCCAGGCACTGTGAAAGGAATTGTATTAAATCGTGGCTTTGAGGATCCACTGTCACAGCTCAGCTGCTCTGGCTCCATCCAGTAGAGGGTAGTCATTTTATGCATTTTATGATCTGCTCCTCCATTTATTGCACTCAAGGCTTTCCCAGGTATTACCTGGGGACTTCTCACACGCTAGGCATGGCTGGTTTGGTTCCCATAATTAACCCAGGAAAGGCAGACTCTGTACCTGAGTGCATTTCTTTGTACAGTCAACAAAAGAGGGAGAGTAAGCCATTTGTACTAATTGTATATATAAAAAATAATCCCTAAAGGCAAGACTCTATAAGGTGCATTATGTTCAGGCAAGTGTGGGATCATTAGTGTCATTCATGATAATTTGATTTACCCCCATGGCTTCCAGACAATACATGGCCCGTAGCCTCGTGAATTGGTGTGAGTCAAGAATTGCATGGCAGCCCTGCATTTTTAGAGGGAAAGCTCTTAGGTCTTACTATGATGAAGGCTCTTTTGTTGTAAAATTTTCTTTACTAAGATAGATGTTACTTCAGTTCACACTAAACAAATTGACTCTGGAGTTTTCAGTCTCGGTTTGCCAGAGACAAATTGTGAAAGCATCTAATTGTAGCCTAAACAAAACCATATTTTCCTTAAAAACGTGGCAGTGTGTCATTCTAAATCTGTGGTGCTTTTCCCAGGAACCCATTTCAAGCAACAAAAAAAAAAAAACCCCAAAAAAACCTGGGCAAAATAGCCACCTTAGACAAAACACCTTAGACTGTCAAACCTGGATATTAAATTGAGTGGTTTTGGTTGCAGTGCTGCACTGGAAATGTTTCCTTGTTTCAACTCTGTCCTTCCATGCAGTCAAAGACACTGGTGTATACTTAAGAAAATGGTAAATATAGAATGCTGGCAAATGTAGCTTAAAAGAAGTTATGAGTAAACAACAATATCTAGACTGTCGAATTTCTAGGACTTATTGCAGCCAATTTTCACTTAGATAATGAAGGATGAAGAACACTGAGCTTTTAAATCCCCATTCCTAGTTCTCTACAACATTTATCAGTGTACAGTGGCTTTATTCATGACCTGAGTCTGGTTCTGATAAATTTTGAGAACTGTTTCATAATGTTATTGTAGAAATTATAGATGCGTCATTTTGGCCATCAAGTCATTGTGCTTGTGTGAGGGAAGGAGAAGTTGATGGGAAGAGCTGAGAGCAAAGGGGCTGATTCTTCTGCTAAAAATGTAGAAAAATTTGCTGATGAGAAGTCAGCTCTGCTGTTGGGTGTGCAGCCAGAGTGGCCATTGCACTCTCAGGTGGAATTGTAGCTGTTCTCTCACCTGCACTTGGCTTTGTCCTGTCCACTCTGGAGCACCTGGTGAGGGAGGGACACCTCTGCTTCCCCACAGTGTCCCCACCTTTGGTCTCCAAGCAGAGCAGGATCTCCATCCTTCATGCACCTGCATGGAGCTTTCCCAGCTGCAAACTTCAGGCCTCTGCCAATTCCTAAAGGCAAATTTCAGCTGTGCTGAAAGCAGGGGCAGAATTCCCATTGACCACAAACAAGCAGGAGCACAGCCAGGGCTGGAATGATACCAGCTCAATAACCAATCCCCCTTCCCAAGATCCTGAGTGGCTCTGCTGCAGAGGGGGATGAATTCCCCCTCCTGGGCTGTGCTTTCCACAGCTCCCGTGTACAGCACCTCTGGGCTGCTCCCCACGCTTTTGGAAACAGGGTGATTCAGTCTGGTGATTCACTTTGGGAGGCTTTGAAGGTTTTAGCTCAGGTTTAGGGAAAATATGCAGCATGAATCACCCAGGAACTTTGTTTTCTCAGTGAATTCTATGGTAATTGCATGTTAGAGCAATGTTTAAGGCAAAACAGCGTAAGACATTGGAGCCTTTTGTTACAGCCAGTCATATCCCACTGAAAGCCAAGTGTTCCTCAAATTCAGCAGACACCACATGCCTGGTGGTCATTTGGGAATTGAGAAGTGACAAGAGGAGAGGGCATGTCTTATCTTAATGTAACAATATACAGTGCTAAAAGGAAAAGAAAAGGAGCAACTCCTTTATCCTTTCTTCCTTTGTAAACCCAGCCCTATCTGTTTCATGATGGATGTAGAATTCTAAGTTCACCACATGGAAGTTGTTTTAATTTTTGGTCTTAGGGCAGCCAGGAAATGAAAAAATAGAATAAGAATTAGTGGGAAAAGGATGGTTCATTATATATTGGCACAGTGTATTGGCTAATTCAGGAATTAATAAAACTGATAGTGGTGCTAGGGCCCATGTTTTACTTGTATCCCATCAGTATCCTCTGGATGATCTCACCTTAAGCTGGCAAGGAGGCACATGCTGTGGGAAAGTGAGCATCCATGGGGGCTGTCTGACCCCAGTACCCCTGCAGGGAGACCTTGGCAACTACTGAGGTCAGCAGAGAGTTCTAATACTCTTTTTTTCACCCAGATTTTGTAATGGTCACTCTCTGAAGGGAGCTGGTGGAGAACAGGAAAGGAGTTGTGAAGAGCACTTACATTAATTGAAGCCTAAAGACTTGGAAGTGCCAGAGATGGGGTAGACAGAGCTGGTGTTTGGCAAGGAGAGGAGGTGATCGTGTTTGGGTTCAGGACATGGGCTCTGTTTCCCCCTCAGTAAGGCAGAAGGTAGCTGTGTGGGAGTCCTGTGGCTCAGCCACAGGCCCTGAGTGTGTTTTGTTTGGATATTTCTGATCTTGTTGCCTCCTTGGCTGGTATTTTGGGTTTGAGCAGCAGTGTCCTACACAGTATTTGTTTTGGAGCTTGGCTTCCTGTGTTTGTTCTGGGTCTATTAATTAATAATAATGGAGTGTCAGATCCTAGCTCTTGGTTTTTTGAGTTATCAAAACAAATGCAGTCTTTGTGAGCATTTTCAGTCTTTTGTGGCTATATAGATCCCTTGTTATTCAAATATTTGCTCATCACACTACCTTTTTGCTGCCTTTGAGGAATTAAAGTTCAGTGACAAAGGAGAGAGTGTGTCCTTTACTTCCAGAATTACTCATTCCATGTTTGGAAAGACAAATACAAGGAGAACACAGACGAAATGTGAAGAGCACGTATACAAGCTAACGGTCTTGCAAAGGGAAAATAAAAAAATCAGAGGTTACATCATATTATTGTAAGAATACATTATTTTGTTTTCAAAACTGTTATTTAACAGTGGGATGAATCCTTTAGTCATTTAGTGTTGGAACTTCCAAAATGGCTTGTGGTTGTTCCATCGTTCTTCTCACACAATTCCCAAAAACACAGACATTAGAGGCAGTGATTAATCTTTCTGTATTAGTGGCCTGATCCAGCATTTACTGGTGTCAAGAGAAAGCTCCTCATGTACTTCAACAGACTTTGGAGCTGGATGGTGATTTTTAAAAAACAGATGTAAGCAGCAAATTAGAAGCAAGTTAGAGAAATTTATCCAAGTTTAAGAAATTTATCCTGTAGTTTTAAGAAACTGTTCTGTTCTGTTGTAAGGCTGTCTAGAAAGCTTAAAATGTATAATAATACAGAAACACATGGCTTGGAATTCATTGTGATCCTTCCTACCTTTGATCTTTTGCTTTACTTACCATCACTTGTGTGCATATGTGTGGATGTGAGAGTAAACAACATAATCCTAATTGTCTGAAAATATACATATGCTTATATAATGCCATAAATGAGCAGAGTGTTGGTATGTAAATTTCCTATGGTGTATGTGGCCAGAATAAATAAATTCTTGTCACGGTAGTGGGGTTTATCTATATATTTTCCTTATAAACTAGCAGGTAATAATTTAATTCAAAAGCTCCTTCCAAAAATGCAATTAATGTCTTTTGTTATAGTTTCCCTGGGTTTAATAATCCCCTCTTCCAGATTTATATTGGTTTCTGGAAAGTAATGCTTATTAGAGTGTTTTTCCAAATTGGCCACAATAATCCACTGAAATCTGCCAGCTGAATCATTGCTATGCTTGTGAAATTGCCAGGATCGCCTGACAGTTATTACTGGGGTAGAAGGGGAGGGGGAAAGGGAATGAAAGTTTCATAATATGTCACTGTTATTGATACCTTGGCTATGGCTCTTGGATTTGGATTGATATGTTTACTGAATTCTGTATGAAAGAGGGAATGCCTGGTGCTGGATTGGCAGCTGCTATAAGGGAGAGAAAAAATAGTAATTTTTTCAGACAACTGTATTTTATTCTGGGCATATTTTAAAGCATAAACATGTATGTGCATGCATGTGTGTCTATATGTAAGCATACACACATATATATATGTGTATATATTTATATATATATGTGTGTGTGTGTGTGTGTGTTCAAACTGCCTCTACCTCCTTCCCCAGCCTGGTTCTTGAGAAAAGAAGGGGATGTATATTCCCTGAATTAGGGTCATGCTTCACATGCCAAATCCCACCACCTGTGCAGAACACACAACCAAGTCAGAAGAGTTCAATCATTGACCTGCAGCCACATCTTCATGTACTCATTCTCCTCTGTACACTGCAGGTGATGTTGGAGGCAGGGATGAGTCTCCATAGCTCCAGTAGGTGTTGTTTTCTCCCATACTTCCAAAATAATTGAAAAGAGACGATTTTTGCAGTGTCTGAATTCACTGTCCTTGTGAAGTCCTGCACAACTGGAGCATAACCCTCACTCTGAGAGGGATTCCCTGACACTGGAATACTGGATCCTGCTGCCTAGATGAAAAGGTACATAAAAGAATAGCAGGGCTGGGCCAGAGGGACAAGGACAAAATGCCTCTCCCATTATGAGCCTTGGCAGCACTGCTGGGACAGACCCCTGTGGGGATGACTGCTGCAGGCTCTGGGTGTCTGGGATAAATATTGTGTCCAGCAGCCATCCCTGGCGAGACTCTGCTTGGGGCAGTGCCCACCCCCATGCATGGGATTTATATTCTGCTGGTGTAAATAAGAGTTTGTTAAAAGCATCCATCTCAATTATGGGTGGGAGAGATGGGAGATGGAGCAGCTGCCGGGGCAGCTGGGCAATGCTGCATGGACATAGCTGGACACAGCTGCAGGGAAAAACTGGTGTTCTCTGGGGGTGCAGGGCTGTTATTGCCCTGCTCAGGTCAAAAGTCTTCCTCACACAGGGGATAAAAGCCATTCTGGCTTGTGTTTTTCTGTTTGTGCCGTTGCAGCTACAGCAGCTTGATAATGAAAATTTAGCCTTTTTTTTTTTTTTTTTTTTTTTTTGGTAGTTTATGGGCTGAGATAATGCCCATTTCAGTGTAGCCAGAAAAATAAGATTCTCTCAGATTCCTGCATTCCCCAGTATATGGTTAAAGATGATTTCCATCTCAGCAGACATTCATGTGCAAAATGATGCTTTGGAGCAGTATCCCTCCCCTTCTGTGATGAGAAGTTTCTTTAGACACCAGCCAGTGCAAGAGGCACATTGCTTTGGAGGTGGCTGTGTGATCCCTTCTGTCCCCTGGCATTGCATTTGGGGTCAGGTTGAATGCTGCACACTTTGGGGGAGCAGCCACACGGACTTGCTTCCCTCTTGCAGTCATTGTGATCTGTCTGAGCCAGGCTAAGGGACAGGCAGTACAGGAAGAACCCACAGTGCCAACTTCACCCACATTTGAGTCCCAAACACTAAGTTAGCACAAGCCAACTGAGCTGCAGAACCAGTCATCTTCAATTTTTACAGCCTTATAATTTTTAAGACAATTTTTATGACTCTGATTGGAACAGAGAATGATTTTTGTAGTGTCTGTTTATGCCATTTCAAACTTGAACATAAATCTCATTTTTTAAGGGGATTTTGTGGTTTTCTTGGCTTTATGAATTTTTTTTTATCCCTCTTTTATGCATTCTGCTAAATTAAACCAAAATAAACTTGGGGGAAAAAGTGATTCTTTAAAACAAATATATTATTTTATCCCTTCTTTGGACAGGAATTTTCATCAGGGAGACAAGGGTAGAACATTCTATTCAGCCTTTGCCTGCTGATTTATGCTGCCATCATTACAAGAGCGGTAATGACGTCCAATAACCAGTAACAGGAACTGTGAGCAGAAGCTTTGTAATACAACACTGCTCCCCTTTTTCCCCAGCAGCTTTGTTGGTGGTCTAGAAATAATTCCAGAATGTGTTAGATGGTTCTCAGAGAGAACTGTGCATCTTCTTTTGGTTTAGGAGAATCCAGGTCTGAGGTGGCACCGTGTGGGCTCCTGCAGCGCTCTGAGGTGCAGTAACTCCCTGGAGAACCTGCAGGCAAAGCAACAGCAGCTGGTGCTTTTCCTAAAAGCAGCCCATGTATTTTCTTGGGGTGGCTTGTAGGGAATGCTTCTAACCATGCTGTGGGATTCTGCCTTAAGTGTTAGGGATAACACTGAAGATTAGAGTGTCTGCACAGCAGTGTGTGCCTGCAGGCCTGATGGATTGCTACAAGAAACCAAAGGTATTTGATAAACCCAGCAGTGGTTTATGGTGACAGTGTGTTGATGCCAGCAGTTCTGTTTGACATGTATTAGTACTTCTAGGAGGTCACAAGTGCTATCCAGCTGGATGTCTGATACTCAAGTGTGTTTCATGCTGCAAGGTGGTAAGAATCAGTTGTCTCTTGAAGCTGAACTTGGTGGTGTCTTTCAAAAAATCCCATTTGAGCTTTGCTGGGATAGCAGAGCCAGTGGCATCAAGGAATGAGCCTCTGCCAGCATCTACCACAGAGCAGCAGGTGAGACATGACTGCTTTTTCCTGTGTTTATACACAGAAAATGACTGTGGTAACCCTGTGGGATCTGCTAGCAAATGCTGATTTGTTAATGTTCCCCAGTATAAGTGGTTGATATTTTATCGGCATTCCAAAGCTGCATTTTAAAATTTTGTTTATTCCTGTCATTTTCAGCTGTTCATTATTATGGTAATATGTTGTTTATGGAGGTTGTTTCCATGTGGGTAGCTGCAGTTGTGTGTTGGATGAGGGAAAGTTGGCTGTTTTGCCTCTGTAAGTGTGTATATAGTACTTGGTTTGGGTTTTTAGGGATTTTTTTCAGAGTAAGATTGTTCCCACTGCAAAAAAGGATGTTGGCCTACAGTCTTGATCACAAGTGTACTGCACTTGTTAAATGTTAAGATGAACAAATGACATTTGCAATTAAAAAAATAATTCTCTTATATGGAAAATTTTGGCAAAAATGTTTATGCAAAAAAAGTATTTTGTTCCTGGCTGTCTGTTCTAAGTACCATAGCAAGGTCTCTGTGGCTGCTTTGGTACAAGTGGGATCAGAATGCAGCCTTTGTGCCTCGTATCCTTTGATTGACTAAACAATGCAAAAGACACATGCAGCATCCCATTGGTTTAGCAACTAATATTTGACAATTTAAAAAAGTTTTCTTCTAGGCTGAGTTTTATGTAAAGCTGTTTACATTAAAGTGACATCCAATTAAAGTGTATCATGTAACCCACATCACAGTTCAGCACACATTTTCTATTTTAACTGACATATGGCCCTATTTATGAAAATAAAAATCATCATGTTTTGATGATATGTTCACATAATTTATGTGGAAAAGCGGAGGGAGAGAAGCAGGGAGAGGGAATGCTTTTGCTGTGTAAAGCTATTATTTTCTGTGATTCATTAAATGTCTTTTAACCCATGTGCACAGGCAAATCCTCCTCCCCCAGTTCCTGCCCAGCCCCCTTCCCTGCAGTGTCCCCTGGGCAAAGGGAGTTAATTTCTTCTATGGGCAGAGGCAGCAGACAGAAACATTTCGTGCAGTATCATCCCATCCCACAGACGTTTTTACACCAAGGGATTCTGTAGTGTCTGTAGAGGAAATATACTGGTTAACCTAAAAACAGATCTATGGACAGCAGAGCTAATACAGCCCATTTTCCTTTGGTTGTCTTAAGGCTGAAAGGATTCTCTAGTATCTGGGAAGAGACAGTCATCTACTGATGCTTTTTCCTCAGTCTCCCCCTTACTTAGCTGCCAACTTTAGTAAAAACCAGGAGTAGGAATTTAATATCTTTGCAACCAGAAATCCTTGGTCGTTTTGCCTGGAATTTTTTTTTGTGTGTAGAGAAGTCTGTCTCTCTTGCACACCTAAGTGTTTCAGAAAGACCAGGTTGCTTTCATTAAGGGAACCTATTGATAAGATGAATTTTTCTTTTTGTAGAGTAGCCATGAATCAGAGACATGTCAGCACAAACTGAGGTATCTCAAGCCATCTACAGCCAAGGCTGGCAGTTTGGTATTTCTGTCAGCACCCTGAGTCCTGCTGACACTGACCCTGCAAAAGAGAGTAGGGTTCTAAGCTGTTTTAAATCTACTTAAGGCAAGATTGTAGCAAAGTATTATTTTAGAATATATCTTTGTGTTTTCCCCTTTTAACAACTGCATATAACCCCTCAGGCTTTATATTTTTTATGTAGCAGCACATCAGTGGAAGAAAAGTCCCTGCCAGCCAACAAAATCCCCATGTGCAGAGTAATCACCCGGTCAGTGTTCACTGGAACCCAATTAATTCCTGGCTTTCCCACATATACTGAGGGATAGATTACCTTAAGATGTAAGCAATGTAACTACAGTGAATCTTTTGTCTGTCCCCTGATCTGGGACCAAGCACTGAGGATTGTTGTTTAAATGTAAACTATTGTTGCGCATCAGAGGGCAAGACTTGGTGGTGGTGGTAGTTGGATTGCATAAATCAGTTTGCCATCTTCTCCTTGCAAGGTAAGCTGGACTGTACACCTGAATCCTGGTTATTTGCAGCATGAGACTGGCAAATGAAACCTTTAGGCTGTACAGTTTTGATCACTAGATGTTTGGCCACTGTCACAGAAAGCCTCTGTGAGTGCACTCTTAAGTGCTACTACAAAAAGCACCAAAGAGACATAACCCAGACACTGTATTTGGACTGTCCTGTTTCTTGACAGATGTGACTGTGAAGTCTTACCAGCATTTCTCATTTGTTGGAGCAGGAACAGAATCCTGTCAGTTTTAAGGTATTGTACTCTAATCACTCTGCATTTCCTGCTCACTAATGGCTTTTTAGAATCATCATTCTGACATAAGTTAATGCATAAAGGAAAAAGCCCCACTTTCTCATTTGCCTCTAACAATGAAAAGAAATCATAATAAATGTTGCCATCCAAAGTCCAGTGGGATCTAAACTTCTGATGATAACATTAAATCCTGAAAAATGTAAGAGTTCCAATAGAATATGGCAACCTCTGGCAGAACCTTCTTTTTCTAATGAAGTCTGTGTGTTGTGTTTAGTTGGCGGGTGATCCTAATCAGGGTACTGAGATCTGTGCATTCACTCTGGTTTTGATCATTATTGCCAAGATTAAATAGGCAGAGAGCCAAGATGTTGCAGTGTAATAACCTGGGAGTTGAGGAGGAGGGAGGAGAGAGTGAGGGATCATTTATTGGTTGGATAAATGGGGTTAGCAGTTATTGAATGTAACAGAGACTTATTTTCCTGAAGTCAATGGCCATTTAAACAACAAGGCTTATGAATGAAAGATATCTGTCAATTAAGAAAGCAGAAAGTCTCTTGAGTGTAGAAGACCAAAATCAGGCTCTGTTACCCTGAAGTAGTTTTGTTTATGGATTTCTAAAAAAAAAAGGTTGAGTAGGATTGCAGACTCTTGGATAGCAAATGTATGTCCATTAGTAATCAGCTTTTTGTAATGGTGTTTTTTGGCAGTCTTGCAGAGTTTACCTCAACACTCTACAGACCACGGATGGAAACCCCCGGAATTTTTCTTTCTGAGGTGGCTGTTGGTTTGTGCATAGGAGTTTATTCAGCAGTAGGCAAAAGGAATTATTTTCCATCTTTTAAGAACACAGAAATCCATTACATATGCTCATAAGCTTCACTTTCACCAAGTTCATTAAATACAAGTAGAAATTCCTTTCTCAGTGCAGAATTGTGCTGCTTCCCATCAACTCATCACCTCAGAGAGGCTTTCAGGTTCCCTGGATAGGTAGAGCAAAGCTGGAATTGTGACGTCTTCTTCTGTTCTGTAATTTGTTTCCTAGAGTTTTGGCAGTTTCTTTAAGGAAAATAATGTTACAGGGTTGGGGGTTGTTGGCTTTTTTGTTTTGTTTTGTTTTTAATTAAAAAAGCCTGAAGCTTTCATCAGAGAAATTTTTGTATCCATCCAAAGGAGGAAAAAAAGCTTGCAAAACTACCCTCAAAATTGTTCTAATAAAAATTAAGGAACACTTAGAAGGAACAAAGGTTAATATTCTTAAGATTTTGGCTTGCTCTGATGCAGAAGTTAACAAAAGCTAATGGGAATGTCATGTGTTACTTGGGCATAGCCTACAACATGCACATACAACATGCACATGGCAGATCTAATAGTTGGCTTTCAACCCCTCTTGGCAAAGTGTTTCACTTTGTTTGGAAAGCAGAGTTAGTGGTCAGCTCTCAGGATATTCTGCACAAAGCAGAGGCTCAGCTGTGCTCCTGCTGCTTCTCTGCTCTGTCACATGCAGGGCTGCTCCCCCATTTCACCTGACCCCCTCTTGAAGCAATTCTTCCCATTATTTGGTGAGAGGTTGGCCTCGCTGCTGTGCTCAGGTGTTCTGTAAGAAAAGGAACATGTTTATTTCAACAGGGACATTTTAATATTTGTGCCTCCAAAAAACTGACAGTTCAGTCACTGTTAAGAAACAACCAGTGACTGAACTAAGTGTCAGCACAAAGGATAAGAGGACAGATTTTTACTTGAAAATAAAGTATTCCAAGTTGGCAGAAATGCACAATTTGATTAAAGAGATAAGTGGTGTCTGGTGAAGAGTACCTCAGCTTTTTTCAGAGGTTCAAAGTGCTGAGCACCTATAAAAACAGACTACTTCTAAAGGTGTTTAGGTGAAGAATTTGGTCTAGTTTCAGTTGAAATTAATGATTCAGTTCAAGCAGACTTCAAAACATAAAAATTTTTAGAATAGCAGAACAAAAATAAAAACATAAAATGAAGTTACCTGCAAGTTTCAAAATACTCATTGCTGGTGGAGTCTGGAAGGTGCAGTCTGCGGCTGTCTGATTAATACAACAAATTCTGTGGAGAAAGGTATTTGCCAGGTACAGTAAATCTGCCCTCTGCTGCTGAGTGGAGAACTTCTCACAGATCATTTCCATGTGCCCATGAGGTGGCACATGGATGTGAGGCGGATACAGATTGCCTTGCAGTGAGGTCTGAACTGTGTGCTCTTGCCCCTCGTTCCTGTGTGCCCACTCCCTCCTGGGTTTCTGTAGGTTATGAAGAGCACATGTTGTGCTCAGCTTCATAGGAATGTGTTCTTACTTGAGTTGGTGAATTCTCTTTGGAGACTCTGATTAAGAGTAAAGTTGTCCAGAAGACAGTGAGTCATGTCCTGCTGTCTGTTCTAGATGTCCACATCTGACTTTGTCCCTCTTTTCTCTTCTTTTACAATCACACTCTAATGATTCAGTCTAAGGCTTGCTGTACCTTTCCTGTTAAAACTTTCCAGTTGACATTTTCTTCTTGTCTCAAAGGACTTGTTTCCTGTTCCAGAATAATTCCCAGTTCTTCTGGCCAATGAGAAACACCTGCCAACCTGACACTGAGGAAAAGCTTCACAAAGGACCTTTTCCCACACTGTAGTACTTAATCCAGTTGTTCCAGGAGAAATATTGTCATGCTATCTTCAGTTATCAGGAGTGTCTTAAAAGGTTGATTCTAGATATTAAAGGCTTGAGCCTGAACAAAGTGATCAAATCAACACAGAGAAAATAATTTGAAGTCTCTCCTTCTGGCAGTGGAGTGTGATTTTGTCTGTCTTTCATGTCTGACCATCCTAGACATGTAGGTTTTTGAGTAAAGCTGTGCTATGGTGTGGTGGTGGTGAGAAGGCTCCAAGCCAGCTTCCATGGCCAGTGTGCCTGTGGCACTGTGCCTCTAATCACACATTTTGAGTCATCTACACTGCAAGACTGAGCCTAGGTTAACCCTGCATGGAGAAGATTGTGGTTGAATTTGTGACAGAAATAATTTTCAGGTCCTGCATTAACAAATATGCAGAAGCCAAGTGGAGCCTGCAATGTTCTGCTTCCATGCAGACAAGTCTTGTTTTCGGAGGCATTCACAGTTGTGATTTGAGGTTAGGGAATTTATGGAAAAGGAATTACGGTGGTCATAAAACAGGACTTAGCCATACTTATTCATCTGTAACAGTGCAAGCATGCTGCTTCTGTTTTTCTTCTGGAATCAAGTTCACTGAACTCACTTTAATAACCTGGCCAGGATGAAAGGTTAGATACATACACCCTGCAGAGCTGCTGAACTTCAAGACCTTGGGGACTTTTTCAGCCTAGATGAGATCCATAGGTTATCTGGGACTATTAAAGATGTCTTCTTTTCCAGCTGGCTGTAAAGACACCACCATTACTTAGTAGCCTGGTGAGAAGTGCCACAACTGTTCCCTGAAGAAGAAGAGGTGGAAACATGTTGAACAGATTAGAAGGCTCATCTGACAGCATGTCCTTGCTGAATGGTGTATCACAAAGTGAATACAGCTTTTAAATCTGGAACACATGGCCTGTGTCTTGATTCTGTGCAGGCTGACATTTGAACAGCATCACCATGCCGAAGTCTACATTGCATTTTTCTTTAATAAACAGGTAGAGAATCAAAAGGAAAAATCAAATTACTTCCAGAGATTTGTAGTACATTAATATCTTCACAATAGACTTTGAAAATAGGCATGAATTTTCCTTTCAGTGGGGAGAGAATGAAAGGTAGACGTCAGACTTGGAATTGTTGATCTTCCTAGGCCATACTCCATCTTCCAAGAAGTTCAGTTTTTTAAGTTGCCTCCTTCTCATGCCTTTTAATGCAAGAGGCTTTTCACTCTGTCTATAACTGACATGGACAGCACATCTTTAGGGCCATGCTAAACAAACCAGTGTGTTCAGATCATTATCTGAATAATGAACCATCTTCCCTGCACGTCAGCTGCAGGCTTGGGGTGTAGGGCCTGCCCCATGCACATCATAACTTCTCTTCAGGGTTTTCTTCTCTCCTGGATTCTCACAGGAGGAGGCTTTAGGAACTTTCTGTCAGCCCAGCAGAACTCCCAAAGCATCATGTCCCATATTTATTCCTGGGGTGTCTGTCACTCAGCAGCAAGGGCTGTCTCTGCTGCCACAGGTGCGCCGAGAGCGGATCAAGGCGTGCAGAGGAAAAGCTGTTTGGAAAAAATAATTTTAAAAAGAGCCTTGCATAACAGCTCTGGATTCAGGACCTTAACAAGTTCATAAAAGCTTGTTGCTGGTGTTGTAAAACTCGAATACACAAGTTCATTCCACATAAGAACACGACTGTAAGTTTTTAGCTCCAGATGCCAGAGAGTGATCCCAGCCTGTTTAAAATGTGTTAAGCTGCAACATGCTACATAAGTTAATTCCAGCTTTTTACTTCTTACCTTTTCTGCTTGGGGCTGTGCCAGTGCTAGTCACTTACATACTCCTTTACCTTGATTCACTGTAGGAGATGAGGCTGCCAAGCCAGATATTTACCTTGGGAACACACATTCTTATCCTGTAACGTTTCATCAGCCACAGCTAAAGAAAAGATTTATGGACTTTGTAACACTAAGATTATTTAAGTCACTTGTTAGCCAAAAATAATGTAAAGACATACAGTGCTTGTTTCAAAAAAGTTTGTAATTAGGAGCCCATGCTTTGCTCTGATTTACAATGTAAGCTTGGTATCCAATTAGCAATAATAGTGTTCTTTTAACTAAAACACATATCCTTCCAGAATTATGCAGACTTTCCAATTACTGTGCTATGATGAAATTATAGCTAGAGACTCATAAAGTTGTGCATAGTTTATAAATGCAATATATTCTTAACTACCTTGCTGTTCAGTATATACTAGCTGGGCTCATATGTTCTCTGTGTTATGGAGGCTTGTTAAAAGGCACATATAAGGTTATTGAAAAAGTATGTCAAATAATATTTATGTACTTTCTGCCATTGTGATAGGCTGTTACTGGTCTTTCTGATTAACACTTCTGGTCAGATACAGCACAATCAAGTGACTCAATCACTAAAATTCAAAAAGCAGTTTAGAAACTTATCTTTAAAGCACCTGGAAACTTAAACTCTTGAGGGCTACTGCTTGCTTTATTTTTTACCTTGTCATTATGATATCCCCTTTGTTTTTCATAAAAGGAAAAAAGCTTTTGCTCCTTTTTAAAGCAAATTGTAGTGCCTCACCAGCTCATACACAGCAACTCCTCATGCTGTTCTCTCACCAAAGACAGAGCTCCAGCTACTTTTGCTGATGTGGGAGCAGACTAATAATGAGAAATGGTTAAATGTTGTCCTACAGTTAAAATCAGCAGGAGAAATGGCAGAAGTGCAGAACAACCTTTAGGTGCAGTGGGAGAGGGCAGGGAGGAGCTCCTCACAGCAATTCCTTTCCAGTTCTCTTGCAGAGGGTTATTGATGAGAAAACCATGTCTTTTACAGGAATGGGGGAATGACTAAGGCCTGTCCAACACTGTGAAAGTGTTGGTAACACTTAATGAGATGACTAAACAGGCTGCTCCAGGGCTTTTGCAATTTATTTATTATTATTTATTACCCAGAGTTTGCTGAGCACTGCTGGTCCCAGAAGGAAACTTCCATTCAGCTTGCAGAAAAACGCTGGGGAAAATGGCATGGATAGAGACTAAGAGGAGAGTGTGTGCATTGTATTCTCTGTGACAAGTATGAATGACTCTATGTGTATAATCTTGCCTTAGTAGACTAATTAATGTTTGCTATTACTGTTCATTAAAAATTATTTCAACTTTGCCAAAACCTTGTGAGTTCTGTATGATGGGAGTGGGCAGGGAGAGGATTCAGTGACAATGACTTGGGCTGTTGTCATCCTCAGTTCTGTGGCCTGTTCTGTCTCACCCTCCTCTTCCTCAGCCCCTTAGCAAGGCCTGGTGTGGGACATGCTCCATGTCAGGTTTTGGGGGAGAGGTTTTTATTCCTGGGGGATGGAAAAGGAAAAAACAGATTGTTAGATGGGGCCAGTACCCAGTCCTATGTGGTACCTTCCCTATCCTCAAAGGAAGGAAGAGCAGGCTGCCCTGTCAGCACCAGCTGGAAGGCCCTGCCTTAGGGCAGCTGCATGGCTTTGCAGTGTAATGTGGATCAAGAGATTAGAATTAAAAGAAAAACTGTAACCTATGAAACTTCTGAGAACTTGCTCTTTCTTTAAATCTGTCCTTATTTTTACAATTCTTCTAACTTAATAAATGAGGCATCTACTTTAGTGTGAGTCATTTAGGGGGACAGTTTGGGTTCTTCAAGTTTTGAGGCTATTTTAATTTCTCAGGCTATTCATTGTCTGCATTTGCTTTGTTTCATTTTGTTTGGTTTTCATTCGAGCTCTCAGTTCTATATAATATAAAAGCACTCAGAGCTGTATAAATTATGGCCCAAGATGCCTCAGGGGAGCTGGTAGTGAGTTACAGCCCTGTGTGCATACAGTGTCTCAGCTGCTCCGATTTACTGGTCCAAGTGGAAGAGGCTGAGAATCATTCCAGCTTCAGGAGTGCCTGATGGCTGATGGCACTCGGTGCAGTCAGTAAATCCAACCTGTGCAGACAGGGATTCCTGCTGCCAGACTGCCCTGGCATGCCCACCTGAGGTGTAGGGCTGATGGACATGGAAAACTTGATTGCAGCATTTCAGGGTAACCTTAAGATTGTCTGCTTTTTGGCCCTGGGATGGCTGCCTCCAGAACCATCCTGTGTAATTTCTGGAATTGGCAGCCAAAGTCCTGGTTGTTCCCAGTGCCACCCACTGCTCAGCTCCCTCCCTGACCACCCTGGAATTTGTCTCTGACTCTCTCTGCAGGTTTGGCTCTACCAAGAAAAGGGACTAATTTGAGAAGAACACACTTGGGTCATGTCTGCTCTGCAGCCAGCTGGTCTTGTTGTGCCAAATGAAGTTCTCCAATACCTTGGAATCAGAACAGTGCAAGCAGGATGGAGAAGAGACAGAATATTAAGTGCCAGGGGAGCAGTCAGGACAGGGCAAAGGAAGATTTAGGGTAGGTGGGGTCCACGCTGCACAATGATAGGCATCCAGCAGCTGTGGAAAACAATAACAAATGGATAAAAGAAAGATTTATGGGAAGATGGTGTGTGCAAATTGGGGCATCAGAACTACATTAGTTCCCATTCAATTATCTGTTGAAAACCTCAACAACACAAGACAGGCCCTCACTTCAAAGGCCCCAGGTCAGCTGAGGAGCTGTGCCTGGAGAACAGCAGAGGCTCCTCACAGCTGGGAACGGGGCCCTACCAGCGGTATGGAAGCACTTTTACATTCGTGCTTGCAAATATTTACACATTAGGTCATGGCAATTAGGAATAATTAAAGTGGAATGTACCTTGTGTTCATGGAGCCAGGAGCTAGGCCCATGTCATAAACACTGAGTTTATTTCTGTTCAGGCTCGGCAGGGCAGGACACAGAGCCTGTGGTGCCTTCCCAGGGCTGCTCCCAGGGCAGGCACACAGTGCTGGGTACAGGTGGTGCTGGGAATCCTGCTGGGGGCCTAAAGCTCTCATGCAATTTGGGGTCTTGAGCTACTCATTGCAATCCCTCTTCAAGGCTGTTTAAATGCAATTGAATTTTTTCATATATCAAATAATTTGTGGAGTGATACCAAGTACTCCTCCCAGCTACCCAGCAGCAAGGTTTCTCTTCTCACAGGAATACATAATACGAAGCCTTTCTGTCAATGCTGTTCCTCCCAGCCTTCCTGGAAGAAAAACTGCTACAAATGAAAGTCAATTTAAGAATAACAGTGGAGGGGATTTATGCACTGGCCGGCAAAGGGTCCAGAGAATTACAGTGACCAGTTCTATACCAGCTTTGCTAGTGGGGTTGTAAGTGGCACTGAAACTGCTCTGGTGTGGAAAACACATCCTTGATACCTCTTAGGTGTGCTTTGCATTGGTGCAATGGGAGCTGGAGATGGAACATAAGGCATATCTGATTTGTAGGAGCTATGGACCTCTCTAGCAGCCAGGACTAACAAATGGCTGCTTTTGCTTTGCCTGGACCACAGCTCTATTGTTACTTCACAGTGTTGTGGGGCATCGTTACTCATAATTGTTCATAAATCTGGTGATTAAAAATGACAGTGCACATAAACTGCTTTTTAATACTTTGTATTTATACCAAGCTATTTATTAATTATGTGACTTGCCAACATATTATTACTTCACCTTAATTAGTGCCTGGCAGTGTGTTAATCACTCCTCTGCCACTGCACCTCAGGGCTCTCTTTAATTGCCATTGGCTTTCTCCCATGTTTGCTGTTAGCATGTGCTTGGTGATCTCTGGCTTTGGGGCCCTGGGGACAGGACGTTGCTGAGGAGGTTGAAATGATTCGTTTTGTGGGCAGTTTTAGCACAGGAGCTCAGTGCTGGTAGAGCAGCTGAGGTGGTCACCAAACAGGGCGAGATGCAGGGACAGGTCACATCCTCACCTGCCCCAGAAGTGCCTGACAGCCCCAGCCTGCATCTCACTGACCCAGGATTCCCTCACTCCCCAAAGGAATGATGGCCTGGGGCTGTGCAGCTGTGCCTGAAGGGTGACAGTTAACAACAGGATAATCAAAATCAACTGTGCCTCAGTACTGTAAAGTACTTTCCCGGCGTGGGGAATACATTGCCGACTCTTCTTAATGTTAGGTGTGTTTTGAAGTTGGACAGTGATGTGAGGAGACTGTGTAGTTTTAAAGTGAATCCAGTCTTTAGAGATAGTTGAAATCTCCAGCTACCATGAAATATGTTGTCACTTCAATTACAGTTGCAAGTACCTCTCTCTTATTTGTTTCCTGTAATACCAGACAGACTAGGTAAATATATATCTTTTTAAATGAAGCACAATATAGTTTTTAAATGGTTTATATCAAATTGTTTCCAGTTTCTTATAAACTCCTGATTTCTAAATATCTCATTATTTGTTCCATATGTTTCACTGAAGTCATTGTTACCAGTACAGCAGAAAATACATAAATAATCTAGTAATTTAACATAAGTTTGTGATTTTTCTTAAGTTACTGTCAATCAAATATCATTAGTATAAACTGAAATCAAAGTAGAGCCAAAATCTGTAATTAAATCATGGAGGATGTACTGAGACAATGAGAAAATCATGAGTGCTCTCACAGGCTGTTCCACACACAGCTCTCACTGTGTGTGCTGGGAGAGAGAGCACAGGAGTCTGCAAGGAGGGAGTTCTTCTCAACAGTGACTTCACTTTTGTCAAACAGGTTTCCAAGTACAGTCATGACAGTTGATATAATCCATTAATTGTGTTTGGTTTTCACTTAAGTTAAATATCCAGAGCAATATGAGGGACTAAAACCAGCTCATTGTGGTGACATAATAGGACAAGTACAAAAAGGTTGTGGGAGATGTTCCCAACCTGCTGTTTGAACCTGATGAGAACGAGGCAATGTTGTAGAAAGTCTCTGTTCAGTGAAAAAAAAAGGTCACAGAATGGAGTTGGCAAAAGAGTCAAGGTATGCTTCATGAAAAACCTCAGCATTTCCTGAACAAAGAATGTCCTTATTGCCCAGTGAAATATACAGCTTTTTTATTGTTTTCTCTCCTCCCTCCTTTATCAGTAATGAAAGAAGGAAAGGGAGGAGCAACAGATGATAAGAATTAAAATATAGAAGAGGAAGATAGGAAGGGCCAACAGAATATTTAAAAGTTTGTGGAAATCCTTTTAAAAACATGTAGAAAAATCTAAAAAGTATAAGCATTTTCAGATTTGGGAAAATGTAATTTTAAATCAGAGGTGAAAAAGAAAAATCGCACCATTCCAGGCACTAAAAATGTCAGTTTTCACAATGAATGTAAGATATCACTGAGGAGAATTGTTTATGTGACCAGTGTTCCCTTTTCTCCATTAAATACATTTTTCCAGGCTTTGAAGGTTTCTTGGTTAATCGTACATCACTTTGTCTGAGATGGTTTTCATCCATCTCGGTATCAATACATGAGCTAACAAACCCAACTGTACTTATCAGTCATATCAGCAGCTCCAGCTGCCTTTAAACCTGCACATTTTCTCCTCACCAGGCTGTGCTGTTGCCCTTGAGCCCATCTTTGATTTTGGTCAGTGCAGAGGTGTTTTCAGACAGGCCATGTAAGTCGGGATTAGCCTATGAAGAAATGGAGTTCCTTCTGTTTTGTGGCCAGGAACCCTTTCCCAGTTTTCTGTGATGACAACGTTCTCTATTCAGCTCAGGTGAAAATCCTGGGCAAATTTAGTGTATTCCCATTATAGCTTTTATATTGCCAAGTTCATGAAACAGCCAATTTAATCACATGAGCACTCATCTGTTACTTGCTTATTCTCTGTTATAATTTTCTTCTTTCCAGAATTTTCTGCCCCCTCTGAATTTCCTTCACTGCAGATGGTAGTCCACAGTCACCCTGTGGGCAGTGACTGAGGGGTGACAGGGAAGGACATTTCTGCTGCCAAGCTGGACAGCACAGGGTAAAGCACAGATCAGAGAGGGAGAGAGGGACAGCACAGGGTAAAGCACAGATCTGAGAGGGAGAGAGGGACAGCACAGGGTAAAGCACAGATCAGAGAAGGGGAGAGAGGGGGACAGCACAGGGTAAAGCACAGATCAGAGAAGGGGAGAGAGGGGGACAGCACAGGGTAAAGCACAGATCTGAGAGGGAGAGAGGTGTTCCCTGAGGGTGAGCACAGAAATCAGAGCAGGGGGCAGGACATGCATGGATAGCACAGGGTTCCAGTGCCCTGAGGTGGAGGTGGGAGGTGCAGCCATTTCAGTGATTCCACAAGTCCCTCTGGGAAGCCAAAGTGATGCTGAGGAAGAGGAGGAGGGGATGAAGGTGGACTTCACCAGACAAGGGCAAAGCAGCATGTTAGGGCTGCTGCAGTGATAGCTCTTCCAGTGTTTCTGCTGCAAGCTCCATTTTTCAGGGGTTTATAACTTGCTCATAAAACTTTACTGCAAGCCATAATTTGGCACAGAGGGTTCCAGGCTGAGAGCATACTGCTTTCCTTATTTAAACTGCATTTGGTTTATTGACAGGCCTGTTTTCAGATTGCAAAAGAGTGACGAGTGAAATAGAAATCTAATTGTTTCAGAAACTCTTTTCCCCTTTTTTAGGACTCTCTAGCCCCCAAACAGCTTTAAACATCTACTGGTGCCTTTGAGTATTAAAAAGAATTAAAACTAGTTAAGAAATTCATGTTTAAATAATGGCTACTGTGCATATTGAGGAATTATACCTACAGTGCACAGCATCTTTCAGCCTGAATAATCCCAGTGCAGCTTTCCAGCCTTCTAAAACACAGCTGAAACAGAAATACAGGCAGGATAAAAGGAAGCAGTTAATAATGCAGACCTGTATGGCAGGGCTGATTGTGATTAGGGCCAGGCTGTTCTATTTAATGCATCTGCTCTTGCAAAAGACACCAGAGATCCTGTGGATCAGATTTTCAGGTACTGCCTTTCTCTTCTGGAAAACACAGGTAGGAATGAAAGTGATTTTACAGTTGTGGCTTAAGCCATTGCTGTATCAAAGCTTCTGATTTAAAATCCCAGCCATGGATATACATGTTATTCTGTTCAGCACTGATGCTGCAGTGAGAAATTCAGGCTTTGCAGATCATGATCATGGTGTTTGGGTGAACATTGGGAGGCTTAATTCTGATTGTTTCTCCAGCCCTTGCCAACATCCTGGCCCTTCCCTGAGTGTTTCAGCTCCATCCTGCGTTCCCATGCGTGTGTAATTCTGCAGTTTGGAGTTACATGCTTTGAGCTTTTGAATTCTAGTTTTACAGTGAAAGTACCACAAAAATACTTGTGTTTATTTTTGGCAAACCAGTTCACATTTTTAAACTAGCTTTACTTAATTCTGTTAAGTAAAAATATCCTGAATATGTGTCTAGGTTTGCAGATGATCCTTGATTATGTTTGAGAATTTGGCCTTGAGCAGGCTGATGTTTCACTTAGAGAAGAAATGTCTGAACAAGCAAAAGTGTTTGGGGTTGGTTAAGTTGATTTTCAGTATCTAAGCCAATGTGAAATGGTATCTTTCTTGACAAAATACACTTCTGAAAACATATTCAGAATACTTCTGTAATATCTTGCATCCATACTGTGGTAATGTGAGAGGAGGGGAGATTGGTATTTTATGTTCAGCAGGTGGGACCTTCTAGGTGTTTTTCAGGACCTGTTGAAAAGCTGGTTGATGCTCATCACTGTCTTAGTGGGGACTTGGGGGTCAGGCTTGCTAGATAAATTCTCTTTCAGACTTGACTTGTTTGTGTGGAATGTCACAAAAGTGTCAGATCTAAGTCTTCCTCCTTTTACCCAGGAAAAATGAATTTTACCATCCAAAAGGTGCTTTTGCTGGGTATTTGTAGCCTCATGAAGCATAAAACTGTACTTCCTGTACCTCCCACCCTGACTGCTCTCACTCTTTCGAGATTTGTCTTGCCTAATTCACGATTTCAGTCACACTCTTAGGAATACAACTCCAAATACTTTTTTAATAGAAAAGGTTTGACTACATAGGTGCAGACCAAAAAGACCAAGCAGAGGAATTTTCACCCTGTATGTGATCACAGTACTTGAGCAAATCAAATGGACAAATTACTCTGCTGCCATATTTGTTTCTCTTGGCAGAACTCTGACAGTCTTCTGGCCTCCCCTGCAAGTGTCCTCTGCTGTTTGTGATCAGATTCCCTCTGCAGATTGGGTGTGTGTAGGGATTCACCTCCTAATCTGCATGGCTGGCTTTAGAGAGACTCTCCTTGAAAGGCAATATTTACAGATGGAGTGGTCTCTGTAGATGCACTGGGGAATAGCTGAGCAGTTTGCAGTTTGTCCCACTCAGGGACTGCTACTGCAGGGAGGTTATGTGGATTGAGCCCTTGGCACTGAGGCACTGGGGAGAACATGGAAGTTGGTGCAACTCAGCACTGTGGGAGGTGAAATGAAAAGTCAGAGCCATTCTCACAGAGCACCCCGTGCTCTGCACCATTTCTGTGCCACCTCCCAGCTCCTCTGGTCTCTCTGGGAGGAAGCTGCTCCAGGAGGGAGGGTCAGGCAGCACTGCAGAGGCAGAGAAAAGCAGACAAGTGAGACAGAATGGGCATTGTGTGGCCGTGGCTGTCATTGCCCAGGGGTTAAGGGAGTGTAGAGTGAATGAGTGATGAGAAATTATTGTTTTAAAAGCAAAGAAATTAAATGGCACAGAATTCTGCTTACAGAGTCGAGATTGCCCAGTGGCTAAACTTACACCTTTGAGATTTAAGACATGAGGAATTCTGGTGTCAGTTATCCAGACCTAGTTCACTCTTTTAAAATAAAAGAGGGATGTGAAGTTTCTTAGCAGTCTTGATCTCTGTAGCCACAGGAGGATTTCACTGCAGATGTACACGTGAGTCTCAGCTGTTCAGCACCTCCCTCCCCTTATTTTATTAACAAACAGAACAAAACTAAAAACTTGCCAACATGAACCTCAGTTAACCTGGAGCTGCAGTTGCCTAGTGGCAACTTGCTTTTCTCTTCTGGGACCTCCAGTTCAGGTAAGCACAAGCTTCTGAAAACCCTGGGAGAAAGAGTTTATGTAAGCTGGAATGTGACCGTCCATGGCTCACACAGACCCCAGCACAGCCTCAGCTGTCCTGGGCATTGTCTGCCTGCTTTCCCTGTGCACAGCTGGCAGGCTGTCCATTCCTCAGTGAAGGGACATGGGCAGTGTCACCTTTGCCTGCCTCACATCTTGCACGGGGCTTGCCTTGCTCAGCACCCAGCTGTGGGAGCAGGGCTGTCCCAGCCTCTCCCTGCCTGGGATGCTCAGCAGGTGGGAAATGTGTTCTGTGCTCCTAAGGTTTGTTTCTGTGGGCAAACCTCAGCCTTTGTATCCTTCAGTTCATTGTAGCTCAGCTCACTTGGGTTTGCTCCAACAGGAAAGCACATTCTGCTTCAAGAACTCTTCAGGCCACTGCACAGAGAGGGCACAGATAGGATGGCTTTGCTGAGCACTTTTTTTCTGGTTTTCAGGACATGACTTCTTTTCCTCTTGCCTCTGCTCTTCAGGTGAGAAGAAAACACTGAGAGTTTATCAGCAAATACTAGGGCCACACAAAATGCTTTTTATCTGCAAAGATTTGTATCAGGATAATGGCAAGCTCTCTCTCCATGTTACTGTATGGAATGATAAATATTACCATATTACCAGGTCTTTTTTTTTTTTACATTTAGCAGACGTTTCTCATCTGTGCATGCCAGAGGATGGGAAGCCTGATGTCTGTGTACCTGTGAAAATGTAAGGTCTTGAAAATTAATGGAAATTGTAAAAATAACAATCATTTATATTTGTGTCGAGTCTAATTTCAACAAGTCTGAGATTCATCGAGGCACAGGTCAGGAGCACTATCTGTGGAACACTGCAGGCCAAGCAGACTTCTGGTGGTTTAGGGTAGGAAAAGAGAGATCCTAGAGAGCTGAGCAGGGATCAGAGTGTTAAGCAGGCTGCAGTTTTACTCTATAATTGGTGTTTATTTAAGAGATTGGGAAGTGATTCCCTGTGCTTTCGATTAGCGCCCTGCAACCTTGGCTGGATTAGGCCATTGCTACTCCAAACAGTTTCACAGTGCATGGGCTTTCAGCAGGGCTTAAAAAGTTTTCCCTGGCTCGTTATATGAATAAATAACCAGGGTTTGAATGTTGCTGTCCCTTTTTTCCATTATTTGTCTTATGGGATCCACAGTTTGAGTTGAACAGACGTGATTAAAATTGATGTTCTCTGGTTTTTACTCTGGGAAAGTCACTGATCTGGTTCACAGCATGACTCTGCAAACACTTGCCATGACTGAACTGAAGGCATGCAAAACAATGGAAGAATGAGTAAAAAAAGGGTAAAAACAGGGGCAAGAAGTCAGTGTTGGTACCACAGTGCCTGCTTTGTGACACTGGGCCCTGAGTTGAGGTGAGGTGACACCTGCTGAACACACCTACAATGGATTTTTGTCATCTCTGGATATGTGACAAACACAGTTGACTTTAGGGCAGTGCAGCTCATCCAAGCTCTGTTTGCTCTGAGAGAAAATTCCATGTTCAGCACCATTCAGTGCTGAGTGTGGCTGCTGTGTCACACTGGGCAGGGAGGGCAGTGATGGGATGGCTGAAGGTACAACAGCATTATTTGAAAACATAAAACTGTGTGTTCTTAGTGCTCTGGAGCTCCTCCCTCTAGAGGTGGAATGGAAAGAGACCTTTATTCAGTGCATCTTCTCTTCCCTCTAATTGTGCAAATTCCTGCATCACACTGAATGTGGCAGTCACCAAACAGTGTTGGGGTGCAGCTACTATTTTGATGCTGTCTCAAGTAATCAGCCTGATATTCAATATTTAATTAAAAGCAGAAAACTTGATACAAATAAAAAATGGGAATCTGAATGGCATGGTGGCCAGCCTGATATTTCTAACATACTAATTGATAAATCTTGCTTTACAGCTGCATCTGGGACCACTCTTTGTATGTCCTTTATCTCTTTAATTCTTTTTTGCACGGAACAAAACAAATTGGAAATGAAAAACACTGGCTTATTGTATTCATCTGAGGACATGCTAATTGAAAATGATTGTTTCTTACTGGGTTAGATTCAAAAATATGTACATCTCTCTTTTTGTCTTTTACACATAAATCTATTAATGTGTTGAAATAGCAATTGCTAGGTCACAGGGAAGTGAGATAAGTAAACTTTAGAGGTAGCCATACAATGAGACAAATTCCTATGCCAGCTTCCAGATCCTTTGGCACAGGTATGGTTGCCAGAATCTACATTTTCACTAAAAGCAAAACAAAACAATTTTTTTGTTTTGAGATTTTAGGTCCACAGAGATAATTTGGAAAATATTATCAAGAAAATAGTTTTTTGTCAAAAAAGAAAGCCCTATATTTTGTTAAGCACACTTAAAGCTACTTAAAAAGAAGTGTGGTGTGGTTTTAGGTTAATCTGGAAGAGGATTTGATGGACAAGTAGTTTGTACTCTCTTCATCCAGTTTCAGTTTATTTCTCAAATGAACTTGGAGTTGTAAAGCAGTTAATAAGGAACCTTAATAAGGACTTCTTAAAAAAATTAAAATAATTAAAATAATTGTCCAAATTTTGGTCTAAATTCTAAAGGGATTGCTTTCACATTCTATCACCTTAGTAGAATGATTTTCACATTAGTTAGAGTTTAGGGATTTTGTGGGGGGAAGATTGCTACCAGATGAAATGTGTATCATGGATATTGCATGCTGATAGTGTCAATTCAGAGGATTAGAGTAAAATAAAAGACCAGTTAATATTCTAAACAAACCAGAGCACTACAGCACAGAGTGTATGGTCCTTGTGTTACAAGAGCACTTTTCCAGTTGGGATTCCTGTGCACACAGGCAGAGTATAACATCCATACACAAGAGCAGATCAAAGAATAGCAGTAACTCTGTGTTTCAGCTGAGAACTGTTCCTGACACATCACAGATCCATGGGCTCCTTTGTGGCTCAGTTGCCAGTTACTGAACAGTGGCCAACAGTAAAAAGTGAGTCATAATGACTTTTCTTTCCTCTGCAGGATTGCATGTTTTTATCTTGTTTATCTTCACCATTATTATATTGCCATTTACATCCTAGATCACCTACCCAGCACTGAAAGGGCATGAAATTTGGACAGTATTCTGCTGTGCCTAGAGTTTAGAATTCTCCAGTTTTTCACAACTTCCAGCTGGCATTAAAAGAAAAAAAACCTTCTAATTTTTTTTTAAATTTACTGTGATCCCTGCCTCCAGATCCCTGATCCTCCCATCAATGTTAGCATGTATTTGGAGCTGTACTATTGTGTTTGGCATTAAAACTTTTTGGATTTGTTTGTTTGTTGCCACTCTAAGATATCAGATGAAGTGCCAGTGGGTTTGTATCTTGGACAGCTGTGTCAACTTTTTACTAACAGTCCAAGCCCACAGCTTAAGGGAGAAAGGCAGGATATCCCAGGTGAACTGGTGAGAGCCTGGATTTGTTGACATTGTGTGTGGACCAGTGGACTTTGCATTTTTTATGTGCTGGGCTGTTTGTCAGTGAGATTCCAGACAGAGAAGAGGCCAGTCCTGTGAGTTAGCACCCAATTCATCCTTGCCTGTGGGAGATGGGAGAGCTGAGTAACTTGACTGTTTGAACAAGAAAGGATTCACAAAACTTGTTTTGCTAAAAAACAAACATGACTTTTCAGAACAACCGACAAATGAACACAATAATGACGTGCTTTTGGTAAAAGCAAAATCATTTCTTCCTGCACTTAGACCTGACAGCACACTCACTCTGGTGGTTCAGCCATGTGCAGGAAAGGCCAGCCTGGGGGAGAAGATGCTCTTTAGCCCAGAGCTTGCACAGGGTCTCCTTTGTTGACCAAATCTTCTCTGTGTGTGACGGAGGATCATTTACATTGCCACTGGTGTTGTTTGCCAGAGATTGCTGCGTGTGGCTTTTAATGGTGAGCTCACAAACTCTGTCTGTGGTAATCTGCTGGCGTAATCCTTTGTGGCTCAGTGTGTCCTGCACGTCCTCCTTGTGCCAGGGCATGCTTTAACTCAGCCTGCGGGCTGTACTCTTATGTTTAAGAGCTGTGATTTTGTCATGGTAAGATTTGAGGGAAAATCATATGTTAGTTATGGTGGAAAATATCAATGGAGAACCAAACAAAGTAAAGAAAAATGGGGGTATGTTTTGTGCTGCCTGACATGGGGTATTTAGGTGCATGAACTTGGCTGGTCCTGAGCAGAATGAGGTTTACACATCAAAATGATTGGCCTGTTACTCACTGTACACAGCATCAGAGGCAGAAGGAGTATTCTGTACCCTTTTTGTAATTTTTTTTGTCACCGTCCTGGGTTCTAATTTTAAAATCTTTTCAGTGGGCACAGTCTGCCCCATGGGTTGCAAATGAACACAGTAATTATGTGCTTTTGGTAAAAAGCAACCCCATGGGTTGCTCAGCATTTGTTCTGCTTCCTTTGTCTTGCCAATCTGGTTTTCTTGGTGCCCCCCCCAGTGAAAGCAAGACAGTGAGTGCAGTTGACTCGGTTGAGAACTGCTCCATTTTCTCAGCTGGAACCCCCCCATGCCCTGCCTTTCCCAGCCCTCCAACCCAGCCAGGCTTGGTCTTGTCCTCCCAGAGGGATGCCACCATTCTTTCCCTTTGTCCTTATTTCCTCCATGAAATTGAGCTGTCTTGCTATCCTGGCTTGGTGAGAAAATGTGAAGAGATTGATGAGGTGGATTATTTGGCTGCATACAGGTACTGGCTCTTGGTGAGGATTAGGAAAAGGCATTTCAATGGTGATGAGCCATTCTCAGTTTAAGGAGTTCCTCACTCTGGCTGTGCTTTAGTGGCAGACAGACCTAGGTGCCAGAGCTGAAGCAGTGATTTTGAGCACCTGTAGCACTGTGTCTCAGCAGGGGACCATGTTGGTGCTGGCTTGAGCCCCAGCTCTCTGTGTTGCTCTAGCACACTGCCATCCTGTAGCTCAAGACTCAGCTTTTAGAGCAGATCTCTGCACATTTTCTACTGAAAGAGGCAAGTTCAAGAGATTGATTTAGTGCTGCATCAGTAGTGGTGTGTGTGGTCGCACATACAAGGGCTCTGTAACCAGTTATGCTTCTCATCACATGACAGAAGCACGACTGTGCAATCCCTGTTTCAGGATATGCAAAAGATTGATGCTGGTGGGTGGTTTCAGAGATAAATTTCTCTGGCCAGGAATGTTTTGAAGACATTTAGTGCAGGAGAGAATG
The DNA here is from genome assembly GCF_037042795.1 of Molothrus aeneus. Taxonomy (NCBI): domain Eukaryota; kingdom Metazoa; phylum Chordata; class Aves; order Passeriformes; family Icteridae; genus Molothrus; species Molothrus aeneus. The sequence continues at coordinate 5,413,229 of NC_089654.1, forward strand.
GCCCTGTTGATGTCATATCATGTTATTGGTGAGATCATGTGTATATAAAAGTCACGAGAACAGGAAAGGCTAGTAGGTTGGTCACTCCTGCCCCTTTTATTTTCCTTGCATATGTTTTCCAACTGCAACTTGCCTGTCTGCTCTTTAGCTTCTCTGTAAGTAAAGACTAATTAAAAAGGCACCAGCCTCCAGTATGAAATTTAAAGAGTTTTTGCTTCATAGGTTCATGTTTGGCAGTGAGAAAAGAACAGATAATGCTCACAAGAAAGATGGTGAGGGTTTTTGTCCACACAAAATATTGACCCAGGGTTTTTTGGACAGAAAGAAAGACTGCATCTCTCCACTCCTATGGGCCCTGGCATTTCCAGGATTGCAGTCAGTGGGAGAGGAGTTGCTGTAGGAGGGATCTGAAGAACCATGCCAAGGGTAAAAAGTGAAAAACAGAGTGGAGCAGTCCTGGCTGTTTGACATGGGTGCTCTGTCCAAAGCAAGGCATTCCCATTCCACCCCTGAGGATGGCTGCCAGCAGCCATTTCCCTGGGTCCATGGGGTGCCTCTGCATGGGTGGTGCCCATTTGGGAAGCCGGGCACTGCCTGCTGCACAGCTGGAAGCTCACAATCCCAGCTGTGGTGTCCTGAGTCTGGATTAATGAGCTGTTTGGAAAGGCAGAGGGGAGCTCTGCCACTCTTTGCTCAGGCCAGTGTGGAAATGCCCCCAAGCCCCCTGTGCCCATCAAACCTCTCTTTGTAGAGCAGTGGAAACTGAATGCATCTCTCTTTTCCTTCTCTGGTTACAATTCCTTGCAATCTGTCTGGAGAGAGTTTTACGTGGAATCCCAGAATGGTTTGGGTTGGAAGGGATCTTAAAGATCATCTTCAAAGAAAGGCTTTTATGGTGAGAGCCTCTCTGTCTTTTCTGTATTAGCTGGGCTAATAAAAGGTACTGTTTCTCCCAGCAAACCTTTCTTCACAGTCATTAAAATATGTGTTTGCTTGCTATGAATGAAGAGTTGAGGTTGTTTTGGATTTTCTTCTGGGGAAGGAGCAAAAGACACGGCTTTTGAAAATAATGTTGGCAGCTCTTGGGAAAGGTCTAATCATTCATTAAATGAAAAAGTTCATTCTCCTTTACAAAGAACACATTGTGGTCACAAAGATGACCATGAAATCAAAGCAAGTTTGCTGCAGAACTCATCTCTTACACAGAAAATGAAACTTTTTAAAGTTTTTTTTCTCAATTGTGAGGTGACTGAAGAAGAAAGAGGACAGGTAGGGTTTTAAAAAGACATACTGTAGATTAATTGAGAGTTCCAGCCTTTATTCACATAGCCTATCATTTGAAAAAGTTTATCAGAGTTCTTTATGAGGAAATGATGTGCCAAAATGGACCAAAATTTTGAAATAAGAAATGAGCTGTGAGGTTCTTCTGTGAAGGTGCTGGTAGAATTGGAATAAAAGAACAGAATCTTTTTAATATTTCAAAAGAGAATCATGGAGAGAAAGTGCCCTGCAGAAGAATCACAAAGCAGTGTGGCCTAAAACTGATGAAAATGAGCCTTTCCTGGGCATCTGTGTGAAGAGCTTTTCCAAGGCTGGGACTGTCCTTACCTGAGGAGTGCTCACCCAGTGCAGAGATCTCAAGGTGCTTTACAGAATTAAAGCCCCAGTGAATTAGAGCTCAGTGCAAGCCAGTGAGACCGAAATGCATTTATGTCCAATTTTAGTAGTTGATTAATTAGTCACAGAGAGGACACATTTAAGAGTGTTGCTTTGAGTTTGGAAATACAGTATTGTACATACTCGGACTGGAGGCTGTACATTGCCTGTGCCCTTGAAATAACCTTATTCATCTGCACCTGGAAGTTGTTCTCCATCCACAAAACCCAGTGGGGCTGTTTAAGGCCAATTCACAGGTGTCTGAAATTTTACATATAGAGGTGTGAGGCTATTTAAAACACATGTGCAGGTGTTTACATTGCACAGTGCAGGAGCAAGGCTGTGCACATCCAATTTAGGTTTCATGTTGAAAGACAAGGCTACCTTAAAGGAAGTCCAGGAACAGGTGGCAAGGTTGGCGTGTTCCCAGTGGTGTTAAAAAGGAGATAAGCCATACTGTAAAGAGCTCATTTCTGTGCTTCATAAACTACTTGCTGGTTGCTTGTTCAATGTTACTTTCAAGATTATTAGAGAGCACAAAAGCAGTAAAAACTACCTGAAGATGCTGATGTGTCCAGCATTCTCTCCAGTGTTATAGTTATAGATCTTCTGCTGGAAGTTCTGATTCTCCAGAGCTCTGCTCCTGGCTCAGAGGCTTTGCCCCAGTGACTGATAAGATCAGGATACTCAAAAAATACCTCAGAAGTGATGATGCAGTCCCTGCTGAGGAGGCATTTAAGTACAGAACACACAAAGAACGAAACTCTGCACAGGCGTTGAAGTGATGTGCTCAGGGTCACCCACTGACTTGGCATGAACAGCTCCTGGACCAGGTGTGAGTTGTTCAAAAGTGTCCTGGGCTGGTGATGGCTTCTGCTTTTCAGAAATACTGCTGCTAGTGGCTGTTTTGTCTAGTTGGAGATGGACAGTTTTATAAGGCAGTAAATTCTGGAAGGCTGTTTGAGCAGAGTGCTGAAATTGGACATATGGAAAGATGTCCAGGAGGAAAGTTATGTCTTCCTGAAGTTTGTGGTCTTGTCAAGTGCCAAGGCTGGCACCCCAAGGGAGCAGAAACATTCCTTTTTCCTGTTTCAGAACCCAAGTGGACAGGCCAAGTCCATGGTATAGCAAGTTCAAGGATGCATGCAGCTCAAGTGCCTTTCCCCTCAAGTGACAGAGGACCCAGGTGGGGAGGAGAGTGATTATGGCAAATTACAGCCCCATACACTTCCTTCATCCCAGTTAATCTCTCCAGGAAGTGAGAGCAGAAGTACAAATGCTCACTTGTCTTAAGCACTTGGAGTTTGCACACAGAATTGACAGGAGTTGGAACTGAAGCTTTGTTTGAGTGAGGAAGGAGCTTTGCAATAACCACTGTCCCTGAAACAATTAGGGCAGGTCCCACCAGGAGCAGAGGCTTCTCTCCCTCACCTCTGAAGGAGCTGGGAGATCTCCTCTGGGTTGGTTCTGCCAAACCTCACATGAACTGAGCAGCACCAGCAGCCAGGAGGAGCTCAGCAAATTTGAAGAGGAGCTGCACAAGGGCTTGAAGTCACCCAGCACCTTCAGCACATGGACCTCTCCAGGGCCAGGAGGTGCAGAGGCAGCATGCAAAGGTAAAAAGGAACCATTCAGTTCCTGGGAGGTTTGGCTGGGGTGCGGTCCAAGTTCTGCCTGTAGTTTTGGGTCATTTATTCTTGATTTACCCAAGTTGCTCTGGCCCATGCTTGGCCTCAGACTCCTCGTTCTGAAGCCCTGGAGCAGGACTTGGCAGCATGTTGTGAGACACAGCTCTTGTGCCTGGTGCTTTTTGCAGAGGTGGTACCTGGGAGCATCAGGGCTCCTAGGACAGTGATAGGAGGAACAAACAACTTGAAAAACAAAATAAACTCTTGCTATCAGAGTCACAAGGCAAGCTGTCCAACACAACAGTGGTCTCTGATTTTATATTTAATTTTAGAAGCTGAAACTAAATGTTTTAATTTTATATTATTCTCAACATAATGCTAATTTGCTCCAGATGTCCACTCTGAGCTGAACACTGCCATTTTGCATAGAAAGCATGTGCGTCAGTGATTTATTCCAAATAGCTTCTATTTTACTGCATTTCATTTTATTCTGAATGAAGTACTTAACAACATGTTTCTCTTTAAGAATCTTACTTAATCATATGGATATAATTTCTTCAATTTACGTTTTCAGTTCTTTAGTGTGGTGGCCACAGGGTGTTTCTTAACCTAGGAAGATTGAATGCACATGTTGAAAGCTGCTTATATTTGATTTTGAGGCACTTTGATTTCAAAGTCCTCCATGTAAGGTACAGAAGTGATTGTGGTTTCCTGCTAGGTTCTGGGATAGAGGGATAACTCTCAGGAAAACCTTGCAGATACCTTCTAATAACCATCCATGACAATAACATAATTTCATTTCTTTCAAAACTGTGGTCTACCGAGAGTGTTTAAGACTTTTTTTATTGGGATTCAGGAGAAAAAGAGATTTAATTTTCTTGTCATTTCTGGGCTACAGTTCAACGTTTCAATTTAAAACCTATTTCCGTTGAGCTCCTTTCCCAGTTTTCCCTCAAAATATTATCTTAGAAAATGTCTTTTATTCAGTTATTTTTTTATTTATTTAGCAGCATATTAAAAATTATGTGAGACAGCTCAATATGAACCTTTGTTATTTGAGCCTGGCTCACTCAGCCATTCCTGTACATGGGCTGCCATTGGTCAAGTATGTCAGGAATGTCCTTTGGCAGTGGCCTCGAGCTGCGTCACGGGTGTGAGGCAGCTCCTCTGAGCTGCTCTCGTGGATAGGGAGCTGCTCTGAACCTTGGAACAAAGTCCAGGCAAGATTTTTATTCTTTCATTTTAAAGCTGACCCAGGGTGTGTAGTTTGTGGTAAGATGGGATGCTTCTGCAGTGGTCACACAGAATGTAATGTACTAGATTAATCAGATATCAAAACCTACTTTGTCCCTTTTAAAAATACTTTCCCTCGTACAATCCCTTCTCCTCCTAGGCTTTTACACTGCAACCTATGGCATGGGATATAAATTTCATGAGGTCCCATCATTTGTGAGGCAGGTTTTTCCCACCTGAAATAATGTTCATCTGTATTAATTTACATCTTCTTTTTGCATTTCTTTTTCAATCGTAGCATTTAATTTTCAGAACTAACCTTGCTGTTATTCTACAATTGTATTAGTTTATTATACTGAATTGTTGACACAGCCTGTAGGGAGCTAAGTGCTGTGGTTTCACACAATAAAATTTCAGACAATATGTGTAGCACTTCTTTTTCATACATATCATTTGAAAGCCATATGATTCACCAATATGTGTTATTGTTATCCACCCATGTGGGACACAATCTATTTTAAATTAGTGAAGTGACTTGCTAAAATCCCTGTAAACAATAAGACTGTGGGAAAACATTAAGTGCTATTCAGAAAAGAACATTGCTATACAGTCTTTTATCCAGAGGATCCCACAGTGCTGTAGAGAATGGAGGGACCTGGCACTGCTCTTCAGCAGAGCTCATCTTCTCAACAGGCTTTGGAGGCAGCTCCAGCGCTTGAAACTGGAGCAGGGGCTTGGTGGAGGGTGTCAGTGCCCACACCAGTGCAGTGGGTGTGGTAAATCACCCTGAGTCAAGAGTAGCAGTAGGGTGTTCGTTAGCAAAATCTGGATTTAACATCTGCTCTGGAGAGAAAACTGACTTCCTTTAAAGCAGGTTGAGGTCTTGAAGCCATTTTCCTAGGAATAAGTCTCTCAGATTTTCTTTCATGTAATGAACATGGTCAAGCAAGACAAAATGCAAACACTGCCAGACTAGGCAGTGTCTTGGAGTAAAGTGAGGATGAGTTCCTTATTTGTAGGGGAGAAAGAGCAGGTTCTCTCAGATTTATCCTTCTCCATGTGTTACCCTGAGCTCTGTGGGATTCTGCTGTAGTGTGATGAGCAGGTCCATGGGTGAAGGAGAGAGCTGTGTCTCCTGGGGTTGCTTTTTAAAAAAAATAATGTTTTAAAGACAAATCCTTCAAGATTCCAGTGTTTTAATGCTTCAGAGACAAATAATGGTTTTTTTTGAAAACAAATAATAAAAAGTACAAGCATTTTTGCCCAAGAGCTCCACAATCACGTCACAAGGGAGAGCAGAATGAGGTGACCAACCCTGCAGTGAGAAGAAGCTCCCACCCCATCACTCAGCTTCCCAGTGGTTCACCAGCACCTCTTACAGGGCTCTTTGGCAGAGCTCAGCTTTACACACGTGGGGCAGTGTCAGCTACAGTCATTTGAGCAGATGATCCCTTGCCTGCCTTGGATTACAGGTGGGACCTCAGTCTTCACTCATGGATAATCAGATTGGCTCAGCATGGCACAGAAAGAGCAGGAGCCCATCTGAGCACTGAGAGTCCCACTGGCTTTTCTGCTCCACTGCTGAGAACAGCCTTGGAGAAAATTATGTGTTGTCCTCATTGCTTTGTGCAGATTAACCCAGTGTTGGCAAGTTCATGCAGTTTGTCAGTTTGAATGGAAACTTTACTCTTCTGAGATGAATTTGAAATAACAATTTGAGATAAAAGCTCCATTATGCACTTGTGGAAATGAGCATGGGTAGGGTATGAGAAGGACAGTAGGTTTTAACATTTAAAAAAACCCACCCTCACTAAAATGGGAGAAAACCCCAGCAATAAAACTCCCGACTTTGTGAAACATTTAGTGAGGAAAATGAACAAACTGCGTTGAACCATGTACAAAGAAAGTTGGATTTGCAACAAAAAACCTACATAGATGGGCAAAGAGTTACCTTGCTGCTATTTTTCATCTTTCCTAAGAGAATTTGGTTGCGCTGGAGTAGTTCAGTCCGCTGTAGCTAGCAGTTTCCCACTGTAGATCAGATTTCATCCACAGGATCCTCCTCTGTTTGATCTGCCAAGGGCAGGAGCCACTTTGTAAGCTGTGATGACACGTGACAAGCTATGACTGTAAAATATATTTATTTATTGTTCTTGACAAAGGTAGGAGCTGGGTTTTCAAGAATTATATAAAAAAAGGGGTCCAGGGGGAACGAGTGGGAAGTTAGGATGGACTCACTGTTGGCAGATGACACTGTGTTTGTGACACACAGGTTTGTCACACGCTGGGCTCAGATCTTTCTGTGACTAGAGACAGACACAGCACAGACCTAACCCGGGCTGCTCTGTCTGTGGTGCACTGGAAACTCATCTTGTTCCTAGACACACTCTTGGCATGTTACAAAGGCAGACTGGACTATGTGAGGATCTTTTTGTTCCTTTACTGGTTCATTAAAAAGAAAGGAAAATATGAAATAAAGAGGGAAGCTTTTCATTTTAGTTTTTTCCATGTGTTTGTTAGGGAATACATTGAGGGTATTTCAACAGTGTCTGATGCCAGTACAACAGCTTAAGACTGTTTGCTTAATTCCTGAATGTGCGCATTGTTTTTAGCAAACATTCTTAATTTATGTTTGTCCTGCCTCTCTTCCAATCTCCCATTGGATTCAGAATGTAAACCAGCACAGGCAGCTTCTCTGCTGTCCTCTTTGCAGATGTGTGTCCCAGACCAGGGGTGAGAAGTGCCCTGTGCTGGGCACAGAAGGGTTGCTGAGTTCCCCAGCGTGCTGAATGTCCTACGCTGAAAGAGAGCGCTCAACACATCACAGGAACAGCTTACAGAAGCAGGGTGTGTAATTTTTAATAACTGGGATAAAAACCCTCAGTGACATCTTTAAAATATAAATGCCTTTTCTTGTTTCTTTTATTTCTTTGCCCCCCCTTATTTTGCCTTTTCATCTCTTCTCCTTTCAATTCCATTAAGCTTCATTGTACAATAATGTATCACAGTGGACTTTTTTCTATTATGTTTTTGATTTTTTCCTCCTTGTTACTATAAAACTCCAGATGTTTTGAGACTTCATGGTTCTCTGGATTATTTTTTCCTTTATTTTAATCTTCTTTTGTAACATGCCACACATGTGGTATTTTGGCCTTTTAAGATGCTAGGCTATGCTAATCAGCCATAAGTTTTGGGGTAGGATTTTTTTTTTCTTTTTATAATTACTTTTCCCCCTTCTTTCTGCTGTTGTCTCTTTTATGATTTTCTTTTTTCTGTTTGTTTTCTTTTTTGTTACCCCAGCTGGTTAGTCCACATCAATAGTAATGGGTTCTCCCTTTGCTCTGAGGTTGCATTCTTTATGTTAAGCAAATTAATTCTTCACTCCAAACTTTCCAACTCTCATACCTGTAAGGGTATTCTGAGCCCCTTTTTCACCTTGCTTGTCAGGACAGAACTGTTTGCACTGAAATTGGCCCCTCCAGACCAGGAGCACAGACTGTTCTTTGAAGATTGAGATGGGTGCAAATAGATTCTACTTTAGATGCAAACTGGAATGGAAATGTTTCCTTGGAAATTAAAACAATGAATTACTGATCCAGAGAAACAAATTTTTGAAGTACATGTATGAAATGATACTTTTTATTTAAAAGATCAAAAAGTACTGGAGGGAAGCATTTTAATTTATTTGTGGTTCTTTGCTGGCATGGATGGAGAGGGTTTTTAATTTATTTTGTTCAATCTTAATTTTGTCCCCAAAACAAGCAGATTTGGCTTCAGATATTAGAACAGCAAATCTTGGATTGTGTGCTGTCCTTTAATTTCAAATAGCTTGTAAGCTATTCAAAAAATCCCAAATAAAGAATAGTTTACCAATTACATCTGAGGAAATAAAGGGGCTGACATGGGGTGTCTTCTTTGCTTATTACATGACCCTATGAATTTTGTATTTTGTTCTTTAAAATGTTGCCTCATGTAATGTTATTTCTGCCTGCAAGCCATAATACTGCATTCAGTCCAACTGTAATGAGGTTTCAGAAAATTGTTTGCTTTCCAAATGACATATTTAGCAAAACCTTATGGCAAAATCTGTGGCTGTCAAGCCGCTGATAGTAAAAAATTCCCAACTTTCCTGGTTCATTCTCATATGTTGTAGCAAACAAATGCAACTACCCCTGTTTTGACAAATGTTTATACTTCTTCTTGATTAAAGAAGAATTACTAAAAAGAGTTTTAATACTAGAATTCAGGTCTTGTGAAAAGGATAGGATGCTCTGATAGTTTCCCAGTTATTTTGGGTTTGCTGGAAAATGCATGGAAAGCTCTGCTTGCTCACTGAAGTGGGTGACCTACTGGAACTAGAAGAAATAAATAGAAGAAATAAATGTGTGAATATTCCAGTGCTGGAAGGAACATTTGCCCCGTGCCGGGGATGCTGGCAGGCAGGTGACAGGGTCTGTTTGTGTGGGAATCACCTCCTGGGCAGAACCAGACCTGGTCACTCTCGAAACCGCCTGACCTAAAGGAGTCCTCCAAGGGCCAGGCCTGCATTCCTCATGGATCCATCACTCCTGGTGCTGCCCAAGGGGGCTCAGGAGTGCAGGCTCAGGGGCTTAGAAAATTCATAAAATTGAAATAAAAGGGACAGCCCAAAGTCAATTATTTAAGTCACAGATGTTCAGACACCTCCTCCAGGAATTCTCAGCGTATTCATATTTCCCAGTTTCGTGGTAATTAGGAAATACACAATCTGTCTAACAGCATAAAGGAAAATTAACTATTTATTGGTGGACAGTGTGTGGATGTCAAATGGTTGGCCAAAACTACCCTAAAGCCCAACAACGTGAAGGATGTATTGCATTTATACTGTGGCTCACCTTCTTCCTGTTCTGAACCTTTTAAGCTTTTCTTCTCTTACACATCAGCAGCTGTACACCATTCTGGCTAAAGGCCTAAATGCTTTTTTTAAAGACAAATAATTAAAAGTACGAGCATTTTTGCCCAGGACTGAAATGAAATAGCATGTAGTGTCTTTTGTAAAGATAAATTGTAAAGATAAATTGGCTTCAGAAATGAAACCAAACCCGGAAATGGGCAGGTCTTTTTATGTTACACTTACCTTCCACTGTATTATAATCACAAAGGGAAAAAACCCAGCTTCAACAATTTAAATCTGTAAGTTTGAATCTGGCTAAATAAATGGGGATTCTTTAGGATGTTAAAGTCTCTTTCCTATGGGTGACTTGTTGGGTGCTCAGATAGTTCTGTTGAGTTTAATAAAACTCCTTGCATGAGCCACGTTGCTCATGCACAACTATTTGGGGGATCAGAGCTTTACATTGTAGCTACAACAGCGAATTAAACATTAATCTAATCAGGAGTTAGCTGGGAAAAACAAAGCACCAAAACAGATACTTTGATTGTGGTGTGGGGTGGAACAACTCAAGTGTTTTAAGTTCCTGAGGTTCATAACAGTTCGGAGCCCTGTGTGCTTCCAGCCACGGCCCCAACATTGGCCTCAGTGTGCTGTTAAACATTGATGCTATTTAAAGAGTAGTGTGGCTGTTTCCTCCCCTCCAGAAGGGATACGCAGCCTCACAGGATCCTTTTTCTCACAGCGTGTTTTTCAGTAAAATTTTCCCAATTTTGTAATCAGTTGGGAAGAAAGAACATTTCACAATGTTCGTAAGCCTTGTGGATGTTTTGACCAGACATCAGATTTCCTATTGATAGCATTAAATGCTTTGGAATGAAATGTTTTGGGTTTTCCATCTGTAGGCTGTCTGAGATGTCAGCAGCCAATATGACCTGCTCTTTCCCTTTTAGGTCTATAAATAAAAGGCAGCTTGTTTAACTGATCTTGCAGCAGAGAGCAGAGGTGTATATTAATGAGCTTGCTCTAATGGCACACTGGACCTATTTAGCACTATGACTGTGAAGGCTTCTCTTTTTCAGTCATAACTCATTTCCTAAGAAAATGTCAGTTATTGCTTCACCCTATGGTCTGAGCTGGTTAGTTTATAGTTTATTTCTTCTGATCTGTGCCACTGACAGATATGCTAGACATGACCGTGATTAAATACGCTCATGAAAATGGTAAACATTTGATAATGTAAACCCTCTTGGGAACATGCTGTTATTTCTGCGTGGCAGCATTCTCAGGTGCATTCAAAGTATAATCTGGAAGCAAAGAAAAAACATTTTAAGCAATTACAGTTATTAGATTAAACTGCTTTGTTGGGAAAATTGTGATGTGTTTAGATCACTGTGAGATAATTCTGTGTTTTTATAAATATGGCTTTTGAATGTGTGATATTGCAACAGCGACACTGCCGTGAGATTTTAGTGTGAAATAAAGACAACATATGTATTTCCATATGGTAACAAACTAGTTCAGACACATAAACTTCTACAAGATATTTTCTTGGTAGAAACCGTGTTCTGAAAGCAGCAGTAGTTATAAAACCCAATAACTGCATTGTGTTCTTCCTGTAATCCCGTGGCATTGTTTTGTGTCTGTGCTTGGGTGTGTGCAGCATTAACGATCTCACAGCAAAGACAAAAGTAGTAATTGCAATATAATTATTATTTTTATTGATGAAACTTGTTTAAGAGTTCTGTTGACATTTACAGACTTTGAGGATCAAACAGCATTTGTTACACTTATCCCAGGCATCAAACGTCCACAAAATGTTTAGGATTGTAGGATTAAGCAGTGACAGATTGGGGCCAGATGTCTGGGAGATCCCATAAGTGGCCTTCTCAGTTGATAAAATAGCTCTTGCCATCCTGAAGCCCTTTCAAAACTGAACATTTGTTCTTTGTAGTCGAAGCTGAGACACTTGTGGGATGGCTGGATCTTCCTGGAGGGTATTTAAGAGGGAGAATGAGCACCCTGTTCTTCCTAGAGTAGTTTTATATAGTGTAAATGTAAATGTAAATACACTCCAAGTAGTAAGAGTAGGTGGAAGGGTTAAAAGAGTTGGTGAGTAGCAGTTAAGCCCAAGCACTACCTTACAAAGTTGTCTTAACAACAGCAGCCCAGTTGAAGTTGTCACACCATTTCAGGGAAGCTGTTTCCATATGTGGACTTCAGTAGGGACAAACTATGACAGGCAAACAGTCAGCAGATCCAGAAACCAGGGAGCTGGAAAAGGTGTCCTTCAGAGTGCAGCTCTGAGTGGATTCTCAGCCCACCCTGCTCAGCTCTTTGCACCAACTCCATTCCTCCCTTCCCTTGAGACCTTTCATCTTCAGCTTCCTCTCTTCTCATCACTTGTGGCAAGGTTCTTGTCTCCACTGCTTTCCTCTTGAACAGAATTCCCGTTTCACCAACAGCCTCTGCCAACTTGAAAATCTGAGTACTGCAGTCACATCATTCTCTTTGCTGGTGTATTTTTCCACCTGACATGTTTATCCTGAGTTTATCACTGCATTGGGACCATCCCACTGTCTCTTAGCCAGATTAATAGACCTGGGTAATAAAAATAATGTGAATTAGGAAATAATAAATAAGAAAAGGTCTGAATGTCCAAGCATATATGGTGATGGAGGCATTGGACAAACTTACCAAGAGAAGGCAGCTGAGCACAGAAGAAGGGTCTGTAAATAAGCCCATGTTTGTTTGAGTGTTGCTGCTTTCACTGCAGCTCTGGGCATTTCTGGTAGGGCCTGCTCCTTCTCTCCCTGAGGTGTCGATCCAGCAAACTCTTAAACATATGTGCTTTCATGTGTTTTAGATTAAGCTTGTGTTTAGATGTTTTAGGACATTTGCTGTTGGAATTTTTGCTACTGACATCAATGAGAGTGGAGCTGGACCTTTAATGAGTTTGGATTATTCTGCATGCCTTGCTAGTTTGCATTGGGCTCTAGGAAGGGAACTGAAGACTGGTAATCCATTAGAAAACATTCTGAGGGTCAAGATCCTTTTCTCTAAATTGGAGAGAGATTGATTTGATGGCTGGAGTGCTCAGTGAAGGAGGAATGATGGTGACATCCAGAGTGGTGAGAGACTCAGTGTTCAGATGGGACATGGGTGACAGGTGGTGTCCCCTGGGGCTCTGTAGTGGGACCAAGTGCAGTCTCAGCAGATTCCTGAGTGACACCAAGCTGAGTGGTGCAGTTGACACTCCTGAAGGATGAGGTGGCATCCAGAGGGACGTGGACAAGCTCCAGAAGTGGCCCATGGGGTTTCAACAAGTCCTGGGTCCTGCAGCTGGTTCAGGGCAGCCCCTGGTATCAACACAGGCTGGGGGATGAAGGAGCACAAAGAGGCTCCAAGGGATGGAGCACCTCCTCTGAGAAGAAAGGCTGAGAGAGTTGGGCTTGTGCAGCCTGGAGGAGGTCCCAGGGAGACTCAGAGCAGCCTCTCAGGGCTTGAAGGGGACCTGGAAGAGAGATGAAAGGGATAATACTTCAAAGGGATGCCACACTGTGGGCACACCAATCAAAGGAGGTTGGAAAGGAGGAAGATTGGGAGCAAAAAGGAAAAAAGTGATCTTTAGTACCTCAGAACATTCACTCAGCTTTATGGAATGTCCTATGAGAAGTATGAATTTGCTGAGCTCTGCTCTATTTTTCATAGACTTCAGCATTTTTGCTCAATTCAAATTGCTCCATCCTGAATCTTAGTCAGATTTTTAGTGATGATTATGAAGAAAGTTTGTTTCTTTTGAAGCCTTGGTAGCTTTGGTCACTTCCAAACCCCCCTGCCTCCTTGCACCAGCTCAAGTGTTCAGAGGTGGGTCGCGGCCAAACAAAGCTTCTGAACTCATAAACTGCATGTCTGCAGGTGATTTTGTGGATCTGACACAATGGCTGTGATGGGAAAAGATGGAAAATACATACACATCAGATAGTTGTCTGTACACATACCCAGAATGCCATTCACACAGGGTACTGCTCAGGGCACTGAAATATTTATGGCAGTAAAGGCCACATTGATCCTTGATGTGTGAGGGGCTGGGACAGGCAGAGAAGTGCCAGAAGCCCCTCTGCCTGTGCAGAGCTGATCTGTACCCAGTGCCAGGACACAGCCTGCAATGTGAAGTGCTGGCTCGAGAATCACCAGGGTTGCTGTGCTGAGGTATTTACAAAACACCCTGAGATGAGCAGGATGTGCTGGGCCTTTCTCCCTCCCCTTTGGCAGGCCCTGGGAGATCAGGTGCCTCCAGGCTGTAGCACCTTCAGTGCTCCTCCATCTGCAGCTGCTCTCCCTTCCCATCTCTCCCCCTGCACAGCCAGTCTGCAGTTTGCACGCCCTGATGTGTGTGTGACAAGCAAGATTGACAGGGTGGTGATTTCTGTGATGACATCTGAAGAGCCACAGGTTCCTGGAAAGCTGCTGAACAAAATCTTGACTCAGCAAAAGGAAGTGACAAAGCATTTGCTGATTTTGTGAGAGTCAGCATTTCACTGTTTATGAGCAAGAATCATAGAAAAAATTGTGGCTTCTAGAAACAGTGGTTGGAACAGGTTGCTCAGAGAAGCTGTGGCTGGCCCATCCCTGGAATTGCTTAAGGACAGGTTGGACAGGGCTTGGAGCAACCTGGGATAGTGGAGGGTGTCCCTTGCCCATGGCAGGGCTTGGACCTAGGTGACCCTTGAGGTCCCTTCCAACCCAAACCATTCTGTGAAGATACACCTACTATATTTCAGAATTGCTCTTAGTGTTGACAGGAAGGTGGATTGCGTTGTGTTTCTCAAATACATTCCTTGAGATCACAAATCCTCGAGGAACACGTTTTTTATCTGTGTAGAGGCATAAGAAGATGTGCAGTGCCATGAAACAGCAATATGTGCAGAGTGGGCAAAGAATATGCATTCCATCACTTTAGTATTTGCATGCCAGTATTTGAACATGTGCAAGTATCTGAGTGCATTCTGTGGGTGTGCAGGTGCACAGATGTGCACACCACGAGTATTTGTGCTCACCTGGGAGAGTTCCCATCCTACAGACAGTGCCTCCACTGCCTCTTGTCTGTAACACTGAAACTTAGCACTGGGCAATGCCAAACACCCTTCCCTTGGCCTATAGCTGGCAATTTTACTTATATTTATTCAGATTTAATTTGAAATGGTGACTTCTGTTATGAAGGCTATGCAGTGTTTTATTGCTGAGCTCCCTAATGAAACGGGTGCTTAAGAAGTCAGAATTGCTCAAGTTACTGGTTGTATAAATGCTGAGAACAGCTCTGAATGATACAGCTAGTAAAGAAAAGGGTGCAGAATAACAGCAGAGTTCCTTTGGATTGATCTTCAAATGGATCAGGTCTTCCTGTAATAGTCCATGCTCATCTGCTCCAGTGTATAATATTTCAGACACCTGAAACCAGGTTCTAACCCGCCAGCTTCTCTTACTCTCTGTCTGTAGCAGCTAATTGTTACTGCCCACAGTGGCTCCTGTGCCAGTTAACATCTCAGAGGACTCCTCAGAACACTTGTTCTTTCTTTAAATTTTCTGCTCTGACACCATGTCTTTAAGTGTTCAGCTCAGACAGAATGTGTGAGATATTTATAACCCTTGTATTATTGCTGAGCTGCACACCATGTCTTCAGTGACAGATTAAATGAACAGCACAATATGTTGTGCTTCATCCATAAATTTCAACAGATGTTTGAATGTTGGTTGATTTATTGCACGTCTTACACTGTTCTCATTGTGGCTGCACATGGTTTATTTAATAGAACCTTACAATGATTTTTTTTATGACATTTTTCAGTTTGAAGGGTGCAACAAGGCATTTTCTAGGCTTGAGAACCTCAAGATCCACCTCCGGAGTCACACTGGGGAGAAGCCATACCTGTGCCAGCATCCTGGCTGCCAGAAAGCTTTCAGCAACTCCAGTGACCGGGCAAAGCACCAGAGGACACACCTGGACACCGTAAGCACCATTCCATACTGGGAGCTGCCCCGAGTGTTCCAGTGCCCCTGGCACACAGTCGCTTCTGCTGCTGCAGGGGGCTTGGCCTTTTCACTAGGAGTCTTAGAAACTCAGCTAGGAGCAAGTGGATTTGGTTTTGAGCTGTATGTGCTTTGAGAAATGAGAAAGTCTTGATCACAGAGAGGCAATTATGTTGTGTTACTCATGCTGAGGAGTGATTACGCAGGAGGGAGTTACTCAGCAAACTCTGCCATTGTTCCTGTTCCAGTAAGAGGAGGCAGCAGCTCAGTAAGGTGTAGCTGAGTCACTGCTGCTGCACCAAATGTGTGTCATTGTCTCACTTCCTGTCCCCTTCAGTGAGTGCTCTGGGTGAATGCAAAAGCTGTTCAGATCTCTCAGTGGAAAGTAAATGCACCTCAGTTTTGGACAGTAATTTTGTAAAAAGTGAAAATAAATCTGTCTCATAACTCTATGGAATCAGTTAAGTGCCCTCCATCAGTTTAACTGTGAGAAACACACTCTTTGATTCTCTACAGTTGGTAGGTTTGGCTTGACTCTGCAGCTCTTCTCCCTTGTCTCACAGAGAGGACAGGAGCCTGTCAAGTGATTTGGGCTCTACTGAAATGAAATCACCAGATCGTGGGGAAAGAAAGCAATGAGACAGCTCTGCAGACCAGTCATGTCCTCAGCATAAAGCTTGTAAAGAATAACAGGCAGAGTTGTTCCTTTGTCTTTTTCAAAGAAGTGAATATATGGTTTAGTTTGACCAAGTGTTTAGGGGGCAGAACTTTTGAGTTTAATTGATATTTACTTTTAAGCAGTTACACATTTCAGACAGTGCAGCATTAAGGAATGTCTAATGTACATTATGCCTTGCAAAAACAAACAAGTAAGAGAAGCAAGTCAGTCACATTTTCCAAACCAAAGCACACTTAAAATAACAATGTTTTATTTATTTGAAAGTCAACCTGAGATATTTGAATTTGTAATTTGTATCTCTTTTAAAAGTGGGTATACTAAATTGCATGTAGTTTTTAAATTTAATTGCCTGAATCTAGTAGTTATATTTTTTATTAGCCAAACTCACAAATTGAATGCCATCTATTAGTTTTAAGAGAGAACTGACATGGTTACTAAAATGAGCACAAATTCTTTGTATGTGTTGTCTGTGCAATATTGAAGACGAATGTCTTAACTTTCTATTTTCTTTTCTTCTCCCTTTATCTCTGTCTTTATTATCTGAAATGCTCATAAATCAGGAAAAAGGTACAGTAATAATTTTCTAATAACTTTCTTAAATATCTAAAACCATCCTCCGTGCTATTCCACTGCAGGTGCTCTAAAACTGTTTCTGTAGTCCTGCACACAGTAACTGAGTTCCACTTACCTGATTTAATTGAAGCCCTGTGGTTTAAGCTCAGTGAATTGTGTGCTTATGTGAACATGAAAAATAGCAGAGCTACAGGATGGTGCTGCTGCACCAAACAACTGCCTGGAATGTCAGAGCAAACAGCCATGAACCTTTGTAAGGGTGATCACATTCTCATCTAGTTTCCCTATGACTGAGTTGAATGATTTTATCACTAATTTGAATGACATCAGTGATTTGAAAAATACTCTGCTGGTTTTTCTGCCAAGGGATTTGTTAAAGTTTTCCATAGCTTTTCCTCAGGTGTCAGTTCTCTGTGTTCCAGACACTCTCAATAAATCTCCTTTGCCCTGTAACTTTCTGGGTAGGTGCTGTGTTAGCCTGTAAGGTCATGAATTGGTGAATGATTCTATTATTCCTTCAGAAATTTCCTGCTGGCTGGACAGAGCAGCAATACTTATCCTCTGGAGGTACTTACAAAGAAAGGGGGGTTATATAGGCTGCTTTTTCCTTACTGAGTGCATTTGGAATTAGTTTTAAAGCTTCTCAATGTAGGTCACTCCACCATTTATCTTCACCAAAGGAGAATCTGTAAATCATTTCACTTACTGGTGTATGCTAGTTTGATGGAATCCCCACTAAATCATCTGGAAGTAGATCCTTCTCCTAGGCAGGAGCAGAACAAAGGGAACCTGTCTGTCCTTGTGGTAAAAAGGGCACATCAGCACTCCTCCAGGAGCAGAGCAACTGGGTTTACAGGACCTCACAGCCACTTTTCCCAAAACTGGTAGGATTTTTTCCCTTCTGTGCATCCTCCTTCCAAAATCAAGGGGATTAAAGAATGTGACATCGAGGTCATGGCAAACCAGTTTTCTGCCTTTGAGAAGACACCAAAAGGATTTGCTAGTCCTAGTGAGAAGGCTGAGGTAATGTTGATAGATGAGGCAAGAAACCAGAGGACAAAAGAAAGTTCCATTCAACTTGAAAGCTTTGTGATCTGTGCCATGCAGCACTATTTTGCTGGCATTTAAGACAATGGTCACTTAATAAAAAGTGCTTTTGCTCATTTTGGCAATTGCACCTTCATTTGGAGTTTGTTCTGTAACCCAGAGATAGTGTTCCATTTGTTAGGAATAGGCATAGCCACAAAAAGAATTTGATGAGGATTTCAGTCACTGGGAAGGTCCCCTCTGAGCCTCCTTTTCTGCAGGCTCAGCCCCCCCAGCTCCCTCAGCTGCTCCTTGTTCTCCAGACTGTTCCCCAGCTCCATTGCCCTTCTCTGGACATGCTCCAGGCCCTCAATGCTTTTCCTGTCACGAGGGGCTCAAAGCTGCACCCAGGATTCGAGGTGGGGTCTCACCAGTGCCCAGCAATCCTTGGAACATTTATGTAAATCAGAACTCCAAACCAGAATGTCTGTCTTTATAATTATACTGTCTGATGCCATGATAATTTTGTTTGTAAAGGCTAGGGAATAAAGAAATGCTCTCAAAACCCATTCAGTTCTACCTCACTAGCATTAAGCTCAGCCCAATGAACCATATCCAGTGTGCCAGTGCAGAATCACTTCTGTTTGCATCGTGCCTGGTTGGTGAGCTCAGAGGAGACAGAGCAAACGTGGGCCCAGCAAAGAGAGGGAACAGCTCAGGTTCAGCTGAGTGTGTTCAGCTCCGGTTCACACTGTGTGTGCTCCCTGTGCTTGCTGGGGCAGGCACAGGGGTGTGACACGTGTCCCACAGTGTGTGTGCCCATCCTGGGGCAGGCACAGGGGTGTGACATCTGTCCCACAGTGTGTGTGCCCATCCTGGGGCGGGCACAGGGGTGTGACATCTGTCCCACAGTGTGTGTGCCCATCCTGGGGTGGGCACAGGGGTGTGACACGTGTCCCACAGTGTGTGTGCCCATCCTGGGGCAGGCACAGGGGTGTGACACGTGTCCCACAGTGTGTGTGCCCATCCTGGGGCGGGCACAGGGGTGTGCCATCTGTCCCACAGTGTGTGTGCCCATCCTGGGGCGGGCACAGGGGTGTGCCATCTGTCCCACAGTGTGTGTGCCCATCCTGGGGCGGGCACAGGGGTGTGCCATCTGTCCCACAGTGTGTGTGCCCATCCTGGGGCAGGCACATGGGTGTGACACGTGTCCCACAGTGTGTGTGTGCCCCTCCTGGGGTGTGACACGTGTCCCTTTGCTCCTCCCCAGAAGCCCTACGCCTGCCAGATTCCCGGCTGCTCCAAGCGCTACACCGACCCCAGCTCCCTGCGCAAGCACGTCAAGGCTCACTCGGCCAAAGAGCAGCAGGTGCGTAAGAAGGTAAGAGAGGCAAGGAGTGGCACATCCCCAGAGCTCCTCAATGCAGTCATTTTTCATTTACCTCTAATTCATATCTTTTCAGATCAGTTTTTCTGTAGTATCACAGAAGAAAACATAAATGGAGCTGATTTTCCTGGTTTTCAGTCACTGTTGTGAAGCAAACCAACTTGTGTACTTTCAAAGGCTGCCACCCTCTAAGTTCAGTTGCCCCACGCTTTCTGTCCAAGCATTTATTTTCCTGTTCATCTTTTATACATAAGCCCAAATGGTGCTGTCATTCACATAAAATGTCCATGCACTGAGTCTCTACAATCAGCACTGACTGATGGTAATTACTAAAATACAAGTTGGCAGATCATCTAAAATACAAATGAAACTAAGCCAGGGTACAATGGAAATGTAGGAAAAGAGGACTTGGAATAGAAGAGGTGTCCCTGTGTCAACCATGCCCCCTTCCCTCCTGCTGCTCCTCTTGTAGAGTTTTCAGCAGTTTGAACATAGAGTCCCCTTTCCCAGGACAGCTGTGTGTCCCCAAATTCTCCCTGCCAGATGTGTGCAGTGTGAGTAGCAGTTCCCAGCACATCAGTGACCAGAGCTCTGCACGCTGTGTCAAATACTCAGAGATCACTCGCTGCATGGTGAGCTTTGTGCCTGGGGGACACACAGCCCCAGCACCATCCAGGTGTCCATGGAATCAGGTCTGTGCACATACCAGCTCCACTCAAAAGTTTTATCTAGCCTGGCCACTGCCCAGTTTATCATCCCAGTTTTGTATTAGCAGGCCTTGTGGTTTCCCTGCAGCTCTCAGCTTTAGAAGGTTCCACAGGATGTGCTCTGCATTTGTGTCCCACAGGTCACAAAATTCCCAACACTTCCCTAGATTTACCTTTAGCTTGTAATGAGAGTAAGAGTCAGCGTGCCATGGCAGTAATTGATTAATTCTATGTAATTAATTCTGTGTAATGAGAGTAAGAGTCAGAAGGCCATAGCAGTAACTGGCCACAAAAAGAGGGTGGCTGTGCCACCAGAGTCTTCCGCAATTGCAAAATCTTTGCAACAGGAAGATTTCTTACATTAAATTCTCAGCAGATTGTGGAAAGCATCTGTGCTCCCTATTCCAAAGAAGAGAACGTCCCCATTTTTCCTTCCTGTGGTTTCTGGCATACTTCAGAGAAACAAGGAGGGAATTGCTTCCTAACACCAAACCTGGGTGTCATTTGTTCAGCTCTGTGTACTGAGCTGAATGCATTAACGTGTCACCATCCTTACATCTAGGGACAGTCCCCACTGTTACACCTTGGCACCTCCTGAGGCCTCGTTCCATTTCTGCAGAGCAAGGTGGGGAAGAAAACCCAGATCCAAACTTTGTGGAGAGGGCAGTAGGTACTTCCTGCACCAGCAGCAGGAGGCCTGAAGCACAGAATCAATCCAGGACAAATTTGTTAACAGCAGCTGCGAACTCAGGCTGCTTGGATGCACCAAGACACCAATATCCAGGGTTTCATATCACTTAATCTCCTGCCTTGAGGAATTTTCCTCTGTGCATGTACACAGCTTTGTATAGACTTATCAAATCTATCTTACAATAATATTAGTAACTTGCCTCCCACACCTTATTTGGTAGACCAGTCTAAATGTGCACTCCTCCAGTGGTTTGAAATCATCTTCAGATTTCCTGTCTCATTTATCCATGATAACTTTATGAATACTTGATCCTGTGGCTTTTTTTCCTCAAATGAAAAGGCACCTGAAAAAGCAGCAGATTTTTGTGTTTTGGTCAGGCTCTCTTAAAAAGGATCAAAGCAAACCTGGCTGATAAAGAAACAAGGACCCCCCCTAAATATTTCACTTAAATATATTAAAAAACCCCAACACCTTTCGCAGCTAAGTAAATCCCAGTGTTACTGAACAGCCTACTTTGGATTTCAGATGTAGGAAAAAAGAGAAAAGACTGTTTATACTCACTTGCTCGTTTTTGGTTATAACTCAGCAAAGGCAGTTGTCTGTTGGTATCAACTTCCCAAGAGTTCTGAGTGGAAATGACCTAGCAAGAAAGAAAAATTAACAAGCTGTTCTGCCAACATGTCTTGGTTGAGACATGCTACCAAAATGTGCCATCTCTGATACAAAACAAAATGCCTGAGCTTAGACTTGTATCAAAGGAATCCTGAGCACTTAGTTCATAGCTTAGAGGATTAGTGCAGTGGTGATATTTGGTTGTTCTGAAAGGCTTTACAGAAACAAAACAGGAGAAAGTTAGCTGTTAATTTAGTAGTAGTTTAATTGGCTGCAGATGCACTTGTGATCCAAATGTCAGATGTTTATCTCAAACCCACAAATGGCTGTAGAGCAGAATTCTGAGAAGGTTTGCCTGGGCCCTTTATTTAGAATACCCAAGCCCAGGGGAGATGGGTATGTGAGGCTGTACCCATAAGGACAATAACTATTTATTAATGGCTGTAGAGTATGATGGCTGTTTGTGTAATGCGATCACTCTGTTATGACAAAAGCTTGGCAGCATCAGCATGTTTGAAAGAGAATTAGAAATGCTTTTCTTTCTTAATTCTCCTCTCCTGCTGTTTTTAATATGATGGACATTGTGGTTTTTGAGAGTTTGCTTCAGAGCCTTTTGCCAGAGCTTTCATTTCCATGGAGCAGAGCTGACACGTGAGTGGAACCTCTTCCCATCACCGACAGCCTCGCTCTGCCACTTCCAATCTCATCAGCACAAACGCTTTTCTTTCCCTATCAAATGCCTTTCCAAGTGTCACAGTTACAGGATGATGCAAACCTTTTGCCACAGAATCCAAGAAACTACAGAAAGCCTGAAAATGTGCAGTTCAATTACTCAGGAAGGTTTGAAGGAACACAGGGTACATTATTTTTTGAAGCAAACTGGTTGTTGATGTAAGATTAGCACACTTAACTTGTGCACTTCAGAAAACCAAAGTCATCTCTAATTACAAATTCCAAGTACTAGACACATCCTTAATTACACTGAGTTCCTAAGAATGGCATTTCTTCCTTCTATATATAACCCTTAAGGAGATATATGAAGTTAATTATAAATAATTTGGTTTTACCATGTAACACAATGTTTCTTTTATCTTCCTCTTGTAGTTAAAGTCCTGTACTGATATTGAACAAGATGTACTCAGTGAATGTTTAGCTATCCAACAGCTCCACACATCTTCACAGCACATCCTGGATGGGAAGTGTGGCAGATCTGTAGCTCCTCATGATTTAATTACAGGTAAGAATACTTCTAATAAGTGTGGTGCTAAATACGTCATACGACAGAGGATTCAAAGCAGAAAAGATTTGTCACTGTGGAAGGTGATAAAAACTCCAGACCAACAAATAAGATGAAATAATTATGTGTGTTGTTCACTAAGGCCTTGCTTTTTTTGGTTTTTCAGCATTAGTCAGAGAAATAGCACCTGTTAATTTCATGTGAAGGGGCAGCAGCCCTGCTGAGAGTCTGTCTCCATCCATTTGTTCTCCTTTCAAAGAGAGCCTTGGCCTGGGCAGAGGGCAGGTGCAGGAGCTGTGCTCAGTCTGGGTGGATGCTCTGGCACAGAGTCCCACCAGGAGAGTTTTCTTCAGGAGCTGCAGGAAAGCTGAGGAGGCTGAGTGTTGTGATGCACTTTGGATCATAACAAAAAAATATGGTGATACATGAATGGGAGAAAACTTGAATTTGAAATGTCAAACCTTCTTCTAATAATTCTTTCTAGTATTTAATCTTCCTTTCTGTATTTTTTTCGTTCTTGTGGCTCGAACAAGAGTTGGCCCTTTTCAGGGACTTTAGACACTTCTATACATTTTATAGGAAGAGAAAAGGAGGATTCCATTCCCTTCTCTGTGAAATAAGATATAGATTCACAGTTTTGAACCCCAGCAGAGGATCCTGAATCAGGGATGTGCATTTTGAGGTCCTGTGTTCAGGTGGCAGAGAGGGGCACTCCCAAAGGCCAGCAGTGTAATTGTAATATGCCTTCTGCAAGAATCTCCTACTTTTTTTTGATTACTCCAAATCTTCAAAACAAAAAATCCATTTTGCTTAACATCTCCTATCCTCTTTTCTAGTTCAAATTGCATTAAAATGTTGGAATGTGAGTGGTGAACAGAATGGAGTAGAAAGGGAAATACCCCATCATTCTGATGAACTTTCCCTGGGAGTCTGAACTCAGGGCTTACATGTGGCTCCTTGAAAAGTGTGAGAAAGCTGGAAGGGTTTGGGGTTGATTTCCAGTCTCTGCCTGTGCCACCTGCTCTGAATAAGGTCTGTGAGGGCAGCAGTGGCCTGTGCTGTCCCCTCGGCAGCCCCGTGTGACAGGAGCATGGCTTGGCCTCCCCCTTCCAGGCAAGAGCAGTGACATTTTCCTAGGAACAGGCTGCAGTTTAGAACCTCAGAAACAGCCTCAGATTTCAAGTGACAACAATAAAACAGGAAAAGAGTTATTAGCTCACAGATAAACAGACCATCCCTAACCCCTCGGTGTCATTTCAGAGAATCTCTTGTGAAATGAAGGATTTTATCTGTCCATAACTCTGGCTTTGTCTGATATGATTTCCGTGCTGATTATATCAATCCATCATCAGGATGTTGTAAAAAACCTGTAAATCTTCCCTGATACTTCCATCAGGTCGCTCCATATGAGACCCCATCAATGCACAGTATGAACAAGGGCCAGGGAAAAATAAATCAAGATTTGAAAGAGTGTTTTGCAGTGAAACAGAAGTTGCTTCATCCTATGTGCAGTACAATCCACAGGCAAAGCTGTTCCTCTGTCATTATTTAGGGCATATAAACCAAAGTGCTGATCCTTACAGAATTAAAGCATGAGGACATTCCTGCTGCCACCTATAGTCTGCAGTGATTGCACATTTGCTCTTTCAAATAAGCTGAAGTAATATTTTTTGAGAAATCAGTTATAATTCTGTATGTAGGCTATAGATGGATAAATATAGTGTATGATGTCCTCATATTCCACTTGAAATATGAAAACATTCATGGTTTGGGCTTTTGAGTTTGGTTTTTGTGTTATTTTTTTCAAAGCAACCACATTATTAATGTGCAGAGCTCTGGGCTTTAGGGATCACTTGGATTCCTGGAGAATTTCAGTTTTGTCTTTCTCCAAGTTAAAGCACATTTTAAATATGTCAGGGATGAAAGCCCATCACAGAAAAAAATGAAATATTAAAAAAGGCCCCATCCCTTGTGTCTGACTTCAAAGTAGGTAAGACAGTGAGCAGAGGAATGTTTCTGCAGTCAGAGGAACCCATTGTTTGCTGGGATCTTCCTCTTTTTTCCCTCCTCATAACTAAAATGCATAATGGCTGTAACATTTAACTCTGCCTGTGGACAAGAGCTTGTGTCACTCTGGTCCCACTCAGGCGTTTTCTCTGGGTTTTATTATTGTTTGTCTGCTCTCAGCATAAAGCTGAGGGGGAAAAGGCTGCTGGTCACAGATGCTCAGGGCACTGTTTTGGCCACAGATGTTAAGGTTAAAGGCCAAGCCATTTAAAATACTGGTTGATGACTTGTGTTTACAAGCTGAGATGGTCAATGTGTGAAGAGGCCCAAGGTACACAGGCCTGGCATGGGCTGCCCTTGCAGGAGTCACTCACAGCAGCTCCAAAGACTTCAGGTACACAGAATATTAGTGCTCAGTGCTGAAAGAAATGGAAGAAAAACTGTAAAAAGAATGAAATTTTGGAAGTACTGAAAATTATACTGAGACTGGATTAGCAACTGCTCTTCCCCCCTTGATTTGTTGGTCTGTGGGGAGGGAGCTGGGGTGAGGCAGCACAGGGCATGGTGTGGATGGCTTGGGGGGGATGTGGGGACAAGGGACACCACGTGCCAAACTGGGTGTGAGTGGTGCTGCACAGAGGTGTAGGATCAGGAGAACTCACTGGTGACAAACCCTGAGAGCCTCAGGGCCCAGGTCCAAGCAGGGGCCTTTTCCCTGAGAAGGTGTGATCAGGAAGTCAGAGATAGATCTGGGAGAGGATGTCCCCAGCTAGAAACTCCTCAAGCCCAGCAGTGGGCACTGGGTGTTCACCCCAACAGTTCCACAGATGGGTAAATTCCTCTGCAGAGTGGTTGGGGCTGGCAGAAACTGGAGGTGCAAGGGATTCTGGTTTCTTTTGGTTTTCTCATGTGGTGGGTTTGGGTGCAGAGATCATGTGGGACTCGGCTGCTGCCCACACAGAGTTGTGGGGTGGTTTTTTAAACATCTTCTTGCTCCTCTAGAGGGTTATGCTGATCGTAGGTACTCAGCTACTCTGTCTTTCTCAAGGAACAGGCCAGAGAGACATCCTGAACATGCATGAACTGTTCAGGGGTGGGATTGAAAAAATAAAACATGGAGTGTGTTTGCTGGCCACCACACTGCTAAGATGACCCTTTTTTGTGGGGTTTGGAGCTTTTTGCACAAGTTACTGCTGGGCCAGCAGTGTGGGAGCCTTAGAGCGTGACCAGCTTGGTTTAGGGTCTGCAGTTTCCTCCAGGCTGTGCTGTCAGTGTACCTGAGCTGCTGCTGTGGGAAATGGAGCTGAAGTGCAAAGTGACACTGAACAGTCGAGGTCAAATTTGGCTCATCCTTCAAGCCTGACATCAAATGTATGAACAGTGAGGATCTGAGGGAAGTGGAAACTGTTGTATTGTGAAATGCACTGAAACCACCGGTGGAAAAGCATTTCCACAATGTAACATCCTTGCTACTGACTTACTGTTACCAGAAGAGGCTTTGACAAATAAATCCTCGCATCACCTGGGAACATCTGATTTCTTAAAGCCCCCTCTGTCTGGTGTGCAGTGCAGAAAGCAAGTTGTTTTCACTGGCTGGTTGACAAATGTTCTGTCTAGCTGGAGACAGAGATGATGTGGTTCAGTTTTGTTGCTTTAGATCTGTCAGCAGCTGAGGACTCATTGTTCATGAGGGGTTTTTGACTCATCTGAAGCCCCTGACAAAGGTGGCTGGAATCTTGCCTCGGTGCTTCTGCTCTTCAGTTACACACAGAAACAGATGCTGACATTCAGATGTTGCTTCTCCACCCCAAGGGTGTCACACATTCCCCAGAGCTCTGGATTTTCATGTTGCCTTCTGCTTGCTCCATGTCACTGGGAGGGTTTGGGAGGGGTGCAGTCCCGAGCCCTGCCAGTGACACAGCTGGCACATGGCTCTGTCCTGGATGTGCAGCTCTGCACACACTGAGTGGGAAAGAACAGTGAATGGTACAGGAGGAGAGATGGCAAAGACAGGCCCCAGAGGGGTCTCTGTGCTCTGGAGCTGGACACTGGGAGCTGGCAGACCCCACTTGCTGCTCACACACTTCAGTGTGAGTGGCAGTTCTGCTCCTCATCCACGTGCACATCCCTGGGAGGGTGGGACAGAACTGTGGCAGATGTGTTGTTGGCAAAACTTGAAGATGAGAAAGGCAGAAAAACTGGGAAGAGAAGGACAAGGAATAGACTTTTTCCAGAGCAGCATGACAAGGAGGCAGCCCTTTTCCCCTGTCATAAGGTGGCATTTGCATGCTCCATGCTTGCTCTCCTGTGATGTCTGTCACCACAGAGACCTGCCCTCAGTGCAGCCTTCACCAAAGTCAGTGTGAGGGCCCTGCAGGCAATGCCTGTCTTGGTGCATGGTCACTCTTCAGAAGGGAGAAAAAAACTTAATTCCAAAAGACTTAATTCCAGCATCTTCATCCAAGAGCCCTGGACAAAACTTCCTCAACAATGGGTAGGCTTGAGGGCCTGGTAGGCACTTGGCTGTTGGTGCCTTGCTGCCATGGTAGAGGAGAGTGAGTCCCCAAAAATGGCACACCCACACTCCTTCAGTAATTCTGTACTAGCAAACCTGTTTTCATGATCTCATTAAAAAATTCTCCTTGTTCCTCTGCGTTTAATTTATTGCAGTTTCCTTTGTATCAATATGTCATATTTGTAAATGGTCTGGGATGTCCAGCAGCTTAGTAATGGAAAGTCAAATGACAGAGTTTGAAATGAACAGCAAAACCCCAGGGTACCATGGTCGGTTTTGCTGTGTGAGCTCCATCCCCTGAGCACTGCAGGTTCTCTCTCACAGCTATGGGAAAGGCAGGCTGGGAGTCCCACCAAGCCCTCGTGGCTGTCAGGAGGGTTCTACAGCTCTGCAGAGTCCAGGAGCACCTGGCAGGGTCAGAGAGGAGACACGCACATGCCAAGGTGCCACGGCCCAGCTGTGAGTGCTGCTCAGGCACAGGGGGATTCACTGACACACAGGGCTCTGCTGTGGGGCTGTGGCCCGGGTTGGGGGCGATAGGGAAGGAGCTGGGGGCTCTGCAGGTCTTACTGACGCTTCCTTGCTTACTTTGTTTTGCAACTGCTGTGTGTTCCCAGGCATGTACAGTGGATCCAGCAGCAGCCACAACGGCCCCTCCCCAGGTGTGCTGCCACCTCCTCATGACATTCCTTCAAGGCACCTTCCCCTGGACTCCACCCTGCCCAGCCCACATCAGCACCAGTCGCCGCTGGAGAGTGCCAGGGACGGGTATGTGTGTGATGTGAGACGTGCTGGGCCTGTGTCTGCCATGATCATGGAGGATGAATTGTTTATTTTACTTTGCATGGATGCTGTTCAAAAGAAAACACTGGCCCAAACAAAGCAATTTTGTTTGGTTTAGAATCATGGAATAATTTAGTTTTCAAGGGACCTCAGAAGGTCATGTCGTCCATGCCCTGTGCAAAGCAGGGCAAACTTGGACATCGTTATCAGGTTGTTCAGGGCCTTGTCCTTGTCTTTGACAAAACACAATGGGATTTTTTTCTTCATAGCATGCAGTTACATTTAGATTTTAATTTTGTTTTTTAATTCTTCCTGGATGACTTCTCATAAGTTTGGATAAGCACAGAGAATTTTTCTCAGCTAACATGAGAAACCTCTCAGAGGGTAAAACCCGAACTATGACTCACTCAGGAATCAGGCGGTGTTTGCCTTAGTAAGGCTCACTCCGTGTCAGAGCCACGGCTTTCTCACTTCCTTGCTCTCTGATAAGGTTTTCTGCAATGCACCTCTGAGGAGCAGGCCAGATCCTAATCAGGGAAGAGTGTTTAATCCCACTGATTGTAGGATTGCACTGCTACAGCAGGGATACAGTTGCATGGCTGCAGGGTGTGAGATTTCTAAAGCACCGTGTGTCAAGGCTCTCAGACCCTCTCAACAGTAAAGAATCTCTGCAAGCCACAAAACTGCTCTAACCTTTTTACTCAGATTTCTTTGGTGCCTGGCCTCATTCAATTCATACTTACAAATTCAAATTCTTACTTACAGTTTTACTTCCCAGCACTTTGGATGGGGAACAGACTCTGATTTGGCGTTACTGATGGGAATTTAAGATACAGAGAGATTAAAGGATTTTCCTTCCCTAGGAACATGTTGGTGTGCTTTAGCAAATACAGCAATTAAATGGAGAGTTTTCCCATCCCCTCCAGTGATTGACCTTTCCCTTCTTTTATATGGTGCAAGGAAAGCCCAGAAGGATTTTAAGCAAAGGGCAGAAGGCAGAGTGTGTGTGGCATGGAAGAGGTGTGGTAAGGAAATATACACCTGGGGTGGTTGGAGAACAATCTGATTGAGGAAACTCAATTAGGAGCAAACTAGTCCTTCTTATTTTCCTAATTGGGGAATGGATTCTGCAGCAAGCTGAGCTTCTGTGCCCTCTGCTCCTTCAGCCTTCTCTTCTGACCTCGGCTGGTAGCAGTACCAGTGTCCCCCTCCCAGTGTGATGGATAGACTTACCCTGTCCTTGTCCCATGAAATGCCTGTGCCCAGCCCTTCTCCTTCCCTGCCACATTCCCAACCTTGTATTTCCTGTTGGCAGACTCATTCCCATGGCAGTAGATCAAATAGGAATGGAGACAGACATTCCAAAGGTCATCCATGAGCTGTTCTTCCCTGCAGAATGGGACAGCCTGAGCTTGTTGGAGTGGGATCCTTCCCTCTGACTGCTCCCAGTGTGCTGCTCAGCTCTTTCCTCTTGGAGTTGGTTCCTAGGGGAGTTAAGGCAAAAATCCCAACCAAGAATGAAATAAAGTAAGGATATACTGTGGGAAGGATTTAGCAGGCTGTCAGGAAGGTGGATTTGTTTCTAAGGCACTTTGTATTCTGGTGCTGCTAATAAGAAATGAAAGCAAAGGCCTGAGTAGGGTGAGGGCAACAGACAGGTTTGCAGTTTGAGGGGTTGGAAGCCCCAAGATGAATTCTCATTCCTGCCCCTGGTGTCTCCATTCCAGAGCAAAGCACTTCCCTTCCAGCAGGAGCACCATGGGCAGTGGGCTGAGCCTCTCACTGAGCTCCTGCTGCAGACACACCAGAGTTTCCATCAGAATTGTCTCTGCCAATTCCAGCTTCAGTGCAGTTGAGATTCTTTCTTTGAGGAGACAACAGTGCTGATTTCTTATCTCAGTGCTCATGTACCTAAGTAAAGTCTTTGCCCAAATATCCTATGACAAAATGTGGGAGTGAGATAACAGATTCCTAACCATGAGCCAAAGATCAGGGAATGGAGACTGGAATGTATTTCTGAATAGTTATTTTAAAACAGGGCATCCAGTTTCATGACATAGTTACTTGGAATTTTTCACCATCTCAAATACCATTTTCTAAACTCAAAATAATCTTCATTCAGCATTGTCATTCCCAGTCCAAGATCTTCCTGCTGTATTTAATGCTTTATGCTTACATTATTCATGACTGCTGCCCATACGTGACATCTTAATTGCAAGTGCAGAAACTTTGTGTGAACTAATTAATAGTCCTTGAGTTTCATTTAGCAGAGTTTTCTTTAAAGCATCCATCCATTTAACTGGGCAAAATCACTTAACACAAAATGACAACGCTAAGGCATGCTGGGAGCGTGGCCAGCTCCTGGCAGTGCCATCCCTCCTGGAATGTACCTGGGGCTTGCAGTGGGAAGGGAGCCCTCCCCTGCCTCCCTGCATGGCACTGCTGCAGCTCTGGCACACACAGAGGGTTTGCAGAATTCCTGCTCTGGGGATGGGGACCGTGACAAGGCTGGATCACATCGTGCAGGCTGTGGCAGGAACCAAGTGATTACTATCAAGAAATCTAATTACTGAGTCATCAAATGTGTGAGATGCCAAAAACTACACAGGCAGAGTACAAATAGTCTACTCAAGTTTGACATGAGATTCAGAATTTGATTTAAAGGCTTTTTCTTTTTTTTTTTACCAAAAAAAGCCCTATGTTACACTGTCCTTTGCCAAAGTCAATACCAAGTGCAGCAGTCAATTCTCCCAAATGGTTTGCTGAGACATTTAAATAGTTTGACAAAATTATCTAATTCACTTGAAAATGTTCTAACAAAATCTGACCTCATTACCGAATGTATTTATACTGGCTTTATTCAATATGGAGCACATTTTTTCAAATTCTGGAATGAAGTGTATGCTACACTAAAAAAATCTACGTATATTGATATTAATTTAGCTAAAAGTGGTTGGCTGAGAAATACTTCAGCATGCAGAAAATGGGCTTGGCATGATCCAGATTAAAATGTATATTTATTTTTTATTTCAGGTAGCAGGAGTTTATTTTAGCATTTCTTGTAGCATTTGCCATGTATAATGTCAAACTGGGTTTCATTCTGCCCATTGCAAAAATAGTCTATTTTGATTTGTAGCAGAGTGAGGACAGAAAAACAGCTTTTACTATTAAATCTTGGGTGAATGTTGCACTTGGCTTGCTTTCCACTATTTTTTTAGCTGTTATTATCCAAGTCATCTAAAAATGTACTTAGTTTCATTTGTAGACCATCTCTGTAAATTGCAATTTAGAATATTCAGTGTGATAAATTATCAGCTTTAATGAAACTGATCTGAGTGAAGTTAAGTGACTTTGAGTGGTGGCACCAAGTTTGGGATTTGCACCAATTTAGTGCAATGGCCCAACAAGGTTGCTTTGTAGGAGCTGAACACGATCCCTGTGGTGTGACTGAGGCTCTCTGTCACTTGTGCTGCTGTGACAAACAGCACTTCTGTTCCCAACAGGAGCTGGGGCACTGACAAATAATGACTTGATTGGGAGGGTGATGTGTCTCCAAGGAAAAGGAAAGTGAAACCATTTTTTTAATATTCCTGTGGTAATTTAGGTCGTTTCTGCTCTGCAAACACACCAGTAAATGAAGAAGTAGTAGGATTAAGACATCTGTGATGGGCAGAGGTGGTGATTAATGAGGACTCTGAGCCAAATCTGGTGAGCCTTTAATAGAAAGGATTAGCTCTGAGCAAGGTTAGAGGGAAGGGCTCACACAACTCCCTTTGCCTGGACTTCTCCCCAGCCAACTGCAGCCCGCTCAAACCAGGGGCCAGACCCCCCTGAAGTGACACTGAACCCCACAAAAAATCACAAGAAATGGGATTTAAGAACTATCAAGTGAAAAGAGACATTTTAATCAGGGCGCTTAAACATCAGAGTTTTTGTTTGCTCACTTCTTAGCACCTGTTATTTCAAATACCACAGGAATACCTCAGTGTAAAGAGTTCTCTGTTTAAAACTTAGTCCTTCACTTCTTTTTATGGGAAGTAACATGAGGTACACAGAGCCTCCCTTCTGCTCTACCAGGGAACACCAGATTTGAAATCCCTGATATTTTTAAGCTTGAAACTAAACACGCAGGATAAAATCTTGTCAGTTACATGGGGGAGATTCTTTCCTGTGCCATCTCCTTGAGCTGCCAGGATCCAGGCCAGATAGAAAAATACATTTGTGCCCCTAATTCTCATTACTTTAAGAGACAATTAGGTGTCTTAGCCACTTATATCTGATTCTTATTAACCTTGTTTATTGATTAATCTTTTAAATTAAGTTTGTGAGCTCATATAAATCAGTGGACTAGGAATTGACATGCTGTTAGGATCCTTGTAGGAAAGAAACTTTTACTCTCTAGAAGTACTTTGGAAAACTAAATACCTGCAGAGCTTTTCTAAGAGACTAGGGAGATCCATCCCTCATTCTCTGTGGATTCCATTGGAGAATACTCTTCATTTATAACAGAATACACAAGTCATTGGTTTAGTCTTCCCTTCAAAAGCACTAAAACCAGTAACAAGAAACAGATATCTCTGACAGCTGAAAACATTTTCAATGGAGGAAGCCAAGAACCCTTCATAATTTATCTCAGTGTTATGGATCTGAGCACGCAAAAGGGGCATCAGTACATCTGTCCAGAGAGAACAATGTACAGGTGCTGCCCTGGGCCCCACCAAACAAAGAAAATCAGTAATTAAAAGCATCTGCTTCCAAATCCCAAGTCATTTATCTCCTTGGAGAAAATGTGATCAGAATTCATTCATAATCATGTCCAGATAGGCTTGTACAGGTTCCCCCCTCCCCTTAAAGCAAAATTAGCATTAGCATGGGCTTACTTCAACAGCAACATGCTTAAGGATAACCTGGTGCTGGATCCTGGGCTAAATACTGTTTGTCCATCAGCAGAAACAGGTGGGCAGGTGTTCTCATTCCTGAGAGGGCTGGACTCACACTCAGGATCCTGGGAGCCTCCACCAGTGCCTCTCAAAGTAAGGGCTGAGGTGCCTGCCCAGAGGAGACACTGTAAGGAAAACTGAGTGAGAAATCAGAGAGTTACAGGAGATGGTGGGAGGTTAAAGGAGATGGTCAGAGTAACTCAGAAAGCATTTAGGATGAATTCAGCCAGAGCTCTTCTGCATTACATTAATGATTTTAGCCATTACTCGATTTATCTGTAGTTAAATTTACACTAAACATCTGTAAAGCTTTTTTTTCCTCTTTTTTCGTCCAAATTTTGTTTGTTTTTAAGCAAAACTGCTGCAGTTTGATGCAAACCATGTACACCAAACACAGGAGTTTCTCATGGTGTAACAAATAATGAAGCTATTTTAACATCTCCCACTATTGGGTAGCGTGTTCTGCCTGGCAGACCCGAAGACAGCAGATGTCAGGACCTGTACAGAACCCACCTGGAAGCATCTTGCTGCCTGTTTGCCAGAGAATAATGACCTTAAATGACTGAAATAAGATAGATCACTCAAGCATGCAGCACATGCCACATAATCTGGAGTAGACAGTCTCTGTGTTTGATTACGTCTTTCTAACTCACTTCCTGGCAATCACTTGAACTTAAGGCACTGCCCTTTATTTAAATATGCTTTTATATTTCTTTGACCCTCTTAATAAGTGTTTTCTTTCACTCCAAAATACCTTTTCCTGCTAGATTGTAAGCTAGAATAATTTTTCAAATCTCCCTCATGTAGTGACTTCCACTGCAGTGATTCATCAGCTTCATTTCAGAGGTTATTAAACAAACCCTTATAAATGCAAACATCCTTGGAATGGCACAGTTCCCATAATGATCCTGTGAGGAACTGCTCTGCAGAAGTTGCACATCTCAGGTCAGAACAATTGTAGAGATACTCATTTGACACAGAGTGTGTTTGTGTGTTTTGTGAGCTTGTCTAGATGATGACATGTGTGGCAAACGTGGAGTTATGTTCTGTGCCCACTCAGATGTGCACACGTGTTTGGTAGAGCAGACAAGGCAGTATTTCAGTATTTCAGTATTTCAGGAAGCTCCTTTGGCCCAAGAGCAGCCCCACACAGAAAACCCCTGAGTGAACCAGGAGAGGGCTCTTAGGGCTCCTTTGTGATTCTGAACATGAAATTGCTTTCATATCACTGTTATTGGTATCACTAAAAATACTCTAAAGCAGTTAAATGACCTGTGACTCTTCAGTCACATGGAAGTTCCTGTGGATAGCATTCTCCATAATATTTATGAAGCCTCTCTTAACTCCTTAGAGCTGAGCAGCTCCTGCACTTGTGGACTTGGCTCAGTGTGGGTGAGTGAAGGTGCCGAACTGGATCCAGGTAATCCAAGGCAGCATTTTGAGTGAAAATTAGTATTTTGTGTTTATCTAAAAGCCACAAGGCTGCCATTGCCTCGGCAGTACTTTCAGGGTGTCACACACAGGTATGGCACAGGCTGCAGCTGCAGCAGAGCAGGGACAGAGCCTCTGGCCATGCTCATGGGAAAACCAGAGACCAGGTGTTGTACCTTGGAGTACCTTGTGGTACCCTGGAGTCACAGCCCTGTGTCACAGCCCTGGGACTTGGGTGCTCACTGTTTGTAGGAAAAGGTAAGAAATGCGATGATGCCCAGCAAGGTGATCTGTGTTGAAGGATTTATTATATATCAGGGAGAGGGGGGGAAGAGGAGAAAGGAAAAGAGGGAGAGAAGGAAAAGATTCCTTGCATTCCAGAAATGTAGCCAGAGGCACCTGGCAGTGATTAGTGCAAAGGTTCACCAAACTTCAGATAGAGTCTGTCTTACAGAAAGGTCCAAACGAGTGAACGTGTAACTGTTTCCTGAGCATGTGCTGACAGAAATTCCCATAGGGCCAAGACCCAGAACAGAAACACGTGGCCAGAGATTGGGCTCTATCCAGGGACCTGATTAGCAGAGCTTTACACATCATTTTTAATATTATGGGAAGAGATGAAAATCCGTGTTAACTTTTTTTCCCATTAAAAGAAAATAATCTCCTGGTCCTGGAACTGAATTGGACTTTCTCACAGTATCAGGGACTATGATGCTTGGGGGAGAGATTTTATGAATGAACTGGATGGAGTGCTGGGTTTTATGGGAGAACCTCATCTCATGGAAACTCTCAGTTCCTCTAAGTGGCTACAGTGCTGCACTTCAGATAAAATGTGGAGCTGCTTTGGTTTGTACTTCTTAATCTGGTGCTTTACTTGCTATTTTTCTTCATGTTAATCTGAGTTAAATCATGATTCTCAAAAGTCACAATTGTTCAATCTGGCCATACTGTTGTGCATGGAACTGTTTACAGAATGGTCTTATAACCCAAAATATACAAAAAATGATTTGACATAAAGGACAGATGTTTTTCAGCCTGGATTTGGTCCCATTTCCACTGAACTTAATGGGATATGGGCTGAGGTTCTTTGTATGGCTGAGGAATCTGCCAATCACGCCATCACACCATTAAAAAAAAACAAACCCAGACAGTTTTCATATTGGAAACATCCCCATCTTACATATTTCCATTTGCAGTTCTACTTCATTCCTATTTATAATTCAAAAATCTTATTTTGAATTCATTTTTATTATTTTACAGTTTTCAGTTCCACTCAGTATTTACTAAGTATACTGTACATAGTGTTTGGCAGTCAAGGTCTAGCCAAGCCCTCTTATCTTAAAGAAGCTTTGTAATTTCTTATTCTGTTAATTTGTCCTGGAAGTGGTATTGAACAAAGACTAAAGCAGAGCGGTGATCTGTTTGTTCCTCACACTAAGCACTGTGGATATACAGAAAACACCTATCCAGACATTGTGATGGAAATCTCAGAACAATCCATGTCCATCTGCATTTATTTTTTGGTTCTTTATGTTGCACTGATATTGGAACAGGACATTTAGTTTGCATTGGGAGAATACAGAGATCCTTAAACACCCCTGCCTGCTTGGGGAGGCTGAGAGTGCAGACAGGATCAATAATTCTAAAGCAAAGTCATGGTGCCTTTAGGTGTGTTTTCTGTAGGTCACTGCTGGCTCATTGCATACACAGGTAGCTCCCTCACACAGGCCTTACTTACAATTTAATATAAACTTTCACCATCCAAAATTTTTTGTTAAAGCATGATCACAAGAAAGTTTATAAAAAGTTTCAGTGGGATTTCTGGTTGAGATTCCTAGGGTATGCACTTAGAAAGTGAGGGGAAAATGAATGTTTTTCTATGTTTTGACTTTTAATTTTCCCTTTTAAAAAGTCCTTCTGTTAGGGCCAAGATTCCTGAGTATTTCCATTGATGTGACAAATGCTTTCCAGTGGAGCTGAGGAACTGGTTTGTTGTCCATGACTGCCACTTGTTTTCATGATTCTTTGTGGGTAGAATCCCATTGACTGCAGGAGTTCCTGTGGGAAGGGCTGTGGAGCATTTTCAGGCAGTGTTGGTGCAGAAATGTGCACAGTGCCACGGACAAGGTGGTTACTGAGTTAGGCTCAGTTATTCCCAAAGTTCCCTTTTGGTTGTGTGTGTGAATCACGTAGGATTTTTCTGAGTAGTCCTTTTCCTTGACTGCCTGCTGATGCCTCCTCAGAGGCAGTGTTGGCCCTGCAATCCCAGCTCCCTCAGACAGGAATTCCATCTCCAGCACCATCCTCCAGTGGTGCTTCAGGGGAACTGGAAAAGGCCCCAGTGCATGGTCAGTCACCCTGAGCTGTGGTGAGTGAAGAGAGCAGAATTCCCCTCCTCCTCCATGGGCGATCACTTTACATCCTGAGGCACAAGATGTGATTACCCCTCGCTTAGCATGCAAATGTTGGTTTTGGCCATTAAATTATTCAGTCCCTTGTTAAAAAAATAGGTATTTTGTTTGATTCTGTGGCTCCTGTGGCTGTGAATGGCACAGGCCAGGGCATGCTGTGTGAGCAGAATGTTCCTTTTGTTTCCAGCCAAGCTCCTTCTCTCCGTGGTGCGTGTCCTGTTGCTCCTGTGTCTTGGACAGGGTGGAGAGGAGGCTCCCACATCACACCCTTGTATGGCCCTCAACAGAAATATTCCATAGAGCCAGGAGCCCTCAAATGTAATGAATTAAGGAAGGATATGGATTTTTTTTCATGTCTTTTTTTTTCATCCTGTGAGAGTATTTATATCTCTTTAAATACAGCTATATATAGGCACAGATATATATTAAAAGGCCCCAAAGGACCTGCAAATTTACTGAATTATGCAAGTTACAATTAAGGTAAAATATATGGTATATATTTATTATTACTTTCCAAACCAAAGCAAACTGTGGTTGTAGTACAGTATTAACAGGAAATGTGCAGGCTATTAGTTATTGAAACACACATGCCTGAGCTGCTGCCTGGGAATTTTAGTGTATCCAGCTGAGTTCCTGCTCTAAGTCTTTCAGTGTTTCATCTTTCACACAGAAGGCATCACCTTTTAGGCTTGAATGCATTATCTGTTTAATTTGTATCAGGAGTGATTCCTCCTCTTTTAACAACCTGAGTATCGCAGCAACCGAATTAGTAGGCAGATACTGAGGAGAGAATTAAAAACACAGCGCTGGAGACTGGACAGTTTGGCTGATGACAATCTCCCCTTGAGTGTGCCAGAGCACATTCACACATGCACACACACACACAGAGTAATATTTTAGGGACCAGCTTGAGCTGTAGGGATTGTGATGAATATTTTAAGGACATAGATCTCCATGTTGGCCACTTGTGCTAACACAGCCAGATTTTTCTGCTGAGCAAAGTTCTTTGCTAGCTGAAAACTGTGCCTTAACTTCCAGGAAATTCCTTGTTGGGACAGCTCGAGCAGAACGTAGCAGATTTCTATGGTGAACTGCTCAGCTCTGTGAAAGTCTCTTGATGCAGAGGAGGCAGCGATGCTCAAGTGTTCCCCAGAGCTGTCAGGGTTTCAGCTCAGGTTCCTGCTCCTAGGATACAGCTGCCCACAGCCAGCAATGTTTGCTGAGCTCCAGCCCCGGGGCAGCCGTGCTGGCAGCTCCACACACTCTCAGCATTCCCAGCTGGAGCAGGGCCTGCACCCCTCTGGCCTTGCAGGGGACCTCTCCACCCTCGAACACTCATCTCAAAGGTTTCGAGGCACAAACCCTGTTGAGTTCACACACAGGAAAAACAGGAATGCAAGAGTGTGAGTGGGGACAAACATCGCTTTAAAAATAACAATAAAAACTTAAATTCTTCTCCCATGGTTAAGATTTAAGTAGCCTCTGGGAGCAGTTAAACTGGGTAGGGAAGCTGGGATTTTCAGTATTCCCACAGCTGGATACCTAAGTGTACCATTTTTATTCGACAAAGCAGCATGATTGCATAGAATTTAGAAACACGATGGCCCATCCTAACAAAGCACTCGGAGCAGCCCGGCAGGTCTCTATGGGGTGCTGCCTTTCCCAGCAGTAGCCGGGACAAGACATTCCAAGAGCAGGCAGAGGAAACCCAACACAGGCAGTTGCAGAGGACTCGCTCCCCAGCAGCATTTCCCTCCCCTATTCACAGTGGTTTCTGGCTCATCCCGGCACTGGTTTCTGGCTCATCCCGGCATTGGAGTTTTTAGTACATCTTTTGTTTCTCTTTTAAATGTGTGTGTGGTCATTACCCATATAAATGTCACTATCATGAGTCCTTTAGCTATTATCTTTCCAAGGAAAACAACTGCCATCTTTTTAATCTCCTTTCAGATAGAAGCATTTCCAGGCCTCTGGGGGTGTTGCTGGCGGGTGGAGGACGATGTCCCTGTGGCTGTGTGCCGGAGCAGGGGCCGGTGGCGGCCCTAGGGAGCGCTTGGTCCCTGAGCTGGGAGGAGCACAGGGAGCCCCGGCATCCCCGGTCCCTTTTTGGCACCTCTGCGGCCTTTTCCAAACCAGAACAAATAGGATATTTTTCTCCTTACATGTTGGCTCCATTAATTTGACAGTAGCCCTCTTTATTTTACATATTACTGATCAGCACTTACTGGAGAGAGTATCTTTCTCACAAAAGAAAATTGTTTTCTGTGACAGTGTTCACAGGAGTCCAAGGATGAGGGAAGAGACGAGCATCTGACTCCATGTTTCAGAAGGCTTGATTTATTATTTTATGATATATATTAAATTAAAACTATACTAAAAGAATAGAAGAAAGGATTTCATCAGAAGGCTGGCTAAGAATAGAAAAGGAAAGAATGATAACAAAGGCTTGTGTCTCAGACAGAGAGTCCGAGCCAGCTGACTGTGATTGGCCATTAATGAGAAACAACCACATGAGACCAATGACAGATCCACCTGTTGCATTCCACAGCAGCAGATAATCGTTTACATTTTTTCCTGAGGCCTCTCGGCATCTGAGGAGGAAAAATCCTAAGGAAAGGATTTTTCAGATGATATGTCAGTGACAGTTTTCTAGTTCTTGCTTTTTAACTTGAAAATATCCTTGCCTTCACCCATTTAACAACACTAGCTTAATTCCTCAGTTTAGTTTGGGGAGATTCAGTTTTCATAGTTTGTATTATAGGTCTTGCTTCCTTGTTTTGGGAGATGGACTTATCTGAGCATAGGATGGGCTTGGATTGGTTGATTTAAACCCCTTCTAATATTTACAGTGTCACTGTGACAGCATTTGGCAGCGTTCCTGTGCCTCTCATGTTAAATTTGGTTAAGCTGTTGTCACCATTTATTCACAGTTCCCCTCTGTTTACCTCTTGCACACTCTGATGCAGTGCTTAGCCCTCACTGGAGCCCAGCCTCGCTCCCAGGGTCAGTCCAACTGCTCCAAGAAGCTGTCCTGTGAAATGATGCTTTACGGTGTTTGAACAGCTTGTGCAGGGGTAGAGGAAGACACCAGTGAGAGACTGGAGTTTTTATTTAGTTAATTTTTGTCTGCGTCCAACGGTTTGTGCTCAGTATTTTTTTCCAGCTTGGTGACATCTATTACAACCTGCAGAGGTTGTTTTATTTTATTTTCCTCGGGTTCTGTAGCTGGGAAGTTTCCACAGGGTGGCTCTCGGACAGTGAGGTGGATTTTGCAGCATCTGAAGGTTCTTGTGCTGCTCAAAGAGGTCCTTCTCAGCTTTAGCAAAAGCTCTGGAGGCAGCAGAGAGGGTACTGAGAGCTCCCCATGCTGCCTGTGCTGTTTGACAGGGCTGTGGAGCACAGGGCCCCTTGTCACAGCTGTGGGAGATCCACTCTTTGCTCATCTGCAGGGTGAAATGAATGCTTTTCTTTGTCTTGGCTGCAGCTTGACCCTGTTACAGCTATGAAGGCACTTAAACAATTCACTTGCATTTACCCCTTCCAGCTACATTTTCTACTTCTGTTTCTAGACATGTATCTCAGCTCACAAAGTTCTAAATCAAATGGAGCTGTGTTTAAGTTGCTCACCAAGGAGTGGTATCATTTTGATCTGGCAATTATGGCAAGTGCAGGAAGTCAGTGTAAAGGAACAGAATTCCTTGTCTGACTCTCTTGCCTCCTAGCAAATATCTGTAGGTAGCACTGCATTGTTGTTCTTTTTTTCAATATAATTTGTACCCGCAAAACAGACTTCTCTATAGTTTGGCCATTAAAGAAATAGCTCATACAAGTATTTCATTTTGTTTTATTATGATGTGATATGTGAAGTTTTTCTGTATTTTCTTTTTCTAGGCTTGCTCCCAACATAATCTCTCCACTTGTCAGCCCCCTGAAAGCTTTAGTCCCACCTTCCCTCTTGCAGAAACACGGCTCTCCATCATCCCACAGCCAGTCACCCACCGGGCAGCAGTTTTCTGGGATACCAAATACACCGTACGCCCCATTTCCCAACCAGTCTGTACAGCAGGGATCTCAAGGTAACTCTTCCCTCTTTTTGTTTTTTGCAGCTTTTCTAATTTCTAGCTGGAGAGAAAGAATTTATTTTGCTTTTTCGTATTTGGGTAATAGTGTCAGCATTTCAGTGGGCACTCCAGTTTTTAAATTGGATTGATACATACAGATGGAAATTTTAAGACAGGTCCATGCTGTGATATGTCATCATAATGGGGAAAGCTGTTCCTACAGCAGATTAATTGTATTTATTCAGGTGCTTCAGTAGAAGGCTGCTGGCCATGCACCTCCCCTGACTGGTCATCCAGCCTGAGTGACCTTGCAAGAGCCATCCAGTCCCCAAAACATGGGCTGAGGCACTCCTTGGCAGTGTCCTGCTCCGTCCACTCCATAGTCATGCACGAGACATGGAATTAGACAAAGAAAGCAAACGTTTTTTCATTTATTATTTGGAAGTTTGGCTTGTTTTACGTTATACAGTAACATGTAAATGCACTCTGTACAACTGTAGAGTGCCTGTGGGACTCGAGGACAGGAATGGGAGCAGTAAGCAGCTGTCCCACAGCTTAATTTAAAACATTTTTTGTTCTAAATTACTCAGCCTTTTTAATTGGGAGCTTACATACCTATTCTGGAGTTCTGCTGTGGGAACTAATTAATGTTCCTGAAATTTTTGAGGCACAAATTAGGAAGAGATATTATTATCACAGATTCTTCCAGTAACAGGAGCTTGCATATTTCAGAAATCTGTTCTGCAATCCAGATGGTGAGCTGCTAAAATGTGGTCAATATTCCCAATAAAGAAGTGTGCAGGACATCTGTCTGCTTGCAAGAGCCTGAGCACAAACCCGTGAGCAGCTCCCAGCTGCGATGGGGTTGGGTATCCCGGCAGTTCCCTCTGCCCCTCGGTCTCTGAGCAGTGTTTTTGCTCTTTGCTTGGAAAGGCTTAGTCTGGAAAGTTAAAGCGCATTATATTTAATGATTTGTGCTGAAGGAAAAACTAACTCAACCTGATGCTCAACAGATTATTCAATTTAAAAAGATTAACTCTGTAAGGGAGAAGTGGCAGATTTATGATAGCATATAATGATATATGATTATGTTGCTATAATGAGCTAAATAACTACAAGCCACAAGAG
Source organism: Molothrus aeneus (assembly GCF_037042795.1). NCBI lineage: Eukaryota > Metazoa > Chordata > Aves > Passeriformes > Icteridae > Molothrus > Molothrus aeneus. The sequence goes on from NC_089654.1 coordinate 5,454,834, forward strand.
GAAAGTTTAGCAGCTCATTACTACGGCAGAAACAAATGCATAGACAGAACAAGTTTTGAACCACTTAAATAAATTGACTTTATTCCTTAAGAAAACCACATTTCCTTTTGAATGAATTGTTGCTTTCTAAGTGTTATGTCATGTGGTTTTGAAAAAGCAATAATTTTCCACTTTGGCCAAATGTTGAAGTATTATTATAAATTAATTATGGAAATGGTCATTCCAAAATCAGTTTTGATTAGCAGCCTTTGAAACCAATTATCTGTAACCTGTACTTAGCTGTACTTGCTCTACTTTTTCTTTTTTTGCCTCTCAGTTCATTAATAGCACATTTTCTAATGGAATCTGTAATAATTTGGGGGTTTTGAATTTTTGCCAAAAAAAGGTACACCACATAAACTTAGTGTAGAACCAGGCATCTGTACAGAAGCACATAAACAGTGTGGATGTGGAATTTTTAGGAGATGGCAGCTTCATCAGGCTGGTAGCAGAAATATTGATAATGAAAGAACAAGCTGACATTATTTATATGTTTTAACCTAGCTGTAGTAAGATCACATGGAAATCATTACATGCTGAAAGAATTTGGCAGGCAATGGAATCCTGTAGTTATTTATACCTGACATGATTTCTTGTCAAAAATTTTATGGAATTTGAAAAGCTGAGATTTATTTGCAAATACATGTAAATGACATGACATAACAAGATGGCATTTAATAGCCATATTCCAATTATTTGCTCATTACATCATTCGTTTTAAAGCTGCTTGAAGTTTTCTAGGCTGTGCCTTAGAGAAGCAGAGGCAGCCAGTGCACTGTGTGAAGTGGCTAAGTGCAGCTTTTCTGCCACAAATTATTTCAAAGCAAAATTTTAACTAAATGTTATGTTTGGAACTCAGTTTATTCCTTTATGAACTGTTACATTTCTACATCTACTGTACATAAAACATTTAACAGTGATCATTTAAACTGACAGGGCATTTAGTAAATTCTTCACTTGAAAATAACCTCAGAAAATTCTTGATTTAAATCAAAACTGAAGGAAAACCTGAAATCCATGTGGCAAAAAAAATATTGGTGAAACACTTATTGCCAAGTTGGTACTACAGATTTGCACTCTAGAAGGAGCAGGGATGTCTGCACTGGACCAGCCTTCTTGCTTACTTTGTATTTTAACCACTGAAGGGAGTATTTTTTAAGAACCTGTAAAAAATGCTCCCAGTTTAGTTTAATCAACCATATGTGGCTGTTAACCCAACGCTTGGTTATAGGATTTGAATAATATTTTAATTCCCCATATTTTCTCAGTGAAGCATTTAAAGAAATGTAAAGGAACCACAGCTAAATGCAGTGAACCCAAAGGGTCAGAAATCCCATTTTTAGTGTGATGCTTTGTTCTATCTGACTCGTGCTCCTGCTGCACCCTTTCCCTTCCTCATTCCATGTATCTTCTTTAGTTTCATGCCTGCATTTCCCCCACCTTGCAGGCAGGTTAGAACAGGGAAGGTGCATTTCTCTGTATCTCTCTGTGGAGCACTTGGCAGGAATCAGCTCCCGGTGAAGTCAGCAGTGCAGGAGCACCAGGATTTTCCTACACCCCCCTCGCCACTGGGTGGTTCCAGGAACACTTTTCCCTCTGCCTTCTCAGATTATCTCACAGTGGTGCTGAGGGATAAACACTGCAATCCAAAAGAGGATTTCATTGCTCATGGCAGTTCTTTTCCAGACTGATTCTGAGGCAGTTCTCTGCTTCAGGTATTTCCAGACAGTGTAACTCAAACACTTCAAAATAACCTTTCCCCACAGGTCTTGGGAAAACCCTGGATCCAACTAGTTTCAATCCAGTTCTGTCATGCTTGGCTGCTCTCTGCTTTTCTAAGCCACTGTGCCAGCTCTGTAGATCATGAAGATTTTTAATTGATGTAACAAAGGCAGGCCTGGGAGCACAAGGGAAGGACAGCAGTTACAGGGACACAGAAAATACACATCATGCCTTCCCTAGAAGTGATGTCTCTAGCAGACATTCTGGAAAAGGTTCATTTTTTTTTTTCTCTAGCAATGCATCTAAGTGTTCTCTGCAACCAGTTGAGCCTCCTTTGAAGACAAGTGTCTCTTTCTTCCACTGCTCATCTCAAAAGGATGTATTTTAAGAAGGCTTACAGTGAGGAGTTTGTTTTGTAAACAGAAAGGATAAGTTTCAAAGCCAGTCAATAACTCACTGTACCTAAAACCACATCAAAAGAGGGCTGTGCTACCTCTCATAAGAGCTCCTTGGTTCTTTGAGCCAGACTCTCCAGCAGCAAATAGAGGTGGCAGGCTGTTTGTTCCAAGGAAGGACATGCATCATTTAATGCTCAGCTTTCCACATTTTTGGGCTGCCTTTGCCATAGCAGCAAATACGAGCAGCCTTGGTACAGACTGTGTAGTGTCTTCATCTAAGAGTCAGCCATTAGGACTTCCCTAATTGTGGACATCAACAATTTAGGTATTTTGTAGTGGATCATACGTTCTCAAGAAATTCAGCATCTAATCCTCACAGATTCTGCCAAAGCACATCTTAAACTGGGAACCTTCAGAGCAAATCTTTCACCACTCAATGAGTTGATTGCATTTCTACTCAAGAATTGCCTCACTTGGCCTTATTTATTGCTAACTTAGGAAATATGAAGTGACCAGACCCTGAGCTTTACCTGGTATTGTCTGCTTGGTCAGACTTTGGTAGTAGAGGGAAAACACAGAGAAGTGTGGGAGATCCTACTGAACAGGAGAGAGCTTGCACACTGCAGGAACTGCTCACAATTCACCCCAGAGAGCCCCAGCTGCTCTGGGGACAGGCACAGGGATTTAATTTCTGAGCAAACAGACAGAAGAGCAGCACAGGCTGCCCAGCAGGGTGGGTCTCTGCTGTCAGTGGGGCCGAGCTGTCAGCTGGAAACGGGGAAACGTGGCTGGGACTGGGATCCACTGAACTGCCCCGAGCTCCTGCAGGAGTTCCTGAGGAAATGTTGCACTCTCTGTAAGACTGAGGGAAAAAAGGCAACTCCTTATTTTTTTCTGGCAATTAGAGGAAAATCCCGAGGCACGTTCTGCTAGACTTTAGGCTTAATTTGGTTGACTTCAGTTGCATTTAAGGGAAGGAGAATCGTTTCAGAGAAGGCAGGAAAATGGGCAGCTGACAGAAATGTGCAGTTAGTGTGCATTGCACCCAGAATAAGGAAGAGCTTATTGAGGCAGGAGGAGGGAAGAGAATTAAATCAGGCCATGGTTGGTTTAAATATCGTGACACACTTTGAGATCATCCTTCTGGGAACAAATTACAATTTTTTAGGATGTTGGAACAACTTATAAATTGCAAAATTCCTTCCTCAGCAATTCATTTGCCCTTTACTGTTAAATGTCTTCTTTTGTTGTCTACAACTCATTCACAACTTCTGATGGCAAAACCCAAACTGCTGGGTACTGATAATACAATACTTGGGGAAAAAACCCAGGATCTAAGAATGTTGGATATGTGGAGGATGAAAGTCAAACATGCCCCAAAAGCAGAATGACTGAGGCAAGCAGAGACCATACAGATCTATCTCAGCACTTTCCAGAAGCAGGAGAGCCTCTGGTTGAACTCAGTCTTCACCTGACAAGTATCTGGAGTCAGTCCTGCACTTCCAGGTCATTGCCTGCACACTGTGGTCCCCTGTGTCCAGTGAAAGGGGGTTCCTTTGAATCAAGAACAGTCTGGGAAAGAAGTTTGAGGAACTTGTGAAGGTGTTTCAGACAAACAGTGCTGTCTCCAGCAGTGCACAGCACACACACTGGATGGGAAAAGACTTAACTGAAAACAAAGCAGTGCTATTTATTTAAATATTGCATTGTTGTATTTAAATTAACAGTGATTTGTTACAGAGACATTCCCTTAGGAGCTGAGCATCCTGGACCTGATCCAGTGGAGGGGTCACTACCTACCTTGGATCCAAGGATGCTGCTGACTGTGTTCAGCTGATCTATGGCTTGAAATGAAGCCCATCCTTGAGATTTTTCCTTGATGGGGATCACATTCCACAGCACCTTGTGGGACCGAGTCTGATGCAGCTCTTCTGTAACTGCACCTTACAGAACAGGATGATCATTTTTCCAAAGTTAAAACTGAGGAACTAAAGCCCCCAACAGTAATGAAATGCTGTGACAGAAGTGGAGGTAGTACCACTGCAGGATTGAATTGAAGGATTGAATTGAATTGAATTGAAGTGTGCAATATCTGCTTTCAGGTTACCAAGGCAGCTTTCACTCCATACAAAACTGTTTCCACTACGGAGATTGCTACAGAACAATGGACCAGTCTGTCAGCAGTGATGTGCTCACAGGGGAATCCCATTGCTTCAATCCTCTGAGGCAGAATGGCTATCACATACTCAATGCACCTTTAGCTTCAACAGGTAATTTATTCCACCTATAAGGAATTATCCATATGATATTTGTAGCAGGAGGGGCAAAGAACACATTTTATTTTCAATGTTATGACAAAAACATGTTTGTATAAAAAATAGCCCTGAAATTAATTTTCATCTATAAAAACCCCAGAAGGAAAACAAATTGTTTCTTTAAATCCTGCTGTATTTGACTGAGACAAAGTCTCTTCCATTCTGCTGGATGCCATAGGCAACACCCACCTTCAGGAGAGCTGGCAAGGCACTGCCTGCATTTTTTGTGTGGTCTGTGAATTGCACATTTCAGGTGTGCTCAGGAAAGCTTTTGTAATAGTACTTCAATATTTTAGGGTTTTTTTTTTCTATCTTTAAAATTAATAATTGACAGAATTGCTGAAATCAAACAAAACATGAGTATTGTCAGAGCCATAAAGCACAAACATTTGCTGCAATCTTATATATCTGCAAGAAAGTTCTCTTCATGTCTGCACTCAGGAGGGCACCTTGGTTAAGGGCAATACTGAAAACATATGTTTAAGTGCTTTTTGAATTGGGGCCTGAGTCAGACCACAAAATTAGAGTTGACTTTCCTGTTTGTTTTGTATTAAAGGAGACTCTGTTCAGAGCAAGTGTGCACGCATTTGTCTGCTGTTCCATTCTGGGAAGTGCATGCATCAGTAACCAACACAAGGGAAACATTTAGGATGAAGTTTCAACTTCAACTTTGAATTCTTTAGTGTTACTCATAAGTTTGATATTACTAAAACATAGGGTTTTTTCATGTTAACATCAAATTTCAAGCTTAGATTGACAGCCTGCAATATTTAAAGAACAGACTAAATAAACTTTCCAAAAGAAATTGTAGCAGTAAAGAATAATACTGTGGCAAGACACCAATTTCAACAACAGTTGATTTTTCTGTCTGGGCCTAAACTATCATGAAATGTTTCTGTTTAGTATTTTTGTTTTTAGAGTGGTTATTGAGGCATGCAGATACTTAAAAGGCTGAAACATAAACATGTATGAAATATATATATCTCATCTTTTGGTGTGTAAAATAGAACCATTCAGGTTTGCAAGATTCATCAAGGCTATGCATTAATTTTTTTCAGGCTTTTATAGCACCATTAATATTAAATGAGATCTCATCTCGCAGGAATGCCCAATGTGACTGGCAAACAGCTGTTCCATGAATCACATTAACAGTCAATAAATTTTTATTTTCTGTTCAGGACTTTGGATAGTTTACTCTATCTGGAATCTAATAATGATTTCTGGGGTGTATGCTTATCTTGGGTTTTATCCATCTGTGGTTCTGTATCCACCCTGTATACAGGCTCATCAAATAGAAATTAACATAACATAAACACTCACAAAACTTAGCAAAATACTGGTCACTCCACTTGGCCTGACACAGATAAACATGCTGAGGTCATCCTCCAGAACCTCTGGACATTCACTGTGTGCCAGATTTCTGCAGACAGCAGAATCTGACCTGTAAACCAACAGTAAATTAATAAGTTATAGGAAAATGCAGAAATGTAAGTAAGTAGAGAATTTGATCTCAAATAATAAAAACACACACAACAGTAAAATAGCCACAATGAAGTGGACAGGTTTTCCTGCAGTGAAATGAAAATGTGCATGTGGGCCTTGGCTGGCCAGTTGCAAAAGCAGGCTATAGTGGGTCACAATAGGAAATTTTCATGTCCTTTGTGTAGGCAATAAATGCCGTAGCATTTGGTAGAATGGCAAACCTGCTCCTTTCCACGGGGATGTGCAGCTCAGGAGGTTTGTAATAGCTGTGGAAGTTTGGCATTATGAAAGAAGGACAGAGAAATTCTCCCCTCCTGCCATGGCTTTCTGGTAGCCTGGCAAGCAGCAACCAGCTTGGGCTGGTGGGCTTTGGTGGGCTGAGGTTCACAGCTCTTCCCATATGTCCTGGGAGCCTGACCTGCCCCAGCCAAGCTTCCTCAGACCTGCACTATGTGGAGAGCCAATAAATGTAGGATCCAGATTTCTCCTGCATCTTAAGAGCAGCTGGGAGACACATGGAATATTTTTTCAAAGTGCTATTAAAAGGAAAAACCCAAACCAAGAGGACTGCATCACTTCTAGTGCATACTTAGTAGGATCATTGCCCACTCATTGTTTTGATGTCCTGTTCAGATAATGACTGAGTCCCAAGAGAGCCCTGCTCTGAGTCTTTGCCCAGAAACGAATGGGAGCACCAGCCATGATGACACAAACACCCACTGGAAACTGAGCTTCTCCTGGCAAGGCTTTGATGCTGAGCACTGCTGTCCTTCCATTATCACTGTGCTGAGCTGTCCTGCTGGGCCCCAGGCTGTGCCTCCCTCCTCTCGTGCACCATGGCACTAACTCGTGTCCGTGTCCTTGTCCCTCTCCAGGCTACGAGGGCATCTCTGAGGCCCAGTGTGTATCTGAAGACATGGTCTCCAATGGAACGGATGAAAATGGATTCTTCCAGAACAGTGCCTTTGATCACTGCTTGAATCACATTCCTTCCATCTACACAGATACCTAAGAGCAGTGCTGGCCTTGTTTCCTTTATTATACCTATAACTGCGTATGTAATAACAAAGGTGTTGTTCAGTACTTTTATTTAGTCTGTATCCCTATATGTGCTCATTTAAATGAACACCTCACATTTACCAAACCATTTTATACATGAATAGTCTGTATAAGATAATATTGGAACCTGTTCCTTTGCTGTGGCACTTTGAAATTCATGCTTTAAGGGAATGAGGAGCATTTCAAGCAGCTTGTTTTGTAAGTTCTCTCAGTAAAGTGTAAATGTAAGTTATATAATAAACTTGTAAAGAAGATATTTTCCTTCCTGGAAAGTATGCTTCAATTTGAGAATGTTGTTCCCTTTAATCAGTTTTCATTTAACTTGTTGGTTCGGTCTTCCCTTTTTTCTTTTTTTTTTTTAACTAAAAGGATTTTTTTAATCAGAGACCTCATGTATATAAAGATCTACATTTGCTCAGCTGGTTTTGTATTTTCAGTTTTACAAGAAAGCATTAAAAACTGGAAACAAGTGTACTGTCATTTCTTAACACCATTGGGCTCCCTGATACTGCATTCTTAACATGTCTGTGAGGGATTTTAACAAAGCAGTGACATCTCAGTCACTGTGACATTAAAACAGCCCACGTGTATGGGAGGAAAACCAAGGGGCTTCCAGTGGAACCTGCAGTTGTTTGGTTCCCTGTCACTGTGGCTGCACTTCCAGCATAGTGAGGATTCCTGGGAGGCACATCCTGCTCAGGGCCAGGTGCCCCAGTGTGTGCCCAGCAGGTCTCTTGGAGCTGAGCTCCTGAAGTGTCCCACAGCGCTCGGGGAGAACGCTCAGGGAAAACTAACTGGGAAAAAAGTTCTCATTTACAAACCACTGCCAGCTGGGCTTAATAAGGGCTGTCCAGTGCCTGCATCAATCCATGTCTGTTCACTTACAGAGGCTGCCACAGGGCACACTGAAAAGCCCAAGCTGGGCTGAATCCAGTTTGAGGATGGTACTTTCCTTTTTTCATCTCTTCCCTCCCCAGAAATGTGGGACACAGCTCAGGTCCCTCACGTGCCTGTGTCCCAGCTTTGCTGCTGTGGGAGCATCAGGATCCCTGGTGCCCCTGTGCCTCTCCCCAGCCCCTGCAGCCTCTGCAAACACAGAAATTCCCCCTGTGCCAGGGCTGGTCCAGGGTAACCACAGAGTCTGCACAGTGCACTTGTTTCTCCAGGGCCTGGTTGCACCTTGTTAGTGCATTTGAAGGGGCCTCTGTATCCAATTTAGCTTTCTGTCCTCTAGAAATTTGAATGAAACTTAGACATTCAGGAAGTTTTAGTCACTACAGAACAAGGTTCCTGGGGTTGCATGACCTGACCCCCCTGTTTTAGCAAGGGCTCCTGAAGCTCTCAGGCTCCCAAGGACACCCAGTGCCAGCTGCAAACCCATTAATTGTGGTCAAGCAGCTCTGGCAGCACTGACTCATCATTGCTCTCCTGGAACCCAAATGCAGAAAGGCCCCAAATTGTGCTCTAAGCCTACACACGTGGCTTTGCTGCTGATCATGGCCACGCTTGGCTTTCTGTCCTGTTTGTTTATTCTGGTGCCTCAGAGTTGGGGTTTTTTTGGTCTCAGACATAAGTGGGCAGAACTCTCTCCCAGAACATTAAATAAGGAGGCAGGTAGCTTAACAACTGCCAAGCAGGAAGAACTGGGGCTTCTGGAGGAAGATTAGAAAAATATCCAAAGCCCAACAAGGCTGTAATGTCTGAGACAAAAATCAAAATAATTCCTGTGCTGCAATTAGTTGGAAACACAAAAAGGAAATCGTGACTTAAAAACAAGATTAATTCAATTTCCTAAAAATTAAATAAATTCTTCTAAATCAACTTTTTTTTTTTTGCTAAAAATATAAACCAACCAATCCTAAACATATTTGATCAATTACAAAAATTCTTATGTCACAACAACCGGGCTGTTCAAAACCACACAATGATTCACAAAGGTTTGGGAAACTTAAAGCATAGCAGCTGGGGTGATGATTTAATTCCACAATCTGTGTGAATCAGGTTTTCTGTAAATTAAAAGATAGAGTCAGAGAAATGCAAAGGCACTTGTTTGAGTCTGTATGGTTTGGAAAGTTATCCATAATAAAGCCAGTAAAATACACAATAGCACAAGTTAATGGTTACTCGTGTGCTGTGTACCTTATTATTTCCTTTTATTACATGTAAGTAGGGAAGTATCTCATGTAAGCTTTTCCTAAAGACACAAAGAAATCTTTCAATGGAATTTATTGCTTGGCAAGTTTCTCATTGTGGTGCTGTAAAAACCCCAACAACTAATATGTATAATAACTGGGGTAAGGCTTTATATATAATAGTAGAAAATTATTACCCTGTGGAATTAAAATGGAACTGCTGGTTCCAGTTGACTGTCAGATACTTTTTCAATCTACGCAACAGAATTCAACTAATAAATTACAACACTACTTGAAAAATAGCTACAAATCATTTCCCCAGTGAATGCAAACCCCAGTTACCCCTGTGCATGTACTCTGTGTATGCTTTAGGAACAACTGAAATAAGATGACCTTCAGTGGCTGATCAAGCTGGGAGAGAGAAAATTAATTTCAAGTTGACTCTGCAACAGCAAAAGCACTTCTCTGCACTCTCCACCAGCTGGGCTGGAAGCCAAACATTCAGCAGGACTTCAAAGCTTTTAATATAATCAAGCTCAGGCTTTTCATTATATAGAAAACCAAAATGCTTGTTCTGTTCCTATCCTGCTGCATCACCTCACAAGCTACAGAGTGATGGTCCTGCCGTGCTCCAGAGGGGCCTGTGCAGGTGAGCTGATGAGATGTGCACAAGAATCCCTGGAAAACACCTCTGTGATCACTGAGTCCAAGGTGTGGCATTTAATGACAAAATAACAGTCTTGCAATGCCCTCATTCTGATGTGGGGCACGGGAATGGGGCAGCCCCAAGGCTCAGGTGTGCAGCAGGGATGGCCACAGCCTACTCAGGGCTCAAATGTGCTCCCAGGGAAAGGACACAGGCACTGAGGGCATTATTCTCACATCATCATCTCTTCTTACCTGCACACCCAACAGCAGGAGCTGCTTGTGGAAAGGCTCCTCTGTTTCTGAGACTGTCCTTTCAACTGGATGCATTTTCTAAATGGTAAAAGTCCAAAAAGCCAAATTCCAGAGCGCATTAAGAGCACCGGTTTGATACTGCAATAGCTCTGAGTTACGCAAGCAGTGCAAAAAACCCCCAGTGCTTAAAACAACCAAGTATGTGAAAATAAACAGTGACTGTAAATTGAATTTAAATTGCATAAGAGAAAAAGATTTCAATGGGTTTTGTTATGATCTTATTAAGACCTACACGATTTTAGCTCAGCTCTGCAGTAATGTATTTGTATTAAATCAGGTCAGTGCAACAAAAGATGAAAAAATAGCCAGCCTATATAATTTAATTCACTGACAGCACAAAGCCATTGGAATATTTCCTCCTGAGATAAGCCCTTCTGAGATCTGCAGAGTTACACTAAAAGCTCCTCTCTGCTTCAATTTCAAAGCAAACTGCAAACTCCCTGAGGTGATTTGGGAGTCCATCGCCCAGAGTCAGCAGAAGGAGGGCTCCAGCCTTAGATTGTCACAGCCTTGCGTGGCTGCCTGTCTCAGCTGAAAACCACTCAGGCATGACAGAATTGTTCTTTAAACCATCGAAACTGTACTACATCCCAAGCTAGCTATTATAAGGCCCAAAGGCCTTATAAGACTGAGCTTTCTACTGGATTCCTACTGAGATGAAATTTGCCCATTCCTTTGGCAAAATTATTTCTGTAGTGGTGGTGAAGCCAGAAGAAAATAAAATAATTCTTCTGGGCAAATACAGATTTTCTGGCCAGTGCCAATAACTCTCATTCAAAACCAAGTGACTCAACTTTAAAAGTGCATTTCTGGCCCTATGTTATACAGGTGTTCTCTTCAATTCATCGAGGACACCAAGAAAAGCATGATGCTAATTTTCAAAACTCTGACAAGCTTAGGCCTTCTTGATTTCAGAATTTCTCCCTCCTTTCTGGGAGTCTGCAACCCTCCGAGTGTGCCCGTGTGGCAGACACTGGACCAGAACGAGCTGCTGGGCACAAGGACACTACAGAGACACGGCCTGTGGAGGCACTGGGCTGGGACTGGGCTGGGAAGGGAGCACCCTGTGCTGCTTTATTGGAGCATTAGCCCCATCTCCCCACACTTTCAGGTTCCCTTCATTTCAGAAGGGGAGCAGGACTCGCCCGTCCTCAGGGCAGCGGTAACCAGAGAAGCCCCAGGGCTGCTCCTCCCCTCCCAGCACCCGGGATCAGTGTGGGTCAGACTGCAGATCCAGGGTTTCCATCACTCGGGGAAGGCTCCTTTCCCCCACCCCAGGTGTCCATGGGTGGTCAGACCAGCACCTTGGCTGCCTCTCAGGCACTGAGAAGGAAAAGCTGCCTCCAAAGGGGGAGTCAGTCTGTCCTAGGAAGGTGTTGAGGAGCCACTGTCTGCATTGATGGACATCAAAATGCAGACATAATAAACACCTCCTGTGATAAGGAAGGCTGTGCCTGTGCAGTATTCCACATCCTTTCCTGAACATCCAGTGCTCCTCTCTGAAACAGAGCATGTCCCACACAGCAATCTGAGCAAACCTGGACACCGCTGGGACCGCGTGAAATCCCTGGAGTTTGCCCTGAGTAAGTGACATTGCTGAATGGCAATGGGCTGAGGAACAGATTTTTAAAGGTGTCTGAAAGCCTAAAAACAAAACAAAACAAAAGACTAAGTGGTTTGGGTTTATTTGTTTGCTTGTTTGTTTTTAACACAACTGCCCTAAATTGCTTTAATTTCATGTCCAGGATATTTTCCTTCTGAGAAATCCTCTCAGGCATCTATTTGCATCTTTAGGCATATTCTTCAAATCTGGGCTCTACTGCATGAAGAGTTTTCTTTCCTATCTCTTCGATTCTCTTTGAGAATCACACATTTGCCTAAGGAATTCTCTGTGGAGCTGAAATCTGTTAGGATTATAAATACAGGCTGAGCTGGGAACAGGCACTGGAAACTGCCATGAAGACCATGTACAGAAAACAGTGATTCTAGTCACACAAGATACCTGATACAGTTGGCAGGAAGGCAAAGCTAAACAAATGCAGGTTTACATTTTACTATTTAAAGAATAAAATATTCAACTTGAGTTCCATTAACACCTGTCAGGACTTTGGTACATACTCAAATCCACATTTCTAATTTTACTGCTAAATAATCCCAAACTTGGCAGTTAGAAGGTAAAGTAAAATACCCAGGCTAAACATCTGAAGCAAATTGTAGCTTTCTGGAAGAGCCCTTCTGCTGTATAAATGAAGGTCATATGTATAAATGATTAGAAGCTTAAGGAAATATGTCTTCTGCTTTTCTAAATTGATAACATACATATTGCATTAATATTCCCACATCAATTATTGGACATGTTCCCTGCTGTAAGAAAAATGATTTTTTTTTTTTAAATAATCCTGTGGAATAATATCATACTAGCACAATTAACTCTTGCCAAGCAGAGGGAAAAGAGTTTGATTTAATAAACTACATCCTGGAAAAGCAGTGTGTCAGTCCCTGGAGGTGCCATCACCTGGGTGCACCCTGGTTTTGGGGGACAGTCTGTAAGATGAAGAGTTGTTCTTTCCCTGATGAAAAAGGGACAGAGGTGACAGGTCCTGGTGGGGATGGGGTGGGAGGAAGCAAACCAAATACTTCAGCTGTGGTATTAAAGTCATAGCAGCTGCACCAATGGCGAACCCAGCAGCTCTGTTTATTTATCAACAGCAAAATAAACCAACAAATGTTGTAGAAGGCTCTTTAAACACTTGTCTTCTCTCTGGAAGGAGCAGCTCCTCCTTGGCAGTGCGCTTGGGGCAAGGTGAGACCCCAACAGGAAGGGGGAGGACCCTCAGTTCCCAGGCTGTCATGATGGATGGGCTGCCCAGGCCTCTCCCCAGTGAAGCCACACTGCTGCTGGTGACTGTCACCCCTTTGGCTGCCACCTAAATCACACCTGCCAGAAAGAACTTAATCCTAAAGCTCATAAAAATATTTCTGAAAGTTTTTCCCCTTTGAAGTGTACCAGAGCTCACGAAATACCAAGTATTTTCCATAAATGTTCCCAAGCTAAAATACACCTAAAAACATCTATTGGGTCACCAATATCACTGTGCTGGATAATGTACCCCATTATACCCTGAACAGCCACTGCATGTCTGGAAACTCCTCCTTTCCCAAGGAACACGGTCTTGGCACGGACACGAGGGAGCCCAGCCCTGGTGCTCTGTGCTGAGGATGGCAGCAGAGTCACCAATTCATCACAGCTGATGCTGAGCACAGAGAACACAAAAATGCAAACAGAATTTACCACTTCTGACAGATTCATTTCTTTTCTGCTTTTTATTAGCTGACATAAAGTTGGGCCTTCTTTTTGCCAGAGACAAAAGTCACTGGAACAGAGGAATTATTTCCACTGAAAAATACTCCTATATTTTTATTGAGGATCAGAACTCCGTGACACATCACAGCTAAGTACAAATTATGGGGCCACTTCCCAGTTTTGCAAGTTGGTAGCTTCAATCCCCTGTTTTCTTGTCCAGGTGGATGGAGGTATGTGCAGACTTACAGAAAAGCTATGGAGAATTGCTTCCCTGCTGAACAACACCTTCACTGCACATTTCCAGTTGACAGTCCTGGACTTTTCTGATATTTCTTTCTCACAAGAGGGAGCTCTGGCTCTGGCATATCCATATGAAAATGTCCTACCCAGGCCCTGCTGCCTCTGCAAACGCCCATTCAGGGCTCCTTTTGCAGTTAAACACCCATCAATAAGCACTTGAAAATCAACATGAATTCCAACGATGAAGAAAGCTGTCAGTTTTAGAAATTTTCAAAGTGAATTTGATGGTTTTGAACAGTGCCAGAAAGCGAAGTGATTGTCTAAAAACTTTTTTCCTCAAAAATCAGATGGGTGTTATGGCCGAACAATGAAATCTGATCAGTCAGAAGTAATAAAATGGAGTTATAGAACAATAATACCAATAATCCATATAATGTCAATTTTAGTGTTTTTCTAATGCAAAGAACCCAAATCCCAGGTACAGTAACATTTTGAACAGTTTACCTTAACCCCTCCCTCTATCCAAGTCCAATCCTGCTTCTTACCCAGGCTTATGGACAGGTCTGGACAGGTCAGCCAAACTGGTGCACCAGAGGATGTTGGCACCCCTGGGATTTCTGTGCTGATCTCATTATTAATCATTTTAAGAAGTCCCTTCCCCAAAGAGATTCCTATTAGTAACAACTCTCCCTCTAAGCCCTCCTCCTTCCAGCACAACCCAGGTGGCCCCACGCAGCCGCTGCACAGTTTGGGGGCTTAAAAATAAGTTATTGCCACACTCAAAGGCAGAGAGTTTATGTCAGGAACACTTCAGCACCCAGAAAACTGCGTTGGTCCGAAATCCGCAGCTGAGACTGCGTGTCCTTGGGCTCCCTCTGCTGATCCCAGAATTATTCACAGATCCAAGCCCATGAAGTGCGCTGCCACCACAATGATGAGCATCTCCAGGAGCACAGAAAGGTTCCCCAGGCTGGAACCAGATGCACGAGGCTCCTCTGGGGCACGGAGCAGGGAGATGTGCTGGAGGCTCCTACTTTTTAGGGAAACCGATTATGGTGGGCGCCAGGCACGACCCCGGCAGGGGCCGATGCCCGCACGCCCTGCAGGCAGCAGCGCCAGGGGAAGGTGGCGCAGCCCAAGGCACTGGCAAAGGGGCATCCCACGGGAATTGTCACGCAAAGCATGGACGGCTGCAAATCCTTTGGATTTATTCCGAACAACAGATCTGCCTTGAAAATATAGGTCTGCTGGGACTTTCTGTGAGCAGCAACACAAAGAATTCCGTACTTGCCTGAGCCTGAGGTAAAGGTGAGGGGCCGGCTCGGCGATGGAAGAGCCGCGTCCCCGTCCCGCGTTCAGCACCGCTCACCAGCCGAGCCGCGCTAATTAAATGCAGCGCGGATCTGTGACAGAGTGCGAACAGAAATATAAAAAAGATTAAAAGGCGACTGTGGAAAGCTAGCGTGCTCCTCGCATAATTAAAACAAGTTGTTCAAAGGCTGCTGCTCGCCTGCCAGCAAGGCTCGGGCAGGTTCGCAGGAGCATCTCTGCCTTGTCCCCAGCACAGCCCCAGGATCTGCCTCAGCTTCCCTGCGTGTCACACATGGCAACATGCTCACTCCCGGTTTTAGAAAATTATTTTATATCTGTGGATTAAGGATTTCATATCCATGGATTAAGGGTCTAAAATTATCTCACTGCCTTCCTATTCAGCTCGGCTTTGTTTAATTAAGACTATGATTAACTGAAAGAGGGAATATGAATTTGGTGCTGGCTAAAGGCTTCTTCAGACAATGGCAAAGTCTGCCTTTAAAAATACCCACTTTGTTCACAGTCTATGGTAAATATAGATGCAACAGTCTATTTAATACAAAATGGTTTCTGAAGTACTATTAGCACAACATAAAAGCTTTAGCCATGCAATACAGTCCCTCTAATCCTATTTTATTTTTTCTAAACATTATAAGCTATTTGTGTGGAACATTCATTATACAATAAATACAGAATATTTCACTGCAGCAATATTTCCCAACTGGCATTTATATTATGCAGTATCAAACACTATAATCAATATAAATACAATTTCCTATATTATGTAAGAAAAACATTCGTTTAAAGGAACTTTTAAAATATTTTTTCTCTTTTTCCCAATAAAATTAATACCCTACTTCCTTTCTCAAATCCATTTTAAATACCCAGCAGATTCCAACAGTTACAAGTTAAACATTTGAAAACG
The DNA here is from genome assembly GCF_037042795.1 of Molothrus aeneus. Lineage (NCBI taxonomy): Eukaryota > Metazoa > Chordata > Aves > Passeriformes > Icteridae > Molothrus > Molothrus aeneus. The sequence goes on from NC_089654.1 coordinate 5,470,721, forward strand.
ACAGAATTCACCATCTCTCTAAACTTAAGAATATAAAAACCACATGTCGACATCTAAATAAAAACTGTCAAATGTTGAACTTTTTGCCAAAGTGGTTCTAGCAGTTATAGAAAATCAAAGTTTATAGAAAAGGGTAGAGCTCGCTTTGGGAAAAAGAAAAAAAAAAAGGAAGTTCTGCAGCTTGTATTGAGTCACTTTATTCCCCTTCCAATTTGAAATTTTAGGGGAAGGCTCAGCTGGCTGATTGCATGTGATGGAGCAGCTACCTGAATTCCAGTCAGCTCTGAGCTGAAGCTCCAGTGTGTTTTAGCCAGAAAAATTCCCTTGCCAAGAGAGCTTTGTGTGCCTATCCCAGCAGTTTGCAGGGGTACCTGAACTGCCACCCCTGATGTGAGCTGGCTGTCCCAGCACTGCCTGTGCTCCCAGCACACTCTGATCCATGGAAACTGCCCCAGCAGCTGCAGGCCCAGGTAGAGCTGCATCACGGCCAAGCAAATTGCACCATTGTTTACTTAATGATGCAATGAAAATCAGAGGAAACCTGGCAAATCCAGAGGTGTTATGCTGGGAAATGAATTATTTTCTAGTATGCCTGAAAGTACCTCAATTTTTTATTTAGGGATTACATTGGTGAAAACAACTGCTCCCCAGGAGCAATCAGCAAGCCTGCCTGGCCACCTCTGTGGACTTTGTAAGTGGCAGAGCCTGTTGTGCTGGGTCTCCATTTTTTGCTTTTCCAGAGGTAGAAAATCATCTGCAGGGAATATCAATAGAAAAAGCTGGCAGAGTTCAGGTATCCTTAGAAACACAGCTACCACCTCTCTGCCACTGGAGGCACTGGCCTTTGCTTTTATAGCGAGAAGGAGAAAAGCGGCTGAAATGCTCAGGTAGGAGATGGATTCCAATGCTCTGCTTTCAGGACTAGATTTCTTCATGCTTATGTGCATTTTCCCATCTTGCAAGCTTGGCTTGGAATTCACTGCACAATGAGGAACAGGAGGCAGCACCAAGCATTTCCCTTCCAACCACCATCCTGTGACAGCAGCACTCAACATTTGCACTGGAATTCAGTATTACAGCAAGGATGGAAAAAAACTCATCAGGGAACAAATTAGCCTAACTGGACAAATGTCCCTGACCCATTCACTGCACCAAAACAACACAACTTTCCCTCTGATCTTCTGCAAACCTGGTCCTCCCATGAAATCCTGTCTGAAAATCAGCCCAAGTGGGACACTGAAGTTCTGATGCTGATGTTTCTCCCTTGAATTACTTAGCAAAGTAGTTGCTTTTCAGAAACTGGTGGAGCAGAGATGAAGTCAATCACAGAGGCAAATTAGTGAGAGAAGTAATTAAAATCGTGAATGCACCTTACTGCACATGTGCACTTCTGTATTTATGTTCCTTTTTGTAGCATCTAAAAACTACACCCACCACATGTATCTTAAAATTAAATGCTGTATTATTTCTCCAAAAGAAACCATAATGGTTTTCTGTAAATAATTTTATCTACTGTTCAGCATTTTACAGTCCTGCTATGTTATACTACAGCATTTATTGTTTTACAAGTGTTAGTGTTCTCTGGTGGGAAATGCTGTAAAAAACATAGAAACTGAAATAATTTTTTTCATCTCCTGGATTTATAATAAACATGGGACTCAACAGACAGTTCCTCAAGCTGGAAGCCATTTGGTTTGTGTCAGGGGAAACACTGGCTAATCAGGACAGCCTGCTGCTCTGCACTGGCTAAAGTAAAGGAAACATACACAAAGTTAAACTTCTTTGCCTCTATATATGGGATTTTACAGCTAATGCAGCTTAGCAGATTGCCAGTGCTCCCCAAACCTCCCAGCTGAGCCTTTAGGGATCCTGTCCCAGGAGAGCAAGGGCAATGTGCCTGGACAAAAGCAATTCTCATCTCTAGGCATTTGCTCCCAAAGTCTGGAAACTGTTTTGAAGCCAGTCTGGCTCTGCCCCATCCTGCCCTGGCTGTGCCATTGCCAGGGCTCTGTGACATCCCTCGCCTTGGCCAGGACAGCCAGGATGGCCCAGGTTGAACAGTTCACAGCACTGAACAATCTCCTGGCACAAAATCCCACTCCCAGACCGATGGAGGTGTAAGCTCAGTGTCAGCTAAGTGAGTTTTCACTTTTTCATGCACTTTTAGATTACTTCAGTCCTAGGCTTTTCTCTTCTTTAAAAAGCAACAGATACTTAAATTTATGAACTGCGGTTCCTTTCCCTGGTATTTTTGGCATTTCTGTGTGCTGTATACAGTCAGATGGCTTCCTACTGTTATTTCATCTTCTATTTTCTCATTTCCTCTGGGGCTTAGGGGATTTTTTTTTTTGCCTTTCCCTTGCATTGTGAAGTGACCTACAGGGTCCTAATATTGCTTCACCTTTTGGGCATTTTCTGCCCCTAAGGTGGTGGTGGTTTAAGATGTACATCAGCAGCAAATGTTGCTCTCTGAATTGTTCAGACTCTAAAAAATGCCTTTAGTAGAAGCCTGAGTTTTGCTATTAGCACTTTTGAGGTTCATTGTGCCAGTCACAGTGAACAAAAATGAAAAACATCACAGCCCATCTCTGCCAGAGTGAAGGATAGCTGGAGATACCTGGACATCCCACTTGGGGACACTCATTGACAACCAGAAAAGCACATTTTAATTTTGGAAGGCTTTTTCCTGCAATGAATGCATTTGGTGAGCCATCTGCCTTGCCTGGGGGCAAGGAACAGCAGACCAGGGGCCAGAGGAGGGCTCCTTCCCAAACCCAGGGCCCAGCACACCGGGACAAGAAACGAGGGACAGGGATTTGGGAAGAGAGCCTGAGGCACAGCCCCAAGCTAGGACTCATTTTTTATCTGGGTCTTTGAAAATCATTCCTAGTCACTCTGCTGCCACAGGGGGATACATCCCCCCTCTCTCAGCAGCACATATTTTCTAACATTTCATCAACTTCTTTCTGAAATAGAAACTGTCATTTTTATATGATTTCTCCCAGTATTGTTAATGAATTACCAACACTGATGTGGTATTTTACTGGTCATGGTGCTCATTACTAAAGATTTCAGATCTCATTTTCAACTGCCTGCTTATGTTTATTTAATTAAAAATGTGATTGATTTCAGGGCAATAATTGTTAAAAGTTATTTTCCAATTCACTTTTAGATATTTTGCTAATGAAAACCACATTACATTCATGATGTGCTTTACAGCATTTGCTTATCCCAAACAATATACTACATTTACTTCATGTTCATTGTATTTAATCTTCATGTGGCCCCTACCTGAAGCAGAAGTGGCATTTTGGAAAGTTAAAAACTTGTAATGTGAATAAGTCTCCTTTTTTATAGCAGCAGATTTGTGGGGGTTTTAGTGAGAAATGGGTAACACTGCAGAGACTGCTTTTCCACAGTTATTATCAATATAGACAGTAACTATTAACATAATGAATTGCTTCACATTACCTCATCATGTCTTTAAACAACCACTTAAAAATAACAGGTAAAGTCAATAACTATTCAAAATATCAAAACCAGCAAATTTTGAACGCTTGTCTGAGAAGAGACAAGATTAGCACTGGGGGTAATGCAAGAGACAATTAAAGGCAATGCAAGAGAGATGGAGGAAAAAAAGGATTATGGATATGTGGAAGAAAGCCAGGAACTGGTATGTGGGTGTTTATGATGTCTAGCTAACAGCTTTCTTTAATGATTGTATTATTAGACAACATTTATACACAACTTCATAATAGCTGTGTGTCAGAAATTATCCTAAAATCAATTGCTTCAGATCTAGCAAATTAATATTAATTTAAGGCCAAAACAGTGATGCAAGAAGGTTCCCAGAGAGTCTGTGGAAAAATAAACAATATTGCTGAAGATATTTTAGTGCTATGATACTCCTTCAAGTTTCTCCCTCCTGGAGAGTCTTTGAAACAGTCAGAAATACAATGACAGCTTAGAAATGCTGCTGTCAGAGCGTGCTCCTTCAAACAGAAACCAAAAGACACAAAGACACCTTAAAAAGGTGACAGATGCCTTTGATACTTGTGTCTGTTTTCACACTACTTCTCAGTCTAGTGATTATTGCTGAGGTAGTTTAAGTAAAGCCTTGCAAGTGCTAGAACTGGAAGGTATGGAAGCCAAAAGGAAAGGGAAGACAGTTCATGTCCTCTAGGCAGAGTTAAATCCTGGCAGATTAAATTGGAGTGAAAACATCTTGTCAATTAATTAGTGCCTTTATTATTTTAACTGACGCTCTGCGGGCCCTGAAGGTTCGTAGCTTTTAAACAGCAAAGCTGAAAAGTGAAGCTCCTCCCTGAAAACCCAGTGGGCAAATTCAGAGGAGAAAATGTGCTCTGAGATAAAGCCAGAGGGGCTGCTGAGCTGCCTGACTGGGAAAGGAAGGGACAGTGCAGCATGGGGAGCGGCTGGAAGGAGGGGGATGTGCCAAGGAGTCCCAGGGAGGAGCTCCCATCACAGGCAGGGCAAGCTCGAAGCAGCCACGCTGGTGCAGCAACGGGGGTGGGAAAGTAAATTGGAGCAAGTGGGGGGGGGGGCAGAACAAGCAGAAAGGCAGGATCTGAATGTGAATTGTCCAAAACCTGGAGGTAACAGAATTAACAGCGAGCCATACTGGCCATGATTGGAAGTACAAGAGCAAGTGTAGCAGCAAGAAAGGTACTCCTGCAAAGGGGGCAGCTGAGGAACCATCGAGAATGGCCCATCCCTGCTTCCCAGCCAGCCTGCAGCAGAGGGCTCTGAGCCAAGGCTAGGGACTGGGGCTTTTGAACTTTCTTTAGACCCAAGCCAAGTTTTCTTAAGTTTATTCAGAATGTGCACAAAATGCACCCAGCTCCATAACTGTCACAGACATATTTTATGAAAAATCCTTTTGCTAAGATCCTTTTCTCCTGAGAAGCTCAGAGGCCTCAGAAATGAAATGTAAGCAATGATTATCTGCTGCTGTGGAATGCAACAGGTGCATCTGTGATTGATCTCATGTGGTTGTTTTTAATTAATGGCCAATCACAGTCAGCTGGCTCAGACTCTCTGGTCAGTCATAAGATTTTATTATCATTCCTTTCTATTCCTTACTAACCTTCTGATAAAATCCTTTCTTCTATTCTTTTAGTATAGTTTTAATATATCATTTTCTTTTAATATAATATAAATAATAAAATAATAAATCAGCCTTCTGAAACATGGAGTCAAGATTCTCATCTCTTCCCTCGTCCTGGGACCCTTGTAAACACCACCACACATAACCCTCCAGAAAAGAAAAGGTTCTGCAGGCAGCTTTTCAGAATATGACACTCTCCTGCTATGTTTGTGTTGAACTAATTCCCAGTTTGGTGCTGGGGAAATTGAGCTGCTGGAAAGACAATCTTTCTTATAAGAAATACAACCAAAACCTTGACCATTTATTTTTCAGCAATTACATCATAAAAGAAAGTAAGAAAGATGAATTTTAATCTTAAGGTCTTGGCCAGCTTGTATCCTTCCTCACCAGAAATTTCAGCCGAAGTGATTCCTCATGGGCTGCTGGATGTGTCAGGAGGGGAGAGCAGCCAGATCCTGGCTGGCAGTGATGCTCCCCTCCCCACAGCTGACGGCAATTTGCCCCACACTCAGCAATTCTGGGCCTCTAAAATGAAATGAATCAGCTGCAAAACTGGTTTAATAAACTGGATGAACCAGGCTTAGGGCTGCACAGACACCAGCAGCTCCAGCAGAGTCACCAAGTGATGACAATGCTGGCAACAGGCTGACAACTGAATGGGATGCAAGAGAAAGAGAGGTATCTGAGAGCCAGAGAGAAAATGCAGGTTCTTTGCTGGCATTGGTTCTCCCTGGGATAAGTACTTTGGATGCAGCCTTGGTGTTTGGAGCCACTGAAAAGCAGGAACACAATCACAAGCTGCCCCAAATGGCTGCAATGCTGTGAGAAAGTTGGGGGGAAAGATGGGAAAAGAGACAGAGAAGCCTCACTGAGGGAAAAGCCAAAGGGGTGAGTCCAAAATACAGGGAAATGCAGTATCAGTTCTCTGCCCAAGGCTGGCAACAGGTTACTATGCACATGCTGCCACAAGGAGCAAATTAATTTTTTTGCATTAAAAACAAACTGATGAACAACCGTAAGGAAGCCTCAGCTCCTTCTTCCCAAAGCAGACTCCACAGAACTACGTGCAGGACAAAGCCCAAAGTGATATCCAGGCTGGCAAGGAGCTGCCCTGGCTCTCAGCATCGTGCTGGCATTTCTGTCTGTTTCCAGATAGTTTCTTCAGTCTTCTGCTGGCTTGGTTCATTTTGCCAATATAATTTTTTAGAGCAAAAGGATGGTGGTGTTGCAGCTGTGGCTTAACTGAGTCTTAGATTTGCTCTCAGTGCACACTACTATAACACAAATAATCATCTATGATAATGATATGCAAATGTCTTGTGGATGATCCATTCCTGGTCCCAGATGAGGTGCAAATCTCCATTTTCAGGCTTCCAGATTTCTTCCCAGTATCTGCTAACACTGAGTGATGCAATTGCCTTCAATATCCCGGAGGGACAATCTCTAGAAAGCCCACAACTAACTTCCCTTTTTATCATCTGAAAGGGGTTTTGTTTTCTGTTTTGTGGGGTTTTTACTCTACCTAATGGAGGGCTGGGCACATAAGCAGGATGTACATAAAGGTTGGACTGCACAATGACACAATAAAGTCAGAAGCTCAAAGAAGCTTCAGTACATTCAATATCTGAGCCCGGGCTGGTTCAGTGTCTGGTACAGTTGTTACACAAGCAGACAGCCAAGTGTAAACATTAAGCTGTGAAGTGTCTCACTACTTGCCAGGTCTTCCCACTATGCACGAGTTTGCATTACAGAACATTTAATGTCAGTGTTTTGACTAGAACCAGCTTTTTCCTTTCAGCCAAGCAGAAAAGTAACAGAGTAATTAAAAAAGTAATGAAAAGTCAATAAAAATTCCTTAAACCAAGGACCCACATTCAGTTGTGATTTCGAAGAGCATATGTCAAGGAAGACTCCTGCTAACTGTCATTTAGCAGGTTGTTAAAAAGTTTCAAAAATGAAATAAAAGTTGATCCAAGTTATGAGGTTTATTCTTTTGTCTGAATTTTTAACTATCTTTTCTATATGAAGCCCAAGTAGAAAGCACAAAACACAGTCAATGAAGTAACTCTGAGAATTTTATGTTGTGGCTTACAGAGTTATTTTATGCAAAAAAAGCCATGTTGGCCTCAGTGGAAGAATTTGCACAGGCAGTACATGTAGGTGGCAGAATTCAGGCCCAAAGCTCTGGAATATTGAATACACTGACAGGTAGCTGCTTTGCAGGAAAATCTTCCTAGGAAGTGTGGCTGATATTTCAGTGTGCCAGACTCTACACTGAAAAGCAGCGAAGAAAGCTTCCTTTCATGGCATCAGGAGGTGCTGAAAAGATGATGGTAATTTAAACCATCATCACAAAATGTATCCAGCTTATGCAGATAGTCATGTGAATTTACTTCTGCTGTCAAAAGCTTGTTTTTAAAATAAGCCTTGACTTAGGATAGCATGTAAAATAACATTTTAGACTGTAACTTTTAGGCAGCAATCAACGTCCTATTCGTCATTTGCAGTCAAAGTCATAGTACATCAAAACATTAATTTAGTCTAGTGTTTCTTTCTTTTATGGGAATTTATAAAATACTATATAGGAGAAACATAGCAATCAGGCTTAGCCCAGAATACAAAGGGCTTTTAGGTCCTCTAATGAGTTGTGTAAGAACAGTGTACTGCAAAAAGGCCTGCATGTCATACATCTCTCCCTCATTGTAAAACATTGTTCTTAGCTCTTACTGCAGCCAAAACAACTTCATCTTTTTAATTAAAAAAAATAAAGGCATCCAATTTCACTATGCTTGTGTAGGATGAAAATGTTCTGAGTTCTTGAAATCACACTGCAACACCAGAGAATTGAAAGAGTCAGGAGTGCAAGAACATGGAAAGGACAGCATGAGCAAAGCCACTGATCTCACTGGTGCCAACTGATGCTTTCTCACACATCACAAAGTCTCAAAATAAAATATTATGTAAAAAATGCAAACTCTCACCTTTTCTGGAAAAGTCAGCATCATTCCATTTCCTTCCCCCCACAGGTGTCCTCAGCACACAGCCCCTGCCTGCCTTCCCCTGCCAGTGCTGAGCACCTCTGGAGATGTGGAGCTGACTTTGGCCTTTAGGCATGATTAGAGCACAAAAAGAGCACAAAAAGTGCTTTACTCTCAGAACACAGCAGAGCTGCCCAGCTCTAGGTAACAAAGCCACCTCAGTGTCAAACACTTCATGCTGAAGCTGCCTCAGCTATTGGGGACACAGGACAGAGAAGTGGCATAAAATAAACAGGATGAGTTTAGAACTGTAAGACTCCAATTCTAGTAACCATCAAATAAAGAGTAATTTCAGGGTTTGGGTTTGCATGTGTTCTTAGAAAATGGGAATTTCTGCCCATTTTGTTGTGGTTTATTCTGTTTTGACTTTCTTAAGATTAAGTGATGAATACAGCAGGTCAGTCTGAAGATACCCATGCACTATTGCAAGAAAATGCTATTTCAGTCACTGCAGAGAACAGCCTTTTCTAGCAGGGCTGGCTTCAAACACTGCATACTTGTAACAGGCAAAATCCCAAATTAAGAGGTTTAGTCCAGCTATGATTGTCAGAAGCTGTCAATCACAATGGCTGTTTCTCCACCATTCAGAGAATTAACAATGAATATATTTTTTGACATGCTAAATTAGATTTTGGGACACTTTACAAGACTTGGCTCAAAAGTGCCACCTCAAGAAATATAGAATGCCAGCAATGTTGACACTGTATGACAAATTATATGTTACTTCACATACTGTGTCACTCCATTCTGTTTTATAATGGGCACTGACTGCAGCTGAAATCTGATCCAAAGTACACACAATTAACTGGCATTTGTTTTGTCCCGCAGCATTTTCTATGCTACAGATCTTGGTAAATATTTACTTAACAGGGTGGCATACTAACTTTGCCCATGAAATATACATGTCCATATTAATGATATAATTATTCTTTTTTGTCAGGTCATGGGCTAGCCGTGTACAGCCAGCACAGACTGCAAGTGATGCCTACAGAGTATAAGCAAAGGCACACCTATATAATAAAGATTTTTGTACCCTTTGACTTCTGCCCACTTCATTAAAAACACTAAAATTACAGAGGTTAATAGCCAGCCCATACCTGCCCAGCAGAAAGATTTTCAAGGAATCACTGTTCCATGGAGAAGCACTTATTGTAAGTCAGCATTTATTCCAGGGTCACACCAATGAAACTCCTATTTAGTGCCCTGGATTTTGGTGTGTAACAGCTCTTGTGGGCCTCTCCCTGTCATTTTATCCAATTCCTACTGAAATAATTTCATCTTTTGCCACCCAACAGCATGTTCCCTGGGGTCCCCTGACTTTTTGCATCTGAGTTTGTTTTGCATTTGCTGGCTCCTTGGTGATTAGGGTTCTGTAAACCTCTGTTACATCCATTCCCAGCTCTCTGAGTCCCAACCAGCTCAATCCCCCCTAGCATGGAAACAGCTCCTTTACACTGCCTGCCCTTCTCCATCTCCAGCTCCCTGTGCTCGGGGAAGAGTTGCAAGGATGGGCAACAAAGTGCTGAAAATTCCCACGGATGTGGGGGGGAGCTGAAGTCAGGACTCCATCTCCTCACCCCACCCCCAGACAAATCCACATCTGGACACAAATGACTCACTAATCCTATTAGAAAGCAGCATTTCAGACCTGTGCTGTAGTCCAAGCTCCATCTGCATTCACAGCAATGTAATTCAGGACTGACCCAGATTTAGAATAGATAAAGCAGTGATGTAATGCTAATATGAGCTAAGAATTATATCCTCGTATGTATATAAATAAATAAATAAATAAATAAATAAATAGATACATAAAATATATACATTTCTTGAAGAACATTGCAAACTCCTCCCATAACCTCTTGGTAGCAAAATCAAAGCATGTGGTTTGCACTTTTCTGGAACATTAAAACACCATTTCCTTCTTAACAGAAGAAATTCAGACTATGGTTGGCTTTATTTTCCCCAGAGCTGCTCAGAGTCATTGTGGAAATTTTCAGAAGTCTTGGAAGCACAGAGTTCTCCCTGGCACACCAAGCAGGCTCAGTGCTCACAGGTTTGTGTTTGGACATTAATTTTAGAACCCTTTCCAAGGATTTTTTAACTGGGCCTGAGGATGTGCCAAACAAGTGAAACTTATTACAGCCTCAGGCTCCTAGCATGAGAATTATTTGAAAGGGAAAAAATCTGCACTGGTTTTAATTTACAAAGAACAGAAACAGACCTTTGGTTTCATATTGATTGCAGATATTTTCAGGAATTAAAATTATATATATAATATATATATATATAAACGATGTTGGTCTTGTTTGTTGTTGCAAGTGTTTCTTAAACATCATTTTCTAAGCCAATGTGTATTTATTTCCTCAACTCTTTCCCATGTAGTTGTTTATTGGTTCACTTTTTGTTGGTGCCAAATGCAGTAACATTTTGGGTAGCAGCACACAATGATCACCAGAAAGGCAGGGATTATCTAGGCTGGATTATGTAACACCCAGCATGTGCATCAAGCCACTTCCAGGACACTTCCAGGACACCTACCCTGCCATAAAAAAATGAGTGGAAGATTCCTGAGCTGTGCTGAATGCTCACCTCATTCCTACAGCCACACTACGCCATCACTATCTTTATTTATTTTTTTTAATCATAATCACTTGGGCCTCTGGGTAATTGGAACAATTAAGGTGATTAATTGCATGTTTGTAATAAAAACAGAAGACCAGGGAGCGTTACATTACAGGCTAAATATTTTCAGAAAACTCTATCAGCTGGTAGACATAACAAATGTGATCAGTTCAATGCAACATGAAGCTGAGCACATTGTGCAAACTGGTTTGCTCTGGAACTCGAATCTCCTCAAAAGAAGCCAAAGTGTTTAAAAAAATAAACGAAGTCAGAGTGCACAGGGGGAAAAGAAATATTGACATGTGAGGCTGCTGTACTTCTAACATAAAGAAACACTGTTTTCCCTTCGGTCCTTTTATTGTCTAAATAGAAAGCGCAAAGCAGGGGGAAAGCGCACAACAAGGCAGAGTGCTTGGGGGAAGGTCAGGAGCTGTGCTTGGAAGCAAGGAGTTCCACTGAAAGGAAAACTGGAAAAGCACACAGCAGGGCTCCTACAGAACCAGCACATTCCTCACTGGCAGCAAGAGGGCAAACTACCCTGCCTGCCACTGCACTCAGACACCCAGGGTTTTGGAGAGGAGCTCAAACCCAACAACAGAAGATACTCCCACTGAAAGTTTCATTTGTTGAATCTTCTCTTACAAATCTGCGCTCTCATCTTCTCCCTCAAGATGATGCTACTGAAAGGCAGCTTCAACCCATGCCCCTTTCTGGATTTCCTTGCAACCAGCTGGGCTCCCAAGACCACTTGAACTAAATGGGGCGTGAATGCTTACTTACACACACTTCCCAAAGGAGAAACAAGAGCCAAGAACAGCCATTGCCCACCCCTGCCATGAAAGCTGTGCCAGGGTATGCCAAAATGCCAAATTCCCTGTTAGGGAGGGCATCTCCCACAGCAATGCCAGACAGGGCTCAGCTATCACAGTGTTGTTATCATGGCCATCCCCTTCCTGCCTGTCTCCTGAAGAATGCGACCAGTGCCACTGTTGTGCAGCTCAGGCGTGTGCCATGCAGGAAGGCGCAGGGCTCACACGCCAGGGGATGGCTGCACACTGAGGCAGGCAGAGCCCTGAGAGCTCAGGAGCCACAGCTCCAGCCATCACCTGCAGAGAGATGTGTGTCCCATGTTCCAAACCAGTCCTGGACATCGGTGACTCTACAGCACCTGGACCATGGTGCTCATCAGTTAGGAGTCTTATCTTTGGCTGAGCCTTCACCAGGCTCCTCTGGGAGGTGCACTATCACATTTCTACATAAATAAAAAGCCAGCTTCTTATATTGCCCACACTCCCACATACCTGCCTGGTTACATGGAGAAAGTGAATAGTGAAAGGTTTTATGCTCCACTTGTATGATTGGAGACTTTGTGCTTTAACACAAGCACAGGGTCACAGGGCAGGAACAAGGTGTTTTCTTTCCAGTCAGCATGAACCTGACATTTATTACATGAGGATTTTGTTCTATTTGTTTTAAGTCAACTACATTTTAACTCAGTTCAACAATGCTGGAAAACCTGACAAAATATTCCAGAGTGTTTAATCAGCATGAATGGACAAACATCCAAAAGTTAAAATAGAAGCATATTGCAGTTTGTTCTTTACACCAGTAGGTCTTTCTTGTTCCAGTCCCTGACAAGCATTTGTGTCTCTGCCTTTGGGAAATCTTTCTTAAACATTTCTATTTAGTTGGGAAAAGTCTTTTCAGAGAAATGCCAATGTTTCTTGTGATTAATTATTGAACAAATTGGCTTTTATTTTCAATTTAACTGTAGAATTTTTGTCAGGCTCAATAAAGTGCCAAGTGCTCACTTGTTTAAGAGAATAAGCAACGTGAATCTGTAAGAGGAGTGGAGGGCAGTGGAGCAGTGCTGAGCTACACCTCATCAGTATTTCTGTACATACCCTTCAGAAGGGGCTTGGATTTTCCATATGTGTTTTCAGGTATCATCACATTCAAGTGAAACAAACAAACAACCAAAAAATGGGCAAAATTAAAGGGCTGGCAATCCCAAAGAGGTTAAACTCCAAACTTCTGAAGGCATATTCTTGCATTCTCCCTTGGGAGTCTCACTTACTACACAAGGGTAAGGAGAGGAACAGACTAAATACAAAGATATACACACACACATATAGACTACATATTAAAGCTTTGGATTTCCTTCCTTTAGTTCTAGGTTGTTACTTTTCAACAAAAATAAATTTGTTGTAGATGGGAAGAACCATCCTTCTCCAGCTTAGACCAAACTTTGCATTCAAATATCCAGTTTGTTATGGGGATATTGACTTTGGTTTGCTCACTGCAGAAAAGGCAGAGCACCAAGAGAAATGCTTAGTCCTTTAATGTTCCAGCATTTAATTCACCAGTTACAGAGAAAAGTGTTCTGAAGGCCATAGAGATCTGGCTTCATGTAAAACCAAGGTCCAGAAAAATTAATATAATCAGCTACAACCAGTTCAGTCAGAACTTCTGCATACATTAGAACTGTTCATGAATATTTGACTAAAATGGTTATCTAAAAATGCAAAGCCATTTCAATTCACTTCTCACTTATTATTCAGTACCCTACTCCTAACACATTTATATCTTGTAAAATGCTCCTCAGCAAGGAATAGAAAAATAGCTAAAAATTCTGCTTTTCTGACAAGACAGTTTTGTAAGCTGTAAAATATACAGTAGCTCTGTTTAATGGGTAGCATTCTAAAATAGTTAATTAAATTTGCTACTTGATGTTGCTCACACAACATCAGACAATGAAAAATTAACCATCTATTGGAAAAGATCTTATTTTCCCAATCAGGACACTAAAACCAGCCTCTAAATATGAGCTTAATTATGTAAATATACACAGTATCTATTCACACAGATACTATTCCCTGAGGATACATCACTTTGTGAAGAATTAAAAATTAACTTTTGGTGATCCAGAAATTATCATTACAGAAGATACCAGTCTGGCCTCTTAGTTTTAGTTACAGCTCAGGTTGAACAATTTTATCACCAGTCGCTAAAAACCCTGCACATTATCCACTCTAAACACACTTGGATTATTTTACCTGCTCAGCATCCTGGTCTAGTGGAAGATGTCTCTGCCCATGGCAGGAGGGTTGGACTAGATGACCTTTTGAAGGTCCCTTCCAACCCAAACCATTGTGCGATTCTGTGGCAAGATGCAGCTCACACAAAGTCAGACACTTCAGACTGCATCAGTTTGTTGTGTGTTCTCCAAAGAGTCTCATTCCTGCTGAGGAACTGCCCCTCACCATCCTCATGCACCCCTGGTTTATGGTTTTACAAGGATTCTATTGAAAATGGTGATTCTGCTTTGGAATCTTCCTTACAGAGCAACACTGCTGGGATATTCCAGCTGAACATTTCCTCTGTCCTTTGCCAGAGATATTTCCAGTTTTGCTTTCAGGATCACACACTGCTCTTCCCCTAGAGAACAAACATCTGTAAGGTTCTGAGCCTGCATTCTGGTCATAGCTCAATGTTCACTCTTCCTTGTGTTCTTTGAGAGCTAGCCTGTGTTTTTCTTGCCTCTCACTGCCCATCTCTCCAAAAGGAACTAAACTCACTGGATGAAACACTGGCCCTCCAACTGCAGTAATTTGCTTTGCAAGTTTCTGGTTTCTTCACCAAATTTATTTCTCTCAGCTGTGGCTCTCATTTAGTCAGATGTAAAAGATTTGTATTTGCAAAAAGAAAGTCCTGTGTCTGGTATGGATGCAGTCAATCTTGTAGAACTGCTGTGCTTGAATGTATCAGAAGACATAATGTAGGAAGTCACACTTGAAATACATTAAGTTGAGAAGTGAACTGTGGCCAATATTAAATACATTTGTGTGAATGCTACAAGATCCCCATAGGGTCTTTGTAGGCTCTGAGTCCTGTTTTCTCTGGTTTCCCCTGCTGGAGATCCCACTACATTGTGATACATTCTAGCTCTGTTTCTGCAAAGATTCTTCATTTCCTCATTCCCTCACTCAGCTTTGAAAACAGAATGCCTTTTTCTTGGAAGGGAGGTTCATACTCAAGCAGAAAAATAAATTCAAACTGCCTTTAATAATAACCTGCTGTTCTAGAGCACTAGCACAAGGGACACCATGCACACCAAGTCTGTACACAGGCTGTGCTTCCACAGGTTTCTATAATTTAAACAGTTCTCAGACATAATTTTTCTGCAAACATTTCAAGTCCAAAAAAGGTTAAGACCATTGGTCTGACAAAACCAGGACAAGAAGAGAATTAACTGCCTGACTTTACTTGGTAGGACTGAGGTCAGGTATTGAACAAAGCCTTCCTGACTCAGCTTCAACTACTACAGCACCCTGCCTCATGAATCACCCACTAAGAGCTAGCTTATTTAACATCTACTTAGAATCTGGATGATTTAAACACTGTAATAATCACTAATCAATTTGACAAGCTTGAGCTTAGAGGGGGAAAGCCTGAAACTTGGTATAAAAATATCTTTGACCAATTCTTTTCCTACAGTTACACAAAGAAATTAATTTCTTTATATTGCTATATAAATATATGTAACTCTCATGCAGAGAGGTCCTCAAACACAGAGACCTGAACTGAGGGTAACACAATCATACTGAAACAAATGGACAGTCCTGAAGGCACAGCACTCTCCTGCTTGCAGTGCCCTTTCTTATAGCACTGGGTTCTTTCAGCAGGCAGATTGGAAATTGCTTACCCCAGAAGGCAAGTGCCTTCTTGAGCTCCAGTCCTTTCTGTGGCTCCAGGAGCAGTTTGGATTATCTATTGCATGAAACATACATTTCAATTTCACCTCAATTTCTTCAACATAACCCACCTGCATGTTTTCTGGAGAAACTTGCTTACTTGGTTTAAACTTGGAGTAATGGAAAATTCACACCACCCTGTTGGCAATCTGTTCCCCTGGTAAACTCTCTTCCTCTAAAATTTCACTTTTGAGCTTGGAAACTGGTGCCAACAAGCCAGTTTTGTTTAGCCAGTATGAAGCACTGTAAAGACATAAATTGGTCTGAAAGAGTCAGATTTCATTTGACCTTGAATCTTGGACTGTAAGTTCAACATGAATCAGCACAAGTCTCATTAGGGCTAAACATCCATTATAGCTAAATTTAGGTCCAAGGAATCCAAAACCATGAATAGCTGCATTGAATTACTTAAAAAATAAAAGCATCCTACATTAAGTCTTAAATGTTTTCCCTTTCCTGTTTTTATGCTACAGATTTGGTGGGTTTTATATTTAGACTTCTCAAATCGAAAGAATAGTCTGAAAGCAAGAACTTTTTGAATGGGTGTCAAATATAAAGCTGTATCAAGTATGAGTAATGTGTTTTGGGCTTGTTTTATACTGTGGAAGTCAATTCCATAAATGCCATCCAAAACTGGGGTTTAACTGTAGTTATCACTCGCGATCCTGCCATCATCCCTGGCTTGGCCTGGGTACACTGTTTGCTCTGCCCTGGTTAACAAACCCCAAGGGACCACGGGATAACCTTCTCCGTGGAAATCTTCCTCTCAGCACCGCCAAGGCTGCAGAATCACGGAATATTCCGAGTTGGAAGGGGCCCACAAGGACCATGGAGTCCAGCCCAGAAGGGACTGGCCCAGGCAGGGACAGAACCCAGCCTTGGAGTGGCAGAGCCGCTCTGAGCAGCGGGGCTCTCAGCAGGGCAGGTTGCGAGCGAGCAGCTCCGCCCCAGCACGAAGCCATCGCTGGCGTCTACCCAAACTGAGAAAATCCGCACCATGACTGGCTACCACGACAGCAAAACTCCACGGGACTCACGACTCAACCCCCAAGCCTGTACCTGTTTGCCCAGTGGCGTGAAAGGACGGTCCGGTCCATTGCCCCGGAGCCGGCAGGGAGCGAGGGCAGGACTCAGGGAGGAGCCGTTCCCTCATGAGTCGGGAGCGCCATGGCCGCGGCCTCGCCAGCGCCCCCTCACTTCTCTGTGAGTCGCTCCCAAACTCCCAGGAAACGAATCGGGATTCTGAGTTGCCATCTCCCTCCTCAGAGTTCCATTGGAGTACGCCAGGTGCTTTGCGTCGGAAGGTGAAAATTGTTATCCCTCTTGACCTTTTTTTAAGGTTGGGCTCTGATTCATTTGTTGCAGCGGCAACAAAAATTCTGATGAGGTGTTTTGAGGGAAAGCAAAGCGCGGCTGCGGCTGGGACAGCAGGGAAGGCGGCTCGGGCAGGTGTGGGCTCTGCACGGCCCACAAAGCTCCGGCACTGAGGTCTCCGGCCTCGGCCTTTGTGCCTGTGGGGACAGGCGGGAGGGAT
This sequence comes from Molothrus aeneus, assembly GCF_037042795.1. Classification (NCBI taxonomy): domain Eukaryota; kingdom Metazoa; phylum Chordata; class Aves; order Passeriformes; family Icteridae; genus Molothrus; species Molothrus aeneus. Next base: position 5,487,797 of record NC_089654.1, read on the forward strand.
CTGTAATGGCAGCGCCTTTGACGATAGGCAGGAGGGATCTGTAATGCCAGTGCCTTTGAGGACAGGCAGGAGGGATCTGTAATGCCAGCGCCTTTGGGGACAGGCAGGAGGGATCTGTAATGGCAGCGCCTTTGGGGACAGGCAGGAGGGATCTGTAATGCCAGTGCCTTTGGACACAGGTAGGAAGGATCTGTAATGCCAGTGCCTTTGACGATAGGCAGGAGGGATCTGTAATGCCAGCGCCTTTGGGGACAGGCAGGAGGGATCTGTAATGCCAGCGCCTTTGGGGACAGGCAGGAGGGATCTGTAATGCCATCGCCTTTGGGGACAGGCAGGAGGGATCTGTAATGCCAGTGCCTTTGGGGAGAGGCAGGAGGGATCTGTAATGGCAGCGCCTTTGACGATAGGCAGGAGGGATCTGTAATGCCATCGCCTTTGGGGACAGGCAGGAGGGATCTGTAATGGCAGCGCCTTTGTGCCTTTGAGGACAGGCAGGAGGGATCTATAGTCCAAGCGTTGAGGAACATCGGGAAGCCAGGAGCCATTTCACAACGTGAGGCACTCCATGAGGAAGGGGATGTGAAAAGTCAGCCATCTGCAGGTACACGAGGCTTTTGGATTTGTGGAATTTAAGTGTATATTTACTGTTGGAAGAGCATGAGAAATAGTCGATTTGCACCTTGATCAAAAGAAACATTTCTTAATGAGAAACAGAGCCTTTTGTAAAAAAAAATGGGAAGGTTCTCCCAGGGAACTATGTATATGGCTGTTATTTAAACCACATTCTCTGGAAAGAAGAAGAATTTTGTAAAAATAAATGTCTTGCATTTGCTGTAGCTTATGTGGCTTGAGCACTTTTGAGTCCCTTGTACCAGTAAGGCTATAAAACCCTGACAGTAATTATTAAATGAAACCAAAAATGCCTCCACTGAAGGCAGTTGTGTAAAATAAAAAAATAAAACAAACCTGTGTGGAATCACAGCTAGATCCACAGGGGATCACCCTATGTAATCAGCAGCAAGGGCACCATTAATGTTGCCTGGCTGAGGAGAAGATCCAAAGAACCAGCAAGAAGAAATGAGAAAAATGTCACCCATTGTAATTAAAAGTAATGCCAAAATAAATCTGTTTTTTGTGGGGGCTCTTTCAGATTTGTTGAAGCTGAGCTTACTTGTGTATGGTAAGATGTACCTGTAAGGATATATAGAAAACTCAAATGCACAAATGTGGGTGTGTGGACATGGCACTGCCTGGGCATCTGTGGCGGATCTGGAGCTCTCTCTGGGCTGCAGAAAAACAGGCAGGCAGTCCCTCTCTGATTTCAGGAACACTTTCCACAAGGTCTCTCTTTACATTTGGATTTCTCCCTTTCATTCTGGCAAGCTAAGCAGGGACATAACTCTGTGACTAATGCTAATGTTGCGGTAGTAAAATATTGGGCAAAAAAAATGGGAAAAGCATACCCACTCGCCTATAAGAATGATTTAATTTAAGTTTACACTGTTCTAAAATAGTTATGTTTCACATCATAAAGAATTTTTCTGTCGTGAAAACTATTTTTTTAAGGGGAAGGAGATTTTTCTTTGCTGCAAGAGGACTTTATTGGTAAGCAATTAAATATTTCTTTGGATTGCAGTTCAAAATTAATTACTCATTAATGTGGAAAAAACAGCTTTAGTCTTGCTGTGGACTTAGAGGTTTCCAACTGGGTGCATCTAATTCCAAGAAGAAAAAAAACAAACCTAGAAGGAGCATTATAATTACTGTCATATGAAAACCTGCTTCAGTCCAGATGTAGAAGCCAATAGTCCAAGAGTGTTAACACTGAGCAGTCTGCTGTAGGGAAACGACAGATGAATCCTACATATGCTTGCAGAATGGACATATTATACCATCCTCCTAGAATCTCTTGGGTTTGTTTTCATTTTTCTAAAGCTCCTACCAGAAAAAAAAAAAAAGAAAGAAAGAAAGCAGATCTACAATCTGAGAGGTCTGAGTGTCACAGACACCTCTCCATAAAATCTGGATCCTAAACTTTTATACCTAACCAATGCTGTCCACTCTCTCTACCCTCAGGAATTCCACTGAAAGTAATGAAATTAGTGGTGGGAGTAAATGTTAAGAGCTGCCTCCTAATTCCAGGTTTTCTCCTTCAAGGAACAAACAAGAGCTTGTGGCTCTGTGAGGACCCAGGGAGTTGTAGCAAGGACAGAGAATTGACAGAAGTGTCAGGTGTTAGGAATCACACCTGCAGGAGTTCGGCTCAAGGGAGTGAATCCTCAGAAATCTGAAAATAGTGATGATGACAACTGCATATATGCAGATTTCCTACTGCAACCAGTAGCAGCTTGTATGCAGAACGATTTCAGAAGCAAAAATAATTCTTTCTTTTTCCTTCATAAATTTTATTAATTCAACCAAAGTCTGTGTCAATTCAGCCTTAATAAAAAACAATAAAATTCTGGGATGATTTAGTCTGGAACAACCTCTGAGTGACTTGTCTAATCCAAATAATTCCATTTCAATCCAAACTGATTTCATTATCCCTAAGTCATTTATTTAAATAAATGGAGTCAGAAGAGATCACAGAGTTTAATTATTGGAAACACTAGTTGGCACTAAGTTTGGAATTAAAATTGCTCACTTTGAAGTCCTTAAGTGCACAGTATGACAATGCCAGTTGTCAAAGAATGTTTTTTTCCTTGGTTAAAAAGGACAAGCTGAGCACAAAGTGGAAGAATGAAACCTTGAATTATCCATGTAAGATAGTTCATCCTGTCAGCTGGAGAGTTAGCCACTTTCAATTCTCTTACCAAATCATTTACATCTCTGGGCAGGGATAGGTGCGAGAACTTGGGGACAAGTTTCCTGAAATGTACGAGTCTGAAATGACACCACACAGAGTTTGGCTGATGACAGGATTAAGTATATGAAGCAGGGTTGGTCTCACTGTTTTCCTACAGCTGTAGGAACACAGAGACTTAAGCTGTACCAAGGGAGATTTAGGTTGGATGCTAGAAAAAAGTTTTTTACTGAAAGAGTGATAAAGTACTGGAATCATCTGCCTGGGGAGGTGGTGGAGCCACCATCCCTGGATGTGTTTACAAAAAGACTGGATGTGGCACTGGGTGCCAGGGTTCAGTTGGGCTCTTAGGGCATGGGTTGGACTCGATGATGTTAAGGTCTCTTCCAGCTTGGTCATTCTGTGATTCTTTGAAAATCACTTGACCCTTTGCCCCAGTCACCTTCTTTTCCTTCAGGCGTATAAAGCAGCAAGGTTTGGTAATGGTTTTACAGCTGCTCTGCCACACCTGATATGTTCTAAAACTGACTTTAGACTCCCCCTATAATCAACTTCTCCATCCTTTCAGTTTAGTTGCTCTTTCTTAAACTACTTCCCTCTGGAGATGCCCATTTCTCTGCAGCAATGCAGCAAGGAGACCCTTGTGGAGTGCCAGACCAGCCTTCCAGCAGCCAAATTAAGAGCTTTGGTTCACTTGATGATAGTTCAGAAAGATGAAGGAAAATAAGGAGTTTGACTTGGCAATCTAGAAGCAGTCACTGGCCCAGTAAAACAGAGAGCAAACAGTGCTGTATGTGCAGTGTACCTACAGTGGCTGTGCATTACAGTCAGTGAAATGGGCTGGAATCCACCTTGCTTTGAGATTAAAGGAGTAATACAACACTGAATATGACTTCAGACAAATATCTGGGAAGGAGCTGGTTCAAGCATTCATCCTGAACATTGGTGTTTTCTTAAATAATTATGTTATAAAAACCAAACCCTCCATCCACAGAGGAACCTGCTTTGTGGGCACTGCTGGTATTTCTGTTTCTAGATTATTTTATGTTGAAAAGAAAGAGGTATCCAGAGCTTTCCAAGCTGACAGAAGTTTTGGAGCACTCTGGGAAGCCAAGATCCTATTGTAAATCTAAGCTATAACAACTTGTACATCAGATTCTTTGCTCTAGACAAAGGAGTTTTTCTGGTTTTATCTCGTGGCAGTTCTAAATTTGCCACTTTCACTTTTTTGCCAGAACACTGCACTGCAAAGCATTCCAGCAGATCACCTACTACATTAAACAAAAGATAAATGTTCTGCCTAGCAGAACTTCTTTCCTTCTTACAAATGTCAGAAAAGAAGTCTGTTTATTTTACTGTGCTCACCTCTACAGAAGCAGAAAGATGTAGGGAAAAAAAAATATTGAGGCCTAAATCTCTCTCCAGACAAGTCTGTTACACAGAGCTGTTCAGGGCAACATATGACATTTGGCTAGAAAAATTACATGCAGACACATATCCAACCATAACAACAGTTTAATGCATCTTTTTTAATTATACAAAAGTCTCACCCCAATTATTCCAACATTAACAACTGATCCACTTGATACAAAACTAATTAATGCAGGAAAAACAGTAGAGGAATATGCCATTCATTTTTAATTAAAGATTATCACTGACAATCATAGTATGGATGGATTTGACTAATTATTATTGTAACTGGTGTTTTGTCCTGGGCAAATCTCTCCACACCTTGGCTATGCCACAGTGCACTTCCAGTACACACGTGTAAAACTGTCTATAGGAGCCTTTTACAAACAAACAGCACTGCTCAGTTTCAGCTGTCCTGAGTTAAACAACACTGAAATCATGGATAAATCATCAAGGACATTCAAAATGTCAGATGTGAAGCCTGTGTGACAAGAGGTGATCCCAAATAACTTGTCCCCAACCTACACAGCAAGTGCCTTAGAGGAGCCAGAAACAATGTGGAGGCACCAGGCCTTTCAAGACATTCCTGCTGAGTCCTTCCAAAGAGCACCCACCCTTCCCTGCCCTGCTCAATCATCTTCCCAGGCACCAAGTGCATCAGCAACTCAGGCTGTCTTCTCATCCTCTCTCACACAGTCTTCAGGCTCCACATCCCTGAACTCTTCTGTAACATTGAGAACCAGATTTCCTTTGTAGCAAACTGATACAAACAACATCTTTGTGACTACTGTCATGAACATGAAAATGCTGCAGAGTGCACATGGCTCAGAGACCATGGTCTGGGAGCCAGGTAACCTCAGCAGAGGAACAAATTCAGAGTCATAATCATTTGTTGCTTCCACTGAAAAACCTTTTAGGAACATGGGCTTTGTAGTGCTTGGGAGGCAGAGCTGTGAGCCTGGTAGCTCGAACATTGATCATAAAGTGAGGCAGGGACTAATCCCCTTCTAGCTGTTGTGACTGCTCAGTGATTAAGAGTCATTCTACCCTCATTAACTAACACTCAGAAATGGAAACAGTGCTGCCTGCTCTCAGCTCTTCTCCAGCCCATTCATTGTGTATAATGTACAGATTGGTCTCTTCTTGTTTATTCTGGGGAAGAAGGAGGTTGGCCACATTCATGAACCACCCCTGAATCCTCACTGTCAGCTTCAGTGGCTAAAATGAAGAATGGAAAAATGGCAGAGTTAAACACAAATAAGCAGAACAGTAAACCCTCTGTTTCAGTTCTTGTTACACCTGGAATCAATCACATTTCCACAACTGAAGCTGCACTACAATAGAAGTATGAGGTGCACACTTCTGCCCACTTACCTACAGCGAACCTATGCCATGCCTTTTTAACACTCCTGTGAATTCTGAGAGGCCTCCACAGACTGATTCATAATCCACTTTCAAATCCAGCTAGGGATTTTTATTTTATAAAGTATTTACTTGGCAATTTGCATTTAAACCTCCCTCATCTCTTCACAGGCAATCTGGGTTTTGGGTTTCTGTGGCTTGCTCTTTTAGAAAGCCAACCATTTGCAACCAGAGTCTACCATCAGATGCAGTACTGGCTGTTTTACTGGACATATCTTGTGTTTATTTTGTCAAATATCTGTAACACAACCAGTCAGTACTGCATGGAATTGTGTAACAACATGTCTATACTTCACACCACCCCTGTAAACTGAACTGGCCTCACTAACTCAAACCTTTCTGGAAGCATCTTCTACCCTAGGAGCATCTTTTTCAGGTAAGCCTTGGAGTTTTTCATTTTTTGTTTTTATCCAAGATTTCCTTCTGAAATCAGAGATCACAGATACTTCTCCTCACCAGCTGTCACCCTGCTAGGGCTTTCTATATCCATCTTCCTGCAACAGTTTAGCCAGAAAGCCCATTTCACCTCAGCTCTGGAGGTTTCTGGAGAAAGGATGTCCCCAAGTTTAACTGCAGGTTTCAGTCAGTTCCATTTTGAAAAAAGAAAGGACATTATGCAATCCTAACACATCCTCATGCATTACACATTACAGCTTTTCTCTTTTTTCAAGCATCTTGAATTCCAGAAAGAATGTATTAGTTTCACTCTTCCCTTTACATCTGCATCTTGGGCTGCCAGGCTATTTTGTATGACCTCATGCAGAATTATTCCCCCTCACTGGGTTACAATTGCAAATTCCTACATATCCTGGAGCACAAATGCTATGCAGTAGAATTAATTTCTACTTTCTCCATACCACTAAGGAAACTGGATTGTTCTCTGAGCAACACAAGCCATGATGCATTGTTTCCTATGGCGCTGTGCCTGGGCTGTGATTTCCCTGGTGTGTGTTAAGGGCTGAAGTCATTAGATGGCATTTTGCTCCCTGGGGGAGGCTGCTCCACTGATGTTTCTTCCCCAGTTGGCTGTTTTCATCAGTTTTTGGCCAGTACAACTTCACTCTACCAATGCAGGACTGGGTTTCCTCTGTTTCCCTCACACACTATTGTAACTTCTCCCCCATGTTTGTGTGCTACTCCCAGTTCCTTCCCTTCCCTCAGAGTCCAACAGAAAAGCTACAGCTCCCTACATGTTCTCTGCCACTGCAGCATCCCCCAAATTTTTGTCCCCTCCAAATCACAAAGCCCATTAATCCTCACACATGCTTCCTGATTTGCAGGCTAGCCCCTGTTTTCCTCTCTTCCCCTCGAACTCAAACTTCACCTCCAGTGCACCACTATCTCCTACACACTGCCTTTATCAGTATCTTACAATAACTTCACATTTCTACAATGTCTCTACACTCCCACCCTGCCATATTCTCCACATTGCCCTTGTCCAGCACATCTCCTGCTTCCTTTCCAGCCATACAAGGAGCAGGGATGCCCTGAGTGCTGGGGGGATGTGTCCCCACTGCTGGGCTGGCTGGCAGGCACTCGGTGGTTGGCCCAGGGACACACACCCCAGTCAGGGACTGAGTGCAGGGTCACAGCCAGCCCTACACCACAACGTGGCTGCAAGCAAATGCTTCAGTGGGAGGCATCTGCTTCCCCTGCACATCAGTAGTGTGCAGGCATGTGATCACAACAGATATGCTTGGCTGAAAATAGCTAATGGGTCGAAGAGTTATGAGAGGCCTGACATTAACAGAAAATGAGGCTGCACAAGCCTTATGTTGTTGAGAAATTAGGCCAAAAAACCCCATTTATATTTTGTCCCACATCACCACCACCACCACCATCTTTTCAGTTGAGATCATTCTACTTCTCTTCTTTCTCCTCTCTCTTGATTTTTCAGTGGGTGATTATTATAATCTATTTCATAAACAGCTCGCTTAATGATTTTTGTTCTAATTTTCAAGAAGAGAAAGTTATATTTATTTATCTTCATTTATAAAAATTTAAAATTAAAAAAAAATTAAAATAAAACTGGCTATTTATACATCCAGTATTAGTGGTTAATTCTCTGAGCAGCTCTACCCTCTTGTGGTCACAGCTTAGCTGCAGCCAAATGAAAAACTTGCTAATATAATCACAAATGTGTCCACATGTAGGCACAGTACATGAAAGAGACTTAAAATAGAGGGGCATGAAGACTTAATCTATGACAGAAATTTAAAATCCTGTGGGAATCAGAGATTCTGAAGATTCAATCTTTCTTTTCCAGCAATTAAAATCTAGGATTTTCATATGAGCAAGAAATTTCATATTATTCATAGTGTTATCCCACATTATTTTTTAACCATTTGTCTAAACTGAAATACAGCCAAATAATTTTTAAGATATGCCCTGCACACTAGCTACGTAGAGAAATATTTTCTTTTTGAGAACATGAAGAGATCATTTTCTGGAATAGCTCTGAGTCCTGGGGCCTTTGACATCTGCCTGAGATTGAGGTGCTTGTCAGCTGGAAAGGCCAAGCATGCCAGGCTGCCTCCCCTGGGTCAGCCCTTCCCACAGCTCTACAGTCTGGCACAGGAGTCAGGACTTCAATCACAGAGGTCAAAACTAGCTGGGATCGGGATCTCCTGGGCTTCCGACTCTGTGGTTAGGTATTGAAAGCAGGTTACCAGTGACTCTCTCTTACCATGCACTTCCTTGGTTGTTTCAGCCAGGATGTTCAGTGAAACCGGAGCTGGGATGTAATGAATGCCTGTCAGAAATCCTGGTGGGATGAACTGACGCAGAGGAGTGTAGTATCCTTGAGGGAAATCTCCAGCTCCATCTGGAACCTGGGGAAACACATGAAGCAGATCACCTTCCATCTAAAGACCCTCTCCAGGATACACCTGCGTTATCAGACCATTTCTGGGTTTTTGTCCATATGCTGCCATGTCAGTGCACATATTGGCACGTGGAAAGCCTGTGCACAGGATAATATGCTGCAACTGAGGAGCAAGAACTTCTCAGACTATGTCAGAGCAAAACTGACCCTTTTAAGTCCTTGTCACCTGTTCTAGCATCTCATTGGAGTAGTTGGTTTAAACCAGGAGTAGCCATCTACTTTCTCAGTAACCCCTAAAACGTGACAGGGAATTTCTATACAAGCATAATCTATTCTTTATTGTCTTGAGGCAGATCACTCTACCTTAACATCAACTGATTAGTTGCACTGAAAGCAGGTCAGATTATTAACATCATCATTTGCTAATGTTTTCTTCAGTGCAATGTATCAAAATGCTATGAAGTAACTGATAAGGCAAAAGACTCTTCATGGTTACTTCACCAGAGAGAAGGCAGCTAAAATAAAGCAGTATTAGCACAGGTAATTAAAAGCATGCTACTCACCGATACAGTGGTTGCATTCCCTGGCACACAGCTGCTAGGAATGTGTCGGAATCCTCTCTGAAGTGATATCCCTGGAGGTGATGGAGCTTCCCCACTGCTTGACTCATTGATGGCAAATCCCAGGGAAAATGGGTGGTAAGGATATACCCCAGAACACCCCGGGTACACTTTTGGGATTTCTCTCTCTAGGTATTCTGGGTTGACAGTGTATTCTGGAGGAAAAGCAGGGTGAGCTAGGGAACAATAAGAAAAGAACAAATAAAATTATCCATGAAATTTTATGGAGGTAAGTAGAAGTAGATGCAGGAACTTTTCTGTCATGTGCGCTGTGAAGTTTATCCTTAGTAAAGCACTGGCTGCAGAATCTTATTCTTTCAGTACATCAACAAGAGCAAAACAACCTACCTTTTGAGTCTAGTTGTACTTAAAACAAAATTCCACATAAACAGCAGAGTTCTAACTTTCTAGCGTTCTAATAATGCAGTCCTATCTGTCACTTCTTAGGTTAATTTACAGCACACTCAGTTTTAGGGTCATACACAAACAAATCAGAAGCAGAAATTAGTTACTTCACTTTTCATTTTGCATCTTGAATATTATTTAGCCTCTCTGAAATTTTAGGAAAAAGAGTGGCTATTTAAATGTAAATAGGGTCCTTCTTGTCTGCCCCATCCTCCGATTGGCAGAGAAGGGAAAGAATTTCCTTTGAAAGATTTACTTCTGGAGTACTGTAATTTGTGCCTAATCTTTTTTTGAAGTTACTCAGCAGGTTAGAAATGTTAAGGGAAGGAACTGACAGACATCTCTATCACCACTGTCTCTATAAACATACTTTTATTCCAAAACAAAGCTAAAAAGGGTAACTTATTGACAGTATTCTCTGGGGACTGCAGATGTCCAAATAAGTCTTCTCAGAACAACATTTTGTCTTACAGGCTGCCAACTCTCCAGAGGCTCAGATTCATGACTACTGCCATCAGTAAGAATTTCTGCAATATTCTTATAGTAATAGAATGGAGTTACTATAATAAATTAGACAAGTCACATTAAAGACTCTATTAAAGGAAGCCATTTAAGAGATGACAGACCATACAACTGCTCCACCTGAGAAGTTTATGCCCTGCTCTTAAATACCAAATGCACTTTTATATCAAGTCATCCCAACTAAATTTAGTCTTTGCTACACGTATTAAGTAAGGAAAAAAGGTCTTTTTCTTTTAGTGCTAGCATGACATGCTAGCTACAGACAGCTGAACTTAGCTTTCTTTTTGCTGGAATTTTGTGCCTGTGAGTTTATAAACACTGTGACAGCACTCAGAGAAACAAGCGGAGCAGATCCAGTTTTGTTGCACTCCCAGACTAATTTCCCTCTCAGTGAAAGCCACTTTGCCTAAGCCTCGAGCTCGCAAGGGGCGGCGGGGCCGAGCACGCTGCTCCCGCACGGCGCTGCGAAGCTGCCAGGGACGGGACGAGGCTGCAGAAGCCACATGGCAGCCCAGCGCCCTCCGGGAAAGGAGAGCGGGACAGAATGCAGGAGCGAGCGGCTCTCTGGGCAGCCGGAGCCGCAAGTGGCACGTTTGACAGGGGAAAGAGAACAGAGGGGAGATGCTGGGAAAAACTCTGGACAGGTCCTTACCGTCGTCCCTGAAGGGAGGTGGCGGTGGCGCCCAGCATGCCGTGCCCTTGCCGCCGCTGTCGGGCTGGGCGCCCTTCTTCCTCTCGTGGCTGCAGTGCTCGGGGGCCCCGTCCTCCCGGGCAGCCGCCCCACGGCCCTCGCCCGACGGAACGGGCTCCGCGCCCGCCCTGGCCGGCGGCTCCGTCTCCTGCTGCCTCAGCGCCTTCTGGGCTGCCATGATCTTCTGGCGCTCGGTGATGAGCGAGCACTTCTCGCACAGGCACAGCTTCCAGCGGCAGTGCCCGGCGTGGCCCTTGACGGGCACCACGAAGCCGTGGTTGCGGCAGCGGGAGCACTTGGGTGCCCGCAGCGCCTTCGCCGTGGCCTCGGCCGCCTCCATGGCACCGCAGCGACCGCCCGAACCCCCCGTCAGGCCCTCCCCGTCCTCTGGGCTTTTATACGGGACAGGGGGGGCTGCCCGGCATGTAACAACCCGGGCCGGGGGGCAGGAGAGCCCACGGCAGCGGGTGGGGAGCGCCCTGCGCCCCGCGGCCTCCCTGCCCTGCGCCTGGCACGGCTCCCCCGGGCACCCCCTACCCGGGCCCTTTGGTGCGGGCGGGAGCCGAGCCCAGGCATGGGGGCTGAGCCTGCAGGAGCTGCGGGGGGCACGGGCCCCACGGGCGGGTACCTCGCTCTGTGCCGGTGCTCGCCGGCGTGGGGGGTTTGGATGGAACCCGTGTGCACGGACGGGAATGTGCTGTCCCTTACAGTAGTGCCCTAAAAGTTAATTTTCCCTTTTGGCACGTTAACATCTGCACCCACTTTCATACACCTCGTGCATTCGGTTTTAATATGCACGAGACCTCAGTCCCGTTTTGTTTCCAATTTGCAGCATGCTTCTCTTGATGAGGAGGAGTGACTGCCTCAGCAGAAAAAGAACACTTTCATCATTCTGTTTTTCAAAAGAAGCTACTAAGATGAAGGTGGAAAGCATATGTCATTCCAAAGATCTGTCTACTTTTCTCAGAATTCCTTATTCTCTGGAAACAAAAGCAGGCTTACAGTTAGAACTAAGGAATGCTCCAGTTCTAGTATTGCTTTGAAAGCGCTTGTTATTTGTTACTGCTGGTAGCTGCAAACCCATGGTTTACACAGTAGCCCATTTCAGGAGAAAACTCCCCACTTTGCAACGTTAGGCACAACGCTGCTGAGTTTTCTCGCTTATACAACAGCTGTTTTAAAATCTTAAGGTGGCTATAGCTTCTATGTTAAAGAGAACATGATAAAAATTAATCACCAAGTGGTAGTGAAGCTTTCTACTAAGTTTCAAGAGAACCAGGTAGCATCTCTCTGCTTGCTCTGAAACAATTCTAACTGCAATGGAGTTTGTTTCACAAACCTGGCAGAAGAACCCTTCCCTTGGTGCAAAGATTCCGGGAAAGCCTTTGTGCAGCCTTCAGCACCTTGGGGGGTGAGGCCCCAGCAGAGCAGGCCCGTTAGGGATTTGGCAACACTGTGGTTTGGCAGCAAGTCTTGTCTGCAGTGAGCAGCCAGCCCCTGTGCCCGCCGCAGCTCAGCCGAGATTTCAGCCTTCTCACTTGCAGAAGACCCAGTAGGATTTTGCACCGAAGTCCTGCAGGTTTCCAGCAGGATTTTGCCAGGGCCTTGATCTTCCCACACTCATTCTAAATATTGACTCTGTATTACATATAGACAGATAAAATATTCCTAATTTTATGCTCCATATTTTTACTCAATGCTCAGGGTTGTGCTAGTTTAGCTGTAGAATGAAAGAGGATGGATGACACATTTTAAAAAACTGTAATTATATCTTTTCATAGATACCCAATCTGTGTTCCTTTGGATACTTGAGCAGAGGGGGAAAAAGGTAGGCAACATGTATTTTTCTCAGTAATTTTCTATTCTGAGTCACATAATACTATTCTTCAAGACATTTACTCAAATACACAGAAATGTATCTCTTCTCTTTCTAAAATGGCGTACCAGCCATGGGCTGTACCAGTTTCTTCACTAATTAAACCACATCTTTCAAAGTCATGGGGATTTTTCTTTTGAACAACTTCCGCCTAAACATTCAAGATTTATTATACTCTCCGTATAGTTTGTTTCAAACATAACTAGACTTGCTTTTGGTAGAAAAGTGAACATTTTACTTTGCTTGTGAGGTAAATCCTTATTTCTGCAGGCAGTTCAGAGAATTCTGTTACTCCAATCCTGTTATGTTTTTGTCTATGTATTTGAGTTAGCCTAATCACACACTGTAAGAAGACCATAACAGAGAGAAGATAATACAATTTCTAAATACATTTTTGGAATGAAGTGTAGACTTGTATGTGGATGCAGCTTCATGTCTATTATAATTTTCTTCTCTGTTCACATTTGAAAGAAAATGAGGCTCAATAAAGACTCTTCCAAACTTAGTTTTCTCTAGCATTTAATATAACATATGGTGTGAGCAGAACATAAAGTGTGTAAAGAATTGTGTATAAAGTAGCATTTATAAGAATTATTGTCTTGCCAAAATGAAAGGAAGGTAACCTGCTGACTTTATGTTATTGAAATAAATAGCAATAATATCTCTACTCCTTTCCAACTTCTGAATCATATAAAGTGTGTGGTTTTGGTGTGCAGTTTGCTTTGTACATGAGACAGTGAGGAAAAGCAATGACTTAGCTAAAAGGGAACAAATCAAAAGACTGTCATAAAAGTGAATAGCAGAAAATTGGGGTTTGGGTTTTTTTCCTCCTTCTCAGACTTTCCAGCTAATATTCATAGAAGAAATATTTTTTGGCAAGAAAATTGTTCTGTCGCAAGAAAATTGTTCTGACATTTCAGAGAGCAGCAGCAACTTAATCAAGACATTTGTTCAGTCTAAGGTCTCCATTAATAAATATTTCCACACTTGGTCAAAATACATTTTCTTATACATAAAAAATCAAGAGTATCTTTCAAATTTTTAAGATATCACATATGAAGTTAAAAATCCTCTATTCAAAAATTACCTTTTAATCTTTGTAGTTTGGAAGTATCCATTATGGACTGTCATAAGTTATTTTATAAAAATTGATACAGTAGTACTACTATCAGGTCTTCTCCATTATAACTGTGCAGAACTGTATTTACAGCTCAGCCAGGGCATAATCAATATGTGGAGAGGCAGAACTGCCCAAGAAGAACTCTCACCTTCACCTGTCCCAGAATATCATTTTAAGAAGTAGCACATTTTTAGCATCATCATAGTTAGAAGCTCCTTATAAAAATTATGAAAGAGTTTCAGAGGTGCTCTGGCTGACCTGCAGTACCAAATCCCCTCTTGCTGCTGAGCTCCCAGCAGCACACATCCATCAGTGCTGCCACAGACCTGCAGGGCTCAGCTCTCTGCTGACAAGCTCACGAGGTTGTCTGATCTTGCCCAAAACAAGCCTACATGACAATGAATAAACTTCTTCCAGGCACTTCTGTACACTGTATATTCCATTTTTCTAATCAGGGTGAAATTGTACTGTAGTAAACTTTTTTTTTTTTTTAATGTGAGGGAAAGTGCAGCATAGAAACAGTGCAAGATGATTATATTCTAACTACCTTAAAATTTGAAATGGCTGAAATGTGTTTGGGTTAAACCTTTTTAAAATCTGGTTGCAGTAAAGTTCTTTAAACTGAAATAAACAGATTTAACTTTTCAATTCTATTTCAGCATCAATTCCTTTATTTTAAAATGTTGTCTTCTGTAGTGCAAGCAGGAATTCCACTGAGGTGTGTGGGGTTTTATTGTTGTTGTAGTATTTAAACCAGTTTTAACCAGAGCACCATTAGATGTTGACTTTCATCTGCTATATCAAAAAGGTGAAACTCTATGCTGTGATCAAAGAAAATTGGATGGAGTTTATACATATTTTAAAGTCTTAAAAATGTATCAAAGTTATATAAGCACTTCTGGTTTCTTTAACAAACACAACTAAAATAAATCTTGAGTACTTAAAATTGAGTATCTTTTTAACGTATAACAGTTCTTAAATATGAATAGCAGAGACTTTATTATTAACACTGCTGTTTGTTTATTGTAACAAGATCTTTATTTAAGAGAAAAGAAATAGTGATTAAACTGAAAGCTGTGTGATCTGGCTATTTCATGAGTTCCAGAAGGGTGGGGTGGCCCTGTAGAGAAATGAAAACCAGCAAGGAAATCAAACACGTAGCAGTTCTTATTCTGCATCAATAATCCTCTCATATAAGCAAGAAATAAAATGCATTAAGGGGAAAAGAGTGAGACAGACATAAATACACATGCACACACACATGTGGATGCTTTCCCCAAATGAATGATAGAGTATTTAAAGATCCCTATCTAGAAAAAAAATAGATCCATGGTAAAAAACTTCTATGGGACAAGTTCAGTCAGTTTCCAATAAATAAAGACCACTGTATCATCACAGCCTGATTGTTTGCTTATTTTCCATGTCTAAGAAAGTAATTATCCCTTCAGAAGAAACATTTTGTTTCTGTAGAAGGTCACCTTTGTAGGCATTAATAGGAAAAAGAGTAACTGAAAACCCAGAGGATAGTCCACTCTGATAGTGCTATGGCAGCTGCAGGGGTGCCTTAGTTACAGCACCATTTTACTTCAGTAAGCTCCCAAATTTAGTGAGTTTTATACTGGATGGCATTCAGCTTGTCAATCAGTCTTCAGCCTAGAGAAATAAACACATTTCTAATCCAGAGTCCTCATTCTCCTTCCCTTCAGCTATAGTTCTTGTCATATTATCTTAGACAAAAAGAACAGAAAATCATATTTGAATTCTCCCAAACAGCAAAAAAAGGATTTCATGCAGAAACAGTCACGCTCTCCACAGTAAGTAGGTGTCCCGTTTAGAGTCATCTTTGCTTAGCACCTATTTTGTGCTGAAATTGTCATATTACCTTGTCAGCAAGCCTAAAGCAATGCTAATGGATGGATAAGGCAGGAGACAGCTGAAAGACCACTACAAACTTCAAGTGTACTTGCTGTGGGCAGGATTCCATTTGTGATTGTCAACACTGGTACATATCCCACATTTTCTAAATGCATTTCTCCACCTCACATCTGAATTAGATTTCAGAGTATCTGAAGTAACCTAAACAATGCAAAATAAATAAAACCATCTGTTTGCCATAATTTCTTCCTCTTCAGCCTGGGCCCTTCACAGATACTTCGGTGAAGCCAATAAAAATGAAATTACCAAATAGTAGTTACTTACCAGCATAGAATGAGAGACTATCATCAAAATGTTTAGCTTGGAGACAGAACAGACAAGAGTAGTGATGATTAATCTCTGGCTTGCATGCTGAAATTGATTTCTGGTATTCACACCAATAGAACATTGTCTGGTCTTTGGGGATGATTCTGGGAATTGATAGACTCCCAGTGAGATGATAAAGCTTCTTGCTGGCTCCTTAAACCTGTATGTCAGAGAGAAACTGGTTTGTAGTAGGGAAGAGAATGCAAGTGCCAACAGTGATGAATTTGCATTAGCTCATTCCAGCCAGGCATACTGAAGGATGCTGTTTAAGAAGCATTCCCTCTCTGTAATTTCCACAAAATTTTTCTGTGTATAATGACAGAATAATCTTTCCAATTTAATATAATCTTGTAGATTATACATACAGTGAACGTACATATATTGGAGATACATCTTCACAGGAGAGGACTTTTGCAAATATGAACATAAAAAGTTAAGTTGAAAGGATGCCTGCCTGTTTCCAAACTGAGGGAGTAAAGCTCTCCTGCCCTGACAGATTTATGCCCTTGCTGTGTTAAGACAACTTGCGTTTCTCTCTTTCCAACATGAAATGTGTTGGGGAGCTACCTCAGCTGGCTCCTGGAACTTAAAAGTCCACTAACGCAATGTAGAAAGTAAACAGTGGAAGAGGAAATAAAATCAATGCACTGATAGGGCATCATCCATCCTCTTTTCTACCTCCTTGAACCAGCAAATTAAAAAAGAAGTCCACTTATTCAACAGAGGACTGCAAATCACCTGTGGCAGCAGAGATTATGGACAAAGAAGACATCAAAGTAGCAGACAGCTGACCAGCAGCTTTGACAGATATAATGATAAGCATGCACAGGTGTGAGGCCATACGAAAGTATTTCCACTGCAGAAACAAGAGGGAAACCAAAGAGGCATATTTCTTTGACATTTCATCCTTTGCCATCATGAAATCCGACTATCTCTCATCACAATAAATGAAAATATTTGCAAGATTAGCTATTATGAAGCATAGAAATAACAGAAGCAGACAATAGGTTGTTAGCAGTATTTCCTTTGAATCTAAATCAAACTTGATTTTAAGTCAGGAAAGTTTAGTTTGATCAACTCCAGAAAACAAATAGAAAAAGACACCAAATCATCTCTTCAATTTTCCCTGGAGCTGTGGGACCCAACTGTCACAAAAGGTTGCCTGTAGCTGCAGGGTTGTGCTGTTGGAAAGATTGACCTCCACAGCAGCGGCTGCTGCAGGCAGACCCTTGTTGAGCTCTTTCTGGGCAGCAGCCTGAGCCCGCTCCCCTGGGCCACTGCTCAGGGAAGGGAAGGGAAGGGAAGGGAAGGGAAGGGAAGGGAAGGGAAGGGAAGGGAAGGGAAGGGAAGGGAAGGGAAGGGAAGGGAAGGGAAGGGAAGGGAAGGGAAGGGAAGGGAAGGGAAGGGAAGGGAAGGGAAGGGAAGCCAAGCGCCCTGCAGCAGAACATGCGGCTTTCACCCATGCAGAGCACAGCTGAGAGGAACCTCTCAGCCCTCTCCCGTGCATGTGAAATAACAGGAAATACAAGGCCAGCAGTGGTGGGAAGTCACGGTACCTGATGGTTGGTGATGAGCAATGATCCTGCTTAATGATCCCTAGATTTGGCAGAATAGCAGCAGTTGTCTCTTTCTACATGTGTATTGTCATCTTTAAAATACCAGCACCAGCGAACGCACACACTTTTATTTAAAATTAAATACTGGAGGGTGGGAGTCTTATCAAAATCACACATTTAAGCTGAGGACAGGAGGTGCATTTGTGGCAGGAGGAGTGGAATGCCTGCTCTGTCATGCCAGGGCAATAACCCCGGGACAGGGAGTGGATTTCATGCACGGTGTCCCAGCTCTATCCTCAGCCTCCACCACCAGAAATGTCCTTATTCCCAAAGCTGAGTTTCCTTTCAAAGCAGTTTGAGCCCACAGATTTCACACTGCAATCAGTTTGCACACAACAGGACTGTTGTCTTAAAGTTTATTAGGATTCCCTTAACATATGATGACTGTTTTCCCTGGATAATGGACCTGAAAATGTTGATCTGGAACACGCCGTTTTTCAATATTACAGTAAACTTCCTCACATATTTAATATAAGATTTATCTTGCAATATTTAATGGAATAAAAGCACGAACATGAATACACGTAATAAAGTGAATTAATACATTCACATAAAGATGAGTGTTCCTGAATAAAGTGTGTATCTATAAGGTTTATTGAAATTGCATGGTAACAATATTTATATTTTATTTTAGCATTCTTTACCTTATAACTCATACAAAACCAAACAAGTTTGGTATTCTTGAGCACACTGTATTCTTAAATTTGAAGTGTTAATGATAGTGACTCTTATTTGCAGTTGGCAAAAATGTTCACAGAATATTTACTGGCAGGCATCCAAAAGTTTCCTGCTCTTTAATAGAAAATCTATACATGCCTGTACTGTACAAATCTGTATGGCAGTTTAAATTATTAAGCAGAGATAAGAGAGTAGATGTAATATATGCACCAATTAGACACAATATCTATCTTTTACAAAGGTACCAGTTAAGAAAAATAATTATTTTTCTTTAATAAATAAGACAACGTCATAACTAAAATAAAATATTTGTGTCCATTCTTAATTCAGACAAGCCTCAGTCAGTACACAGATCCTAATCTTCACTTTTCCCAAGTGTTATTTGTTGTGTTATCCTTTTAAAAGGAAATCTTATCTAAATGAGTTTTGCTTGCTGTAAAAAGTAGAGATTACCATGAATATTTGTGTTGAGGTAGTAAATAAAGTGTAATGTGGATCTTTAAGGGAAATAATTAGGTATCCATCCTCTCAAAATTACATATTTTAGTGTTGATTTATTTGCCACGTTATCATGACATTGATCTATCCAGCAGTCTTGTGATTCAAAATGGTGAAGTGGTGAATATTATAGATTTTTAATGCCTTGATAATAAGTCTGGGGAAAGAAGATGAACTAAGATGAACTATCTTCATTATCTCAGTAAGAGAAGCTTTCCAATTTTTACAGCACACTTCCACCTAGCACTCCGACACAGAGAATAAAAATAAATGTTCAATGTGAGATTCCAGGAATGCCTTGTACAGTTGTATTAATAATTTCATATATCTACTAGCAATACAAAATCTAAAATATTTTAAGATTTTGTTCAGCTTTGCCACAGATATCTTCAGAGCAGTGATTTACAGGTAGCCTCTGTTCAACTAATGGATCTGTTCCATGTTTGGTTTCCAAGTGCTGAGCTCCTGCTGTTGGTTTTTCATACCTATGTTATATGCTTTTAAATTTAATTCCCTTTCTGTTATTCCAGTTGTCACAATATCTATTTCTTTCCTGTTTGAGCCTTTAATCCTCTTCTGTGGTAGTAATATCTCTCAGTGTTTGCTTTCTGCAGAATTTCATTAGCATACTTTTTGGCGGCAGTCATTACTGCAAATATTAAATAAGGCAGATTCCAGTATTGATCTTTCAAGAATTACAATCATATCCTCCCCTGAGAAAACAATTCCTCTTCTAGCACAACCAAGGGCTTTTCCTGCTTTAGCATTTTATTCACAACTTTCTTTGCAGAAGCTTCTTTGCAGATTGATCTTATCTGCATTACTTTCTGCTGATTAAAGCAATGGATTTAATCAACAGAGATACATTCACTCATTCACTCAACCTTCTATTTTGTTCCATTTTCCTTTTTTTTTTTTTTTCCTACTCACATGGATGTTTTTCTTAAAGCAAAAACCTTCTAAATTCTTGAATATTGTTGAGGTCACTCTTGTGTCTTCTGGTTATACATTTTTCCCCTTTCAGAAATCTTGGTGAGAGGTTTGCTTTTCAGCAGTGCTCTGCCACCAGTCAGCAGCTTTATTAAAAATTCTTGCTGCTGGACATGCAATTTAATGTGCCAGTTCTTTCAGAACCCAGGGACAGAGATTATCCTGTCCTTCAAATTTCAGTGCTTTAAGCTCTTTTTTTTTTACCTCACATATAATAATTTCCATTTCGATATCCACATTTACATTTACATGTTACATTTACATGTTACCTTTTTTTTTGTAGATAGTTTTATCTTTTATTGCAAAGTCCCTGACAAAGAAATTCTTACTAGGATTTCTTTTCATAATAAAGGTCCTTTGATAAATTACAGTTCTATGTGAATTATTAGGGCTTTGCCAAAACAAATTAAAACCCCATAGTTTTAGGATTTGTGGGGTTTTTTTTACAACCAATTTGATATATAAACTTTACTATGAAAAGAAAGAAACAGTTACACATACATATATGTTATGCATGTAGTCGTTCTGTGGCAATGTCACTACTATCAGACCATGTACTATTTCGAATCCAAATGCATCTGAAAATAACTTGATTTTTGAAATGGAAATGGCAGAACTGAACAGGAAACACTGCAATTAAATGACTTGCAGGATTAGGGAATTCATTCTGTTGGCAGAGTATTTAATTCAGGAGCCTGCACTGCATCCCTCCAAGCTCCACAGGACAGAGTAAGGTGTTTTGGGAATTACAAAACCTCACAGATGTACAAAGTTTACTTACTCTATACTTAATAACAGGGAAATAAGGAGAAATTGCAAGACTGTGTACCTGGCAGAAAAGGTTTTCCAAAAGAAAAAAAGGTTCCATGTAAACATGAATGTTGGGAACAGCTTATATGGAAATTTTAGTCAAAATGCTGGGAAGGGAACCACAAGGGTGGTTGACCCCCCTCCACCCAGTTCAGCCCCTCAAACTCACTGGGGCAAGCAGAGCTCCTGCAGTTCATGTTGCAGCTTTGAGGCCTGGGTGCCCTCACTACTGAGTTCTTTGTGTCTGCACAATGGAAGCCTGGATGCAACAAATTCTATTTAAAGAACGTGGCACTGCAGCAGCAGCAGCAAACTCTGCCTTGATCTCCCTCACAAGGCCCCTTCCCGCCCTGCAGTGCGGCCGCCATTTTGATGTGCGGAGGTGTGAGGGCAGAGCGCTCTCCCCTCACGGCCTTCAGCTGATCCTCTCTGGCTCTAGGGCTGGTGTGCACCTCACAGCAAGGTGAGGGACATTTTTATGGCAGTTTTATTGCTCCTATGCACGTTGGGGTTGCTCAGGGGTCCCTGCACACCTGCCAGCCCAGGTGCCTCAGCAGGACCCTCCCTGCGCCTCAGGAGGGGCTCAGGTGCGAAAAGAATGTGGTCACCTCAGGCGAAAAATGGAGCCCAGTGCTACTGCGGCTGTGTGTGGCACACCTGGAAGGGAAAAACACCCCGAAAGAGAGGAAGAAATAGAAAAAGAGACACAAAATATGGAGTAGCTAAAGTGGGCATTGCATTCCTTCCACAAAGGAAGCATGAAGCCATCCTTCAACGAGGTGCTGTGCCAGGGGAAGCGCAACATGGCCACCCGGCGAGAGGTGCACTGCCACCAGCCTGGCAGATGGTGCAAAGCAGCAGTGCCCAGGAGGAGCAGGCACAGGCTGAGAGGATCCCAGCCCTCAGGGGAAGAAGCCATCGAGGGAAAGGTTAGTTTTTTAACTGGGGTGTTTCTTTCTGGCGTTGTGAGGGTTCTTGGCTGCAGCCACCATTATGGCGCCTGCTGTTTTTGTAGTACCTGGGCAACAGTACGTGGCTGCGGGGCCTCATTTACCACAGCTCAGGGGCAAAAATGAGAGGGGGAGAGGGAACCAGGCTAAACCTGGGTGGTTACATTCTCTCAGAAAATAAGTCTCCTGAAGCCCTCAGCTCCTCAGCTCTTCCTTGGGCAAGGAGATTTCTTCAGCCTCCTTAGCCCTGGCAGAGTTGTTCTGTGCTGTGGTTATAAACTCTTTTGAGGATGAAAGGGCAGGGGCAGGAGGGCAGCAAGGGCTACCAGCCCCTGGCATCATTAGCCCTGCTCAGGAGTCTGGCACCAGCAGCTTTATCCTTGGCATTGCCAGGTCTGTTCTATCAGCCAGGGCTCTCCCTGGTAGGAGCTGATGTGCTGCTGCTTGGAGTCTCGGAAAGCTCGAGACAAAATTTCTCTGTGTGGCAGGTGAATCTAGATAAAGAATCCATGGAATGGGTTGCAGGGGATGTGGGTGCTTGTGCTTTCTCAGCAGAGTGCTGTTTCTAGAAATTCAAACTAAACTAGACAGTTCTGTCAAGAAAATGTTATCAGCTCCTGCTAGATTTTATTCCTTGATGCCAGGCTTTTATACTTTGTTTCTGTCACAGTGGCAGGTGGAATTTTCATAGGGATAAAAGTGTTCTTGGCAAGGAATAATTAGCAGAATATTATGGATTAGGTGGGTGTTCCCTGTGCAAGGACAGAACCAAAGCAAAACTTGTGAGGAGAAAGAAAAGGCTGCAGTGACAATTTTGTCCTATTGTTGGTTATATTCTCAGTGACCTGTAAAATCAACAGAGCTTTTAGTGTTTATAATGCATCAGGCATAATAATAAAAGAATTGTACATGTGGAGGGAATGGAGTTGGAAGCACTGCTTCAGGAAGTGCAGCCAGGTCCAAAAGAAGCTGCTGCTCTGTGCATGCAAGGTCTGTGTACACAGCCCTGGATTGCAGAGTACAGCACTTGTGCCCCAAGGGCCCTTGGTTTACTGGGTTCTTCAGACAGCTGAAAATCGTCTCATTAATGTCATTATTGATAGCAAAGGAAACGTTCTTAAATTGCTTTTCAGAGAGGATAAAATACATAATTAAACATATTTCAGAATTCTTTTTCATTATATTGAGTCTATTTTCTTTATCTTTTACTTGAGCTCCTGAACATCTTTATCTATCTAAGCAGACAATACATTTTTAATTAATAGCCAGTAAAGACCTGAGGATAGAAATAGAATCCTACAAAAAGATTTCTGTTGTGCTTTATTATATGAACAAATCTCCAAAGAAGACTTTTAATGTCCTAGTTTTTCTCTTTGAATATTCTTATTCCTCTGAGTAGAATCCAGCTTGGACAGAGGTTAGTGCACTTGATGCCTGGCTGGGTCATTTTGCTGTCAGGTGTAACTGCACTTGCCTGTGGCATTCTTTCTCTTTGTTGAAAAAATTGAGTATTTTTGACCCCACACATCCCCTTTTCTCTCTGTTGCCAGCAGGCTGTGTGCAGTGTTGGCATATCCAGACCATTTCCAGAGATTTTCCTGCAGTGGATTCCTCATAAAACTCAGAGCTGATCAGGGTACCCCGGGCTATGGAGCAAAGTGTTGCTGCTGTCCATCCCTTCACTGTTACTGCAGTGATAAATATTCCTTTTGGGGCCACTCTTAACACTGGGAGCTGTGTTCAATGTGGCAGAAGACTGAGTTCATTTGGGCACTTTGCTTTATTTGGGCATTTTGCTGCAAACAAATGAATTGATTAGAACTTCTCTAATCAATGCAAGGTGCCGTGGCAGGGAGGTTCAAATCACATCTCATCCATCCTTTCTCTAGAATAAAGAGACAGTAAGATAAATTTATTTACAAATCTCAGTATGCAGCCACTGCTCTGTCTCGATACAGTTAATTTCAAAGAAAATGTTTGTTCTTTCTGCCTTGTTTCCAATGTTTGGAATTTCAGATGTAGTCTATTTCCAAATGCCTTGTTATGGTTCAATGTTTGGATTTTCAGATGTAGTCTATTTCCAAATGCCTTGTTATGGTTCATACAGGTTCAATTTTCCTTAGTCTCTGTAACACTCTGGTATAACTTATTTGATAAAACAATTTAGTTGTTTTTAAAGAGAGCTCACATTAAACCTGTTTTGATTGATTCCTACTGTGCGTCCCAGCAGCTCTCAGGGAGGTTTATTCGTCCCTCCTCCCAGTGGGATTCAGCCAGGTTTGCACCGGAGCTCGGATCTGAAAGCTGCGGGATGGTTCCTAACAAAGTCGTTCCGCCTTCGGATCAGTAGATGGAGCTCCAAGATAAATCGTTCCAGCCCTGAAGCGTTGCAATCAATTAAACGTAACAGCTGTTAAGAGACCGCAGTAATTACAAGGCTAAATGATATCCTTAAATAATCACTTGGGATTTATACATCTTATTCCTTAAATCTTATCATACATACATGGAGGTTTGTTAGGGAGAAAAATAAATTTAATTCTGTGCCTCTCTGCCAGATCCCTCTGGTGTCTTTCCAAGTGTTTAGAAGACTGAATGATAGCCAAAGTCATGCATGTACTCTTGGCTACAGTGCTTTTTCTTCAGCTGCCTACAGAAATCCAGTTTATAGAAACCTGCTTATGATAATGTGCTTTATTTTTAACCCTCTTAAATTTACTGCATTTCCCCCATATAATATGGACAAGGTAGTACTGATTTCTGTGGTTTTCCCCTTTTACTCTGCTGGCCCTTAGTATCCCAAATTATAGTCTATACTTAGTGCTATAATGATTGTTCAAAAATCTGACCCTGTACTTCAGGGTAATTCTCATTATAATTAAATTGTCTCTGACCTCTACCATTCACATATATGCTAATTGTTCCCAGTGTTTAAATGCATCCCTTAAAACTTTGGGAAGAGGAGATTGTTGATAATAGAACTTCCTGATAATAGAAGAAACATCAACAGTGAGAATTGCCACCTTAAACTGGGGTGTCTATACAGGATGAGGTGTCCAACAGTATTTTTGTTGTGACAGCAGTAAAAGATAAATTGTCAGGGCACAAAAAAAAAAAAAGGTCTTAAAGTTATTATTTAAATTACTGAGCATATGAGAGGAATGACAATTTTTTAAATGAGAATTTGAGCTTTGGTAAAATAATTGTAAGAGAGATGGAAACTAATTAGAACATAGCAAGAAGATTACCATGCAGCTTCTTTCCAGGTAAGTGAAATTAGGAAGAGTTTGGAGGCTGTGAGAATGACACATACATGGGAGGTCAACGACAAAATAAGGATTGACCCTTGTAGGAAACTAAGTCTGAGTTAATGTCCTGTTGTTCACGATGTGGGATGGAAAATGCTGCTGGTGCTGTCTTGTATTTGGCTCTCTGATAACCTCAGGCAGTACCAGTGAAGCCAGGGCTACTCTATATTAATTTATTGAGACTCTGTTTGCATCCTGTTAGTTAACTAAAGATGTGTTTGCTTCTTCTGACATGTGAGAAATCCACAGAGGAGCATTAGCCATATTATATATTAATGTAAAATGAAATTAATAGTGATGTGAGCTAATAGGCTGGGCTTTGAACTTTGGCTGCAATAGGGAAGATTTTTTGCTTTTCTTCCCACTCAGAGAGATGGTAAACTTTAGGCAGGTGATGGGAAGATGCTGGCATCCAGCATTGTGAAGCCCAGTAGCAGGAATTGCTGAGATGATGGATCACACCCCCTGGGGACCTGTTTCCATCTTCACTTAAATTCCTTCTGGTGATTTTGCCAAGGCTGCACCTCACTGCAGTTTACTTTCCTGTTCCCTTGAAGGAATGAAACCCAGCGTGAGAAGAGCAGAATGGCAGTGAGAATGATGGGACACAGATTGATTATGAATATTTCTCAGAGAGGTCATTCATTAGAGAGCACAGCTGACAGTGAAAGTTGAGATAATGCTTCTTCCCATGGGAACAATGCCGAGCTGGAGAGGACAGAGCCCCTCACTGCGCTCCCTGCTCCCCCCACACTGCGGTCCTGCCGCAGGTGTCTGCTCTGCTCTGAGGCTCTGCTGCACAATGGCAGCGCTTTAGGGGACCAGCTTCACCCTTCCCCTGACCATGGGCCATGCTGCACATGGGGAGCTGGGCATGAGCTGTGTTTGCTAGAGTTTAAGCTGTGTTTGCTAGAGTTTAAGCTGTTTGCTAGAGTTTTGCAGTGGAATTTTTTCTCTGAGGTTCTGCCGAGTTCACCTGCTGCGACCTCCTTGCAATATTTATGGAAATGTTTGGCTGAGCTTGTGAGGATCTGTAAATCCCCAAGAGATCTTCATGCAGGATTTCCATTGATGCCACTTGAAGTTAACTTTCACCAAATCCTTGAATATCCAAAAAAAAAAAAGAAAAAAAAAAAGACCTCAAAGGGGAAGGCTTCAAAAAATTAATTGGGTGGGAAAAGCAAAACACCTTCTGCTGTTTGAAAATTCAATTCCATATAACTGTAACCCTTGGTACTCAGAGCAGCAACTTGAATCAGAACTGTGGCTGATTTTTTTAGCAATGTTTTTTTACTGCAGCCCAGCTTTGCTATTAAAACCCATTCTTCTGTTATGCCTTGGAGGAGAGCTGGCTCTGTTGGGAATAACATAAAGCATGTATATTGAATTTCTTTTTTTAAAAAAAGAGGTTGAAATAGCAATAGCAACCTTGTCAAAGAATACTGGCTGGGGAGCAGCTTGCAGAATCCAGTAGCCTTTGGGCTTGCCTTCAATGGTCCAGTCTCACAGGTGGTTGTCAACCCTTGGAAATTCTGTCAGTGTTGATTGTTATTTTTAATTATCAAGTTAAACACTGTAAGTTAGATGAGAGCTAAGAAGCATGGCTTGTCAGTTAAACTGAGATCTGAAACGCATTAATGGTGAAATTTCCATCTTCTAAAACCCTCTGGGATTTTTTGGAAGAAAGGAAAGGACAGATATGAATATTATGAAGTTTAAGCAGAGAAGTAATAGGATTTTGGTAAGAAATTGCTATGGAACAGAACCTGAGTTCTTAAGCCAGCACAGGTGAGTTCAACTGCAAACTTCGTGATCAGAGCTGGTTCAGTCTCTGTGTACCTGCTGAACAGCACCTTCAGGGAGAAAAGTAGATAGTGAAATGATTTCTATTTAAAACATTTCATTGCTTCAAGTTGAGTCTGATTGCACAAAGTGGAGAAGTAAGCTGAATAAGAATGATACCATAAGCTTCACAGGTGAAAAGGCAATGTAGAATAAATCAGGAGTGTCTGACATTTCCCTTTCCACTTGGCATAAACCAGCAGAGTAGCAAGCTCTCATTATAAGCAGTGCTGTAGGAGAAATTCTCCTGGAAAGATGCTGAATGTTCATTTTTTTCATTGCACCACCTGCCCCAAGGCCAAACCTGTCCAGAATTTTAAACGTGCAGTCCCAGGCAAAAGTGTTAAAACCAAGTAGAACTTATTTAGCTTTTCTTGAGTAGGAACAGGCTGGATATAGACACTGAAGTTTTGCTGTCACATGTTTGTTAACGTGAGCAAAAATCCAGTGCTGAGCCAAAATCCAGCAGCAGCAGGAGGGAAAAACCAAGGGGAGGAGACCCCTGTGCTACTGAGAGCAGGAAAAAATGACACTATATCCCAAATATCTGCTACATCCTTTCAGCAGGACCCACAGACACTGAATGCTCTCTGGCCAGAAGGCGAGGGAGGTGAAGAGCAGAAGCACAAAACTGCAAAACAGAGCTGCTCCCTCCTTTGTCTTTCTGCCTGGGAATCCTGGAGCCTTCATTTATCATCCTGCAGTACTGAAATCTCTCCCTGGAAAGCTTTCAAGGGAATTAAGGAAGAGCAAAGAAATAAGGAAACAAATCAAGCAACAGAATTCCAGCTCCTCTCATAAATTGCATGCTGGCCTAAGCTTTAGCTGGAATTTCAAGGCAAATGTTAATGGACTGATAAGACTTACAGAGGTTTTTTAAAATGGAAATAGCATTGATAATACAGTGAATGGTTCAGGAAATGATCCACTTTAGACTAAAACTTCAAAGATAGACAGGCAAGGCTCATTTACTGGAGAAACCACCCATGTAAAATAATATGCCTGAAATCTCTCTGACCAAGGAGACAGCTTATTTCAGAGATAGTCATCCAAGACCTCAGCTAGTGGAAATCAGCATAGCTCGACTGATTGAATCCTGTGAACACATAATTGGGTAGAGAATCCCCTGCACTCCATTTCTTAGAGTGGAGTATGGATGGGTCCAGTTCTTGTGGTGAAGAGGGCAGAAGCTGTAACAAGGAGTAATCTACAGGAGAGACATAATGAAAGAGAAATCAATTTGTCTGTCAAAGGATTCAAAACAGTTTGGAACAATAAAGAAATGCAATATAGCTGTTCATTTTTGAAAAAAGTGTCATAAAAAGGCTGATCAAAAACTCCATCCAACTTTGCAGTAGAAAAGATTAAGTAAAATGATACCATTTTCAATAGAAAATTGTAGGGAGAAAAAGCAAAAGAGCTCAGCTCTCACACTGCAGAGTAATTACTAAGAGATACCTACTCAAGCTTTGTTCTGTCAGAGATGGTGATAACACTTACAGAGATACAGCCAGACTGTCTGTTTGGCTAGACAGCATTAATATAAACCACATAATTTAGAAAGTACCTCTCCAGATTCCATCTCCAGATAGAAATCTGCTAATGAACCATGATTCAGTTATATTCCTAATCAGGAAAATGTCTTTCAAGCTGTATTCCAACTGGGCAGTATTTTGCTTCCTACGTCCCAAAGACCAATTAAATACTTTGTATGCAGCTATGCTATAGATAATGAATGTGCTGTACAAATTAACTCAATTTTGGTGAGACAAATAGCTTATGTTCTGCTCATTTCAGTAAAAAGCCAAACTGCTGATTTGTAGGACCCCTGTAAAATGGAGTCCTACATTGAAGGGAGCAGGGATTGTAAGTCTGGGTGGCAGCATGACAGTTCATGGGATTGGGCACTGCAGAAATTGGTGCCTAATCTGATTCTGCAGCATGTCAGTCACAGAACAGCAATACCACAGTCTTAGTGGGCCTCCACCAGAGATGGATTTGGCCCACTTAACTCAGGTCTGGAAAGGATAAAGTCCTATCAGTAATATCTGGAAATAGCTGGGAAGTATAAATTCATCCATTAATAGAAGGCAAGACTTTGTAACCCTCTTCTCTCATCACGTGGGTCTGCTCTACTGCTTTTTTACCAGGTCAGAATTCTGCATTAAAATCTTCACTGCCTGAGTTTAAATTAAATCCTGTCCATCCTGGCAAGGAGAAAATACAGAGGAAATCCTAGTGCAGAAATATCCATATAGTTCAGAATCAGGGCAGAATCCAGCCTCTGCACCAGACTTCAGACAGAGAACTACTATTTTAATATACAGCTTTTTTGTAGGAAGATCATAAAAAGCTTTCACAATGCTTCTCTCCTGGTATAATCAGGGAAGCCAATTCACTCCAATCAGAGAACAGTCATCCTAGCAGCATCTTAATGTTAGGATTTAATTGGCATCAGACCATTTATCATCCATGTTTCTCCCCAAAGATAATTTGGTTTCCATATTGGTCCACCAAAGATTAAAACAAAATGTGTTCAAAACACAGGGGGGGAAAAGCTATTTGTTTGTATCCATGAAAGCCTTTTGTTGCCAGATATTTTGGAGCATCTCATTTTTTTGGCTGTTTCCTGATGGCTTGAATTCTGATTACTTATCCTCAGGAACTCAGTATGATATTAGTTCCACTGATCTTGTTGACTTTGCTTTCATGTGCAGCGGGTAACGCTGGGGAAAAAGCAGAAAGGATGGAGTCATTATAGATTCTGAAAGAAGTAAAAACAAACACCCACCACAGAACACTTGGAAGAACACAGGAGACCCTGCAGCACAGCTCTGCTGTAACAGCCCACTCATCCCCACAAGCTTTATGAGTGGAAAATGTGCTGGCAACAGAGACAAGCTTGTGTGAGAAATGCAGGGTAAGCCTCCAGGTAAAGGTAAGTAAGTCAGTGCTTTCCACCAGAAGAAAAGACAAAAGGAAATGCACAGTGCTGGACTGAAAACCCTGACAGATTCCCATTCCCTGATCTGCCCAGTCATGAGGGAGGTGTCACTCCAGGAAAGCATTAGTTTCTGTCCATATCCTCAGCCCATATTTGAGTGTTTTCAATCAGCTGTAGAATGGACAAGATTTGCAGTGGTTCTTAGATGCTACTAGGTAGATTTAAAATTTTTTCCAAGCTTAGGGAAAGGAGATATTTAGGTCCAAGGAAAGTCAGGCAGGATATCTTGAACAGATGGCCCAGGTAGTTTGTGGAGTTTCCCTCCCTGGAGATACTCCAGAATGGTCTGGACACAATCCTGTGCCTTGTGCTCTGGGATGACCCTGCTCGAGCAGGAAGGTTGGACCAGATGCCCCACTGTGGTCTCTTCCAACTAAGCCCATTCTGTGTTTCTGTGATTCTGTGACTCTGTGACTTTCCTGTTTGGAGAAGCATGACACTGGATGTGGATCTCTGTGCTATGAAATGATTTTGAAAATCTCATCCTTGTTTTGTTTAGCTCATGCTGCCAAAACCCTTGTTCTAAACACTGCAGGTCCCAGGCTGGACTCAGAAAATCTAAGTTAATAGAAGTTGATTAGGAAAGGGGCCATCAGGAAATAGAAAGCAGGAACACTCCCTCCTAGTCTCCCACCCCTCTTACCAAATTCATGTGGAGCATGCCACATACTTACTTACACATCTTCCTAAATGTGAGTTTAAGGCACAAGGAGAGACCTCACCTGGAGATGTTTGGGATTCTGCTCCTTATTATGCCCTATAAGGTGTAGCAAATATGATCTTTTACAACTGTGAACTCAGCATGAAAACTCTTCTTTCCTGAAGAATCCAGGAACTTCTTGGTATGAGAAGTTTCCTTTTTTTTTTTTTAACAAATTCAGGCTGCTTTGTATTGCAAAGGAAAATCTGTTTTTTTGTGGTCTCTTCTTCAGCTTCTTACATGGTAGAATGCTTAGGTAGAAAGAAAGAGGGAGAAAGGGAGCTCTGGTGCTCAGGGAAGAGGATTTTGATGACATTGATTTTGCAGATCCTCATGGTATCAATCAGAGGAAATGCAAATATTTTACAGCAAAAGTGTGGCATATAAAACAAACCTGTCAGTGGAACCAAAGGTGAGCAATCCAGCAGTTATTAGGTAGTTTCCCTATGCAGTGCTAAAAAGCCAAGGCACTACCACTGAAAAAGCAGCCAGGGAAATCAGAGGGAAAACATGCACCCAAATCTATGCATATTTCAGCTGGTGGAACTGGAATATCTTATTCACAGCACATGCCAGTTATTGCTATTTTACACCTCTCCAAACTACATTAGTGTTTGCATTGAGGCATTTGCACTTTGATAGCTTTGCACTGAGGTCTTCTCAAAGCTGTGTTTCCCCAAAATCTCATTTGCCAAGGAGGGACCTGCTGAGCTGTGCTCATACACAGCTCTGCACACTCAGATGCTGACATTTGAGTCACCCATTGATGATCTTACTGGCTAAGTGCCATGGGAAGAGATTGAGTGCCCATTTGATAGAACCAGGAGATGAAAACAGGTGTTCAGGCTTTGATCCTTCTATTTGACAGCTGGACCCATATCCTTCAAAATCTCTATTAAATTGGCATCTCCCAGGGAAGCAAAAAGCCCAGAAAGACAAGAGCAGAACTTCAGATGAGAGGAGAAAGCTGAAGCAAAGAATAAAATATTTTGCCTGGATAACAGAAAGATGCAGAATAATTGGATTTGAATTCAGGATGGCACTCTTACTCAGGACTGAATGATCAGGTATTTTGGGGTTTTTCCATCCCAGCCTGTCAAAAGGGCTGAAGCAGGTGGGCAGGTGGATACTCATCTCTACCATTGCAGCTGTGAGGGAAAAAACTGAATTTGAGTTGCCTTGTATTTAGAAACCCTCCTTTACCTGGCAGGGCTCCTCTGCTGAATCTAACAGGAATAATTTTATTTCCTCTGAGACACGATTTAAGGCTCCTGCAGTATTAAAAACAGCTGTGCAATGTAAAAAAGGGAAGGGACTGTACAAAATGAAAGGAAAAGGCAGGGTTAGTGAAAATAAAGCTGAATGGGACAATAGTGAGGTATATAAAGATATGCAAGCATGACTCTTGCTAAGGCTTCAATCCAGAGCTTATTAATTCATACGGATGTTTTCCCTTTTATTTATTTATGGGGTCTTTTAAAACCCCATATGTTTTCCCTTTTATTTATTTATGGGGTCTTTTAAAACCCCATATTGTGGGTTAGGATCAATAGAAATTTCTTTTTTTTACCAGTTTTCCAATGTATAAATCCTACTGGTACATAGAATTAGAAATGGAAGATGTAATAGTGTTGATCCCCTCCCAGAGAAGAGAAATGAGCTGCACCATTGTGGAGAGCCCATCAGTCTACTCAAGGCAGTTTGTAATGAGATTTTGTGTGGTGTCAGCAGAGCTGCATCTCAGGGAATGGAAGGACAGAGCAAATTATTGAGGCAGACAGGCAAAATTTGCTTGAAAAAGTAACTATGCAGTTAGAATTTGTTATATGGCAGCTACAGAGGTCTGAAAAAATCTGGTAGAGTACTGATAAATGGTTAAAATGAGGATTTTTTGATGAGCACTATGAGAGCCCCCTATCCTCTGCCTTATCCCATGTACAGATCATTCCATCTTCCTGTGAAAGGTCCACAGGGAAAAAATCCACAGATCCAGAAACTTTCCCGAGAAAGGACTCATGAACTTGTATGGAGAAGCTTTGTAATTTAAGATATTCAGCAAAAACAGGAGATGCTTTCCTACCATTACCCAAAACAGCTTCTGTAGAAGGAGCTGTTGAAGACAAATGTTATGCTTGGAGAAATACTTTTATCAAAGTTATTAGTCAATTTTTAGGTTCTTGTGAAAGTAATAAATAGCTTTTAGCTGCAAATCTGCAACTAGGGGACTGTACTGTGGCAGTCCTCTGCACAACAAAGCAATAAATACAAACCAAAAAATACAAAACAAAAAATTTCAATGCTTCAATGTATAGCAACTCCTAAAGGGTCCTGTCACAGTGGTTATAGTCAGCCAGGGATTGCAAAACACCAGAGCTCCACTCCCACATTTCATGTTTCTCTGCTGTGGCACAGCAGCAGTCTTGGGGCAGAGCCATCCTGGGGCATCCGTGGCTCTGGCGATGAGAGGAGACATTGAGTGACAGGGAGGCAGTGGCTGCAGAAATCCCCAGCTTGGCTTTCCTCATCCCTTGGGAAATATCCACTCTTACTGTAAGAGTGAACTTGTTGGATTGCAGTTCCTAGTACCAGCCTCTGCTCACCAGCCTTTCTTTAAAATAAAGTAAAAATGACAGGCAGTCAGCCTAGCTCTGTATTAGAAATTAGTACGGCTGAAGAAGTCATGCTTTCTGTAAATAAAATGGAAAGATCTTGACTATGTTTTTTGCCACCTAAGCAGCTTGATGTCCTTTATTAAGTTCTTTGTGTAGCATATAGAAAAAGAGAGAGAAGAATTTAAAAAGCATTCCAGTTGTGATACAATGATAAGCTGATATATCAGTCCACAAGGAGCAGAACCACAGAGTGCAAAGCTTTGTATGCTACAGTGCAGCTGAAATTACATTATTAAAGAGTAGATTTGGCTTTGTTCTGCACAGCAGAGCCTGAAACAGTAAAAAAATGTATGCAATCATTCTCTATTTTAGGTAAGCATTAAACATTCTGATGTGAATTCTAACAAGCAGTATCCTGTGAAAGAGAGAGATCCTTCAACAGTGTGAGGTCTGGGGAAGGGAGACTTAACAGACAGTTCATAAGTCATGGCAAGGGCACAAGTGGCTTACAGTTCATCCAGCTTTAGATTCAGTGCCCCTCTCTGCTGATTTCTGGTGTGAGCTTCAAAAAGCTGTGACAGGTGACTCTGAGAAACCCTTCTCAGAGTCACCCTTCTGTCTGTAGTAATTCCTGCTGGAGGTGCTCACAGTTACTCCTCTCTGCCTCATCTGGGAATGCTGAGCTCTCAGAGGTGGGAGCAGTCACGGTGGCCTCATGCTTCGCTTCCCACGGCAGGCGCCGATCTCAGCAGGAGCTCGATGTGTCACTGGCAGCGACACCCAGAGCCACCAGCCCGGCTGGGCGTGTGCGGGAACGGGCTGACCTTGTTTCATCCCAAGGCAGGGGTGATACTCACTGCTTATCTTCAATGTAGCTGATACAGGTCAGAGGCAAGTGAAGCGTGAACTTACTTCCATTTGGAGAGAAGCCTTGAATTTTTCCTTCTCAGGAGAATCATGTTTAACAAAATACAAACTTCTCAATCATATGTGTAACCAGCTGCTGCAAAAACTGCCACGACTTCAGTTTCCAGCAAAAAGAGAAGAGCCTGTTTTTACAGATACAGGCTTGCAAGCACAGGCATTTGTAGGGAGTCTGTGCCCCCTCCTGCATTTTGCATCCCATTTTTACTGCTTTATCTTGGATTTGGACTGACAGTATTGATGCCTCAAACCTGAGGCATCCATATCACTGGAATGGTCTGGGGACAGCGTGCCTAAGTGCAGTTTTTTACCTGCAAGACCACCATGTCAGCACAGCATTTGCAAATGTTAGTGCCACAGGAATGCCTTGGAAAGGACTCATCAGTATGCATGCAGTAGCTGCTGAGCACAAATATGTATGAAATTCTGATCATTGGTATTGAAATGGTGATCCTGAATATAAATTAGGAGGCTTCTAAATGCATCAAATTTAAGTTAAATGAGAGCTAAGTAAATACTGCATTTTAAAATTATAGTTGTCTTCCATTTAAAAAACGAAATCTGATGTTAGTTGGTTTTCAGATGTGCTAAAGCCCTTTAGGAATGTAAAAAACACATTATTAACAGAGACATTTAAATTTGAAAAATAATTGCCTAGGCATAAGCAAGACTTTTATCATGCATGTGAAGCTTTTAAATCTTTAGATCTTGTTGAGATATGGCAGATAGGTTATAAAAATGCTTATCTATGCAATACTTTTTTGCTCACAGAATAAATTCTGAAGTAAATTGATTATCCTAAACAAATAAAAAAACCCAAAACAGAGAGAATTCACTGTATCTTGTTCAGCTACCACTTGTGAGGGCTTTGTCTTCACAGCTTACTTGCTATGGCAGCTCTCTGAAAACCATTAAACATTGGACATTTTCATCTTCCCCAGCATTAAAGAAGAGAGAATTCCCATCATCAGGGATATAGAAAAACCACCATCAATTTTTTCTCAATTCCCTTTGCAGAGGAGCTGAAATGCACTTTCCCTTTGCATTGTCAGCTGCAATCCTGGGAGCAGCTCTTCATACAGGCAACAGAAAACCCCACATAGGGAAGACACCGGTAACTTTTTTGTTTTGCTTTATCAATCCTGATCTAGCAAACCTCTTTAAGTAACTACCTCTGCCACAGAAGTTTTTAATTCAACCAGTCAGAAACACACAGTGTGTTAGTACTGCATATGTTCAAATCACCGTGATGTAAATATTTGATTAGCTTTCCATCCATCTTAAGCCAGTCTATGCTTAACATAACAAATAAGTGTGGAAAAGGAGAATGCAATGAATAGTAAAAGAAATAATGGGAAAGGATGTCTAAAACTCAGAAGTGGCTGGGAGTAGAAATTCAGAAGGCAGTTCTTTACTCCTAGAGTATCATCTCAGTCTCTCCAATAAGAAAGGTGCAAAATCTATCTGTGCAATTGAGCACTATCTTTGTGTATCAACAAAAGGGGATTTGGGATGACAGTCAAAGATACATAAGAGGGCACTGCCTTCACTCTTCTCCACAGTTCAGAAAAAAATTGTCATGTCCAAATTGTGGGTAGACAGTTGCAAGGCATTGAATGATTGTTTTTAAAGATTATATCTCTACAACTAGATTTCTGAGCCAACCAAAATAAGAAGCTTTCTTTTGCTGTATTTCACAGTTAAATGCTAAAATGAGGGTACTGCTGGAGGTACCAGAATACAAAACACCCATTGCTTAGTGTGCAGTACAGGCATGTGGCAGCACATGTGAACACCAAACAATATGCTCAGACCCCAAAGAGTTTGCAGGAAGTCATAGGAAACACAGAGAAAGTCAGAGGTGACAGCAATAATGTGCAGTGTAAGAGGAAAGTGGAACCAGTGCAGCATGACAATGCATTCACTCCCCCTTGTCCCAGGATGGAATATGGAATACAGCTGAAAGCAGAGAGGATTGTCTTCAGCAGATCCAGGGGCTGTATCTGGGATTGTCAAGATAACTACACCTGTTGGTTTGTTGGTGCTTGTGTTCCCATCCTGAACTTCTGTGGATGCTCACTCAACACCCTTTGTGATTATGGAATGAGGAAATGCTGGAAAGCAAAGGTCATTTTTGGAGGATCCCAGCTTGTACACAACCCATGAGGTACAGCAGCAGGTCAGAGTGCTCATGCCTAACAAACTTAAAGTTCAGCGACACTATAAAGATTTGAAGTAGCCTCACTTACAGTTCCACCACAAAGGCAGTGGCTCTATTTCACAGATCATCTTGTATCAAAACTTTTTTGGAGACTGAGCCAATACTGCTGCTTGTTAAATCCTCAGTCTCAGGTAAAGTATTTTTTGAAGTCTGGTTCATGCCAGTAGCAAAAGTCTCTGTTGTGAAACTGAATACTTTTAAAAGTTCATTTACACATCATTTGAAAAGGACTTTTATTTGGAAATATCACTATATATAACAATCTTGATTGAAAGGCAGAGCTACGCATAAATATACAGCAGAACACCAGGTGAGGCAGGTGTATCAGCTTATGGAAAACTTGCTTTTTGTGCTTTGCAGTGCTTTTTGTGCTTTGCAGTGCTCTCACCTCTACTATTCCACAACTTTTGCAATCACATAATTTCATTCATTTCAGTGGAGTTTCTCCACTTACACTGATGAAATAAGGAGGAGAGTGCAGTGCCATATTTGTACTGGGAGTCAGAGCAGGATCACAGTCTGTCACTTGCTGTGGTGGGCATAAAATGAAGATGATGTCAGGCCAAAGAAACCATCTCCAATATCAGTCTGAAACCCAAGGATTTAACAAGCAGCAATTAAAAACCTGTCTTTGATATAAGAATCTACAAGTCAATGGCATTCAGTTCTGCTGCTGATTATCTGGGTTTTGTGATATTTAATTTCCCAGTATTTCATGGCAATATATTTCCTCTTTCTAGTTGGAGTATGTGATTAGAAGTAAAATCGGAAGCCTTTCAAAAGGTGAATTATTTGGAGTGGCTGAAAATCATCCCTCTAAGAGACAAGTACTTACAAGCACAAATCCTACTGAAAATTAGGAGACATTGCAGACACTTTGTGCTAGCCCTAGGAGGGGATCCAATAGGTGTTTTTATGGGCTCTTTAATGATGATAATATTTATACAATCAGTAAGCATTTTTAAGAAGAGAAGGCTTGGAAAAACTAACAACACTTCAGTGGAATGGCATTTCCACCTGCAACTGTCACAGTTAATGTTTTATTGATAAGATGCAGGTCTTGCTCACTACCATACATATCCTTCACTTAATTTCCTTTGCAGGCAGCAAGAATCCATCACTCACATTTTTCTCTTGGCCTACATCTGTCTAAGACAGTATTCTTAGTATATAGTACTGGAACAATATCATATCTCATATAACTAAGTTGATGTTATATGCCTGATCCTGTTGTTTAAGCCCTCTCAGTGGGCAAAAGGGCTTCACAAAATTTTGGAGGTGCATGAATATCTGAGACTCTTGATTTCAGAAAGAAAAACTGCTGATCGTCTGCAAAAGCAATCAATTATTTTTTACCTTTCTCTCTTCTCACCCACAGTGCAGAAGTAAAGATGTAGACACAATGAACAATGATAAAGGTGTCAGAAATGTTCGTGTACAAAGCAAAATCACACTTCTTTCCAAAGCTGCTAGGATAGAAATCTAAAAACCAGT
This sequence comes from Molothrus aeneus, assembly GCF_037042795.1. NCBI lineage: Eukaryota > Metazoa > Chordata > Aves > Passeriformes > Icteridae > Molothrus > Molothrus aeneus. The sequence goes on from NC_089654.1 coordinate 5,525,378, forward strand.
GACAGAGTGGGTTCAACATCTCCAGTGAGGCAGTGTCTGTTCACTGACAGCAAACTTCACTCTGTGCAAAGACCTGTGCACTATTCCACATCCCTTCAGTGCAGTATCAGCCCTCTCAGTGGGAAAAATGAGTTCTTCAGTTCACCTACCTTCATTCTAATGTCTAATTCACTGACACAACTCACTGGTCACAGTCATCTCTTGTTTCTGTCTGGGCATCAGAACTACTCCTTACTCATATGGCACTCCTCTTAACTGAATCCTTTTCACATAATTGTAGAAAATAACTTGTATTTTTGGTAAGAGCATAAAGAGAAGCTTGGCTGGAGGTACAACATGGAAAATTGGGAAGGGAGGCCTAAACTTCTGCCCCCGATGGATAATTTGATAAAACTGCACAGATGGTTTTTGTATGGGTAGCTCTGTCACTCTAAAAGAAAACTGACAGTGACAAATATACAGACTCATATTTTGGTTTTTCTTTAATTCATGTAAATTATAAAGTTACTAACATGTACTTTAATAACATATCCTGTATCTCACACCTATTTTTGAGAATGTTAAAACAAGCATGAACTTTGTGATGCATAAAACCATCAGCAGAAACAGTTCAGTAGAACAAAGCAATGATTACTACATGATTACTACAATGTACAAACATGAAAACATGTTTGAGGACATCCCTTAAACACAGCATTATAAGGAATGATATGAATTGAGTTTCTCATGTCACTGAAGTCTCCTGTTACAAAAGTGCCATCACTCAAAGCAAAGCTGGAAAATGCCTCCTGGCAGAGTGGAATCCCTCGAGAGCATGGGGATAGATCACACCCAGCCAGTGGAGGACAGCAGAGAAACCTGTCTGTGCCCATTCTGGTCACAACTGTTTTCTTATTAGCCAGCAGCTCCAAAACTCTTGCTATTTTTGCATTAGATCTGCTTCTACTGTACATTCTGTCTTCAGTCACGTGTGTCATTTTAACTCCATGGTTGAGAAGTAGATCTGGTGTCTCTGCTCATTGCTTCAGAGTGCAGTTGCTGAGGTCTTGCCTGGTTGTTGTTCTGTTTTCTCCAGTGCTGGCTTCATTCAAGAATGTGTGAGCATGTATGTGTAGGAAAGAGATCAAGAGAGCAGATAGGGATGAGGAAGAGAATAAACTAACAAGCATTAGCCCTTTCTTTAAATTATTTTCCAAAAAATGCCTGGATATCTTCTCTTTTTTTCATCTTTCATTTTTCCCAGAGTTTTTATCTATCCTGCTTTACAAGTAGGGGAATCTTATCTTCCCCTTCAGAGAGACAGAAAAATTGAGACAAACACAGTTATACCAGAAGTTATTATGTAATTTCTCTGTTTGTTTGGTTGGGTTTTTTTTAATATTCACAAAAGATATTCCCTCCTCTAATTAATGATATTTAAAATTTTTACATTAAAAATACCTTTTTTTTAATATTGGCCCTAGAGTGTAATTCTTTAAGGTGCAGGGACTCAGTCATTTGCAAAAAATGCATTTAGGTAAACTCCAAGTCAAGATTCAATAGGTTAATGCCATCTGAGAGCACATCTGAAAAAGATAATTAGCTGTCCTTGCTCCTAGATTTCTGTTTGAATCTGTATATTCTGATCTTCGGAGGTTCTAGGAAAGTTTAGCTACAAGTTTTGTTTTTCTGTTGCAGCAGGAGCTTAGCACAAGTAATATTTTAAAGCGGGTCAATAAAACTTTGATCTCAAATCTAGCCTGACATGCAGCACCTTGAAGAGGATCTGATTTACACACAGTGCAGGCTCAGCACTTTCGAAGGCAAAGTCCCCCCTCTTGTCTTTCAAGCTGAATGTTCAAAAAGAGAAGCATCCCAAAACATCAGACACATTTTGGAAGTCAAAGTGAATCTTTGCTATGGCATATTTGGTGTCACTGACTGATTTCCTTTTTTCTCTGCTTTTGCAGGGATTAAGATACAGAGATTACAAAGTCTTTCTTGTAGCCCCTGTATGAGCAATAGGAGGCCGTATAAAAAAACCTCTCATGTTTATGTTCATTATTTTCAAGAGTTCCAGCTATTTATGTGTCTGTAAATAACCATTTAGCAGCAGTAGGAGTTCTCCATGGAGCAAGTCTGTTCCATTACACTGAAGCACCAGCCTGAAGGATGATGCCTGATCAAACTGTCATCTGCATCTTTCAGACTTCACACCTGCTTGGAGTCAAGACAGTTTTCCATTCATAGGCTCTCTCCCTTCACCACGCTGGCCAAGGCGATTCTTAATAGTAGCACTGAGCTGCAACAGCAGGTAATTCAGACTTGTAAAGAAAGGAGCAGCTTCCACTGATGCAGATGCAGGCAAAACAACACAGTTCTTACACTGAAACCTTTTCACTGCTAATACAGCCCCAAAGACAGAGCCTGACTTCCTGCCATAATATGCATTTATTCATTCCTTTATCACCACAGAGCAAAAGTGGTTTTCACCTGTCACAGAACTCCTGGAACTCGTCTCCATGTGCCAGTGGCAGAAGGGTTTCTTTGAAAGTCTCACAGGAGAGCCATTTGCATGCAGCACGTCGTGGACATGTTCCAAATGCTGCTGCACCACAGGCATACCAATGCACAGGGCTCATAAAATAGGGTTTGTCGTGGCTAGTCCTTGAGAGGTGGCATATTGGGAAGAGAAAAATAAAGGTATTAAGTGAGACTGTAGCCATTCTTCCCTTAAGAGAAGCGTGTCATCTGCCCGCCATTGGCAGTGTGAGCCAGTGCCAGCTGACAGAGAATATCTGAAGGGACAAGTGGGAGTGTACATGGACTAAGGGATTGATATGGAGTGACTCCAAAATTTGCACATATAATTTCTAAGGCCCTTTATTCAGGGGGTGCAGATGCACGTATCAGGGCATTTATAGCTTGGTTTATGTCTAGTAAATAAAGAAGTGGCAACTGGGCAAAAAAAGAAAAAGGTCTTTTGCAACACAGAAAGCACTTGCACAGCTGTGTTACAGGATCCATACAAATGCAGGGATTAATGGACAGAAAGGCACAGAGTTGAAGAGTGTACTGTACATTTTCAGCATCTTGCTTTTTGGCTATCACAGATCCTGTAGCTGGCAGAAATAACCAGCAGTGCAATTCATCATTTTCCTGTATGGTAGGTCCTTTGCATTTATCTTCTTTCACTGATGTGATATATAAAACTTGGTGATTTCTGGGTATTTTATTTTCTAGTCAATAAAATATGCTTACTGTAGTCTCATGGCATGTTCAACTTGCAAAAAATGATTAAAACACCAAGAACTGACATAACTGTTTAACACAGAATTTCCCAGACAGGAATAAGAAGAAATGCTAGTGTTCTGACCACCTATCTAACTGGCATAAACATATTTTGTATATTTCAAAAATATTTTTAATATTTTGAATTGTCTATCCCCTGCCTATTTGAGCACTAATTCATGGAATTGCAATGGTGGTTCTGCTATAGGAATAAAGACTCCAAGACTGAAAACAAGGCACTGTTACCTCTTCATCATAAGAGAAAAGATACACACACTGGTTCAGGCTGGAGCTCTGAGGCAGGAATTTCTTGTAGAATGTGCTTCAACTCGGGGGACCAAAAATTGTAGTTTAAAACCCTGTTATCAGGAAGCTTAAATTTGCCATACATGGAGCCACATTCCTCCATCAAACAGAGCTACTCAGGCTGGAAATGCTCAATAACTTCATTAGTGATTCACTGAGGTATTAGAAAATATGATTGTTAAATTTGCAGATTAACACCAGGATTGAAGGGCTGCAAGCATTTTGGAGGGTAGGCTCAGTATTCAAAGCTGTGTTTATAAATTAGAGAAATAATCAGAAAAAATGTGAAGACAACTTGATAAGAACAAGGAGTGCACAGGTAGGAACCATGGCTGCAGCAGCAGAGCTGACTGAGAGAGTTCTGCAGGCAGGAGTGCAGAGAACTTCAGCACATCCTGAGCTGCTCTTCAGGCACCAGCGCTGTGCTATTGTGCAAGTAACAAACAGCACTTGAGCTGTCCAGTCTGAAGCCCTGCAGGTGAGGTGTACAAATGCCCCAGGCCTCCCTCTCCTCTGCTGGAAAGGTCTGACCCACCTGGCACGTTGCACTTTAGGAACACTTGGATCAATTAGTCCTCAATGATGGTAGCCAGAAGGATCACAGATCTAAAAAATCATGGCTTTGAGGAAAAACTGAATAAATTGAAATGGTCCAAGGATGTCAGGGCTGATGGGGGTGGGGAGGAGAGAAAACAAATTGCCATGGAGTAAAAAGAATCTTCTTCCTTATATCTGTATTCTGTCAGTAGCATTCTGTTATCATTGGACTTCTAAGGAAATAGCTCTAGACAGCAGCATTTAGCTTTCTTTGCTTGTCTACAGTATAAAAATATTTACATTAGTTTCCTTACTAAATAGATAGGAGGATGTCAAATAAGTCTCATTTTTCTAGGCCAGTTTGACAGAGAGAATTAATACATTGCTGCTTATTGTTATGCAGTATGGTTTTAGAGTTGAAATTCGGTGAAAATGACTGACTTTGTGGTGGAAATATCAAAGTTGGAATTAGTTTGTATTTAGCTGCCTCTAGTAAAAGAAGTTTCCCATACTTACTTTCAAGTATCTAACTCAGCACAGACAGGAAAGTTATGAATGTTGTTAGTATGTGGCCTGTTAGCATTTCACATTTATTTTAATTGTTTATTTTATGGTATTTCTTAGATCATTCTGGAATCCACACCCATTAGGGCATTAGTGATTTTCCTTTTCCTTCTCTTGTCACTCACTTTCCAATTAAGTTTCCATCTCTTTATCTGATGAGCACTGCATTTATGTCCAGATATATAGAATTGTCTACACAGAAACAGTGCCCTTCATTTATAAACTGGCTGTTTATTTTCAAGGTTATTTATTAGAGGCATAGCTAACATTTCTAGTTAGGATATTTTATTAAGAGCTGAGTCAAAGTTTTAAGCTTCAGCCAGCTAGGAATGGATAATACCTTGCAGGGCACCTCCAGTAATTATTGCAATTTCCTTAGAATAACATGCTCTTCCATGAAGTGCATCTGTAATTATTTATCTCATTATTGGGATAATCTGCTTTTATCAGCATGACCATGTGAAAATGCATTTCAACATACAGATACAATGTTAATGCCGTGTGTGTGTTTTTATGGCTTTTTCAGCTTTTGAAGTATTATTGTGTTTAGAATGGATCTGTGCAGCAAAAATACTAAAATAATTTCCTGTCACTGTCCTAGGACTAGTATGTGTATCATCATTGCAGGTGCTCCCAGCTTCACTAAACTGCTTTGCCTTGGTATCTTTCATGCTGCATTTACACAATGGTTATTTTCCCCAATATTCTTCTTAGAAAAATTATTCTTTTCTTATTTTGATTTGGTCTGATTCTTTCCCTTTGTTAGTCGTTCATTTTATTCACTAACCTAATATTGTTCAAGTACAAAATTAATCTAGATCTTGACACTGGACTCAGCCTTCCTGTAGCTCAGTGAGGTTTGGAAATTTTACAGGAGCAATTACTAATTCTTTTATTACTCCTTGAGAACATGCTCTGGTATTTTCAGGGAATTCAGTGCTGCATAAATTTGCTGTTTGTCTAAAGAGAGGCTTATAGTTTCATTGCTAATGACTGGAGACATGCACAAAAAGCAGTTTTGAAATATTCTCTGAAGTAAATTGCAAATTTCTACTATCAGTAAGTTTGAATGAGTATTCAGCTGGATATTTAGCCAGCCAGCAGCAGAGGAATAATGTTCCCAAAGAGCATTAGAGGTGTTGCTCATCTCCAAGAGCTGCCCCTTAGGGAAGCTCTGAATTTGTATCCTGGTGCTTGTCCACTTTGACACCTTTTCAATTTCCCTGTTTCCTCATACCTTTATCCCAGAAAACTGATCCTACTACAAATACTCCAAATCAGTTCCTGTGAGATGTATAAAAACCTGTCCCCAGAAACTCAGGAACAGTGATTGGTATTGGAGATGAGGAAGCTGTGAGGGTGAATTGAAAGGATGTGACATCTCTGTTCTCCACTTCTGCATTATGACTCCTATTTTCCTTGAGGAAGGAGACAAATGGGGCTTGTTTCCAAGCTAGTGAATATAAAGTTGAAGTAATTGCATCTGCAAATATGTGGTCATGGTTTATATGGTTGAAATAAATGACATTGTGTCTCAGTGCTCAGTGATGCAGAAAACAGAGTTAGAGACAGAAGCATAATTTTTTTTTTTGTCTTCTCCCTGATTAACCAACATGTCACATCTTCCTTTTATCTGAACTCTACCTTATATGATGTTAACCAGCTGTGTGTTCATGGGGTAGAATCTGCAGCAAAACACCTGTGACACAGACATTTGCAAGGTACTTTAATGGTGCTCCTCCAACATTAAACGTGGTCTGATTTGTTATTCATTTTGTGAAATCCTGAGCATACAGCACATAGAGCAACATATCAATTTGTTGTGCTTTAGCAAACAGTGTTTGTAAAAGAGCCAAAACAAATCTGCTGCTTGTCATGTCTTATGGATAGGTTGTTGTCCTAAAAAGTATGGAGCTTTCCATCAGTGTGTTAGGTAGAGTTCAAGTTAATGCTTTAGTAGTACATTTTACTACCTTTATATCTAATAAATACTTTGTCATGGTACAATTAAGTTACATTTCAAAGAAAATTTTGAATTATAGAATCATAAAATTGCACTTCTGTTTGATTTGTTATTTCACAGGAAAATAGTCTTCATTTTTAGGAGTTGTGTTGCTATATTGACTGTTGATTCATGGCAGGTTTTTTGTGAATACAAGCAACATTTCTCTCAAACTAAATTTGGGTTGATCATGAAATATTACCTTGCTGTCTTATTCACAGGAAGGAGCCTTTAGATGCTTGTGTAGTAAGAACAACCTGTCACAGGGCAAGAGCTGCCTGCTGTAACTCAGACTGGACTGAGCACATCTCTCCTCTGGAATGGGGACAGAGCATCCTTGGTGCAGCTTTGTCAGATCTGTGAGCTTTTTGGAGCTGGTGCCTAGGATGGATTGGAGTATCCTGCCACATTCTGTACAAAGTAAAGGGTCATGGTGTACTGGGGAAGAGAGAAACACACAGACAGCAATAGCTGCAGTGGAAATCTATTCCTCCTTTTCCCTACCCGTTTGCTAAAGACAGCTGCAGAGAATGTAGCCTGGGAGCTCTCAGCACTTCTGCATAATTGTGCACTTAGTAATGATTAAAAATTCGCTCATTTACTGATTTCTAAGGAGCTGGTTCCAGTTCAGCTGTGGATAAGTTATTTTTCCAGCTGCATCTAAATGATAGTTTTCATTTTCAGCACCATGATTAATGATTTCAGAAACAATAAGAAAAAAATATAGTTTTCATCAGCACATTTCTAATCCTTGTGAATCTGAAAAGTTTCTGTAAACACCCTAATCTTATCTTTAATTATGTTGGTTATTTGTGTAGGTTTCTTTGTCCTTGTTGATGCCTCACCTGAGTGCTGTAAAAAGGCTTCTAGCTGGGTGCCATGTGTTTAAGTAGCCACTGTCCTTGATTGTCCTGCTCATATGATACAGTTCAAAGGCAACCTGCCTTCAATGCAAATCTGGAGTAATCCCACTATTGTTAATCAAAGCACTCCAGAATTATACCAGTTCAAATGGGAATAGAATATAGAGCTGTGATACAAATCCAAAGCAATCCAATTGAACTCAGCCCTCAAAGTAGTCACCATAGATGTATTATAGAGCTATGGCCACACAAAATCACTTTTGAGTAGTTCATTTTATATGTGTTTGTTTTTATTCCCAGCAAACCTGAAGTGCCATCAAACTGTAAATAAAATTCTTTCCATCAGAATGTGAAATCTTGAAATATTCAGCTGCAGGCTAAGTCTTACTCCTCAAGCATCATTCCTTTTTTAAAAGCTGTTCTCTGCTGCAGACTGTTACTCTGTTGGCAGAACCACTTCCTGGGGCACCCAGATGAAGGAGATGTGGCTGACAATTTGTCTTCAAAATCCCCTGTTTGCTTGAGGAAGGCTTATTATTAATAGATGCCTTTAGCAGATAGTGAATCTTTTAATTGCCAATTTCCAGTCTGCAGAAATTGCTCATAGTTCACCAGAGCAATAGTCATCATCAGCTTGTAAAGGCCTTTTGTTTGCTCCTGCCATGAGCTCAGTGTCATCACACCCATTAATCTGAATAAACTGCATGTTGTTTATCTCCATCATTTCTGTGAGCTGGTGATGAGCCCTGTCAGTCTCACAAACATTGAGATGAATGGGTTTCCTTGGAAAACCATTGTTGGCACAGGAAAAAACAAAGACAAAAGAATAAAGTGCTGAGGAAAAGAAAGGTAAAAGTTAAAAACTGGGCATTAAATTGAATTGCCTGGGTTTGAAAATAAGATTAAATTATTTTTGGCCAAACTGCTGGTAGGTTGACTTTGAGTTGTCTGAAGTCAGTGGGAAAGATGCCTGTCTTCCATGGGAGCAGGATCTCTTGTGGGAATGGGTGTGCATTTTTTACCAGGAAACTTCTGGGTCAATACAGACTGAGCCCTCTCAGCTGGCTGAGTCGATTGATTAAGCCAAGCACAACATGACCCCCAGACCACTCAGTTATCAGGCACATGTGACAGGCAGCACAGTGGAGAGAGCCCAAGGCTCTAGCCCAGATCTGTGTTTGTCCTGTGAGCAAACCCAGTGTGAACAATCTTCTGGTGACCCCTCTCCACTCCCACTGAGTGTAACAAGGCTGGTCCTGTGAGACCTGCAGCTCCAACAGAAATCTATTTTATCCAGCAAGGGAATAATCCTTTCATACTTTTGTAGCTATGTTCAGTGTGCATTTGGAGAGAAATTACAAATTAATAAATTATTATGTTAGACCGCACAAATTATTTCAGCAGGTCACTTTAATGGATTTATTTTTATTGTTACACTGAAGTTTGGAGTGTTTAGAACTGTTGTGGAGCAGCTGAGGTCTCTGTGGAGCAGAGGCACTGGTACCCACATGCTCATCTGAACCTCATTGCACTGAAGCATCTTTCAATGTGTTGAAGCCCCTTGTAGGTGCTGTGGGAGAGTCACCCTGTCCCACTTCTCACCCTGTAAAGTGCAGTGCAGGAGACAGTGGATGTGCAGCACAGAAATCCTTGTCCAGGTTGCTGTGAATATGCAGAGACCCATCTCTAGAAACAGAGAGAGAGAAAAGCTTCTTTCATGTTTATTTTTAAGAACCTGGATAGTGTGGAAAACTTGCTGAAGTAGCAATTCTTTGGATTCAGATAAGCTTTCCCCATATATTTCTTATCTCCAGTGGCTGCTGATAATGACTGGCCTTCTCACCTACAGAGCTGCTCAAGAGTACATTACAATGTCAAGTGCTAAAGGAAATCGGTCACATATTCATGAATGCAAGCTTCTGTCCCAATTTCCAATGAGCAGTTTCATTTGATGTGACAGAAAGCATGCAAATTGGGATATTGACAGGAGCAGAAAAAGTTTTTTGTGCATACGGTGTTACAAAAGAAAGCATCAGTGTCTACATATATTAAAATTAATCTGTTTTTAAGGTAGCAATGCTGTAAGGAACAGCTCTTGCATTCAGTGTTTTAAAAACAGAATTAGGATTACACAACAATTTATAGAGAGGGTTTTCATACTAATGTAAGATGTAATTCTAATTACTAAGATGTAATTCCTGAGGGTGACTGTCCCCAAGTGCCATCAGTGGAAAGCCTAGCACTCTAAGTCCCAAACCACAAGTTAGGTACAACAATGTCTGGTTGTGTGCCTAATGGTAATTAAATGCTGAGGATTCTGAGGCTGCTGATCTCAAACTTTAATTGGTGCTTATTTAAGAAAAAAAGGAACCCAAAACCTGGAGATCAGGCAAATTCACAAGTTTGGGGTTTTTTCCCCCCTTTCTAAAAGTTTATATAGATCCAAGTGGACAATGCCACTGTTGATGTATTTACAGTTTTGTGTCTGGGTTATGAGGTCTCTGACTCTGTATTATAACTGCAGAACATTTGTGCAAAATACTGGCAATAAGGAAATAAGAAGGAGCAGAAATACCAGCAGATTTGGTAATCCCCTTTTTTATTTTCTCCCTTCCTGCTCTATTTGCTTGGCCTCTTCACTTCTTCCTTGAGGCATATTTTCATCTCATGTTGCTGCTTGTGCACATCAATTACACTGGCAGCTCTTAGAGAGTAAACCCAGTAACCTGGAGAGTTACCAGTGCAGTAAATGCTTTTTTTCCCCCTTTGGCATTGATCAAAACACAGGATGGCTCATGGCTCAGTGTGCCTGATCTCTTGTGTTTAGGCAGTGCTGCTGGCATGTGTGGTCAGTGTTTCTGTGGTACTTCTCCTCCTCAGTGCTCACTCTGTTCCCAGAGCTTTGCTGAGAGTTCATCTCTTTGTCCCATTGTTTGACTGCTTTTTAAATGTCCATCTAAATGGCCACTTTAAGCAAATGCTGTTTATGGGTAGAATATCACTGTGATTTCAGAGGTGGCTTCTGGAGCAGGACTTGTGATGACAATTTTTTCCTCATCTTGGACTGTCTATTCAGTGATTCTCTCCCTCAAAAAAATTGCCAATTCCACATTCAGACATACTCCAATATATATATATATATATATATATATATATATATATATATATAGGTATATATATATATATATATATATAGGTATGTATGTATATATGTTGCTCTCATTCCAGACATCTGATAACTGTTTATATCCCAGAGAGACCCTCTGAGACTAGGACTGAGCTGTGGTCTTATTGGGGAGGAAGAGAACAAAAAGGGCTTGTTCTACTGGCTAGTTTCAAGGTGGAAAAACTGAGGTTTTGTCAGTGTTTAAAAGTGGTAGGAGCTGCAGACAGAATGGAATTTAACCTTTTGATAGCTTATGTTCTGCAGATGGGTATCTTGGAAAAGACTAATCTTGTATTGTAATGCTGGACTGTGTTCCAGATGGAGAGAATAAATTGAGTTGGCAGAAAAGATGAGCTGTACTTTGTTTCCATAACTGAATTACTGGCCTGAAATGAAAGGTGGAAGGGCTGGCATGTGGACACCCAAGCCTCCAGCAATTTGGGGACACCCACATCCCTGCAGTGACTGTTAAAATCATATGTGCCATGCAGGCAGGGCATGCTGAACTGCAGAGGAAGAGGTTTCCACCTCAGAAACACAGGCTGTAGTCATGGCACCTGGAACAGTTCAGACAGAAAAATGCTGGAAATGTTTTCTTTTCCCATTGCTTTTTCACTTAGGCTGCTGTCCATGAGGGCTAGATCCATGACCAACCTCTTCCTCTCATTCCTGGCAGCTTGAAGCTCTTCATGTGTCTGAAATATTTGGCCACCTTATTGCATCTCATATTTCCCCCACCCTTTATTTCTTAAATAGTTTGTTCACAATTTTGAGAACCAAATTATTTTACAGGAAGTGTCTTTTCTTCACTCGGATTAAAATTTTGCAAGAAGTTTGGTATAGCCTTGCATCCTATCGACCACCCTGGCCTGCAGGACTTGCATTCTCTTTGTGTTTTTCTCTCCTGAGCTCATTTGCACCTTCAAATGGTTTCTTGCTGTCTTCTTTCCTGTTTTCCTCCTGCATCTCTCCTGGTTGCTCTGCCAACATTCCTGCTGCCACCTATCGTAAGTCTGGAGATGTCATCACTGTTCCCTAAGCCATGTTTGCACTGAGCACACACATTTAAATATGGATGAGCCTGGATAGATTCCACTTTGTCTTTTGCCTGGCACTGTTATAAGCTTGTCATAAACACTTCCTAAAGGATTGCCACATTGAAATATTTAAGAAGCTGTTTAATCTAGTTACACTGATTAAAAATATTTAGTTCTTCAATTCACCTCACTCACTTGCTTCTATTTCTTATATTTACTGTACAGCTCGCAAATTTGTTGAGAAAAAAGATCAACAAATAATGATACTAATCTAAGTAACTTGCATATTTTTGTTGTGAAAGGCTCATCTTTTGCCACTTTCTGCAAAGGAGGAGTCAGCAGGGAAGAAATACACAAAAGAAATAAAAATATTAAATATTTATAAAATATAAATATAGTTAAATAATTGCTTAAGCAGAGAAAAAGCTATAACTGAAAAGACTTTCAAATCATTTTATTCCAGGACTTCAAGCCTGAATTATAGCATCAATGGCAGTTTTGCCACTTCTGTCACTAGGAAAAACTTTTTACTGCCCTTCAATGTCTGGTAAAATCAACAGTCCTCTGAGAAGTGTCAAATTATTCGTGACTTTGGCTCTGAATGCAGTAAGCTCCTGCTTGATGTGTCATTAGTTCAAAGCCAGTAAGGACGAGCAGGTTTTGCCTGTTCTTTGTCTTTCATTCCCCTGGATAGCTTGCCATATCTAATTAATATCTTGTCACCCATCACTATATAATTCCTCAATGCTGTCTTCCATATGAAATGTTTTAATCTATTTTGCTCTTTGTACCAAGTGTTGTATAACAGGCTCTACCCAGTAGACAATAGAAGTGGCTGCCTCTGGTGTTAAAATGCGTGGCAAACATGTCCTGTTCTGTGCTGCACTTCTTTGATGCTCAAACCTTATGGTAAGTCCCAAAACTCAGAAGCATGAAATAAAAATTAGTCTAGAGAGACAAAAAATCTCTTATTATCACCAGCAAGTAGCAAGAGTCCATGTTACCTTGTTCATCGTTCTGTGCATCAGATAAATTATGTATGTGTTGGTGTTGGTGAAGAAATAAATAATAGAAAATAATAATCAGTTCAAAGTATTCCATGATACATATTTGTAAATAGAGCTAGCTGCAGGTTTGTGGAAGCCTTTATGAGGTTGGAGATGACCATTCTGTCAGCTATGGTTTAACCCCAGCTGGCAGCTCAGCCCCACACAGCCTCTCACTCACTGCCCACCAGCGGGAGGGAAAGAGACCCCAAGAGCAAAGTGAGAACACTCCAAGGCTGAGATAAAGACAGCTTAACAGGTGAAGCCAAAGCACACAGACAAAGCAAAGCAAGGAGTTCATTCCCCACTTCCCATGGGCAGACAGGTGTTCAGCAGGGCTCCCCCAGGCGTGGTGGAGCCATTCTTGGCCATTCAAACACCACCACTCTGAATGTCCCCTCCTCCTTCTCTTCCCCAGCCTGAAACGCTGAGCATGACACCACAGAGTCCAGAATACCCCTTGGTCACTTGGGCTCAGCTGTGCCAGCCGTGCCCTGTCCCAACTCCTTGTGCACCTCCAGCCCCTGGGTGGGGTGGGCTGAGGAACAGAAAAGGCCTTTGCTCTGTGTAAGATCTGCACAGCAACAACTAAAACATCCCTGTGATATCAACTCTGTTTTCAGCACAAATCCAAACCATACTCCCATACCAGCTACCAGGAAGAAAATGAACTCTGTCCCAGACAAAATTAAAGAATCTGATGCCTTAAAGAATTTGTCCAGAAGTGTCTCAAGAAATTGCTTGGGAAATCTTTAGTGTTTTTCCTGGGTTTTTTTTCAAGGTTTATCTACTTGCTGCATATTGGCACTTCTCTTTTTGGTGTAGTATGATGGGAGAGACACAAAACATTACTGGAAAAAAGAAAGAAGTTAACCTTGATCAAAGCTATTGAAATGTGTCTGTAGTAATTTTTTTTTTCCATTTTGGTTAAATTTGTCAACTTCTGGCTCTTTCAGAATGGGTCCAAAAATCCCTCCAAAAATCTTCTAAATACATTGGAAGATTAATTTGGGTGTATGAAATGGAAGTTTACAAAGTCATATGGTTTAGGAAAGCACTGAGTGACCACCCTTTACAAATTTTTTAGGTGTCATAGTCTTCTAATTTTATTTTCTTGGATGTTTATTCTAACATGACTACAGCTATTCTAAAATTAATGGGTTTTTTCTGCAAAATCTTGATTGACATTACTTTGACCTAATTAATTTCTAATTCTTTAAATCAGTTACAGTATTTACATGAATCTTCTTCATCTACCTCGCAGGTTTTAAAAAAAAAACTTGTTACCCTGGTGTTTATCTCAGCTGTTTTCATGCAACTGACATTTTTGGAGCCAAATCCTCTATTTCAGTTGAGAATGGGAAGGCAGAATGATTGGAAACAATTCACAGAGTATTTCTGCATTGTCGGGAGGCCTCAATGTGCTGTAAAGTGTCTCAGAAGTGCCCGTGCCAGCACGTGCTCTCAGCCTGCCACGGCCCGGGGCTGGTGCTCTCAGAGCTGTGCTGACCTCCTGGAATAATTTCTCTTCTTGCTTAGGTTGCTGCTTTCTGCCTTCTCTTGTGGCATATTTCTGTGGAAATACAGAAACTTAGCTGACAGTGAATTGTCCTTTCCCTGTCATTTTTGTGTATTTCCACAAGATATTTGTGATTTAGCAGGAACCAGATATTCCTGGAACCAGATATTCCACAGCAAGCTCAGTGCTATTTTCTTTCTCCTGTCTGGTGAGTCCAAGAGCAGAGGATAATCCAGACTGGCATTTCAGCTGATGCTGCCTCCAGGCAGCTCTTAGCTTAGGAGGGCGCAGCACAGCTGAGTGCCAGTGCACCTGGAGCTGCTTTTCCTGGGACCTCCCCTGTGCCTCCAGCTCCCTGACCCCAGTCCCAGGAAGATGCACAGGCCCCTGAGCTGCTCAGCTGCTCAGGAGCCAGAGGCAGCCCCTCCTGCCTGGCTCTTGCCTGCCAGGCCTTGGTGCAGCTGCAGAAGAGTTCTGGCCCCCCTGCAGCTGCCCTTGGTGCTGGGCTCAACCCATGCAGTGCTGCAGTGGTGTGGGCAGGGCCTAACCAACGCTGGGTGCAATTCAGCTGTCATTAACAGCTCCCTCCTCCCTCATTTTGATGGAGGGAACTTCTTGTATTTTTGCTTTCCCTGGAATAAAACTCCTTGAGAATTGAAATCTCGGAATATTCTGGTTGGCAATCAATACAAAAGTGCTTATCTCTAGCCTTGGGCTTGAGAGGCACTCAGCTTGCAGCAGTACCTATCTATATGTCTTTGACGACTCAAGTACTTCCCAAGAAAACAGCAGGAGCAGTTTGACCTCTAAGTAATGCTGCACTTCCATGTGTCCTATGAACTGGGCATCTTCATTCCTCTTGCTCAAAGATGTGGATTCCGGAGCGTGCAAAAGCAGGGAGATAAGAATGTCACCCTGCTGGTTCAACCATTGATATTTTTCCTTGTCTCTTCAGTCCCACCTCAGCCTAATTTACATCTTCTGTGGAACTGATGAACAGAATTGGACACTGGTGAAAGTAACTGGGTTTTTACAGTAGAAAAGCCTTTCCCTTCCTACTGGAGGTGTAAGAACTGCACCCTTTGCTTGCCTGAAGACCTTTATTTGGGCAAAGCCACTGGAAATAAATTCCAGTCTGAGCTTTGGTCTAAAGGGGGCCGAAATGCCCAATCTCTGGTGAAAGGTGGCCATGGGGCCTGCTGCTCTCATCACCCCAGGCTGCTTTTAGTAGAGGAACAGAAGCCAAAAAAATCAGGATTTTGTTTTGTTTGGTTTTTTTTGAGGTTTTCTGTGGTTCTTTGGGCTGGACTCTATTTGAAGATATGTATTTCTTAGGAATCTGTGTAGCAAACAATGACCTATATTATTATTAAATGACAAAAGCTATCTGCAGACAGTGGGATTATAATGGGAGTCCTACCATATTTCCAGATAGTTTGAGGGTAGGATAAGCATCAATGACACTTTAAAGTAATCTTTTGCTTTTAAAAGACTTGGATGTCCACAGGTTTGAAGAGGCATTCAAACCTTTAATGAAAACAGAAGGGAGAGGCAGAACCATTTAAGCAAAATGGATCACATCAAAAAGGGGAATTGAGCCAAGTGAGGATGTCAGGCCACTGAAGGAGATGAGATAGTGGCATTCAATCCTTCTAGTTCTTATACTGAAAATGGAACTGACCTCTTGGTTCTGTATGTCAGAACCTGGGGTCCTGCTAGTGCTGCTGTATTAATTTTCTGGAATTAATAAGGGTATTTTTCTGAGCATAGAGAGTCTTTCTTTTGAAGCCCTTCCTTGCTTGGGGGAGAAGGGCATTTATTTATGCTTATGAAGCCAGATTTTCCCATTCACACTACATGATAAATCCCACTGGAATCAATTAAAGAATATATGCCATAAATGACCATTCGGTATGAGGAAGGGTGACAAAATCTGGTCTGTAGATAAATCACAGGAGGAGAAAAGTCTGTCTTCATACTTTATTTTTATAAATCCTTAAGAAAACACAAGACAGATTTGTACAAACATGTTGCAGAAATGGAGGTGAGCAGAATTTCTTCCAAATACCCTGATAGCTGGGTTGTACCCTACAAGATTAAGCTGGTGATGAATACATAAACAAACTAATTAGCAGCATTTTCTGTGGGAGACTAATATCCTGCTGTATATCCCAAAGTACTGGGAACCAAAGAGAAAAGAGGCAGATGAAAAGATGGCAAATAAAGGTTTTTAAAGGAAAAAAGACAAAAGGAAAAAGAAAATTAAAAATTCTGCCTCTGAACAGATTCCAAATGGAAAATTGACATAGAGGATGCTGGTATTGTCTCCTACCTTCTGTTAGGGTTGTCTTATGGCTTGAACTGAAGAAATCTAAACTTTCTAGACTGGTGCAAAAGGAAAAGCATCTTGAATTCCTTGGCCTGATGCCCTATTGAAGCATTAATTCATATGCCATACCAGAGTGGGCCTGGCTAACAAGTGCTTCTGTTGGAATCCTGAAAAGCTTCCAAGGATATCCAAGCACGGATGCCTGGCAAACAGGAGCTGTCTGTTGAAACCCACAGCCAGTGTCCATCCCAAGAGCTGCACCAAGTGAAAATCCCACCTGCTCTACCTCTAGGTGTGAGGAGATCAGCAGAGAGCTGGCAGCACTGAGACAGAACTCATGTAGTGCACTCCATTGTGGTTAGTGACAGCAAAAGACTCAGGAGGGAATGTGTCACTGCTCAGGGAATAGCTAAAGCCAGAAAAGCATAACTGATTTATTTCTGATTAAAATTTCTTAAAAATTACTGCTGTGACTATTGTACATCTTGATGAGTTTTAAACAGAAGCACAAAGCTGTACTTAAAGCTATATTTAAAAGAATGGCTGTTCTTTTAAGGATATTTGAATAAAACTAGAGAATGTATGTGCCACACTAAGAAGAGAAAAAAGGAGAAAAGGAAAAGGAAGAAGAAAAAAGGAAGAAAAAAGAGGAAGAAAAAAGAAGAAGAAAGAAGAAGGAGAAGGAGAAGTAGGAGAAGAAGGAGAAGAAGAAGAAGAAGGAGAAGTAGAAGGAGAAGAAGAAGGAGAAGAAGAAGGAGAAGAAGAAGAAGAAGAAGAAGAAGAAGAAGAAGAAGAAGACCTTTTGTTCAAACTATAGGTGGCTAAATGCAATGAACTCCTAGTAGTGCTCAGTTCTATTGAAAATGTCTTTCATGTCCAAAGGATTTTTCTTCCAAGAATTTTTAACTTTTTCAAATTATCAAGGGCAACCTTAAATCTTTGCAGCTTTCTCTGGTGCTACTTATGCAGCCTTCTGTGCCTTCCATGCTGAAGGCACCCCTTGTTGCTCACTGATGACTCCCTCAGGTTTTACTGCTCAGGCCATGGCAGGGAACAATTCTCTGGCTACGCTCCTGTATGTGCCACTTGCAAACTTCGGGCTGCTCGTGGCCCCTGTAGCTGCACTGACAGATGACCAGCACAAGGAAGGTGGTTCTCAATGGAAAAGTGAATTCTCCCCTGTGCTTGGGAAGTGATGGGAGGAGAAGGAGGAAGAGGTGTAAATTTCCAATTTACTGAATTGACAGATGTAGTCATTTGTAGTATGTCAGCTTTTCTGAGTTGTCTTTCTACAAATTCATAAAAAATAGACTGCAGCAATTTTGTGCATGATTGATGATGGTGCATACTTCATCCAGTGTTAAACTCTACAAGCTTATGTGATGAGCAGTTTTTCCATATCACTTTTTGTAGGATAGATAAACATTATCTTGAAGTCTGCTTTGTGTGTTTTACTGGCATTATTAATATGTTTTGTCTCCAGTTCAGTCCCATTAAAGTCGTATCTTCAAGCACATTCGCTGCTGAGTATCTCATCAGGGAGAGATGTATATTTATAATCCCTGTTAAAAGCTTGCCAGTCATACAGTCTCATGCTTTTCCTCCTTCAGAACAACTTAATTTTTCAGTTTATCAGTAGCTGGGATGGTAGAAGCAGTGGGTGCTCTATACTGCTTGCCTTTGTATTATTACTCCTTAATATGTTATATGGTAGTTCCATCTTTCTATCTCATTTCCTTCGCTTATAGCATCACCGTAAATTTACAGCCTCCTGTATAACCTTTATTACCTTTTGTACAAGTCTGGGAAAACCATGAACAACATTTCTTGAAGCCCCATTCTGTCCTCTTCAGGAGGACATGCCTGTAAACTCATTATTCATACAGAAAACTAAAGCAGATTCTAAATCTCTTTTAAATCTACGTCGCTGGGTGAAAAGAATGGATACTTTTTAATTTCATTAGGTATTTGTGTGATAGTCACATTGCTTTATCATCCTACTTCTTTATCACTTCTATTAATAATCATGTTTATTTTCCACCAAATTGTTCCTGGAACTTCCATCCCTGGAGCCATAAATTGTGCTGAAATATGTTGAGATTGTGTACTTGTTTATGCAATTTCACTAAAGCCAAACTTGAAAACAATGGCTGAAAGTGACAAGGCTTTAATTCCATTGAATACTTTATCAAAACCATAAAATAATAGATAATAATTAAATGGTGCAAGCAACTGATTATTGCCTTGTGAGGCTGCAAATGTAGTCTGCTCTCTTGCTGCTGTTTTCAGACAAAGGGCACTGACAGTCACTCTATGCTTCATTGACTTGTGTGAAAAAAACAAAACTTGTACAGCCAGGCCACTTGCATGGTCATTTCACTGCTGACATCTCGACACAAACTCCTTTTGGGGTCTAACAGAGATCAGTTCAGCAGCACAGTAATGACCCCATTTAGTGCCATGGAAATCACAAAGCATTAATGCTATAAAGCATCAGATTTTGCTCATTATTATGTTAGAAAAACATTATTATTAACACTTTATGCCTGTTTATATGAATTCTTAAGAGCAAGCTGTGATACTAAATGGTGGGTGGGTCAGCCATGCTCTTTTTAGTCTGTTTGGAAGAAAAGACAGGGATTCCCAAATTCCACTTTCCTGAGCACAGGGGACCAGTGAGGCAGTGCACACAGCTTCCCCTCCCAGGCCTGTTCATACACAGCTGGAGCATTCCTGTCTGCCCAAGTCATTGCTGACAGCTTCAGCCTTACATCATTTCAGAGAACGGGGAAAGACACCCAGAGCTCAGCAGCATTGTCTTGTACCCATGCACAGCTCAACACTGCTGCAGGAAAGGTGACTCATCCCAGTTTCTGTAGGTGAAGTTCTCCTCCAGTTCCATAATTGTTTTAATATCCTCTCAAGCACTGTGACAGGTGAGATGATGCCAGGGATCTTAGCTGCAAGTGTGAGGGGCAGCTGTGGACTCACATCCCCTCAGGAGATGTTAGAGCTGCTATTGCTGCCTCTGGCTGGAGTTAACATCTGATGCCAGCTGGCACCAGGGAAATGGTGATCAGGATCAGTTTCTCCAGCTCTTTGGGAAAACCACATATTCTTTTATGCTCCCTGGCTCTTCCCTCAATGTTTCTAGGTTGATTTCCTCTTAAAAGGCACTAGAATATGTTGCTACTTCTGTGGAAAATACTCTCTGGAGATTATAGTGTCATGTCATTTTACTAATGAAACAAAGGCATTTCCAGCTCTCCTTTGCAGTATAACACTAGGAAATCTCAGAACCCTGACTCCTGACATACTAAACTTTACCTGGCTTCCCGATACCCAGCCAGGCTTTGTGTTTTAAAGCACACACATGCATGTGATATTCAGAGGTTTGAACTCACCCAGGAATGAGTTGCATCATTAAAGATGCTTTTTAAGACAGAATGCAAATATGGCTTGGTGTGTAAGGAGGACAGGAGCAGACTTTTCTCACTGGTCCCCAGTCACAGGAACAGAGATGATGAACACAAATTGAAATGCTGGAAATTCCATATGAATGTCAGAATCTTTTACACTATGAGTTGGTTTAACACTGGAACAGGTTACCCAGGGAGGCTGTGGTGTCTCCATCTTTTGAGATTCTCAGAACCTGACCAGACATAGCCCAGGGCAACCTGTCCTAGCTGACTTTGCCCTGAACAAAGGGTAGGAGTAGATACCTCCAGAGGTTCCTTCCTACCTCAACTATTCTGCAATTCCTCAGAGACCAAATATTTGGTGCAGATTATGTAATGCTGAGGAAATATTAAATATAGATGTGGGAATAGACAGAAGACAGGCTCTGCAAAAGGTGTAACAAAGACAATTTGTACACTTATTATCACAGCTGGTGTATATTTGCTCCTGGAGAGAATGTAGAGCTTACAATCACCTCTGAGAGAAAGGCCAGGATGTAAGCTAATAGTCAAGTCAGTGCTTAATTAACCAAGGAAAAATATCAATAGAGGTGCATGTGAATGTCACAGATAATATGGAAATATAGTTTCTAATTTAATGCAGTAAAGTCTCTAGGCATGCCCACTCCATATAAATGAGATCTAGGCCAATATTAAATAGAAAGGGTGA
The DNA here is from genome assembly GCF_037042795.1 of Molothrus aeneus. Taxonomy (NCBI): domain Eukaryota; kingdom Metazoa; phylum Chordata; class Aves; order Passeriformes; family Icteridae; genus Molothrus; species Molothrus aeneus. The sequence goes on from NC_089654.1 coordinate 5,546,145, forward strand.
TAAAGTAGGGAAAGAAAACCTAATCTGGAACAGCTTGCTGCAGTATTATCAGAGATGTACTGATAGGGATCATCTGAATTTCTGAACAACTGTACTTTCAGTTTCAGAAAAATTGTTTTTAATGTGTTAATTTGTCATTCAGACTTCTGTTTGTAACTCAGTGCTCCACTTTGGTTCAAACAAGTCCATGAATGTACCATTGTTTGTAACCTGAAGCCACTGGATTGGTAACACAAGCTATTCTGTGGAAGAAGAGCATCTCTCAGAGCTGCAGCAAGGCTGGCCTACCACACCCAGCGAGGGAGGGTGCCCAAAACAAAACAATTCCTCCCCTTTTCACTGCAAACCCTGTGCTCTCCATTCCCAGAGTGGTGCTGGCACTGATCTGGTGATGCTCATTCACTTTGTTATGTGAACATCTGGAAGTGATGTACCTGGAAGTAAAGAAAGGTGTTTGCTGTGCTCTGATATTGGGAAATGCAGTGGGCAGAGAGCTGAGGTGGTCATTGCTAAGAGATTCTGCTCCCTGCTGAATCATTCAAACCCAGCTAAACCTTGATGTGTGCAACAAGAGCCCTGTGATCTTGGATTGAAATAACTCCAGCAAATTGGGCACTGCTGTTTCTGTTACAGGCCCTTATTTGGAGGTCAGATATGCTTCAGTGGCATGACTTTACACTGAATTTCTGATGTGTCAACACTGCAATCTGAAAGGAAATGGCTCTAAAGTAATACCCACTATGTTATGTTTCCCTTTTCAATTGCTGTCTGAGTAATCCATCCTGCTTTAGTTGTGTCCTTATTTTCCTGCTCTTGAGCTCTAAGCTTTGCAGAGCAGCCACAATGCTTTCTGCACAGCATATCAAATGGGTTGTGTAGTCCATAGCAGCAGCATCTGTTTCAGTTCTTGATCTAAGCCTCCTTATTCACCCAACTTCATCCTTCACTGTGACTTCTGGGGACTTTTTTGACAACAAAATAGTAAATCTTCCTTGATTTGATAAATCTCTCTGTAAACATGTGTTGTGTTCATGAATGCTACAGGGTAGCTCTGGAAACTGTACATCTTTTCTTTATAAATCACAGACAGTGTGGGCAGGGATTGTGGATATTCCTCACAACCTCATGCACAGTCATCCAGTCTTCCAAAAATAATGTTAATGCCAAGTGGGAGCCAAAGAGTTTCTATAGTTTGGGTGCTTTTCTTGAATCAGTGGGAACATCCAGTCTTGCCATACAAGGCCTTGTTGTTATCAAACACTTCATAAATTAAAAGTTCTACTTAAAATTAAACCCACTGGTGGTAGTAATGACAATGGTCTAGGAAAAATCTATCAGGCAGGAATTCCCAGAAGTATTGTTTCTCTGAAGTCTGTGGGTTGCATGGGTTCTACTCTTTCCCCAAATCCCTGCTGCTGACCACTGATGGAAGGAGGATATTGTGTGCAGATTCTTGCTTGGCCCAGTGCAGGAGCCATGTCCTTAAATCAGCTGCCTACTCAGGGTAACTGGCTGTTTCAAGAGATCTAAATTAATTTGATCCAGCAATTTAATTTTTAAATGCTCTGCATTCCATGACTGTAACACACAGTTCTCTGGTTGTGTTAATGATGACTACATTCAGCCAAGTCAAAAAAGTAAAAAGAGTAGCAAAAGGAATATCCATGCAGAGTGGAGGATGTGTGGGAAAAACATCAATATTTTACAGCAAGAAATCACCAATATTATTGGGGGAAAAGTGATTTTTCAGACCTGCTAATAAGAAATACAATATGTGAAAAATGAGGAAATATAGAGATGACTGAATCCATACAATTAGGAGAATGAGTAATTATCACTGAGTGCCTCTGTCTTTCACACCATGTAATTGATTTTTAACTAATTCTATACCCAGAGAAACTAATCCTTGTGTGAAAAAAAATCATTGGATCTAAACCAATAGGTCACAAAAAATACTGCCCCAGGAAGCCAATGCAGTAATATGGGGACAGATGTGCTGGTATACACCAAGTTTGAGTATGGTGTGGCTGTGTGCTGCCTGCCCTGCAATCACTGCAGTGTTGCAGTCAACTCAGGACAGATCACACGTCCTGGGAGGAGCACCAGCAGCAGGTAGGGGTGCCCAGACCTGGATGTTGCTCTTTGTGCTGCAGTTCTTCAAGGCTCCTTTTCCCTGATTTCCCTTGTCTGCAGATGTGACCGAGTTCCTCCTGGCCATGGCGGGCTCTGTGCCCAGTCCCAGGTCCTGTTTGCCTTCTCTCAACACCAACCTGTATAATCAGGTGCCCTGCTGTGTGCTCCCTTTTTGTGCTTCATGCCAGCTCCCAGGCAGGAATATAACATCACTGCACAGGAACGTTTCCATTTATGTAAGTGTGATTTCCTGGTGCTCCAGATCCCTTTATCTTGTGCTCATATGCACAACTGCCTGTATCTGTGCACTGCAGAAGGATGCATCCAGAATTCATTTTCTTTCTCACACAACATGAAAGGTATTTCTGAAAGAGTAACTAGTGAAGTGATGAGAATCCTTCAGGCTTTGAAGTCTAAGCTTTGCTGGTGTGATTAGTTTAAATGGCTCATTTGCCATTTAGGGAAGTGGTGTTGATGGGTTTGGGTTTCTTCACCCTCCCTCTTCTGTTTTGAAATTCGGTATCACCCAACAAGGGCTATTTGGAGCAAGCTCAAAGCTGCTGTTGTGTTTCCCAACAAGAGCCCTCCAATATATGTGCAAAGAGGAAATTATCTGGCCTTTCTGAACTGTTCTTTTTTTTTCCAATGTGCTACTTTACAATGAAAATGTTTGAGAAGATGGTGGTGGGTGTGTAATACAAACTCTCCACAAGCATAGGGCACTTCTCAAAATACTTGTTTCTGACTCACAGAGTTCAATAAAAGCAGATCTGAGTTCTCTGTGCACCCAGCTGGACCTTTTCTGCAACAGTTATTCAGCTTCTCAGACAATCTCCCACAACGAGGATTTGTCTTGGTATTTGTTGCCTAAGTTTCATCTCCCCCTCATTAAAATGAGCTCTCAGCCAGCATAACCAAGACACATCTGCCATTTATGCAGTCCAGACTTCCCTGTGCCTGGATATTAAGAGGAACTGTATGATGAAAAAACTCACTTATGCTGAAGAGGAATTTGATTTACCAACATGCAAGAAATCAATCATAGAACTCATCTTAAGAAACCCCTTACGTCGCTCAAACCCTCTTTTATTCAACAATTCTGTATTTGCTGTCAGCAGAGAAATGGGTTTTACCTCTAAATGCACCAGAGATCTCTTGATTCTCAGCATCCTACTCACATCAAATGAAACTTTTCAAGGCTGTTTTATACTTGTGGGTTTTTCTGGTTTTGTGCTACACAGCTAAGATCCCAGGGCTGTAAACCGTGTAATTGTTGAGCAATCACAGTTCCAGCTGAGGCCACTGCGATCTTAATCTTGAATATATGAAGAACTGTGTAATAGTCTGAAAATTCAGGTTTTAAACAGCTTGTCTTAGGTACCCAAGTTTAGCTGATACTTCTTACTCAGTTCATGTTCCATAAAAATGGCAAAAACTGTAACTTTAACACCCCTGAAAGTTTATAAAAACGAATGCATTGATGTCTGAAGCATTCACACTGTTCTGATAAGCAGTGCAGAAAAGCCTATGAAGAAATGAATAATTCTGTTTTCAAGGCAGAATCTGAATAGCATGCAATAAATAATGCCTGGTGAGAGTGAATAATGAAGGGAAAATAAACTATTGAAAGCTACACATTAGTTGAACATTGTTCATTCTGCACACTGAATGAGGCAAGGGCCTTATGGAAACCAGCATATGTGACAGTGTCATTTACAGTGCTATCGTGGTGCCTGTGCACCAAGCACATGAATTACTGTTTCACAGGCAACCACACCATTTTGTGTGCTTGATTAGCAGCCTTTATAATGTAAGCATAGCAAAGTTTTTGTGTGCAGTAAATAAGTTCCATGGTTTTTAACTCATTTGAAGTCCCTGTTTCAGGATCTGAAGACTCTGAAGCCTTTTCAGTTAAACGGTTCTAAGGTTATTCTGTTCTTTTATGTGGGGGAACAATTCATTCTCCCTGCTTTAGCTCTCTGAAATATGTGGACTATTCTGTTTGAAACTCAGAAAGAAAATAAAGAGTGAGCCTGGTGCAGGTATTTCACATGATGAATTTTATTTATATTGTGAGAACAGAATTCCATCATAGAAATTGGTGGGCAGGGTTGCAAACTTCAGTGTTTCCTGTTGTCCCACTGTTATTTAGGAACATGGTGGTGGCTCATGGACCTTGCTCATGCACCAGCAGTGACTGGAGATGCCAGACTGCTCAGAGCCACCAGGCTTGTTTATATGTGTGTCCTATGCTGCTGTTACTCACAGAAGGAAAGGTGTGTAATTATCCCCTTTCAAGGCTAGAGCTGCAGTCTGGTTGGCCTCCAGGTACTGAGGAGGAATTCCCTGGTTTCATAAGAGGGTTTGGTAAAGAAATACTGGACAATACCAATAGGATTTGAAGGAGATTCTACATGTGAGACAGCAATGCTGTGTTTGGATGCTGGGTGGGATGGGAGTGAATCATGAGAGGTGTTCAGGTTGCTCACAGTCGTTGTGAGGATGGATTTACATTAACTACATACTTAACTTACATACTTAACTTACATACTTAACTTACTACAAACTTAACTTACATTAAGTTTGCTGCTGCCTAGATAAATATTAGTGCAGAGGACACAGAAAGGTGCCAGAAGATGATGGCCAGTCTAATTTCCCACTTGGTAGGAGACAAAGAATTTAGAATATGACAAAAGCCATGAACAGCTTCAGGGTCATTAAGCAATAAGCTCCTATTGCCCACAGCAATAGCTAAAGAAAGGCTACCATTCCACTTAAATTTTGCTTTTCAACTTTCAACTTCACCTTTTTTAGGGGTAGTCATTACTTTTTATCCACTGACAAGTTCCCATTCTACTGTGCAGGAATCAGTCAAATCAGACTGGCGTATTTCACAATAAATTCTTAAGTTCCTCTTTTACATCTGAATCCTTGTGTACTTGGTTTAAAAAAAAAAAAAAACCAGCCCAAACCACTATGTTGTACTATGTCAATTGTTTACTCTTCCATTTAACCATAGGAACACTGTCCTGCCCTTTCAGCTTCCTTTGGAGATGGATGAATTCCCAGAGATGTCGAGGAAATCAGGGGACTTTAACTCAACATGAAACAATGGCAGTTTAAAAATTTTAAAAGGGTGCCAACCATGCTGGTTTAATTTTTGATAAGAGATGATACTACATTTCTGCATTTTGAATAAGGAGACCGACAAAAGACTCACTTAAGATACCTAGAAAGTCAAACTTCTACAGCAGGACTGTAACTCATTCAAATGTTAATGGTAAAGATATCACAGTCTGTCTTAAAAAAACAATTAAATACTCACAAGTGTTGCTGCATAAAAGTCAAAAGATTACTTTTGATTTTCAGACTCATTACACAATGCTTTCAGGTTCTTAAGACTGATTTGGAAATAATTTTTATATTTTGAAATGCTGATGTAATAAAATCCAGGAAAATACCACCCCTCACTACAGGGGAAAGAACTTAACTTTACTGAGTTTCTGTTTGTTCAGGGAATTAGTCTTTGAATTTATATTACCAGATTTTTTAATGTGTTTCAGAAAGATAAGTAACCTTAGACTACTAAACTCTTTAGAATATGTACAAGAGAAGATTGATGCCATTGGTTCAAATTTCATTTGCTAGTCTGAGTTATGAGTTAGGACCAGCAGATCATAACACAGGCATATAAGACACAGTAATATTTGATTATTTAAAATTTGGACTATCTAGTTTACAGATTATCCTCTTTAAGAAGACCTATGTTTATCCATAAAACATTTCTATTGTGAGGACCACTGCAAGAAGTATGATGGTAACTTTCTCAAGGTTAGGTTTGTGCACTTTGGCTATTCTGGGGGGAGCTGAATTGTGAAATGAGATCTATCACCATCCATGCATCAGATCTGCTGGGCTGAATGGGAAGAAGCTCAGCTCAATTGATGGGGAATAGGGCTTCTCAAAGGTTTTGTGCAGCACCTGTTATTTGCACACCCCGTTGTTGCCAGGCAGTGCCAGGGCCCATGAGCCAACTCTGTCACCTCTGCAGTGGATCACAGAGCCACCCAACCACTGCATCCTGCACATGTGGCACAGATGGGGACAGAGGGGTCACGGGGGGCTCCCGAGGATCCTGAGTGTGCAACAGGACATTCCTGCACTGCCCCCAGCTTGTGGGTAACAGCCACAAGGTGGTTGATTGTCTTTCATGGGACTGTTTGGCCCTGCCTCATTTTTCTTCCCTCTCTCCTGCATAAATTTTCCTGGCCTGGCAAATTTTTGAGAGGCCAATAATGCTGTCAGACCCTAGATGAACATGAATAATAGCCTGTTTGCACAGCTGATAACTGAGCTGTAAAAACGAATCTGCTCCCAGATGAAACTTGACATGCAAAATTTAAGCTTGGGGAACAATTCTTTGTATGTATCCTGAAAAAAAAAATAATTACTTGGACTGCTTAATTTTTATTCATCCCTGAAATAAAAAACCCTACAGGAGGGTCAGCAGAGAAAGCTCCTGTGTTTTGACACAGAACTTGGAATTAGCTTTAAACATAAAATACAGCAAATGTTTAATCTGCAATAAAGTTGAATCTGCTCATTTTGCAGAAGAACAATGGCTGAGGGTCAAAGCCTTGGGTTCTGCAGTTGCCAGATGGGATCATGTCCAAAAGGGAATTTGGATGGTAATCAGTGTCCGCTGGGATCCATGCCCACCACTCCAAGCCCGCGTGCCACAAAGGAGAGATTAGGGGCAGAATGAGAATGTGCAAGGCTGGCACGAATCAAAGGGACTCCCTGTAAAACCTATTACATCTGTGCTCTAAAAAATGTATAGAGAAACTGACAGTCAGGAAAATGCAGTTTTGATTGTGCTTTGATGGCTGGGAAGCTAAAATTGTGTGGGTGGGTGGCTAAGTGTAACTCCATGTCCATGCCAGCTTTATTTGACTGGGAGAGCCGGAGTCAGGCCAATTTTCATTGTCCTTTCAAGACTTTCAGAGCAGCAGGATAAATAAAAGAATGAAATGGGGAAATGAACTTATAGACTTTGGGTGTCAAATGATTAATAAAAGGCCCAAACCTCGGTGTTTTGTTCTATTGATTTTGTTTTGGCAAGGCAAAGATAAGATTGTGAACCTGTATAAAGGGACGTGGTCTTTACTTCCCTCTGTGCCTTTGTGGTGGCTGGGTAATTTGCTGAATAGAAGTTTCACTTTTGGACTGAAAGCAGGTGTTACTCTACACTGAATTATGAGATACAAAACACTAAGCCACATTTTTGGGGCCCACATGGTATGGTTGGTTAGTATTAAATCAAAACAGGTCCCAAACATTTGGGTAGGAATATCTGAATTTCTCCAGTGCTTGCTTTGTGATGGTAAGAGAAATTATCTACTTCCCAAATCAAGTTTCAAGTAAACTACACCAACTTCTCATGGTGTTTGGGAGCCCCTGTTAGTCCTTGAGGCCTGTGCCCTTAGCAGGTGAGTGTGCCCATGATTTCAGTCCTCATCCTCTAAATCAGTTTCCTTAACCCAATCTGGCCACAGGATTTATAATTTCCAGGGGAAAGGAACTTGCAGCTGTGCAGGGCTGTGACATTGTCTGCAGCCCTTCAGAGCTCTCCTCCAGTGCTTTGTGTTGCCTGGTGTTGCTCTCCTGGGCACTGTGAGCTCCTGTGCGAGTACCAAGACCAGCCTTTCATGACCAGTGGGCAACAAGTATCCAGCAATCCTACTGCTGTCACAGCTTGTATTGCAACAGAGGAGTTACTTTTAAAAAATAGGAGTTGTGAGATTAGTTTGGACACGTTGAAGCTTTTTAAAGTGGAAGTTAAAGGTAGAAGAGATTTTTTAGAGACACTGGATGAGCTCAGCTGGTCAGAGCAGGGTAATGCCAATGTCATGGGGTCAGTGTCTGTATGGGCCATTCACTTCAGAGTTGGACTCAGTGATCCTTGTGGGTCCCTTCCAGCTCGGGATATTCTGTGATAGGAGCAGGAGTCTCATGAGGAGAAATCACCGTGTGTTGAAGTGCTGTGCAAAGTGCTTGTGGAAGCTCGAACTGGGAGTCTGACAGGAGCTGAGCAGACACACCAATGCATCATTACAGGCTTCACCACAGCCACACAGAGGCAGGGCTGCAGCTCAGGATGGCAGCAAATCCAGGACCAGCTGCATTGGTAGGTTAGTTTAGACTCCAAGTATGTATATGCTTGTAGCCTTTCTATCTCGATCCATCTGGTTAGAACTCAACATCTGTGAATCTAAGAGAAGCCTTTGCCTTTGGTGAACGAATTGGGGATGAGGCAATATTTTGAAGGGTGTACTGGAAAGGGTGAGAGGAGAGCTGTTTTATGCTTCCAGAAATTAATCTCGAGGACATGTTATTCTGAAGTGCATCTATCACTAGATGCTTTATGTGATGTGACAAAATGCCACAGGGACTGATCTATCAACTGCTGTTGTTTCAACTTGGTGTTACAGGCAGGGAATCTGAAAAGACATGTTTTCTGAAACTTTGTTGAAAAGACCTGTGGCTCTGGGAGTGCTGGAGTTCTGTAACTCACACACACATGGATTCTACACATGGCCTGAGCTCTGTCCTGACATTTGTGAAAAAAGGTTTCTGGGCTTCAATGAAACAAGTTTTTCACAACTCAGTTGCTCTGCTGACTCTTCTCAAACATATGGGACTAAGGCTGCACTGCCTGATTCCAGTGTCTCTGGGGAAGCTATACATAGAGACTGCCAGAAGAATATTAGCATTGACTAAGCAAATCACCATGGAAAGTGAGGACATATTTGAAACTGGGCCCACATTTGCAAGATGATAATTGGATGATTTTTCTATCCTGAAAATAGAACTTCTGGTGTTTCCCTTTTCTTCCCCTTCTCCCTTCCTCTTTTGGGGGGATTTTAAAAGCTAATTTGATTTTTATCCACTCTGAAAAACAAATAATTTTCCTCTAACCAAGCTCATATCTTTTGGTAATGTTCAAATCTCCATTCATTCTCTCATCATTCAAGAACTGAAAGTGATGAGATGTCAATATTTAATAGGAGAGCTTAAAAAGATTATTAAATACAAGCTAGGGAATTGGAAGAGAAAGCAAGAAAAAAACCCATTCCAAATCCAACCTTGAAAAATTTGCTTTTAATGAGTTTTCACTTTAAAAAGGGAAACAAGTATTGGGTTCATATTCCTTCATAAAGAAAGACATCCTTGTCAAGCAGCTATGAGAATTCACAAATTGGATGACAGACTGTGCTCGCTGCTTTAGCACGAAGGCAATAGATCCAGCACGAGCTTGAGAGCAAGATGGGTTTTAAAGTGTTCTGCTGTCATACAGAATCCATACCAAAATAATGAGAAACATTCCACACAGACATCATCCTAAATTCCCATTTCGGTATTATTTTCTCATTGATGTTGTAATTAATGCTAAAATAATTTGTCTGTGAGCCTTCAAGATGCTTAGAGCTTTCCAGAGGGCTGCTGGGAGCTGAGGGAATTTGGCACCTTGCAGAACCAGACCTTTTCTCCTCTTTTGCCATCCACACACAGAACACCACTGGAGCCTGAACATATAAAGTGTGGGAGAAAAAACAGAGCAAGCATCTAGCTAGCAGGATTTTTTTAACAGGAAAAAAAATCTAATCCAGTCTTGGTGCTGGTCCTAGTTTTTCCCTGTTTGTGTCAAAGCCCTTTGGGAGCCACAAGCAAACAGCCTGTGGTACTAATCTGCTGCTTTACAGCACTGGTATATGGTCACTGTAGAGCCACATGAGCCACTGTCAACTTCAGTTTTGCTCCAATTCATGATTCCTTTGTTAGTAGTAATAGGATGGACAGTTTGAAGTGACACCTCTTGAAAAAATCCCACTGTACTTGTTACGAGCTGTGGCCTCAAGTCTGCATTTTTGTCAGCTTTCACAGTGATTAGTCACTGTACAACAGCAAAGAGCAGAGCAGTCTATAGCAGTGCTCCTCTGGCATGCAAAAGATCTTGCTGGACTCCTAATCCTCACTTGGTACCTTAGTTCTTATACTCATTAAAATTAATGGGAAAGGGCCCTATAGAGGTGGTAGGTCTGGTTGCACTCAGAGATCCATTGTCTGGGATACTGTTGTGGCAGGGTGTTCAACCTTGGGATGGGAAAGAAGGGCAGTTCTGTGGTAGTTCCTCTCTAGCTGAATAAAATCTTTCCCAATGGACTTCAAAGCATCTCTTACCTGCCCCATCCTCCCTTGAAAGAATTGCTATAGAGAGGCAGGAATGAGAGCATGAAGTGGAAGGAGATGGATTTGGTGCCATACTGGAAAAGTGGTGTGATGGGGCAGGGCTCTCCAGGCAGCTGTTCCCAGGGAACTCTTCCCAGCTGCTTTTCCATGGCCAGGGTAGTGCTGCAGGCTGCTGGGTGATGCTGCAGGTGCTTTGCTGAGGAAAACCAGGAGCTGATACCTAAAGTGGAGTAACCTGGGTTGCAGGGTTGCAGTTATATGTAAAACTTAAGGGCGTGGTTGTAACTCAGAATTGCTCTGAACACACACAGTAATCCATGAGTGTGAGGTAGGGACCATTCTCAGTTTGTGTGTAAATGTGATTATTGTCTGTTTAACATTTCAGTGGAAGCTTTGGTCACTAAATGCTGCAGTCTCATACCTGGACGAGAAGTGCCCCTGAGATTTTATTTGGCCAGCAGTGTGGCAGTGCTATATCATACTGCTACATATGCTTGAACAAAGGAGCAGTGGGTTTTGGGACAAAGAATAATTATGGCTGTGGAAGTGAGAGATTCTGGCTTGCAGGAGAGACAATTCTTGGATGATAAACTGATGGGGTTTGTAATTTGATTTCAACCTGGTTGTGTCCTCCTTTCTTTACTAGGCCATGAGCTAACTAAAAATAAGGATATCATTAGAAGACCTGGAGCATGCTAAGGTGCTTAAACTGACCTTTTAGATATGAAACAAGCAAAAGAAAAGTCATGATGATTGTGAAAATTCCTAAAATGTGAAAAGGGAAGGTGCATCCAACAGGCAAAGATGTACAGAGCATGGATTTAAGTAAGGAATATGAAAAGCAAACCAGCAAACAGCTGACTTAGGGGATTGGAGTTCTCTGTAAAGAAGTTGAAGTTAAAAGAGAATAAAATTAAGCCAAGAAACAAAGGAGATTATAGAAGACATTGAACAAAGCATTTTTAAACAATGAAAGTTCCAAAAATAAAAGCATAGAAAAAGGAGATCAAAGAGACACCATTTAGTCAGATACAAATAAAAATATGAATTGGAAAAAATAAGGAAAAAAACCCCAAACTAAAGAATTAGGAGCCCTAACTTGCTTTCACACAAGCAAAAAGGGATTTGTGCAAATGAAAAGTAATATCACCTGTCATTAAAGTGCCCTTGCAAAGAGACAGATGAGACTGGCCACGGGGCTGGAGGGTAAAATGTTAATGACCATTGATGCTACAGTGAATGTGGTTAAATGCATGAGTTAAGGAAAATTCCTACAGCCACCTGGACAGGAGTGCAAGAATTTAAGGAAATTAAAGTGGGAAAATTGGAAAACAGTCTAGGGAAACTATGAAAAGAGGAAAAGTAGAAGAAAATTTCTGTGCAGTTTAAAATGGGCAGATTTTGAAGAAATTCACCAAAAGCAAAAGACTAAAGCATCTTAAAAAGATAAATGCAGATAAATAATGTACCAACAAAAGTAGGTTTGTGAATCCCAAAAGTAGAAAGGAAGGTTGTGAAAACTGTTGGTTACTTTGAACACAGCAGGTAAAAAACAGGAGCTGTGTAAGAATCTGAAGGACAAGTCTTTGTCAGAATGAACCTGTACTTATGCTCTGCTGGGCTTGTGGTTTGTTTTGTGCCTCAGTAGAAGCAGCAGAAAATAAATTTTAGTTTTAAATATAATACACAACACTACGCATAGCTGAAAACTCACAGTTTTGGCAAGAAAATTTTACTTTAAAATGTAAATAGTATTGTGGGCACTAACACATCAGTTGGCAGTTTAAGGGACGTGGTCATTGGTGCATTGGTTCAGCTAACTTGAGTTAAAAGGTTTAATTTCAATATCTTTTTGCAAAACATATTACATTAGCATATCTAAAAGCCGTGACAGGATTGAAGGATTGTCTAGTTGAAAGACAAGACTGAAAAAGTCAGCCAATGGACAGGCATATTTTCAAAGCTTAGTATACAAATGGAGGAGAACAGATTTTAAAATATCCATTTGAAAGAAGAAAGAAATATATTGTAAAAAAGACATTGAATTGTTTTGGGGAAAAGCGAGATGAGGGGGCAGTAGTACAAATATCTCAGCAATTTGGTCTCTGTGGCTTGAAGAGTTTCCCAGTTTTTCTGTTGTTTCTCTTCCCTCACAGTCTGTCATAATACTTTTTTTACATTTAGCAAAGATTTTATTGATAGATTAATCAAGTACCTGTCATTCTGACATTCCTAAGAGCTCTATTCCCTGGAGCCATACTGGAAAAGTGGTGGCTGGAGGCTGCTCTCCAGTAGTGGTCACAGGGAAGGGGTGGTGCTCAGCTTCTTGACACTCCTGACTGTTAGCATGAGTAAAAAAGCAGGGACTGTGCTCTGACTTGGCACCATCACACTCAGGCTCCCAGTGTTGAATTAGGTGAAATCTGGTGCCTTTCTCTGAGCCAGGGTGGATGGCATTGGGTCACCTTGTCTTGCACAGCAACTCTGTGGCCTCTTGGCTGCTCTGTGGACACTGAAATGCTCCTGGGCATTGCACACACACTGCACACCAGGTGGGAATGCCTGGAGCACATTGCTCAGGATAGACTCCTGGCCTGAACCTGCAAAACTGGTGTTCTGCAAAACAAGGAGTGTACATACAGTGGGCAAAAGCTGGGAACACCAGGGGAACTTCCACCAAAATAAGTTTGGTGCATCATTTTTCCATTGCTTCTGAATGATTCAGTTCCCACTCTGGGATTGGGAGGGTGCATATCTGCACACCTGAGGGAGTAAAGAACCTGGTGTATGAATACAAGTCTGCAGAAAATCCAGGGTGCAGGGGTCAGTTATTCATCCTGACACTGAAGAGACTTCTTTGATATGTAAGCTGCAGTTAGCATGAGAAATATACGGATCCAAGGGACCAATCATTGAAACATTTAAAGATGGAAACAAAGTGTGGGTTTTGCGTTAAGAAAAAAATTGAGCTATAATTTGTAAAATAGATGAAAGGAATGGTATGGATGACAAACAACAGACAGCTGGCTGATGGAGCTCTTTAGAAAGAACATTTTACTGTTTTGACGTACCCCCTTACTGTGTTAGTGGGTGTCTGATCTGTGATTTGTTGTTTAATGTGCAGTGGTGTGTGACCAACTAGAAGCAATAAACCACAAAGGTAAATTAAAAGGTAAATTAACAGTCTTAACTACTGGAACATGATGGATGAAATGATATTTCATTTCTCTTTCATACCAAATGGCTTGCTTTGCCCAATCTACTTCTCCCATAGCACCTCCAGTTTCCTTCCTGCCTCTGCAATTCCTCAGAGACACACATGTCCACAAGATGGTACTAGGCTACCAGTAGCCCCTACAATGGCTGGTCTGTGAAGGCTCTTGAAATTGCTGCAGATCAGGTGTCACCAGAGAAGTTCACTCAAAAAAATCTCATTAGTATTGTTTCCTACAAGAGGCATTCAGGCCAAAACACCTGTTTGGTTGTTTTTTTAAATGAAACAAAATTCCATGAGGAATCACAGCAGATCATTGCTGTGACTGATGCTCTGCACACTCACACCTGTTTTGTACCAGATAGCTTCATTATTGCTTTTGGATCCACTTCCAATTTCAACTAATAAACTAACTTACAAAAGAGAAGAATGAGGCCATGAATTACAGTAGCTTTATAAATCTGTGTTTTGACACATTTAAAAAAGAGAAATTTGACCTAATGTATTATAAATACCTCATTTGCTTTAAGCAATTATTGTAATCCATCACATTGATGCAGCCAACACAAATATACGCTACATTTCTCATGCTAAAAATTGCTCAAACAGGCTTGAATAAATAGTTAATACTCTATAAGCTGCTAGTGGAATAGCTCAATGATTAGCTCTTCTCTTCACACGATTCAAAGGCATTACTGATGCTGCTGACTAATGACTTGCAAAATTTTTGTAAAAGACACAGGTACATTTTTAAATAGCAGCCCAGTTCTTAAGTCAATGGCATTTCAGGCTTTGAAACTGCAATGCTTTGTTACATTGGTTTATGTAAAATTAGTCTTTGATTAATTTTTTTTTTAGTGACACTCCACATATAATCATGTTAATCCTGTTGTGATGATAGATTCAAGTTACTCTTGAAAAGTATTTTCTCATAATATGATTACTGGAATACTGTTAATCCTGACTGTATGAAGGAGGCTGTGATGTTAATTAAAGACAGTGAACTGCTTTCTCATCAGCACCGTGCAAGTGGAGTGATAAATAAGGCCCTGATAGCTTGGAAACCACTTGTTATTACTGATCAGACCGCATGTGCTTAGGCAGTAGAAAGGGTAAGCAGTCCCTACGAGGAGAGGTGCCCACCTTTAGTATACTTGGTACTTGTTTCACTGATTTTAATACAATTAAGTGGAGATGACCACATCCGTATGGTCATAATGAAACCCCTCAGTGGGAGATCTGAAGTAATGAGGAGAGCACATAATTTGTGACTCGAGGCCATTTAAAGAAGTCCGCGTGTTTAATTGGCTTAATAAAATTAAGATCATAAATGAGGCTGTCATTGTACCAGGGCCACCGAAGGAGGCTCAGGACCTGAAGGCCTGACCCAGTCAGACCCAGCAGGGCCCAGGCCCGCCTATCCCAGCCAGAGCTCCAGGGTGACCAGCCCGGCCTGGGAGCGCACGGCCGTGCCATCTGCGGGGCTTCCTTTCGGTGGCCGCGGGAGGTGTGCCGCAGGTGTCCCTCTGGGCTCCTCCGGGAGGCGAGATGCCCGCCTCGCTCTCCGGGGCCGAGCCGAGCGGGGCCCGCCCAGCGGGGCGCGTCACGGCGGCGGCGCGGCGGGGCGGGGGCGGCGCCGGCCGCAGTCGGCACGGGGCGGGCAGCGAGCGGCGCGCCGGCTGCGCGCACCCCGCACACGGCGCGCTGCCACCGAGGGAGGGAGGGAGCGAGCACCATGTGCCGGCCAGCGCTCGCCCGGCTGCTGCTCCTCCAGCTGCTGCTGCTCAAGCTGCACCTCGGCAAAGGTGGGTCCGGCGCGGTGCGGCCGCTCTCCCTCCGCGCCGGGGTCCCCCGGCCTCAGCGCTGCCGGGGAGGGGGCGAGCGTCCTGCCGGCACGAGCACCCCGCGATGTGCGGCCGCGGATGCCCGCTCGCCCCGGTGCCCTGCGCGGGGTTTGGGACCTTAGGAGGGCCGGGCACGCTCGGGGGTTGCGACCTACGGGGGCCGGGCAAGCTCTTCAAGCGGGCGAATGCAGCCCGAGAGCTGGTGACAGGAGCTGCCACCTTTAATCCCTTTCAGAGGGGATTTGTGCCTCATCAGAGCAGCGCGGCACCGAGTCTGTAAAGCAGATTTGCTTCGTTCTCCCCCCGCCCTCAACTTTAGTTGGGTCAGGTCCCTTTTCCCGGGACGGCGCCGGTACCTCTTCCGCCCCACGTCCCCAGGTGTCGGTGCGTTTTGCCCCGGCAACGGATGCGCAGGAGGTCCTAGCATCGCTGCGCTTTATAATTTTTCTTTGTCTGTTGTGTTTCGGATTTAACCATATTCTATTCCCAGACTCCTTTTCCCTCCGCCTTTAAAACAATGCGGGGAAGCACGGGAATGGCCCCTTTTATCCCTGCACAAAGCAGCTTCGGGATCGCCGCCGTGCTCCCGCGGAGGCGCGTCTCCCCCAGCCCCGCACCGAGCCGCTGTGCCCCAGCCCCGCACCGAGCCGCTGTGCCCTGGCGAGCCCAGCCGCAGCCCCCACCCGGCCGGCGGCGGCTCCCGGCGTCTTGCCCGGGTTGTCCGCGGCCGGGACGGGCGGCGAGGCGGCCCCGGGATACCCCCGCCGCCCGGCCGTGGGAGCGCGCCCCGCTGACCCAGGCGCGGCCCCGTGTCTCGCAGGCGCCGTCAAGGAGTGCGAGGAGAACCAGTTCCAGTGCCGGAACGAGCGGTGCATCCCCGCCATCTGGAAATGCGACGAGGA
The DNA here is from genome assembly GCF_037042795.1 of Molothrus aeneus. Lineage (NCBI taxonomy): Eukaryota > Metazoa > Chordata > Aves > Passeriformes > Icteridae > Molothrus > Molothrus aeneus. The sequence continues at coordinate 5,562,488 of NC_089654.1, forward strand.
CGACGACTGCTCGGATAACAGTGACGAGGCGGATTGCCGTGAGTATCCGTGCCCCGCACGGGGCGGGGGTGCCGGGAAGGGCGCGCTTCCCTTCCCAGCTGCGCTGCGCCTCTTTTTTATGAATGAATGAATGAAGTCGCGCCGTCCCCGGCCGCGGCGCCGATTGGCTGCCGGGAGCAGCAGATCCGTGACGCGGCGCCGCGGGGCAGCGGCTCCTCGCTGCCGCCTCGCCCGGCCCGGCCCGGCCCGGCCCGGCCGGGATGCCCGGAGCGCCGGGCGGCAGCGCGAGTCCGGCGGCAGCCGTCACCCGGCAGCTCCCTGCCCTCCCTCTGCCTGTCCCTCGCCTCCAGCAGCGCCTCTGCTCAGAGCGCCTCTAAGGAACAGACAGAGCGCAGTTTGTGTCCTCGGGGCAGATGGGAGAGATGTTCAACCCCGGAAGAGTCCGTGCTTAGGGCGAGTGGCAGGTGCTCATGTGAAATGTTGCTTACTCATAATCATCCTACAAGATGTGCGGTGGGTGTGGATCTTGTGTTTAAATATGTTTGCAGTCAGGGTGACAAGGCAGATAAACAAGTAGCACTGCTTGGTTTGGCAGTGTCAGCCATGTAACACTAATTCCTTCATAGTGTAAGGGAAGAGAGAGCAAGAGCTATACTTCCAGTCCTAAGAAAATGGCACTCGTTCCTTCTCCTGTGGTGTGGCCCTGGTGTGTATCACTGGAAACCCATAAACTCTGGGTACTTAGTAGGGTTATGCTGTTATAACTTGGCTGTTAATTTGCTTACAGCTTCTGATAGCCTGGGAGAATTTGTCTCAGCCATGGAGTGTAAGAAGCATCTGTAAAAGAAATTACAGAGCCTAAATCTTGAAGAGAAGTGTCTTTAATTTGGGGTTTAAAATTGCAAATATTGTAGCAAGTACCACATCTCTTGAATTATCTCTGTAGAATAATAGGCACTGAATGTGCATTCAGTGAGAGAACTCTTCAAAGCTCATAGACCCAGTGAATACATCACAAATAGAAAGGTCACTGGTTATGTGTTTTTCCATGTGTGATTTTCCTGTTAACATCTTCCCATGTAAGTCTGTCAGGTGATATTTGGAGTGAAGTCTGAGCAGATCAGTTTAAGGAGAGAAGGGATTCCCAAACTCGTATATTATAACAAGATGTTCCCTGTGATTACCCCATAACATTTCTTTCTGGTTGCTGTCTTTTTTCAGAGGACTTGATTGGCTTTATGTATGATATTTTTCTATGATCTGGGGAGTTAGCAGCATTAATTGAGATATAGAAATGGCTCTTACAGGAATTATAATGGCACTATTTAGAGGCAACTTAGATGTGGAATGTTTCAAATTGCAAAGGACTCAGGGAAGCTGGGGGTGACTGAGAACTACTGTGGACTCTTGTGTAGCCATAACTGGGAAAGTTTTCTCCGAAGTGTCTGTGTTTCCCAAGAGAGACAGTAATCTGTAGAAGTACTGAGAATCTCTGAGCAGGTATTTAATGGTGTTCTTGGAGCCTTCTCTTTCAAACCTCTGTGCACAGGTGTCCTGTGGACAGTGCTTTTGGAGCTGCCTTTCAGAGGTTGGGATTGTGGCTGGAGGAGTATCTTGAGTGGATTCTGGACCCTACACTCAACATGGAAGAGTGTGTTCGTGTCCTGAGCTCTTGCCCTGCATGAGTTAGGGGCTCAGTATCTGGGCTGCTTTTTTATTGTCTCCTTATAAGCAGCCCTCTTAGCATTGTGTCAGAAGAGTGTAGAACCAACATGCTGTTGAACATCAGCTCAGTGTGGACTGTGCTATGTTAGAATGCTTATTGCATCTGATTTAGGTTTATTTCAGAGGGGTTTTGTAGTTGTTGGGTTTGGGGGTGGTAAAAATATGTTCTTCACTTTAATCAGAATTTGGCATTTATTATTGATTGGGAATCAGACTACAGAAATTGCTCATGGACTGTTAATTTAGTTCATAAATAGAGAGACTTTGCAGTTGCTTCTTCAAGCAGGCTGAAAGACAAAAATTACATTTGTCATGCACATTTTTCTCACTTAAATTGTTCTGAACGCTGCTTTATTTTGAAAGTGCATACTGTTTTTCAGCATATGGAATGTTTGGAGTTCTACTCACTGGGTGAAAAAATACATTCCATGTTTTCACTTCTAGATACCGCCTCTGTTATCACTGCTGTAATAAACAGATATTTATTTTAAAACTATTTTATGAACATATGCAATAGAAGAAACTATTTTGGAAAACTCAGCATGCTGAGTGGTGATGGAGAGGGAAATGAATATGCAGGTAGCCTGCTGGCAGTGAGTACTGATAAGGACCCTGATAACCTCTGTAATTACTTGATGATTCTTTTTCCCAGAGCTGATAATGTATTTGTAATAGCTCATTGCTGCTTGTGTAAATTCTCCCTTTTTAAAGAGACAGGATGGTCTTTATGGTGTGAAGAATTGGTTTGTGAAACCAATTTCTTGTGGCAGACGGTCTAATACACCGGAAAATTTTGTAACCAAGAATATCTTAAATAGTTGGAAAGAGTTGATTTTTTTTTTTTTTTGGCAGGACTCTGTGGGCTTCCAACTAGAAATCATCTTTGCACAAGACTGAATTTTTGTTTGTTGTTATCTGTGTCCCCTTTGTGTTGTGTCCTGTGTCTGTCCCTGTTTCCCCCATCCTCTGAGTCCCCATGATTTGCTGCCATCATGTTTTGGATTCTAAGGAGAATGTTTCAGTAATCAAAGTGTATTGCATCCTTGGCATTTGATTTCAACTGAGTAATCCTTTTCTGTCGTGGCTGGTAGTTCAACTTATCTCCCATAGGACTGATGTGTGAGTTAATACAGCAAACATGGACCTGGAGGCAGCACTAGTTTTTTGGTGCGTTAAGTTTATCCAGGACTGGGTTTCTGGGCTAGCAAAAGAACAGTGGCCAAGGAGGCTGCCAGGAAGGGAGGAGATGGTGCTCATTGTGTGTAGGCACATGACTTGTGAAGTGTTAACAAGAGAGAAGGAGAAAACACTAATTTGTGTGCATTGTAGAAATATATAAAAATAAAGCAGTAAACAGATTGCCTAAATATGAAGATGCCGTTTTGCTGTCATGTTTTCAGAAAGTTAAACCATTTTGAGGAAAGGAAGATAAAAAGGGAGTAGATATGTAGATATGTTCCTTAAAATGTATCTTTGGAAAGGAAGCTAAACTCCAGAGAGATAACCAGTGGAAGTTACATTGTTTGGATTGCTGGGGAAATTAAGTTGTAAACTTTGGAATTAGAAATCTTGGGTACCTACTGCAGAGTTTAAGCCTGTCCTAAAACTATTTGTTCTGCTCTATGCAAAAGGGTTTGCTTGGGCTCAGTCCAGTCTGTGTAGGCCTGGAAAACAAAATCCTGGTCACAACTTACAGCTTACAATGCCACAATCTGCACTAAATGTGGTCCATACAATGAGGGCAGGGCCCCAGGGCAGTTCTGAATGTGATTTCTGTAGATGCATTTTCGTCCTTCTCTGTGATACATTTTCTCTTCGGAAACACTGCAAAGACTCTTACAAGCTGTTTCAGACAATGCTTGCAGATGCACAGTCATTGAGACATTTTTTGTAATGGTACAGCAGCAACTTTATAAAACATCAAAGCTACTTTTATAGTGGGAAAAAATGTCCATTTTCTGAGGTACAGTGTTTTAGCAAAAGCATTCTTTGCTGATGTACTCAAAATGTGGGGTACTGACATTTTTCTGTGTCTCCCTCAGGAAAGGTGGAGGCTGCAAAGCCAGGTCAGACTAGGGATGTGTGTGCTGTGTGTCCAGGGTGCTGCTGCTGTGTGACACATCACCCAGAAGGGAAAATACTAGAGTTCTGTTCTGAAGGGGGAGTGGCTCTTGGAAGCTTTTTCCCCAGCTTTACAAGTTTATTCCTGCTTGCCATTGTAGCCAGCAGAAAACAAGGAAGACCTTGCAAACAGCTGCCAGACGCAATGTATTTGATGCAAAATAGGAGCTCTTACTTTGATAGCTGTTTGATTTTATTTTTATGATTTAAGTATGATTTATCTTAACCCAGACCTGAGTGTGGGTGAAAGAAACTGGAGGATCTCTGCTTAAATGCTTCACTGTTGAATAACACTAAATGTGGCAAAGAGTATAGTTGCAAAAAGCAATCAGTAGCTTAACCAGTTTCCTAAAATTAAACACAAGCTGCAGGATCATTTCAGCTTTGTAATACCTGCCTGCAGGGGGACACAGCCAAATGCAGAATTGCTATTTCTTGTTTAAAGCTCCATTTTCCACCTTTGCACTGGTATCCTTTCTGTGATGTTGCTTGCTGGTGAGGACTGCTCATGGGGATATTTTATAGACAGGGTTGAGGCTACCTCAGGTATGAGATGCAGTCTGAAGGGAGTTACTGTTTCAAAAACTGTTCCCTTGTGTACAGAATGCAAGGTAAACATGTGGCATCAGCAAACCTCCCCTACCTCAGCCCTTGCCTGCCTTGTGGCTACAGAAGGTGGCTGTGTAGCTGAGACACATTTCCCTTGCAACTGGGAGGAAGGAGGAGTCCTGTGCTTCCACTGGCTTTGTACAGAGTCTGCAGAGTTTGACTCTTGCAGCTCGTGTGGAAGTCCAGGAGGCAGCCTCATGGTCTCTATGCTTGTCAGTTGAGGTTTCACTAGAGCTGGAATTTGGGAGTAAAAACATATCAAAAAGCCCATTTGAAAACTAAATTCTGGATCCTGTGCAGAGTTAAGTATGGTCTGGGTGGCTTTGAAGTGCAGGTGTGTAATGGTGTGCCAGGCTTGCAGCTTTTGGGCTGTGACCAAGTGGCACAGTAGGCACTCACAATGCCACATGTATTCTATAACTTTTTGTCCTCTGTTATGCATTGCTGCAGTTTCTCTTTTTCATATTGAACCATGTCCTGTATGCTGAGTGATTGCTGCTGCTGCCCTGGAGATCCTGTGCATGTCACCACGTGGAGTTTTAGGGTTCCCCGACTTATGCACGGTCCCATGCTCTTGATTGTGTCAGTGACATTTCAACTGTGTTGTGTGGCCAGCTTGCATGCTTATCCCAAAACTGGAAGCACTTGGAAGACTGGTGCTGAGAGGCAGGACTTGTTTGCTTTTCTGTGTGGCTGCTGCCTGCTTGTCCTGGTCTGTACTGGATTCATGTCCAGCTTAGGCTCAAAACCAGTTTACTGACTTCTTGTGCTCCACAGTGAATGTCTTTATTCATTTATCTTCATTTTTCATTATATTCTTGTTATTTGCTCTGGAAAAACTAACTTGCATGTTTTTGGTGTCTGGATTACCTTCCCTGTTAGTGCAACCTGCTGCTACAACATGTATGTAGGAAATGAAGTTTTAAGCACTTGCCCTTCTTCATTTCTCTATTTCCTGGGACATTTTCTTGAGCCCTTTTATTTATGTACTTTATTTATTAAGCAGTCTAGATGCAGACTGCTTTCTACAAGGCGGTGATTTTCTGTCACTCCTGCTCATGGTCTGGAAAAGAAAGAGAGAACTGAGATGGGACCACTGAAAAGACAGAAGAGAGAGCTGGGAGAGCCACTGGGGACATTACTGAGGGAAGTGAACTTGGTTTTATGCAGTGCTGCTGTGCTACAGCAAGAAGGCACAAGAGTTGCTCTAGATACAGTTACAGGAATGAGCTGTGAGCTGAAAAGTTTTCCTGAGGTCAAGGAGAATGGGAAATCAGTGTAATGATTAAGTTCAAGAAGGAAATTATGAGAGTGCAGTTGAAACCAACATGACTTGGTTTGTTTATCAGAGAGCTCAGAGCTGGCATTTCAGAGGATAGAAGGATATTCTACATTTTGAGCCAAGGTAGGTAAATTTAATCCAAAGCATGTTAATGTATAAAGAAGCTGTGGCTGCCTCATCCCTGGCAGTGTCCAAGGCCAGGCTGGCTGGAGCACTGAGCAGCCTGGTCTAATGAAAGGTGTCCCTGCCTATGGCAGGGGTTTTGGAGTGCTCTAATGCTCTTTAGAGTCCCTTCCAACCCAAACCATTCTGTGATTCTATGAAAAGTCAATGCAGACCAGTTCTCTTGTGTCTGCAGTGTTCAAGACCCAGCCTTAGCACAGGTTAGAAATGTAATTTCTGACTGATTGATGTTAAGAGTGGAAGATACTTAGGATAATTTAATAATAATCAGAAAATGTTCCAAAGTTTATTCAAACTGCAATTATGAGACCAGAGAAACCAAGTGTAATGTGTTGGTGAACACATTTGTTTGATACACCTACACTAAGAGATTCCCAGTGCTAGAAATAATAAGTTTTCGTGACTCCATTGTCCACCTAAAGGACCATTAAACACTCTGTTACACCTGAAAAATGTCCAACTATTATTGATTCCCTCAGCAGACACCCAGCTTTTGTTTCTGCTGGCCTTTTCAATACCATCAGCTTTTTGAATTCACTGACAAATCTACCATGTCTTTGGTGTGCCTCAGAGACTGATGTTGTGTTAGGGATGCATTTGTGGTAGGATTGATTTGGTGTGAAGTTTTCCTGATCCTTTTACTGGTGTCCTTTTCTTCTCTACAGCTTTCCCATTTCCCTGCAGCTTTTCCCTGGTAATTTCAAAGATATTCCCAAAGCATGCTGTTGCTCAGTTCTGCTTTCCTGTGTCTGCCTTATAAAATGCTGTAAGATGTCAATTGTTCTTTCATTTTTTCCCGAGCCCAGGAAAACAAATCAGTAAGTTGAGTTTGGTGATGGAGATGCCGATGTGGGTTGCTGCTTGTTGTCTTGTGCAGTAGCTGGTCCTTGGCAGAAAAGGAGTCTGCATGCTCTGGTGTGCTCTGCTCCCAGGGCAGACAGCTGCTTCCAGCCAAAGGGAAATCCTCACTATTTTATGGTGCATGTGAGGGAAGTCTTGGAAAAGCTGAGTGTAGTTTTTCTAGCTCTCTATTTTCCATTAAAATTATTAATATGTAGATACCCACAAGGGAGGGGAAAAGGGTAAAAGGCCCTGTGATAAAATTAATGCAGATTTTCTACTCTGTGAGAAATTCAGTTTGAAATGCAAGCAATAAAAACCTGATTAGACTTTAGAAGTTAGAATAATACTGTAAGCTAGTTGAAAAATAAAACTAAACCCTTGCACACTGAAATATTTTCAAAAGCCAGATTTTAAGGTGCAAGAAGTCAAAAGATTTTTAAAGGAGAGTTGTGAGCTCTGTCACTGATGGTCCCTCAGGGTGACACATCCTGTTTCTTGCCTTAGTAATGATGCCCTGGTAGACTGCTTCTGTTCCTGGCAAGGCCCATGACTTTCCTTCCCAGAGCTGTGGCAGATCTGGCAGCCCTGTGCCTTTTCCTCATGAAGAGGTGAATAAATGGTGATAGAGCTCTTCTGCTCCAGAGTGACTCAGCTGGACAAGAGTCAGCAGCCAAGCCAAGAACAGAAATGAGGCCTCCTGCCTACCAGTCCAGTGCTCAACACACACAACTCCTTGCAGAGGTACCTGTTGGACAAGTGGAAGGGTTGCAGTTTTTCCTCCAGGTTTCCTGGTTATTTTCAGCCTAACTGGCAGTCAGTCTAACCTCACACTTAATGCCAAGAGCAAGTGTTAGAAACTAGGAGAGAACAGGATTTATAGCTGGCTTGGAGCAAGGCTTACAAGGCTTTGGGCTGCAGCCATGTAAAGTGAGTTTTATTGCCAATTTTTTTTCTTAGATGTTCTGTTTCTGATACTTCAATATTATTTAATGCATTATTAATGTTTATTAAATGCTTGAGAGCATGTGTGGCACTGTACCAGGACCAGAGCAGTGAGGGACTCAGTTTCCATGGCAGCAGGAGCACAGTCCTGTACTTGCAGAACCAGAAGGGCTCTTTTTGGCAACTGCTCTCTGTGCTGTTGTGATTACTTTTTAAAGATAGATGTATTATTTAACATTGAATTCGTTAATGCTGCAGAATTTTGTCCATCCTGAGTGAGAATTTTGTCTGCTGTAAGTTTCTTTATCTTTTTCTTGAGTTCTAGCTTTGTTTGTGTATCTTCTGTGGGTGTTATTTCACTCCTTTCACTATTTTGCAAGTAAAAGAAAGTGTATATTGAAAATTCACAGCAATAGGTGGAAGTTTTATCTTGATTTTGGTTAAATTTGAAATGTTGCATGGTTGAAGACTTCTTTTCCTTTACATGTAGCATATAGCATAGATTTATAAATTAAAATAATTGTTGAAGAAACTGGTGTGTACAACTGGCCGTAAACTCTTAACTCTACTGTGTCCCTCATTTAGATAACTGCTCCAGTTCCAGTTTTAACTTTGTATTTTATTTTAACTGGCCTTGTTTTATACTTTTTTCAGGCTGCCTTCCTGGATATGTAATGTGTAGTGTGATGTACACTAAGGTGATACTTTGCTTCATTTCAAGGGGTGAATTAAACTTTTTGTTTGATCCCAAGTCTTTGTCCTGCTGTGCATTACCCAGTTGAGGTTTTCTGTCTGTCTTTCTTTCCATGTATGAAGTTAATGGGATTAATTTCTTTGGTGGCTTTTTTCTGTTTTTGTTGATCTAGGTGAGTAAGGTTGTAGGCATCTTTCCAAATGTGTAGCATGAGTCTCCTATCATAGATTCCAGCTGCTTGGCTTGCTGTTTGAGCAGAGATTGTATATCAGTAAACATTGCTGGATTTACTGGATGTGTTCCATCCAGATATGATGCACTCCGTGAGATCCAGGGAGTAGTTAACACCAAAAAAATCAGCTACAGCAGGAGTAGTGAATATACTTGCACTGAGAATAAGAATTTCGGATGTAAATTTACAACTGTTCCTGTAGACTTTTCATCCTGAATCACAGTTGATCTATAGAGCTACTTATAAACAGAGAAATGGCCCAGTTTCTTTGATAGCAAATGTCAGTGCTGACTGATATAGGCCAAGAAATACACCTCCTGCCTCTGTAACTCAGAGCTTCTATTCTTGTTTGTGTGCTTGTGTTATGCTCATTACACATTTGTCATCCTGTGGCTGCTTAGCAGTTCAGCTTTCTATGAATCTTCCCATAAAAGTGGGCTAAATATTATCTCAGGGACATGAAAATTGATGCCTGGGGAAGTTACCCTCTGCCCAAGGCTGTAGAGTGATTCAGCAACTCATTGTGGACATTACTGACTCATGAAGAAAGTCCCCAGTTTCTTTTTTTCAGCTCTATTATCACGTTGTTTTACACAGATAATTGTGTTCCTTGGATTAAATGACTGCTCAAGGATTTAGCCTTTGCTTTTATCATATACAGTCGTAAAATATTCAGAAAAACCCCGGTGTTGAGACAACTCACTGTTTGTTCCAAAATTTTAGTATTGGTCAAGTGCAAGAAATGCTTCAAATGTCTCACTTCTTGTATTTAGTATTGGACACAGAAAATGCAGGTGCTTGAGGAGGAGCACAATACTTCTGTGTTCCAAAATGAACTTTGTTTTTTTACATTCCAACAGATCCTGAAGCATAGCCTGTGTACAGACAGACATCACTGCAGCCACTTCTTCAGCTGGCCAAAAGTGCCAGTTGTGAGATTGCACACCACAGACTTCTGGTTTGCTAAAGAAGCTCTTTCCATTCTAAATTCTATTCAAGCCTCCTTCACCTCCTGCCCACGCCTTGCTGTTATCTGAGCACAGACTACTGAACTAATCACCTGTGTACCCATTCCTCCATAAATTATTAGTAATGTATAATTTTCTGGAAGGAACAAAGATAACTGAGGGAGCTTAATTTTTTATTGTTTATTTTATTACTCTTTTCCTTCTTCCTTTCTCGTGTAAAACAGCAAAGGTACAGTTTAGATTGCACAACTCTGAAGTTTACACAAGGTGGGCTCTGTAGGTGATTTAGGATGTGTAACCTACATGGGAACTGCTCTTTGGCACCTGGTAAATAAGGAGTTTCAAAGGGAACCTCTGCACCAATCTCTGCCAGGATCACATTGATGTGTTGAAGTTTCTTTACTTCAGGCTCTTTGCTGGATGATTTCTGTTCCACCTTTTCACAAGAGCTTTTTTAACACAGAAATCTGTCCTATTTTTTAATAAAATAATATGTGTATTTGCCCAAGGTGCCAGTGCATGTTGATCCCTGAAGTTAAATTAGGATTAAGGAGCTGCATTGACAGGTGTTGAAAAGAATCATATCTGTCCATTTCTTGACTGCAGGGTTTCTGATTGTGGCATGGCACTTCAAAGAGAGTGTGTAGGGCAGGGGAGAAATCCTGGGGCACCCTTTTCTAGAGGGAAATGATAAATAAGGTGTTAATTTTTCTCCATGGTTGTGGACAAGCCTATGCCTGAGCAATATGGAGCCTTTCCCAGTGTCTTATTGCCTTGCCCTTCTTCCAGTCTTTCCCCATGAGTTTGGCTGTTGATTCTCATGGCTGTGTTTCACAGAGTGCCCATCCTCAGCAGCAATGCACAAAGCCTTTGTTAACACCTTCCCTCGCTCAGGCATCACAGGGAACTCTGCAAAGCTTGGCTGAGAGCAGCAGCATTTCTTCACATTCAATTATGCATGCAACCATGTGAATATTGCAAGCCTTTATTTGTGCTAATGCTCGTAGAAAGGATTAATAATTCCTGCACAAATGCTGTACTTCAGCTGGCAAGAAGCAGCTAGGTTCACTTTGCCCAGATCTAATTACTTAATTTACAGTATTTTTTATATGTTGAGACTGAAATGCAGGTTGAGGCTGCCAGGGTGACAAGTGTTGGAGGATTCCAGAGCTGATGTGGAGCTCCACACTTGCCTTCTGTTGATTCCAGTTGAGGGCTGTTGGGCACTGTGAGGTGCACTGGCAAGCAGTGCCCGAGGGATGTGTGATCACAGAACAAAAGCCATTGCTGTCACTGGACAGTTTTGATACTTCAGCTTCAAGGTCAGCGCTAAGATATTCAGCACCATGGGAGATGCTGCATTCCTGCAGCAAGAGTCAGGGCTGTGCTGGGGATTATGGAGTCCTTGGCTTACAGTGCTCTTGCACTGGCAGCTTCATCCCTGCCTGCTCAGTGCACTGGAGGAGTCAAGAAAACCTGAAACCAAAATATCCTTTTAGAAGACTGCTTTCTTTCCTTTTCCAAGCAGGCTGGATAGCTGTCAGTGAGTTGTCCATAATAATAAGGATTGAGCAGTGATCTTTGTTGCTTCCTGGTTCCTCTTCTGAGCCACGTTGTGCAGGCTTCATCATCATATCACAGGGTTAATTTTGGAATGCAAAAAAGATGCTTCTCTGACAGTGAAAACCACCGAGGGGGAGGAAGGCAGCCAAGTACAGGACCTAATTTCCCCCTTTGCTACAAAAGTGTGTTTTGCATCCTGTGGGGGAGTGTGAGTTTGAATGTGGCATTAGAAACATATTCAGCAAGGGGTTTAGGGCAGAATCTTGCTGTGTTGTTTTTGAAAAGGGTTCTCTCCTTGCTACTTGTTTCTACTGAAGCCATGTGGGATTAGGTTTCCTGAGAGGAATAGCAAACCTGGGGAGATCCAGAGCAACAAATTGGAATTCCCTTAATTTAATTTATGGCCATTTTTTTGTGACTGTGGTACACCTGAGAGCTGTATCACCTTTTCTGGAGATGGCTGGGGATGAATTTTCCTGTAGATGAAAGGTTTTGGTGCATCAGCTTGACCTTTTACATAGAAAAAGGGCATGTGTAAATGTCACTTTTCTACAGTAATCAGTTGGGATTATCTGCCATTGTGTTGTGTTTTTTCCTCTGCTTTTATAATAGCAGAGATCTTTACAGCACTTTGACATGTAAGAATGATGGAGGTTTCACTGTCTTACGCTGGATAAATTCTCGTCAGTAGATGGGAAGGAGATGATTCACACCTATTAGGACTCTGTGTGTGAGAGAGTGATATTTCTTACTGGTTATGAAGTGGAAGATGGAGGATCTCATTTCACTCATACTGTTAGAATCCAAAATGTTAAATGATGAGTGTCTTGGGATTTGGGGAAGATATTGGCTGTGCGTTCCACTCTTATTAATTGTGATGTTTGCTGGGGGTTCCTCATTACTTTAATCTGTGGACGGTGCCGTTCTCTGATGGTGAAAGTTGAAGAGAGAAAACAGCTTGTCTGTGTGAGGGCTCAGCCTGATCTTGCTGCTGCAGAAGTCTCTGAGGAAATGCTGATTGGTTAATTTAGATTGCTGACAAAGCTTGGTCCTGTAGCTTCAGAGCACAGAGCTGACCCTCTCCCTGCTGGCGTGGTTCTGTTGAGATTGAGGTTTCTTAGCTGGAAAAGCTGCTGCTGTGGGCCCAGAAGGGCTGAAAGGAGATGGATCAGGGTGGTCCAAGAGAAGAGCCCTGGCTGGCTTTGCTGAGCACGGGGCTGTGCCCATGTAGCTGAGCTGGCCAGGGCTTCTCCACGGGGCCACCCTCCCCAGCCAGGCAGAGCTTCACCTCAGGTCCATTTTATCTCCTGAGGCGTGCCTGTGAAATAATGGTGAGGGGAACAGTGTTGGCAGGGGAATATGCTGGATAAAACATGAGTTTGAAGTGATATTTCAAGGGATCTTTGTTCCTTCATAGTTACAAACAGTCACAACTGACAATAAGAAACCTTTGCAAACTCAAAAATCAATGGCTTCAGGCCTGTGGTGTTCACAAAATGTTTTCTGCAGCAGTTTTCATCAGGGTATTACCCTGTCTTTCTTTTAGCCTCCAGAAGTGCATAGAGAATCATTGTGGAGCTACAATACAAGTTCTGGCCTTGGACCACTGTTTTGTTCCAAGTAAGGATTAACTGCTCTCTAATTCTGTTTTAGGGGTGAAAGTACAGCTTCATTCCATTCCTGATCTCATGCATCCCCCAGCTACAATGGTGTGTGAGAACTTGCCATTGGCAAGCCATGAAAATAGAAACCATCCATATTTTATTGACCATTAAGTCTGTCTCCAGTCCTTCTTTTGCTTGTGTTTCCCAGTGTCCTGCTGAAGGAATGATCAATTGCAGGCATAGTTTAGTCTGTGATACCCCTAGTTTTGTAGTGATCTTGCTTTCAATTTGGATGGTGTAAAATTGCTCTCTTAGGCTGCTTAGTCTGCATTTGCATCTCTGCTCTTGGGGGAAGGGGCCAAGCTTGCTCCAGTGGGTTCTGTGGCTAAAGCAAGTTCTTCCTGTGCTAAACTTCATGAGTCTCTTCTTTCTGGAGCAGAAACACACAGAGCTCTCAGTGTGGTACAGGTGCAGGGTGTAGGCCTGAACTTTCACAGGAAGTCTAGAAATGCAGGAGATCACAAGGCAAACATGATATTTAAATTTTATTGAGAATCTGCTTATGGCAGGAGAATCCTCACTGTGGCTTTGACTTCGCCAGTGCCTGTGGTGCTCACTTGCCCTGAACAGCACAGCAACTAAAATTTCTCCAGGCTTGGCTCACAGTTTGCAGTGTCATCTCTCATAGCAGGAATAGACCCAAGAAATATGAGCAGTGTTCCTCTCTCCCACAAAATTGAACTATTGCCTGGGTTGAGTATTCCCAATTAAAGCTCCTTGCCCTGCCTGACAATATTGTATCCATGGCTGAATATGGCTTGGAAAGTCTCAATATTATTGCTTTAATCCCCTTGCTTATGAAAAAACTTTGGGTTCATGTTCTGGTTTAGCTATTGTGCAATATATTCAACTGACAAAAAAAGCAAAGCAAGAAAACTCCAACCCTGAGCCATTTGGAGAGGTGGTTTTTCCTGCTAAGCTGCGGGCTATTAGATTGCACAGCAGAACTCTTGGTGAGTTCAAAGTGAGTTTATTGTTGCTGTGTGGGTATTTAGTGAGTCAGTGTAAACCTCTTTAATTCTGTTACGTCAGTAATGCAACTTTCATCCTGCTTTTTCACTACCCTTTCTCAGGTAACATTAACAGGATTTGCCTGTAATATATAGGTACTAAAACACTTCCAGTACATTTGTAATATAATAGGTGCTTCCTGTAATATATAGGTAATAAAACACTTCCAGATTCTTTTGTTTGACTGCAAAAAATGGGCAGGAAGAATTGCCAAATGTGAGTAGGCACTCTCCATCTCTATCACTGCTGTGCACTTGTTTAGAAGTGAATGAACTTGATGGAGATTTGCTTTGATGAGCTTTTGCCAGGTTGGCCTTTTGTTCCAACAGCATTATGTCTGACTAATTACAGTCAAATAAACTGCCTTGGAGTTTTCCAGCATGCTGCCTCTCCTCTAGATGAAGAGCAGGTAATCGTGACTCAGTCCTGCCAAATCTGTTCTAGTACAAAGAATTTCTAGGCAGGTGGCTGTGGAGTAAATCTGTACTGCTCTTGCAAGGATCTTTGCTCATGAAGGCCATTCCAGGGAAAGTTTTCAGGGGGAACAGGCAGGTGGGGCCAGGCCTGCTAGAGGGTCATGTGGGTGCTTTGGACAGTTCTGCCCTCAGGTCTCCACTGGAAAAGTGCCTCCCTGCAGAGAGCCTGTGGTGTCAGCCTGTGGGATTGGGCTCCTCACCTTTTCATTTACTTACTGTTGCTATTTGCCATGGAACTGGCTGCACGCAGGAAACTCCTGCTGTCAATGCAGAGACATGGGAGGGTGCAGCTGCATGTCATGAAGGTGCTTCTCTGCTGCAATAAGTAGAAATAGGAAAGTAAAAATGCCTCTCTACCTGTCTGATTGTTAGTGGGGCAGATAGGCCCCAAAAGTAATACTGAGGTTATTCTGTAAATGCCCTATTTTTAAAAACGAAAACAAGAAGTCCCATTATAGTCACTGAGGGTAGGCATTGAGAGCAGGGTACCTAGCTGAATTAAAATGTGCCTGATCAGACAGGGGCAGGGACTTGGTATAAAATCCCTTTCCAAGCTTTCATTGACAGCTTCAATGAAAAGCTTCAGCTCTCATTTTCCCAATTTGTCCTCATGTGAGATGGGGAAGTGGTTTGTCTTTATTTTTGTAGAATAGTGCAGTCGATAAATGGTCAAAAGAGTGGAACAGGAGCTTGGTATTGCTGTTTAGTTAAATGTGTGTGCTTGCAAACAAAATCAGCAAGCTGGCGTTTGGTCAAGAGAAGCAGCTTTCAAGTTTAGAGGGACAGACTTCTGAATCCAGTAAGAATATTGAATGCAACCCAGATGGCATCCTGGAGGGAAGTTCTGTGGCATCAATTAGCTTGTAGGTGACCATGTTTCCAGCCAACTGTGAGGTACTTGGCAGCTTGCCACTTGACTGCTAGTGAAAATTCAAGAGCAATGAGATGAATAAAAGTTCCTCAGAGACAAAGAGAGAAAGATGTCTTCACTTGAGAAAAGAGATTTGTGGATACTATTTCTTAAATGATTTAAGATGTCTGCTTTTGTATAGCCACATATCTCAGCCTCACTTATATATGTTTCTTTGCTGACTTTGTGTCTGTAAACCAATTTAAAACTTCTCACAAATTTCAAATGTAATTTGTTCTGAAGAAGGAATCTGCAAATAAAAGGGCCACCAGTAGCTGGACCAGTGCCCACCAGTGCCCTTGTAGCTACTAGAAGGTGAGCTTAATTTAACATTTCCCTCTGGAAATGATGTTCTTATCTAGATTTTAGGACTTCTGTATTTCTGCTAAGCCTAAATGAGGTTGTTGCACTCTGGACTCAAAAAGAGCTGCCAAATCATGAAGAACTGGCTGCATTGTAATAGATTGTAGTAGCAGAGTTTCAGATCATCCCACTGAGGACTGAGTCTAAGGAGCAGTAAGAATAAACACTAATATGGGACAGATGTGATTTATCTGATATGAGAATGAGCTGGGACCAGATTTTGTTGACTTAGGTTTTGTTCATCACTAACAGAAATACTTCAGCATAGCTTTTCTTTTTTGATAAAAAGTTAATTTTAAAGGGAGTTGAAATTATCTATGTGTCTCAAGTGCCAACATTTCAGATGTCTTTTGCATCTGTGCAGTGAGGGATAATTAGGTTTGTAGAGCAGATGTTGTGGAAGGCTGCACTGCAGCATGCCTGCCTGTTTCTGGCCACAAAGATTTACTCCTGGGTGCACTTGCTTTCTATTTATGTAGGAGAATGGCAAATTCCCAGTCTTCTGTATGCAGTAAGAACTTCAAGATCTCATACCAGATTTAAGCAGTAAATGCTTCACTAAGAGCTTTAGAAATGAGTGGTTTTACTCTCAAGAATTTATTTCAGCTGCTTAGTACTGAGTTTTTACTCTGCACCAAAATGTGTTGTGGGTTTTTCAAAAAGAGCAGAAGTGTTTGCAAGGAAGTACTGATGGTGAGATTCTTCACTCTGTTCTCCTGAGACAAAACAATTTGAACAAGTCCCCATGGAAAACAGAATGATACCATTATCCCAGAATTGCATTCTGTTGTGTATAGCCTTGTGCTGTGCTGCTTGCTAAGGGGAGAAAAAGGATTTTATAAACAGCCAGATAGGAACAAGGCTGTGAACTGTAAGTATGGATGTATGCTAAGAGTGACCTAGGAATGGTTTTGTACAGTACAAACTGTTCTTCATGGCACTTTCTGGTCTGGAGATGTGGTTTTGCTTAGTTTTATCACACCACACAAGATTGTGTGCTTCTCCCAGTGTAGCTGTTAATGAAAAAACCTATGTTTTGATTTTTAAATCATTACATGTAAAAAGCTATTAAGTGGAGGTTGCATTTTTTTTATCAAAGAGTTCCATCTGAGTTTTTAATGAACTGATAATATTATATGCAAGGTGCTTTCCCTGCTCATGCCATGAGGTGTTCCTGTGTGTCACAGACAAGGGCTTAGGGAGCTGGTCTTCTGCCTTTCAAAGCTAATTTGCTTTCATTCTCAGGGATGTTGAGGCTCTTTCAGAAATGACTTTGCTGGGTCACTCCTCCTGGCTTTACTCCTGTACAGCACACGGGTTTGTTTTTGCAGCTTCAGAAAGATGTGGTACCAGAAGCAACAACAGCTTCAAGGAAGGACCTGGAGACACAACACTAAAAAATTTAAACTTTCAAAGCTTCCCATGGATGTGGAAAAATACTCCATGCTCAAAGCAATACAGAGGTATTGGGGTGTGCTTTCAACTGAGCATCAGAAATGGGCACAAGTTTCATATTTGTCTTACTGAGGCTCAGTTGGGTCAGTTATGTTCCAATTCAGAGCAAACTCATCTTCAGTTTGAAGTTACTGGAAGTGTCAGGGATTTCCTCAATCTGGTTCTTGCTTTCTTAGTGACTACTGAAGGAAGAAGCTTGAGCAAGCACTCCCAGGCATTTTACAAGGAAAGCAAAGCATAAAGTTATTTTTAGATCTAATTTTTTAAAATGCCTGCTGAAAAACCTTTCTCTGCTTTGCATAAGAATGAACCTGGCAATCAGATCCTTATATAAATAAATCCTGAAGCTCACTCAATCAATATTTTGTTCCTCTCTTGGCTCATGTCACAGAAGAGCTAGTTAGTTTTCAGAATTAATGCTGATCTTGCAACAACAGTCACGATTTTAAGAGTCACCTGATGTCTCTACAAAGTCCTGGTCAAAGAGTTTTCTTTCTTTTTTTCTCCAGAGGTTTCATTGTCATAGCACTCTTCTGCTCTGATAGTTTTATTTTTCACATCACTTTTGTCAGAATCACGTTTGAGAGCTGCACGTTTCTCCTCTTTAAATGTTGCAATAATTTGGAAATCATCTTGACAAATGAGTCATCTGAGTGACTTTGCTCTCATCTCCCATCCAGGGTGAATGCTCCTTGTGCTTGCTGCACAGGCATGTTCAAATCCTTCCTCTCATTTACTTCCAGTGGTTTCTGCAGTTCTCTCTCAGGGGCTTTGAGAGAGGAGAGGAGCAAATAAATATGGCAGAGGGTTGCTATGAACATCCAATTTCTGTTTCTGACAAAGCTCAAAGTCTGTTTCAGTTTTCACTTGATCTTTCCAAAGAATCCCTCCAAAAGGTTCCATTATCTGGTCAGAGCTGTGCTCCAAGGATGCTGGATGAACTAGCGAAGCCCAAAGCACTCCAGACCTTCCCACATGGAGCAGCAGCTCTGCGAGGAGGAGTGGGAGCAGTGCCCTGTTCCTCCCATGGGAAACAGCAGGGAGATCTTGCAAGGGGCACTCTGTAATATTTTAGTACCTGCTGGGACAGTTTCTTTTCCTTGATCTCTGAGGTAGAAAAGTCTCACAAAGCTATAAAGGGCTTAAAATTTGGAAACTCAGCTGCTGATCATCAGCACCAATAGCTGAACTTTGAATCCAATGCAGCCAAATGTGTCTGAGGCTAACACATATTTTATATTGGGACACTTCCTGATAGAAGATCATTAATCTTCAGAGTAGAATAGATCTTGATTTAACCTCTGGGCTCTCTAGAGTGTCTCTTGTGGTGCTGTGTTATTGGTCAGTATAAAAAGTCCAATTTAATCCTCAGTAAGAATTTGAACTTCTGTGACTTTCACATTTCATATTTCAAGCTCTGCTCTCCTCTGGGATTATCTGTGTGGGTTTATGCAGGAGCTGGGAGGACATTAGTTTTTCCATTAACATGTGACAATTGCTCACGCTCCTCTCTCTCTTCCCCCCCCAAGGTTTTTGGCATGGTACTGCATTCCTATCAAGTCATTGCTCTTGGGCTCATGACTTTCCTAACCTCATGGGACATTTTAAATTTGATTTTTCATCATGGTGGGTACTACTTGGTGGTTTTGTTGAATATCTGATCTGAATTTCTTTAAAATGCTTTTCATATTTTGTAGGAATGACATAAGGAGGACTCTCCTCTTACCCTCTGGTCTAGTGGTGACTCAGCAGCTGCCTGGAATTCAGGTCAAGTGGCCCAGGGTGATGGGTGCTGGTAGTCCCAGGTACAGAGACCAGAAAAGATAATGTGTGGCCTGCAGAAGGACAATGTTCTCTGCTCAGTTCCTATATTTATGGTCATCTGGCCATCTTTGCCTCCACGTCTGCAAACAGAGCAGTGACAGAATCTCCCCTGCAGACCTGTTTTGGCAGCACCAAAACCAGAGGGGAATGTGGTTTGGTTTTTTTTTTTTTTCCTTTGAAATCCTCCTGCAGAAAGGAGCAGGACATGGGGCAGAGCTTACGAAAGAAAAAGCCGTTGGGTGAGTTCAGCCTCTGACCGCTTCCCCTGACCAAGCAGGAGTGACGCTTCTTGGTGACTGCTTCCACTGGCTAGAGATTAAGCAGTACTTTAAGTGCAAAGTATTTCATAGGCAGTTATCAAACCAGAGCTATCCAGCTATACCTTTTGGGTGTTTGATAACATCTTCAATAGGATCTCCATCTTTCCAGTCCAAGTCCTCACAGTAAGGTTTCAGGACTTGGAACTTCTTTCTCTTCCATTTGACTTTAGTATTACACAAACTTTTGGTCTGGTGCCTCATCTGATTACCTCCCATTTGGTACTCTTCTGAAGATGAGTACTGAAAAACACAACCAATCCATGACTCTAATGCCACTAGTTGCAACTAATGAGTGTGTTTAAAAGCATTCTCACAAGCAACTCCAGACCCAGCCTAACAGTGATTCTGGTTTGTGCTGAAGCTATATAGGTATTTTGATTGGGCTGTCAGTGCATCTCTGACCACCACCAAACAGGATCTGTGCACAGAATTTGCTTTCCTTCAGTGAGGATGCTAATTCAGAGCTCTCTCACACAAGCTGTCATCTAATCTATTAATAAAGTCCCTATAAAGATGATAATCTTTGAGACCTACTCTTCATTTTCCTCCTTGATTGAAATTAATCAGCTGGTTTGATTAGTAGATATTAACAAGAGGTCTAACAGAAAAGCAATGTGATCATGTAATCATCATGACTTTAAGATACCAGTCTACAAACAGACTTGACTTAACTGGAGTTCCTCCTCTGTCTCTGCCAGGAGCAGGGTAAGTTACAAATACATGACAGTGCTGAGTTCTGCTGTGAACAGAGATCACTGATGGATCCTGGCTCCATGTGAATGCCATACAGGAAAGATATGTCCAAAATACAAGACCTATCAATGCTCACACCTCCAGAATAATGAAAAGTTGAACCCTTAATGGTGCAGTTGGCTGTACTCTTTCAGTTTAAAATCATTACTCCTTGTCCTACCACTGCAGGCCCTGATAAAAAGTCTCTCTACATCTTTCTTGTAAGCCCCCTTATACATTGAAAGGCTGCAATGAGGTCTTCTGCAGGAGCCTTCTCTTCTCCAGGAATCTCAAGGATGTGTCTGTGTCTCCTGCAGTAAAAGGACCCTTGGATTCTGTAATACAGGATGAGTTAGGAGTAGCTATTGAGCAAGAAAAAATGGAGAAAAATGCAAGGGTGGGAGAATTCCAGTGGGCAAATTCCAGAGGACACAAAGCAGGAAGAATGTAGAAATCCAGTCTGCTCATGCAACAGAAACTCCAGTTGTATTTGAATCTGAGAGGTCCTGGCAGATAAAGGCTGTGGGCCCTGATTTGCTTTGGAGCAAAGGCTGCCTGGGGAGCAGAGTTTGGAAGCTTGGGGCTGTGCCTGCCTGCTGCCAGGCTCTGTCTCAGGGGCTGCTCACTCTGTGCTGGGGGATTCTCTGGTGGCTGTCAGTGCTGAGAAGGGCTCATTAAAGGAGATGGTGGTGGTGTCAGACATCCACGTGCAGGGTTGTCACAGTCTGGTTCTTCTGCAAAGATTAGTTCTTTTATTGACTTCTTGCTGAAGATTGGCATGCGTTTCCTGAGGAAAATCTGGACATCCTGCCCTAAAAATAGCTGAAGACAACTGGCTTCTGAGGAGTTTGCAGTCAGTCTGTGGCCTTAGAGGAAACAAATCTGTTCATGAGCTTCTGGTGAGCCTATCCAATATGTGACTCTGTCCAGTCTTTTACGTGTTCTCTTAGCCCAAAGCTTTGACTCCTTCACCAAATCACCCCAAGTGCAACCTCTCTCAAATCCAGGTAGGATTTAGGAGGCCAGTGTGTGACTGTACCCTTGTGCTGGCTATGGCTGCTCCAGGTACAGTGCCACAGTGGGATTTAGGATGTGCAACCCATAGTAGCCCATGGCTTGGTCTGAGCTGTCAGGCAGTCAAAGCTCTGCTGGACTGGGCTGTGTTCACAAAATTGTGATGTGTCCATGTAATCAATGAGGAAAAATCAACAGGAGCCAGCATGTGTACACAAGTGGACAGGATTGATGGCTGTGTAACTCACTGGCCCAGGACAGGTCTGCTTTCCAAGGAAGGGAATAAGCACAGTATGGACAGTGAGATGTGGAGGTGTAAATCATTTGCTATGTCTTTATCTACTGACTTTTAGGAAAAGTGTGACTCCAATCAAATAGGAAGGGTTGTGATGTGATGGCAGAGCTGTCAGTGAATTGAGGTGAGGTGTCTGTGCTTCACTGCTTCTCAGAAATTGGTCTGTCCTTGGCTTCAGCTGCATTTTTATGTGACATTGGACAAATGGCTTAACCTCTCTGGGCATTGTTGCTTAAAATGAAAATGTAAATATTTTTGCCAACCTTTGTGAGCTATCACTGGATTAATGGATAAAAATTGCTGCATAAAGGGTGAGCATCATGTATGATGCATTTAATCTTGTTTACTTGCAGCTGGGTTACCTTGAAGTGTCTCAACTGCCAGAAGTTTGCAGGGTGACCTACCATGTTTGCCTGAGCCAAGATACCTCCAAAACTAACTTCACCTATAAATTCTTCAGATTGGTTTAAAAACATATTTTAAATAGGGTTTATTTAGTGTTTGTAGTGCAGAGCTTCAGTTTCTCTAGTGGACTCTGTGAGCTCCACGCTTTCAAAAATTGCTTAGGAAGATGACAGCACAGACACTGACAACCATGGTCTTCAGGAACCAACCTGGGCAGGCAGAGGAAAAGAAAATATATGGTGGTACCTCCAGGTAACACCTCTTCTGCTTGATTTGTTTCATTCCTTGGATCTTTAGCATCCCATTTTTAAGCAAACTATTCCCATGCATTGTCATTTTAATTACAATATTTAAAATGATAGTAAGTGAAGTATTTTAACTGTTTTTACTGAGAAAAAGAGTCTGGTTACAAAAAGTGACATCTCTCAATGCCTAGAATTAGCAGTCCGCACTGAACCTTGTCTACTGGACTGGCTTGTTTCTGGGGCTGCCCCAAACCCTGTATTTCTGGCTTGTAACTCTTGCTTTTCTGTTGGGGAATTATCATCCAGTTCTCCAGTTTACAGCTGTGCTGCTTCCATCCCTGAGCTGGTGTTCAGCCCTTGGATAACTGTGGAGTGGAGAGTTTTGCTGCCAGGTTGTTGCATGTCTGTGGCTTTTGTACTGCAGAGGTTGTTTGCTGTGCTGCTCTGACACATCCTCCTGTGTCAGACAGTCACTGTTCCAGAGGGGTTTGGAAATCCTGCAGCTTTGTTCTTAGGCACAGTTACACTGGAGAGACAAAGCTGTTCCCAGCCAAAACGGCCCTTGGAAATAAAGGGCAGTGGGAGAGCACAAACTGGGGCAGCACATGTGGAAAATCTGGCTTGTCCAGTGCCGCTGGGTGGTTCTGTGTTGGACCAGGGCATCCTGGTGTTTGGCACTCTACAAACACAGCAGAGACCTGGCTCTGTGATTTTAATTCTCTGCTAGAAGCTGACAGCTGGGAAGAAGCACGAAGGCAGGAGTAGGGTACAGTAAGGGCACAACAAATGTCTGTGAGTATCAGTCCATCTCCTGGTCTGTGTGACTTTTGCTATTTCTTCTTCAGGTCTCTTGGATGTATTGGTAGAATCCTGTTGTCTTTCCCTCTGCTGGAAAAACTTCACGTGGCAAATGTGGTGTGACTCAAGCTGTGATTGGCAACGACTGAGATTGTTCTTCTCTGAGTCCTAAACAAACCAAAACAAGGTTTTGAGGGACAAATAGGGAAGGGTTGGGGCAGGAAAGAATCAGTAGCCAGCAGTGTCATCACAGGCCAAGCACTGTCATCACAAACCCCTGGCACCGAGCTGGGGGGAGGATGTTGGGGTGTTCATGTTGATTCCCTAAGCCACAACGGCTGTCTGCTTTTGTTAGTAGGCTTCCCTGTTATCCCACAATCCCTTCAGACACTTGAATTTGTCTGCATTTCTGCCTACATGGTAGGGGGTGTTGGGAGGCTTCTTGTTTCAGAGGCACTTGTGGTCTTTGAATGCAACTTTTTACCCTAATGTGACAAAAAGGAGGCACAAGGCCAGAAATAGCATGCTGTGCTGTTTATTGCTGGATTTATTTGTGACCATGTCTGTCACACAGATGCCAATATGTTTTATCTTCATTTACAATAACCCAAAACGTTTCACCTGGACTGACACAGGTCCTAGACCAGACAGGGAGGTTCCACAGGGAGGTTTTTCTTAGCATGTAGCTTGTTGCTGTGATTTTTTTTTTTTTAACCCCTGCTTCTCTCCCCGACCTTAAGTTCACTTGTAAAGCTCTGCATGTTTTCCATGCACAGTTTGGATAATTAAAAATAGCTGCTCGCGGCGCTTGGCTTCTGTGCAGTCTTTTATCAATAGTGCCTCTGAGAATACCTTGTGTTTGGATGAGTGGTTTTAAATAGAGTGCTGAGAACTGCAGGGAAGACAAACCAAACAGCCCTCTTTGGCAGCGATCTTTTTTTACCTTGTAATGCCTAGAAATAATTTTTAAACTGAAAACAAAACATACTGATATTTTCATTTTAATGAGTTCTTGTTGATCTTGTTTTCTAATCCTTATTGATTTTTCTTACTGGTGGAAGAGTTCACAGGTCTGCCATGGGGCCCATCCTCAATATTCCATTCTGTTGTTGCTCAAAAATCAGATTTGTTACTTGGTGTGCAACAGGCCAATAATTACACACTCAAGAGACACTGATTATTTATTTCAGAGCTGCATAAACCCGTGTGCTCAGTGGTATTCCACAAATCAAGCACACCAACTATCAAAACTTTTACTATTTATACCCTTCAGCAAACAAAGGAATTAGTGTTCATTGGCTACAAGTGACATAGTTCTTATTAATTAATATTCTGTTTTCTATTGGTTAATAATTCTCTCGCCTCTCATGCTAATTAGGCCGCATGCTCAGTCCCTCTCTTTTGAGTCAGTGGGTTTCCTGGGTCAGTGGTCATGCTCTGCCCCTGCCAGAATTATTTTTTACCCAGTTGGAGCTGATTTCAGCACAACTGCTGAGTTGGCTTTATTAGTTTCCCCTTATCACGGGAGTTCTGCAAAATGCCCTTGTGGCCCATAAATTCTTGGTTCTTTGTGTCCACTCTCAGTGGTACCTCCTTCTCCCCAGCCTTTGTTAACCTCTGTGTTTGTCTGAGATAACTGAAACATGGCCTGCCCTAAACCTTATCAAGGCAATTCTACCAACAAGTAATTTGTGTTTCTAACACCTTGACATCACTTAGAGCTTGTTAGCTGCTCTAGGTTTCACAGATAAATCTCCCTTCTTGATTAGGCTTCAAAGTAGACAAAGATCAACATTAAAGAGAAAAAGCCTTTTTAAAGAAAATTTTACATATTCCACGTTTTCAACATTGTGAAGAACCCAGTATGGTGGGCTGAGGAGGATGCTGCCAGAAGCTACATAGGAAATCGTCAGTGAAAGTTGCTACATAACCTCCTTCAGTGCTTATCTTGGGCTCTGAAACTGAAGACATTTTTTATTATAACCCATTAAACTACATTATAACCCATTATAACCATTAAAACTACAATTCCCATTTAATAAAAACCTCTGAGTGTACTTACAATCAAAGTAGTTGCCTAATTTCTTTTCTCTCTTTCTGCAGAAACTTCCTTCATCCCACCCCAAATCTCGGAGATGTTTTCTACTGGAGGTTGATTTGATGTGTACAATCTTTCACTGATTTATTTGTGACTTTTCAGCTTCCTAGTCTGCCAGTATCTATCTACTGTAAGACATGCAGAATTCCTAATTTCCTTTTTTTCCTGTGCCATTTACTACATCAAAATACTTTCTCTCTGCCTCCTCTGTTAAACAGTTCAGGCTTGCTGGAGGCAATAGGAATATAAAGGAGTTGCTATTGTCTGTAGTATACTCAGACTGTGAACTTCAATTTTCAAAGCCTTTGTTTTGATATGTTTCATGAGGGATGCAATCACTTAAAGAAGGGTGGGTAGGGTAGATGTACAGGAAAAAGGTTTCTCCTCTTTACATGCAAATTTTGAGTCTTGCATGCTGTTTCTCAGAAAAATCTCACAAAAAAAATCTATTTCTTTCTGAAAAAAAGAGGGGCATACTCATTTGAACGTGCAAAATATTGCATAAACAAATTTTTAATATTTTTTTAATAAACAGGAAAGCCTTCCTAAGAGAAATGGAATAAACCTACACCCCTGTAGTGTTGTGTTGTAATCATTGCCAATCTGCATGTGTAACCTTGTCCTGTGCAAAGCTTTCTGACTTTCTAGGAAGCTTCTGGCCCGAAGAACTGCAAATGAAAGGTGTTACTTTTTCTTGAAGCATGTCCATATATTCAGAAGTGAAGAACAGAATTGAGTGTGTGTGTGCCTTTTATGACAGGTAATTTATATGTTACTGTAATATTGATTTTTTTTTTTTTTTCATCATTGACAGACTTGATGCTGTCTGAGCCACTGAGTCCTGGAATTATAGGTGGGAAACATGATAGGTTTCTTACTGTCCTAAGTAATTTTGGTACTGGTTTAATTTTACCTTTGGTGAATTTCCAATGCTGATTTGTTGATTTATACATTGGGAGAGAAAAATAATGTATGTGGTCTGAAGAATGTAGAATAACTGTGAAAACATTGCTAGGAAAGCATGAAAGTGGAAAAAAATAATAAAGCCATAGAGGCTCGGTGATGTTTTTTCAATCCATTTTTCTTCCCTGTCCCCCATTTTGCATTCATACTGCAGAGAAGTGAAATGAGTTAGGGGTGACCAACTGCAGAAGTAAATCCCCAAGGAAGGAAAAGTCTTGTGTGTGTACAAATACACAGGAGGGTATGAATGCTTTCTCCAAGAGTTTGCTTCCTAGAGGAAAGCTCATTTACACACTCACTGATGGTAGGGCTTCCTTCCAAGGTATCAGCTTCCCATCACTGCTGGCAGCAGAGCAGAGAGCAGAGCTCCAGGATGCCAGTCTGGGCTGTGGATGGTTTGCAGTGTCAGTCTTTCTGTCTTCTCTCACTTCTCTTGAGTTTCAATGGAAATTCCATGGATAATCAAGGTCTAAGCCCTGCTAAGTGCTGACACAGCAGCAATGGCCAGCTCTACTGCTGGTGTGGCTGGCAGTGTATGAGAAGCTAAATGAATATTAATGCTTTGCTGTCGACCAGCAGCTTGGTTTACTTGGCTCTTTCACCTTCTGCAATGAAGTATGTGCTTTCTGGCTGGGGCATTAATAAAACAGCTACCGGGTGATTGATTTCACCCAAGGTACTCGTTGGCCATTGTGTCTCCAGTGTCAGCAGTGAATGGCTTTTTTGCTGTTGTCATGGTCTCCTCCTTGGTAATCACAAGGATTTAGGAGAATGCAAGGGACCAGTATTGTGGGGAACTTGCTCACCACAAGTATTGCCCCTATTGTGCTCTTTGTGCAGTTTCCAACTGAACATGAATCCTCTGTTCCTGGGAGACACCAAGACCCCCTAGGCCACTTGGTAAGAATGCAGGGACCTTGTGGTCACATCCCTCGTGGTGCAGGGCAGATGACTGCTCAAGCCAGCACAAAAGAAGATGTAAATATATTTTTATATATATATATATATATATATATATATATATATATATATATATATTATATATATATATATATATATATATATATTCCAGGCTGCTGAAGATAGATGCTATCTGTCCTCCTGCCTGGTCTACCAACCATCTCTCTGTGTCTGGTGTTTTTGTGGTTCCAAGTCTTGGCTTAGTTTGGGCTGCCATGGAAAAAAGCACTGATTACCTGTCAGTCCTAGAAAAATGTATTATTTAGAGTAACTAAGTCGCTCTATAGTCTAAGTCAGGTGTGAACTAAACAATTTTAGTGCAGTGAACATGAGGAAAGGATCATCTGCTCTGAATATAAGATGTATTAGAGATTCTCTAGGATCTCTAGATGATTATATTTAAGGTTCTTCCCCTAGAGAGCATCAGAAATGGGCTCAAGTTGCTTGTTCTGGATCTGGACCACTGTTCAGGTCAGTTACCAAAATAATCTGGTTCAAAAATAGTTCAGCACTGAACTCTGATGTAGCAAAGAGAGTCCTGGCACATTGAGACACATAAAGCTCTGAAATAGATCTAACATAGGTGGCTTAGACCAGCACATTTTATTAATAAAATGAGTGTGCTCCCTTCTCCTGCTAATTTGGGGATATAATAATCTTTACCACTTGTTTGCATTCATTAAAAAATCTGGAACAAGTCCTGGTTCTAGGGCATTTGTTCCCTCTCCCATGGTTTTAGTGGAAGCTGCACATGCAGGTGCTGGGTACTGCTGAAGGAGCTAAAACAGCTCTGCAAATTATTGCTTGTGGATATGCTCTTTCAAGAAAGTGATTACAGGTCTAAAGGAGTAAGTGTATAGTCTCAAAGGCTTCTGTACAATGTACATTTTCTTGCATGCAGATGAATTTTTCTGCTTTCTCCTTGTTCTTTTTCCTCTCCTGTTTTTTTTTCAGGCACGTTTTTGCCATCTGCTGTCAGAAAATTTGCCCCTTCATTAAGATGGCAACTTTAAAAGACACTGAAAACCTGAGATAACCATTTCAGCTGGTATAAGCAATTACAGATATTTCCAGACAGCAAAATGGCACCCTCAGTGAAGCTTGGACAATTACTACATAGATGTTAATCAAGAGAGACATGGACAGATTCCTGAATTATTCAAAATGCAATAATTTTTCTGAAGCCTTGATATGCCCTAGTGAACCATGCTTAGGGAACAGATTTTGCCTGTCCCAAGCTCTCTTATCTGCTGCCCAGAGTAAGAACTGAGCAACCTTCTCTCATTGCTTTTCATCATTTGGAACATCTTTTCAGCTTTGAATTTGCAAGGCTGTTTCATTGTGCTGCCATTCCCCCTCCCACCCTTCGGCTTTGTTTGCTTGACAAGGAGAAAAGGCAGAAAGTGAAGCACAGAGCCACATTTCCATAAGCTTACACAAACTATTTCTTTCCTTTTCTTTCTGCTCCAGACAGGGTGCTTATAATTAATCATCCCTGCTGTGGTTGAAGCGGAGTTTTTAGAAGAAAGCTTTGGTGGTTTCTTACCAGCAAAAGCAAGAGTTAAAAATAAAACTCATGCAGTTCATCATTAATTTGGGGAATACTTGTTAGCCTCATAATCCAGGCAAATAATTTCCTTCAGCCATGTTTGTTAGAAATACTGGAGCAGAGACCTAGTGGTACTTTTCCCTATCATGCTGAGATCAGACAGTGCTGGCAGCATTTGGTGTCTTGAAGCTGAATGCAGAATTAAAAGCTTCTTAAAAAAGCAGGCTATTAAAGTGGCACTGAGAAAACTTGTTACACTGCTTAGTGGTTGGGTGGGATAATCTGAGATTCTGCTTTTAATTAAAAGTGGACCTGCTTTGCAGAATGCAGGCCTGGGTTGAGATGGTGTTTTGTGTGTGTATTTTCAATCCTCCTGAAACTGGCAGTATTGAGCTCTTGGGTTTTGGCCAGCGAGCAGTTCTAGTGTTGGGAGAGAGAAGAAAGAGAAGTGGTGAAATAAAACTTGAAAGACATTTTCATTTCTACATGGGAAGTCTTGAGTGTAAATGGTATTGTGGACTCTTCCTGATAAGAATTTTAGATGAACTGTTTGGTAAGAGGTGAAATACATGATTATGAACCTTTTAGTCTGAGGTTAAAAGAAGTTATTTCTGTCACTGTTCTAAATACTTGCTGGGTCATTATCCTGTCTTCTTAGGAGCTAAAATGTTATCTATCCTTCTCTAACCCCGCAAAGCTTATTCTCTTGTCCTTTTTTAGTAGAATAGGAATGAAAAGAATATACTGAAAAGTATGTACATAGACCCTGGCTATGGAAGCCGTGTTGTGTTGGAGCAGCTGAAGGGATGAGTCCTTGTAAGCAATGGCAAATTTCCCTTTGATTTCACTCAGGCAGTTGAGTTGAGTGTCCAGTGCTTGTGCATGGGGCTCGTGGCTGAGTGTGCAAAGCTGAGCTCCAAGTGCAGCTCAGATGTAGTGTGAGTTCAGGACTTGGCTGCATGTTCTAATGCAAATTGTTTGTGCAAAAATCAGACCCTCCCTGCTATTTTTGCCATGCAATAGATTCCTAGAACTGCTGATTCCTATTAAATAGATGTAATATAAACACTAATTCTTCAAATCTGCCTTGTTTCTCCTCTTTTGGTAATCAGAGACAAGTTACGTTATTTCCTGCTGTGAACATGAAATTGCATTTTTAAGTTCTGTTTTATTTTTCTGCAAAATCAGTTCTTTCTGGAAACTTATACCACTGCTTGACTGAGAAATGGTTCAGAATATCTTGATCATTCTGGGGGGGGGGGGGGAGGAACAAAATTAATTAAAAAGGGTTTGGCTTTCTTGGGCAGTAGAGATTTGGAATTTGACAGGTAACCAGTTCTGCACCCAGTATTACTTAGTTTTTCTTGGAGTAACTGAAATTCTCTTTTAAAGTCCACTGCACAATAGATTTTACACTTAACTGAGTTTTAATTGACCCTTTTATTATTATAATGATGGGAATAATGCTTTGGTAATGTATTTTCCAGTTGCTGACTTTGGTAATAAAAACCAGCCCTAGATTGCAAAAGAGAGAGAAACTCAGTTTTGTGGAAATAGGCTGTCCTTCCATTGTGAAGATAACAGGGTCTTCTTTTAACCTTGTATGACACTCCCCAACTTGTTTCCTGTCTTTTCTTCATTATGTTGGCGCCTGGCCTTGAAGAGGAGATGGCTTTTTAATACAGCCACTAAATTCCACCAACTCAGAATCTTTCAATCCAATTACTATGGTACATTAGCTCTTGACTCTCTCCCTCTGCAGCTATAGCACTTGTGAATCAAGTGTTTGTTTTTCATTGCAAGTTTTTCTTCTAGAATCAAAGGATTTTCTCTTTTTTTTTTTTTCCTTATGCCTTAGCTGGCATTGTCAGGAGGACTCTCAAATGTTAATGACACCAGGTTTGCATAAAGCATCAGCTCTGCTGCTGTGCTTTGCAATATAAAGCTCCTTGTAAAGTTGAGCTCGGAGACAAAGCAAATGTTTATATCCTAGAGCTGTGAATATGACTGGAAAAGGGTTTATCCTATCATTGTCCAAAAGAGCAACCTGTCCACTTTCCCCCTCAGGAATAGTAGTATTAGCTTAGCACAAGAGTTTGTATCATAGACAGCAGTTTCAAGACAAAGCATAGAATGATAAACACAATTGTTAAATCTAAGGAATGTGCCATAAATTCCAAGGGAGACAGTATTATTTTCTGGAAAGGACAACAATCCTTTCTTTTAGAAATGCCAGTTTTGAAATAGTTGTGCTTGGGGTGGTACAGCTCATGGATGAGCACAAGATATTTATTAGAAATTATCATGGGATTTGTTTTTGAGTTCTAACCTTGCAGGGGGTTCCACTGAGTGCCCTCAGCACAGGGTGTGGTTTGGCTTTGAGCACTTTTGGTCAGGCTCTGGGAAGGGAGGGCTTGGTCTTTGTGTTCCACTGTTCCTCCTGTGTCTCCAGAGCCTGGCTGGCTCTGGGATCCCTTCAGGTGAGGGCTGCCCTGCTCTGTGCCGTGCAGGAATGTCACTGTGCTGGCCAGGAGCCACCACAGTGTGCTCTGGTGTGGTCCTTGCACATCCAGGACGTCCTTGGTCTTCTGCTCTCCTTCCTTCTCCAGCTCATCCCCCCTCCTGAGAGACTCCACAGCCACTGGCATAGTACACATCAGCCCCAAAATTATTATTACAACCTGGACAGGACCAGCTTTGAGATGTAACACTTGTGTTGTGTGACTCGTTCTAGTTTAGTCTGTGAAGTTTGGCAGAGCAAACTGTCACTATGGGAAGGCCATATCACTGTGTGATGCCTACCTGGATATTCTAGTACAGAGTTTGGTTTGTGTTTAACTGGGTAGATTTTTGCTTCCGAATGGGAACTTGATTTCTAAGCCAGTTTCTGCTACAATTTATACTGAAAAGTTTTGGAAGTAGCTGGGCTGGATGCACTGTGAATACATTAAAGCAGATCCTGTATTTGTGCTCCATTCCCTGGTATAGGATTTGAGCATCTGTTTTGACTGGCAAGTGTCCCTCAGCTGTATTCACACATACAACATCACATGGGAGTTTGTGGACAAATGAGATGCATCCGTACAAAATCTCTTGTACATTCAAAAATGTGCAAATGCCTTTACTGCTGGTAATAGAAAGAGCTGAACAAGATATACCAAATGATATGGAATAAATTCCAAGTATGATAGCATTTTTATTACAAATCATATATCAAAGTTATAGCCTGCTGAGGATAGATTGGAAGTTTTGAAAGCCTCTTTTATTATATAAATCTAAAAAGGGGATTAAGTACTAAGTGAAAAGTAACTTGAAATGTAGAGGTAGGGTGGTTACCTGGGGTGCTACATGCAGCTAATGTGACGTAGGTAAGGATGTTGAGACACATTGTACATGTTCATTTTGAACTTTACTGCTCCACGCCTGGGAGGTTGTGTCATTCATCATTTACTGTCAGCTGATTCCTCCTGGGTGTGCAGGTATCTGTTCCTGTGTGACTGACTGCAGGTGGCCTGTCACCATGGGAGAAGCTGTGAGGGAGGAATGGGCAGCCAGGAGCCTCTCCATGTCTCTCAGGCCTCATACCTTTGAAATCCTTTGTGGATTCTGCAGTGGATTATACCATTAAAAATGTAATGGCAATAAACACTCTTAATCCTTCATACCAGCAATATGTATTCAAATCACTAAGCATCAAATAAATAATAAAAATGTCTTTGGAAAAATTGTATAAAATTTATGTTGTAAATGCACTGCAGTAGTTTCAGGAAAGTATTTTAAAGGAGTTTTAAAAAAGATTATATATAACAAAATAAATCTCAAACTCAATATAGTAAGATACAAATTTAAGGGAACTCAACAATGTAGAATTTAATTTCCAGTCTTTACACCCAGCTCTTGGATGTAGTATAGCCAGAGGTTTATCCACTTCTACCATTCCCTGTTTTTAGCAGCATCCTGCTGCTTTGTTGGATGAATTAAAGCCTGCTGTTAACTCACTCCTTATAAGCAGCCTCCCTGAGCTTCCTCTGAGGCAGTTTACAGCTCTGTTCTGTCTTTTACTCCATAGCTGCATCACAGATGGGTTTGGGGTTTTTTTCAATGCAATGCAGCATGATTCATTTTTAAAGGGAGGCAGGCTTTATGTATGCACTGGATGAATCTAGCTCATGGGAAAACCAAGCCCTTCCAAATTTTACAATGAAGCATGGCGCTCAGTAACCATCTTGCCTTGCAAGGAAAAAAATACTTCAACTATCACCCCTTTACTTCAGGTTCATTATTGATTCTTTATTGTATTTAAGGTGTGGATTAAATTCCCATTTAAGCTTAGCTTTGGGTTCTACTCCTTCAATAAAATGATAAGGTTGTGTCACTTCAAATACTGATATCAGAGTTTGGTCTTTCCTTCCTTTAAGAGGGACAAGACTATCCATATATGTATACATACACACATGCACCTATAGTAATTATCTAATCAGTGTATTTTCAGAGTGATTCTGAAGGTGTGCTTCTTCTTATTCAATCTTTGTTTAGTTTGTGGTTTTTCTGGATATGTCTTTACTGTCATCACTATCTTGATGTTCCTAAGAATGGTTATAAAGAAAATGGCACCAGTACATTGACCATTTAATTATCTTTTAAAAAAGAACTGTGCAAAGACAGACAAACAAACATTTCCTCATTAAGTAGGTTTTGCAGATTTTTTTCTAGTTTTTAAAATCAGCTCCATCAGTTTGTCAGCAGAACTGGGAATTTGATGCACACTGTTGTTTGTATTATACTACTTAATCTTGTTCTGTGCTTAAAATATTAAGAGGGAGCTGTTACACTCAGGCTGTCCACATTACCAGTGTGGAATTTTGAACAGTTGTTGACAGCACAGAGAACATTGCACAGTTTTCCCAGTTTTAGATAAGACTGTGAAGGGGAGTGTGTTTAAAATAACAGGACATAAAAGACAAATACATGTTGGAGAGAAATCAACTCTTTCAGATAAGATTTTCTTATACACTTTGCAGTAAAGAGAAGATTGGAGGGTCTGCAAAATCTCTGAACAAGTGACTTGCTGGGTTCTGTGTTGGGCTCGGATTTCTTTACCTTAGGGCACAAGCTGCCAATGCATCCTGCAGGATTCTCACTTGAAAACACACAGAAAACAAAAACTTCTGTGCATGCATCACTCTGCAGTTGCCTTTATAATTTATGCCTCTTTCTTGCTTCACTTCAAGCTCCAGCTCTGGTGGTGGTGAGGAGCTGAAGCCCATTTTGCTCCTCCTGTCTCATGTGAGGCTGTGCTTTCAGCAGGTGGTGACAGGGTGACCCAAATTCCCAGGGGTGCCACAGTGATGCTCTGCTCCACAGTCCTTGCTTAGCACATCTTAGCCCAGCCAGCCAATGTTATTTTCTTGCCCTGCTCATCAGTGCACCTGCCAGCAGTGGTTTCATGTAGTTAGCATTTTCTAGCAGCATGTGTGCCTGCGTATGGGGTGAATACAAATGGAATAGCAGTTGGATGAGGGGGCAGACAGGTGTGTTTAATAACACTGATCAGCAGGAGGGGTGGAGAGAGGAGAAAAAGCCCACAGGCAGAGGAGACTCATAGTGGAGCCTGGGAAGCCATGAAGTCAGGTGAACTGGACAGGCATGGAAAAACCACGTGGATCTAAGGTGAGGGGGGTGCCTTCTCCCTGGCTGTGAGCAAAAGGAGAAGAGGGAATGGGAACAGATGGCTCTAAATTGTATCCCCCATGAAAGTCTGTGCCTCTGTGGGATCAAACTGGGATTGACTTTTTATTTGAAAGTGGGGCTGTGGCTTTTACAATAGATATATAGAAAATCAGTTCACCAAGAAACAAACCCACAATTCTGGTAATTCCTGGAAAGGAGAAGGGTTGTGGGTGTATGTCTTTGTTAAAAGACAGTGAGGTGTGAACAGTCAGGAGCCTCTTGTGATGGGTTATTATGTTTAAAATACACCAGTCTGTTCATCTTGGATGGGTTTAGTTTGTTAAGCCATTTCCCCCCCCACCCCAATCTCTTAAGTAACAATAAAAGCAGGCTAGGTTGAAAGACTGTTCTCAGAAACTTTCTGAGGCAAAACACTCTAACAGGGGTTCTTCTACCAGGAGTCCTTACTACTGCCTGTAGGCTCCCTGTGTTTAAAGCTGGTTTTGTTGTTTTCAGTTGAGGTTGTTGGTTTTTTGTTGTTTGTTTTTTTTTTTTTTTTTTTTTTAATTTTAGTTTTTGTTTGTAAAAACAGTTGAATCTTACCTCACAGACATCCAAAGATGTTGCTCCTTGACACAGCCTGAGTTTGTAGCTTAGCAGAGGAATGCTTCGTGGTTGGGGCACTGCAGGGATCCCAAAACAGGTTTTATTTTTTCTTTTCTGTGCAATAAATCATGGATGTTTCTAGGAAAGCCCACACTGAATCAGGAGAGGGTAAAGGTGCCCCCCAGACTTATTTGTAACTTGTGTGGAATCTCCAGTGAGTGAGATCGTGGGAGGAGAGTCCCTTCTTGGACCCCAAAGCACAGTGGATCTATGGCCTGCCTTTTCTGGGGGCTCCTCCTGTCTCTTAACCAGGACAACTTTTACCAGCTGGGTGGTTTCCTGAGAATCCATCAGGCAGAGGAACTTATTCTGAAGTTACAGGAATCTGTTGCATGATGCATTGCTGTGGACATTGCAAAACTCCTGCTCTAAAAAGCTTTTTAATATGGGAAACTACTAGAAAAATGAATAACTTTTAGTATGATTCCAGAATGCTACTAGATTTTATACAGCCTCTCAAACATTTTTGCATGTTCAGCAGAGTGGCTTTTCAGTTTCAGGCTTCCCACCAGCCCCCAGTCTCAGACCTATTCCTGCTAATTTTATGTGTGAATTTGGAGGCTATATAGCTCTTGGAAGCAGTCCTTTGCTTTGGGATCTCACTGTCTTTTATAAGAAAGCTTCAAAATATGCCTGTAACTAATGAATTTTTCTCTGAAATAATTATTTTAATGTGCTGGATTTTCTTTTATTTAATTATTTTATTGCATTTAATTTTTTATCCTAGCTTCTTTGGCCAGCTCTTTGTACCTACATTATATCTCCTGAGCTCCTTTGAAACATGTTTAATTCAGTTGAGCCTTTTTTGATGTGTTTTGCCAAGAGTTTAGTCAAACCAAGAGGTTCTGTTTGTTGAGGAAAAAAAAAAAGCCATGGAGTTTCAAACCTGGTTTAAAGGTAGTTGGCTTAAGGGCATGAAAGCCTTGCTGCAGTGCAAGCAGCTGTGGATGCTTGCAGCTGCACAGAAACATGGGGGTGCAAGTTAGGAACCCTCAGACTGGGAGACAATCCTGTTATCTTCAGCCAGTGCTGGGCTGCATTGGCACAACTCAGCTGGGCTGTTGCTTTAGGGTGGGCAGAGTTTGACACCCTGTGTTGCAGCCTGTGTTTATGGCCAGGACTGCTGCTCTCCATTACATGTTCTTCCTTTGGCTGTCTTCCTCTGCTGACCCTTCAGGGAGGGTAAACTCATCTCTGTCGTGGTAACCAGAGCCGTGGGGAATGCTGAGGGAATGACACGTCCTTGTTCATCAGCTCCTGCTCTGGAAATAGCAGCAGCTTTCTGGGCATCCCTAGGATGCAGCCTGGGGTTTGACTGTTCTGCCTGAGCTGAGTGGAAGGGGATGAGAATGGTTTTAGAAGAGCAGCATGAGAAGACAGAAAGTACAGCTCAGTGGGAAGAGAACACCCTTGTTTCAGTTCATGGTGTCCATCACCTTGCACTGGGGACAGATGGAGGGAATGGAAGTTGTTTGTGTCAGGACACTGCAACCAAAATGAAATCTGAGGAGGCAGAGACAGCAAGATGGGAGCTGGGGAGAGGGCAGAGGGTGTTCCATGTTGGAAAGGAGGGACAGGGTGTCTGCAGCTTCAGTTGTGCTGTGATGTTCCACTTTCTTATTAAGTTCCTTGAGTATTAGAAAAAATGCATTTGTGGTATGGTGTATTTGGTACAACTCTTGAGCAGAATTTGGAGGAACCCTTGGAAATACCCTTTGCTGTTAAAGGCCTAAGGGAACCTGCTTGCTGCTGCATTTCTGGGACTGAGTTACTGCTCACTATTGGATTGCAATCCAGCCAAAGCATTTTCTGGGAGTTTATTCCAGGACAGTCCAGGCAGGTGTGAAGGCAAGTGGCAGTGACAGCATCAAGCACCTGATGATTTTGGATTGCCTGGTGTCACCTGTCTCCAGCAGTGGCCTAGGGAGAGCTGTCTGGTACTGAAGTGAGAGCAGAGGAGGAAGATCTCTCGTGGCAGCCGGACAAAAAGGCTGCAGCACATGGCAAGTCTGCTGTGGGCAAACCCAGCAGTAGTTGCTGCTCTGAATGCCTAATGCTTTTCCAACCCAATTTAAAGGATTTCCATGGCTTATGAGAAGGATGCAAATGACCTTTCCCTCTTTCTCTGTTTGTGGTAAGCATTTGAAATCCAACAGGAAGAAAACCTGCAGCCCAAGAACGTCTGACTCTAAAATTCTTTTCAGGTTTTGCTTAGATAAAAATTATATTTTCCTTTTGTCTTATGTTGTTTCATAAGATTAGCAGGATGTTTCTAAAATGCTGGCCTGTATTACTGCCAAAGGAACAAAAACATGCAAGAAGCTCTGTGTGCTTGTGAATACTGCTTAAAATGATATATTCTTCTATTCTGGGATTGTGTTCATCAATTATTTTGTGTCTTACCTCCCTCATAAAATTCCTGCGTTTGCTGGAGAATGTGGACACCTAAGAGGGCAGAACTAAGGTTGTACAACTCTTTGTGTGCTTGACACTACAACACACTTTTAAAAACATATATTGTCTAGATAATGCAGTGTGTACTATTCATGGCAACACAAATAATTCAAGATTTTGCCTGCAGCAATGACAGCAGGGAGAGTTAGAAGAATTTGGAGATTGTAATATGCAAAGGTGGAACATACAGAACATAGACATTTATTACAGTGGGGGAAAGGCTCATTGCTGACACTGTAGGGAGGGACAAGGTCAGAGTGCACCCTGATATCCCTTGAAACTGGCACTGGACAGCATCATGTGCAAAAAGGAAAAGTCACTGGAGCAGCAAAATGGGCAAAAATCTCCACTGACAGTTCCAGAAGATGCTGGTGGGTTATGAGGGAGCCTGTGCTTACAGCTGAGTAACAGGTACAGGCACTTTATCCAGTTCAGCTGAACTTTACATGAATTAATTATTGAATATCAAGCAGCTGCTTCTGTCAGTGATGAGGATCTATCATGTAACATCATTGCTCCAAGAGAAAGATCTAGGTGGTTAATTTTTTTGACAGCAGTTTTTCTTTCACTACTGTTGTGAAAACTGCATAAAGAAGGCTGAGGATGTGAAAATATGAGTAGGTATCTCTTCCTTCATTCTCCTGTGGTATGGTAAGTTACAGCTGGGTAGAAGAAAATGCTGTTGGTTTCCATACTACAGAGTCTTTGGTATGTGGTGTTGAATGCTATAAAAATAAACTTGAACAAATATATGCTTTTCTAACTGTCAAAAATCACAAAAACATGCATAGGGTTTGATGAGCAGTTGTCTAGGAATTGTAAATATATTCCTAAGAAACTGGGTTTGACAGACAGGGAAGGACATGCAAGCTGTAGGATTTCAGCATTTTTGAAATCTCATTTTCATTTCTGGACCCTCTATCTTCTTTTATGTGCACGTGCACAAATGCCCATGAAGGCAGTGTTCTCATTGCAAACTAGTTCCTGACTTGGATGGGTTAGAAGTCTAAAATGGTGCTGTTTGCACTTCAGACTATGTTGGATTTGCTGCAGCATAGGGGTACCCTAAGCAGCAGCCTTCCCAGAGGGATGGCTTTTGACTGCTGGATCTACAAGAGGCACTTTTTGTGGTAGCTCTGAGTTTTTGTATTTGAGGAGAGCTATTTTGGTAAACTTTCAAGTGCTTCAAGTACTTCCCAGTGCCTTATTTTCCTCCTGTGCTAATTGCCTTAGGCTTGTGCCAACAGCCGCCCACCCCTTGCATATGGAAGGGCAGTTTTGGGCAGGGGGGCCAGACCTGCTGGGTATCTCAGGCAGCCCCCACAGCCTCCCCACAGCGCAGCCCCGCAGAAGGATGGCAGGGGACCCCACTGGGAAGCTCCATGGGGCACGGGCGGCGCTTTGGTCTCCAATTCAGGGGATTAATACCATGTGCTGTTTCTTGGACGCTGCAGCCAGTTGGCCTTGTGCTCATATTCAGTTTGCCCACTTCTCGAGTGCACTTACTTGTGTAAATGTGCTCGAGCGTTTCAGCCTGAAGGAGCGAACAAACAGGGAATGAACAGCCGGCTCTGGGGGGGCCGCTTGCCTCCCTTTCCTTGTTGCCATGAATGTGGCCCGTGCAGCACACACACGGTGCTGTCTGCCAGCCCTCCCTTCCCACGGGGCCTTTGCTCAGCTCTAAAACTCCCTCTGTGCTCCGTGCCTCTGCTCCTTGGATGCTGCACGCGCGCTCCTTCCTCTTCCTCCACTCTCGCTTCCTCTCTGTGTGCCCCGGGGGCAGGAGGGGTGGCTGAGCCCAGGGCCTGCCAGAAGCAGCCACCCCAGGCATGGGGACAGCCTTGTGCTCCTGCAAATGGCTTGAGGGGTTACACCGAGGGAGGACGGAGCCCTTTGGCCATGGATGCTCAAACACCGTGGCTTGTCCCATAACTGATGGACCCCTGCTTTATAAAGCAGGGTGGTGAGCACTGACCTGTTTCACATGCTGGCCATACAGAGCCATTTATGAGTTTCTCAGGCTCGTATCATCTAATAGGTTTTCTCTCAGAAGATTGCCTCTGCTGTTTCATTGTAGTTTATGGCTTGGTTTCATACCTACCTGCACTTACTACTGAAGAAATTTGGTTATATTTCAGATTTGCAGGTTGTTTTACCATTCTTTATTACTTCTGTAAAATTGCAATAGTTTTGGTAATCCCTTGCTGGTCACTGAATCTCTGGGTTTTTGAATAGTTTGGTCCCCCAGGATATTGAAGGGGTTTTAGAAACACCCTTCTCTTGCTTCTAGATCTCAGCATATGCAGTATTTCCCCCTTTGAATTTTGGCACAGAGCTCTCTGTGTATTACCCTCCATTCTTCATAGTTTTTATCATCCCAACCTTCCTACCTTTGTCTTGCACTCTTGATTTGAGTGAGTTAGACAAAGCAAACTTTCTGACCAAATTCAGGTCAGAGATTCAGGCTGTATTTCTCATGGGTAATTTAATTTTGCCTATTTTAAATTTCCACTTAACCACCTTAGACATGACATTTATTCCAGTCTTTAAATCATCTCTGGCACTGTCTGTACTTTTTTTAAAGACTGCCACAGTCAGTCCTGGAGTATCTGGTGTTATAGAGGTTTAAGGAGTGACTTAGTGCAGAATCAATCCTGACAGGATATTCTGGACTGAAAGAAAACTGTAATGGCTGTTGTTCTGTCATGGAAATTGTGTTCCTGTTAAACAAGGGAATGCCATTGGGCTAAAAGGGAAAATATCTAAGACCTGCCACATATTTTAATAGTAATTTCTAATTAAGCCTGTTTTAGTCAGTTTAGTGCTGTTATCTGTATTTTGTGTGTTTGGTGCTGTCTCTTGGGATGAAGGTGGTTCTTGTTCTTTGGGGCCAGCCAGATGTATTAGGGACCTGCAGAGAGCTCTGGGGGAGGGAATGGGGCAGGTTCTGGACACTTCTGTATCCAGGCTCTGTTTGCTCTGTCTGTGCAGGACCTGCAAGTATCTGATATTTGTGTGCCATCCCTCTGGACTTGTGCTTCCCAAAGCTGACTGGTTCATTTAAAAGCCAGTGCTTTGTTGGGAAGCCAGTTCTTCGGGCTTTTTGTAGTGATTATGTTCCAAGAGCTGATGGATTTTGCTTCTTAAATTGAGCTGTGATGTTAGTTTTTTCAGTGGAAGTTTTGTACAAAAGTGGGTCTCCAACTTCTCTGCCTGTGTCCCCATTCTCTGGTGCAAGCTCTTCTACTGAATTTCATCTGACTTGTGATCCCACCTGGGATTCTTGCCCCTGTTTGCCACTTGCCCAGACAGTGCACTGCTTTCTGCAGGCTCCAGCAGGAAAAGCTGCTGCTTAGATCCCAAAGGGCATTCTTTTGGTGACACTTCCACATGCTTTAGGTGCAGAATGCTGGGCCAAAGTAATTCCTGGCATACTTGCATCAAAAAAACTGACCTACTTAGCAAACTGGTGTTGATTTTATTGTTATTACAGAGTGCTTTTCTTTAGATTAAAATATCAGCCCTGATCAAACATACAGGTGTTCCCTGTTGATTATGTCTAGGGTTTCCTTCAAGAAGAGTTTGTATATAAATAATTGCAATTTGTGTTTGAGTTCCACGTGATCTCCAGTGAAGACACAGCACCACTGATTCTTTTTCCTTCTCCTTTCAGCAAGGTAAGATGTTTTCTCTGGTGTTTAAAAGGTGCTGTCAGACTCAGCCCTGTTACTTTGCATTCATCCAGGTTTCCACTCCTTGCTATCAAGCAGATGTTTAAAATGTCACAGAACTCACCAGCCTGCCTTTTGCACTGTTCATTTATGGTTATTTATTTGCCTCCTGGTGATGACCTGCTGCAAGTCAGGAGAGGAGGGAAAGTGGTTGAATTCCCTGAGACCTAAGGTTACTGTCGCAGTGACAGGAGCACTGAGGGAGTGTCACTGATGGGAGCAGGGAGAGAACCCTGTGGAGTGAAGGCTTGGCTTGTCTGCACTTCTGTCTGTGAGGGGGAAGGCTGTCCCCGGAGGCAGACTGACCCTATCCTGTGTTGGGTAGGACACACTCAGGTGGAGGTGGACATTGTGAGGCACCAGGAAACCTTGTCACAGCAGCTTTATGGGACATGATAAGAGGAGAAAAAAAAGTGAAAGGTCTTGGGAATTTTCAGGGTAGTGATGATTGTGCTACAAGAAATACTCCTAATAAACCCTTGCAGCTCTCCAGGGGATAACCAGGGTGCAGAGTCCTGGGACACAGATTGATGGTTCATTCCACTCTGACCCTTTTTCTCTTCTTAGTTGTCATTGCTGTATGAGGTCTATTTGCATTAGCTCCTGTTCCAGATCAGGGAATGCCCTTTTGCTCATGCACTGCCTGACTCACAAGTCATGTTCTCTTTTTCTTTGTTTCAGAGTAAAATTTTACACCTTATTAAGGAGGTTGCCAAATCCAAACTTGCAGTAAACAGAGGCAGCTTTCTGGCTGAATTCTGCCATCTGTCTTGGGTCTGTGTGCAATATCCTGATCCTGGACTAGGCACTGGGTTCAGTGTGCTGAGAAGTGACCTGGATTGTCTCTCATTGTCTCTTTGAGACATCTGGAACTGCATGGTTGTGTAACTGGTCCCAAACTGTGTCTTAAGGCACTGTGTACCCCTGCTTTGACATTTGAGCAGCCCTCTTGATCATGTGCATAGATCTTGGATCTTGCTAGGGTTGAAAAATCCAAGTCCTTCTGAGTTAGGACACTTTAGGCAAAAGCAGAAAGAAGTCAGCATTAGGGCAGCTCAATTCATTTGCATTTCACCTGCTTCAAGGTTGCGCTTCTTTCCACCAAAGGAAGACTGGTTCATTACCCTGGTGCTACACTCTGCACCTCTGCCCCCCTCTTATGAATTTCTTTTGGGGCTGCTCTGAAGCAGTAATCAAATGTGTGATCCTCCAGCATGCCAGCACTCTTGGATCCTTTTTAGTTTTAGTTGATGTGGAGGGAAGTGAGAGGCAGAGATGATTCCTGGAAGCCCTTAGGAAAAAAATAGTGTGCCTTGTAAAAACAAGTGATTTTAGTTATTGCAATCGAGGAGTCAATTAACTGGCTAATTAAAGCAATTTCTCATTACATAATTGAATTCTGGTTCATCACCATTTCTACTCTGCAAGGCTGCCCCAGAGAGCAGAGCCATTTCTGAACACTCTTTATCACCAACAGAAGAACCATTTGCTCTCTCAGCACTCAGATGTGTCTGGAAAAGCGAAAAGTGGTTTGGTGGGGCTTCCCTCCGTTACTTGTGGAAATAAGCAATGGAATGTCATCCAGGTGATAGAGAAAAAGGCAGTTTTCTCTGACTGTTTCTAGTGCCAAAGATAAATGAAGAGAGGAGGAGATGAATACTAAAGCACAAAACCCATGAGGTTTAGGATGCCCAGGGCTATGGGAGTCAAAGTTACACTCTGGAATATTAGAATGTCTCAAGCTCAAAGCATTACACTGGGTTTGAACATGCTAGTGCTCATCAAATATGCTCTTAAATTGGGTGAGGAGACTGAGAGCTTTTAAATTGTCAGCTTCCTCCTGCACAGAAAGCTAGACTGAAGATGGAGTTATTTTTTAATGAAGGATGAATTAGAAAAGTGCCAGTGTACGGAAATGTTGGATAGCTATGGAAGGTCTTTGTGGGGAAAAAACCCCATGAATTAAAAGAATCTGAAAGAATTTTAAATGTACAATATGAGAGTTTATTTGGTATAGTTAAAACCATGGTGTCAAACCAGGCCACCTGCAGTAGCAGAGGAGGGAGGGCTGGGTCAATGACATTTGTTGCTGGTGAGCCATGATTTAACAAGGAGGGACTGTGCCAGAGAAATTTTTGAAGTTAGGATATAAGTACTTCAAAGCCCAGAAGAAATTGCATTTGGCAGCTGATGTGGACTTTGAAGTCTGAATGAGACACAATTAAAAGAGCTGTAAGTAACATGTTCAGCTTGCCTGGTACCCACACTGCTGAGAGCCTGGGACTCTGAGTGCCCTGGTCAGGCTGTACCTTGGAAACAGGGCTCAGGTGGAGCAGAAACCATCTTCTCCTTTATAGAAGAAAGTGGTTAAAATTAGTAAGCGTGGATTTAGTCAGAGTTCAGGTATTTTAACTGATGTCTCATTAGTGAGCTCAAAGTGCTTGAAGAAAAAATACTGTGTGGGGATTGTTTTATTTGTTTGCACATTCTTTGTTTGGTTTTTTGTGTGTGTGCTTTTTGTTTGTTTTATATGTTGTTTTTAAATGTTCAGACTACAGACTTGGGCTTTCTGTGTGTGAGACACTGATCAGGTACCTTGTTCCTGAGCCCCACTTCCTCATGCAGAAATGAAATGTTCTGGACCTTGACATCACAGAAGCACTGTGGGTCACTGGTGTTTGTGAATCACTCATACCTTGTTGATAATCACCTCTAAAAAACATAAATAGGCTTTTAAAACTCGGGGCATACTATGCTTTGAGGAGTGCAAAGTTTGCTGGAAATGGAAAAGTGAGAGAGTATTTAAAAAAAAATAAATAAAAAAAGAAATTAGAGCCTCTTGGTAATAGCTTCTCCAGAGAATGATGGGAAAGGAGAAGCAGGTAATGATGGCTTTGCACAGTGAAATGCTTGTTTTCTGTACCTGGATATTTGGTCCAGTGGAAGAAAAGGAAGCAGTGGTGGCAGATTGCAGCATGACAACTGGGGGAAGGAAGAGGAAGACCAGGAGGAATAGAAACGCCCATGTTCACCTATGCTGTGAGGTGGGGGGAGTGGGTGTAGTGCTGTGCAAGACTCCCTGGGTGGGGAAGAGCATTAGATTGTTGATGACTGTGTTATGGTTGACAATGTATTGCCAAGAACAAAGCTAACAGAAGTTGGGAAAGAAAATCTATGAAAGCAGCACACTTCAAAAATATTCAACCAGAAGCTGGAATGTTAAAAA
This sequence comes from Molothrus aeneus, assembly GCF_037042795.1. NCBI lineage: Eukaryota > Metazoa > Chordata > Aves > Passeriformes > Icteridae > Molothrus > Molothrus aeneus. The sequence goes on from NC_089654.1 coordinate 5,606,479, forward strand.
GCCCTAGGATGTGTTGTAGGGAGCTGCCTGGCACTGATCTGGAGACAGATCACCCATAAAAAATGTTTTGTGGTGGAGCTGAGTTCGAGCCCTGACCAGAGGCCTCAGCTCCATCTGTCCCTGCTCCCATGGGTGACATGGGCATTCCTGGTGTGGCACAGCTGGCAGATGCTGGTTTGTCCTGTGGCAGCCTTTTCCTCTCTCCATTGAGTTATTAGTGTCATTGTCATGGAGCACTCAGCATCTTTGAGCCCTTAGGGAAGAGCAGCCCCGTTTGGAACAGAAACCAGTGCATCCTGACAGCACACATTGAAGCAGCATGGAGCGAAGGCAGACTCATGTTTGCTGTCCCTTAGGAAGCAGTCTAATTCCCAGGCTGGCACTTCTGACATAACTCAATTATGGAATCATAAACAAACAGTTGACATAGGCCAGGGAACTTCAAAGCAATCAGTACAGTTGTAATAGGTTCTAGCTTGAAAAACAAACCATGCTGATACAGTCTAAAGGATGCTTAATTTTTTTTTCCTTCTGTCTTAGATCAAAGCTTCTTCCTTGAACAGCAGCCTGGCAATTCTCCCTAACCCCTCTCCTTCCCCCATGTCCCCTGCTGATCTCTTGGTACAGGCATCATTACCATGGGACTGGTGTCTGCAAAGTGTACTCCATCTCCCAAATTAATTGGCTACTGATACACAGTTGCATGCAAAGTAGCTTTTGAGAATGATTCTTGGCCAGCATTTTGTTTCTGTTTACTGAATTGACTTGCATAGCCTGGCGCCTTGGGTAACCAGGGTCACTTTAACATTGGTCCCTGCTTTGTGCTTTTAGTTGCCTCTGTGGGAGCTTTGTACCCACATAGTGGGGTCCCGAGATCGAGACATGGCGAGGTGCTGGCTGAGATGGAGTTGCTTGTGCAGCTCAGTGATTGCTGAGGCAGTTTCCCCCAGACTGCTTCTCATACTTGGAATTTGCTGTGAGGCAACTGACCTTCAGGGAGCCCAAGACTCTCTAAGATATCCCATCCTCCTTCACCAGCCTGAAAACATCATGGGCCATCTGAATGTCTCATGAATCTGTGGCAAGGCTTGGGATAGCCTTGCTCTGTGTTCAACAGAGTCTAAACACTGTCAGAGCTCTAAACAGACTAAAACACTGTCAGAGTTCATAGCTCTAGCTCGGTTTGGGAAATGTGAACCCTCCCAGGGAATATATTGCTGACAGCAGTGGCATGGCCCTGGCTCCAAGGGAAAGGTGCCTTTTGCTTCTGTGTCACAGTGCCCATCACTGTCTTGGGGACAGCAAGGCAGGCAAAGGGGAGAGGGGGAAGCAGCAGGTGCAAGCAGCCTCCTGCTGGGAGCATTTAAATGCTGACATGTCAGAAGCTGGTAAGTGTGTGACAAGCAGTTTTCCTGTGACCTGGATCCTGAGAGCTTAAGGAAGTCTGAAACTTTTTTTTTAAAGAAGCTGACATATTAACAAGAAGTCTATTGTTTGTGTATGGGGGAGAGTGGGAGACTTTCACATGGGATCGGTTTGAGAATCCCATGTGATACCCAGCACCACCTATTACTGTGCTGCCTGCTGTCCAGAGGAGGAAGTTGTCAGAATTTTCTGAGAAGAAACCAAACAGAAACCTCCTCCTAACTCCAAATAAACAGTGAAGGAGAAGTCACTGGTGGTGTTAGCCTCCTACCAGCTGAGTTTGTAATGAATGCTGTCACTGAGAAAGAGTCCAATCTGAGGAGCTGATACTTTCCAATCTACCAAGAGCTCCCTGGTTTGCCCACATCAAAATAGTCCAGAGCCTGTGCATGGGTCTTTGGACCCAAGCTGTTTGATAAATATTTTAGTGTTTTGCACGTTTTGTTGCCAGAAAATCAGAGTCTAAAGCATTCTTCCAGGGAAGGGCATCATTATGCATGCTCATGTTTGATTCGAGCACTAGTTCTTTACTGTATGTGCTGCAAAAAAAGGCAAGCTTTATAATCAATTCTCTCCATTAGCATCCTCAAAGGATGTCTCTGGTCACATCAGAGGCAATCTTCTCTCTCTGTCTCTTATTATTTGTTTTAAAACTTTCTTGTCTGTGAAATCATCTGTCAGCCTCTTCAGAGACCTGTCAGGGCACTGTCTCTGTATTTGCCTCTCCTTGGGAATAACAAAGAAGTTTCTCCATTGCCTGTCTGCTTCCCTTCAGCTGAGAGAGAAGTGGTTTGCTGAATTTTCGTGGCCCATTTGGTCCTTGGCCTCTTTGCTTGTGTTGCCCTAAGGATGCCAATTAATGTTAATCTGAAGGTATAAGCTTCTCTATTAGGTCCTGGAGTAATGCCATCAGCTGGTCCCACATGGGCCACCAGGCAGCTGTCAAGCAATAATGTTTATTGCATTTTTACTTCATATCTTTTACTTTACGATTGATCGCTGGAGCTTATATAAAACCAATAAAATTGACAAAATTTTAAACCACTGTAAAAGCCAGTAAGTGAAATGTGGGCATGAGAGCAGGGAGTTTGTAGCCTGTAGCTTTCTTACAGTTTGAGGAAATAGAGAGACAGTGAAATCAAGAGCAAATAAGTTGTGTTTAGATTTCAAACAGGAACCTTGGAAATTTTCCTTGTCATGTGAGGATGTGATGTTCAGTAGCACACTTTAATGTATTTATCTTACCCTTAGTGATGCTGTATCTCCTGTCTGCCCTTGCACACTCACCTCTGCACAGCTACAGCTCTCAGGGTGATACTTGCCTGCCTAGGGAACAGTAAAGAGACTGTGTCACATTTCTGCTGCTCCTCAAGGGCTTTATATTTGTCTAACCAGTGAAGGGAACAGCTTGGACTCAGTTCTAGTTAATTGCTTCCACATCATAAATAAAGGTTCTTTATTCATCCTGAGGTACTTCTGCTGAGCACCTGGATGAAGTGAAAGCAGGACTGGCCAGGTGCATCCGGGAGCTCCCCTCTCCCAGCACACCGAGGCTCTCTGGCAAATCCCCCAGCCCTGATGGAGCCTGCAGTGCTGAAAATGAATTGCTGTGTTGGACTCGAGCCACAGGCTTCATTTTGATTGTTTACAATTGAGTAAATCAGGCCTGTCCCCATGGAAGTTAATGGGATCAATCCTGGTGTGACAGCAGAGTAAAACCTTGCATGCTTGAATCTTGCATGCTTAATGCAGTCCGTGTTTTCCTGTCTCAGGTCCTTTACTCTTTATCATGTGTCTTGCTTCATGAATGTATTCCTTTAAATGTGCCATGGATCAAAACTGCAAAATGCCATCTGTCAGCATGGGTGAAATCTGTAATCCCTGTGCTGTTCAGGCCTGTTCAGGTAACCAGCAAATTGACATTTGTTGGAAATGGGGCACTTAGCCAGCCTACTAAGGCTATGGATTTGTTCCTTTTTTTCTCCCCCTCCCCCTCCTGCTCTCCAGATTATTGCTTACATAATGTATGGACTAACAGTTGCTGTATGGTTTACATGTGAGATGCTTTCTGGAAGCTGTGTGTAGGCAGGGAGCTCAGGATGACATAAGGTAGGATTAAATAATTGCAATATTAAGTTGCAGTGCAGGAAGGGGGGAGACTGCCGTTTGTGAATGATGCTGCCCAGTTAAAACTGTATCCAGGCAGAACAGGTAGGAGGGACACAGGGTGCAGGAGGATGGGTCCTCCCTGACCTTTGTTCTCTGCAACTAAAATTCTTCCTGCTGGTAGTTGGATAGGTATGGAAGGACAGAGCTGTCCTAGTCATGCTGCTGTAAATTTAGACTGGATTTACCCCAGTGTCACTGAACTTGGAGCCTGGCTCATAGTGGTATTTATTAGCACCTTAATTGTGCCTCGGTTAGTTTGGTATTCCCCATTGGTAAATTTTGCTAACATTTCACAAATAAAAAAATGTTCTGACTCTATTTTCTCCCTAGTCACCACCAACTTTTTAGATGAACAGTTTGTAGCTTTAAATAAGCATCCCAGATTTTTTGTTGGCTTTGTTTGTTTGTTTTTAGTTTTGCTTTGGAACTGTTTGTACCTAAACTGGCTGTGACTCAGTGTGAGGCCTTGCTGCCTTCACTCACATATGCAGGTTTGCTGAACTCAGCTGGAAAAGATTTTTCTTCAGTGGAGAGTGGAAAGGTGAAGAGAAGTGCTGGAAAAATTCAGTTAACACTTCACTGCAGTGCTATAGCTCAGCTATTAGTATGTCTTAGGAATGTGAAAATGAGTGCTGATTATAAACAACCCACTTTTGTAATATCCAAGATGAACGAAAAAGAAGCAAAAACTGTAAGATCTAGTCAGGTAAGTTACAACCTGAAATCATTTCACTTACAGATACTCAGCTGTTTCTATAATTTTTTTTCCTCAAGTGATACTTTTATCATTATCAATTAATTTATTTAGCCAGAGAAACCTTTAAAGAAGGGTTCTGTGTCTTTGTTTCCATGAGACTTGCAAGTTTCTGCTGTGAGAATTGTTTAGACTCTATAATTGTTTAGACTCTATAATTTTTTTTCCTCAAGTGATACTTTTATCATTATCAATTAATTTATTTAGCCAGAGAAACCTTTAAAGAAGGGTTCTGTGTCTTTGTTTCCATGAGACTTGCAAGTTTCTGCTGTGAGAATTGTTTAGACTCCAGCCCAAGCCTCAGTAGAAATCTCCAGGCTGAGATGCCCCAGCAGAGACACGGGTGTGCCTTGTCCCTACAGGTGTCTGCAGGGTGTCCCTGTGCTCCAGGGCAGGCTCCTGTCCCTGTGTGCCATGCAGGAATATGTTCCCTATCAAGCTGCAGTGCTGTGAGCAGCAGAGCCTTGGGGCTCATTATCCCGTGTGGACAATGCAGTGTGACAGTGAAATGGCTGATGGAATCTAATGCTGTCTGTTCAGTTCAAAGGCAGGGTGGTGATCACAGCCCGGGCTTTCCTGAAGGCAGCTGAGGGACAGCGATTAGGAGAGCCGGGGAGCTGTGCTGCATCCAATGACCAAAGGTTGTGCTGTGTGTTTGGAGCTGCCCAGCTCTGGCCTGAGCCCCTGGGGTTGTGCTCACCAGTGTTACTGTGATCAGTTGAGCTCTGAGATGAGCTGGTTTTCCTTTGAGTTTATGTATGCAGAAAGCAATTAGGTTAAAGCCCAGGCTGATGTGTAAATGACTATACTGACCACACACAACTTTATTGACGCTCTGTGAGCTTCTGTGTGTGCAAGAGTGGTGAATTTCCCTGAGCCTTTGATGTTTGTGCTGTTCTGAATCCACAGGACTCTGTTCTTGTATGGTTAGTGGCTGCTTTTCTTATGTGGAAGTGTCTTCTCTCTTTTCTTGTGAGCTGGGAAGGTTGTTGTAAGCATGAGTGGCCATGAGTGGTCTGCAGGAATCTTGCACTTGGTGCTGAGGCTATGCTGTGGAGATAAGGGACATGCTTAATAAGGTGCACCTGGAGCCAGGATTGAAATTTTTTTTGGTGGTTGCAGTCATGCACGTGGGATGTTGTGGGTCATTGGTGGAGGGGGAATAAATTAGATCAGTGTAAGTCATGTTCTTCCTCAGTGTGGATTTTCCTATGCAATGATTAATCTGCTTTGGAATGTTCTGCCAAAATGCAAATGGCAGCAGCTACAGCCATGATCAGAACTGGACCCTGGACTGATCCTGAAAACAGCATGTGAAGCTTTAATTATCTAAAATTGTGCATTACAGCTTCTCAAACTTCCTGAGGAGCATCCTCTGCTGAGGCCCCAGTGGATGTTCCTGGGACCTGGCTTTCCCCTGTCCTTTGCAAGGTGGTTACAGGCAGCGTCTGTCATGCTTGGAGCAGCCCAACCTTTGGTGATTTGAATGAAACTTAGGCAGCGGAGGGGTGTTGGGGAAGATGAAACAGGAAAGCCTTATAAATATGATTGTCTGGCAAAAGATTTTGAGAATATAGAAACTATAAGTGAGATTGAAATGAAAGCAAGCTTTGAGATACCTCAGTTACTGAACAACTGGCAAACAATGGTGTGGCTGGACTGAAGGTAATCTCTTTAGATTCCTGTTAACCCCCACCCAGCCCTCCCAGGGCATCCCCTGGTGAGCCAGCACTGACATCTCTGAGCAGTGAAGCCTTTGCTGGCTGCTGCCGGCACCTGGTGCTGCCATGCTGTCAGTCAGGGGGGTGCTGACTCCTGAAATGAAATGCTGTCCATCTAATTAGTATGTGTAGCAGCAGCAGGTTTTAATTATATGGTTAAATACACAGAAATACAGGATTGTCATGTGGGATCAGTCTATTGGCCCTTTGTGGCTGACATTCTGCCTCCAGCAGTAGCCAGTGCTGGAGATATTTGTGCATTAACATATTTCTGTTTGCCCTTGGAGTAATATGCACAGGCTGCTACAGAAAAATTTTCCATCTTGCTTTTTTGAAGCTCATTTGTGTCCAGAAGAGAATTCCTCCTCTGTGAACTGTTCCATTCTGCTGTGGTTCAGGTTAGCCCAGGGATTTATATTTTCTAGGTAAAATATCTAAGGTGAATGAGCTCTTTTATTTTTTTACTGGCTCTGACAGGAGATTTATTTTTGTAGGATTTTCTGAAGTTTGTGGTTTCTCCAGATTTTCCAGTGCTTTTCCTGTATCTGGTGGAAATTCTTCTAGGTGACCAAGCAATGAGCATCTAAAGTATTCACTTCTGGTATTCCTTTGCTTTCACCTTTTGTTGTGAATATTCCTCATGCAAATCAATCTCTCCATTTGTGTTAATAATTTAGGGTTGGTTTATGTTGTTGGATTTTTTCTTTATTACTTTCACTCTCTTATTTGATTATGCATTGACTGCTGGCAGCTAATTATGCAGTTCTGATCTAGAGATGCATAAAATAGTAAATGAAAGTTGTGTTTTGGTTCACATGGGGTGTGCTGTGTGGTCTCTCTGCTGGATTGGTTAAGTATGAAGAGGATGAAGAGCACCAAGCATTGCTCCTGGTGGTCATATCCACACAGGGGATGCTCCACCACGTGGATGGGGTGTGATGGGGAAAGTTGTTGATCCTTTAGCATTGTGGCCATTCTGCCTTCCTGTTGTAGAGGAAAAAAAAGATGGGAAGCAGCTCTTGATGTTGGAGAATCCCAGCCCAGTGAATTTTGATTTTCTCCCAGTCTGTCTCATGCTGTTTGGAGGGCTTTGCACACTCAGCTGTGTTGGTGGCAGCAGTAATGGTAAAGTCACTCACTGAGAGTCAGGAAGTCACAAAATTTCATCTGCTGAGGTCACTGAGTGTGGGAATTCCAGGCTGCAGAACAAATTTTAATCCATGGCCACCTGGGAGCCCCAGAGCAAGGCTTTGCAGAGTGGGGATGACTCAGCTGAGCCTTTGGTACAGAGGCAGCTGTGTCAGCAGGGGAGTATCCTTGCTGCAGTGCTTTCCAATATCCCTCCCAGAGAAATCAGTGATGTCTGCAAAAGCTACAGAATTATTGGGCTTTAAGTGGCACAAGGTTTTTCCAGAATACAAATATATAATTATGAAGTCCCCATGGCCCTGGCAGTTCGTTTCTCAAGCTATAGACTAATAACACATTGACATTGAAGAGAGTGGGGATCATACACCAGTGCTTGAAATGCAGTTTATAAAAAGGGTCACTGAGGGGCTCTGGAAACTACGAGATGCTGATGCTTCTTTGGATGCTTCCACACAGATTTGGGCACAGTGAGGGTGCAGGAAGATCCTGGAAACTGGATTGCTGCCCGATGTAAATTCCAGTCACTCTGCTAATGTGTATCAGACTATGTCTAGTCTGGGCTAAACAAGTGTGGGTGTTACCTTATTTTTCATTGTGAATGCTGATAAAGGATTTAGAGATCCCACTGGACTGAGAGATAAGCCTAACAGGAATTTTCCTGATTACTCATTACTCTTTTGACACTAACTAAATTGGAAGGGGGAGGGTGGAAAGACATGGTTCTAATGGTTTTTAGTTTTGATTGCTTTAGAGTGGTTGTGGGGGTGCATTTCTCCTAATTCAGGAGAAATTGTTTAGGACTCGAGGTAATGGATTTTCTCTATGTATGAAATACACTGGAGGTAAATTGATTTATGGACAAATTAAATGTTGTATTTTCACAGGTGGAAAAGTTGCTTTCAGAAGTTCCAGTCCTGGCAAATTCCCAGCCATGGTGGTAACCCCACACCTCAGCCCCCAGCACCCTCCCTGGGGCTGCTGAGGTCCCCTGGGGCAGTGTTACAAGGGGGTCATCACAATGACTCTGTGTTTTGGGGATTTGTGTGTATTTTTTCTTCTTAAAGAAGCTGCACTAGAGAAAATATAATCGTGTAATGCCAGGCTGTGCCCTTCACTGCGTGAGCTCACATGGGGTCTCTGATAACAGTATTTGGTGGAGTGTAGGTTGTGAAGATGAAACAATCATCCAGAACTGCACAGAACATGCTGATTGAGAGGGTAAGGTGAGAGGAGGTGTTCAGGAGTGATGCTTTGGAGCCTGAGAATAAAGGAGTGCAAGCATTTGCAGCAGTGATAGCCCTGCCTTCCCAGGAGCAGCTTTCCCCCACAGGTGTGTGCTCTGTGTCCAGGTGCTGTCTGTGGAGTTTTCCTGCTGGGTATTTCCAGAAGCTCCTGAAGTACACAGCTGCCTGTGGAGGTTGGAGTTTTTCCAACCTGTTTTTCCAGCCTGCAGTCTGCATCCAGCCCTCTTGGAAGGGAATGATAGATGTTAGTGGGGAGTGAGGATAGCTGGCCATTTTATTCTTATTCCCAGCATTTTGCTGCTGTAATTCACAAAAGGCATAGCAACAATTTACCTTGCAATTTATTCTTTCTTTTGTTGTAGATTGTTTTATAAAGTCATGTGTTCTCCTTTTTGGGTTGTGTATCCCTGGCAGTAAAATGGAGGTAACAAAGCTACATGTGGTGAGCACTGTTCAAAACTTCCATTTTTAAGACCCTGCTTTCTGTTGGCCTAGTTTAGCTATATGAACCCAAATATACTCTACATTTGCTTCAGGCAGGTTTTGTTGATAAAGCAAAAGATAAGCTATTTATCAGAGAGACAGAAGGAAAATAGTCTCACTTATGTGTGTGTATTTGGTCTTCACTGAAGAACTTGAGTCATTAAAGGCTTGAAATCTGTCATGGCTTTGCCTTTGTGTTGAGGATGTGCTTTTAAAAGCCCCATTAAAATTCAGCTGGGCATGAAGCTTTGTGCAAATCTCTGTAGATTCATGTTTAGCTTCCATCCCGGCACTGTAATTTTTCTCTCCAATTTTTTCTTTTCTTTCCCAAACCTGGAAATAATCTTCAAGGATTTCTATTAAAAGAACATTGAAGGCATAGTCAAGCACTCAAAAATTTGATATTGTCAGAATTGACAATAGGAGCTGTTTTTTGTAACCTCTAATACTATTTTAATCTAACTCTTTATCTACACATTAAATATGATAAATGTAATTTGAACTTGGAGACAGAGTCCCACAGTTTCTGGTTCCTTAAAAGGAATTGTGCTTTGCTAGAATAGATAAATTATGACAGATGATTTAGGGAAGAAAAAATAGACAGGCAGTTAGAAATTTTGGGTGACATTTACTTAAAAGACTACACTTTAAAAGGAAGCATCTCTAGCTTGTGGTAGCACATGATGGGAACAAGCAAGGACCTCATGCTTCTAGCCTGCTGATGACATAAGTTCAGAGTCCAGAATTTTGTCAGTGGGACCAGGTTGTAAAGAAACATGAGCAATTCAGTAAACATCTTTGCTTTTTTAATAATGGATGATGTTATTTAAAACCTCAAATAGAGAAAACAAGGAACATCACCTTCATATAATTTGGATTGGTAATTGTCAATGTCAAAATAAGGCTGCTGTTAATGTTGAGGTGTCTAAACAAGACTACTTTGTGGGTTTTTTATTTTTCTTCTTTTTAAAGTGCAATATCTGTTTTCTGTTTGAGCAGCCCTGAGCTGTTCATAAGATTTTCTGCAGCACCTGCTCGAGGGTATCATTTACTACCAGTGGAAGTGACTGCTTGCTGTACCTTCCGTTGTAAGTGGAGGGGCTGCCACAAATCCTGAAGCAAAATAAGTTAGGGCACAGCAGATGCTGTTCCCATTGATTCACAGGTAGTACAAATTTGATTTTGTTATTAACACTTTTTTCCTGCAGTGGGATTACTCTCACTCCACTGTAACTTTTTATATCACAGTAGTTGAGAACAAAATTAGGCCCCCTGTGTTTACTGATGAAATAATGGTTCTAGAATACAGCTTTCTAGCTCTGCTGGAATTCCCACAGTCACCCATATTCCAGTTGTTTAGGGATCCCCATGGATTATGTTTCTGTGCTTCCCCTGTTGCTGTGCTGTGGCACTGAACTGCACCAAAATCCACTTTGCAGCTGCATCTGCCCTGGCTGCACACCTCTGTCACATGATGAGGATTTCTCACCTCGTGTTAAATTCTTATTAAGTGATTCCAGCTGTTTTTGATGCATGTTTCAATGCCAGATGTGGCTGCCAACAGCTATTGGCTCTGACCTTTTCAGTTCTAATGTCAGCACCAAGTTGTGTATCTTATACCTACTATTGTTATTATTGATTTATTCCACACTATATTTAATTTTCCACCTGGGATACTAGAAGTAATTAGTGTTACTAAAATAAGCATTTCTACAGCACTTGAGCTCAGGCAGTAGGACCAGCTCAGACTGCAGAGGCATTTTTTTAGCCCTGACGTTGTCCAGAAATTCTGCTGTGTTCTGAAGTAGCAGGGGAGAAATTTCCTTCAGTGAATGATGGCCGGTCACACAGCTTGATTCCTGAGGTGGATTGTGTTTGTGCTCTGCAGCGTGCTGGGTCAGATGGTTTGGATTTGGGTTTGGGAAAGCAGCTTAAGAGCTGCCTTGCACCGTGAGTCAGGGCTCACACGGCCGGGGCTGGGCTGGGTTTGGGCTGCTGGAGGTGCGTGGTACGGGGGGACTCGGATCCACTCTGGAATGGAGAATGCAGCGGGGGCAGGTGGAAGGGAGAACCCTGCCCGTGCAGGAACAGCCAAGGAGACCTTGCCAGGGACAGACAGAGTGACTGCAGATTACATAACACAAGTGGTATCAAAGATAATGCTCTGGAAGGTGAGGAGGAGAGAAAGGGTTGAGATTTCTGCCTCCCCATTGAGCAGGACTGTGGAGGCCTTAGAGAGCTGGAGGGGAGCAATAGGAATGATGGGGGCATGGGGTCAAAATGGATCACTGTGATAGGCAGAAGAAAGAGGCACAGATTTTGGAGGTTGAGGGGCTTTGTGAAAGAACAGGAAGTACAAAACAACTTTAAAAGGAATGGGAATTTTTTGAACGGTGAACATTTGATTTTTTTTTTTGCATGGCTGTTCAGATAATCCTGTTTTATTGTCATGTTATATGGAGAATAGGTGCATTTTGCTTTCCTTTCCTCACCTCTCATAGCAGAGGACAGCTGGACACTCCCCTGTAGCTGGAATTGTAAATGTGCACCTTTCATTTACATGAAATGACTTGATAACAGCAAACCCCAGGTACCACAAGAAGGATATCAGCATCCCTCCTCTAAGCAGAGACTCGTGGGACTGAGGGGCAATTCTGTTACTGCTTTAGGTATCATCCAGACTTCATGAAATTGTGTCATGGAAGTGTTCATAAAGCAGAAATTGTCAGCTTGCTGTGAAGTTTCACTGAAACTAGAAATAATAGGGTAAAAATGTATTATTAATAATGAGATTTCTGGATACAAGTGGAAACCATTTGACAGACTTCAAGTGTGCTGTGGTTTTCAGGTAGAGATAAAGAGAAGAAAACTGCCAGGGAGGGAAATGGGGGAGAGATATATGAATCAAGGAGACATCACAGGTTGTGGTGTTTGCTGTGAGACAGAATTAAAGATGTGCTCTTTGCTTCGGGCAACAAAGTGGGAGATTTGGGCTGATGTACTACAGGCTCTTGTGACACAGGCAGTGACTTCTTCCTCCTCCTGCCTGGGAAGGGACAACAACAGCACCCAGCAGGCTGATCCCAGGGAAAGGGATGCAGGTGAGATGGAAGGGCAGACACAACATGCTGGGAGATGGGGACATGAGCCTAATAAAGATAATAGAAGGTCTCTATATGAAGAGTAAATCTACACCATGCCATAAAGTTTTGTTGCCTCCCCAGCACCTTCTGTTTGGAGTTCATGCTCAGGAGATGCCCATGGAATACACAAATGACTGACAGTTATCAGTGCTGTGTGCAGAGAGGAGGTGGAGGTTTGATACTGGCATTGTCCCGCAGAACCTGCAGCAAATGCTCTCCTTGTCATGGCAGCTCTTCCTGTTAAAAGTCTTTAAGACCCCACTGAAAGTGCCAAGTTCCCTGTGAAAGTTCATTGTTGTGATGTGGAATGCCAACAGCTCTCTGAGGTCCCCTTCACCTGGTTCACATGTTCCACTCTTGGCTTCTGCTTTTGCTTCTTGCTTTAGGTGTTGATGTGATAAAATCCAATATGAAGGGAAGACCAAGCTCCTGGGTGACTGAGTTGAGCTTTCATTGTAAAATTTGAGCTGGCACCAGTGAGTGCCGAGTACCCCTAGAAACTGATTGCTCTGGGCTGTTGCCATTGTCTGCACTGGAGCTCGTTCCTGGTTTGCCCTGCAGCGAGGGAGGGCAGCCCACAGCCAGGAGACAAAGCAGAGTGAGCACACAGCAAGAGAGAAACCCTGAGAGAAAAATGCTAATTACATATTTTGACCTTGTTGCGTTAGAGATGGCATCACCCACATTAGCCACTACACAAGATTGTTCCCCAGAGCCTGAATTGCTTCTGGACAAGGAGAGATGTCTGGGGCTTTTATTGTGGCTGCCTGGTTAAGTTTCAGAATGAAATATATACCATGTAATGCTTTTGGACAAATTCAGTGGTTCTTAGCTGCTTTTTTCCCTGTCATTTGTCTTGTGTAGCTGTAAGTAGCTTCTGTAGTAGACAACAATTACAAGACCAAAATAAAATGCTGGGCAAAGGGTGGGATTGAGCTGCCTAAAGAGGGGAGGGGTGGAGCACAGTGTTCCCTTTGTGGAGGAGGGAAATTGGTTAGTGAATTAACAAAGAAATTTGTTCTACCTGTTTGCTTTAAATATTGGCAGGTGGCTCAGTTGTTTGTGTGCATAACTGGAGGCCAGAATTTCTGTTACAATGTTGTCCTGCTCAGTCATCCTTTGAAAATGTTCTTACTCCTGGTACTTTGTACAAAGCAAGATTTCTCCCAGAAGAGAATTGGTAAGGGAGCGAGTTAAGTCTGCTCGTGATCCAAGGGTAGGATGGGAGTGGGCAGAGCAAGTGGGAAAGAGACACTCTGTGAAGAAAGGAGAGAACAAGTTATTTTCTGTAAACCTTCTTAGCTTAAATCAGTGCTGTGTTGGAGAGAGGTAGAAGGACTTGGTGCCTAGAGGGGGGAGCATGACTGGCATCCTCTGACTGACTCAATATGCACTGCAGCTTCCCTTTGTGGGAGAAGTGGCCTGCTGCCTACTCTGAATCTGGATAGAATTAGGTCCAGTTTGTCACAAGGTGTGTTCAGCTGCCTACCCTCATGTTCCTGTAAAAACAAGACTTGCATACACTTGGTCATGGCATATAGGTGTCTGGCTTCTTTTACTTGTGAACTGATTTTAATGGCATTTGAATGAAGGATGGGGGTCTCAAAGCTATAAGGAAGGAGGTCTCCTGCCTCCATCTTTTGAGTGTCTTGCTTTTTATGGGACTGGAGAAATTGGTCTTTGTGTAAGTATATAAGACACTGCAGAATTTGCACAGAGGAGTCATGTTCTGGTCTCAAAACCACTTAATTAATCTCTTTTAACATCTTTTACAATAAATCCATTGAAAATGGAACTTTAGAATGGTGCAAAATTAATTTGCTTCCCCTGGATGAACACTGATCCATGTCCTAGTGGTGTGCAGTTGGCAGACACCTGCTCATTTTGCAGTAAGGAATGACAGGATTCACCATGCTGGTCAGTCCTTCAGCTCTGCCTCCACAAACTGAATAATCAGAACAGGTACTAAGGCACACTGTGGGATGCTGGCCTTCCTTTGGGATTGCCTGAGCTTCCAAAACTGTGGGAAAAAACCCATACATACAATAAAAGTTTTAAATCAAAGTAAAACTATGGCTATATAGACTAGAGCTGCCTTCATCTTTTTGTGTTACTCTTTCCTGTGAAAAACCTGTTTAATTGTCATGCAGTAAGTGCATTATCCATCTCTGCATCCTGTCATGGTGTAGCCTTCAGTAAAGTTACTGACACCTTCCTTCCTGGGCATAGAACAAGTTGCCTCACACAGTTCACCCTCATCTAATTTGTCATCTGTTCATCTCATTTTATAAGACTCTATTTTATATTGTATTGGCTTCAAACCTGGACAAAGCACAGACATAGTCTAAGCTATTGCCTCATTTTTATTTATTGAAGTCCCATGATGCCAAGTTGACCCATTTTTTTCATTCTACCGACTGTTCAAATCTTGCAGATTAATTAGTCAAGGAAGGCACAGCTGATCCTGGAGCGAAATCCATCCCCACACACTCGTGGCTTTTCCCCCATTCTGGGATGTGAAGTGTCAGTATTACACTGCTCTGTAATAGACCTCAGTAGCCATTATCATTAGCAGTGGGTACCAGCTTACAAACCCAGTCATCAAAGAACAAAAATGCTGGCAGCTAAATGGAGAAATCCAGCCAGGAGGAAAACAACCCAGAGCATCAGCCAGACAGCTGCTATTCCCTGGACAGAAGAGGAGGACTGTGCAGGACAAGTTGGAAAAATGCTGTCTGACATTTAAAACCAACTGTTCTGTTGTATTTGAGAATGTTGTTAAGAAACCTCAGCCCAATGCAAATTGCCCTCAGCACACCTCAAATTGACCACAAACAGGCTGAACCCCCTTTCCTATGTGTATATTATAGAGACAGACAATTATCTCATGCATTCTGAGGGGCCATGTCCCTCATTTATTAGAGCCCTGGGATGTCTTTAAGCTTGCTTGCTCAAACCTGGAAAATGCTGTTACACCTGAGAGCTTCATTTGTGTTCACATCCTACTGAATTTCGTTTTCTCCTCCCCACCCCTCTCCCTTTTTTTTTTCTTTGAAATGTTATTAACTAGAGCATTAAATGCTGGCCTCCAGCAGGGCCTTCTCCATATGTTTACAACAAATGTTTCCTCCATAGACTGAGGATGTATGTGTGTGAGAGAGCATGCAGATATAATAGGGCAGCTCCCAGATCCAGTGTCCCTGGGAGGCGAAACTCAGGCACTTGAAAACGCTTATCAGCTCCAGCAATTGAGATGGAAACAGATTGTAACATCTCCCGTGCACCTTTCACCCCGGGTGAGGAGAGGCTGCAGGCACCAGGAGCAGATCTCCCTCCCCTATGGTGCCTGAAGGTTGGCCCAGCTCCTGGGGGAGCCCGGGCTGGTTTCAGCGTGGCAGGTTGGACTTCAAAGCTGGTCAGGCTGGCTTATCCCTCTGCACTCTTCTTTCAGCCCAAGCTCTGTGCATAAAACATGTTTCTTACCAAGCCAGGACTTTGATCCCCATGAGCTGTTGGGAGGATGTAGAACTTCTGCCTTCAGCATTGCTGAGCATCTCTGTATGGAGGCTGTGAGGTTCGTGGTGCCAGGAGCTGCAGCATTCCCAGAGCACAGCCCTGTGCAGGGAGAGCCAGGGTTACAGACTGGGGAATGCAATTCCAGTTATCAGCTGGAGCTGGGCATCGCTGCATTGTTCCCCCATGTCAGCACTGCCTAGTTTGACTGTTGAGGTAACAGCAAAGGCAGAGTTAATTGCAGCTGTTTTGAACTGGAAATACCCAGTAATATTCATCAGTCAGATCCCTCTTTCAGTTTGTAATTAATTCATGTGCTGACCCTTATTTTATACAAAAGTGTGGTCCTCACAGTGATGTACTTTGAACAACTTAACTTTTGTGTATGCTCATCAGCTGCTCCACCTTCATAATTTGTTTTACTGTGGCTGTTGCCCAACAGTGAAGGTTTTGTTTCTGCTTCCTGCTCAGCAATTGAAATTTAAATGGGGAGAAGCAAATAGAGTTACAAATAATATGCTTTGGTACACATTTTCATGAGGAATAATTGTTTGAACTAAAAGCTTTCAAGATTCATTAAGCACTGGGCGTTTGTGGAAAAGCTATCAGAGCATTTATGAATAATGGAACACGAGTAACTATTGCACAGTGAACTCTGCCCTTTTAGATTATGCATATATTTGTGACCCTAATTGTGTACTAGCATAACATCTCCTGAATCAGCTCCTTACTACTGCAAGGAGAGGAGTGAAGGCAAGAAAATCTGACTTCCTTAATTATGTTGGTTCCTAAGTAGTTGTAAAAACCCATAAAACATTTGTTAAAGTTGAATGCTAAATGTTAACATTAAAAACATATTTTTAAATTGGGAGAACCACACTTCCTCTGACTTGAGACTGATATATTTATGTTGTCTAACTTCAGGGTGGTGGAACAAAATGTACAGCCTGTGCTATAGACCATATGTAGGACACTGCATTTGAAATTATTTGTTTGGCAAAAGTTGTTAAGGATGGAAAGCCCAACCCGTGATACCTGCACTGCACCTGATGTAACATCAAGGGTGTATCAACATACCTTTGGGAAAGCTGTAATTTGGGAAAGCTACATTAGCCATAAGCTATGTAGGCCATTTCAATCAAGTTCAAGTAAAAATAACCCCACGCTGTAAGATACCCACTTGTGTTCACAGGTTTTATATACATTACAAACTGCCTTAATGTTCCAAACACATTGAAAAATGAGGCAAGATGTAGCACAAAGCTTCAAACATGGCTTTGGCTGTATCTGAGCACTAGTGATACCTATAGATAGTTTTATTTAAGCTCTCTCCAGAAATTCTTCAGTTTTGCCTGGCTGTAGTTTACAAAGGCTGTCTGGTCTCTATTCTGGAGCTGTGTGGCCTGGTTCTACCAAACCCCCCCGAATTCTGCTAGGATTGGTGCTTGAGGATGGTGTGCAGCAGACCTGGTGCATTCAGGAGGGATTTGAGTGGTTTGAAGCTGGAAGGGGGTGGTGGAGCAGCTGGGAGGTTTTATAGAGGTGTTACCTTTATAAAAGGCTACACACCTTTGCTTGTGTCCAGCCCAAAGACATGCTTGCTCTTGTGTCTGTATGCAGGCAGAATCTCTGCTGGTAACTGGGAGCCTTTCCCCATGAGATCAATAGCAAATGCTCTGGTGACTGCACTGGAAGCAAAAATGGGCCAGTCCTCTGGAAACTTGTGTTCTTTAAGAGCAATTCTTCAAGCATAAGCAAACTAATTGCAGCATCTCTTGAATTGTTGTCAGATGTTAGCACTTGAATATTTTCTTTATATGAACAGCATCTTCCAGTTGTTTTCCCAAAACACTCCCTGCCCTCTCCCGCTCGGTGTGTGGCTGCCCTTACGCTGCCCGGCAGTGAGGGGATTTCTGAGGGGATTTCACTGCACTGGGGCTGCCTTTGGACCCTGCCTCACGCCTTGGCTGCAGTCCGGCCTCTGTGTCCTGCCCTGCCCGGCTCGGCTGGGGAGGTGCCGCCCTGGAGGGGCATTGTCACCTCGTCATTTCCCTCCTCACGGTTCCTTCTGATGTGACAGATGGTGACATTTGTGTGACAGAACCGCTCCGTGTAACCTAGGCCCAGGCTCAACTGTTGGTTAGTTTATTTTGCAGTGATCCTTTCCTGACTGTTTTAAGGGATACCTCATTACATCCCAGTATTTAATGGTTTATGAAGCACATGAAATTATGGAACAATTTCAGGACTCATTTTCATAATATCAATTTGCAATACCTAGATAAGTGTTCGTTTTCATTTTATTGCTTTAATAGCTGTTCTGGAGGGGTGATCTCAGTGGTGCATTAGCATCTGTGTCTCTGTGAACACATCCCCTTCTCTCTGTGGGGGCCTGGAACTGCCCAGAGTCTGTGTGTGAAGGGCCCATGGAGGAGCCCACGTGGAAGGATAAATCTTTTTTGAACCTTGATTCTCATGTTTTGAAATGGGCTTGGGCACGATGAGAGTAGAGCTGTCATCTGTGTGATTGTCCAGGATTTGCTCTTTCCTTTGCAGCCAGGTAATTCCCTTTTTTCTTCTTCCTTTCATCCTTTCAAAGACCCAATTTTAATTTAGCAGTTTATTGCTGCAGAACCAGCACTGGACTCTGCAACGCTGTCCTGAGATTTACTGGCTCCTGGAAATGATGTAACACTTCTAGTCTGAGCTTCCCTTCAACCTAAAGTCACTGGAGCACAGTAGAGTTGCCAGCTCCACTAAATGAACCTTCTAATGCCCCCTTCTTGTTTGCCAGGTAGGTGCTCCCAGCCAGTAATGAAATTACTCTTCCCATCTGCTTTGATAAGCTACAAACCCTGTTATTTCTGAAGGCTTGTAGCACACCAAGAAAAACAGCTGGTTAGCCTGACAGGATCTCATTTTATAAACTGCTGTTGGTTGTCCTAAAGTTAAAGACAGATGTAATTCACTGCCTTAGCTTAGCTAGAACTGGTATTAGGTTGACAGGTCGATAAACACTTATTCATTGTGTTTAAATTTGACATAACATTAGCTTTCTTTGAGTCTGCTGGAATGACGTAGGCATTCTAAGATTTAATGAAAATAACCTGCATTTTTTGTTGCCTCCCCTCAGCTAGCTCCTGAGTGCAGCTTACTTGCCTTAAAATGTCTAAATTTAATAAGTGCTGTGGAACAGCCTTGTGTTGCTCAGTAAAATTGAAGCATTTTGTTATCTTCTGTTGTGGAATGGAAGCTATTTTTGAGCACTTTCTACATTATTTCTGTCACTTTTAGTGTTTTTAAAAATGTGTTTAGTCTTTAATTTTGTTGCCTGGAAAATGTCTTCTTGTATCACCTTGCTTGAGTGCTGCTTTCAAGTATTCCTGCCCTGCATTTTTTGCATTAATTTACTTTTTGACTTTCCTCTCTTCTTTTTTGGTTAAAAAAATTAGTCTGCATTTTCATTGGCCGTGGAATGAACTTCAGGTGGAGTATTTGATCCTGTAAGTGTGAGGCCAAGATTTCAGTCCATCTTTGGTTTGTTAATTGTTTTCAAGCAGAGTGTCCTGTGTATCCTGAAGCAAGTTCATGTGAATTTTCTGACTTAGCTGGCACAGGCTGAAGAGGCACTTGAATATCAAAATCATGATGAGGAGAAATGCATGTATGTCCAAGAGATGCTAGTAACTGTTCCATTATTATTCATTTTCTAGTGAAGTGATTTAGTAATGGACTTTCACCGCAAAGATAATTTAGCCACTAAATTATATCTGAATTCCATGGGCACTTCCACTCTGTACACAGCCTGTTGGCACTTCTGTTGAAAACAGATAAAGTTTGAATACATTTGGTAAAGGAAAGCACATTAGAGAATAGAAATTAGTTTAGTTCTGCTAAACCCACCAACCTTTTAAATATTTTAATATCTTTTTTCTTTTTCTTTCCTTTTCCTTTTAAAATTGTTTTTTGGCTGGCTGGTTTCATGCAGCTTTCCCCCCTCACGTCACCTGAACCAGCAGGGCTGTTGCTGGTTCATCTGTTCTTTGTGGGAGAGTTTCTTTGTGCCCTCCATGGCTGTGGATTAAGAGCTTTCAGTGCATTACTGACAGTGCAATGTTGCTGAACTTAGCAACAAGCTTTTTCTCTCAAGTGTTTTTAATGAAACAGAAGTTTCTTGTTGCCATCTAATAGGTTTAAATGCTACTAAAAAGAAATCCCCTCCATTGCAGTTAATCAGATTTTGTTTGCTCCCCGTGATAACATAAGCTTGCTAGTTCTGACACGTTGAGGGAGATGAGACCTGAATGTTTAATTCTAACAAAAAAGGCAGGGGAAAAAATGGGGTTTGTGTGGGAAAATTTCCCTTGCAGTTCATAAAATCAAGAAGGGGGAGCAAAGAGGGTGCAGTAATAAATTTTCTTCCTTTTACAGCTCGTCTTAGAGCAGAATGCATAAAAAATACTTGCAAATTTATACACAGTAATGTGATTATATTTTCACAACAGGATAATTTTGCTTCAAAATTAATATCAGAAATTTCTTTTCTTTTTTTTCCTAAGACCTATAGCAAGAGTAATGTTTGCCAAATACTCCTGTTTTTAACTACTTCCCTAAAGAGCAGCTTGGGAACTCTCCAAGGATTACCATACTGCTGACTTCAGAAAAAATTAGAGAGCACAGAAAGAAATTTATTTGCAACCCAGGCAGCGAGGGAAGAACAAATCCCAAGTGCTTGTAGGAACTGCTGACACCGAATTGCCTGGAAAGGACGTGTCTGGTGCATTTTGGGATTGCTGTGGTGTGGCACAGAGTTGGAAAGGACATGTCTGGTGCATTTTGGGATTGCTGTGGTGTGGCACAGAGTTGGAAAGGACGTGTCTGGTGCATTTTGGGATTGCTGTGGTGTGGCACAGAGTTGGAAAGGACGTGTCTGGTGCATTTTGGGATTGCTGTTGTGTGACACACAGAGGCCCCTGGGTTGGAGTGAACCAGGGGGCACCAGCAGCAAAAGCTGAAATTGTCTCTGCCTTGAATGATTAAGGGCTTGATTCTCACAGTTTATCATTTCTAAAAATTACACATAGCTGGTAGTAATTGTATAGCAAGGGCTCATCTGACACTTCAGATTTATCTGACAAGCTTTTCCACGTTTTAACATTTGCCAGTCTGTGACCTTTTCATCTGGCCTCTTTTGAGTGCAGTTGATGGGGCTTATTGCTTATTTACTACATTTGCATTTTTGGTGAAAATGAGTTAGGGACTGTTGGGAGAGCACTATAAAATGTCAAAAGGGAATTGCCAGCTTTGCATTAGGTGGAAAGACTGGATAATGTTTCTGAAGATCTAATAACCAGGTGTAGTATTAAGATGAAGAGCAATATTCCCTCCCTCCCCGTAACTCTGTGCTCTACAAATGAGGCTCAGATGGTAGGGAAAGAAAATAGCCCAGGAATATGTAAGTCTATTATGCTGTAAATACACAAGGGAGCTCAATTAAGGTTGTTCAGGAAATCTTGCTTGACAGTTTGCTTTGAATGTGTGATTTTATAAACTTAATGCTCTTTTAGAGCAGTAGTTTCTAAACTACTGTGTGTTTTCTAAAGAAGTGTGTAATATACTTGCTTCAGGGGGAACCTGCGAGCAAGAACTGAGATGCATTCAGCTCACACAAGAACTGTGAGATGCACTCAGTTCACACAAGAGCTGCTCTCACAAGATGCTGATCTTGCTACCAGAGGAGTCTGAGTGGTGCTGAGGCTGGTGTGTGATGCCAGCTGGGTATGTTTGGGTCTCTGGCTCTTGGGAGGGGACCCATCATGTGCTTCTTGATCATACCTGATCCCTGCTGAGCAGAGAAATCCCAGCACTAAAGTTAGGGGTGGTCCTTGTTCTTCCAAGCCTGTGTTTTGCAGGCAGTGTTGGGAGGGGAAGGTGGGTGTGAAGGGACTTGCTGGGCAGTGATGGAAGCAGTGAAGTGTTGAGCTTTGTCCAGCCACTGCTGCTCCATCTGGGAGAGGTTTAAAACCTTGTGTGGGTGAAAGATGGAGGCCTGGATCATCCCTCCTCACGTGAAGGCAGCAGTTTAAGGCACTGTCAATGTCACAGACTCCAGCTCCCCACATCCCCAGGCCAAGAACAAGGTTTGGTTCCCAAGGCTCTGCAGGGACAGTTTTGTTGGGTTGTGTCTGTGGTACCTGTGACTCTGGGGCTTGTTTAAAGGTCACCCTGTTGTCCCTTTGTAGCTTTCCTTCCTGTGCTACCTGGGAGTGAGGGTTGATGTCCTTCAAATCATTAAATTGAACACAGAGTTCTGTCATCATAGAATGATATTGAATAACAAAGGAGTATTGCACCACCCCATATTGTGCTGTTGTGCCTTTTGAACACAGTGAATTGTCTACGTTTCTGACTTTTGTACTCAGTCCCTGAGGTCTCACAGGTCATGCCCACAAAGGGAAAGTACATACATGTGTGGTTACTTACATGTTTACACATACATGTTTGAAAAAGTAGGAGGTGCTTCTCTTAAGTCCAGTAGTGTCTTTCTCTTCTTCTATTTCTGCAAAGAAAGTAATTTGCTTGTGATGCAGTAATGTGCAATGTAGTCCTTTAAGTGGTTGATTTCTTTATTCTTATTTTGGTTTGTTTTTTACACTGGCATTTTCAAAGTGGGTGCCAGTTGGCATTCTGCATAGGGGAACAGAATCAGTTGCTTTGTCAATATTTTACCCTGATGTATCTTGTTCAATGCATGTTGAAATTAATTGCCTTTTTTCTTTCTTCCACAAAACCAATTAAAATTCTGTCATCCATTTAGGATTAATACTGCTAAATGTATCCCTTTTCCAAGATAAATATTCCATCAAGATAAATATTCCACTTAGTACACAGGTATTCTACTTACCAGAGGTTTGTGTGTAGGCAGAAGTTTCATCAATTTCAATTAAATCCCTCTTGCCTATTAGAGAATTTTGTGTTTATGTCCTTCACTTGAGTTAAATGTGACTTACATTGGTGGAGTTTAAATAATTTCATCACTTAACATAGTTACTGTTGCAAAATGAAGATTACAAATGTCCAGTTGAGTGGCTGGGATTTCCCCCCCCATGAGTTCTACACTGTGATAGTGGTACTAGCTCTATTTAAACATTTAAAAGTTTAGGGCAGTGAAAGAGTGAGAAGCTTTGGTGAAACTCAAGATGATGGGAGAAGGGATAAGGATTTTACTTTTGCAAAGAAAGACCCTCCTGTCTTGGTTCTGAATACCAGATCCTATTTGAACACTTTGGGTGTTGTGAGTGGACTGAGGGTGGGAAGGACAGGTTGACTATATGATTTTACTTTTTTTCCTCTCTCCCTAACTTTGGGGTTGACTGCATTTTAGGAGGAATGGACTGATGAGAAAGTAAAGTTAAGCAGTGGCAATTGAAATCAAGATTTCAGGTGTCCTCAAATCTGAGGATGCTTGGCTTAATAATACAGGATATGTATAGAAGTCCCAGGATTTATCACTTTTAAAGGTATCACAGCTTGTCAGAACTGCCACTAATTGTTGTCCCTTTGTGCCCTTGCCAGCTGTACTGTCTCACCCTAGGACCTCTCCAGGCCCTGAGGGACACATGGAGCACTAAGCAGGAATTGGTCCTGATTATGTGGTATTGATCAATACAAGCAGGTGAAAAGGAAAATGTTAAAGGCTTTTGCAAGGACCCACATCTGTCAGACTCTGCAGGTTTCTGGGATTCCTTCTGTTCTCATTTTGTCTGAGTTTGCTTTTTTGTTTTGAGTTCACTAAGTACAAGACTTGGCCCTCAGCCCTGAGTACATGCAGGTGGTTTTTACAGGACTGTGATGTGAACTTCCCAGTAATTGGTCTCACCAGTATGGAAGTTTCCTCCCCACACCCCCCCCATGCTTAGAATATCAGCTCTGTAGTTTGCTTTTATTTTTTTTGTGAGGTTAAACAAGATGCAAGTATAGTTTGCATGGAAATAGCTATATATAAATTAGTCATCTGCTTCTAAAATGATAAAAAGTGATCTAGATACTGCTGGGAGAGAAAAAAAAAGTGTTCTCTAATCTATATACACATTGAAAAATACTTTTGTTTGGCTCAGGAAAGCACTCAGCATGAATTCTCTCCTACCCAAGTACTCCAAGAGCTGATGTTACAGTGAACCAGTCATGTGGCAAATTAAAAAGTCTGGTGGACGGATGATATGGTTCCAAGAACTCAATAAAACTTATTACCTACAAGACTGATCTTTCTATTCCAGTGACATGTGTGCTGGTACTTCTGCAACAACAGGAATAATTAAGGAAAAAAAATACTGGTTTAGTATTTTGGGGCTTCATTTTAATGGAACAAAAGAACTAATTTCTACCACGGTATATACAGGATTAAGTGGAAATCTCCCCTCCGTTGCTTTCCCAAAAAGATGTAAATTTCCTAGCTGAAGTCATGCTTGTTAAGCTCAAGTGATGATGGAGGCGTGAATATATTAAGGGAAAACCTGAGAGGCTGAAGTAGACAGGAATGATTTCCTCATCAGGGATGTGAATGTATCAGTTTAATGTTGAAAAAAGTCTCCTTGCATTTAGGCCTCGTGGCAGCTGAGAAACACAGTTGGTCTTCCCTGTGAATCAGCTGATCTTAGAAAACTTCCACATAAGTTAGTTCAGAAACAGAGCAAGTTCTGTCGTGCATCTCTGGTCCATGAACTGATTGCTGTTGGTGTGTGATTATCCAGGACAGGAAACAATAAGGAAAATATTCCAATCCCAGCACCCCAAGTGAGGCAGACCCCTGAGGAAGAGTTGTTTGGAGCACTGAGGTAAATGTGATGAGCAGCAGCGTGGGCTCCTCTGCCAGCCTGTCTTCTGCTGTGCCCCAGGGCTGCCGGTGGGAGCTGCAGAAGTGATGCTCACTCTGCCATTTTGAGATGTGTTTGGAAGTTCAGCCTGGAGCAGGGGCACTGACTTCAGCACTGCAAACAGGCTCTGGTGCCTGCTTGGTCAGCCCTGAGTGAGGGTAAGAAGGGTGTGGAGGGAGGAGCTGAAACCCTGTCTTGCTCTGCAGTCTTTCCACAGGAGAATGCCAGAGAACTCCTGGAAGCTGAACTTGCAGGCTGTGTGCAGAGGCACCTGCATGGCCAGCTGGCAGCCTTACAAGTGTTAGAGGCACCCTCCTGTCCCTGGCATAGTAGGAATCATTTTAGCTCCATCTTGTTTTCAATTTGGGGGTGTCAGGAGGAGCTACATCCTGAGTGCTCTGAATATAAATCCTACTGGACAATCATTAAGGTTGGAAAAGATCTCTGAGATCACCAGGTCCAGCTGTTAACCCACTACCACTGCTAAACCACATCCCCAAGTACCACATTCACACACTTTCTGAGCACTTCCAGGGATGAGGATTCCAGCACTTCCCTAAGCAACCTATTTCAGTGCCTGAATCCTATGACTGTGTATGGGAATTGCAGTATATTTTTAGATCTTAGTAAAAACAGCTGGGTTTTGTCCATATTGATATGGGCTTAGGTTTATGCTGGAGCACCTATTTCTGTATAAGTCATTCAAAACGATTGTCATTATTTGATATGGGCCTTAAAATTGTTAGTTAATTCTGACTCTAGGCACAATTATTTTTATTTTCATTTCTACTTGCAGCAGCTTTGTGTACACCAAGAGAAATTCTCATTATACACTGCTTTTATTTCAGTGTTTTGGTGCCAGTAGCACAACTTTGTGTCCTTGATCTTCTCTTTCTTGCTCTGAGCCAAATAACTTCAAGAAACATTCTCATCTAATGATGACCATGCAGCAACAGTGACTCTGCAGTTCTGGGAGCTCTCAATTATGCCCATAAAATCAGGAGCTTGACTGTAAGAAGTATTTTGGGGTGTTCCTTTTGTTCTGTTCCCTTGACTTTCTCCCCTCATTTGCTTATATTGTCTTTGGAAGGATGTATTTCCTTCATTTGACTAGCAGGGAGGGCTTGCATTGCAGGATTCTTTTTATAGTCAGTTCTGCTCTTCAACAGAGTTTGCAGATGGAGTAATTGCTGTGCACGCAGCACCAGCTCCCTTTGTTCCTGCCCTGACAGGTTGCTTTTCGCTTGACTTGACTTTGAAGTTCTGAGCTCCCATTTCTTAGAAATTTGTTGTGGTTTTTTGCCATTATTTCTTGTATGTTTACGAAGCTTTCCATTCACATTCCCTTCTTGTCGCTGCCTTTGCACTGGCTGCTTACGAGAGAGATTTGGGTGTTATAAATAATAAAGCAGAATGAGGCAGTGCAGTTCAGGAAGGCTCTTGGGAAGCAGCTCTGTTATTGCCACCCCCCTCTTGCTGGTGACACGAGGCAGGGATGGACACGCATGGCTGAGGGGATGCCACTGGGGCCTCTGCATGGGCTTTGTCTCAGGCTGTGTCTGTGTTGGACAGGGACTGGCTGGGGTTGCTGAGCTCTTACACAGGATCATTGTGGAAGCAGTTCATGTCTGTTAGCTGTGAACAGATGGTAATGCATTATTTTTGGCATGGGGAAGGAAAGGGAGACCTCACGTTGCATATGAATAGACATCTCTGGGGCTTGTCCTACCAAAGTGAGGATGCAGAAGTAAAAGGAGAGCAAAACTTAGCTGGCCCTTTGTCCCCTGCCGTGCCCTTCAGTCACTCCTGGCTTTATCTGTTGCTTCTGGAAATTCTTTATGTGGATACAAACACAGTAGGATTGATGAGCATATTTATTCTAGCTTGTCAAAAAGATACTGTTTGCAATTTTGGGATAGAAATAGAGATGGGTTGGTAGATGGGCCATCAAGTTGGGTGAGAAATGTAAGGACTAGCCTGACTATAGTAACATAATGTCTTTTGGGCTTTTATTATCAGTGTGACTGGGACTGTGTTGTGTACTGGCCATTGTGTTACCGCAGGCAAAAAGACCATTTCTCACAGAGAGATGTTGCACTCCACCTGTGGGGAAACAGGGGATGCTGCTGTGCTGAGGCCAGGGCAATAACTGCTAGAAAAAGCCCATGACAAGCTCACCTGTATTTGGTGACTGAGTGATTGAGAACAGAGGTTGTGGGGGTTGGGAGGAAAGATATTATTTTGGTTTAGACATACAGACTCGGTGATGAGAACCTGAACATTTGCGAGGAGCTAAGAAAGAGGCTGGTCCTTCACCATAGGAAGCTTCCCAATTACTCCCTCCTCACACACCTCCCTTGCTCTATTTCCTGCTATATTCACTCACTATTCAGCTTTCAGTCCAGCTCTTGGGATGTGTGGGCTGTGACACAGGTTCCTTGTGACCTCCAGAATAAACCCCACAAAGCTTCCTGGTGGGGAGCCAACCCAGGGGGATGCAGAACGAGACCAGGGAATCTGGAATTGGGGTTGTTTAGTTTTTCAGATGAATCTTAGAAGGTGAGTGCAGTCAACAGATGGAGGAAAATCTGAGAAGCTGAGAAACTTCAGGAGTTAATGCATGCTGGGTGAGATGTGGCACTAGAGGTTCATCATTTAAGCTCCCAACAGCATTTTCCAGATTGAGGAATCAAGGATTTGGGGTGGGGGAGTGGAAAGCTCTTTATATTGTGTGCAGAGTCCAGCCTGGGCTTTCAGGGCTGAGGGATTGCTCTCCAGCACAAAGCCTGGGAGATTCTGAGATGCATGTGCTGCCTGGCTCCCTTTAGTTTCTTAGTTGTCTGTCTTTTAGTTTGTTAAATAAAATTTGACTTGTAGCTTGAGAGAATTTTTTCTTGGATGCATTTTTAATGAGCTCTTGTACAGTTGGTAGGACCCAGAGGTAGTTCAACATCTTCTTTTCAGTGCTGCTGATGCTTGTCAGAAATTAGTATTTGACAACATTTCATGATTTCAAAAGCCACTGAAACACTGATTATATATTTTATTTTTTAATTCTGAATGTTTTACAGTGGTAGGTTGGTTTGCTTTGAGTTGCTGCCACTTTTAGATGTGAGTTCTGTGGTCACAAGTGTTTTCAGGTCAGCTCAGAATCATGAAATGCTAAGACACAATTGTACATGAGTGTTTGTGAAGGCCAGCTCTGAGGTTTGCCTTCAGCCTTCTCCCGAGGGAGTCATTGTATCATATCTCACACTTTGAGCCAGAGGGTGCTGCTGTTACCAAGCCTGCTCAAGAAAAGCACACTGTACTGTGCAGAAGTGCAGAAATGCAGATTTGTGTATTGGCTTTTGACACTAGTATGCTATTGCCTTTTAATTAATTCTCTTGGCCTTAATGTGATGACCATTGTAAGGCATTAATCATTAATATGGTAAGATGGTAAAAAAGATGCTTTTATGTTTTTATTACAGTGTGATTAAGAAAGCAAAAGTTACCAGTTTATAGCATTTTGGTTGTTTTTATAAATGACAAAAACTATGCACTCAAAAAAAAAAAATCAAAATTTTGGCACTAAATGTACAGGGACAAGACCTAGGCATGTGTTTTAACCCTTTGATGAATGTACCTTGCAGTTTAGTTTGGCTCTTAAGTGATTTAAAAGCTGAAATATAGATTTGAATTTTGTTGATTTCTTTGTAGCAGGTATAAATTGATTTGATCTTAAAGATAAAGGGACAGGGGATGCTCAGTCATGGGCAAAATGATTTTTGGACCAGAAAGAACCACCTTTGCTTTCAGAATGTCTTATGAGGACTTATTGGTAGTCAGTGGGGCTGAAAACCACCAACCTCTCTAAGCAGCAGTTGAAATACTTGTGCACATCAGATTGGGTACATCTTTAATACCTGCTGGTGCTTCTGACAGGCTTGTTTCTTCCCTCCCTTCTAAGTAACACATGATCAAGAGGGAAAGACTCCATGGTGATGGTTTCTAATGGTTCTAGTTCTCTGAGAGAAGACTGTAAATCTCTGGGGTGCTCTAGTGTAAATAAACATGGTCCCTTCCTAGCTGTGATAAATTTCTGAACCTGGTGTCTTTGTGAATTCTGTCTGAAAAATGATGATTATTTGCCTAAATGAGCTCTATAAATAAGCATTCTGTATTTTAACAGGTGTGGTTGCCACTGCAGTTACAGCTGCTGTACTTGGGGAGAAAAAGGTATTCTATGTTCATGGAGCAGCAGAAAGGCTTTGCATGTCTTTGCTTGAATTCAGTGCATAATTTAAAACACATAGGAAGTTATTTTGTAGTGTATATACTCCATAATATTTAGCAGTAAGTAGGTATCACACATTATCTTTGTTGAGTAAGTATGAGGAAGCAGAGCGTGCTCCCAGCAGCAATGGATCTGACAAAGCTTGTGGGTTTGGTGATAAAATTTCCCATTTCACACTTATTCTCAAGTCAAAAGAGACAGCAGATAACTGAAATGTCTCTGAGGAGGACAATCCCAAACATCTCAAAGTTTAAGAGGGTTCTGTGACTGATTGCTAAGTACAGGGTGGATTTACACACACTGCTTTCAGAAAATATTTAAAGTTGCAAAGCAATATCAGTTCCATGCAGGTTTTGTCCACCTATTTTGAGTCTGCATATGGCAAGGTGTGAATTTTGTACAAAATGTTGCTGATGTTTTATGGAATGAGTTAAACACGTGGTTCTACAGCTGTCACTGAAGCTCTTTGAGCAGAGGTGTGTGGTTGTATCTCCTTCCCTCTATGATAAATGTGACATGTTGCTTTTCAGGGGGAATTTGGTTGTTTTTAAGAACAAATTGAGCTCATTGAGTCCACTGGCAATGTCAGGAGACTCAAAGTGCATAAATCTCTGTCTCACAGGCTCAGGAGCAGAAGCTCTGCACTTTGTTTTACCATTAGACAGAGTCAAATTCTCACCTGGTATATGTTGACACAGGCTCTGAAGTCAGTGAACCTTTCCAGTGATCTCTGGACACAGATGGTGGCCATTACTTCCAGAGGCCACCATACCTAAGCTCATCAAAGAGTGGAGTGATAAAGCTGGTTCTTGATCTCTGCCTGCTAAAGATTGACAGGAGTAATGATTGGATCCCCCACCACAACGGAGAGCTCTCTGGCCTAGAAAATTCCCTTATGGCCTTGTGCTTGCACCAGCAAAATTGGGTGCAATTATTTCTTTATGTAGCAAAAAAGACATTGAGATCTTTCCTCTCCAAGTCTGGAAGCAGCAGCTTTAAGTTCCTGCCCTGCCTGCAGAGCAGCCTTGACTTGGTGTGCCTTGCAGGGTGCTTTGTTTACCCTGTAGGAGACCTTATGGAAGAGGACTGGAAGGAATTGTTGTGCATGGGATTTTCAGGAGATGTTTTCATTGATCAAAAGTGTCCAGCTGTGTTGCAGAGGTGACTTTCTGAAGGCAGCTGGAGAAGCACACCCATGAGTAGTGACTGCCATGGAACTGATGCAAGTCAGCTCCTGTCAGTGCTCTCAGCTGTAGGTGCAAGGCAATGCTTGCAAAAATCTCTGCAGCATCACTTGGCAGGTTCATGTGCTGCCTCTGAGTACCTCTATTCTCACTGAGCCTGGACACACAGTTCCAGCTATTATTTTAATGCTGTGCAAATAGTCTTTGTATTTCAAAGTGGGGGTTAGATTTTAACAACAGCTCTTTCTGCAAGATCTGATATTTCTGTATTCTTACAGCATTCAAAATGTCAGGGCCCTTGGGAAATAGCAGGCCTAACGTACAGTGGTCAGTGCTAATGAAATTTCTAAATATTTCCTCCTGTGTCAGGATGTTGAAAATTCTTTGCTTTTGTTTAACTTGCTTTGTGATTTCCATGCTCTGATTATTTTTTTTTTTCCCACCCAGGTTGCTTAATGCATGCCATAACCAGAACACTTGTTTCTCTGTGTGGAAAACATACTGTTCCTGGGGGGAGAAGTGCAGAGCTTATAGCCAAAATGCTCACTTCTTCCTAATTATACTTGGTTTTTATTTTAACTGTTGTTGTCTCTGCTGATAATTGTCAGGTGGTCTCCAAACTCGCTTCTTGAAGAGTGAGCTTTTGAGTGTTGTTAGGGAGGGTTGCTTAACCCAAACAGAAAAGTAATTCTTTGTAACCCACTGTTAGCTCAGAGTCAGTTTGTGCTTGTGGAACTGCCAGACTGACTTAAAGCTTTCTATTGCTTCTCTTTGGGGTTTTGGCAAGGAACACGTCTGGCACGCTGGGCACCTTGTCCTTCCTGTACAGGAGGCTGATCTTCCTGAGGAATAGACCTTGTTCTGTTCTTCTCTACAGCTGCTCTCAGCCTGGCTTCTCTTAAACTTTCAGAGACTCTTTCACAGCCCTGCTCACGTTACCCAGAGCCAGCAGCATGGGGGTAAAGTCACCGTGGGTAGCTGCTCCATGTCCCTCTGTTTGGGAGTGCTGCTGCTTTCCAGGCCTGGGATTCCTGTGTGGGTTTTGAGGATGGACAGGTTTCCTTGTTATTCCAGAAAGGTGCAAATACCAGAGACTGGCCACATTTGTGTCTTTTGGAGACTTCCAGGATTCAAGGGTGCAAGTGTGTCACTGGTGCTGCCAAGGCATG
This sequence comes from Molothrus aeneus, assembly GCF_037042795.1. NCBI lineage: Eukaryota > Metazoa > Chordata > Aves > Passeriformes > Icteridae > Molothrus > Molothrus aeneus. Next base: position 5,637,585 of record NC_089654.1, read on the forward strand.
TGTCAGTGCTGTGGGATGACTCCTGGCATGGGAACACCTGCTCTGCAACAAATATGAAATAAAAGATGGGCTGAAGTGTCAGTGAAGAGCCCTGAGCACTCACACTCAGTGTTGGTACCTTTGGGCACTGCTGTGTCTGCCAGCTGGAGCAATGTGAGGTGTTATTTTCTTGTGGATTTTGGAATGGTTTCCCTTATTTCAAACAAGACTCTTGGTGATGGGGGGGAAAAGCAATCCTGAGTTTTGAAGTTGAGAAGTTCAGTCTCACAAAGGATGTCTGAGCACAAACAGCAACAGCATCATGGCTTCTTTAGTACTTCTGGAATTAGTCCTCAAAACTCCTGAAGCTATGATTACTAAAGGAAGCTTTTCTGGGTCCTTTTATGCACATCACTGAAATCACTTTATATATCAGTTCAAAAGTGTGGAAAACAAATACACAAATGGTATGGGGCCCTACAGAATTGTTTTAGAGAGAGGGATATATTTGAGTATAGAAGCTTAACTGTTCTTTTAAGTCCCTGAACAGCTCCTAGAATATTTGTCACTGCCGTCTCTTTGAATTGGAAGAGAACAATCTGTGTTTTCTGAGACAGAGTGAATCTAGACTGGCACTCCTCTTCCTCTGTATCAGGAAAATATTCCAACACTATTCCAAGCAAGATGAGCACTGCAGGCACAGCCTCATCAGGATCCCAAAGCCAGTCATTAACAACCTTTTGCATCTCAGGATCTCTATTACCATTGTGTTTGCACACTGCTTATTTCTCTATGCTGAAGGACATCAAGTAGGAAAAAACCCCTTTGGTTTGAGACTGAGTCTGCAGGCAGCATTACCCTGGCTAGGAGGTGTTTCTGTCCCCATTCCTTTCCATTTCACTGTTCTCTGTGTGACCCTTTGACATTTGCACATGGCAGGAGTCAGAGACAAGATGGTGAAGGATTTGCCTGAAGGAAAGTAGACTCTGCTAAGAAAAGGAGACTCTGAACCTGGGTTATGTGCACACAGTCTCAGGGGTGAGGCTGGCTGGCTCTAGATATTATTAGTGTGACACAGAAATGATGGTCTCTGGCTCATGGCAGAGACAATGGTCCCTGAAAAACTGGGAGATCTCTGGCACAGGGAAAAGTTTGTGCAGAAGCAAAATCTTCTGTGTGAAAATGAGGTGTTTGAGACAGTAAACAGCATCATTCCCATGGCAGTTTCTAGCTGTCACTCCTAGAAATACACATGTTCCTTGGATAATTTTTTCATCTTGCTTCTTTCATGGGATATGATGATACCCCAGATGTTAGACTTCCTCAGGTGGAGGCTCAGTGCCTCTGTAATTGTTTTCCTTCAGTTATCTCAGAAAGCATCCTTGAAATGTTATCCTGTTGATGTCTCCCTGGACTTGCTGAAGTCTCAGGAACCATTTTCTCAGCTCTGAGTCAGAAGTGCCATTCTCTAACTTTTGATCTTTGGCACTTCTTTCTTAAAATAAACTCTAAGCCATAGAATTTAACATTTCCTGCAAGAAAGACTTCATGACATTGCTAGGGTTCACTTAGGTGCAAAGTGACACTATATATTATTAGGAGAAGGAATGGCAAACAGAAGAACTGGCATGTTTGCATTGCCTGATGCTTTGTCTTGGTGCTGCCCAGAGAAATAGAAATATCTCTGTAAAGAAAAAAATCAGGAAATGTTTTTCTTAGTCCTTCTTTCTGATGTGTGTATGCCAGTACTCCTGGGATCTAAGAGCCTAATAGATTTATTGGTGATCAATATTTGTGAGCATACCAGAGGAATTTTTATGTTGCTATTGCTGAGGGCTTTAAAGATAATCCAGACTTTGCTAATTTTCAGCCTTCTGTGTAAGGGAGGCAGCTGTGAAGATGCACCCCGTGGTCATTATCCTTGTTTGGAATCCCTGGCTGGATGGTTCCCCCATGGAACCTGCCCTGGCTGCTATTTCCAAGGCCAGCTCTTCCCCTTCGCCCCCAGCTGCAGCTGCTTTTGGGACCCCTTAGGCTCTGCTGTATTCTGCTAATGCAAGGTTTCTCCTTCTCCATAGTATCCCTATTAAATAATATCACCATCCATCAAAGTGGTGGTGGAAGGAAGCAGAATTCTCTTAGGTTTGCTGCAGAAACATAGATTTAACATAGATTTAGACCATCTATTTTGTCCTTAAATTGTGTATTGCTAATCAATGCTGTAACTTCTACAATAAGCATTAAAGCAAAACCACAGGTTAAACCATTCCAAGCATTTAATGAATTAACCTGTTCAAGGAGTATTTTCCAGAACTTTGTAGCATGTTAGGAAGGGCTTTGAAATGATGATAGAGTGCTGCATATTTGAGAGAATGTACTTGCCTTGCATCAGGGCTGCATGCCTGATGGGATTTCTTGACATGGGTATGAGCACAGGACTGCTACAGGGGAGCACAGCTCATCTTACATTTGTAGAAGTGCACCTGCCAGAGGGGATTTGATCCATTACATCTCCTCAAATGTGCTTTTCTTTGTTTCTCACCCAAACTCTTCTTGAGTGGCATTCAGGGCTGCACCAGGTACCTCCTTATTGTCCTAGAAGCATAGCTGCTTCTCAAAAGTGGGAGTTTTTTTAGTGTTGGAAGGGATTCTAACATCTAAACTGAAGTTCACTTATTTTCTTCCTCTTTTCTTCTGGAGACCCGTGGATTTTGCTTGGAATTTTCCTTTTTACAACCAGCCCAAGCAGGACTTCCTGAATCAAGGGAGACTCCACAGCAGCAGAAGAATAGTAAGCCACTCTTCCCTGAGAAATGAGCTGTGATTTATGTTCTCTTTCCTTCTGAACAGTTTTAGGGATAAAAGAGCTGGATCCTAAAATGACATTCTCTGCTGGGAGTTATTCCACAGCTCCATGGAATTTTGGGAGTGAGTTAAATCCTTGTACTGACACTTGGTATCTTCTTGTAGCCTTGGATGTGGCACTGCCTTGATAGTGCAGGAAATGTCAAACCAGAGATCTGTGGAAAGGGGAAGAACTCAAGGCTTTGTTTTTACTGTCTCATTTCTCACATATTTGATTTAAGCATGAAAATAGATTCCTTTTTGCTTTAGGAGTCCTCCTACAAAGCTGCAAGTCCATGAACAAGCTTGAGTTCTTTGGCTGATAAATCAGTGAACCTCTCTGGGACTTGAGATGGAGCACAAGGCCTGAGAACCGTCAGGGAGAGGCGCCCAGGCTGGTGTCCATGAGATGTGCAGGTACCTGCCTGTGCCTCAGGTGCCCAGGAACTGGTGCCTTAAAAGGAAAAGTTACCCAGCTGAAGCCAGAGGCTGAAATGGCTGCTAAGGTAGAGGAAAAATGCACTGGGGGAAAAAGGAAGGAGTGTTAGGGGCGAGACCACTGAAGGAGACTTAACTCCCTGAGGGATGTGAGAGCGGGTCAGGTTACCTGATATGAAACTGGCTTCTCTGGTAAACTTACCCTGCTGTGACTACTGCCATTGCTGAGCTGTGGGGCTTTTACAAATACACCTGCTAACAGCACATATAATGCACGTGTTCATTGTTTATAATCTGGCAAAGCTTTTGCATGAATGGTGTTGGTTGATGGTTGTGTTGGAAGCTTCTGTGATGATGATTTTAAAGCTTGTGCAGCAATAAACACAAATCCTGCAGTGCTGTGTGTTTTCAAGTCCCTATTCTCAAACTGATCTGCTGTTAAAGGACTGAATGTAAACAGCTGTGCAGATTTCTGTAAAGCTACACTGGTTTACATCAATGAGGGTTGTGGCCTAAAATACTTGGGTACGTTTAACACAGTGCATTTGTCCAAAGATATGATGAAAAGTCTCTTTGCAGTGCCAAGAGAATTGTCCCACAAGCAGCAGAGCACACTCAGTCCATCACTGCCAGTTCGGTCAAGGCTGAATAGCAGCCCACAAGCCCCAGCACTGGGTAAATGCCTCTGTAATTTGTCTTCTGACACTGCACTGCCTGCAGCTCTGCCAAGGAAATGGAAAAATGTGGAGCGAGCCCTGAGCAACCCGTCACAACACAATGAATGCAGCTTCCAGAACTATTGTAACTGGGATGCTGCTCTCCTCGCACATGCCAGCAGCTACAACAAACTGAACAAAACAAAACAAAAGCAACAACCTCCTCTTTGAGAGAAACAAGGGAGGGGGAAATCACATGATTTGCTAGTTTGTGAAAGTAGCATAAACATGGCAGTTTGTGCAGCAGGATTGGGAAACAAGAGGCAAGTCTAGATCCATGTGGGCTCCTTGCTTCAGGTCCCAGTTTTCATACCCCTCTGACCAGCAGGAACTCAGGGAAGCACAGGAGATTTTCCTTTTGGTCATGCTCAGCAGCATGAGCTTTATTGTGGCAGTGTATCCTGACACAGCTTGGGTAAAGTGGAGCAGGAGCTGCTCATGCAGACAGAAAATCTCCATTGGCACCAGTAGGTGTGTGCTGACTTCACAGGGAATGGTCTGTTCTGTGTTATTGTCAGAAGTATGAAGTGAGGAGAACTCAGTAAGAGGCTGTTCTTGAAGCAGCTGAGGACCCTCAGTTTGGATGCAGTACAATTGCTTGCTTTGCTTTGTGTCATGGACATGTAGGGTCACACCAGGGATCTCCTGAATCTCCAGGGTGCTTTGACAGACAATGCAGCTTTCTGATCATGCCAGTATATAATGTCCAAAATCTTTTCCTGTTTGTGCCATGTTTCCTCTTTATTTTTGCCTTTTTTTCAGGCATGTTATTAAATACAGTACTTTTTATTCATATAAAGTAGATTTTTTCTTACGATAAATACATTCTTCAAACAGAACTTAATGGCAGAAATTTCCTGAGCAAAAATAAACCACAGCTCTGGGTTGAAGCTGTGCTAGTGAGAAAACATAGCTCTTTTCATCTTCAAAGCACTGTGCAAACTTGAAATAATGGATTTTTATTTTTTTTAAATCAGGCCTGTGAAGTATGTATTAATGTTCCAGATGAAAGATGGGAACCAAAAAGAGAGGTTTAGTTAAAGTTGTTGGGATCAGAGCCAGCTTTGCATACTCTCTGGGCTGCTTGGACCTACAGAATATAAGATTCATGCTTGTTGACACTTCTGCCAGTCTATAGAATGTCCTGAGTTAGAAGGGACTCACAAGGATCATCAGTCCAGCTCTGCACAGACACCCAACAATCCCAGCCTGTGCCTGGGAGCACAAACATTGTCCAAATGCTCCTGGAGCTCTGGCAATCTTGGGGCTGTGCCCATCCCCTGGGGAGCCTGGTCAGTGCCCCACCACCCTCTGGGGGAAGAATCTTTTCCTGACATCCAACCTAAACCTCTCCTGACACAGCTTTGTGTCATTCCCCCAGGTCCTGTCCCTGGACACCTGAGAGGAGAGATCAGTGTCTGCCCTCCACTTCCCCCCATGAGGAAGCTGTAGAAATTATTTGGATGTTAATAAAGTTAATAAAACTTACAAGGTGGAGATTCACTGGGAATAAATTTGTTTAATTTTTCAGGTGCCAAGGAGCAGTGCCACTGAGCAAACAGTCCTCGTTTATTACCTACTTTTGAATAATTAAGATGAAAACCTTTCTAGCTATTGGAAAGAAAGTAAAACGCAGAGTTTCAGTGTGCTTCATGCTGCAGCCCAATCTGCACACTCACCCAGAATTTCATTGTGGGACTTTTCATTTTTTGTTGTTGTTTCACTGGGGAATGTTTTTATTGCTTTGGTGTGGAATGCTGTGCTGTCCTTCTGTACAGCACAGATATGAATGTGGCCTTGGTGCTGCACTAATGACCAATTTGCTGGTTTACAAGCACAGACCAGTGAACATGATCTGTTGGAAGTGTACAAGAACTTGTAATTGATATTAGTACTTGGCAGAACATGGAAGCACAAACATCCCTCATTTCAGTCCCACAGCCACTGCTGGCAGTGTCCCTCCATTGCTCCCAGTGCCCTGTGAGTTAGCAGGAGCAGTTCAGAAAATGTTTTCAATGAATGTTGAACAGCTGAGAATGTTCTTAGGAGTGATTAAACCTGTTTGGCTTTGCCATTGGTATTAGCTGATCACAGGAAGTGTTTCCAGGACAAGGACCTCTTATGGGTGTTAAAAAATAAAGTGTATTCAGAGTTTACAGGCTTTGGAGAAATCTCAGCAATACCTTTAGGAATGGGTGTGTGATACTGCAGCATGCTGAATTTGACATCCTGGCAGCTGTTAGGATGGCTCAGCATGTTGTGATGATAAAGTCTGTTTATTCTAAGTGTGGTAACACAAGCAGCATTGTAACTTAACGATTTAATTTGTTTCCTAACTCATTCATGCAAATGTTACAAGGCAAATAAGAAGGAAATAGAAAATTAGGATAAGGTCTGGGATCTCCGGAGTGAAAGATTTTGAGTCTAAAGTGTGATGCAAATGCCAGGCAAGTACATTTGAACCAAATGAAAAAAAAAAGTTGATTTATAGAAGCAACTGTTGTTTATACACAGGTCACCAAAGGAGCACGTTATGGAAATTGGCAATAAATTAAGATGAACTGAAGGCAGGAGATGGGATGAAAGAATGAGCCTACCAGAGTAATTCAAGCACAGCCCAGTTGAAAGGTCAGGTTATTGAGTGGTAGCTACTGTTCCCATGAGATCAGGGTAGGGGAAGGCAGCCAGATGCTTCCCAGATCCTGTTTTATTGTCAGGAAGACTTTACTTACTAAGAAGCAGGATTTCCATCTGCAATTTCAAATGGTTGTCAGGGGGTTCAAAATGCAACCCATGGTCTGAAACTGCCTTCAGACATTCCCTGTTTTCATACAGCACTACCCACAGCTGCAGCTGGGCTTGGCAGTCCTTGCCCTCAGAGCTGGACCAGGAGCATCCACTGGCAGGAGCAAGGCAAGAGGAACCACTGCCCCCCCTTCCCTGGGCTCCCCAGGTTTCCAGTGCAGTCTGCTTTCCTTGGCTCTGGAATAGCTGCTGCCATTTGCATGGCCTGAGGCTCAGGGCAGCTCTTTGGGGAAGTGAGCTGTGGAGAAGTTTTGTGTCCCTTGGGTTCAGCTGTGCTGTTCAAACCTGGCTGTTCTGTGCCTGTGAGACCTCAGCAAAGCTTCTCATGGTGTGTAAGGAACACTGAGGTTCCTGCCTGCTCAGTCCTGCCTTGTGTTGTGTGCAGCTGCTGGAGTGAGTTTGGAGAGCTCCAGGAGGAGCCCAGGTTTCCATTCTTCAGAGCATGACACTGCAGAAGTGGTGGGAGGGTGTTGCAAGGTGTGGGAGCTGTGGGACAGCAGGGAGGCTCCCAGAGAGTGTTTCTTGTGCACCCTTGGGTAAGATTGCACTTGTGTCCACTCAATCTTTGAATTAATCAGCAGTAACAGGTTCTTGAGCATTATAAACAGTGACCACATTTGGATAAGACATTGTCTGGAAAGAGTAATCTTTTCTGTTTGTTTTGCTTAAACTCAGCATCTGATTTGCCATGTTGCTTTCTGCTGTGTTTTGAATTATATCTTTCAGACTTACCAGGAATGAACTAGTTGCTAATCTTCAAAGAAAGTCTTTAAAAAAAATAAATTGCTTTAGGAAATGCTGTTAAACATTGTTTATGTGTTTCTGTTTTTCTCATCTTTTCCCCTGGACAAAAATCAATATTCCTTCCTACTGGTAAGAGGATCTAAAGCTAAAGCAGGTGTTGGCTCTCCAGCACATACAGATGAAGAAGGAAAAAGGACTGACTATTTGGGATTGATCTTTTCTCAGATTTTCAGAGGAATGTGATACTATTCTATATTCATAGGTTGTTTGGTGCTTTGTCCTCTCATAAGTAGATTAGAAGCAGCTGAATTTCTTGTGCTGGTAGATTGGCTTGGTTTCTTTTTTTTGCTTGCTCCTTAGATTTCATGTGGAAAGGTTTGTAGAGCATCTTACTACTTTTGGATAAAGGGCTCTGTGTGTTCAAATGAGAGATTTCAGTGTTGTGTAATGCACACATATTTAAGCAACAGCAGTTATTTTAGAATTAAATTAGAAATATTGAGACATTTCTTTATTTAGCATCTTTCTCTTCTGTATCTGACTTTGAACTGTTGTCCTTGACATGGAATGTATAACAATTCCCTGGCTTGCATGCCCTGGCTGCCCAGCACTGTGGGAGGGCTTGGAGCAAGAGGGTGATCCCTGAAAGGTTTTAATAATGTATGAATAGAATTAAAGTAAATGCAGGTAAAATTCTGACCTTTTAAATCTGCAAAATTACAGACAGAGGCATCCTGGGAGCGGGGCTTGATATATGGGTGCCCTGGGGGCAGGGAGAGAGCACTGCCACTGTGTGTGTGGGTGTCACGGTGCCATGCTCTTGACTTACTGCCTTGTCACGGGAGAGCCTGAAGAGCCCCAGGGTGTGGGGATGGCAGCTCTGCTGCTCCTGTATGGGAATGGCAGCTCTCCTGCTCCTGTATGGGAATGGCAGCTCTGCTGCTCCTCTCTGGGAATGGCAGCTCTGCTGTTCCTGTGTGGGAATGGCAGCTCTGCTGCTCCTCTCTGGGAATGGCAGCTCTGCTGTTCCTGTGTGGGAATGGCAGCTCTGCTGTTCCTGTGTGGGAATGGCAGCTCTCCTGCTCCTGTATGGGAATGGCAGCTCTGCTGCTCCTGTATGGGAATGGCAGCTCTGCTGTTCCTGTATGGGAATGGCAGCTCTGCTGCTCCTCTCTGGGAATGGCAGCTCTGCTGTTCCTGTGTGGGAATGGCAGCTCTCCTGCTCCTGTATGGGGATGGCAGCTCTCCTGCTCCTGTATGGGAATGGCAGCTCTGCTGTTCCTCTGTGGGAATGGCAGCTCTGCTGCTCCTGTATGGGAATGGCAGCTCTGCTGCTCCTGGGTGGGAATGGCAGCTCTGCTGCTCCTGGGTGGGAATGGCAGCTCTGCTGCTCCTCTCTGGGAATGGCAGTTCCCCTGTTCCTCTGTGGGAATGGCAGCTCTGCTGCTCCTGTATGGGAATGGCAGCTCTGCTGCTCCTGTATGGGAATGGCAGCTCTGCTGCTCCTGTATGGGAATGGCAGCTCTGCTGCTCCTGTATGGGAATGGCAGCTCTGCTGCTCCTGTATGGGAATGGCAGCTCTCCTCTTCCTCTGTGGGAATGGCAGCTCTGCTGCTCCTGTATGGGAATGGCAGCTCTGCTGCTCCTGTATGGGAATGGCAGCTCTGCTGCTCCTGTATGGGAATGGCAGCTCTCCTCTTCCTCTGTGGGAATGGCAGCTCTGCTGCTCCTGTATGGGAATGGCAGCTCTCCTCTTCCTCTGTGGGAATGGCAGCTCTCCTGCTCCTCTGTGGGAATGGCAGTTCTCCTGCAGAGAGAGGATTTTCTGTCCTGCAGGTTACACATGAGCCCTGGCAAGGGATGGTGTGGGAGGAATGAGGACACTGGTGAGACTCCTTTTCTCCTCCACCTCTCCCAGCTGCCTTTGGAGCTGGCAGCACACTGCTGCAGAGGAGCAGGGCTTGTGGGCTGCTGTGTGTGTGTTCACAAGCTTGTCCTGCTCTGCTGGGATTTCTTCCTGGGGCCACCTGGGATCCAACAAAGGAAGAAAACCATGGGGCAAGGCAGCCACAGAATGGGGGTTTGGATGAATGGGATGCATCCCAGATGTTACTGATTTACATAATCACAAGGTTGGAAGAGACCTTCAAGATCATCGAGTCCAACCCATTTCCTGACACCTCAGCTAAACCATGGCACCCAGTGCCACACCCAGGCTTTTTATAAACACGTCCAGGGATGGTGACTCTACCATTTAGGGCTCTGCTGTGCCCTTGGAAGGTTAGAGGGTGGTTTTCATTTTTTCTTTTTTTTTTCCCTTCTCTTTCATGGTTATAAAATATTTTATTGACTTTATAAAAGATGATCACAAAAATTTTGGCTAATAAAAGGACAAAGCTATAATCTAAAGCTTCATCCTGGCAGACTCTTTGCTGCATGAATAAAGCCTCTGCAGTGTGGCAAGTTGTACAGTAAAATCACACTAAGAAATAGCAATGAAAACAACTCATAAAAACTGATATAAACCTCTTGTTTTAGCAATTAATTCAAATAGAGCAGAAAACAATATGTGATTTTTAAGGTGGTGATTGGAAAGGGGTGGAAATATCACTGCAGGCTTATAATTTTGTGTTCACATAAATCAAATTTAAGTAGTCTCCTATTGCTGACTATGAAAAAACTGTTCCAAATTGTAATTTTGTTACATGTGTTTCTTCTGAATGGTTTTATTAGTTTTTAGATAATATCAAACCTCTAAGGACAGGCCTGAAGCTGGAATAATTGTAGATTTTCTCTTGCTCTGCTATTTAAAACTTGTTAACCATTCTGATCTCAAAGCAGAAATGCTGGTCCAGATAAAAATGGTCTTTGACTACAAGAATCACAGCAGGGCCCTTATGGCTGTCTGCTTTGCTTCTTGTTTCGCTGCAGCTAAAACACAGAAGAGACCAGATTTGTTCTCCATTTGAGTTTACATGAATTCAGATTAACCCTTTAGGAAAGCTCTTCAGGCTGTGTTTGGAGGCACAGCAGGACTTGGGGAAGCAGGAGGCTTTTGGCTTCTGGCTTGGCTTTTGATCAGTGAGGATTTCCTGAAAGGAAATAATATTGACCAGTGGTCTCCAAGCAGCCGGTAGCCATCATAAGTTATGTTCTAAATATTGGTGACTGGACTTCATTTGGCCTTGGAGGGCTTGTGGAGAGGACAGTGAAGGCTGGATCTCAGTCATGAGCCTGTGATTGAATTGAGTCAGCAAAGGGCTTGATGTTTTCACAGAAAACTTGTGTAAGCCTGAAAGCTTCTTAGCAACTATTTATAAATTCATCTGTCTCCAAAGTAACTTTGTACCCTTGTACATAGTGCATCTGGCTTCAGGGGAGGGCCACATTTAGTCTTCAGGAGACTGCCAGCAAACCAGTTCATTTTTGCTGTAGGGGACAGGTCAGTGCTGGCAGTCCTTCCTTTGGGTTTGGGCACTTTGAGTGTTGTAGCCTTAGCCCTGTGCCTTGGCCCTGCTTTCTGTGCTTCCTGCTGGGCACTGAGGAGCCCCTGTGCCAGGAGGACAACCCTGAGAGGGTCTGACTTGGCTGCAGGACCCAGAGGTTGTGATTCTCTGCAGTGCTCCCAGGCCTTATGGGCATTTGCCATGTTTCTCCTTGACAAACAGCTCTTCCAGTGTCAGCAGGCCTTGACAGAGTTACTTCCATGGCAGGGAGGAAAAAATATCAGTGTAAGGCAGCTCTATTACATAACAAAGGTTATCTGGAGACACAGATACTCTGAAAGTCCCCTCTGTTCTTTTCTATTTCCAGGGACAATCAGCTTATTCTCATTTTAAGAGCTTACTATCAGTTCTGACCCATTTAAAATTCACCTGCCAATTGAATTGTATGACAGGACCTGGCTGACCCAGGAACAAAGGGAAATGTTCATATCTTTTAATGAACTGCCACAGACCAAGAACTGAGAAGAAAAAAGGGAAAGAATAGAGTCAGCTCTATGAGAAACAAAACTTTTGTTCACAAGGCAGGGCATAGGAGCTTTCTTACTAAAATATTGTAAGTGGCTTTGCTCTATTATCTGTTAGCAGCTTCACATCCTTGAATCATTTATTCTTTCTCAAGAAAGGAAGTTTGCAAGAGGGTGTTTCTCTGCGCCTAGGCCCCATCCCTTTTCTAATGATTATTCTGCCAGCCTGCTCGTCCCTCCCAGCCCTCTCCCCACAGAGAGCTGAGGGCAGAGGATGGTCAGTCTGTGTCTCAGCTGCTCGTGCAGGACACAGGAGTGACTCTGGCATCAGCAGGGAAGTGCTGCCCAGTGCCTGTAGTTCCAAGGATCAGCACTGTTAAATGTATGGTCCTTTGGAGAAACAGCTGCTGTCTAAATTCCATGCCTGCATTTTCCCCATGTTTAATGTTGGTGGGGTTTTTGTTTGCTTTTTGGGGTGATAGTGGTTGGTTTTAGACATGTGTACTTATTAATAATTAATTTCATTATAATTGCCACATGGATGTCCAGGATACCTGTTAGGTGATTATCTGACCTGGGACTGAGCTGCTGGGGACTTGGCAATGGGTTTTACTTCATTATTTTGCTTTTTCTTTTGCCTATAACAGCTAAGGAAAAGTGAACTCCATCAAAGCTGGTCTGCTGTAATTCCCCCATCCCTCCCCAATGCAGGTGGACTGTTCCCTCTGTGTTCCTTTACCAATTCCCTTTCCTTTCCCAGAGGCAACTAATGGAAAAAAATGTGCACAGAGACAGCAATGGAGAAGTGATACCACTGAGAAAAGCTACTGGGATAGAAGTTCCCAATGCCAAGTACTGTAGGACAGAGTCATTAGAACAACATCATTTCTGACAGTAGTAATTTGAAGTTCTTTACTTCTTTAGGCTTCCTGAGGGATTGGGGTCTTTTTATTCCCATTTTCTGCTTTTGGAGAGACAAGCAATTGGTGATGGATGGATGAGATGAACCAAATCACACAACTTCTCCTTAAGGGCTGTTGATTGCAGCTGTCAAATGGTAGGGGATGGTGAAGAACTTTCCGTGCTCTTTTTTATATTTCTTTTCAGAATGAAGATTTTAGTTGATTCTGTTAAATCTCCCCACTACTTACCAGTTTGATAGGTTTGCACATGAATTCTATTTGGCACTGAAGTTGATCATGTTCTTGCCTGGCTTACAAGCAGGGCCAGTCACAGCTCTCTCCCCACTTCCAGGGGGCTTAAAAATGCCTTTGTTTTGTGCATGTGCAGCATCTTCCTCCCAAGGTGTGAAACAGCATGTCCTGGAAAAATCCTGCTTTCTCCCATCTCAAAACAATCAGAGCAGCCTTTAGGGAATGGCTGGTGAGCAGGGAGGGTTTTTAATGCACAGGCATGAAGAGGATTCTCTTGATTTTTTAAACTAAGCTCTTCTTGGATTTCATCAGTTGCTCCTGGCTGGGCAAGGAAAGGTCTGATAATGGGAGGTTTTATCCCACATCATCTTCTGTGGAATGATCAATGTCTGAAGTGATTGGGGCTGCCCAGAGTCCCACAGGACAAGCTCTCATACTCTAACAGAGGCTTCTGCCTTGTCATACAGATTTTCCAACGAAAATTTTTATTTACAAGCTGCACTCTATGAATCTGGCAGGAAGGACTTCACCTTAGAAAAAGGAAAAACGGAATAAAGTGGTCAGGCTCATGTTGCCTTGCTTTTGGCTCTGTGCAGTTGAGCTGTTGGACTTGATACCTTAATCAGCAAATCTTCTTGTAGCCAAGCACTTGATAATAAAGTGTCTCTGTGAGAGGGAAAATAAGGGGTGTGAACACTTCAGCAATTTCCAGTCATGTGAGTTATGGACAGCAGGACTTCCCTGCTGGCTTTCATTTGTGTGGGAGATCTGCAAAACTGCCTGAGGGTCCAGACCTCCTGTCAAGGATCTTTCAAGAGTCTTGCTGGAGGAATATGGAGCCTAATAATACATTTTTAATTTTTCATCTATCTGACATAAATAAGAACTTAAGTGGCTGGTAATGCTCTGGTAGCTGAGTGGTTTATTTCACTTTCTGTCATTCTCATTGCCCCACTGCTTGCTCTCAAGGGATCCAGTTTAAGGTGCTGCCCCCAAAATGCAGGGCTGTGGGGGTTTTGTTGTGGGGTTTTTTTGTTACAGTCTGCATGAAGGTAGGACAGCTGAGGAGGAAGGAGTTTGGCTGGAATGTTCCTGGCTCTTGCCAGGTGAATTTACCTCCTGATGGAAGTGTAAAACCAAGGGCACCGCTGGTTTCCCCCTGAAGAACCGGCTCTAACTGTCCTGGCTGTAAAGTGTTTGGGACTTTGCAGTGAAAAATATTCAGAAAAATGAAATTATAAAATACTACTGTATGTTACACAGCTTTAATGGGGGCTGCAGCTTTTGGTGTTTCCCACCCCTCCTGTGTTCTCAGGTTTCAGTCTCTGGGCTTGTCACACATCTAAAATTCTTAGTTCTGTTGCCTGTGTCCTTACAGTTACTCTTGCTGAAGCTATTTGCTGATGTAATTTTTCAGGGCAGTAACATAAGTATTGCTGTGCTCAGTTTATCAGCATTTTTTCAAAACAATTTGTACATCCAGAGCATTTCTTTAAATGAAACTGAGTTTTAAAGATGCCTCACACATCAGTGCCAAAGGCAAAAGAAGGTATATTTCTTTCTCTTTTTTTCTTCTTTTTCTTTTTTTTTTTTTTTTTTTTTTTAATGCAGCTGTTGGCAATAAAGAAATTGCAATGCACAGCTCCAGGGTTGTTTATAACCGGTGTCTCTTGGCACCCAAAGCTGCCTGGCTTTCTTACATGTAAAGTTTGCCCCAACATCAGGCCTAATTTATAGTTGATATCCAGGACAAGGAGAAGTCAAAGAAAAAGTGATGTTTCCTAGGCAATGAGAAGCCCTTGCCTGGCACTCATGAATTACAAGGCTGAACTTTTAAATGTGTCTCTCCTCCTCCTTTTGCTCGGTTTTGTTGCTGCCTGCAGTAACATTTTTCCTGACTATAGCACCATTGACTCCTGTGATAGTTTAATAGTTTCTGCTGTTTACACAGTTGTCAGTGAAATTGTTGTGATTTAAATTTGCATGCAGAGTTGGTAAGTGCTCAGAGTGGATGGTGCTACCCCAAAGGTAATTTGTATTCTGGGTGCTGGAGTTGTCCTGGTAACACTTAGGTGACTGGAAACCATTTGCAGAGGGGAAGTTTAATTCTGATATTGCTCACCAATCCCAGTCCTGGGGATCCAATCCAGGTTGGGTGATGTTTGGTAGTGACAAAACTTTCCAACTTTACCTTGTGGCCAGGGCCTTCATAGGGTCTTACCTGTGCTGCTGAAGGCTTTAGAGGAACACATGAAAATTATTCCTCTACTTGTACCTTCATTTCTGACAGACTGAGCTGGAGGATGCTGTTCCTTCTGCTGGAGGCTGAATTCTTATCTCTGAAACTCAGTTTTCGGTTCTGATGCTACTTTTGGATTTCTGGAGGGTACTGATTAACAGGGGCTACAGGTCATGTGTTGCACTACCAGTATCTGTGATGTAACAGACTTAAAAGATAAAAAAGTTAATTAAAAAACCCAGCCTATTGCTTTAAAATTGTACACACAGATTAATGTTTTTCATGTATGTTAATGCTGGGGACCCAGAAAATTACTGGAGTATGGCAAGTTTAGCATTCCATACTCTAGTAGCCAGGCATTTACAGACTTCTGTTTTGAATGGTCTGAAGTCATATTGCTAATTTTTTTATTGCTGAAAGGTGTCTGGTATTTCATTCTGGCTGCCCTGGAGAGAAAGAAGTGGTATTTTTATCACCTACAGGGACCCAGTAGAGAAAAGCAGGAAAGCATAATAAAACAGTCATCTGAGAGAGATTTTCATGGTCACTATCTCCTATAAATCCATTCATAGCTCTTCTTATGAAAATGACAGTGACAAAAGCCTTAATCAGGAGACAAATGTTGATACAATGTCCTGAGTTTCTGGGGTTTTTTTGCGGCAAAAAATATATCTTCTGTACTACATTTAAATCTGGGCTTAAATAATACCAGTGCATTACTGCAATACATCTTGGTGAAAGAGGCTTTTAGAGCTAATCTGAATTGGAGTAGCTGCAGTGACTTCAGAGCAGACAAGCAATTTCTCACACCAGCTGAGGGCATGGTGCACATTGGGTATTTGGAATTACAGACTGAAATCTGCAGAGCTGCTTCTACATTGGGCAAGGAATGCTTTCTCCACTTCTTGCTTTCCATCCTTTTGTGAATGAACCACAGGAGAATAAAGCCAAAATCCACTTTTGTATTGCTGGAAGAAAGATTGGCTTTGGTCATGACTTATTTTAATAGTCTTCTCCTTTTTATATTTCTGGATGGTTTCCATAGGTTTTACA
Organism: Molothrus aeneus; assembly: GCF_037042795.1. Taxonomy (NCBI): domain Eukaryota; kingdom Metazoa; phylum Chordata; class Aves; order Passeriformes; family Icteridae; genus Molothrus; species Molothrus aeneus. Next base: position 5,653,527 of record NC_089654.1, read on the forward strand.
TAGATTAATCATTGGCCTCATGGAAAAAAAGTAAGAAACCAAATGGGGGGGGGGGGAAGTAATAATCATTGGGATAATTATGTCTATGGATGTCTTTGGCTTATGGTACTTGATCTTTCAGCAGTGTTCATGTGGGACTCCATAAGCAGTAAAAAGTTCACAGTTCCATAAAAATTTATGTTCCCTTTAGTCTCGTAAAACACAAGCAATCACAGAATAGTTTGGGTTGAAAAGAGACCTTTAAAGGTCATCTAGTTCAACCCCCTGCCATGGGCAAGGATGTCTTCAAGCAGATTAGGTTGCTCAGATTCCTGTCCAACCTGACTTTGAATGTTTGCAGGGATGGGGCATTCACCACCTCTCTGGGCAACCTGTACCAGTGTTTTGCAATGATGTAAAAATATATCTTCTTTATATCCTTCTCTATTCCTTATATCTTATATACTATGCAGAAATTTCTTAATTTTTAGACTGGTATCTAAGTGCACACTCCTTTGGATGCAGCCCAAGACAGGTTTGGTTTCTGGGCTGTGAGTGCACATCTTCAGGTCGTGTCTGGCCCCACATCCACCAGCACCCCCAAATCCTTGACAGGGCTGCTCTCAGTCCTTCTCAAATACCTTTGGGAATCAGTTCAAAGACATACTTCATTATGCTTGTCAGTCATACTTGGTAAGGTTATGTTTTAAGATGCTTTTTTCTTGCAGAGTCATGGGAATTGCTGATGAGTGTGATTGCTTAATAATGGAGTAAAAGGAAAAACTCCTTCTGAAAGCAGAGAAATTTGTCTGCAGCTGGTGCTGTGGTACAGTGACACAGGGATTGCTTATTAAACTACACCTTCTCTGGGTTTGCTTTGGGATCATGTCCCCACAGAGCACTAACGGATGGAATGCTGCATGGGGCCGAAGGCAGGATGCGCCATCCACATGGCTTTGTTGCATTTGGCTGGAAGGGGCTTGGTTTCTTAAATCAGGGCAAAACTCAATTCATCAACATCTCCTTGCACAAAGGGGGAGGGCTGTTTGTGTTTAAACTCAGCAGGCAAATTGGTTTCTCTTTGTCTTGGCCTTCCTGTGCTATTGCCTTGCTACTCCTCCATCTCCAGTGAGACTCACAGGTCCTTTGTTGCCTCCTGCCCATTTCCATGGCAGCCGATCCCGGCGTGGCAGCCCAGGCCAAACAGCCCCGCGTGGATGAGCCCAGTGTGGGAGCAGGGGAGGGCAGGAGCAAGAATGGAGCCTGTCACTAGGACTGGCTGTACGTAATTGCATAAATTCCATCAAGTGCATCCCATGGTTTCAAGCCCCTGGAAGCTGTAAATAATGTGTTTTAATTAATGGGTTGCCAGGAGCTTTAAAGGAAATCAGATTGGACCGAGGGCTGCAGAATTCGGCAGCTGTGGTGGCTGGAGCATACGAGCACTTTGACTAACTGCTGGTTGTTCATTTCATTTTAATTAAACGGCTTGCAGAGCTGAAAGCTCCTGCCATCCTCACCTGGGTGCTGTTGAAATCCATGATGTGTGGAGCTGGGGAACTGGGCAAAACTGGTTGACAATAGCAGGGGAGAGACTTTGTCTGAAGACAGTGGAGGGTTGTTAACTTCAAAGCCATGCAAACCACAGCACTTCCTGAATTGCATTTCTTTGTGTGATCCTTGTGGTTTGGATTTTAGGTTTTCTGTGTGTGCAGTGTGATTGGTGGTGACCAGGAAGCCTCTCATTTCCATCCTGTGTTAGCCAAGCTTTTGGGCTGGCAGTGAGAAAGGAGCAGTTGCTCTTTGCAGACGTGTCAAATCCTGCGGAATGACGTGTGCTGTACGTGTGATTCATGTAGCATTTGGTAACACACTGAGCTGCAGAAATGAGCAGAATGAGCAGGGTAAGGGCCACTGAAGGGGAGTTCTTAATGCCTTTTCCTGTCGGTGTCTCCCAGCACAACCAGGGTTAGGGACTGACTGTCTCTGCCTCGTTTTCTCTCAGTGTGCTCTGAGGTCGTTAATGGTGCTACCCTGTGGCATGGGGATGTGGTGGAGAGGAGGTGTCAAAGATGGAGCTGTGCTGGTAGAAGTGGGAGCACAGGGGTACCTCAGATGGATAGATAAAAGGGGATTGTCAGTCCCTGGTGGGGTCCAGCTTTACCAACAATCTGCCTGCTGCTTCACCGACCTCGGATCACAGCAACTGGAGAGTAAGGGGAAATGTGCCCACTAAAAATGTTGACATGGTTCCACCATCTGCTTCTACTGTATTAACTTTCCTGACTAATTGCATGTGTGATGCTGTGCCACATGGTAGCTTTGTTCTTTACATCAAAAGACAAAGCTGCTTTGTGTTTCCTGTGGACCTTTGAACCACATTTGCCATTGAAGGCCTTGTCAGTGTGACATAGTCGCTGTTGATGTCTTCTCGCCTTGATGATGAGAGGGCTCCAAATAAGTGATCTTGGTCATACTTGTTAATAGGTTAAAGGCTATGGTTTCATGCATCATAATTTCCATGTTGTGCCTATTCAGTTCCCATCCCCAGGGTACAAGTATTTAATATTGCAATGCACAAAAGCATTTGACATCACATGGTGATGGGTGAAGAGGTTTGTGCTTGAATGGGGAGCTGCGTGACCGATACCCAACTCTTAACCTGAGCACTTGCCTTAGTGCAGTGCAGGAGCCCCTCTGCTCGTGCTTGCTGGCAGAATATTAACAGACATTTGTTTGGCGCTGTTCCGCCGCAACAGACTTGGATCAGAGGATGAACCTGCTGTTCAGTCTGAAACGATGCTGCCTTTGGAGACACGCTTGAAAATGCTTTTGTGTGTGATCCCTCCCAATTCCCAGGGCTCTGATTCACTGGTCTTAAAAAGCAAGATTCTGGCCAATTAGTCGTTGGATACAATGAACGTCGTCTTTATAGAGCCATAGAAAAGGTGTCTTCACAGGTGCATGCACAGGGACATCTGTGGCACTGGTCTGTCTAAAGATCATTAACAGCCAGACTCTAATTTATTTTTTTTACTATCTTGAACATTCCCAATTGTTTCTGCCCAGTTAATTCACTTTAAGTTCTTCTACTATAGCTATTGGTATGATATAAGAAAGCTTTCAGTAGTGTTTGTTACGGCATAAGGAGTTTCTGTGTGTATTTTTTGGTTTTGTGGCATTCCAATTGTTACTTTCCATTTTCCATTTCTGTTTTTGGTGTTTGAAGGATACATACTTCAGGACTAGGGGAACTTTCTAAAATAACTCTAGGAAAAATTTTTACTTCAAAAGTGCCATCATTTTGTTAGTAACTAAGTAAATGGGAAAAGGGAATGAAGCAGAAAACACTAGATTTAAGTCTTTAGAAAAATCCCAGTTCCTTTTATTGTTACTGACTCTTCATTCTTCCAAGACACTACAGTGGGTATTTTAATTGTAATATTTTAGCCTCCCAGAAGGTAAACCATGGTACATGGGGTTTTTTGTTAAATGTAGAGAGCATTTCTTGCATGTTTTACCCTCAACTTATTGATTAAAGTAGGACCAGAAGAAAAAGATCAAACATCGATCCAACGTTAAGCAACTGGACCATGTATAAATTGACATAAAATGCTATGCTGCTTCTAATAAAAAATGCATAAATGCAGCAGAACCAAGCAAAATAACAGCTTCATTCCCCCTGAAGTCAGCTGCCAGACAGAATGCTCAGGTGTGTTGTTGCCCATGTAATTCCCTAATTGAGAGCACAAACCCTCATTGCCTTTCCCTACTGTCCACCCACATGGATTTGTGCATTGAACCAGCAATATCTCCTCAGGCATCCCAGGTCTGTTACACTTCTTGTATCCCCTCTCTCTATTTCCTACCCACACAAGGCATCATTTTCCACTGCATGGATTGAGTCTTCAAATCTCTGATTTAGACCGTTCATCCTGACTCTTGACAAGCCTTTGCTTTTTTTATTTTTTCCCTTTTTTTTTTGGTTTTCCTAGGAATTGGAAGCTTTGCACTGGCTTCTCTTGGGTTTCCACCATGTCCTTAGATCTGGATCATTTACATGACAGGTCAGAGATACTTGTGCTGCTAGTCATTGCCACATTTTTGGAAACACACAAAGCTCGTGCATAGGAATGTCCTGCACGTGTGTTTTACTGTGCTTACAAACACAGAGAGCTGGCAGGTGTAAATATCAGGTTACTGTTTTCCCACACAGTTGTGAGGAGCAGTATGCAGCCTGGACCCAGGCCAAGTTCTGCAAAACAGGGTTTACATGGTGTTTGTTTCTCTCGCTGCTTTTAAGGCTGATTTGCAGAGGAAGTGACTTTGCCTGCAGTTCTGGCACCCCCAGTGTGTAATAGTGCTGCTCTGCTCTCAGTGGCAAAGGTGCCTGCTGAAATTGCTGCTGCTTCCCCGCAGATGTTTTGTGCTCTCACAGCCCGTGTCAGCTGAGCGAGCTGAGCCACAGAGCTCACCCAGCTGTGGCAGGGCAGACCCTACAGAGCAGTGACCAATGTGCAGCCAGGGGCTGGGGCTTGCCAGAAATGCCTGATGCTGATTTGCACCCCAGATCACACGGCTGCAGTGAAAGTGTGACAGGGAGTTCATCGTACCTGGCTCTGTGCAGGGTTTAGGGCCCCTGGGTTTATCTCCTGCGTGCAAACTTGGTGTGAAATTCTGCTGGAGGTGCCGTGCCTTTAGTGCACTTTAACCTCACAGTGTGTACACTAAATTCAGGCAACAAGAACTTAAATGCTGTGTCCAAGCTGTGAAAGGTAAATTGTGCGCCTGTGGACTCCAGTGTTGTAATGTTGTAATGTGACAGCATGAGCCAGGTAAGAAAAGGTGGCACATCAGGCTTCAGGGGTATTCTTTACTATTCTCTGCACTGGTCTTGGAGATTTTCCTACCACCATCTATGAAAAAGGAATCATACTTAAAAACATCAAAGAGAGCAGAGAGCAGTGACTGTGTAGGGAGGCCTGCATTTTCCTTACATCTCACTCAGTGAAGGATCTGCATTCACATGTCTTTGTGTCTTTTCTTTGTCTGTGCTCACATGCCTTAGCCTCATTTCTCTAATTTTCTGAATTTTATCCATAAAGTATGTCTGTTCTCTTTCCCTGGTACCTGTCTGATAAGCTATGGGCATATGAGTAGGTGGGAACCAAAATTGCTCCATCAATTCAACCACTTCTGCTTTTCTGTCTTACTGTATTTGCTCTCAGAAATAGCTTTCAATCTGTTTTTTCATTAGGGGTTTGACTCAGGGCACCAGGGACTTTAGTCATTGGGAGCTTTGACTTAGGCTGAGGGTTATAAAACCTGTACTGAAAACAGACATCATAGGGTGTCATAAAAACATCTGAGACCAATTTTGCACAGAGACCACTGAGATCAGTGATTATTCATGGACTTTGGGGATGTTTCATCAGTGTAGAATGTGGCCCCTAGGGTTCAATTCCCAGAAATAGAAGGACAGAATAATATTAAGTGCCTCTTGAGGAATTTGTGGACATCCTTCATTGTGAAATAACATACACGTAGTTGCCACCCCAAGAGCTTCTGTCTTGCAACAATGTCTTGGTTGTTAAAAAAAGGCAAAACAAAACCCAAAGAGACAGACAAAGCTGGCAATTCTGTCAGCAAAAGTCAGTGTGGATGTGCTTCAGTCAAAGAAATATTTAGAAACAAACTGGAAAGTCAGAGCATACCAAATCCTTTGAAAAGGTCATGACTGCAGCAATATGGAGTTCTGGAAGCACGTTCAGCTTCCACAGCAGAGCAATGGCTGCTCTTTTCTGCACAGGGGAAATCTCAACTTGTGTGTAGGATACGGCAACCACAGCATCACATGTGGAGGAGAGACCTGGGCAGGCCCTTGGCTGTGCCACAGCTCTGCTGCACAAGCTCTGGTGTGTCATTTAATGCCTGTGTGTACCTGTAAGGGAGAGCATGACTTGTGCATTTTCCAGTTCTCAGATCTCTTAAGGAGAGCAAGTTTTCTGATAGCCCTTCCATTCAGTGCTACCTGGTATGAGCTTTGTTGTAAGAAAAAATCCATTTACTGAAGGCAAACCTTGTCTGTGCCCTTGGCAGCCTTCTTGCCACTGTTGCTGCTGGATGAGGAAGGGCCTCGGTGAGTTTTTGTCAGTGGCATGTTTTGACACACTGAGTGATGGCTGGCTTTTCACACCTGCTGTGCAGTGTCACACAACAGTGAGGCTGATTGGTAGCATCCAGAGGTGACTGCAGGCTGGCCAGGGCTGTCAGCCTGTTTCTGAGCAAAGCTGCAGTCTATTTCAGAGGCTGGTAGGAAAATCTGTCCCTTCTTCCCCTTCCTCTGCTGAAGGACATGATTTTCCAATTTCCAAATACAGTGAGGGGGAAGATGGTTGGCTTTCTTCTGGGAGTATTTGTTTTTGAAATTACAGAGACTTGAACATTGAGGTGATGCAGGTTCCTGGAGAATAAAAATGAGGAAATTGTCAGAAAACCTGGGTTTGTACAGCTTAAAAAGTGACTTATGATTTATGAGTGTATTTTTAAAAAATGGAGGGAGCAGATGTTGGAGGGAGCCTTGCCTGAAGGAGTGTGGGGCGTGTTCCTCTGAAGGGAGTGAGGCAGCTCTTGAGATTTCTGCCTGGGCTGTTCCCAGCTGCGAAGCTCCCTAGGACAAAGCCCCAGAGCCCCAACTAAGCCTTCAAACTTGCAAGGAGAAGTTGTCCTGAATTGCAAACAAGTATGTTTGACAGACCTCTGATGCCCTCCAAGGAGCATGCCAGTCCAAGTGGACTTTTGTCCTTGATTTCTCCTCTGGGAAGAAGAGAAATCCTGCTCTTCCTATTGGTGAAACATGGTTTGTAGGGACAAGTCATTAGACCAATGTATATATTTGGTAAAAAACAGAGCAACCTTTGAGCATACAGCCCCTTCTAAAAGGCTGAAATGACAACAGCAACCTGAGGACAGGTTGAGGAAAAATATTGTCCAGTTTTATTTGATTTATGTGAGTAAATGTAGGAAGAAGGGCCTGTATTTGTAAGTTAAAGTCCCTTTAATTTCATATATCAGAACAGTATGTTGTTTCAGCATTCTGCTTTCCATAGGTTTCAGTTAGGTTCTGCCATTTCCCTTACATTAAATTCAATATTAAACGTGAAAGCAGATTTAAATAATTCTAAATAGGAGGCTTATACATATTACCATTTTAAATGCTCAAAAGTGGATACCTTTGATACTAATGAAAAATCACAGGTGACATCTCTTTTTCTTCTTTTAATGTCATTGGTTTGATTTGATTGATCTGAGGGGCTTCAGGCTCTGCAGCTGCATGTTTTGGTTACTTGAGCAGCAGCTTCAGGCAGCCCCAGAGCCTCTGACTGGGCTTCTGTCAATGGGGCATTGTTTTCTGGGGCTGTTTCAGGGGGTCTTGGGGAGAAGTTTCTTTAGAATGTGTTTCATGTGGAGTATCAAAGGGACCATGGTCTGTGCCCAAGCACTGGCTCTTTGAGGGGATCTGATTAATCTTGCTTTATAAAAGTAGTTGCCTGCTGAGATGGCAGCGTCAAAAGAAGTGGCCGGATTCAGAGAATGGTTAAATATTCCCTTTCATTACTTCAAGGTGTCCTTAGTTGTATGAAAATTAAAGGACTTGGCGATCCACATCCACTTGGATTTCCTGATATTTCGACTCTGGAATCTTCTGTGTTGCCATTTTATGGCTGCAAACCAGCACATTCCTGGGATTCCCATGCCAAGGATTTGGCAGAGGTGCTGTGAGGGGTCAGGCTCCCAGCACAAGGTGTTTGGAGGCCTGAAGCAGGGAATGCAGCACCTGCTGGGAGCAGGAAACCACTCCAGGGCGGGTTGTCCACGCTCCCTGGGACATTTCCTCCTTTACAAAATCAGCAGCAGCAGCTGGGAGGACTCAGGCTGCAGATGTAAGTTGGGATTTTCAGATCACCTTAAGGACAGCTAAGACATCCTTGGGGTATAAAACCTGATCAAAGGATTGGGGATCAATAGCACAGATTCTTTTTGAAGGGCAGGGATGCTGTCAAAGTCTGTGGTTAAGGCTCAGTCTCCTGCTCCAAGTGTTTTCTGAGTTTGGGAGTATGTATCAAGTTTGTCGTGAGCATAACTTTGAATTAAATTTTTGTTAATTGTTTTCTTCTGTTTCTGGGAATGTCTGTTTGGGAGTGGCATTTGCAGTGTCCTGGTGGCTGTGATTCAGGAGCTGACTGAGGTTCTAAACTGAAAACAACTGTTTGCTGTTGAGTTCTGTGTAGCCCAGAAGCTTTCTCGAGCTGCATCTTGAGCACAGCCCTCGCCTTTCTCTGGGGAGCAGAAAACCCCATGGGCCAAACCAGTGATAGAGCTGGGATATGTTTGGCTCACTCTGAGGCTGGATTGGTGAGGTCCTTAGGAGGTGCAGAGTGGCCCATAATAATGATGTATTTTGTTCTGGGAGGAGCTGCCCCCTGTGCCATTACCCACCAAGGTGCTTGGCACCTCTCAGGGCAGAGTGCTGCTGATGGGCTGTGTTTAAACTCCTCAGCTCCTGCAATGCTGCTTCTCTTCTTCTCATATGGAGCCTTGTCAGGGGCTCTGATAAACCACTGATCAAAGCTGCCACTGAAGTTCCCCAGCATGAAATGAAACCCTGTTTTCTGAATTTCAGTATCTCTGGCCTACCATCATCTCCCCATTTTCATATCCTATTTTATCGCTGCAGAAGGATTGCAGCAAAACTTTCATTGTATGGTTTTTTACTATATTTTGTTACATTTTTACAGCAGCTTGGGTGAAACTGTTTTCTGCTAGAAGACTGAATATTGGCTGCAAATGAGAACAGATACACAGTTTGATGGGAAGTCTGGTGTTGATGGAGAAATTAAAATAGGAGCAGGATCTACGTAAAGGAATGAGGGTAGTGGAACAAATTAAACCAGTTTGCAATGAGTTTAGTGTCTGGGGTTTTTAATCCCTAATTGCCACCTTCCCTCTGCCATAAACCCACCTTGGGATGAGATGCAGAGTCTGACTGGCAGGAGCAGATCAGCCCTGTGGCCACTTTCTGCCCTTATCTCCTTCTCTGGAGCTGTGACTTTGACTGTTCTCTATTCAGCTCCCAGTTTTATGAAACTTGGGATTAAACTTATTTTCCACATCTCTCCCATCTTTTAGAATTGGTGGAGGTTGGCCAAGAGTTACTGAGGGGAGAAAATGGGGAGAGGGCAGGATGTGCAGGGTCTTTGTGGGTTAACACTAAAGGCTGCTCTCACTGGCCTGGTTTTCTGTCTGGATACACAAACCAGAGTTTGAACAAAACCCTTTGTTTAAAAATCCTGTGTTTAGATGTTAGAACTATGTAGGGTTCATTGTCTCACATAGAAACAAACAAACCCTCATTTTAAAGTGTCCTTTACAGGCAAGTTGTAGTAAGAAAATATGCTTTTTTCTGTGCTTTTACATTCCTGCTTCATTGAACTGTTGATAAAAGAGGAAATGTGTTCATTCTGCTTTTCAGCTGTTGGTTTGGGGAAATCAGGAGTAGCAAGAAATGAAACTATTTTAGAGCTGAGTATTGCTTAATATTAAAGATGTGCAAAATAGGAATGAACAAGGTGTGAATTGCAAATTGAATCATGGAGGGCTTGGTGTCTTATAAGCAGTAACTGGAAAGATGTACCTGCCTTGTAAAGCCTCTAAAACTGAGGCAAAATTTAAGTGAGGTTAAATGAAATGACTGAGGGCAGTGGGAGGATGTTGGCTTTTATTAGAAAGAGGAAAAAGAAATTCAAGTCCTCAACTTTTCCATTAGATTCCGGTACCTTGTTCAGGTAAGGGTCAGGGGCTTGATCTTTCAGAAGTAGGTATTTTTGAAAGTTGGAAGTCACATTTGTGTCATCCAGTCCCTGCTCCTAGCCAGTACAAGGCTTGTTCCTTTCAGTGTATATTTATTCCCTCCAGTCTAATTAAACATGTCCCAGTCACTGCTTTTTTATGAAATCACTCAGTAAATGTTCATGTTCTACACTACTTTCCCTGAGTTCTCTGCTTTTAATTCACTGCAGGGATGACCCGTGAATCCTTGCTTGCAGCTCAGGATGAGAGATGTGAGTAATGGAATGGAAAAGGACATTTTGGAAAATGAGGGGCCATGTTGGGTTTGCTGCAGTTTTATTTAAAATTCAGCATGTTAGGGTATTTTTCTGTCACTGCTGGGTAAAATTGAAGCCACCTTTCCCTCTTCCCTTGCCTTTCTTGCTGGGAGGAGAGAAGCAGGAATGGCTGACTTTAACTAAGGGCTCCTTTGGAGAGCTGCCCAAGGCAGGGCTCATTCCCTGTGGGAGCTGAGCCACGGTCACACAGGAGCCGGTGGAGCTGTGACAGATCTGTCCACCTGCACACGTGGGAAAGGAAAAGCAGGAACTGAAGGCAAATGGAGCAGGAGTCCAGAGAGGGGCAGGCAGCCTCTTTGGTGTCCCTGTGCAGCCGAGCAGGGCAGGGGATGAAAGGCTTTGGGAGCCTCTCTCTTCTCCTTCCAGGGATCGTTTGCCCCCCGAGGAGCAGAGGCTCAGGGAGGCTGGGACTGCTCACTCTTGTTTGTTTATGTTCATCTGGAAGAGACGTGAGCAGAGCTGCCTGGGCTGCTTGCAGCAAAGGAAATGGATCTCAGGGGGACAATTAATTTTGCTTGACTATTTCTGAGCCAGGTGAAACTGTAAAATGAACCTGTGTCCTCCCCATTGTCTAAAAGGGATGTATTTATTTATTTTACATTTTAATGCACCACTGGCAATTTATGGTGTGAGTCTGAATGAATTATTGATAGAATGAAGGTGTATAACATGGGAGATTAATAAAAAGGGTTATCAGACTTCAAAAAGAAAAAGGAAGGAAAAAGCAGAGAGCTGATATTTTAATTAACTGCTCCCTGCCTGCATTGTGATCCCAGAGACATGAGGATTGAGCGCCAGAAGGTAAATCTGGTTGGAAATAAAGTCATTCCAGTCTTGTATTAGAGGTGAGAAATGAGACAGTGCTCCAGTATTCTTGCCATTTGAATAATCTGGGTTGCTGTTTGCAACAGAAAGTGGAGTTATTGGAATTGAGACAGTCTGCAGAGCTCTCATCCCATGCTGGAGAGTAATAGTAGTAAAAGATAATTGCAAATAAAAGATAATATTTAAAAGATAAATAACAAAAAGAAAAAAATTAAATAGCCGAAGTAAATATAAGAATCATAGAAAAGGTTTTGAGCTCCCCCTCTCTTGATCCTGTTCCTTGAAGAGATTAGGCAATTTAGATTCAAACAAAAATCAAACACTTTTGTATCCTGCTGATTTTTGTCATGGGACTGTTGGACCTTCAGGAGGGCATGGGGACATGGTGACACTTCTGGACTCAGCCACTGCTGCTGAGTGGTTGTGCCCAGCTTCATTCTGCCAAAGGGAGGGAGCACATTTTAAAAATTAGGTTTCTAATGTCTCCAGTATTACACTGGTCTCTCCTTTCTGGATGGAGCTGTGATAGTTTCATTTGTAGGTGCCACAACCTTCCCCTAAGAGCAGATAGTAACATTTTACCCAGTGAGCTTCCCAGCCAGCAGGAGAGTGCTCTCACTTCAGCTATGCATGGGTATCCTATCAGTGTCAGCATTTCTGGCCATTAAATACGTCAGATTCATTACAACTTGCCTTAAATACCCCAGCAGTGATGTGCAATAGCCAGTTTCACAAGCTTTGGATTTCTGAAAGGAGCTATTCAGGAGAAAGTCTTTTCCCTCTGATAACAGATGTGCAATGTCTTTGGATGATCCTTAGTATGACTGGTGTCTTGTAAAACTCTTGGTTTTTATGGAAATGGTTTTTCTGTCCATATTAGTCCATAATATGTCTGAAGAGAAAATTGAAAATTATCCATTCCCCCCCCCCCACCATTCTCCAGAATCTGGTTCATTTAGCAGCAGAAGGGGAGTAAATGTTATGTTCTCTTTGAAAAGTGCATCCTGAGAGATTGTACAGCTGCTTAGTGTTGCTTTGCAGTGTTTTCCTGCTGGGTGTCTGCTCAGGGAAGCTGCATGTTTTGTGTGCTAGAAAATGAGTGCTTTATTTCAGCCATGGAGGTCTCTCCAGCACCTCACACAGAAATGCTCCATGTTTCCTGTGTGGGCACATGAGTGATATTTAACATGACTCCCTTCCTGACAGCAGCTCATGTAGGAAAACAAGAAAGGAAAGTAAAAGATCAAACCCCAGAGGCTCATTTGTTGTGCTTAATGCTTTGAAAATGTTTGCTGGAAGAAGTATTGATGCAGCAATGTGTGTACACATGACTTGTAAGAGAGAATGGCTTGGCAAGCCCAGGTCTCACTGTGATGAGGGCAGCTAAGCCATGAAATAGGTTGCCCAGGGAGCTTGTGCTGGCTCCATCTTGGGGTTTTTTTCCTACCAGACTGGATAAAGCACAGAACAGCCTGTCTGACCTCAGAGCTGAGCCAGTCTTGAGCAGGAGCTTGGACTTGGTGACCTCCTGAGGTCCTTCATTACCTGAATTTTCCTGTGATCCTATTAGGTTGTGAGCAGCTTTGCAGGGGAAAGAGACAAATCTCCCTGGCAGCACTTCCTGTGTGAGTTGATGGCTACCAAAGGTAGATCCCAGTTAGCCAAAGAGCATTTCACTTCAGTGTGGTGACACTGAGCCCCAGCCCTTGCTCAGGACTCAGCAGAAAAGCCACTGAAGTCACCACTGCTAAAGCAGTGAGTGAGTGGTGTCACATCAACACTGAGGCCTCAGCCTGAAGGGACCCAAGTGAAGTGGAATTTTCTCTTTCTGCCGCAGTGGGAAGATGCTGACTGGAATTGCAGAGCACATGGTGCTGCACCACTGGCACAGAGGAATAGACCAATTAATTGCTTGAGTTCATGTCTTGCATCTTTTTCAAGCCCTAGATTAATGCAAGCAAAGCAAAGAGCGTGGAGTGGTTGACATTTAATGAAATGAATGTTAGTGTTTGAAGGAGTGCTTTATGATCATCTGCTGTGGTGACAGATGTACTAACAAGCCATGAATAGATGGCATAGATAGAAACATTATTATTTAGATTATAGTACTGGAAAGGTGATACTTGTTTGTCTTGCCCGTCTGTAAATCATGCAGCATGCTTTCTGTTCCATGAAGGCAGAAGCTTTTTATAGTAAAAGCCCTAGAAAATTTTCTTGAAAAGGAACATCCCTGTTTTTTGAATGGCTGGAAAAAGACACGGAAGGGTGATTCCTCATCAAATAATGGAGGAGTAAGAGTTCTAGTGAGAAGAAACACCCATCTATGAGATATGTGGGACTCTGTCATGAAGAAGCAATGTTGAATGTGAAATCAATCCTCTTAGCACAGGGCAATCCATATTGTCCTTGGCGGGGTTGGGTGCAGTGGAGATCTTCTGCACTGTTTGTATTCATGCCAAATTCTTTCTCCTTTTCTTGCAGCAAAGAAAACTTGTGCTGAGTCAGATTTCACATGTGACAATGGGCACTGCATCCCAGCCAGGTGGAAATGTGATGGGGAGGAAGAGTGTCCCGACGGGTCGGATGAATCAGAAGCAGCATGCAGTGAGTAGCTCAAAGTGGTGTTTCCAGACATGTTCTGCCATCAAAGCACACAGAAACTGAAGCTGTTATTCCCAGCACATGCAGGATGATCTGTCAGTTTATGCTTGTGCTAGAACAGAATTTACAGACACAAAAGATTCAGGTCATTCAAATCACACAGTTTACAAACTTTCAAATGTATCTGTTTTCCAGACTGTGATACAGGCAGCGCTGTCTAGTCTGGATTTCTGTCTGCAAGGGAATTGTAAACATCTTGAGCTGCTTGTCAGGCTCATCAGCAGCAGCAGTGGAGAAGTGTCACACTCACCTGGGATCAGGCTTTTTGGAAACTCACATTTGGTGTTTTGCATGGTAACATATTGGGATTTATCATCACTGCAGACAGCACTTCTGTTATTTCAGAGGAGTTTTGCAATGTAACTGCATTGCTTAATCTTCATTTTTTATTTTTCCTCTGAGAACAAATGAAAAATGCAGCAGATGAAAGATGAGGAATGTGAAATAACTAAAGCTGAGAGTAAGTGTTACTGCAGGTAACACCCTTAAAAAAAACCCAGTAAGTAAAAAGAATATTCTTGATTTTCATGTAGTGCATTTTATAATGGGCCTTTGAGGAGGCCCATTTGTGCTCCATTGTTCTAGAGCTGTGAATAATTGTCTGATGTTGAGTTGAAGGGAATCCCAGGGATATTTTAATGAAAATACTTATATGTAGACTTATATTTGTGTTCTTACTTATATCTGCAGATCTGTTCTTGCCAGAGCAAGAAACTAGTACAGGCCATTCTATTGAATTTCCAGTCATGTACTTCACAAATATTCCCATGAGTCAGAAGCAGTGTTGGAGGAAGTATTTTATCAGATCTTGCCAGAATGGGGTACATAGAGGACTTCAAAATCAACCATACTTTTATTTTTAATCCTAGTACCAGTCCTACTCTCTCCCTAATTAAGGGAGATGAATGCACTTCTCTTGCATAAAATGAATTGAATCATTTTTGCAGCCGCATACAGGCTACAGAAAAAATTACCTCAATAAGTACATTAACATATTTATGTACTGTATTGGTTGGTCTTTCCCCCTGCATCCTCCTTAGTTAAAAGCTGCCTCATTAATGCTACTTCCACTACCTGATTGTCTGGAGGGGGGCTGAATAACTAAGCAGCTTCATTTGCTGCAGTCTCTGCCTGCAAATCTCGTGTCAGAGGCCACAGCACAAGCTGTGGATAGGCCAGGCAGCACTGAGATCCCTGATGGTTTCTGTTAATCATCTTCCATCCCTTTTCTACCCATTTCACCTTTCATTTTTATCCCCACTTATTTCATCCTCTGGGGAAATCAGCCTTAAATCTTAAGTATCACAAAAGAAACTTGACCTGAGCCTCTGATTGTTACCATACAGGACTGCTGTCCTCAGAGAAAAGTAATTTGTTCAGATTTTTGTGATTTTTTAAAATATTTTTTCCTCCTACTTGAAACTTCCTAAGACACCAAAGTCTGTGTTTCTCTGGTGGTTCTTCAGTTCAGAAAAATAGATAGCCCATGAAACATCTTCCTGCAACACAGGAGGAAGTTTGTTCTTGTTCTCTTAAAGGAACTATTGAAGAATGTTGGGTTTTCCTTGTCATTTGGCCCATTACTGTAAAAGGCTTGACTCTTCATCTTTGTAAATGTTATTTAAGATGAGGCTGTAATGACATAAAATGTAGTGACAGGCAGAATGTATAGATGGACATTCCTGTATGATACTTCTCTCCAGTCCCATTTTCTTTCTCCCTGATGAAATCAAGGCTGGACTTTCTTCCTGTGTCAAGAGGTGACTGCAGGGCCTGTGATTGTCTCATTTTCCTGCTTAGAAATGCAGCACAGCCCTGTGGAGGGGCCTGCCCTGCAGAACTTCCCTAGGGAAGGGGCAGGTTGGGAAAGAAGAGATTTCTCACCTCTGTTGAGATCAAACTGCTTTATAAAATCAATGGCTCTCAGACAGGCCCATAATTGCCAGCACCTCTGCCAGGATCTGGGGTTATTCCTCAGTTCATGCAGCACTGGGACATTGTCCACACTCCAGTCAATCCAGAGAGTTTAAGAGCATTAATAATGCTGACTGTTGCATTTTAGGAGTACTTCCAGCTTAGAATGTGGTGAAAACAAGGCTGTTCCTCTCAGCATCTAACCACCTGCTTAAATGGCTTTTTATTTTCTGAATAAAAAAAAACCCCACACTTTTGTGGTGTGTTTTTAAATACAGTTTGTGCTCTCTTACTGGTAGTTAGAGATGTTGTGTCTTATGCTTGGTCGAAGGTAACAGTTTCTGGGGTTTGGTTTGGTTTTTTTGGGGCTTTTTTTGGGATTTTTTTTTTTACAGAACCAAAGTTGTACTTTGTTTTTTCTGTTTCCCCAATCACTGAAGTTCTCAGCTTTGTACCTAACAATATCCTCTCTAGGGACATTAGCCATTCCCAGGTGTTCAGAACAGCATGACCTGTGTCCTGTTGGATAGGTGAGATGGCATCACAGCTGGCCTGATTTCTGCTGGACCTGTGATGTCTGCACTTTTTCTGCTATTTATGCAATTATTATTTTTTAACTGTGTTCTTCAAGCACTGAATGTGTCTGGGAGTGGTGGCTGTAAGGGTATCTCATGAGTCCCCCTGAATCCTCAGCTGATGAAATCTCTAGGACCTCTCCCTGTTGTGAGTTCTGATTCCAGTTGAAGGTTGGTTAGTTTCTAGCATGGACTGATTTCAGAGGAGATGGTTACCCAGGCTATTGTTTTGAAATGGCTCATTGTAAATAAGAAGCTGCTTATATTTCTTCATTTTTCTGCAAGACAGGTCTCTGGCAGAAGATTTTTGGTAGCTCACATGTACTCTACATTAGAGAGCCCACCATATGCAGAGCCCTGGCCCTGTTTTTCATTACTGCCACTAAAAGCAGCCCAGCATGGCTTGGTGATACCCTGGGGCTGTGGTGCAGCCACTGCTGATATTCACAGGCTCTGCTTATGAGTATGGAAAGATTCCTCACCTTTTCCTTACCCAGCTTCTTGGAGCTCAGAGAGGGGGAAGGGAAGTAATTTTTCTGACCGAGCTAACAGAGACCTTCAGCAAAATGAATGTTATCCACCTAATGATGATCCAGCACAGGTACTGAATCATTCTGGTTTTTATATAAAAGCAGGAAATTTTAAATTTCCCTCTGAAGAATTTAGGTTATTTAATCAGTGACTTAGGCAAAAGAAAATTAAAATCTCAAGAGAAAAATAAAAACAAATGCTAACAATCAGTAACAGTGATGGGAACACAAAGGGATAGAGCAAGTGAAAATCTAAGCTGGCAAACTCTTGCCTTAGGACATTGTATATATAATGAGATCAAGGAATGCAGAGAGCATAAACTCACCACTTATTTCTTTTTCAGATATGTGACATTCTCCTGTTTAAGAGCAGAAATTATTGTACAGAAAGGTACAGGGTGTTAGAGTGTAGGATGTTAAGAGGATGAAAAAGAGACTGGGAAACCTAATTCATACAGCATTTAATAGGGGAATGATTTAATAGGGCAGGTTTAATAAGCAGCAGTTCTGGAAATAGATTTTAAAATGGAAGTGGAATATAAAATCAAACCCTGAATGTTGGTTTGAAATACAGCACCAGTTCAGGCACTTCTTCCTTATTTTGAAGTACATGTCATGAGTGCTTCAGGAAGATGTATCCAAACCTGACAGTTATATTTTTAATGGGTATTTTCCATGGTACCAGGCACTCTGTGTGCTGCTGCTGTGTGTGCTGATCTCTCTCAGTGCTGGTCAGCTCTGCCCTCATTTCCTATTAAGTTGCCCAAATGTAAAATGCTGCTGTTGGTAGCATTGATGGTATCGTTCACCCCCAAATGCACAATCCTCTCCCAGCTCTCTGTTCAGCCCAAAGGATATTATGTCTCTATTATTCTTCTTTGATGCAGATCTCCTGCATGACTGAGTGGGTTTGGTGACATTACTGTGCTTTTGTGGAAAAGGACTTAATAAACTGTTCCCTGCCCTTGGAGAATTTTTCCTAGAGAAGTGTGGAGTGTTCCTTTCAGGGCATCACGTACACTGGGCCATTGAATTCAAGTAGCAAAAGAAAAAACTAGGCCAAATCAGCCAGGCACAGCCAGATACCCAGTTTTGGGACCTGGGGCAGTAAAGAAAGCTTTTTTTTTTTTCCTTTTATTTTTTTTAATTTGTTTTTCTTTTTTCCCCAAGGTTAAGAGCAGATCTGTTGGTATAAATGTGATAAGATGCAGGGGCATTGCAAGTGCAGTGGAACATGTAAATTAAGGGCTGTTCTGTTGGAGTAATCTGTTAGAGATCATTTAGGGAATTGAATACGGTGATGTTAATGCCAGATGTACAGGTGTGCATTTTAACAACACTCCAACTGCACCAACTGGCCACAGCCAGCATGAAATACAGCCCTGTCCCCCTGGCACTGTCCCTGCTGGGCCTTTGGGAGCACTGCTGAATTGCAGCAGCTGAGGACCCCATCTGTAAAGCAAATACAGGACAAGGTACTGGATGTGGAAACACTTCTAGAGCCACAGGATCCTCCCAGAGACAAGGCACAAAAGTGGCAGTCTCATTTCCCAGGTGCCCAGACTGCTTTGTAGAGCTAGTGATGAAAGCTTTGATTTGTCAATGTGATCAAATTTATTGAGACAAAGTAAAATGAAAACCGCCATGATCATCTCTCCATGAAGTCATGGAATAATTTGGACCTTTGGGAGTCATCTAGTCCAATTCCTTGCTCAAAGTAGACCCCTGTCCTCATGTCTGACCACCCCTATTAATGGAAAAAAATCCCTTTATCTTGAGAGACTTTCCTTTGCTGCAGCATGTGTCTGTCACCTCCCATCCTGTCACTGTGCACCTCCAAGAACAGTCTGGCTCCATCTTCACTATCCCCTCCCATTCTGGAGTTGAAGGCAGCAATGATATTTTCCTTTAACCTTCTCTTCTGTTGGCCAAATAAGTGCTGGTCCCCCATCCTCTCCTTGTTTGTAATCTCTCATTTCAGATTATTTTGTCAGATTAATTGGCAATGATGCAATTCTGTAATCGAGGATACAGGTTTTGCTTTGTTCATTCACCCCCATCAGAACTTTATCACATCCAAATACAACTTGAACATTAATTCATTTCTCTGGTTTTAAGATGCCACTTAGCTCCCAGGTCTACTTTGCAGATGGTTCCAGACTCCTGAGAGCTCCTTTTCCATGGGAGTGTTTAACAGTGGAGATGGACAAGACCTTTTGAGCTCTGTCAGCAGACATGTACTTCCCTGGCCATGGTGGCTTACATTCCCTTTTATTCTAAATGTAGGTGATTCTTCAAATTCTCACAAAAGGACCTTTACCCTGCTTGAACCCTCCCATCTCTGCCCAGTGCTTCCCAAATGCCTCTGGATCCACAAGCACTGCCCCTGCCTGGGGTGCCTCAGGTGTGTCCTGATGAGCAGCCCTAAGCCGACCTCAATATCCCAGAGGATCCTCAGGGGCCAACACGAGAAGTCTGTGACAGAATAAGGAACCAAATCCAGTTCTTCTGGCATCCTGTTCCTTTTCTTGGAGCGTGAAATTATTCTTTTTACATCAAAGGAAATTCAGCAAACTCAAAGCTGAGCAGTTTATCTCCAGTAGTGGGATAACTTTGTCTGTGGCTTGTGGGCAGTGAATTACATCTCCTTTTTGATGATGATTACATGGCTTTGGTGATCTCAGCATTTTACTTACCTGAAGATGTAAATGAATTTAGGATTTGTAATGATTGTGCTGTAATTCTACCAGTACTGAAAAGTTTTAAGTAATACCTACACAAAGTGTGTTTTTCCTTTATGGGAATGTGTTTAGAGCTTGTCTCAGCAGTGACCTTTGCAGAGGGCTGACCAAGTTCTGTAGGAATACCAACTGAAAAAACCTACTGGGTCTGGTCTAATGTTTGTGATGTTCTGCTCTTAAGCAGTGTTATCTTGTGAGGGAGTCACTTTTTCATGTAGCATTGTCTGCTTGGACATTTGCAGTGTTTCCATCCCCCAGATCAGTTTTGAGCTTTCGCTTGTTGTTGACGGCTACAAAGTTTAAATACCAGCATTTAAACATTCTCCCTATTGGTCTAATGGGTTCATGCAGTTTATAGACAGGAGTGGTCATAAAAGAGTTGGATGCTGCCTTTTTATGGCTACAATTAATCTTGCAGTTATTTCAATAGGAGAGAATAGCAGGGAAATTAAAGTTGAGTGTATGAAGCTCTTGTACATGTAATTATTTAACAGGCTATAAATATTGAACTACTAAAAATGTAAAAGTTTTTCAGAAATATCACATAGCTTTTCATTGCTTGATGCTTTTGTCTTTTCCATTCTCTTGCTGCCTGCTTTCTGAAATTCAGATTACCTGATTTTTATATTTATCCTTTTGTTTGTTTATTGAGGGAAGGATGCAGGAATCACAGTTGTTTAACTGTTATGGCTGATGTGAAAAGGAAATAATTTCTGGGAAAAAGGCAAAACATAATTTGCAAACCGAAATGTTTTAACTGAGTGAAGCAGTATTGCAGTACAAGAACACAGCCCTTTTCACATCAGCCCTTTTTAAAATGGGTGAATGATGGTGTGAGGAAATTATGGTGTGAGGAAAATAAGCGAATATCAAATGACTTTATCTTAATGTTACTGACATTAAAATAGCTTCTGCCTTTTAGTGTCATAATGAACTTTATATTGAGGCTGTGTTTCCTTGTTCTACCACCTTTTCTTTAATGGGTATTTTTCTCCTCTCTCTCCATTCCCTCAGTTGTAGGATCCTGTTTTCATTCCCTCCCACTGAAACCTCTTGCAGTTTTAATAAGGGTCTCATGACACTCCATCCTGCTTCCTTTAGGATTAGGATCACGATTAAGACTGGTTTAATATGCAGTCTCTGCATGCTTTGGTAGGTAATTCCTGTAATTTAAGCCTTGCACTGGAGATTTTTAATGCCTGCAATGCTTTCAGTGAGATTCTGCTGTGGGGTGAGGGTCAGAGCCAGCGCTGCCTGCACGTGTGAGAGTGGTGTGGATCCTCCCTGTGCCTTTGTGGGATGCACTGAGAGCCAGAATCAAGGTTTGGCTTTAGCATTAGCTCCAGCCTCCTTTCTAGGGACACTGTGTTCATGACTATATTTGAAATGACACATTTCAGCTGACCTTTTTTATCTTGTGTTTTAACCTACTACAACATATTGCAAATCCTTTGCATTAAAATGCAGAGAACTGAGTGCTTTGTTAGAGCACACATTAGGCTCATGCCAGTTCTTGCACCCTTTTTCTGGCCTGCACTCATCATCTTCCCCTGTCACTGGAGCTCTCTAAGTTGTATGAAACTGTGATTCTCTGTTTTGGCAGAGGTTACAAACATAACCACACTTCTCTTTTTTTCCTGTACAGGGATTAACATGTGTGACATGTTTGACAATCAATTTCATTTCTAGCCATTGTGTGCGCAATGATACATGTGTGTTGAGAAATGCACACAGACACACAGAGAAAAGAGCAATTGGTCATTCTAGTATTTCACCAGTTATCTCAGCCCCATGTGGAGTGGGACTGAGGAATAGCAATTAACATACTGAATTCCACTGGAATTTGCATTGCTGCTTCACAATTCCTGCCTCTAGACATGTTGCAAGTATCAACCTTGGAGCTAAGTTGTGAGAACCAGCAGGGATGTTTGTAATGAAGTCAAGGTGTAGGTGGTTAGGGAAAGTCTTTTCTTCCCAGCCACGGGTCTACACATCACTGTTCTTGTGCAACAGCCTGAACATTCAATTAAAAATTGCCATCTAAGCTGCCTGTTCCATCCTCTAAAAAAGAAAACAGGTGGGGGTTTCTTTGTATGTATAAAAAAGATGAAATGTTCACTCTGAGATAAGAAACACAATTATTTAATAGCACCAGAGCCTTTTCAGACTTACTTTCTTTCACACATAAAAGGATGAGGACATACTAGAATTTATTAAATCTATGCTTATCTACTGAATCCTTTTTTTTTCCCCTGAGTTCTTCATGTCCTCTTGGTTCCTTTTAGCAGCATTTCACTTGTCAATACCTTTAAAACCTCAGAAGAGTTGTCACTTTAGCATGGAAAAAACAGCATCTCCCCTTGGTAAGAGCCTGGACCTTGGTGCAGCAATATCCTCACTGTGGCCATGCAGGTGCAGTGAGGAATGGTGAGGGATGGTCTCCCTGCAGCTGCTGGAGCTGGGCTGGGACACTGCACTCAGATCTTCCTTTGTGGCATGAAGTTTTGGGAAGTCCTGAATGCTGTTTGTTTTATTCAGTCCTGTTGTATACAGAGAGGAGATACTGTCCTGGAAGATATGAGGTGAAATACCAATGCTGCACCATCCCCAGGCAAGCTTTTAATTTTAATTTTAAAAGTACAGACTTCAGGAAGCAGGGAAAAGTGTTTTACAATGAATTCTGCCAGTGTCCTGGAGACCTGTATAATTTTTCTTTCTATGATTTTATCACTCATCTTGGCAGGTTTCATTATGTTTGCTCATCGAGGGACCTTTTGTGCCTTTATTTTCCCTCGTGACAAAAGGAGCACTTTTGCATCCATAATCTCTTTTACAAATAGGCCTCGTCTCAATGCTGCTCAACTCCTTTATCCTTTGTACAGTTTTGTCCCCCTAGCATTCTGTGGGGCCTTTTCCTCCCTGTTTTGATTGGAGTTGGAATAATCTCAGTGAACAAGAGAGAGAAAGTGAGCCTGGGAGGAAGGAGAGAAGGAGCAGCTGCTGACACCTTGTTGTAATGATATTTCAGTTTTTCAGAGGAGGAACTGAAAAGTTTTTCTGCTTATCAGTTACCTATAAGTGTAACTTCCACTGTTTGGAAGGTACACTTAGAAACAGCATCTTAAGTAAGTCGCTTCAGCTGAAAATGACGGGGAAGAAATCAAGATAAAAAGCTATTGGTAAGATTTTCTAATCTGTTAGATTTCCCAGAGTACACCAAGCTTTTGTATAGTGTATGTAAAATGAAAAACCCACCCTGTAATAGTAGATTTAATTAAATGAATCTGTGAGGAAAAATTAAAGTGGGCTTTGGAAGAGGTAATTCAAATACCTCAACTATTTTATCTCTAGTCAGATACAATGTTTTGGTTTTTACAAAGAAAAGCACGTCCACGCTTCTTCTAGTAGGGCTTTTGATTACTTTAATCAATGGTTTCTTTCCAGCTTGCACAATATGTTTACTTCTAAGAAACAGCAATGCTGTGGAAGATCACAATAGAACCATCTATGTTTTTTCTCATAATTAAAGTTCTGTTCTGTTTCCATAATTACCTGATGTGAAACCTGGAAAAATGGTTCCTGATTCATTATATTCACTGTTTAGTGAACTAAACAGCTCTTCAGGGATTAAAGAAACATTGTCACCCTTAAAATCACATTTTTAAGCTCCCTTTTGCACATAACTACTCTACTACCAGCCCATTCTAAATTGTTCTTCTGTCCAATAACCAACAAGCACTTAAACTGCCAACTTAAATCACAATTTGTAATTTCAGCACCAAGAGGTGCTTCAGGAAAGGGGTCCTGTAATAGCAGTGCCAGTTTCCTTTGTAATTAAGTAATTGTGTTTGCAGTGTAATTAAGCAATTGAGTTTGCAGCAGGGCATTGCTGAAGCCAGTGGGGTTCTGCCCAGGCTGTGCAGCTGCCTTCTGGCACAGGGCTTATGGCTGTGCTGAGGTTACAGGGGGCTGGCAGAGGGATTTGGTATCAGGACAGACTGGAGAGAAGCAAGAAGAGCAAGGAAACTGAGGAATAGCAGGAGGAGTGGAACAGATTAAAGGTCAGAGGGTCCCTCATCTGACACCAGGTGTGGCTTGAGTGTTACCCTTCATATACAGAGATAATTGTATTAATTATAATTAATTAATTATAGTTACTGCACGTTGGGCAAAAGCAGCCTCTGAAGGTGGGTTTGAAGAAGAGGAACATGCCCAGGAAATGTGGGAGGATGCCCTGTGCAAAGGGCAGGGTGAGCAGCAGTGCAGGTGGGAGGGTGAGGGGAAGGGCTGGGAGAAGCAGGAGTCTGTGCCAGTGGTGGAGCACTCCTGGTTCTGTGCTGTCCCCTGTGCTGAGGCCGTGGTAGGAAATGAAGATTTCGGTGTGTGGTTCTCAGGGGACTTGCAGGACATCTTGCCATAAAGTCCTGGAGCTGCAGGTCTGGCAGTCAAGAGCCAGGTCTGGCTCTGCTGCTGCCTTGTGGTGGGGCCAAGGTGACTGATGTGGTTAAAAGCATCACCATCTGCAAAGGAACTGGTGTCATTTTGTCAAGGCTGCTGCTGTGTCATCAGAACTGGGTGATTGGAGTATGTCTGATTATATTCCATTCCTCTCTGATAGACACCAGCTAATAGTAAAGCTATAAATTGTGATTGGATTTTTCCTTTGGGTTAAAAGCTTTTAACTGTGACTCTTGTTGGTCTAATTTCTTGCCAGGTTTTTTTGTTAACTGAGTAAAAGTTGAGCACGTGGGACATTTTAAGTTGACTGTTGCTCTTCCACAATCCCTTACTGAAATTCTTCATCCACAACTCTTTAGTAAGATACTTTCTTAAGCACTGTTTTCCAAGAAGTGTAGGTAAGGAGTAAAGCCTAGATGTTCACAAGTACACCAGGAAATATCTATAGGATCCAGCCTGAGACTTCTGAAAGAGATTGTCAGTGTTTAAATGCACCCTTTGGGATGCTTCAGTGTAGGCAACAGCTTCTGAGGTGAATGCTCTAAATTAATGGATTCTGGGAAGCAATTCCTTTTGCAGACTCTGCTTCTGTAGTGGTGGTTGGAAAGGGGGCATCTGGCCATGCCTGTGCTTTGCTAACATGTGTACATGCATCAGTAGCTCAGTGAAGGCAGTGAGGTGCACAGGCTCTGACAAAAACTGAGCTTAAGCAACTTCTTCAAAGCCATTCATGGGAATGTTTAAAAAAGAAGTGGGAGTTATGAATCTGTGTAGCCTTTAGGCACAGATCGTCTCTCCCATATGTGCTCTCAGATTTTGCCTTTGCTGTTCTACTGCCTGCTGTAGCTGGATTTTATTGTCCTGAAATTTAAAGGTCACTGTTGTTACTTCCAGCTTCTGTTAGACCGGGAGCATGGATTTTTGGCATGTGGAGAAGTCAGCCCATCATTGCAGAATGACCTTGTCTCAGTCATGCTCCATTGCTTAGTGTGTCTTGAGCTATTCCTTGTTATGTTTTGTGAGCTGGAAATCTTGATTGAGAAGCTTTAAAGAGAAGTTTTTAGGCAGAAGTGTATGTCAGGATTATGGAGAAAATTGAGAATTTTCATTGTTCTTTTTTTTCCTTCCTTTCATTGTTACATGTGTGGGTGTAAACATTATACCTTGTTTTACTTGAAATGCAGAATTGTCCTTTGAAATGGTACTTGGAATGCAAACCAGAAGAAAAAATAGATCTAAACTGCTGGTGGCCTCAGATTGGTGGTGGCCTGAATTGTGAGCACAGTTTGAGTCCTAATGCACAAGATTTCTGTTTATTTAACAGTGGCCTTTGCATTGTGCTTGTACATAACAACTCCCATCCACCCCTCTGAGTTCTGCTTTACAGTTTCTTTCCACAGAGTACTGAGCAAGGAATTTCCATGTGTTTCTGTTTTCTTTATGAGATTAGAGCCCATGATATTCTCAGCATATGGTATGAAATATTTATTATTGTTTTTAAAGGCTGATTTTAGGAGACAGTCTGTGATGTGACTGCATTTAGTAACATAAATGAAAGTCCTTTTCTTTTTGCATATATTTAAGAAGCTATGAGGAGTTAGTCATGGTGAGTTCTAAATACCAAGGAGACGACCACTGTGAAAACATTTCAAAAGGAAGTAGCTTCAAGCTATAGAGTGATGTTTAGAAAAGGCCAATTTAAACTAAATAAAAATGTAATCCCTGTTATACATAACAAATGAAGAAGAAATCTCTACAATTGTGTAAAAGAATTAAAATAAAAACATATCCGGGATTCAAGTTCCTGCAAAAAGTGTATTCAATGACTATGCAAAATCAGGGAGGAACTTCAGAACTGTGGGGTCATTTCTTTACTTTACATAGCCTAACAACAATTTTGCATATTCTCCTCCTTCTCTTGGATTTTTTTCATTCATCTCCTATGGTTTTGGTTTGAAAAAGCAGGTTTTTTTTCCAGAGTGTAAAGCAGCTGCCACTGGAAGCTGTCGTGTAACTTATGTTCCAGAAGGAGTGAATGTGTCCCTATCTGCTCATCAAATATTTTGAGAACAAGGGCTGATGTTTCTGGCTTTCAAGACACATTTTCTCTCCTCCTGAGCCAAATGAAAAATTTCTGGAGCTCAACACATGTGCTGACTTACTCCTCTGTACTGTAATCACTTAAGCACTTTCCCAAACTCCAGAGACCTGGAGAGATCAAAACTGGCTGGATGGAGAGAGTGGAGAGGTTTGAGAGGGGAAGGAGGAGCAGCAGCCTTGAGAGCGATGGTTCAGTGCATGGTTAATGCAGCCAAGTATGACACGAGCCAGTGCACACAGCAGTGCATGCAGAAATCTGTCTTTAAAAGCACAATTACTGCACCTGGAGCTCCAGCACATTGTGTGGAGTGCAGTGGTTGTCAGCTAAAACAAAATAAGAATGGACCTGCACTGCAGAGAGACTGGGCTGACCAAGTCATGTTGCTCTGTTGACTGAAATTCAGCAAGAGGCACCACGTGTCCTCTTCTGTAACAGAATCTGTTTGCTTTTCTCTATAACCTGGGGCATTGAGACTGGGTACGTGCTGGAATCTGGATCCTGGGGTGACTTGTAGGCTGGATTTAATATTTTGTGTGGCCCCACAATGTTACCTGTATTGAAAATGTAATCAAGCAATATATTTGAACATTGTTACCAGCACATTTCTCCAGGCAATAGTCAATCAGGAATCAGTTTCAAACAGGAGGAAAGGAGTATTTTATTTTGATGATTTCACTCTTGTTTTGGATTGTGGTTTTTGTTGGTTTTGATTTTTTAACTTAACAGAATGAAGCACTCTTTAGGTATCCAGACATTTTTCATAGTAGTTGCTTTTTAGGGGTGAAGCAAGAGAATATTTCCTTATCATTCTGAAGGTTATATTGGTTCAGCTCAGCCTTTGTATTAATTCCAGCTGGGGATCATGAGAAATGTGTGTTGCTGCAGGACAGAACTGTAATTGTGACACGGATCAAAAGCTCTGCCAGGCTGTTCTTTCCTCTCCTAAAGCAGATTAGCAGCCTGGCATCTGTTTTCTTTGGGGAAGAAGGCAGGGATGCCCAGAGAGCAGAGGAGCTGCCTCACAGCTGCCCTTTGTGCCTTCAGGGAAGTGCCTGTGCCTGCCACCCTGCCATGTCCCTGATGTGGGCAGGCAGGGCTGGTGGCTTTGGTGGCTTCTGGCTGCTCCTGGCTTTGGGCTGGTGCTTTGGGTCTTGGGGCAAAGCTCTTCAATCTGCCAGAGCCTTTCCCCTTGAGCTCCATGTGCCTTCACTCCTGCAGCTGCCAGCTGGGACAGACCTACATAAAGACAGCTCTGCCTCATTGTCAGAGGAGGCTTTGGAAAGGTTGGGCTCTCTGAGTGCAGTTATTTAAAGTTCTGACATCAGAGTCCCTCAAGTCTTAGGTGGCTGTGTAGGAAATTATAGCTGACCTGCATAGGAAATGAGGTGTACTTTCAACCTGAATGTCATAAAAATTACTTTACCTAGACCAAGTGCAATCTTACCTACTACACAGGTAACAGAACTTGGTCTCAGAGATTATTCTGCTTCTTTTAGTTGTGGTAGGTTGGAAAGAAAGTCTTCCTGCTGAAAGCATTAAAAAATCATGCAGCAACCCTTAAGAACCACGTTACACTGTACTTCTGTGAGCTTTTCTCCTGCTTGCTCTGTGGGTGGGATTCCTGCAAAGTTCAGTCATTGAGTTAGCAAATACTTCAGGAGCATCAGAACTTGTGAATTTGATTTCTCTTCCATCCCTGACTCCTGTTCCTTTATGTCCTGGGCTTGACTGACTCTTTGGTGCATAAGAGAGTAAGAATTCCAATTAAAAGTTTCCCCAGTTTCTTCGTGCATGGATTGTCATCCAGTGCAGGCTGGGCTTTTGATGCAGCCTTTTCTTCTGCCAGAGCATTCTGCCCTGCCACGTATTTTCACTGAAGATATAAATTTTCCCCTCAGGATATCATATATTTTGTTATTTTATTCAATTTGGCCACCATATTTGGGTATGAGGATAGAGAAGCAGATTATTGGGGGGAGGCATTAATTGTATATGGCAACTTTGTTTCTGTAGGAAATTAGTGTAAGAATCCATAATATTGAGAGTTGAAATTATTACAGTCTAGGTGCAAGGGGGAGTTAGGTAATAAATTCATTGAATAAGGAAAGCCAGGACCAAGCAGGAGAATTTTGTGGCCAGGTATATAGGAAGGATTGTAAGGAATTCTTTAGCTGTAAGAAAAACAAATCCATATAGTGTGATACTGATCAATGAGAGTGCAAGTATAGGCTGCAGTGGCAGAAACAGAGTAAATACTGAAAGTATTTCTAATTTCTGTTCAGAAGGAAGAGGAAGAAGTTGCATTTGCACAATTTATGCCATTCCTGCTATCAACAGCAGCTATTAAAGGTTTGGCTTTTAAAGCAGAAGCACTGACAAACTCTCATTGAGGGACACAGTCAGTTTTCTCAGTTTTCTGATCTGTATTTCTTTTTTTTTTTGAGCTTGCATCACTGTTTTTTGTAGATATTGGAACACTGGTGGAAGTTTCAGTAAGTTAGTAAAAGCTGTATTTTTAGGGTGGTTTAAAAGGTTAAACAGAGCAGAGCACAGAACCTGCTGCAGGAGGTCTGCAGCCCAAACCTGGAGTTCCTGACTGCTACAACAATAACAATTCAACTCCAAAGCTGTGTGTGCTTAACTGGCTGTTGTTAGTTTTGGACAAAACCACAGAGAGCCTGATAATGGAACATAATACATCAAGATTAAAAAAAAAAAAAAAAAAAAAAAAAGAAAAAAAATCAGTGTCAACATGTTAGGGAAAACAAGAGTTGTGTCACTTCTCAGTAGTTCTTGATTGAATCATGACCTTGTTAATAAGAGACTGTGAATTTTAATAAGCTTCTGTGTGTATTTTGTGATATGTGATTTGACTTAAACATAAAGGTTAGAAAAATGTAGTTTACAGCATAATTAGAGGTTGTACTAAGCAAGGTGAAGAGCAGCTGGTTGAGAGGTGGTAAAAGACATGGGCAGCTGCTGTAAGGTGGAAAGGTTATTA
Source organism: Molothrus aeneus (assembly GCF_037042795.1). Taxonomy (NCBI): domain Eukaryota; kingdom Metazoa; phylum Chordata; class Aves; order Passeriformes; family Icteridae; genus Molothrus; species Molothrus aeneus. The sequence goes on from NC_089654.1 coordinate 5,682,499, forward strand.
GACAAGGGGCTGTGAACAACCTTACATGGCTCACATGATTAGAGTTGAAAAATAAACCTTATTAGAAGGGTATTTGGTGTTTGATTTATTGAAGAGAGGGTTGAGGGTTGCCTTTATCAATTTACACCTGTCTCTTTGGTTTCATCACACGGTTGTTTCTTTAGCTTAGCAAGAATCAGCCTGATCCAGGAAACTAGATAAGAGAAACACAGATAAGATACAGCCCTTAACAGTAGTGGCAAATAAAGTGAACTCACTTGTACAGAAATCCTTTCTGGCTGAAGTCTTTAAATCAAAACTGGTACCTGTCTTGAAGATATGCTGTTGTTTAAATGAGGTGTCAGTGGAAAGTCAGCCTTTGCTGTGCAGGCATTTCATGGTCCTGAAACTTTTGAACATGGGAAGTGCTCTCAGCTGCTGCACACAGACAGCAGTGATGCTCACAGTTTATAGGTGAGGGCATTTGGCCCAGCTGCTGCAAGGCACAGCCAGCTCTGACACTGGAAGAAACTCCACCTTGGGATCATGGAATACTCCATCCAAATCACTGGGAAGGAATTTTCAGGGCAAAAATTGTATTGTTCAGTTAAGGGAGCTCCACAGGTGGGGAGAACCACTCTCCTTTCTTCTCCCCAACCATGGGTCATTATTTGAAGGTCACAGAATCACAGATTTGTCAGGGTTGGAGATCATCCAGTCCAGTGCCCCTTCTGAGACAGGGTCACCTGGAGCAGGTGACACAAGAACATGTCCAGGTGGGTTGGGAATGTTTCCAGAAAGGGAAACTCCACAACCTCCCTGGGCAGCTGTTCCAGTGCTCTGCCACCCCCAGCATAAAGAAGTTCTGCAAAATGTCTCCAGAAAAAGTTACAGGTATCAAGAAACTTTTTTTTTTCTCTTCTGTTATCCTTGGAGATGTGTTTTTCTCAACACATGGAAACCAGGAGAAATCTGAGAGGTGCCAGATCACATGGATGGCAAACATAATTGGGGAGATTTTGCACATTGTAGTAGCTCCTCACCTGATTGGTGATTGATGGCAGAGTTTTCATGGAGTTAATGAGCAGAATGTTAACGAGTAGAAGTTACCAATATCCAACTATGCAGACTATATTATATGTAGTATCTATATCTAATCTATCTACTTCTTTTCATCTCTGACGTGCACGGAATATGCCCAGAGATAACGAGACAGTGTGCTTTAGGTGGAGGAAGCTGTTTTGGCATGTTTTGCTGCTGAGCTGTTTGAAGTCGTTTGCAGCCTTTCAGGATTGGGAAGCGACAGTCGCCGTTCCAGCAGCCTCTGTTGTCTGAGCAAGCTCTGGCTCCTTCCCTGCTGATCAAAAGCACTTGGTGAAAGGTGCAGCTTGGATCCTTTAAAGCATCTCATTATGGGTTATATTTAGAAGTGTGAAGAATATATTATTAATTACAAGGATGCTCCAAAGCAAAGAAGCTGTTGTATCCATGCCCTTGATGAACAGAAAAGTTCCTGTGCTGAAGGAAGGTTATGCAATTAACAGTATATTCATTAGGAGTTCATCAGATAGCAAACTATGCTTATCTTCAGAAGGATACTGGAATATCTGACAATTTCCTAGTTACTGCCTAAGTGATAAGGCAAGAGACAGGAACTGCCAGTTCCTGATATATAAATTTTTATAAATTTCCTGATTATATAAATTTTACTGCCAGTAAAATTTATATAATACAGTTTACATATCTGTTATATGGTAGTTTTTTATATATATAATATTTTACATCTCAATTTACTGGCCAAGTTCTGTCTTGCTGCCTTGCTGGAAAGAACTGGAGGTGTAAATTGGCCCCGCATATTTCTTGGTTGCTAAGTGAACACAATTTATGGACACTGTGAGGATCATTACAGGTTTTTTGTTCTCTTTTGTTCCCACAAAACTCCTCTTACCAGGGTAGCTGTCCACTGGGTTTATCCAGGATCATTCTGGATGTTTGCTTTGACCTGCTCAGTGCTCTCAGATCCAGTCTGTGCACTGGGCCTGTGAAACAGAGTCACCTTTGCAGGGACATTTCTCCAATTCAAGGGATTTTTGTCATTATTTGCAGCACTTACAAAATACAATAATTTTTCTGTCTTCAAATTCAGAGTGGCATCTGGTAATTGATTTTTGCTAATTGAGTGATATGGCCAGGTGATTTTTTCTTAAACTGTGCTTTAAAACCTAATTTTGAGTTGAGCATTAATTTGCTCCCATAGAATTTGAGAAGTTAAGTGCCTAAATATGCCAGAATATGTATGAAATAAGCTGCCATCTGGAATTTGTTTCTGGATTTGCTGTAATAGAAATTGAGCACTCTGGGATGCATATTTTGGGGCTTTCTAGAAATTAATATATAGAAAGAAAAATAGATAAATCTGTCCTGGTGCTGTGCTTAGCTGCTTGTATAAGAATTTGACAAGTGACCAAGGTGATAATGTCTGGTAGGCTTGGACTAAGATACTGCCTAAGTGGGGGGAATGGAGTGAGATACTGCCAGTGGAGAGAATGAATTATTTTTAGAAACTAATTTTTTTAACAGTTCAGGGTCACAGTGCCAACAATTTGAAGAGAACCTAGAAAACTCTGTCACTTTTATCTATAAACCAAAGGCAGTCAATAACATTTGATTCAATAAAAAGTAAATTTATCCCTTATCTAAAAAGTATGTGTGCAGAAATTGTTCCAAGATGCTTTCAAAGTGCTGAGTTACAAACCCATACAGGGAGGGATGATTGATTTATTGTGTGCTGCAATCTGGAGTATTTTATCACTGAATCTTTAGTGGAGAAAGTTGATGTTGTTAAAGCTGCAATGTATTTAGACCCAAAGGCTAGGAATAAAGCAGGAAGCATTATTGGATCAGTGCAGATCAGGAGATTGTGGTTATTACCTGTGTTTCTGTGGAGATCAGCTCTTTCCATGGTCTCTGCCAAGCCAGACAGGAGGGATGGGCTTTGGGCTTTGTAGCAGGGGTGGGCTCTGGTGTGTGTCCGTGGGGTGCCCAGATTATGGCAATTGGGTAGTGGGAATTAGGCTGACACCTGAACAGGGGACAAAAGACTGGGTAATAAGTCCCACCTGGGGGAAGGCTGAGGCTGTTCCCCACCTCTGGCACATCACTCCCAAGGGCTCTGTTCAGCAGCTCAGCACATCCCTTTGTCACCCCAGCTCAGCACATCCATTTGTCACCTCAGTGGCTGCGTGAGAAAGTTTCAGTGCTCACAAATCCGTTTGCCCACAAGGCTCTGGAATCCCTGCTCTCGGGCAGAGAACAAGTTTTCCTTTCAGGAGCTGCATGGCTTGGGTTAAGGAGCTGCCTTCCATTCATCCCAGCTTGTGCCACCGTCACCTCCTGCTCTCAGTTCTGCCCTGGCCCTGCCCTTCCTTCCCAGAGCACGGCTGGGTTTGAGCTCTGCTCATTCCCAGCTCCTTGGCTACCACTCGGGGCTGGCTCAGCTCTTACCCCCAGGTCTTGTATTCTCCTGAGGCCTGCCTCAATCAGAACTGCCTTAAAAGCATCACACATCACTAATCAAGGGGGAACACAGTGGATCATGATAGATTTTTATAGGTTGTTTGTAGCCAGACTTAGTTTTTTACAGTAGGCATCCCTGGAAAAAAACAGAGGTAGAGGATCTGTATTGAGAAACAGAGCTCAGCTCTCAACCATGTCAAATACTGGAGTTCCATTTGATTTCTGGGCTATGGGAAAGGCAAAATACTTTTATTTTTTTCTTTTTTTCCCTTTTTTTTTTCTTGTTCTTATTTCTTCTCTGACCTCCCCCAGTACTGTTAATACAGAAGAGAAGGCAAGTGCATTGCAAGTGGCAGTGTGTACATAGATTGACAGGGTAATTATTGATGTAGACAGTGGTGGGATGGGAGGTTTGACAGGACAATGTTGTACATCACTCTCTTTCAAACCAGCTCTAGAAACAATAGAGTGTAAAGATGATGTTATGTTCAGGGTAGAAAAAGAGCAGAGTATTTTTTTTCTGACCTTCTTAAAGTAATGTTGTTGAATTTTTTTTTAAAGCTTTACTTTTGATTGAGCATGAAAAATGCCTCTCACAAAAGGGAATATTTAATAGCTTTTCTATTAGAAAACTATCTCCAAAGAAAATGTTGAGTCCTGGGTTTTGCTGGCAGGCCTGGGTGTTTGCTAACTACCAAAGTCAACTGTCAGTTTATTATGAAACTGCTTGAGATCAGCAGTGCACATTGCTGATTTACTCCTGCCAGGAACAGGTTCTTCTTCAGCTGTTCTGGTTTCTTAGTATGGTGTCTGGGATTTTCCCTGTGGTTTTTATTGGTATCTTCTTGCCTCTGTGCCAAGCTAAGGGCATGACCAACTGATTCTTGAGATGAGGGAAAACCACCAGTGAAGAGAAAATAAAATTTTAAGTAGTACAAAGTTATCTGAAGAAATCTGATGTAGAAACTCAGGTTTTCAGTAGCCAGAATAATGTCTTAGAGATACAGCTCCTCTTGAAGGCAAGTTCTGCTCTGGTTTAGAGGAGGTGCAAAGAGAAGGGCAAGAAGGTCTGGTGGTTTCACAAGCAGGGACCATGTTAGGGTTTTAAACAGCTCTCCATTTCTGGTAAATTATGGATTTTCCTCTTCCATCCAGAAGACATGCAAAGGGCCAAAGTTGGAAGAAATAGAGGGGAAAGTTGGCATATGGCCTCTGACTTGAGTTTATCAAAATGCCCTTTTTGTTCCTCTAAACAAGGAGGGCTGTGCTTCCCTGTCATTAAGCAGGGCTGTCACTACAGGGCTGTATTCATTTTTTCTCTGGATTAATCTGAGTGAACGTTTCTCATGACCATATGGCTGTGGTCTCAGGAAAGATGAGAAACTGGCATTCAGAGGTGGCACGTGGCTCCTGGGCTCTCCCATGCCTGCACACTGTGCAGTAATTGCAATAATGCTTTACTCAGCTGGAGCTGGACTGCACCAGCCTCATCCTGCTGCTCACATTTCTGCCTTGCCCCATGGAGTGGAGCTCAGCCCTGCAGTGGGTCACACACAGCTGTGTCCATGGCTCTTGTGTGTGTTGTGTTGTCCAGAACCTGTGGAAAGTGGTAGCAAGGAGTGGAGTGTGAATGCCAGGGTTATCCTGTGTCTCATTCAAGTTTACGGAAGGATTTGTGCATCCCTGAGCAAAGCAGTGCCTTGAGGCATTGAACATCAGAGCCAGCAGGGCCCTGCTGATGATGCAGAGAGGGCTGGGTGCAGAGCAGGGCCAAGGAGTGGCCTCGAGGGGCTGTGACAATATCTGTGCAACTGTTCCACTTCCCCTGCAAAGGCAGCTTGTGTCTCAAGGTGCTTGGGCATAAAAGCTGCTTTAGGGAAGGAACTTCTGCAATGAATTCTCATGTGTGCAGTGGCAGGTAAGGAAATGTGGTTTGTTCAGGAGCAGAAAGCCCTCACTGTATCATGTGCATCTCTCTCATGCCTAATGACCTGTCATGGTCTCTTAGAAACTGGATTCTCTGTGCACAACCAGACTTGACAGTGGGGGAATGTCACAGTGCATTCTACAGACACGAGTTAAAAACCACTGTTGTTTTACAAGCACTAGATGGTTAAAAAATGGAATTTAATGAGGATCAGCAGCCTATATCCTCACTGCTGTTAAACATCTGATCTTTGTAAATTCTGAAATTTCAGAAGTATGACTATGAGGAACAGTTTAAAGGCAATTAAAAAGCTTTCTGATTCCTATTGAAAGTATCACAATTTTCTAGCAGGTTGAGACCAAGGAGGATCATGTAATCAACCAGTTTGACCTCCTGTTTGCCACGGGCCATTGACCTAGACTTGGATTTACCCAAAAAAGCCAACTGACTTGAATTTAAGGACTTTATTTCTCAGCAGCAGGGCCTGTTGGGCATATCAAGTAGAGAACAGAAGTGCCATCAGAACAGTATGTGGAGAAGCTCTGAGATGAATTAGGTGAGATGTGCTCAGATGACTGCAGCAAAAGAGCATTTGCTGTGTTTACAGGAATACAAAATCAGCTGAAGTCCTGCCAGTCAGACTGAGGGAAGGAAATGCTTTTTGTAGCCAAGTTTGATGTTAGTTTTGATTTTTGAAGTGGATGAGTAAGACACAGCAATCAGGAATCGAAGATAAGGTGGTGCACTGGGAGCCCAAGAGCAGCAGTCCTTTCTGTGCAGCTGCCTGTCCTGGGCTGGGACAGTATTCAGGATTGCAAGGGTGCCAGGATAGCTCTGAACCTGGGTTCTTCCTGACCATGCAGGTGGCTCACATTGTGAGACATGGAGATTTCCTAAAGCTGGTGCCATTTGTCTGCAGCCTGCTATAGAGATCTCTTACCACCTCCTTGCACCGTGCTCAAATACAGTTTATGCCACCTGTTACAACTACTGCCATGATACCAGAGAATCATTTCCTTACTTGAGATTGGTTGTAGTGTCTGTGCTTTTGGAACACACTTTTCCTGTAAAAGTTACCTCCCTGTTACTCTGACAGTGAGTCTCTATTTCAGTAATTAGAATTCATCCTGGGATTTTGAACTCCTGATTATTTCACTCTGATGTCAGAGGTGGTAATCACCAATGTGCTAATCTGCACAAAAGTGAGGTACCTGCTACCCATCTCTTTTAGACAGGCTGAACCCTTTGTGTGCTATGCTTATTTTCTCCCTCCAGTTTCAAGGTAGAGGAGTTGGGGGACTCATCAGAGACTCCTAATACATGGTATTGTAGAGGAACCCTTCTTACAAGCACACAAGAACAGAGTTAAAAAGGACTATACTGTGCAGTGGGGAGGGAAATCTGTGCAAATCCTCTTCTGTTCCCCTGGGAACTTCTGAACATAAGTCATCATCAAACAAATCACACCACTGAATCTATTTATCAGATATATCAATTGTTAATACTGTTCCTGACATTTTACAGTATAGTTCCTTAGTCACCTTTCCTAATCTGTCTTTTGAGCTGCTTAATTTATGTTGAAAGTTGAAAGGCAGTGCTCATAAGTTAATTATCTTTTTATGCAGGACAAATAGATTTTTCACTATTTCTGTGCCTTTGCATGCTGCCACAAAGGCTATGGCACATCAGCCTGAATACTTACCCACTCACAAATGTAGAGTCAGGCAGCATCAGTTGAAGCTCCCAGCCCTGGGAATTGGTGCTGTCAGCCTGCCCCAGTTTGACCAGAACTGAGTTTCCTGTGGGAGCAGATGGATGGGGCTGCTTCTGTCAACAGAGGCGTCATTGCTGGTGGGTTGGTCTCATTCCAACTCTCACTGCTGTAATCTTAATTCACTTAAGCCACTAATCATGACATTTGTTTTGGCCTGGGCTGCTTTCAACTGAAATTGCAGAGCTGCCTGCATTTTCTCAGAGGTCTCAAGTGCATGTGTAATACAGATCTGGTGAGCAACCCAAGTACTGCTGCTGGATTGGCTTTTGCAGAAGTCACAAGTTCATGTAAGTCTTGCTATCCCAGCAGGCTGATGCTTGTACTGTGCTGCTTTACATGACAGAAGGTTCAGTGCAGCTCCTGACCTTAGTGGGAGCAGTTCTTTGGTTAGCATTCCCCAGTGTGTTCTGTCTCTGTGAATTGCTGATGCCCAGATCCAAACTCAAGCACCCAGCAAAGGCTGAGGGTTGGGGGATCCCTGTGTGCTCACAGGGCTCTGTGCACCAGGGCCAGAGAAACTTCCAGGACATGGGAATCACCCACCATGGATGTTGCTGTGCCCACACAAACACTGCTGATCACAACGTGTCACAAGCAGGGCATCAGGGAGATAAGTATATCAAATATGATATAACACACCTTAGAAAATCACACCCAGGATCTGATGTGTCTTGAAGGGTTGAGACACATCAAAGTAAAGTAAACAGCAGTGACCTGTCCTGAGCTGCAGAGTCAGCTGTGGTCAATGGGGCAGAGGTTCCTCACAGCCACCTGCAGCTGGGAGAAGGGGCAAGAGAAGGAAAGTACCAGTCAGCTACAGCTTCAGCTGTGACAATATTTTAAATCAGAAGATGGATTTTAACTGTGTTATGCACCTTAAATACTTCAAAGGGAAACTTTGGGTTTTAAGTCAGTAGTAAGTGTAGATGGGGATATAAATTCATATACACACATACACACATATATATAAAGAACAATATATGCAAACTTGTGACTGAGATTTTTTCTGAATCACAAATCTTCAGTGATTGAGAACTCTGAGTTCTAAATTTCCCTAAGCAATCTCTGCCTGTCAGCTCCCCTCCTCTCTGCAGAACAGTTGCTCATTTACCAGTTTGGCTTGTTTTCTCTGGAAATAAACTGGATTCTAGTCCTGTACTTGGGCAGGTACGAACACTTATTTCATTCTTGGTACATCTCTGAGGCAGTTCTGCCAGTTGTGACAAAAGAAGATTTAAGGGCAGTGTTTGAGGAGGGGAGATCCCTGTTAAAAAACATTCCTTTAAAAAAAAAAAAAGCTGACAACTAAACCATTGCTGGAGGAAAGAGGGAGGTAAGAATTTTTAACTCCATAATAAAAGTGGAAGTATTTGTGGGAACAGTTCATTGGCATGGCAGAAAATAATGAAACCATTTTAGTATTGAGTTTTCTCTGCTGTAGAAAAAATGTTTTGGGTTGGAGCTTCTGAAGAACCAGGGAAAAGCACAAGGGGCAGTCTGGAGAGGATGGGGAGTTGTTTCAGCAGAGATAGAGAAGCTGTTCAGACCTGTAGGATGATGTATTTCCACAAAGGGCGTTCTTTTCAGTCTGCTGATGAAAAGTCTTGTGGGTTTCCCACCAGCAGAAGCTGCTTAATTGCATTTTGTGTATGCTCTTAGAGTACCTGTTTGGTGAGAACCTGACAAATGGTCTTCTGGAAGTAAATCAATTTTGTTTTCTTGGGCTTTCTTGAATATACATGATGTCCGGAGCCTGAAAAGCACAGCAGTGGCACAAGAGGAAGCAAACAGTGGGGCGCCAGTTAGGCTCTGTGGTGCTCTGAAAGACTTTGTAGCCTCCTGTAAAGAGAAAGAAGAATGTGCCATTGGCGGTACTGAGTAAATGGAACCTTCTTGTCTTCTTTGCTCTTGTCTCCTTATAAATAAAGCATTGTTGTCCATCCTTGGCATTTGCAGTTCATTGTGATAAATTGGTCTTGATGTGTCTGACATTTCAACCAAGTTGTTTAATGGTGCTTTTCTGAAAAGGCAGATCTTGCTATAAGTTGTATTGGTCCAGAATGCATCCAGGGTAAGAGCACTCACCATCACACACAGCACTAACCCTTTCCTTTCTGCCTGCACAAAGAGGGAAGGAGGGAGTAAAACATTTTGGTCACGTCAGCCCAAGGGGCCTGGGTTTGTGTAAGCCGTGCACAGAAACAGAAATGTTGAGTCTGGACTGCAGTTGCTGAAAGCCCCTTTAATAGTGTGGACAACAACGTGGACTCCACTTGCATCTGCAGTCTCCTGGGGGAGGGGGAGGAAAACACCCAACTTGCTGGAAATGCAGGTGTGTTTTCACCAAAGGTTTGCTTTGAGTTTTGTGCAAGATCCCCTCTCTGTTAGCTGCCAGTGCTTACAAGTCATTGGCTTCCATGAAACGATTGCTTGGGTGCAGAAACCACTGGAACACAGAGATTTGATGAACTGTGACCAACAGCAGCTTCTATTGCTGCATCCCTGAAAGTTCAAGCTTTGATTTACATATTTTAAATGTCTGTAATTATTCTGTCAGGGAGATGACTAACACAGAGGTTACTTTCCATAAATAGGAGCCTTCTGTTCATACCTTTCCAAACCTTTCAGCTTCCCAAAACTATTAAGCATCTGCCCACAGCAGCCAAGCAAAAGTAATTCCCATAATTTAAACTGTGACCAGTAAATAACCTTTTTGCTGGTTAATGATCCCACTGTGTGATGATACCATTTTATGATTATATCCTACCTTCTTCAAAATCAGGTGTGTGGAACATGTTCTTACCTGTCTTGTCTTGACCCACTTGGTTCTCAGTGGAGATTTACAGTGAGGATGGAAGACCTGGTCCTACTTGGCATCAAAACAAATTCTCCTTTCCATTATCATTGCCAGAGCAAGAAGAACTAGAACAATTTTTGGGGGATGTGGACCAATAACCTGGTTAACAAATGTCTCCGTGACATTTTGGTATCCCAGTTTTCCCAGTATGCCAATGCAATCCAAACCTCAGTGTAGCTGGGCAGTACAAAACCTGCAGCTTAGAGGGGACACGGGATGTGGCCTGAGTTGGTAAATACACTGACCATAGTGAGGTCTTGTGGGGAAGCCTTTCCAATGTTTTTTATTGCTAATTTGCTGGAAAAATAATCCCAAAGCCTAAGTAAGGATCCTTTTTTCCTCCCCCCTGTAACCATGCAACATTGATAAATGTTATTTAGGTATTCAGCAAGCAAATTTCAACAGAAATGCTGTCATGCCTCAGGGTTATAAAACTCCATTACATCTGTTATTAACTGTCTGTATGTGGCAGGACCTAATTTTTCTTGATGTATTGGTTGCCCACAGCTTCTCAAAACTGCTTCTACTAACACTTGAAGGCGCTAAGGCAGAAATGCAGGGATTAAATGGCACTGCTCTCCAAGTGGCTGATTGATGCTTTGGGGCTGGAGGATGCCCTTTCACAGCCTCCTCGTGGAGGTGGAAGGGGAGGTATCATTTTCATCCTCTCAGCACTTGGGAAGCTGGTTGACTTTGTGTAAATACCTTTACCAGGCCAGGGTAATGTGAAGGTTTTAATTTAGAATCTAGGTTCCCACCTGCTCAGTAGACCTGCAGCCATACACAGCATTATTATCATTAATAGCAATGGAAGAAATATTTGAATACACGTCATTTTTTGAAGAGAGAAATCAATCTGTTTAATAAGCAAATCCTGCCAAACTGGATGATGATTCCAGAATGCTAAACAATTGTTTAAATCGTGGAACATTTTGCATTTCAGCAGCCTTGTCACAATAAATGTAGATCTGTTGCTCTTTACACTAGTATGAAGGAAAAAAAATAGGAATTTTAGCAATGCAAACTAGTTATGAGAGAATGAGCTTCACAGCTTACTTGGTTCCAGATAAATCTGGCAGATTCTTTTTCATAGTTGTCTTCTTGCCTGTACTGGGGTTTTGCTTCTGCAGGTGCTCCTATGTCTCCATGTCTGACATCACAGTTGCCTCAATTTACGCAGTTACAGTTCCATTTGTTAAATACCTGCAAGTTCCTGCTTGTCCTTGCTGCTTTTTCCTCAGCTTTGCTGACCACAATCTGCCCAGATCGTTATGTTTAGAAATTGCCTTGCCAAAGCTAGACATACACCCTTGTACTAAAATGAGGGAATTGCTTTTTCCTGGCTTGGCTGGAGGGGTTTGTGCAGAGCTGCCGTGCTGTGTGCAGGGCAGTGACTGAGCAGCTCCAGCTCAGTGTCTTGGGCAGGGAGGCAGAGCCTGGTGCTGCACTGAGCATCCCTCCCTGCAACAACCAGCCCCAAGTTCCCAGCTGGAATCCCTGTTTGTCTGTGGGGACAACTTTCTCAGTTTGTTTTGGCTGAGAGGGACAGGAGGGGCCTCGTTCCCAGGGCAGCCTGGTTGAGGAGGCAGCAGGTTCACTTGGGATTTCATTCTAGTATGTCAAAGTAACTTTAACAGCATAAACAATGTTAGAAATGTTTAGAAATATGTTTAACTTTTGTTTATTTCTTTGGTTTTTTTTCTTCCAGCCAAACAAGTGTGTCCATCTGAAAAAATTAGCTGTGGAGACTTAAGCAACAAGTGCATCCCATTGTCCTGGAGGTGTGATGGGCAGAAGGATTGTGAAAGTGGAATTGATGAGGCTGGTTGCACTCCTGGTGAGTTAATACAGATGCAACATCTCCATCTAGGACTATAAAAGTCCTGGAGGGACTGTTACAAATGGCATGGAAAGGGATGGCTTTTCCTGCCAACAAACTCACTCTGCTTTGCAGTGCTAAGTGGTGACTTCTAGAACCAGGGAGGAAAGAAGGATTCTCCAGTTGGGGCTGGCTGCAGATTGCATGAACTCTGTGAAGAATTAATTAGGTATTATTATTAGGGTTAACACCCAGGTGATATGGAAAGGAGTTAAATAAGGCTCAAACCTTCCTGTGTGGTAGCTCAGCAGGTTCCTGCTGTGTCCTGTGCAGACTGGGGACAGACTCAGGCTGGCTTCTGCTGGGCTAGAATAGATGGGCCTGGACATTGATGGCTTGTTGGTTTCACGGGACAGAGAGAGAATGATGTACTCTGTACCCATAACTGTTATAAATTCAGTCCCTAAATGGCCATTGCCTTTTATTAGGCCTTTCTGTGCTGAATGAAAGAGCCCTTTAACAGTGTTTTCAGTCTCTGAAAACTCCTGCACTGTGTGGTCAAACTATTTCTCAGGCTGCCTTTTTGGTAGACCAAATATATTGGTTCTTTATGCTTCTTGATGTCAAATATTCTCTTTTGAATGAATGCTTGACTCATTCTTGTGGCTCCCTTTGGTATTCCAGTTGGTTTTCTAGCTTTCTTTTTACACAGACCACCAGAATTTAGGGAGTATCAGTCTTGCCAGTCTGTGCAGAAGTAAAATCACCTTTCTGATTTCTAATACTGTTCTTATTAAGTTTGTTGTGTGCAAATGATCCCAGGCTTTTAAGAAGCTTTCTAAGTTCTGTGTATTCTTTTTTTCTTTTTCCTTTTATTGGTTTTCCATGTGAAACTTTTAAGTTTTTTCTCTTTAGCATGTACATTTTTTTTTCTTTGAATGGGAGGCTTGAATTAGAGACAAATTCAGAAGATAATTGTAACTGCTATTTTCCTGATTTTTTTTGTGAAATTAGAACAATTTTTCACTGATGGCTGCCTCCCCTGATTTAATGCTGCTGCTCACACCAGTGGGAATGGTCTCACAGAGTCTTTTAGTTATAATAAAAATCTACTTGAAATTGCTTTGAACGTTTTTTTTTTTTTCAAAGCCTTAGGTAACCCCCAAAATGCATGTAAATATGTTCTGAATGCCACATAATTTCAGCATAATGATGCTATTAATGGATTTGGAAATAGCTGAGTGTTTCTGCTCTGGATGTTTCAGCACCCTTACTCATAGTTAGCTTCCAGTTTTAGTGCATGTGCAGGTTCTTAAAAACCTTAAAAAAATTTAATCCAAGGACAAATTACCACATTTTGATGCTTGCTGGGTAACTGGTGAGAAATGAATTAGTGGCTTTCAACCAATTTTTAATGACTGAGCATTGTCCCCACACACTGGAAATCTCTGCTGAGTCTGGCTGTAGGATGGGCATGAGGATAGGGAACAGGTAAACCTGGAGCACCCTGGGTGGGTGCAAACATCAAAAGCTTTCAGTCCTAAGATCCCAACCCAGCATCTTTCAGAGGTCAAGACTCACTTGGAGAGGGAAACAGGAGGCACTGCTGAATGGCTGTGGTGGGAGCACTTTCAGGGAGGTTCCCTGTCAAATGAAGGTCTTTTCCTCATGGATGAGAACAATTGTGTGAGCTGTTTCAACAGGGAGCTGTGGAGGATTGATAGCTATCCTCTCCTTATCCAAATCTGATAAACCTCACTAAGCCTATCCACTGATACTCTGTTAACATTCCCATTTCTTCTCTGGTTAGAATCCTCCTTTCTCTGTTTCCTCTTATCTCAGCAGCACACAGTATCCTGACCACTTCAGACCCCTTCTTCTATTTGTTTTGTTAATTTAATCTCTGCACTCAGTTTTTATTCTCATTTTATAAGAAGCTTCAGCACTGCCTGTCACCAGCAGCCCCTTGGAGCACAGCACCCTGTCACAGAGGCTGCACTCCTCACAGAGCTGACCAGCCTGTCTATAAATAACACATCTTGCTGGGTAAATGTTTGGAAGGGGATTTATTTGTGCTCAGAATAATTTCTGTGGTGAGAGACTGCATGTGCAATAAACAAGTGGATGATGACTTGAAGATGGTGTGAGTGAGGGCATCCAGAAGAAAAACCCCTAAGCTCTTTCTAAATCCATGTTAATAAACCTACTGCTGCAACCTCATGTGACACTTCAAAAATGTTTTAACTGTGTATACCCTTGCTGTTTGATAGGAATAACTGGCTCTTGGATTTATAATTCTTCAAGAGGATTTAATATGGACTTTATGAACCTTATTTATGCCTGCATTTCTGCATTGGTAGTTTGTACCAGTTAGAAGATTGTGCTGGTATCCAGGAGCAAAGTTTGGTTGTGCTGAGGCTGTGCAGGAACCTGTCCCTGTGTCAGAATGTTCACAGCCCAAGTTAGGGGAGGATCTCCTGCAGGAGAGGACAGTAAAGATCATGGTGTACAATCATCCAAAACTGTAGGAACAGTGTAGGTGGCTTATGGTTCTTCCTCCTCCAGCAGTTCCCTTCCCAGCTACTGCTCTGAACCTTGCAATTCTTGCAGGATTTTTCCTCTCAGAATGGTATCATTGCTTTTTGAATCCATGTGAAATCTCTCCAGTGCAGACACTGGGGGCACAAAGCAGCTCTTCAGAGACTTGGGGACAAAAGTAGAGAAGCTGAACAAGGAGACAAAGGTGTGATTTTCAGCCTGTGGAAGAACTTGTCAAGGAAGCAATGGAAACTGAAATTCTTTCACCTGCAATGGATAAAGCACCAGTGGTCAGGGATCCAGATTTGTGTCTGCACAGGCTGTAGTTGCACCAGGGGTTAGCTGCAGATATTCATCCTTGCACATAGGTAGTTAAGTGCCTGTCTGCCTAAATAATTGACTTCCAACAGACAGGCTTTAAGAACACTACTGACTTCCAGTGCACAAACAATTGTTGAAAATGCAGATATCTTCCTTTTTAAAATAAGACCATATAAAAAGAAAAATACTATTTTTCCAGTTTTTGGAGCACAAGTAATTTGAGTTTTCACAATATCAGGTGTGTTGTAGTCATAGGTCAGGGTTAGTAGCCTTGAATTGGCTGGCTTGGAGGTGCTGGCAGCCTCCTTATTTCCCTGATGAAGGTTTTCTGCTCCCAGTGCACCCAACCTTTGTCACAATGGATTGGAGAAGCTTAGGACTGAGTTTAGGGAGACTAAAAGAGAAGTTAAATAGGAGAGGCTGTAATTAAAGCAACACAACTCAGGGTCCATCTGGGCTTGGCTAACTACTGCAGAACTTGTTAAATCTCTGCTGAGGGAGACAGTAAGCAGTGTTTTGTCAGCTGCTCAGGAATGCAGAGAGCACTCGAGAGAGGCTTTGGAAGAGAGGAGCTGCCATCCTGTACCAGCTGAAACAGCACTGAGCCCCTTTAGTGCACACAGGTCTCTCCTGACAGGACTCTGGGATGCTCACAAGGCTCTGGCCCCATCTCTTCTGGCTGTGTCACTGGTTCTCACCTGAACCACTGCTTGCACTCAATATGGAAATTGTGTCTTGCAAATGAAGAGCTGGAAGTGCACCAGTTTCCCCTTTCCCCACAGTCAGATGCAGTGAAATTAATTCATTGATATATTGGTAGCAGAATTAGCTATTTATCCATGGTTATCCTCCTAAACTACAGCACAGACACAGTGATCATGGGGAACTTTTGCAGGCAGTGGACATACTCACACTAACCTTGTGCAGTTGGCTGAGGTGAGAGCCAGGAATTGCTGCAGGAGCCTCATGCCAGTGACAACCTTGTCACCCAGAGCATCTTCTTTTGGACCCTGGTCTTCAGGCTTTTCATTGCTGACCATATATCTCAGAATTAGTTCTAGATTTTCAGCCTTATGATGTGATGATAAGCCAGATTAAAAGTGAACAGACTGGATAAAGGTTTTTTAAATTCCTAAGGGAAGCCACAGTAAGCATAGGTGTGCTCAGCTGGAACCCTGTGTCCTTGCCATGGCAGCTCACAGGCTTTCCCATGTAAATAGATCATTTACAGGATCTCAGGTGGTGAACTTCCCACTCCTCCTGGCACAGCTCCAGGCTCATGTGTTACTCTCCAAAAAAGCAGCAGCCCTCCAAGTGAGGGGTCCTTTTCTTGGAAGGTCCAAGTGCAGAAAACTTAAGAGTCAGCTCTTGCCAGTGCCCTGGTTAAGAGCCCTCAGGTCAGCTGAGAACCACTGGCTGAAGGCAGAATTTAAAGCAGGCTAAAGCTCTTCATCCCTCCAGCAGATCCACCTGCTGATGAACCAGCTGAAGGAGGGAAACTGCAAAGCTGATTTAAAGTCACCTTCCCCACTCTGCTCCTGCACCTGTGCTCACATGAAGTGACCTTTCTATTGACAGTTCAATTGTTTTATCATTGTCCTGTAACTATAAAGAGCACCATGTTGTCCCAGCACTCTTTTGTGCAGTAGAAGGTACCTGCATTTTGCATGAGCCACACTTCCAGTGATCCCTGCTGGGATTTGACCACACTGATCCAGTCCATTCCAGATCTCCACTGATCCTACTGAGACCTTCTAACTTGGTGATAATGTAGCACTGATTTTATCTTTCATTGCAGTTTGATTAATGTGTGCTTTTGTCAAAGTTAGTTCTGTTCACTGCCTGTTAATGAATTAACATTCATTATGTGCTGTCCCTCAGTCAGCTCAGAGGGACATCAAACCCAAAGGATCAGATTTTGCCATGCATTCTCCCTGAGAAACCCACCAGTTTTAAAACCCATAGCATCACAGTCATGCCCGTAAAAGAAATATTTATCCACTGCCATTATTCATTATTTTAGTATGTGATGAAAAGAAACATGACTGGTCTGAAATTCCTGGCATTTTATGAAGGGTAGCTGTAGCTTCAGTGTACTTGCCATGGTGGAAGAATTTGCAATTATTTCCAAGAAGGAAAAAAAGAATTGCTAAATTTAACAAATGCAAGTCCTTCATAAATAAGATAAGGTAGCACAGCAATGATATCCTCTGGGCTTTACATGATGTTTAATTACTGGACAGCTGGAGGGATTAATGCTTGTGCATTATGCTGTGCCTCTCAGAAATTAAACATGTACAGCTGCCACTTTATCACTGCTTAAAGTATTAGAGCTCCTTCAAAAGCAGTAGTAATTTGCAGAAAAATCCCCATTGTTATTTAGGAAAAATCTCAGCCCATAATCATATTTGTCCTGAGTTCCTTCAGAACAAAATGGCAAGAAGGAAAAGAGATTGGGAGTTACTTTTAATTGCATGCTGACAGGAAAAGTGAAGGTAGCTGCATTTGTAATACATTGGATGCTTGTTGTAATTGAACATAATTAAACAGTGTGTGAACTTAGGTTAAGGTAAGACAGTCGCGGTGTAAATCCAGCATTAAGCCCCAAAGCCTTGCCCCAAGCTGTGCCAGGGCTCTACCTGCAGAGCATGGGGGCTCAATGGCTTTACCTTCCCTGCTGCTGGCTCTTGAGCTGAGGTTATAAAGGAGGATGGGTGGCACATCTGCAAATGGAGCTTCCAGCACCGAGTGGGGCTTTGGGGGTGGCCCTGTGCTGATCCTCCTCTCAGAGAAATTGTCCCTATCAGTGTTCCATGAATAATTTATTCTCTAAAGCAGAGTGGAAAACACAATGAAAGCACAAGCTGAAAACAAGACAATGCAACAGTGGTACTCCTGCAGTGTTGCTGTGGAGGAGCAAGAGGGATGAGCACATTCCCACCCCCACACAGACACATCCTTCACTCCCCAAGGGATCATTGTTCACAGGGGGCTGGGAGAGGGCTCTGAAACAGCTGCTTTTATACAAAGATTTGTGGGTAATTAAAACTAAAGCTTAATAATAGTGCTGGACTGCAGGATACCTGTGCACACCCACACAAGCTTTGTCCTGGTGCTCTTTCTGCACTTCAGCTGGAGACATTGGCTCTGATTCTTCTTTCTAATCTCACATCATACTGGCAGAGGAGCAAGAATTGGCCTGTAATTATGTTTATCTTTTGGGTAGTCTGTCTTTCAACAGTTAGAGCTCCTAGAGTTGAAACAATCAAGGAATTACATCTCTTATTGCCAAATACATTTGTATTTCATGTCCCTGAAGTGCTTTCTTCACAAGAGTGCAGCTCTAATTTTGAGCCTATTCATCCAAAAAGCAAGAATCTGTTTAGTTTTATTCAGGGAAATCTTGGCAATGATGATGCTATGATGGCAGATATGTGGGTAGGAGTTGCATCCTGCAGTGGCCACCAGTACATATGTGTTACACTAATTAACAGTTCTGCTTCCTGAGCATATGATCTGAAGGCTAAATCAAAATCAGTAGCCTGAACTCAGCACAGTCCTACGCAGGAGAGGACCATGTCATGTTTGATGCAAGAGGGAAAAAAAAAAGTTGGTTTATGAGTCATATTAACAGATAAAACTAATCTGGAAGTCTAATCCTAGTGGCTGGAATATTCTTTTCATAAAGGATGATATAAAGGTTGGATTAACTTTGCTTTTACATTGCAAAGAAATTTGTTCATTAGATAAAATGTAATGAGAAAGGTTTAGTTCACAATGAACACCAGTTCATTACCCTTCTTTGTTCCAATAACTTTAAAATAATTGCTCGTGTTGAGCATGTGAGTCCTCATCTCAGCCCAAATCCAGGAAAATGCTGATTTCTATTCCCAAATCATAGAAACTGCAAGGCAAATCCTACTGCCATGGAAATCTCATTGCTGTTAATGTGAGCACAGTCAGCACACGACCCTTACAGGTTTAATTGCAGTGAGTGTCACTCAGTGATTAAATTTTCATTTGAGTAGAAAATCTAATCCTGTTTTTTGAGAAATGATTGCCATTCTTTGCTGGAATTGTGGGTACATAGGTACATTGCCTACATCACATAATAGCTGTGCCCCCTAATTATCACATAACTGCAAACAGTCAGGGGCAGTCAGGGGCTGGTTGTTTCCTGAGCAGTCTGTCAGTCTCTCCCCCTCCCAAAATCACCACAGGGGTCTTGTGTTTATGGACTTGGTCATTATAGGATGTGCTGATATTCATAACCTTAGATGGGGCTACACCAAATTCTGCCAATTCCCTTGTTGCATCCTCAGTGCTTCTGTTTTCAGGTACTTCTCCCTTCAGATCAGTTTATGTCTTGCAAACCATTTTATTTCAAAAGCATCTTTTAATTGTTATTGAACCTACATTCAAGCTGACTTTGGATCACTGTGAGACATGGCTGGGTAAACTGGGGAGTTGAGAAGCAAAGCTCTCAGCCTTGCCTGCTTTGTCTGTGCTCCAGAAGAGTTAATAGTGCATGTTCCAAATGCAGTGGATGTTTAACAGTGAAGCAAACTGCAATAAGCAATATCTGCTCTTACAGACAGTTCCCATCAAGCAAAATAAATTAGTGGAAATGGAAATTCTATGGGGCACTGACCCCACTGCTTGCAATGTGAGCTCTGCTTTGTCCCTCACTGCTCAGGTGAGTTCAAACCTGTGAGTCAGCAACCTCCAGGACTCCCTGCTTAGTTCTGGCAGCAACTTATAAATTACTTGACTGATTCTGGGGAAATGGCTCAGCTTTCCCACTGGTTAAACTGGAACTATCCCTGTGCTTGGAATGGGTAAGGGTAAAGAGAAAGTGGCAGGCCAGTGACATTGCTGTGGAGCCGTGGGCTGGAGTTCCTTCCTTTCCCTCATTTCCCACGAATAAACCCAATTGTGCTGTCATTTGCCAATGTGATTGGAGTGTAGCCTTTAGGATTCTGATGAAGTCTCTCCTGAGCTGGACACAAAGAAAACAGTGGGGAAAACAGGCAGGTCGTGTCTCTGTCAGCAGATGAGCAGGGAGTGGGAATCTGCCCAGTGGGTGGAAGGTGACATCCATGGATTGGCTTTTCCTGGCAAAGTGTCTGATTTAAACTGCACAATACCAAAATTAAATCGTGGCTGTGCAGAAAAGGCCGTGCACAGAAATTCTGTGCAGAAAATTCACAACCACAGGGAGTCCTGCTGAATCCAAGAGGTCTGTGTGTGCAGTAATGTGGGATTTGTGTGCACTGTCCCGGGATTAAGCCCTGCTCAGGAATGCCCTGCTCAGGAATGCCCTGTTCTGCTTGCTGAACCTTCATATAGTCCTCAGAAATACAGAATTTTATGTGATAACATTAGAGCAGATGTTAGTTTAATGGCTGTTATCTGATGTTTCTAAGGGATTTGCCAAATTGGTATAATTTGTAAAATTGCCATTTTAATAAGCAAGGCAATAGGCGTGAGCTTGTCCTGTACAGGCTCCAATTTTCAAAGTCAGGAAAGAAATTCACCAGACACTTCACAGCACATTTGTTTTCCAGTTAAATTTTGTCTGGTACTGAACATCTCCAGTCTGATTCAGCTGATTATATTCCAGTCAGAATATAAAAGAGTAATAATAATGTCTTTATCCTCATGAATCCCTGTGGGGTGTCTTGGATGGTCACAAAAGCAGGACAGTATTAATCTTTGGTATTCTGATCATCCATTTTTGTCTTTCAAGCTGCTTTATTTTACCCTTAAACCCTCTACACTGGATTCACTTGTTCTTATTTTGAGGTAATTTTCAGTCATTTAGCCAGAAGAACATCTGATAAACTTCCTAACCCTTTCCTGGTTTGAAGGAAAATTGAGGAGACTGCAGGTAGGAGTTGTAATCTTATTGGACATACATAAAATTAATGACAGAGTGCAGAGTGTGCATAACTTTGTATATAAACTGCTTCTCTCTGTAAATTGGGGGTCATAATTAATTCTATTTCCAGATAATTAAACCACTTGGAATGAATATATGTATCTCAGGAAATACATTCTAAATCACCAAATACATTTTTGAACCAACTATTATTTGTCAGCAGGGGCTTTGGCATCTGGTTGCTGGGTTATAATTAACTAATACTATGCAAATAGTGCTGCAGAGAATGGGAAAATGACTGATTTGTGTTTGAGGGCAGCGTGTGACAAAGGCAGGCAGCACATGCAAATATTCATTTGCAGGAGTGCGTGAGATGGCTCCTCAGCTCCATTAGTGCCTGGAACAATATCAGGAATTACTATTCCTGCTGCAGCCTCCATCTAGATGGGCTTTTCGGTATCAATCACCATGGCAACAACCACTGGTGGGAGTGAGGCTGCAATTCCGCTGCATTATTCCCTCCATGGGAGGCCTGTCATTTTTTCAGAGCAATGAGCTTCAAGGTCATCTTCATTTACCTCCATCTCTTTTGCTGTCCTTCCTGGAGGGCAGCTTTCCATGGGAAACTTGTCCTTCCAGGCACGAATCCGTGCTTTAAAGACTGGCATTTGACAGAAGATCTGTATGAAATATTCAGGTATCTGGTAAGCAATTGACTGCAGGCAAAATAAATAATTTAGACAGAATTAAACCTGAAAATAAATACTAGTTAAGCAAAACCAACATGCTGACAGTGCTGGTAACTGGGACTTCCAACATAATCTACCTTGTCTGCCCTCTGTGACCTCCTCATCCATGGCCCAGCTCAGAGATTGGCTCCTGTGGGCTGGGGGAGCTGGGCTTGCATTTGGGACACAAAGCATGGGCAGATGGAGCTCAGGAATTCCACCCCTCAGCCCTGCAGAACTCAAGTCCTAAATCTCAGAGTTTGGGAGAGTTTCTCAAGTCCAGCAGCCTCCCCTGCCAGTGTAGAAGCAGCCATGGATCAGCAGCAGATCTCTCCCTCCCTGATGCAAATGTTGGTATGCACAAATCATCCTTTGCCTGCTTTAGAAGATCCATTATCAGATTTAAACAAACATAAATTTTCAGATGCATTTTTAAAGTTGCTTTGGGGACAGTGTCAGAAAAATACAGTGTAATAATTCATCTTATCTTGTCTTCAGCATCAGTGGATAATTGCTGCTATCCACTTTACCACAAATTTTACCAAATAATTATCATTATTTAAGCCATTCATGTAATTTCAAGTGGAAATGGCTCTTTTGGAGGAGAGATGAATTAAATACCTGAGTCTTACTGAAAAGCTATAAAATCTTTAATAAGAGATTAGCAATGACAGCAGTTATAGTCCATTGTACATAATTCTCAGCTCTGGGTAATGATGGACATACCATTTATTTCATTTTTTCAATTTTATCTAGATTTGAGGATCCATGCTTGGTAGAGTTGTCCATTGTAGAAATATTATGTACAAATATACATCTCTTTGAAATAACAATTTTTTTATGAGCACTCTGTGTTTTTAGAGAATTCTACATCTTGAGAGTATTCTGCTTTTTTTCTAAAAGCACTTAAAAAGCATGTGGCAGAATTATCTGAATTTTTTGGTGCCATGCCTGAGCTAAGAGTGTCCCTGCTGCACCAGACTCTCAGTAAAGCCTCTGGCTAAATCCTGGCTCTGGGCAGTAGAGAACCAGCCAGCACTGAAACACTAACTCCACAACTGCAATCTCTCTGATCTTCTGTTATTTTATTATTTTTAACTTCCTCTGTCCCGAGGCTGCTTCTGCTCTGCTCTCCTCAAGAGAAGTGACAAGAGTGCAGCTGCAGGCTGTGAGGCAAAATCTGTGACAGTTGTGCTCTACAGAGTGGCACACAGCACAGGGCAAACACTAATGCAGAATACCTCTGGTATATTTTGTCTATAGGCAAAATCACCTCTACATAATCATTTATGTGTGATATTTTATTTCCTGAAACTGTGAAGAACCTTTTAACATTACAGTGCTCTACAGTAAACTGCTGTTAGAGTTATGCTTTGAAGACTGATGGTTAAACACATCTTTACAAACATTTCCAAGATTTCTACTGGGATCACTCATGTTTGAAGTAGGTTTTGCACCTTAGAGTACAAAATTTATTAATTTCTTCTGTGCTAAAGAAAGCAAATTATTATTTGATTCCTTGGTCTTAAGTGAATCAGCCTACAATAGGATAGGCAGCAAATTTGGAGAATGCAAACAAATTGCTCAAGTCAAAAAACACCCCAGTGATCATTTAATTACTGCTGGCACGTTTTCTACTGAAATGCTCTGGAGGCAAGGAAATACTGTAGTGATGAGACTGCGAGCTACCCTGGCAGATTGATGGAAGGGGGTGTGAAGTAAGCTGTCCCTAGGGCTTTGCTGCCCGGTGCCCACCTCTGCAGGTGCTGGGTGAGGTGACTGTGGGGTTCTTTATGGGGCTCTCGGCGGCGCCTCTGCCCTGGCACAGCTCAGCTGCAGCCCCAGCCTGACCCTGCCCTGCCCTGAGGGTCTCAGCTGGCAGCCAGGGAGGATGAGGGAAGGGCAGGGGTCTTGGGGCACTCTCTGCCCTGCCGTGGCAGCAGCAGGGCACGGGAGGGGTGGATGAGTGTGACTGGTGTGACCCACAAGGAACTGCTCGATCCCGAGAGGGGAGTTACCAACAGCCAACCTGCTCTGCTTGCTCGTGTGGAGAGAGCTTGTAGTCTCTGGTGCTGGCATCACACCGAACTTAATTTTTAAAAAGAAATAAAATAATCATGACCGTGCAATTTTCTAGCTAGCAATTCTTAGGCTTCACTGAGGAAGTCCTCATGAGAGGTTACAAAAGCTGAACTGCTTCTGCTTCCTGGCTGTGATTAACAGTAATTTTATATCTGTACTGGGATTTCTGGGTGCAAAGGAGGAGCTTTTGTGCAAACTTCCATTGTTTGTATCCCACTCCTATGTTTATCAGTCGCTAATTTGCCAATGCAGCAAATTTCTGAAGGGAAACATGTACAAACAGGAGGAGGGGTGGAGGTGGGACCAGGAAAACAACGAGGGGAAAAAGAGGGGCTCATTACAGTCGGTGGAAAGGAAATTTATGCACATTTGGAATGTGCAAATCATTACAATCTTGCCCAAACACTAAGGATCAAAGAACTATGCAAGATTTTGCTCTCTGATCTGTTTCTGAGAT
Organism: Molothrus aeneus; assembly: GCF_037042795.1. NCBI lineage: Eukaryota > Metazoa > Chordata > Aves > Passeriformes > Icteridae > Molothrus > Molothrus aeneus. Next base: position 5,706,378 of record NC_089654.1, read on the forward strand.
TCATCAAAATAATGCCAGAAAAGCAATTTCTTCTTCTCAGCCTTTATCTGTTACAGAAGCTGTACATAGCCATAGAAATATTCCTGTTTTCCCACTACCATTTTAAAATGGATGGTAAGATGCTAACTGTTACCTTGAATTTCCACTTTATGGAGGAATGTTGCATATGCAGTTCTGTGTAATGGCTCCTCTGAAGACAGTGTGAAGTTATATAGCTGTGTACTCATCAGCAGGGCTAATAGATGATTTCTAGTCATGGGGTAAGGATAGAGAAATCTGCTGGATGGAGATAAAGAGCAGAATTTGGGTGATATTTAGAGCATTTTAATGGTCTCAAGTTTGCCATGAAAAAGAGGAAGCTTTTTAGATGCTTCTCCACCAGACTGTGCTTGTATTTCAGGTCCTTATGAGAAGGATTTGCCTCCTAGTATTAGTTCCTTCTGTTTGGAGAGAAGAAGCTGTGGCTGTTCCAAGGGACAGGCGCCTGTTGAGGGCATCTCAGTATCTAAAATCCTCTACCAAGTGCAGAAGGAGCCGAGCAGCTCCTTTGGTGCCTTGCTCTGTTGCATTCCATGATTGGTGCCAAGTGGGGCAGCTGAGATTCTCTAACACTTCTCCCTTCTGGAGAGAGCCTGGGTCCTGGCCAGTGCATGGCAGCATTGCAGCAAGGAAGGCAATCCTCTTTCTCCTCTAGTTAGGTGGATTGCTGTGCTCTAACATCTGGAAAACCTGGGGCTAAACCAGAGCCCAGGGCAGGAGGGGAGAGGTGTGTGTATATATATAAATGTGTGTGTGTGTATTCACATTCTGATGTAAAATGAGAGGCTGCTTAGGTTATCAGGCAGAGCCCAGCAAGTCTGCCAGACAGAATGTAATTAGGCATCTGTGCAAGTGGACATGTTCTTAAATGCTGAATAAATACAGCTTTATTCCCAGGTATAAATCAGACATAATATTGCAGTAGGATCCCACTGGGTTCCTGTCACTGGCTGAAATCTGGGATATGACAGGTCTTCTAGAGAGATTCTGCTGCTTTCCAGGTGCAATTGCCATTGCAGAGATTGGTACTATCTAAACTGTGTGGTGTAGTGTAGGGGCTCTGCAGATATGGCAGTAAGTAGCTCTGCTTCTGAAGACAAAAAAAATTCCCAAGTAAAATATTAAAAAAAATTATTGCAATTTATATGCATTTATATTTATTGTAATTTATCAAAGCCGTACTTCCCTGTAGAGGGCTGAAACTGCAGAAGAATTCTTTTGTAAGTAACTACCTCAAAGTACTTACAGAGAATTTTTTCCATGGTTTTGACTCCCCTATGCCTTGATGGCATAAAGTGACTTCGAACTGCACTTTGCTGGAGTACCTGAAAGTTTAATTTGAGCAGGCATCTCTGGTTCAGCTGTCCATTAGGCTTGCAGAGGAGAGTGCTCCACTCAGCTTCTATCTGACAAGCGCCTCATTTGTATGTTAATGTTGAGTTGTGATTTCCAGGGAAGGCATTCAGCGTGTTGTAAAGGGCCTTACTGGCAGATTGTAGCTAAATTGATGCTCGACTCACTAAATATTTACCCTACACATCCCACTTAATATGTCCAAAACCAGGCATACTGTGAAATCCTGAAACCTGATTCTGTGCTTATGAAAGTCAGGAAGCTGGTAATGTCAGCGTGGAGCCAAGCAGAGCCCGGCGCTGCCAGCACGGCCCCAGCCTCTCCCTGCAACCTTCCCATTCCCAGGCCCATTCCCGTTCTGTGCTGCTGCTCCTGCCTGGGGCTCCCCTGGCTGCTCCTCAGTGCCAGGACAGCGCTGCCCAGGCTCTCCACCCGCAGTTCCCACAGCCCTGCTGCCCCTGCTTCTCCAGGGCTGCCGTGCTCCCCAGAGGACACATCCTGACGCAGCTGAGCAGCGCTGTGGCCTCACCGGCTCCTTGCCGCGTGGTAACCACTGGAGAAATGTTTGGGGTAGGACAGCCCTGGTAATGCCTTTGTGCCTCCTGTGCCCTCAGACACCCCGAATGTGCTAAAGCTGGGCCAGTGGTGAGGGCGGGGTCGGAGACCTCCCAGCTCACCTGTTTGTTTTTATTCCCAAGCCTGTTCTCCCAACGAGTTCCAGTGCAGTAACAAGTCGTGCATCTCCATCATCTTCGTGTGCGACGGTGACAACAACTGCGGGGACGGCAGCGACGAAAGGAAGTGCTCCCCTCTGACCTGCAACCCCAACGAGTTCCAGTGCAACGACAGCGTGTGCATCCCGGAGCTGTGGGTGTGCGACAACCAGCCCGACTGCGAGGACCAGTCCGACGAGTCCATGGAGAAGTGCGGCTACGACACCAAGGCCCTGAACACGTGCGCGGCCCACGAGTTCCAGTGCGGGAACGGAGAGTGCATCCACCTCAACTGGAAGTGTGACGGGGACGAGGACTGCAAGGACAAGTCCGATGAGCAGGACTGCCGTGAGTGTCTGCAGGCAGGGCCAGGGCTCTCTGGGCGGGGGGGAAGGGCCAGGAGGCTGCTGTGGGCTCTGTTTGAAGGCAAGGCTTTGATGTCTGAGCGGCAGCTGTGCCAGACAAGGAGCTCTTGTGTCCCACATGACGTGGCTGGGTGCCCAGCCCAGCAGGGTCAGGTGTATTCCACACTCCTTTTGTGCTTTTTCCTTGAGAATCCAGAGAGGAGGTGTAAGAGCTGTTGGATGGTACTGTGCCTCAGAAGAGTTCTGTTTCACTAGAAAGACAAGGAGTGAAAAGTGGAAAAAATGTTCAAAGCCCTCAGGCTGCATGGTGGGGTCAGAGCCTGGGGGTTAGAAGCTGCTATGCTAAAGGGAATATATGATCAGCAGAAAAAAATAATTCATTTTCTGCCTCTGAAGTTGGAGTGTACTGAACAAGGCAGTCAGGAGAAGTACCTCTGAAGAATCCAGTTTGAAATGCATTTTGAGCTTAGCTTGATAAAGGCAGAGAGCTAATAAATAATGGATTTCTTTTCAGCTGGCTTTATGCATGTAACAAGCTGGTGTTGGTATGTGTGGTATTTTGAATGTTTCATCCTTTTTTAGGCACTAAACTGTTCAAGCTGGTCACTTACCTGAGGAGGGAGAGAGAAGAAAACAAGAGCAAAATGTTTTGCTAGAATATTCATATGACAAGATTGAAATTAAATATTTACATAGCTGTTTATATTTAGCAGCTCTGACATTGGGCTACCTCTGGGGAGGAAGGCATCAACCAGCTGCAAACCCAGGGATTTTTGCAGGGTATCTAAGAAAATGTATCACTTTTGCCAGCACCATCTTTTCATACCCATGAAAACACCAAGGCCAGGCTGGTGAGCAGCAGTGTGGGAGAGCCCTTCAAGGAACTGGGGATCAGATTTCTTTCCAGGTGTAAATTCAGTGGCTTCTTTAGCAAGAGAAGGATGTGGTGAATCCTAGAACCACTGTTTTCTCTGCAGGAGAGCAGAGGCATGAGCCACAGGTTACCCTGGAGCTGCTGTGCCTCTAAAATTGCCAAGGACTCTTTTAAGAGAGGCGAGAGCTGAATAGGAGAAGCCAAAGATGTTTTGTTAGGAAGAGAGCAGCTCTGGCTGCTGGGTACCAGGCTGTCAGCCTCTCCCAAGGAGGTACCCAGGCAGTGCTGCCAGGCTCTGAAGGACCACGGGGACCGTGGAGTCAGGAGACAGAGTTGGTTCCTGGCTCTGTTTCAGGAGGCCGTGCAGAAGCACAGCTGCTGGAGATGGGCACTGCTGCCTGATTGGTTTGGTGCCTGTTTTCATCCTGAGCCCTCCTGTGGGCAGTCCTGTACCTGTGTCCCCTCCAAATCAGGAGACAGTGGTAAGGGCTGTGTTACAAACAAGGGTGCAGAACTGGTGTCTGGTACAGGGGACTCCAGCAGAACTGATCTCTGTCCCACGGGATGCATTCCCTGCAGTGACAGCAACCTGAGAGGATGGCTGAGTTTGGACAGCTCAGGAGAGGGAAAGGGGAGCTCCCTTCTGTTGCCAAGTGCAGAAAGAGAGGAGCAGCTCACTGGTGGTGCTTTCTGATGAAATATCTCTTAAATTTCAATCCCTCTTCAACTTGAAATGTTTTAAGTCTTTTACTTAAAGGTCCCATTTATTTAGACACTCTGCTAGGTGAAAGGAGTGGGATTGTGCCCGTGTACCTTCCTGAGGCAGAGGGCCCACTGCTCCCCAGCTTCTTTCCTTGGTGTGACAGGCACCAGCCATGTCCAGCCTTGTCAAACTGCTGAGCAGTGGGAGCACAGCTCCAGCAGCGTCCCTGAGCTGCAGAGCAGCCTCAGCCAGCAGCACTTTCCGAGGCAGCTCCCAGGACACAGCTGGACACCGCTGCAGCACAGCACGGTGCTGACAACCAGTGGAGAAAGGGGGAAATGTGGCAGAAGTGACTTGAGAGAATTCTGAGCGGTGGAGATTCAGCACAACGAGGGTCTCTTTCCAGAAAGTCCCAGTCCCTCACAATGTGCAGTTTGTCTACCTGGGAGAAACAAGGATGTGAGCTGATTCTGCTGCCTTCAGTCCTGTGGATTGGGAAACAGAGGGATTCCAAGCCCCATTGTTTTAGCCGCTCTGCACACAGTGCCTGGTTCTGGTGGCAGCCCAGTGCCACAGCAGTGTGTGAGCCCACGGCCATTCACACTGCATGGATGGGGTTCTCTGAGGCAGCAACCACGAGAGGCCTTGCAGCACTGAGTGCACATCAGTGCAGCTGATGTGTTGGCTGGGTCAGAGCCAAAATTCACGTGGCTTCCCCCTCCTAAATGCAGCTGTTGCTGGGGTGCACCTGCCTGCAGGAAGGGACATTTGGGAGCTCTTGAAACTCAGCCTCACTGCTCATCTGTTGGACTGAGGAGTTTAGGGACCTTTCTGATTATTTTCCTCTGCAGAAATTCTCTGTTTGAGATCAGAATCATGGGACATGCAGAGAGTTACAGGTGTGTGACACAGCTCTGTCCCCTTAGCAACAAGGATGGCACATGGGCCCCTTGGCTGGACTTGATTAAAACTGCAGATCCCACCACTACATCTTCTCTTGCAAATGGGGATCATATGGGGTTTGTGCAGTATAAACAGAGGGATGGGAACTAATGCTTTAAAAAGAAGTCATGAGGCCATCAACCATCATTTGTTATAAACATTTTGGATTGGTAAATGAGTAGAGTAGAAATGAAGGGTGACAATTGGTGAACAGGTTTTGGCAGCAAGACAGCAAATAAATGGGAAGGAATGAGTCATTTCAGGAAAGCTGTGTGAGAACATTGGGTGGCTGGGGTTTTTTCCATAGCATATATATTCAAATATGTATATATGTATATTTATAAAATGAACATTAGGTTAGATTTATTAGTCTCCAAATCTGGAATGGTGATATTTTAAAATGTCCTTTGCAACTTTCATTAAGGCATCCAGGAGGGAGAATAAATAATGCTTACAACTGACAGCAAGAAAACAGACCCCTTGAGACCTGACCTCACACTTTCCTGCCTCTGTCTCCCCATCTATAAAATGGGATCTTGATGCATTTTGCAAATGTTGGGATTTTCTTTTTTGGGAAGGAAGGAAAAAAAAAAACAAACAAACCAGAAACCAGAAGAAACTGAGGCTCAGGTTTGGAGTCTGGAATAGATCTGCTGAATTTGAGTGATGCAGCTTTGTGCCCAGGATGTGTAAATGGGAAGTGTGTCTCTTTGAGGAGGCCTGTTAATTTAGCAGGACTTGGTAATTAGTTTTGTATTTGATTTGCTGAGGAGATGGCTGTAAAACTACTGAGATTTCACTGATTTAAACCTTCCAAATTAGGCACAGCAATTTTCTGAATATCTTGTGCAAATAAACAGCACAGCTTTTCCCTCTTCTTGAGTTACTGCTTTTCCTTGGGAATGGCCTTAATGGGAACCTGCTGTCAGCTCTGCCAGTGGGGCTGAGATGGGTTCGTGCCTCCACTTCAGGATAATTTGGAATTCTCCTGTAAAATGCAGCAAAAATTAGAAATGCCATACAGTGCCTTTGTAATCTGTAAGAGCCGTTTTTGTATCTGCCTTTTTAGATGTCTGTTAAGCTGCTCCTCAAAGGTCTGAACTTCCACAGCTCTGGTGGAGTGAGAACTGAGCCAGGAAGCCCAGCCTGGTCTCCAAACTTCTGTCTCTTCTTGAAGCAAAGCTTTGTGCAGTGGAGTACAGGCCCACATCTGTGTTTTGCAGTCTCTGTAGCAACTGAGCTAAGAATTGTGCTGTCATTTTTCTCTCAGTCTTGTGGTGCTTCTGCAACATTGTCTTTGCAATTCCTACAAAATTCTGCTTAATTTTAATTTGTTTTAGGATGAGAACCCTTTTTGTTCTTAGCATTTAGCTATAATTACTTTTTAGAAGAGCTTTGAAGATTACAATTGAAGACAATTACAGGTTTTATAGCAGCTGTCTTCCAAATCTGTAGCTGTTGTCACACAGATTTACTTGATGAACTGGAGACCTTTTTCTGCTTCAGAAAAGACAAAACCCCATTGGCTTTAATTACATGTTACACTTTTGTGAGGGGGTATTTTGTATATAAATACACTAATATTTATAGTCAGAAATAGAGGACCATCCTATCCTACCTCCACACCTAGAAGCTGCTATAGAAAAGGTGAAGCAAACTGGTTTTCAAGTTAGGGGTGAAGACAAGAAATAATTGTGGCAAAGGAATTTCCAGTGAGACAACTGAAAAGCTTTGCAGTGGCCAAGGTTTAGCCTGGCAGAAGTCAGGGTTTCCTGTGGAGGAGGGAGGATGCTTTCTCCATGGTCAGGGCTTCCAGACCTGTGCTCTGTGAGCATTATTTCTTTCCCTCCTTCATTTTTCTGCATTTGGTAGAGCAGCAGATCCCATGTGCTTAGTTTGGAGCTGCTGTCCCAGATGTCCCACTGAGGTTTCCCATTCCTGTGCCTGGGTTTATTAGCTGGAATGTGGCAGCACAGCTGGTCCCATAACTGTGCTTATTGCTTGGGATTTTTTTCTCACTTTGCAGCTTTTTATGAATATAGTGCATATGGCTTTCCTCTCCAAGGAGCAGTGCTATTTCCAAACTTTCCTCATGTGAATACTGTGTATTTCTAATGACAAGGTTTCTCCTTTCCCCCTCCAGCCCTGCAGTTGTGGCTTTTCCTGTCTCTGGTGCCTTTTGCTGGCTGAAGATGGACTAGAACTAGTCCAGTGAAGCAGTCATGAACCTGGATCCTGCATCCTGTGGGATGCAATCACCAATAATGTGGAGTCTTTGTGCAACTGATACTTTATGGGGTTGATGCTGGCTCACTTCATGTCTGCAGCTCTTCCTGGGTTATCTGAAATTACTCATTTTTATATTAGAACCAGTTTGTCAAATTGTCCAGGGCAGTCTGCAGACAGCTCTCACCTCCTATGTAGTAACAGCAGTGCTGGCCTCCCCCCAGTGCTCAGAAGCAGTGATTTTCTGTCAGCCCACACCAGGATACAATCATGTGATGGAAAGGCTGGAATCAGGAACTCTCCAGGGTGTGCTGCCTTAATAGGATTTTAAGAACACATCTGATGGGCCCCTCAGAAGGAAGCTGCAAAACATGTCCAGGAATGAGGAGCCTGTTTTGCCAGGCTGCCTGAACCCTGTGTCAGCACAAGGCTGGTCCCAGCTAGGGGGGTCTCTCATTCATCGTCATTTGGGAAGGGATATATGACTGCTTTTAGCATGGTCTGTGCAGGAGTCTGGTTTATATTTTTCCCCAACTTTGCAGTTTATCAGATCTGGTTTGAGTCTGTTATAATCTGACCTGGACAAATGAATTTTAGGCATGGAAACTGGGCTGATATTGTGGAGGTGTTTAGGGCTGGAAAGAAACATTGCAGTGCAGTGGAGCTCTTCTGCCTTCCAGTGGGCTGTTGGCTCATGGGCATTTGGTAACCTGATGATTGTGTCTCATTGCTGCCTTCATCCCTGCTGTGACCACACTGCTTTGGCAGAGTCACTGCAAGACTCTTGCTTGGGCCTTAGCCCAAACATGTTTTGAAATGTATCTGAAATGCAATTTTTCTGAGGAAGGAGAGCTGAGGAGTAGTCACCTTTGCCTACCCAGTGTCACTGTACACTCCCAGCTGGGAAGCAGCCTGGCCTCACACAGACTGCAGCCCCAGAGCTGCCCCACTGCTGGGAATTTTGCTGCCTGCTTGCTTTGTTCTGTGTCACCTGAGAAACTTCACTGCCAGCACTGGGTCTGTTTTGCCTGGGTGTCCTCAAATGGGCTTTGATGTTGTTTTCCCAAGGATGTAGAAGGTGGTCTAGGACAGCAGAGAGGCACAGGAGGACAGTGGCTGAGGCAGCTGCTGCCTCTGTTGCTTTGGTGGGATCAGCTGATACTCTGACATTTGCTGATGCAGGATGCAACCCAGCAGTGTCAGAGGGACATGGCTGATGGGTACCACACAAATGACTGAGTTCTGTGTGCCTGATGCTGGAATGTGTTGTCTTAAAGCTCTGGTGACCTGCCAGCCAGATGAATTTCAGTGTGGTGATGGGACCTGCATCCATGGAGCAAAGCAGTGTGATAAGGTGCACGACTGTCCTGACAACAGCGACGAGGCCGGCTGTGTCCAAGGTGGGTACGGGTGCTCCTCGTACTCCATGGGGTAAATCTGCCAGGGCTGGTGGCCTCTGGAAAGGGAAGAGGCCTGTGCTGCTCCTCTGGGCCATGTCAAGCTGCTTCCTGTACAGTTTTAAGCCATTTTTGCAGTGGGATTGCTTGGGAGAGATGATTGTGCTGACCAGGCAGATTGCATGACTTGAAAAGTTCTTTGCATGAGGCTTAGGCTCAATGTTCATTTGCTTAATCCCATCCCATTTCTGCTAATGATGCCCTCCTGAGCTTTATGTCAGCCAGTTTGTTGTCATGAGCCTCATCTAACTTAGATGCTTTCCTCTCTTGCCCAACATGACAGAGTCAGCATGTGAAAGTCCCAGCAAGTTTCAGTGTAAGAGTGGAGAGTGCATTGACGGAGGCAAAGTGTGCGATTCACATAGAGACTGCAGGGACTGGTCTGACGAGCCTCTGAAAGAATGTGGTACAGTACTTGCCTTCTACGTGTTGCTCCTGTTGTAACTGCTTCCCCTCTTCTCCATCTGCTGCTCACAGCTTTGAGTGTAACCACATGTAGCTGCTAATGCTATTTCTCACTCTGCTCCTCTTTCCTTGCCTTTATTCTCTCATCACCCTTCATATGAATATAATTAGTAGCTTAGTCTGATCATCTGTAACTTTGAACTGTGCCCTTCTCCACTCAATTTTTATTCTTGGAGGGATGTATGAACTGAGCACGGGACTAGGAATGAGGAATTCCCCCTCTCCCCAAATACTGGTGTCCTCCACAACACACACCAGTTTATTTAGCCTCATTGCCTAAATTATCTTTGAATTCTAAGATGATGATAACACCATAAAAATACAGCATTGGGAACATGCTTTGAAGGTGAAAACATGTAGAGTGGCAGCAACCCCTGAGAGAAGACTTCAGCCGTTTCTGGGTTGTACATGTTGCTGCTGCTTCCCTCAGCAATGACAGCAATGACAGCAGGCTGCTCTCTGCAGCGTCCTGCCAGCTCTGGGCTGTGGGAATGCCAGGACACTCGGGGCTGCTGGAGCCAGGGGAACAGAGCTGAGGGCACAGAGCTGTGCCCTTCTCCATAGGACAGCCCTCTCTTGCCTTTCCCACCAGAATTTGTGGGCACCAGCCCCAATTTGCAGCATCACTCGAACACATTTGTTGTTTTCCCCAGTGCAGAGATGTCTCCAACAGGCATCTCCTTCCATGACATCATGGAGCTCAGTGGCTGCCCCTTAAATAACTCCTGTTCAGGAAGAACTGTCAGTCTGTCCCTGTTTTAGACAAGGAAGAGTGTGTGCATGCCTAGTGAAGATGCTCCTACCTCATGCTTCCAGTGTGCCCTTGCTTTCTCCCACTAATCCACATCTCCCTGTTTCTCTGAGTGGGTGTTGCAGTGTCTGTCTGTGGAGGTCTCCCAGCAAAGCTGGCAGCCCAGTTTGTCAGAGGAGACCACTGCTCAACCCAGTGGTCAAGGTGCCATGATTGTGCAGCCCTGGGCTGGCAGTGAGGGGTTGTCTGAGTTGGGAAGCAGAGAAGAGCCCCCAGGGGAAGGTGTTTCTCGAAGGGCACAGTGCTGTGGGTTGCTGTGACTGTGATACCCACACACAGGTCATCCCCACAGGAGGCAGAGGTGCAGGACACACTGCCCAGCTCAGTGTGTCTGTCTGGCCATGCTAAACTCTGCAGTGCCCTCTGAGAGTCCCCCAGAAAAGCACTGCAGAAGGCAGGACAGCACTTGGCTATTTTAGTCAGGGAAACTTGCTCCATTAATTATGTGTTGATATCTCTGTATGTCCCTGCTAGGAAGGTGAAAGCATCCCAGAGCTGGGTTGGATTCCTTCTGGCATGGTATTTTCCCTGTCTTACTGACTGAATTGGGCTGTGGTTGTTTCCATTTTCTTCCAAGAGCAATGGTTTATTGGCTCTGCTGTGCTGCTCACCTGCAGTGTGCAAGGAAGCAAGAAGTAAAAGATAAATAAAAATTTGCCTTTAAATTGCATTATAGACTGGAGCAAATCAGTTTTCCTTGTTCTGGTGAGTCCACTATCCCTGAAATCCCACAGCTCCTGTTCAGCAGTCTTCCTTAAGGAGCGAACTTTCTCTTCACCTTTTGTAGGTCAATTACAACAAGAAGAAATGTTTTCTCTGACAGGAGACCAGCTTTTCCCAACCTCTCATTCAGTTCTACTTTTAAGAATCCATTTATTCTGTTTTTCATTTCAGCACTTGAGAGCAGGATCAGGCAGGTGGCCTTGGATTGGAAAAGGCCTCACGAGAGGATGGGAGCTGCTGCTTTGTAAATTATACACTGGGGGTGCCAGCAAAGACTGTTGTGGGGGACGTGTTTGTGGGAGGACTGTATCTCAGTGCTAATGGAGTATCTCTGACAGACTGCACTTCAGTGTTTTCTGGAATTTTTCACATACATCATTCCTTGGAGCTAGATGGGAAAATAGTAGAGTATTTCAAAACAGCTGGCCCCTGGGAGATGAGAGTCCCCCAGCATGAATTATTAAAGCTCAGAGAGACTGTTCAGAAAAGTCAACATGAACCAGCACGTGGGGAAGGAGGAGTATGCTGGTGAGGGCCCTTAGGTCCCTTGGAAGTTTCTCACATGTGGCAAAAAAGCTCAAAGCAGCAGCTCTCTGAAGGGATGAGATGCAGAGACTCACATACGCTGTATCCCCAGGGCTCCCCATTCATTCAGCCACCAGCTTTGAGTCCAAATGATCCCCCAGCGCTGGTTTGGAATAATAAAGAGCAAGAAAGTGATACAGTGGAGGCTTCCTATCTCTGAAGGCACTCGTGCTCTATAGGGCCTGCACCAAAACTGATAGAAATGGGAAAATGTCTGAGGAAATCTCTTAATTTTACTCAATCTCACAAGTAAAAGCCCCCGTTTGTCATAGGTGATCTGTGTATCCCCTGCAGGTGTTAATGAATGCTCGATGAACAACGGTGGCTGCTCACACATATGCAAAGACTTGAAGATTGGTTACGAGTGCGAATGCCCGCCTGGATACAAGCTTCTGGATAAAAAAACGTGTGGAGGTAATTGACATGCAAACAGCAGTCCCTTGTGTTTCACCATAGAGAGACGTGATTATATTCACTTGAGCATTGCTCCATCACAGATGGTTTGATTTCAAGTTATTGATGGGTTTCAAACACTCCTTTCAGACATAGATGAATGTGAGAATCCAGACGCTTGTAGCCAGATCTGCATTAATTACAAGGGTGACTACAAATGTGAGTGCTACGAAGGATACGAGATGGACACCCTGTCCAAGAACTGCAAAGCTGTAGGTAAGACAGCGCCACAGGCACGGAAACTCTGCTTGCTCAACAGCGCAGCTCCGCTAAGAAAACATGCTCACAGGCTGAGGCAGGGGAACAGAAACAAAAGGAAACAGGCAAATCAAGCAAAGACATCTCACTGTGAGCAGCACAGAGCTGCTGCAGCAATAGCAGATGCGTCTCTAGGCAAGAACTACTGATCATGCAGATCAGAATATTTTAACAGTGTACAGAGCAAGATTGCAGTCACTGCTTGGCTGTTTGAAGCTGAAACTAGAAAAGAAAGTCTCTTGACAGGTGTTATTGAAAACAGTGCAGCAAAAACATTTTGTGGTAGTAGTATTGAAAGAAAGAAAACATCCTGATTAAAACAGGGTATCTGAGCCAGCCCTCCACCCTCCCAGCTGTAAGTCACCAAAATCTGGCCCAGGATTTTGTGCTGAAATGAACGGAGGATGAGGCCATTCCCCAGAGGCTGTCCAAGTGCCAGTGTGTGTCCAGGGACCACAGGGGTGCCTGCCTGTGACAGCTGTGCCTCTGGAGCAAGTTTCCTCTTGCTTCCAGTGTGGTGTAAAGCTTTGGTACAAACACAGCTATCAGTGACTGATAATTCCATTGTTGTTTGAGAAATGAAAGCTGAATCCAGCCCTTGGGACAGCTGCTGAAGTGACAAATGTGCTGATTTTCTGTGGTAGGCAAGAGCCCGTACCTGATCTTCACCAATCGCCACGAGGTCCGTAAAATAGACCTGGTGAAAAGGGACTATTCCCGGATCATTCCCATGCTGAAGAACGTGGTGGCACTGGATGTGGAGGTGTCAACCAACAGAATATATTGGTGTGACTTGTTCTACCGAAAAATCTACAGGTAAGGGCAAGAGAGGATGTGTGTGCTGGTCCCTTGCCAAAGCTGCATTCCACCTGTATCCCCTAAAGCAGTCCAGAGAACAGTGCAGGGTGCAGGGCACCTGAGGCTTTTCTGCCCTGACAGGATAACCTGTTGTGGCCCACACTTGGTAATCTTTTTTGGGAATTGATAAAGACATCAGAGGCTTGTGCAGTTATCTCTTTGATAATACAGGGTGACTTTTCATCAATGCCAGATCCTGCTGCACTCGAGCAGTTAAATGTAGGCTCTTGTTTCCTGAGCCATGGATACTGCAAAGCAGGGCCAAGGCTGCTGCTGTGCTGTGAGTGTTGTTTGGGAGGCCACAAAGGACCTGGCATCTGGAAGCACAAAGCAGGCAAATGGTGGGAGCAAGGAGGCAGCAACACAGACACAAGCTGCTGCCCAGTGTAGTCTCTGGTAGACTGGATTTAAATTCACAGCACCTGACCACAGTACACATTCTGTAACTCTCATTCTCACTCCTCCTTCAGCTGTTTTTATGGCATCCATCACAATTATTATGTGCTGGGGCTTAGCCAAAAAAGCATTTAATTTATGTGCTGAAAATCCCCCATGTATATTCTGATTTGCACAGCTATTGCAGCTTCTGCAGTGGTTTGCTCTGGATTTCAGCTAATGATCAGGTACAGGCTGACTGGTGTCAGCGCATGGGAGCCAGGCCAGGGTTTCTGCAGGCACTGGTAGCTCCCATGCCCTGCAGGGATATCTGCCCAGGCTGTGCTGGGCATTGACCACCAGCAGCTGGGCAGGTACCCTGAGGGGCCTGTGGGGCTCTGAAAGTGGGAGGATAGCTCAGAAGAAAGCTGTCAGCACTCACTGGGTCTGTGGGAAAAGGCTGAGTTCTTACACAGAAGATTATCCAAGACACTGCTCCTGCAGCTCTCCAACAGCAAATATGCTGGAGTCCCTGGGAACAAGCAGTCTGTGGTTGAGAGGCTATTGCAAGGTGAAAACTGTGGTACAGGAGGTAATTACTGGCAAGAGATCCTGTCTTTCATTATGGTCACCTCACTTGCCTTTCCAGCTCCTGTCCTGTTGAGGTGATGTCTCCTTTGGGGTGTCAGATCTCTTACAATATTTAGTTACTGGGAGAATTGAAAAGTCACCAGTACTTGAGCCCTTCCACTGTGGAAGCTGCAGGAGCCTCTTGCCTTTCCCTCCTGTGCAGGCACAGATGGGAAGCAGGGAACACAACTGTTCCACTGGCAAGGGATTACCCTTGGAGCTGGGCACTGAGAGCATGGGGTGCTCATCACTCTGCAATATGGGAATCTTGGGAGCACCGTCAGATGCTCATAGAGCCCTGAGGTACCATCCCTGTGGTGCTGGGTCAGAGACAAACCAAAACCATTCTTGTAGGGAAGATGCAGCAATGTGCTGGTCATCCAGGCTGACTCTGCATGGCCATTCCAGCCCTGACTGCAGACTGTAAAAGTGTCAGGAATTCCTGAGTTTAGATGTTTCGGCTCCAAGGTCTAATCTGATATTGGAGAACTCAGCTCCCATGCAATTCACCTTCTCATTCCATCAGCAAAGGCAGGATGGGCAGCGAAGAGGAAGCCTCTTACAATTCCAAATATTTGGGGTGAGGGGCAGAAACTTCTTCTGCTTTATAACTGTTCTAAGATGTACTGAGTTAATCTAAGAGCCAGACTAAGCTTCTGCAAACACTGATGCAAACTCAGAATAACTAATTTCAGTGCACTCAGCAGAATTGATATTGAGAGCAGAATCAGCCTGTGTGGTTGTACGAGCAACATTCCAGTTATTTATGAAACATCCATGTGGAGTCTGCTGCCTTTCATTATCGTTTTGAAAGATTTTGAAGCTGCCACTAATATTTAGTGAACATTTTGTTTGTATCTAGTGAAATCACTTGCCAAATTAATGCAGCTTCATGAATTCCTTTGATGAGTCATAATTAACTACACAGCTCCTAATTCTGCGGTACATTTAAGCACATTTATTGCATGCTCAGTTCAACTCTGTTCAGCAGAGCTCTGGAGATCATATTTTTCATGTCAATAAATCCCACAAATCAGTGCTGTTGAAGTTAACATGCCAGAAGTCAAATGTTTTCCTGAATTGTGCAGTTATAGTAGAAGCAGGTAGAATGATGAAATGCACATTCCCTACTGTGGAAATGCTGCCATATGAGAATGGGGAAATAAGAGGCTGTAGGAGAAAGCAGAAGGTTGCAGGAGCACCATAAGGGTTCCTGTGTCAGCCACGCTGCCCCTGGGCCCAGCTCTGGGAGCCGTGTGGGAGCCCTGTGACCTCCTGTCCCCACAGCGCCTACATCGACAAAGCGAGCGACACGGCCGAGCAGGTGATCCTCATCGACAGCCAGCTCAACTCCCCCGAGGGACTGGCCATCGACTGGGTCCATAAGAACATCTACTGGACAGACTCTGGAAACAAGACCATCTCAGTAGCCACTGCAGATGGAAGCAAGAGGAGGACACTTTTCAACAGTGACCTCAGCGAGCCCAGAGCCATCGCTGTGGATCCCACACAGAGGTAGGGGTGCACACCCCAAACTCCCCTTTGCCAACAGAGACATTCCAGTCACATACCTGGGGGTGGTTCTCATCTCACCAGGACTCAGATGCCCTTTAAGATGCACCCTGCAATGGGACTGTGGAGAGGCTTTAACTCATCCTTGGCAAGGTCCTGCTGTTAAAGTCAGTTCAGGGCCAGTTCATGTGTTCAGTGCGCCTGAGCTGGTCCCAGCACAGAGGCTGTGCTGGGAAATGAAGTCTGTCTGAATCGTGTTTGGGCTGTCTGGATGAGTGAATGCCAGGTACCTAACAGGCACAGCAGGAGAGTTTTCAGGGCTTAGTTACTGGGGTGAGATGCTGCATTCTGGTGCAACTTCTGTGGCAGATTACCCAGTGGGAGAACTGCACGTGGTTCCACCAGAGGAATTAACTGCTGTAATAAGGAGAGAACTTTTGGGCACCTCCTACTGCAGTGAGCAGTGCAGGATTCTTAAGTGGAGTCCAGCTTATTGCTTTCTTGCCTCTGCCTCTGTCAGGTTCATGTACTGGTCTGACTGGGGAGACAAAGCCAAGATCGAGAAGGCCGGTCTGAACGGCGTGGGGCGGCGGGTGCTGGTCACCGACAACATCGAGTGGCCAAATGGCATCACCCTGGGTAAGTGCCCAGCTCAGAGCTGCAGCACCCACTGGGGCTGAGGGAAACCTGCTTTTAGTGTTAAGTGGGAAAACAAAATTGTAAATGCTCAAAGGCACCTGCACACACAGATCCTAAACTGGTCAGTCAGTCACTGCTGCTCACAAACATGAGTTCCCTTATCTCAGTAGCACAGGCAGGAAGTCTTGCTGTTGTCAGAACTTCATACTGCAGGAGCCTTGAGGTGCTTGTCATTGTGCCTTAAGGCAAAAGGAAATTTTGGGGAAGGATGCAGAGCTGTGACAACCCTTTAGGAGTCTGCAAAGCATTTGAACCCTTGGTGTTAAATGTCTCTGTACCTGGGCCTGTCTCAGGAGCAGTGTCAGGATCCTGCACTGGACTGATGAATGGTGCACAGTGTCTCAGGGAGAGGGACGGGGCCTGCAGAGCCCATTCCCTGCCACCATTCCCTGCTGGCCCAGCTGCTCAGGGTGAATGGAGCCCAGCAGAGGGCTGTGGTGGTTCTCACTGCCACACCAAGCAGCAGAGTGGGAAGGAGGTTTCATGGAGCAGCAGGGAGCATCCTGCTCTGCAGTGGGAGCTGTGTGTGTTTAACACCATGCAGATGTGGGGTTCTCTGCTTGGCTTTAAAAATGCTGGCTGTGGCAAGGATGGAGGAGGAAATGCTGCTGCCATTACATACTGCTGAAGTGCTACTGCTGTGAACAAATAATGTTATCATTTAGTAATTAAGAAATTAATTAATGACTTGTTTAATTATATAATTGGTTTTGTTGGCTCTCATCCACTTGCATTCTGTTCAGTGAATCCCATCCAAAATGAGTGAATTTGCTCCAGAAAGAGGAATGCAGTTCTTAGCATTCCAAATAACATTGAATCCTTTCCTCCCACTCTTACCTGCACCCTCCCCAGACCTGACTGGTTGTGGTAGGACTGTCCCCACCAGCAGATTCCCCCAGCCTGCAGCATAAGAAGGGTTTCCTGCCCCAGGACTCCTCTTCACTCAAAATGTGTGAATCTTACAGCTCCTTCAGAGAGGTGTTTCATTGGAATCTCAGTAGTTGTTCTCCAGCAAGGAGCCAAGGCCTGAACAACCTTGGGAGGGATGAAGCTTCTCACTCAGGCACTGATGGAGAGACTCTGGGAAGCCCAAACTGCTGCTTCCCGGCTGCTCCTGGTAACAAAAGAACCTCATTGTAAAAGGCTGTCAGTCAGGCATTCCCCACACACACAGAGCAGAATGTTCCTCCTTTTTAATCTTATTTACAGGGTCTTATCCCAGCGTATCTGGGCACTGATTCAAAATCAGAACTAGTGTTAAAAAAAGAGTCCCAATAATAAAGAGATTAGTCATGCTGCCAGCAGGAAAAACATGCTGGGCAAGAGCAAAAGAGTTGCAAGAGCTGTGTGTAATTTTGCTTCATTGTGTTTTACTTTCCAGATTTGCTGAATCAGCGTCTCTACTGGGTAGATTCCAAATTGCATTCACTGTCCTGCATTGATTTCAATGGCAGCAACAGAAAAGTTCTGATCTCCTCTGTGGATGATCTGAGCCATCCTTTTGGCTTGGCAGTGTTTGAGGTAAGAGTGGAAAGCGGATGCAGAACAGACTGGAGCTTGCAAGAGGTCTCAGAGCTCTTCTTGATTACAAGTTCTGCCTTTTGCCCAGCACAGAGCTCAGTGAGGGCAGCTGCTGCTATAGAAACCGATTAACCTCGTGTGGGTTCAGCAGGGAAATTGGTTTTTAAAGCCCTTAATCAAGAGCAAAGTGTTATCTCATGCTTTTACCTAATGCAGCACCAGTGCATTAAATGATCAGGGGAACAAAGTCTTCAACTTTGGCACTCACTGTAGGTAAGTCATAGCAGAGAAAGGTCCAGTTGGTTTCTGGCTCAGGAAAACCCTCATCCTTAAATCCCTTATTCCTCCTATGTGAAGTGTGTGATATCTGGGCATCTAACTTTGGGCATAGGTTTCTCCAGGTCGTTGTTGCTCTTTAATTAAGCATTAAATTGTTGCCCCATCAGCAGCATTTGGAAGGATCTCTTGGGTTATTTCACCTCTCTCCATCCTTCCTGGTATGAATGGCTGTGTAGAATAACAGACAACTTTTGCTTCTGCTAAGCTGCCCTTGTTGTCCAGCAGTGTGGCTTTCCTTAAGGAAATACACATGGGTTTAGGAGGCAGCAGCACACTCAGATGACCAAGCAATTACACTGCTTGGTAATAATGTGATTCCTGGATACCTCTTCCACCAGTAGTTCTGTATCTTCAGGCATCGTATGCCATGCAAAAAATAGTAATATAAAAGAAACAGGTGCTCTAGGCACTGGCCTCTTCAGAGATACCTGTTTAATGCAGGTCTTACCTTAGGAAAGGAGGAAAAAATCAGCAAGGTAACAAATGTTTCTAGTACAGAGTGTGGCCCTTTGCTCATGATCTACCCCAGCTTACCAAGCAAAAGCAGTTCAGAAACAACACAGATGCAACTTGTCTGTACCTTACCAGATTTCTTCTCCCTCACCTCAATGACAGAGCTACTCAAAACTACACAGCACATGGTAAACTTGTAGGAGTGCTGGGCTTTTGAACATTGTCCAAAATAGAAAAAAGCTGCAGACAGAAGTAGCATGAACAGAAGGTGCCCCAAGGTAGGAACATGGTGCACTGACTTTGTGACTGCTGGAGTTTAATCCAACTCGAGTAGGATTTGAGCAGACCAGGTCAGGAATGTGTGCATTCCCTGCAGGACAGAGTGTTCTGGACTGACCTGGAGAACGAGGCCATCTTCAGTGCAAACAGGCTCAATGGCTTGGACATCTCCATTCTGGCAGAGAACCTCAATAACCCTCATGACATCGTGGTGTTCCATGAATTAAAGCAGCCCAAAGGTAAGAGGTGTCCTCAGGATATCATGGCCCTGAATCAGGTTTGTTTGAGCTGGCAAATGAAATGCTCCCTGATGGTTCTTGATGAGAGAGAATGCACAGGTAATAATGGGAAATCAATGCCTAATGTTTGAAGTTCCTGCATAATTAATTCAGCAGCAGCATTTATTGAAGAATCTGCAATTTGCTAATGGCTGTTTAATTAGCATCTTTGATAACAGTGAGTTACTCTTCTCACTGTGATGCTTCCCATTCATTATGCATTTGGGAAGTTTTTATAGTACTTTGTAAGGTTCCACTCTACTGTACAAACTGTAAAGATGCTTAAGCAGCCTGATAAATTGAGGTAGGGAGTGGGAGAAGGTCTTTTCAGAGGATCTGATATTTCTTTGCCAAGGGCAGGAAATAAATTATTAGAAAATGACTTGTCTTTTCTTCCATTGAACAGCTCCAGATTCCTGTGAGCTCAGCCCCCAGCCAAACGGAGGCTGTGACTATTTGTGTCTTCCTGCACCTCAGATCTCACCCCATTCCCCCAAGTACACGTGTGCCTGTCCTGACAATATGTGGCTGGGTCCTGACATGAAAAAATGCTACAAAGGTAAACACAATCATATCTCCATTTCACTGTCCCAACAAAATCACACTTAGATGAATATATTTCCTGGTGGTAAAAACACAAACACCAACTTCTGTATTCCACTCCTTGCTGCCTTCTGAGCACAGCAGCACTGTGGCATCCTTGTTGAAAGCTTGCTTATTTTGGAAAACTTAACCAGAAAAAGATAGGGGGGGAAAAGGGCTAGGGGCCAGCACTAGAAGTGTGAATAGTCAATAAACCATTACAATTGATTAGTCATATATTGATATATTGATTATGTAATATATATATATATATATTCAATGCGTTATATATCTGTTTAGGTATCCTATATATCTATCTATAGATAGATACCAGGTCTGAAGAGGACACAGTTGTTGCTGATATATCCTGAAGAGAGAAGTGGCTTCACTGTAATTTCTCCTAACATGCAATGAGTTCCTGGTGGTACAAATTCAGAATCTTAGGAGGTTTTCAAAAACCCCCAAGTTTGTGAACTTCTTAGCTACCTTCAATACAGACTGCTTTTTTTATCAGTATCAATTTATCAAGCTTGATTTCAGGAAATAATTTCTGTAGCTTTAGGCAGAGCACTGTCAATAGTTTGACTGCCTGGGAAATAGAACTGGAATTTAGTTTCTGCTTCTCTTCATTAAACATAACAATCCTTTCTAGATTTATATCACTAGTTGTGATTTGTTTGGTGTACTTGCTTTAACCAAATTTCATTGTTACTCTTGGTTTTCAGACCTTCCAACCACTGCAAGTCCTGTAGTGGTTTCCACAACCACAGCGTCCCGTGCTGACGGCACCACGAGCATCACTGCTGTACCTGGCAGTGCCAATGACACCACTGGAGTTGTCC
This sequence comes from Molothrus aeneus, assembly GCF_037042795.1. Taxonomy (NCBI): domain Eukaryota; kingdom Metazoa; phylum Chordata; class Aves; order Passeriformes; family Icteridae; genus Molothrus; species Molothrus aeneus. The sequence goes on from NC_089654.1 coordinate 5,726,713, forward strand.
CCAAAGCTGTACCAGAAGCTACAATCACCACCCCAAGCCTTCATTTACCTTCCACCACATCCATCCTGATAGACTCTGAGATGACCACTGGAAACAGCAATTTGTCACAGCACTGTAAGAGAATGAGATTCCTTTCCTTCTCCTGTATCTCAACTCCCCATGCACTGGCGAGGGACCTGACCCAATTCCAGAGGGGTCAGGTGCAGGCACACCCTGGTGCACACAGGAGACATCAGCTCCTCTCTCTGCAGGCACCTGGGCTATGATGGCTGCTCTAATTCCAGTCACTTGGCATGTCAAAGAACTTAGATCAGATTTTATCCAAGGCACATGAACAGCCCTGAGAGTTCACATCAGCCCTTGCCTTGTGCCCAGTACTGGCTCATCCCAGCTTCAGTGCTGCAGACAGTAGAATGGATGATTCTGCAGGTGCTTCACCTATTTTAATTGTTTAATTATTAATGTGATCTGGCACAAGTTCTGGGTGAGAAATTCCCCCTGTGCATCTTTAGTGCTGCTGGACATGTGGAATCACTACAGCCCAAGACAAGCTGCCTCTGGTTTGTGTGGCCGTGCTTGGCATGTTAATGTGGCCTCATCATGACACAGGTTTGAAGTTTTGCATTATTTATCAGAAGAGCATCCCAGTGGAGAGCACTAATAGGCTCTCCTCAATGCAACACCAGCCTCAATCTCAGAGCTAACAGGCAATCCCTCCAGGTCCTGCTGCCAAGGCAAAGCAGAAAGGCTGAACTGCTATTAAAAAAAAAGATTTCTAGTCCAGAGAGAAGATTTTGCTTTGCAAGACCTCAAACAGACATGTATATTTAAAAACAGTGAAATGCTGTTTTCCCCTGACTGTTTCACTGTTTCCATTACATCTGGAAAGCAGCAATACACCACCCTTGGCTGTAGAACTCTGCTGCATGGGGAAAGCACAGTCCAATGGCTAAAATGTGTCCAGTTCTCTTTGTGCAAGTTTCTTTCAAATGCACTAATTACCTTTTTAATAAGCCTTGGAAGCAAAGTGCTTTTATTGTCCACTTTGGAAATCGTGTGGGTTTTTTATTAAGTAAATAACTATGCAATGGAACAGCCTGCCACAGGGAAGTATTTAAAAGTTGCATGAATTGGTGTATCAAAAGAAAAAGTACAGTTAGTTCCTCCTCTTGCAACTCCTGATATTTTAGCAAAAGTAGATTTTCTCTACTGATACCCTATATGAGAGCTCAGAGCAAACGTTTTAAAGTATAGAACTTGAAGGGTTATATTGAATTTTTTTAAATTATATTTTCCTGTAATTGCCTTTTTCTAAGTACAGTATTGAATTTTGGAACCACTCTTGCATGCTGGGGCAGGCTGCAGCAATGAGGGATAGATGTGTTCACTAACTCCTTAGCTATAAATAATGAAAAAGGAAAAAATTAAACAGAGAAGCTGTGTAGATGGCTTTGAACTACATTCTTTTTCTGACAGCTCAATAAGTCATTCATTGTGTCAGTAGTAGAACGTGTTCTGTTGTGGATTTTCAGGAATGCTCTTCACCATCCCCTCGTGCGTGCATGGCATTTCAATTAAATGTCAGGTTTTTAAAACTGGCCTCCTTTTTTGTGCGTGAAAAATCAGAGGCCCAAGCACAGTCACCCATTTCTGGTCAGAGCTTCTCTTGACATCCTTGGAGCCTGGAGTGTGTCCCTTCTGTGGCCTGGAGCTCTGGGCTGTCCCTGTCCCCTGGTGAGGCAGCAGCACTGCAGGCACCTCGTTCCTCAGGAGAAGGAGCTCAGCTCAGCCCTGATCCCTGCGTGCTGGCTCAGTGTCACCTGAATCATTTTATTAGGAAACTTTTTGTAAATTCTTTAATTGCAAAAGCTTTCTGAGGGGCAGAACAGCACAGGTACCAACAGAAAACATTATTTAAAAGCAGCAAATGAGTTAAATGATCAGAACACTTCTGTAATTACAGATGCAAATGACGATGAAGGCTTCGGTTCAACTGTGACAGCAGCTGTGATTGGGATTGTCATTCCTGTGGGTAAGCAGATTGGATTTAACCTTTGAAGGAGTTCACCAAAGTGCAATACCAAAATATTATATTTACCACAGTAAATATACTTTTCCAGTTTTCACTGATAGGGTGGGGAAGGAACTGCTGAAGTGGGGAACAGTAGCCCAGCTGTGAGAAAATGTTCTGAGGATGGCTGCCAACATGGGAACATGCCAGCAGATCCATCCTGCCTAACAGCCCCTTCTGTCCCCTCTCCTCAGTGGTCATTGGCTTGCTGTGCATGGGGGGATACCTCATCTGGAGAAACTGGAAACGGAAGAATACCAAAAGCATGAACTTTGATAATCCAGTTTACAGGAAGACAACAGAAGAGGAAGACGAAGATGAAATCCACATTGGGCGAACTGCCCAAATTGGACACGTGTACCCAGCAGTAAGTACCTGAGGAGATGGCTGCTGGAGAATATTAATGCTCTTGAGAGTTCCAATAGAGAATTTGGATTGGTGTTATTTATTTGCCACAAAATGACAAAAACCAGAACTTCTTTAGTATCATTGATTAGGCAAAAGCTTAAACTTCTGGCAGCCCCTGCAGTTGTCTTGGAATGTTCACTGCTCAATCTGATCCAGTATCTCTGGATCAGATACTCAGTTCAAATGAAGAATAATTGTCCTAATCAAGGTACCAATCTGACAAATGTAAACTCCCTCAAGAGCTACCCCAGGATGGGACAGGTGATTACTCACCCCCTACTGGATTCCATTTTATCTGTGCTTAGGCTGCTACCACGTGTCCAAACTGTCCTAAGGATAAAATTCAGTTTCTCTACATACCAGGGAGAATATTTTCTCTATAGTAACAGTATAAAGAAAAGTCACACTCCTCTCAAGGAGAAGTGAGTGAGGTTCTGTAAGAAGTTAAGGAAAAGGATCCTCCCTCACAGCAGCATCCCTGGGCAGAGGAGCACTGGCAGGTGTAAGTACATTGTATTTTCAGAAGAGAGCAGGAAGATCCAGAGTAATGAGTGAAGGCAGTACAGCTCCTGCAGGCAGGCAGGTGGGTGGATAATGTCTCTGTGATCTAAAGATCCCACACAAGATCACACTGGAGAAAGTGCCATCCCTTACAAGGAATTTTATCCAATATACATGGACAGGAAACTTACCCGCACCTCTTAGTAACACTTGAGCAAATGACCTCATTTGGGGAGGGAAAAAGATCCCTATCTAGAATAGACTTGTGACCAATACAGTAGGGACAGCCATGGCAGTTCTAACTAGAAATACAAGTTAGCAGCAGTATCACAGTTCACAAGAGTGTTTTTTCCCTTTTTTCCCCAGCGTGTAGCACTGAGCTTAGAAGATGATGGGTTGCCATGAGGATGAAGATGCTGCTCCAATCATCTGAACACTGAACAAATCTGCTTTGGATCACATAACCTGCTTCTTCTTTTTGGTCATTATTTATGTTGCAGAAGGGTAACCACAAAGTTATAATGAACTGCAAACATCCAAAGGATGTGAGAGTTTTGTATGTATAATCTTTTATACACATTTTAACTTGTTGCACTACCCATTTGTGATAGTGAATAAGCAACAGCTGAGCTACTAACTCAATGTACATAACCAGCCAGGCTGAAGGTTCAGTAGCTATTGCTTTATTTTAAGACTATATTTATAGATATTTTGTAAATATGTTGAATATGCTTTGTGGCTATCCATCAACATAAGTAAAATAAATTCTGTACAGGCAGTTTAGAAATATTTATTAACAAAATCTGGATTATAAGATCTGTTCTGTAAATATAGTAGAGGGGTGAGAGTATTTATTTTTTGTATGTTTGGCTTGCTGTGCATAGATTACCTGTGTATATATCTATCTGGATGAGATAGATATATAGGCATATAAATATATACATATATATAAATATATATACATATATTTTAAAACTACTAGCCTACATTTATGAAAATTAGGAATAATTGAATTTTTACAGGATGTTTGAGAAGTTTGCTTTGAAATCTAAAGACACTATGTAAGAACGAGCTGTAGTGCAAGATAGCTGACCAGTGAAGCACTCCTAACAAACATCTCCTGATTTCCATCCTGGTTCTTAAGGGCTGCTTGTACATTTTCCAGTCTATCCATGAAGAATCCATGCAGTGCATTAAACTGGAGAGCTACTGCCTGCAGCATTTCAGTCAGGAGAAACTCCTACAGCACCCGGGGTTTTGTGCTGTATTGTTGCTTTTTTACAGCTTGGTACAAATCTGATTTGGTTTTTGTTCCTTTGTTTCTAAATGTAAATTGAAATGCTTTTCCACACTGGGAATCTTGCATCTCTTAAATCAGCTCAGAATTAACAAAGATTTAGCCATATATTTCCACACTCCCAAGTGAGCACTCTCCCTGGTCCATCAGGAAAATAGCACAATAACAAAAGTCACTTCCTTCCCTCCTTGCCCCAGTCCCCTGCTCATCCTGATAAAAAACCCAATTTTAGGAGCTACTGTGGCACACACAGAACTCTTCCCAAGTCCTGCCCATGGAACAAGCTGCCTTTTGGCTGGGTCATCCTGCACCTGGCAGGAAAAACACTTGATTTTTCTCATCTCATTCTATAGATTTCCTGGGTGTTCTGTGGGAAGTGAATGCACTGACCTCCCACTACATAATGGACTAGTACCTCCCTGAACTGTACCAAATCCTAGAGAAATCTTCCTCATGTTTTTATGTCAGTCCAAGCTTTTGTATTTGAGTGAGTACAAGAAACTCAGGCTGAGTAGGTTTGGAGGTTTTTTTCCTTTTTTTTTTCCTTTCTTTTAGAATAAATTTACAGAGTAATGTGAGCTGGAAGCTGATTCTTGACTAAGAGAAGAAAGAAAGTGTTTCAAGCCCTGGTATGCATTACAGACATAATACATACTCTCAAATGCCTCATGGCCTGCATAGACAATACAGAAGTAATCAAGCATCCTTCTACTCCAAATTTTAGATTTTAAGGCAGTGACAATATGAGTGAGATATCCCATTATTGTTTTAAGATATGAAGTTCTCTTTCTATAAATCCATGCACTGTGTGCATGATGAAAAAAGCTGAGAAAGGCTGTATGTGATAACACTGTAACTAACAGACGAATGTAAATATATATGAAAGTTCTACAGTTTTGATACTTTTTTAAGAACACACAAACAAACCTGTACAAACCTCGTGTAAAAGGCTACAGGTTTTTTCAAACCATTGTAAATGAACTCAATGTGCAGTGCTGATTTCAACCTTTACAGATTTATAACTACTGAGAAGTCAAACACCAAATTTGTTTTTTAAGAAGTTAATTATTTTAAATAATGCTTCAGATTGGTAGGGTGATATTTAACATTGTAATCATTTCTGCTCTGTCTTGTCATACTGAAGTTCTGTTAGAGTAAGTTCTTGCTTGGTGCCTTTTGTGTTTCAGTTCTTACCTTGCAGACAAAAGGCCCAGGGAGGGGCGGGGGGGCTCTGTGTAACACTTGCTGTACTGGAAACCAAATGAACACGTTTGTAAAACAGTGCACTGTTTCTATAGAAAGATTAAATTTTTTATCTGGGATTACTGAACTGATTACTTCATGGTGTCTGAAATGGGACTGTATCATATTTTGGTCTGAGTTTTCCCTAACTCTCAACTGCCCAAATCCAGAGTGGGATTTGGGAGCAGTGCTGTGTAATGCAGCTGTCCAGCTGCAGTGTCACAGCAGCAGCACTGGGGACAGTTCATGTTCCACAACACAGTACTTGGTTCTGAAGTCTCTTTTCCTGCCACATTGGTTTTGGTCATCTGCAAATCACATGGCAAACAGCACCAGCTTCATTTTCTTGGCTCACTGATGTAACATCTCTGTGGTACAAGTACACCAGGCCTTGCCCAGAGTGAGAAAATGTCCCAGAACTGAGCAGTGCCCACAACACAACTGGTGCAGTTTTTCACCTGAACTATTACATGCTGGACTATTCAACTACTAATTGCAAATGACTCAGTTTCTTCTTGGAGCTTTTGGTTAAAACACCTACACAAGCTGCAAAACTCCTCAGAGCCACACTTCTGCCATCTTGGAAAAATGACAGAAATACTGCTGTTCTTGGAATCTCAAGAGGCAGGCTCAACTTCTTTTCTTTTAAACATACAAACAGTCCCTCCAATAAAGCTGGAAAAATGTTCATGTACTGGAAGTAGAACAATAATTTTGGCTGGACACATAAGTGACTCAGAACTAAACACACTGTTAGCTTGCTCTCTCTCCCCTGTCTCCTGAAAAAATGAAATCCTGGATAATACAATACAATACAACACTCCACAGCCTTTCCCCACTGCATGTTGTTCAAAGCCCTTGGAAGCAGTGCCTTTATTGAAATTCTCTTGCAGTCAATTCTTAGTCCCAAAGGAAGCAGCCAAGCAGGTAAAACTTTTCAAGCACAAAGAGTTATTACCAAACTAATATGGACTGATATACTGGTAAATATCAGTGGTTTAGTTTTCTATCTAACTGAAAATGGGCTTTTTCTTACTTCAAAACATTCTTCCCTTTCAGTTAAGTATTTTAGAAAAGTAATATGGCAACAAATAGAAAAAGTGAAACAACAACAAAATTCTCTCCAGGCCTAAACAGCAAGGACAGCACAAAAGGAAATTGAAAGAGCCTCAGAAGAGAGTCCCAAACCTACCTGGGCATTAAACCTCCCAAAACAACTCCCTTTTTAAATTATTTCTGCTGTATTAGCAATAAAATTACATTTTTTGTTTCAGTTCTTACACATAGTAACTGTACAGTCTGAGCTAATCCACACCAACTCCCATTCAGATGCTCTGTGGACTATGGGGACTCCTCTCTGTCCCTCAGTGTTTATGTAACACATGGAACTCAGTCACCTTCCTACCTTCTGCAGGAATGTGTGCTCATTTCCTTACACTGTTTGTTCTCCACCAAACCAGCCCTTTAACTTTGGGAAACACTTTTAAGTCTTCCTAATGACCATCCTTGCCTTGAAGCCTGCAGCCATAGGCCCCAGCTGTGAGCTCTGTCACTGCTCCAGTGCAGGCATTTACAGAGTGCTGCCAGTTCCAGCTGTCTCCTAAATGCACCATTTCCTCTGCTGTCCCCTCCTGAGAAAAGAAGGCTTTTGCTGGGCAAATGGCATCCAGGCAGGGCAAACCCACCAACCCCACAAGAGAAAAATGGGGGGGCTCACTTTCTACAGAGACCAGCCTGGCTCTTCTCAGACAGATGAAATGAGCCTGGCCAAGGGAATGAACTGAGCCCTCTTGTTTTACTTGCATGGCTTTGAGCACCGACTCCCTAGCCAAGACACAAATCTCAGGGTCCAATTTTATACACATAAAGATGAACTTGTGGCTTTTGCTAACACAGCAGCAGACTGACACAAAGCATCAGCTTCATAATAGATCAACTCCCAGAGTGTCCCCAGAAGTTGGCCTGTGTGCCTCAGGGTGCTGAATGTGCATTTCTCATCCCAGCTTCCAGAAGAAGCCAACAAGCACCAGTCCAGGCTGAGTTCTTAGCTTTTCCAGGAGGGCAGTAATGCTAACCTGCATTACTGTATCTGCATCTGCAAGCAGAGTAAGAACAAACATGCTTTAAAACATAACTCCTTTTGCAAATTATTTGCAGCATTCAAATCTCTCCATGTACCTCAGTGGGAGAACCTTTCCTTATGGGATTAGGCACAGCTGCCTGCTAAGTTCCCCACACTATCAAGGAAATCACTGTAATCTTGGCAGTGGTGATAAGGCAGTGCCTGAGCAGGGAGCTGAAGTTATGGCAGTGAAACAAGCCAATCTCCTGATAGTTTGATAGGCCCCTGCCTGGCTCCAAGGATGATGCACACAGGATTACACAAGGCTGGACTGATAATTTTGTCTTCACATCAGTTCAGTTCTTCAGCCCTTGCCTCAAGGCTACAAAGAAGTGGAGAAGTTTTACCTGAAGAAGTTCTTGGCCAGGTACAAGTGAGGCCAAAAGCAAAGACATTCCACATTACCCTATTCAGGACTTTATCTGCTGAGTCTGCCAATCAAGGAATTAATTAGTTCCCCCTACAGTAATTTATTTTCATGCATACATTTCTCCACTAGAGCTCAGCTAAAAGCACATACATTACTTTAATTCAAGCCATTACACATAAAAGATTATGGAAAGCCTTACAATCAAACATTCAAGAAAAATCTCTGAATCTACATATTTTACTAATAAGGCACAGACCTAAATAAGTTCTAAGCAAAGAGAGGACCTTGAAATGATGCTTAGAAGATAAACAATACTTGGAAGGTAATATTTAGGTCTAAGCTTCATTGACAGAAATTTTCTTACAAAGGCTAAAGCTGACTTCTAGACTTCCTGCAATGAAAAGCTGACTCAAAATTAATGGAAATTGACATTATTTTTAGCAATATCTGAAATGGGTATCACATTCAAAAGCCTTACCTCCTGACCTGACTTCATATTTCTTTGATACTAAAGGCATCAGTGGCAATAAAAAGTCATGAAGTTAATAATAAAAACTTTCTCAATCACATCAGTGGCTGGCAGCCTGCAGAGGAACAGGTGAGGTTAAGAGAATCTCTGGCTATAGAGGTCTTTGCAGGAAAAGCCAAATTAAAACCTTTTTTGCCCTTTTGGAGTTCAGTTGACACAAGCTCCATCCCAGCATGGTGAGACATGAACTCTCCAAATTACATCTCTCCTTGTGTCTTCCTTCTTTCTTTTTTTAAAGGTGATTTAGAACTATCCATACAGACTCTAATCATAAAAACCTAGTTTCTCTCCTATAGACTAAGAGACAAAAACAAGGGCTTGGCTGACAATCCCCAAGGATTACAGTTACAGTTGTTCCCTTGCCTTGGCTATGGCTCTGCTCAGGATATAAATAAGCAGTGATGCTTTAATCATTACAAGTGACATGCACAACCACCAAATACAGAACATTGTGGTGTTTTCTTCATTCATGTTATCAGTTTACAGAAGATCACAGAGCTACAATATTTGCTGCATACAGAGGTTGCAGCTTCTCCATCCCTGGAAGTTTTCAAGGCCAAACTGGAATATCCTGCTCTAGTGGAGGACATCCCTGCCCATGGCAGGAGGTTGGAACTGGATAACCTTAAAGGTCCTTTCTAACCCAAACCTTTCTATGATTCCATGAATATGGCACCAAAATGATTAAACTAGGAACATATGATATTCCAAGTATGATCACTGGCCTAGAATAGACTCTAAGTAATACAAATATGCACAGATAGGGATGCACCCCAAGCCTGATTTACACACAACCAAAGACATGGGCCATCTGCAGACCTAGATAAATTAATTGAGAAGCTGTGACAGGACCATATGATGATGATGTGTTGTTTGTAACACATTACTCTGGACTTTCAGCTACACTATGCCAGGAATTAGCTACAGTTATGGTTTCCCATAGCAACAGGATATATGGGACAAACTGCTCAGGAAAACCCAGCTGAACAGGAGCTGAAGCTCCCCTGCTGAGCCAAGCCAGGTGTTGCCTTGCTTTTCAGGAAAGTGAAACCCAGCTCCTCCATGTGCACCTGAAATACTTCTCCAATTTAGTCAAAATGTTCCCTTTTCAAAGCAGCTGGCGTTTTACCACTCCCACACTGCTTCAGACCCTGCAGATGACCCTGGCCAACCCAAAGAACAATGGACAAACCCACTAAACTTGCCTCTAGCTGTAATTAATGTAGTGAGTCTTGTGCACAGGACTGTGCTTACAAAGTCCCTGTCACTCAGCCACTGTCCCTGCAGTGACCACATAGAGCAGCTCTGCACTGACCAGGCTTCAAATGTGACTGCCCAGCAGAGCACTGCAGGTAACACCAATGGCTGTGTGCAGATCTCTGCTACCTGGCCCAATAATCCAGTGGTTTCTATGGAGACATGGAAACAGCTTCCTCTTGGGAGTTCTCACCTTCCAGAGCAGGTGGGCACTTGGCAAATCCACCCCCCAGAACTGCACAGGGCAGGGATGGGCCAGAGGAGCAAAGTGGAGCTTTCTGGGGGGAGCACAAACAGCACAACTTCAAACACCTTGGCCAAAACACAAACACAAATCAGCATCTGTACTTATATATTAATGTGATGCAGAATTCTCTCCCTCTTCCCTCAGGGACCTGTGTGCCATCTGTGTGACCGACACAGGCAGGCTGCAAAGGGTTCAAGTTAATCCTAAGTACTGGAGCAGCACCTCCTAATGAGCAGGTAGACAGCAGCCTTTTAACATAAATGAGTCACTTCAAGGCAAAAATCCTAATGAAGACAACATAATTTGTAGTGCCAATAGCTATTAGTGCTACAAGGGCTCCAGAACACGGTGAGCTTTGATTTCATGTCTCCCTTTTAGAGCACACCCCACCTTCATAACAAGAACAAGGCCAAAGAGGAATAACCTTCAGGTGCTCCTGCAGATCAGGAGTCCACAGCCATACATTATTTTGATTACCATTCCCTCATTTGAGAAAAATCAACACAGTGCTATCAGAATATTTATGTCATCAGACCCAATGAATCTCCAACAAGATGTGAAATTATATTCATGAAGTATTAACTACTGCATTTTTGAGACTCTAGAGAGCACTTCTTGTTTTCTGGGGCTACAGGGAATCCATATTTTCCAAACCAAGAAGTAACTTTGCTGGGTGACACTGGTCTTATGCAATATCAGTTTTGCCTCCTTACCCCACCTCTGCAGCAGCAGGCCTCTAGAATCTCCTCTTCTCCACCAACATTTTTAAAAAGTAAATGCTGATCAAAGTGTGACGTTTGCTTCCAGAGAGGGTGAGATGATAAGGAAGGAACATGAAATGGGAATGATCTGAGAGCAGGGGCAATGAGGAAGAAACAAAGGGAAGCTGGGATGGAACTGTGGGAGGGTGATGGCCCCAGCTGAGACTTATTCAGAAGATTTGATAATCACCTAAGGAGGAATTTTAACCTCCAAGTGTATGCACACAGGTGCTGCTGACAAGAAACAGAACAACTATAAAGAAAAAATACAGAGGATAACTTTTCAGACATTAATTCATGTCAGCCTTTGGCACCTGATCATTAGTACCAGCACTGAGTATAAAGCAAAAATATTTGGCAGTTTGAAAATTGTGTTCACATGTAATTACTGTGCTGGCATTCACACATTCAACAAGAGGAGCAAAGAACTGCATGGTAATTTCTGATAAAAAGGCAACTCCACCAGCCCCTTCTTTACAGTCCTGTGACAACACAGGAAGACAAAGGTGATTACTTTCTTTTCTATCACTACCCTAAAATTAAGCCTTACCCCACTGACACTCATTTGGCTTAACATCTCTGATTTGATGAGCACATTGAAGTATTTTTTTTTTTAGCTCTTCTCTGGCCATCTCTAAGACTGCTGGAGTAGAACTGAAGAAAGGCAAACAAGTCAGTGATGAGCTGGCTGTACAGAAAATATTATTACCTTAGCAGAAGAGTCACATAATAAATTTCTCACCAGACCTCCATATTTTTAAATATTTTAATTTTTCTTTCTTCCTCTATGCAAAAAACTCAGTCACTGCCTTCTACTGACATTCATTTTGAGACAGAATGCAATTCACTCCCCTACAAAAAACACTTGAGTGGGTATCTCTTCAAGCTCCTGAATAGTGAACAAAACCTGAAATAAATCTATATGAACCTAAATTGCTTATCAGGCTAGCACAGCCAAGTCATTAATTGTCATTCTGTAACCCAAATAAGACACATACAGTCCTATGCAGGCACCTTTGATATACAGGCTGCAGGACAAACTACCCAGCTGCAGCTGAGCTCACCTGGGACAAGTGAAGTTGTGGGGGAAATAAAGAGAGAAAAAAATGCAAGAAAAGAAATTCAGCTTCAGCAGAAATAATGCAGTTTTAATGGACCATGGAATATCAGACACCAGCAAGAAGATGACCTTTTCTCCAGTACTGAAATAACAAAGCAACAGAACACAAATGCTGATAAACCAACTTCAACTTGACAAAATCAATTTATGTGAGAATAAAAGAACAAAATCCATGACCTTTTCTTTACTATTAAATAAACCACATCCATCTACTGAAGTGTTCTTTTTGAACAAAAGTTATTGCCTGACCTTTCTTATTCCACTGCAGGATGCAAAGTGACTGGATGATTTAAGTGATTTAAGCTCTTTTTTTTCTTTTTTCTTCCTAAATCAGAGGTTTGTGCCACCACAGAGAGGAAACTGTGCGCATCTTCCCCAAGACAGGAGCAGATTCTGTAGGCAGCATCAGAGATCTGTGACATGGCCCTAAAAGGAGGGGCAAAGACCCCACAGGCAGGGGCTGGAATAGGAGTGGATATTTGGGCTGGAATCTGGGTGTCCATCCAAGCCAGCCCTGTGTCTCCACAGCATTCTGCAGCACACAAGCATCAGCTCAGGACCTGCACAGTGAAGACCATTAAAAGTGATACATGTTCATGGAATATTTTATCTAGTATATCAACACCAACGTTATATCCAGAACATCCACATAATTTTGTATGCTATTCTCAAAGAATCAGAAGCACAAAATACATTATCTGAAATTAACCTTTTCTGTGATGAGTTCTTGATAATTTACTGGATTCTCTACACAAACTGTTTTAGAAACACCATGAAATAAAAACATAATGTAAATTTGTTTTACATAATTAATGTAATGACATAATTAATGTAATGACAGTCTAAACATAATTTTACCTGTAATATTTCTCTTGTGGAAGCAATGCCCAAGTAATGTTCAACAGATGGATGCTGCTGCCTGGGATAATGGCAAAATAGGTTTATTAATTGAAAATAGAAATGTGTTATTATTTCCAATCCTTTTAATCCCAAGAGCCATCTGTGGGCAAGGCCTTTTATTTGACACAGGAAAAAAACACATGCAGGTGCATTTGCCTATGTGGAAATATATAAAAATATATACATTAATTCCTGAAGCTGGGATCCACCACTCTGTGTTAAAGTGCTGTCAATAAGGAACTGCTTGTGCACCATCCCTGTGGTTTGACAGGATGGACTCAGAGTAATCCTGACTGACTGAAAAGCAGGAGTAATTCCTTGAGAGAGACAAATCACTTTATTTTGAGAAATAACTCCCTGGCTTCTGGAAGGAGATTAGTGTATTACAGCCAGTATTATCCTTTTCATCTTGGTTGGCTCTATTCCCTTATTCTTTTACTTTTAAATCACTAAAAAACTGCCAGTGATATGAACATGGAACAGAACCAACCTGATGGCTCCTAGGGGCAGGAGAGCATTTATGCACAGCAAAACAGAATCTTGAAAAAGATGACCAAGAACTCTCTGAGATCAGGGGGAAAGGACAGGAGACCATCAAGACTGAGAACTGTGTCTCCTGGCTGCAAAACAACAATGCTGAAAGCCCAGAATCTGAGATTATACGGCCTCATGCAGTATGGAAGGGACAGTTTTCTGCCAAAAACCCCAGAGAAGAGGCGGAGGGACCAAATGCTGGTAGCCTCAGAGCTGAAGAATAAAGAGCCTTGGTGAGCAATGAGGATCTGTGATGCTGTAAATTTCAGGGCCTGCCCATCTCTTGCTTCTAAACGCTGTGAGACCCCTGAACAACAGCCATGGGGTTCTGTGGAAAGGTACATTTACTGATAAAACAATCTTTCTCTGGATAAAGGAAAAAAGGGGGGGTTGCCATGGCAACCCTGAATGAATTCAGCTCATCACCTGTGCAGGAAGTCTGTCTGCAAGGGCTCTCTTCAAAGCTGAGGGTTTGCTTCTCACTCGGGATCCCTCACAATTGCACAAGGTTTTTAAAAATAAGGATTGCACAGGAAATGGATGGGACTCCTGCATCCAGCAGATCAAAGCCTGCTCGAAGGCACAATTATCCATGTAAAAGGAAAGCAAAGTATTCTTCTTAACAAAGTTTTCAAATCACTAAAGATTGGAGAGTCTGATGCATGCAGGGGACAAGCAAGGCTGGAAGTCTTCTGTGGGAAGGCAGATGTGCCTCAGGTGTTTCCCTTTTTTGCCAGTGAAGCCTTATGCTTGGATTTCCTCACTTACTACACAAGTTTCTTTCTTTATAGAATAAGGGAAAAGAAAAAACTCAAATGTTGGAATTAAATACAGTGGAAAAACTTGTGTGTTAGAGATGATGACAAGCCTGAAAAAAAAATGCAAAACCAATTAAAAAGTACACAGGTAAAAACGTTAGAAATAAATAAGATTCCATTTAACTTTTTGTCAAAGTGTAGCAGAGAACATGAGGCCCACTTAGAGCAGCACAAACATGCCTAAAGGTAAAATCTAAAAGTTTCTCTCACCTCTGTAAAGCTTGTGAAATTCTGCTGTGTTCAGAAGGTTCTGCAGAGCTTGGATTTAAAAAACAAACAAACAAACTTGGCAAAGCATTTCAAATAAAAGAAAAAACCATAGAACAATGTTTATTGAAGGTAAAGCAAGGCCACATGGAAGCAAAGAGAAGTTTCTCTGTAGCCCTTGTTTGTCTGAAGGATCATCTCAAGCAGCTCAGCACAACCAGGATTTCATTCCAATCAAGGAGGCAAAATGTCCAACACTCCTTTGTTTATTCCCACATTTATGGAGACATAACCCACCTCTACAGGAAGGTCATGGCCTGAAGGCTGAATAAATACCTGTGCTCACTCCCTGCCACCAGGGAAACCTTTAAAGAGTTTGGCAGATTTGTTTAAATAAAATCAGTTTACACAGAAATACATGACTGGAATGCAGCTCCTGGCTAATGTGGAAATGAAGAGCCTGAAACATGCAGTGGCATCCAATAATCAAATACCTCTTTCTTATGTAGTTTTTGGGGAAGTACTTAGAGGACAATTCACAAAGACTAATTTCAGTCTGAATGTGCAGATTCTTCCTCAGAAGCAACCACTGGAGACAAGCTCCCCCACATCAGCCCTCATAACTATCTTTGGAAAATCTTCAAGTGAGAATTAACACACATCTATTTTTAAATAAGAGCAGATCCTATTTTGTGTAAGTTCAAGACACAGTCCTACCCTGAAAAACAAATAAACCATTTAAATAAGTCATATTTGTTTTCCTAAGTTATTTGGGGCAATAAACTCTGAAGAGCTGGAGTCACCAGAACTGCACCCCAGATCCTCTTCTCAGCTCTCACACACCACTGCACCCCAACTTCCAGCCCTGCCAAACCCAGCAGGCTCAGACGGGGGCTGACTTTTTAAATGAGAAAGTAATTACATTATAAATTTGCATTTGACACAAAAACTATCTGTAGAGAAAACAGGGAATCAAAATCAATCAAAACCAAAAAGCTTCCTTAAAACTCTCACAACTCTTCCCATGGGAGAGCTGATCTTGTCTGAGGGCCGGCGGCTGAGCACAGCAGCACTGGCAGACCCTTCCAGTCCTGTTTTCAATTAATTCCCACAAATCTTCCTCCTTTTCAGACACTCATTTACACCCAGGAGTCCATGCTAGGCTTAGGATTTGGTTCTTCTAACACACAAGTCAAGAGAGCCCATTTTTGTTTACCAAGTCGTGAGCAGTGAGAGCTGCAGTCAATAACAGCCACAGCAGCCCAGCCTCCCCTCACAGTAATAAGGTTGTTTTACTTGGCACCAAAACAACAAATGCTCCTTCTCACAGAGGCGTATCTTTAACTGAGTAGATGAAACTTATCCTAAATATTGCAGTTTCAAAGTGCAAACTCTGGTAAATGGTGCAGTAAAGTGCAAAGCTCAGGGTTAACACAGCGCCCCCAGTTTGTCTCGGCAGCCACACCACAATCCTGCTGACTCAGCTGCATTTTCACACTCATTATCTCTCACACAATGCAAAGGAATCAACGTTCTTCAAAACCAGAACAAAACTCTCTTCACAGCAAGAAGTAACACAGGCATAACAAGGATCTATGTGCAAAGTCAAGATCCACACCATGGAGCACGTTAAATGCTATGGAACGCATTTTAAAGAAGTATTTTAGGGATTTTTAACTTTCAGAGATTCTATTGTCATAACTTTCCTCAGCCAAAGCAGTTTCTTTGACAGGGGAATTAAAGCCTCTGCAGACACAAGGAAAAAGAGTTGTATAAAATTCTCTATGTTTGGAACATGGTTTCACGAGTTACAGACATGGAAAGATATCAGAAAACAACCTGATTTATTTGCAATCTGTGAAAAAATTCTGTCACCCAGTTCTCCAAAGTGTTCAACATTTCTAGTGAAGAGAATAAAATAGCAGAAATAAAACTATTTCAAGAAATAATCACAAACCTTGCAATTTTAAAACCAAGTTAAATTATGGATCCAAAGTAGATTGATTCATTCAAGCCATCTGCTCTTTTATTGACATGAGAAAAAACCCTAAATAAATAGAAATTTTCAGAGCATGTTTATCTGATTTCTCCCATTTTTCCAAGTCCCACAGACACCCGCTCCCATAGGTCAGAGGAGAAAATCATGTAAATTTTACTCTTCTTCAAAAACAAACAAAAAAAAACCCTAACCCAAACCCATTGTAAACCAGTACCAGTAATAAGATTCCATATGCACATTGTTACACTACAGTCCTTCATATGTAAAGTAATGCTAAAAATGTGTGTTTCTAGAGATATTTTCTTCAGAGGCAGGAACAACCACTGTTTACACATGCTTTTAAGCAGAATGAAAAGAACTACAGCACACATATTTTGCCTTTCACAAACACATACTCAAGCCAATCCATTCAAGCAGAGCATGTTTGGGATTGTGAATGTGTCAAGATAACCCAAACAACACTGGCAGCAATTCTTTACCCATTGTATCGCCATCAAACTCGATAGTTATTTCACTCAGACAAAATATATAATATACACACAGCAAAAAACCATTTTTATCTCACCTATATATAGTATGCAGTTATCATAAAACGTTAGAATTAATATTGAGAACTCAATGACAGTTGACACCTCCAGAAGGAATTAAAATGCAGGTTCTTGGGATAACTCCTATGCCAGTTTGCTCTTCCTTCCAACACAGTAATTTAAATAAATTTACATTAAGCACTGATATTCCTGAAAAAGGCTTATAAACATTTTAGACAATAACAGTGGAGTAATTCTCTCACAAAAAAATCCCCAAACCAAACAAAACCAAATATCTGAACTTGGGGAAAAAACAGACAGTACATGGTATTACCTTTAAATTGGACAACCAAGTTCACAAAATAAGGGTAATAATTCTGCCAAAAATCCTTCAGTCTGGTATAAATACAAATGTTACATTTTTCAAAGTTATGTTTAAATTTCTTTGCAGTACCTGCAGATGTTATAAAGCAACAGGTTGGCTATTTCTGTATCAGTAGGACTCTTCTACTGAAGAGACAACTTTTAGACATTTTATAGAATGGACATTCCTAAAGAATGCAGAATGCAACTGAGAGTATTCAAGCACAAAGCTGTGAAAACAATGAATAAGAGTAAATATTGCCTGATTTAAACCTGCTATAACTCTAAGGAAAGCAGACAGAACTCCATTAGCCTTGCAAAGGGCTGTGAGGCAGCACCATCTAAATGAAATCATGTTCATCAGTGCAAACCCATTTCCAACACCACCACAGGGCAAACCACCCTCCCCCATTCTGTGTCCTCAATAAAAAACATCCCATCTAGTGATGAGCACAAGAGATACCATGTTTCTGGATTTTCCTTGCAGAAGGGAATATTTTACAAAAGGTGTGTCTCTGGCTATCTCCTTTCAGCAGTTCCCAATGCAGAAAAGGGCAGGATTTACCCCCAGTGCATTTACTCTCAAACCTCAGGCCACCTGTGGTGAGGGATCTCAACACGCCAGCCCCACTGAGGCACCAAACTTTGTGCTTCAGAAGACAGAAACTCGTCCCCTTGTAGTTCATTGTCCTTTAATTCATAAATGCACAGTGTTTGTTCCCTCTGTGCAGAAAAGAGATGAGGAAGTGCCTCTGGGATTAACTCACCACCAGCTCTGGGATCAGTGCAACTGGTTAAAATCCACCACCTCCTTTGGGAATGGCCGAGTGGGTAGAGGATGGGGCTAATAAATGCCAATCTCGAGGGTACGATCCTTGCTTTTAGCCACTTAATCAAAATATAAATTTGATGGTTTTGGTTGGGTTCCTTCTAACTCGGAACGAGTGCACATAATAAAGTGTGACTCAAGTTCTTGTAGCAGCACTGAATGCAACCATCAGTGCTCATCACACACAAATGGCCACTTACACATCACCTCTCTCATTGGTATGACTAAGTATCACTAGAACGCTATCTTATGAGAAACAAGTGAACAACTGTTCCCCTCACGGGGCCCGCCGAGGGCTGGGACTGTGCCCTGGGAACAGCAGAGGTGCGGCGCTGCCTCACCTGACAGCGTCTCGTGTCGCTGTGGGATCTCCCCAGGTGGCTTTAGGCCGTGTCCCGGCTGCATTGGGCTGTGTCCCGCTCGGGTGGCTTTAGGCCGTGTCCCGGCTGCATTGGGCTGTGTCCCGGCTGGACTGTGCTGTGTCCCGCTCGGTGCCGGCCCCGTGCCGGACAAGCCCCGCTGAGGGAACGGGCCCGCACTCCCCCTCACGGAGCTGCTTCACCCCCGGCCCGCCAGGGGGCGGCCGCGGCCGCTGTGGGAAGGGTGCCGAGTGTCGGAGCGTTGGCGCCGCTCCGCTTCCCTTTGATGACGCAGATCCTCTGTAGGGAGGCCATGGCGAGTGATTTCTACCTCCGCTACTATGTGGGGCACAAGGGGAAATTCGGACACGAGTTCCTCGAGTTCGAGTTCCGGCCTGACGGTGAGAGCGGGGCCGGGGGAGGCGAGGGCGGGCTGTGGGGCCGCGGGGCCCCGGCGTGGGTTAATGCGAGGGTTAATGCTCAGCCTCTCCCCGCAGGAAAGCTGCGCTACGCCAACAACAGCAACTACAAGAACGATGTGATGATCCGAAAGGAGGTGAGGGCAGCGCTGCTGAGGCGTTTGTGCCAGCGAAAGGCACTGTGGGCTGGGTCAGGCTTGATGGCGTTGCCGGGGCGCTGTGGGCAGGGCTGTATTTATTTCTCTGCTGAATGTTGTGTCCAGGCTTATGTGCACAAGAGTGTGATGGAAGAGCTGAAGAGAATAATCGACGACAGTGAAATCACAAAAGAAGATGATGCTCTGTGGCCTCCTCCTGACAGAGTGGGCAGACAGGTACGGTGCATAGTATCTCTTCTAATTGCTCTTTAATTTTCATATGTTAGCTCCTTGGAAGCATAACTAAACTTTTTCTTCAAGACAGTATTTTTTCCAGCTGAAAGGGAAATAAAACCTGAGTAGTGCCTCAATGGCAGTGTAGTTGTGGAAGCTAATACAATCCACAGACCTGCTGCATTTGATATCTTTGTAATAGAAATTTGTAATAAAAACCATCACAGTACTGAAGTATTTCTGTAACTGGTACCATGAAGCAGTAAGTTCCTATAACCTTTTATTTTTCAGGAACTTGAGATAGTAATTGGTGACGAACACATCTCCTTTACCACGTCAAAAATCGGTTCCCTCATTGATGTAAATCAGTCCAAGTACGTACTCTGCTTTTCATGCTGCCCTTGTTTCTATTTATAAATCTGTATTAGAACTTCCTGATTATTTCGTACATGTATTTTATATTGTTTCAAAGTAGGAGTCAGCTCCTGGGGGCACCAGTGCTCTGTGTTGCAGCACAATGTGCCAAATGCCTTTAAGCTGTGGTGTTACAGGCTATGTTCTCAAACTCAAAGAGCAGACCCTGCTGTAGGAACCCTGTTACACACATACAGTCTGAGCTGACATTGGCCTGTTTGTGCCAATTTCTTAGGAAGAATCAAGATAGCTGTATTTCACCTAAGCTGAAAAGACTGACTGTTTTGGGGAAGGGGTGGGGTGGGGTGTAAAATCCTAAGTGCTGTTGATACCTGTTTTCATTACAAAAAAAAGCATATTTTGTAAAAACTTAAAATGTTCACAGTTGGAGTACAGAATATTTAATCAGTGTAAAATGAAACAAATCTAAGATGACCTCTAAAAAGTCCCCATATCGGCTTTGGGTTTTTTTAATACATTAGTTCTGTAACCTGTTCTTTAAGAGCATCAGTCTAATTTAATTTTTTTAAATCTTTTAATTTTTTTCCCCTTTCTTCCTTCTTTTGTGAACTGCAGAGATCCAGAAGGCTTGAGAGTATTCTACTACCTGGTCCAGGACCTTAAATGTCTCGTCTTCAGTCTTATTGGACTCCACTTCAAGATTAAGCCAATTTAAATCAGACAAACTGAAGTTTGTATTGCAATGTCAGCAGTAAGGATGGGGAGGGAGGATCCTGTTCCAGTTCTTCATTGTTTCTGAAGTTTTTTTGTACTTTAGATTATTTTTTTGATTGTTATTTTGTTGTTGTTACAAACTGTCAGTGACTCAATAAAAGGGTAAGATTTCTGTTTTTAATTTTTAAGCTGTGGTGAGAGACTAACTTCTAATACTTCTTTTATAATGGTGCATTCAGAGTGTGTCACTTCACTTGTACCACCCACACACTGCACTTCTCTACACAGCAGTGGAAAAAGGAATGAAGCCCGGCTCTGTGAAACAAAACTTTTGCCAGTTGTCAAGGCAAACTTTTGTCACTATCCTGAGCTGGGTGTTTTGTTGGCCAGCCAAGAACAACATCTGACTCTGCACAGGTAAATGGTTATAGCAGATACACATCACCTTCATCCCAGCCCGGGGTTACCCGCTTGCCTCCAGAGCAGAGACAAACAACAGGGGACTGAGGAGCCATCCAGGATCTTCACTGACTGTCCCGTTCAGCTTCAGAGAAGCTGAAAAGCAACCTAGAATGTATTTCGTTTAGTTCTAGGCTAGCACATCTCTGTTATGCAGCATTCATTAAAAGACTTTGAGCAGTCCCCCGCAGGCCCTCAGGGCAGACCCCATGGCAGTGCTGCCAAACTGCGCTTTTGCTTTCTCTTAACATGTCTATAAGAAGACGCTGCGACTTAAAAAAAAAATATTAAAAAGTGATTAATTTATGTGTAATTTTGAATACAGTGTCTCCCGCTTTCCCTCCCCTCCCCACAGGCACCTCCCGCTCCGCGCGCACGGGGCGGTGGCGGCCGCCATCTTGGCTGAGGGCAGACGCGGCTTCGCGCCGGCTCAGCCGGGCAGGGAGCGTGGAGGCGCCATCTTGGCTGAGGGCACGGCCGCGGGAGCGGGGAATAGCACAGAATCCGTGCGGCCATGGGGGTAGGTGAGAGCCTTGGCCGGAGCCCCGCGGGCCGTGGGGGCAGCGGGGAGCCTTGGCGGGAGCCCCGCGGGCCCTGGCGGTAGCGGGGAGCCGGGCCGGCCGGGGCTGACGCCGCTGCGCCGCTTGCCTTGCAGAGGATCGGGCTGCAGCTCCGCGCCACGCTGGAGAACATCACCCGGCTGCGGGCCGAGGGCGAGGACTTCCGATGGTACCTCAAGGTGCGGGGCCGGGGCCGGGAGCGTATCCCTGACTATTGACAGCTTTCAAACTTCCGATTTGTGTTCTCCAGCTGAAATGTGGGAACTGCGGTGAAGTCTCCGAAAAGTGGCAGTACCTGCGGCTGATGGTGCGTGCGCCCCTCGTAACCTACCTCTGAGCAAAAATGTGAACACAAACCTGCCTCTTACACACGTATCCGCATCAAGGATGTGACAGCTTACCCTCCAGATGAGATCGTTTTTTTAATAGCTATATGCATTTAGAAAATTGTCATGTTCCGTATTAAAATAAATATTTGGTGACTGTTAATTGACGTGTGCCATTTGAATGGTGACCGTTACTAACAAAGTATTACATCTGTTTTAAAAACAGATGTAAAAAATCTGTAAATGTATTCTATTCTGTAAATATATATTTCTCTGTAGCCTATTTCTCTGATGGTGATGGAATCCTTTTGGAGAAGGTTAGCATGCTAAATCAGCATTTGGAAGGTGAAAAAGCAGGATAAAATTTGTCAGGGATACTTGTCTGTTCTTAGAAACAATCATCCCTTTTTGTTGCATATAGCTGAATGGTAAGAATGTATTTTGAAGAATTAGTAGAGCATGCCTATACGGATAAGACACAAATATCTATTATTCCCTGTTTAAAGTCTAGAATAGAATTATTCTTTGATAATCTCAACTTGTTGAATTATTAATCTCTGTAGTTAAGAAAAACGCTGCCTTGTTGCAGTATTTTTAAAAAGCTAAAAAGGTTGTTGTAAAAACTACCTTACCTTTGCAGTGGCTAAGCTGAAGTGGATAAAAATGCCTCTCTTGTCATGGATTTTAGGACAGCGCTCCCCTGAAGGGCGGCCGAGGAAGCGCCACGATGGTGCAGAAGTGCAAGCTGTGCTCCAGGGAGAACTCCATTGGTACGTGCTGGGACACTGACCAGGCAGGGTCCATTTCAGTTTCTCTTTTAGTCCCCATTTTTGCTTGACACCATTTGTAAAGAGCTTTCACCAGGGATTTCTGCCCTGTGCGCTGGTGCTTGAGTTCCCAGCAGGCACTTTCTGGCCATCACATTCAGGGAGACAGCAAGGCCTCCTGGTGAGTCCAGCCTTCTGCATGAACAAAACTCATCTGGATTGTTATTTTACAAAAGCATGCAAATCTTTTTGGCATTGGTATGGAAAAATGGTCCAGTGTAAACTTCTCAGGAGAAGGGAGAAAAATTGAATTCTGACTTTTGAAGACCAGCTGCAGGAAAACCTTACATTTCTTGTGTTTCTTTTGCTTTGTATAAGGAAATTGCTGTGAAAGAAGATCCTGGTCCTTGGTTTGTGCTGAATAAAACTGAAGACATAGTGCCACTCACTTGTATACTTTCTTTTTTGTTTTGTTTTAGATATTTTAAGTCAGACAATCAAGCCTTACAATGTAAGTAAGTTTGTTTCCTCTTCTATGTGAAAGATAAACAAGCATTAACAGTATTTTGAGTTTTGCTTTATCACCCTCCTTCAAGAGCACAAAAAGCTGGTCTTGTCCCTGGACAGAAATTGTCTTGTAGACTTCTTTACAGTCTCATGTGTAGAATAATCTGATAGATTTTAAAAGCCAACAGAGAACTATATCACCCAAATCAGAGGTGATTATATAATGCCCCTCTAGGCTTCCTTTCAAAGTCTTCCTCATGGCAGATAAAGAAATTCTAGTTAGGAGCATCAGAGATGACAATGCTGCCTTTAAAGCAATCCATTCCTAGACTAATGCTTGTCACTGTCTCTATTAGATGGAAACTAATGGTTTTCTGACTCAATCACAGGCTGAAGACAGCGAGAAATTCAAAACAATTGTGGAATTTGAATGCCGAGGTCTGGAACCAGTCGACTTTCAACCACAGGTGAGTTCTTATTTGTGATTTGTTTCTGTCTTTAAAAGCACTTCTTCTAGAGTGACAAAGTACACACTATTTGAAATGGTTCTGGAACATCTTGGACCATTCCAGATTCCCATCCTTCCACAGTTCCTTGTTTTGAGTTTTTCATTTGTCTCAAGAAAAAAAACCAAACCAAACAAAAAACTTGCCAAGAGCTAACACAAACAACTGGTATACTCTGTGCCAGTAAAATCTAAAGCTAAGCACACCTTGGAGTCATACTTAACCTGCCTCACAGGTAACTCAGTGTTAATCTGAATTCATCTGAGAGGTCTTCACTGCTCAGGTCATTGCAAAAGAGTCTTTCCCAAAGGCAAAGTGCAGCATTAGACAAAGCACCTCTTGCCCCTTGTTGCATTACAGAGTCATCAAGCTCAGGTTATGAACACACCTCAGTGTGTGTTGTCTAAAATACAAACAGATTTTCTTTGGGGTTGACATCACCAGAGCCACAGGAGATGAACACTGGCATTTTTCCATTTGCAGCTTGAGCAGACAAAGCTTGAAGATCACTGGCAGTTGCAGCCTGTGCAAAGCACACCTCAAGGTTCAGAGTTAAAGGATTCTTCAGGGCCAGTCTGCAATGACTCATCTCTTGTGCATGGTCATGCTCTATGCCACTTAACTCCCTGCTATTTTTAACCTATTATTCCAGTCCGATTAGGTGTAAATAGACTGACAAATATAAATCTGTCTTATCCTTCTCTCAGACTGGGATGCTGTGCTAAGAAACAGCCCAAAAAAGCTGATCCTACAAAGAATTTGATATAAATAGAAACCCTGCTGCAGTGTGCTGGGGGAAGTCTTTATTTAAGTGAAGTCCATCTTTTTGATGAATGGTTATGTCTTTATTCCAGAATGGTTATTAGTTTATTCCTGCTTGAAAGCTTTGCAACCAGACTTGGGAACTTGAAGAAAAATCTAGATGAAGACTACAAAATGCAGGAGATGTTTATAGCTCTACATCCTAGCTGTCAATTTTATTTACAGAACAAAGACTTCACAGCTGTAACAAAAGTTTTAATTTCATATTCTGAGTTTGGTGTACTTGAACCCCTGAAGAGGTATTCCACTGAATTTTTGGATGCCTAAATCAGTAAATGAGTTTCTTGTTGCTCAAGTGACGTCTGCAGTTCTGAACAATTTTGTCAACTGCTTTATATTTGGCATGATCCTAGCCAGCCTGGCTCCTGCACAACACTAGAGCTCACATATGATTAGCACTAAACATGGCATTTGGCCATATAATCACTGTATTTTCTCTGTATTTTTTTGGTACACATAAGACAACCACACCTGGAGTCAATTTAAAGTGGCTTAATGCTTGCATGTCTTATTTAAATTATAGTAGTTACCAAAAAAACCCAACAAACCCAACTACCACCACAAAACATTTGAGTGTTAGAGAGGAGAAAGTATCCTTTGTTTCTCTGATACAAACCTTAATTTTAGATCCCTTGCAGAAAACCAGGAAGAAGCTACCTTTGATTTTCAGCCACTTGTTAATCAAATTCTGTAGTTAAAATTGACAATGTAAGAAACCTTCTTGCATACTACAGAAGTGGCTGGGATTTTTTAAATGTACTTTTAAAATTAGTAAATCTTACTGTACAGCTTGGTAACTGTGAACCCTAAAGTGAGAGAGCTGTTCCTAGGGAAGATAAACCAGAGCACCTTCCTAGAGCTGTCCTTTCTCCACTCTTTAAAAACAGCAGCAGTGATGGCAGTGAAGAACTGTCCCCTGTGAAATGCTTGTTTGGGATACTAATCTGTTCACTCAGCCAGCTGATCCTCCTTACACAAAAAGCTTGCTTGTCACTTGTGTGCCTAAATCCAATACAAGCTGCTCCTTCTCTGCAGTGTCTTGGATTCCAGTATTCAAGCCAGAACTATTAGCTTTCTTCCACATTTTCAATTAGTTTCCTTGCAATGTATTATGAAGCTATTATGCCTATGTGGACTCTGAACACAAAGCTATTGATAGTAATTGGATGCTGCTACAGAAACTTAGGAACTAAGCTTTCTTATCTAGAATAGTTGGAAATTTTTTGCTGGGAATAGAGGAGCAGCGTTCCCTCATTTTACTCTGGTTCCTTGGATTGAATTTTCCCAATGCTCAAGCAGGGTCCCAACCTTATACTGACCCCTAACTAGGAAAGAGCTTGCCCAGATCACTGGAGCAGAGTGATACAGAGCTTGCCCATTCTTTCTGCCTAATTTAAAAGAAATACAATACATTTTTGTGCTGAGCTTTCTTTAGATGTTTGTTTGTGCTGAGCTTTTCTTTAGATGTTTCAGTGTTCATATTTATTATTTTGTCAGTACAACGTAATTTAAAAACCTTCTGCAAATGTGTTTGCAGGCAGGGTTTGCTGCTGAAGGCGCAGAATCTGGCACACCTTTCAATGACATCAACTTGTTAGAAAAGGTATGTTGTCTTAGTTTCACTAGCAAAACTACTTACCTAGCTTGCCCTCCCCACATCACTACTCTAAAATACACACCCTAAACTGGTTTTCCTCTTCCTGTAGCCACAGGAAGGCCACAGAAGGAGAGAGAAACTGAATCAAATATGAACAACTAGCATTACTGACAGTGTCCCTTCAGAAGTATGGATTTGTTAACTTAGCAGCTGACAAAGATTTAAGTCACTCAGGAATTCCAGAAACCAAGAACCTGGAATACTAAATGGCTGTCTAGGAAGATCCCTGCCCATTGTCCTGTGCACAGAGAGGTTGAAAAGTAATACAGACACTGTCCTTCATAGCTCAGGATAACGGCACCTTGCAAATCTTCTTGGGTGTGAGCAGGAATCTCAAGGTCACATCTGTTCCCTGCTATCCTACTTGGCAGGGATCTGCTTGTCTGCTTACCCACCTGACTAGGGTATTGTAAATGATAGATAATCCTTTCACCTGCCATGGCTGCTGTTTGTCCACTACAGGCTGGGGACTACATAAGAAAATAAACCCCAGCAAAATATACATATATAAAAACACTGAGACTGAAGCTCATTTAATTTCAGGTTACTGATCTTGCTACTCTCACCTGTTAAAATTTAACTTCCTACAGATATCTAAGACCCAAACTTTGAGTAACATTTAGTTCCAGTTTGAATTCCAGTCTGTGCATTCTGTCCTTTTTGACTAACACTGAAATCTTATTTCCTACAGGATTGGAATGACTATGATGAAAAAACAAAGGAATCTGTTGGAATCTATGAAGTTACCCATAAATTTGTAAAATGCTGAAGTTCATACCTGTGATAAATTATGACATGGCTATTGATGGAGGAGCTGTAAACATCAGATATGCAGCTTTCTTGGAGTTACTTTTTTACATGGCTGCACTTGAGAAATGGAAATCCAAGTTCACAGAATCACTTAGGTTGGAAATGATCTCCAAGACTGAGTTCAACCTTTGACCGACATCGCTCAGTTGTACTTTCCATCCCCAGCATGCCCTAATAAAATATTTCCCATGGAGCACTTGGAGATGGCCTCAGTACAGACTGAAAATAGAACATATTGACTGAACAGTGCATGGCCTTAATGCTGTGGGGTTTGGGAATTACATGGTTGTGGTGGGCCGTAGCCTAGTAACTGCTTACACAACTTACAGCCTTAAAGGTTTTAGTAGTTGGTCACCAGGAAGTACCTACATTTGATTGTCTAACATAAGCAAATAAAGTCTTCTCACTCAGCATTCTTACAGTGAGGAAATGGCTGCAAGCACTAGTAAAGGCAGTGTTAACTCTTCAAGGGAACAGCTACACCTCAAGCAGCTTTCTGCCACTTTAGGTAAAGACTGAGTTGAGTTTCCTGAGAACACTTCCTAAGCTTGACTGCTGCTGACATTTACACAGTTACCATCCTCTGAAAAGCAAGTTATCTTTCCAAGTACGTCACTGAGTAAGCCTCATTTTTAGGTGAAGACAGACTTTGTACTCCTTGGCGAGTGCATTCACAATCTTGCCAGCTGTTCTCATGTTTCAAAACAAAACAAAAAAAACCCCACCAAACAAACCCAAAAAGGAAAAAAAAAAGCCCAGCCTTTAGTGAATTTTATTCAGACTTTTGGTCTGATAATTGTGTCCTGATAGGTTATTTCCTGCATCTTCCCAAATTATCACCTTTCTTTGTTTAAATGAACAAAAACAATCATGCTGAGTTTTAGAGTAAGTTTTAAAATACTGCTTTTCAGCTGAAAACTAGAACAGCACATTACAAGAGCAAAGCCTTCAGGCTTACATATGAAAGGCTTTCCCCTGCTAGCACTTTTATTTCATACTTCAGGATAGGGTATTGCTTACACTTACTGTGCTAAATTAAAAAGACCGTGGGAGAACCTGGAAACTGAGATACCCAAAGGAAGAGCAAAGGGAAGCATTTCCTGAGCCTCTGAACCTGATCTGTCACATCCAACCAATGTGCTCAGACTTTCCTGCTCTGCTGATACATTTGGTTGTCCGTGGCAGTGGGACATGAGCTGCATTTACACAGATGACAGAAGCCACCACCACTGTGCAATTCAGCTCCACAGAAAGACTTGGCCTCCCAGAAGAAAAAGAGTGGAAATCAAGGGGGTAAAAGGCAGGAATTCAAGATCTACATACCAGAGTGCAGAATGCCTGCAGCAGTTTTCTTTCCAACCTTTGTAAGAAACATGAGCTATTGATAAAGGGTCTGTCCATGCTGTATGATTTAGATATGGCAATAAAAGAACTTTGTGGTTATTAATAGATAGCTTTATTAAAATACAGTCTTTTCCAGTCAGTTTAACAACCCAGTTGGTGACTGCAGGTTTCTTAAAGCCTCCCACTTCATTTTTTGTGTCTCTAAAAGCTGTTATAGTGAAAAGGCTTCAAGCAGTTGAGGCACAATCAGTTCTGATATAAATTCAAGTTTAAAGAGATAAGTTAGTAAGCAAGCTTACTGCAAGAGTGCAAATGGAACCACTCTTCCATGTTTAAAATTATTGCATGTATTTTTTTAAAACCAAACAGTTAAGAGCGGTATCACAGTACTGTAGTCTGTCCAAACATTCATGGAACACAGGTATTCCAAGTTCATTAACTCAATAAAAATGCTTATTTTAGATTATGTGTTTTAAGAACACATGGATCTGTTACTTAATTTGACATAGTTAATGTCTGTATTTCCTGAAATGCATTCAAGGTCTGTAATTGATTTCTTTGAAATGGATAGACACTTCCTACTGAATTTAACAGTATTCAAGTTCAGCGATGATACATGAAGCCACTTAGGCTGGGCAGTCTCATCCATGCTGAACATCGATTAGTATGTCAATTAGACATAATCTGCATTTTGTTCAGCAACTATAAAGTGTTCCAATGTCTTTATGTCTAACTACCAATTTTCTTGCCCTTCAAAACATTAAAGATATCTTCTAGTGACTTGTGTATACACTGAAGGTATTCTTTACCATTCCTAGCCGGGTAAGAGGAAACATTACAACCTATCCAGTCATCTTGTACCTGATACCCTACTCCAAAGCCATCGGCCACCACGGGGCCAAAGCCTCCCAGCTGCACAGCCGGGCTCACCAAGGTGCTGGTGGAAATGATGTTGTGGTTGAGGCGGGCGTAGGCCTGGTCTTGATAGAATTGCGGCAGTGGCAGCCCCTTGGACAAGGCCAGGTAGCGCAGGCTGAACAGGTGCCGGTCAAAGCCCTGGCCTGCACAAAGGAAAAACAGGTGTGAGAGAGGTGCCTGACTTCTGTGGGAACTCACCTCTGCCACAAAGGAGGAGGTCTGTAGAACTGGAGTTTATTTTTGTACTGATAGAAAATATTTTTCAGACTTTTCATGCCCATGTCCTAGGAGAACGGAGCCTGCTTGTTTTACTGCAAGGCTCAACAGGAGCAGGAGAGTACACAAAAGTGAGTGTTAACAGACAATTTTAATAATACATCACATTCTTTGATTAACTATTTACCTGAACATAGCCAAGTTGTTTAATGCAGAAAAAGCCTTCCTTATAATTTACCAATCTATAGAGGAAGAGCATCTTGCACCAACAAAACAAGGCAAATTTTAGACTCTATGGGACAATACACAACAGTCAGTTTTATTGCTGTCAATTTTAATGGTTTTTGGGAAGGGCAGTTCAAAAGAAAGCATTTACAAAAATGCCAGAAGTAGCATGGCCAAAAGATGAGTTTGATTTGGAAATTGTTAAAGCCTTTATCCCCTGCAGATGTAAGACTAGCTCCTCAGACTTAAGCCAAAGTTCTTATTCAACATGCACTAAGTAAATCTTCAAATAGTCCAACTGCTCTAAGGAAAAAACTAAAGTACAAAAAATTCTCAAGACATGAAAGGTGCTGTGGGAAGCACAGAGGCACTCCTCTCTATCAAGAAATGAGTGAGAATGAGCCTTCTGCTACTGTTTTTGTCAAGTTTACATTAGACATTCATCAGCATTAAAACATTGAGTTGTAAATACTTACAGCAACCTTACAGACATTTTAGTGCAAAAGGAGGAGGGTTTGATGCATTCCCTTACCCATGGCAGCCTCCTTTGTCAAACGGCCGTGGTACTTGGAGCACTCCACTATCAGATTCTGCAGCTCCTCAGTGCTGTGTTTGGAGAGTCCCTTGACAAAGGCTTCAGAGCATTTCTTGGTGTGCACAGAGGCAGGCCGGATGGTCTCTGTGCGGCCGTGCTTGAAGGCTGCGGTGCTGCAGGACTCGTACGTGGCCACAGTCTGGTCATACTGGCGAAGGAAAGCCATCTGGAAGGCCAGCTGAGCCACAGCATCTGGGCTCACCTTCTTCTGCTTTAGAAGCTCCTTGCCCCCTTCTTGGAACTGAATCATGTTAAGAGACAGTGATTCTACAGTGGCATCAAATGTCTGTTTGGCTTTGGTAATCCCTGCTTTTAAGGCATCGTTCAGCTTAAAGTCAAGTTTCTGCACTGCTCTGGAAGAGTCAACTGAAGCAGGCTGGGACTGGGGGCTGATGGCTGGTGTCGTGGTGCTATCTTTAAAAACCTCATTCTGGAACCTGAGCACAGCCACACCATCTCCCCAGGAATGCTCAAAATTAATTCCTGCAGTGCCATCCTTAGTTATGATAAGACTAAAGGATTTGTCGTACCAGCGGTTTGCACCATCTCCGTGCAACATAGTGTGGGACAAGTGCACTAAGTCTTTAATGGGAAAATCATCTAAACTTAAACAAAATATGGCAGAGTCTACTTTTTGAAGAGCTTCTGCATTGCCATTGTCCAGTAGATTCTTCCTCAGCGATGCCCATGTATCTCGGTTTTCACTGGTGAGGTAGCCAAGAGGGAAGGCCGGGGCCGGACTGCTGTCACTAAGGATGTATTTCAGGTGTGCTTGTATTTCTGAGGGTTTCAGCATGTTTCCATCTCTATCAATAACATCAAACACATAAAAATTTCCATTTCTCAACACTAATAAGTGTTTTGCCTTCTCATCTGTATAAAGCTCATCTTTGTTGAGCTTAGGAATCCGTGTAGAATTGAAAAGCCTGAAGTACTGAGACATATCTAGGGGGTAAGCATTGACCATGTAGGCACCAAACCAAGAGATTGAAGAAGGCACAAATCGGATAATTTTTTTAAAGATCTCAGTGTCACTTTTTTCTGGATTGAGGTGAAAAACCTCAGGTTCAAGGTAACCAGCCCTGAAGGTCTTCATAAAACGTATGGCAGAAACAGTCATGTTCGTAGCTCGTATGAGCTGATCGTTGTATTCTGGTTTTGGATCAGGATTAAAAGACATAAATGGATTAAAATTCAAAAGAACAGGCTCACGTGCTTTTAGGTACATGTCAAACCAGGGACCTGAAAATTGAGAGTTGAGAAAGAGGTCAGAACATAAAAGCAGCTTCCTGAGTCAGACAAGAGGGTCATGTAGTCCAACAGTGATCATGAATCACACACATTAAAGTGCCTTTAAACAAGACAAACATATGAAGTAATTCAACCAAGGCTTCTCCAAACCCCCATTATGAAGAAGGATAGTGTTGGCTAATCATAAAAATACTGGGTTTGGAATAATCCATGTCAAGGGTGTCCATGTCATGAGCAACAAGGGCCAACTCCCTGTTTTCTTTATGGCTCAATGATAAACCTTAACTCCCAAGACATAGAGTGCAGCTCCCCAGCTCTGTTTTGGTGCATGCCTCACATTTGGAGTGGTTCATGCCTTTGCCTACTCTTACACTATTAATTTCTGCAACTCCCTGTCACTGACTGCATCTTGCTGAGGTTAGAAGGCTGAGCCTTCTACCTGTACTGTAAGAAGAGCAGTGGGTTGTTCCAGGGGCTAAGTTACAACTTTAATTACAGGTGCTCACAGGTAAGTAACACTCATCTGCAGTTTTAAAACCACATCTGTCATCAACACGTAGCCTTTTAACATCAGACTTGAAAGTCCAGGGTGGAGACAACTCTACATTCTTTCAGAAACCAATTTCAAGTGGAACAGGTCTTTTATGAGGCATAAAGAAGAAAAATAACTGAACAAAAAGCAATAGACACTCCACCATTCATAGACAAAAAGCAGCATACTGGTTAGCACTGATGAACAACATAAAGCCACCACTTAAAACCCAAGACGTTGTTCAAAGTGAATAGAAAGTAAAATACATCAAACCAAAGAGCAGTTTTTGTGAAATAATCTGGTATTCTCTACAGACTGTGTGGCAGCTAACACCTTAACAGGCAGTCTGAACAGACAGCAAGGATAGAAGTGCATTCACAGGGCAACATGGAAACTTCTACTTCCATAGGTATTGGACTATTTCCATCTCTGCTGCTATCCAATACTTTCATTAGCAGACACTTGTACTTGGAAGCAATAATAAAGCAGAATAATCAAAAGTAAGAATAATCTATACACATGCTCTCCCTCTCCTGATTTGTTTCTATTTATTCTCATTTTCCTATTTCTGTCACTCCTTTTCTTTGGGTCTTTAAAAGAATATAGTTTTGTAGTTTTAAGGGCTTTTAAGTGCCAACTACTGATCACTTCTGCCTCCCAAACTTAGTTATCCTTTGTGACCCCTCCCCTCCCTCAAAGTTTACTTTTCTTGCTAAATAACATGGAATTATTTGGAAATGATTGCTTCAGTTTCCTTAAGGGAAGTGCTAGATAAGCTCCTCTTTAACCTAAACCTTATAAACTCAAGAAAAAATACCATTGTTCCAGTATCTATCTACCCAGAATTCTGGTAGAAGAGATGACATTAGATAATGAGCATTCTTCTTTCTACCAGCCTCTCAAGTTGCTCAAACACAGCCACAGAGGGTGTTCACAGCAGGTTATTCCAAGTTTCTGGGCTACTTAAAGTTTTAGCCTATAATACTTAGGGTATCATGAGCAATTCTGAAGTATGATGACCTACAGACTTGTCCTACACCCAGAAGGCCAACGAACCTGTAATGTAACTTGTATGCTTGTTTTGATTGTCTTGAGCAACCAGTTGCTCATGCAGCTCTCTTCCAATCCCCTTTTCAAAGGCATGAGCAAGTTCTTCAGTTTTCCTACAACAATCAAGAAAAGAGTCAAAATGCTGTCACAAGTCACATTTCTTATGTTAACACTTGGTTTGAAGCAGAACATGACACTACGTGTGTTTGTCCATACCTGAACTGCTCATCATTTAAAAGTGGTTTCTGGGCATTCAGGTATCTCTTTATTGAATCTTCCAGCTTGGGAACTGGCAGTCTGCAGGAAGTGGAACACAGAGAGGTACACTTGATGAGCAAGGGTATGAATGAAGCCTGTGTTTGTCACACAGTCATCTCTCTTTGCCTCCTTTCTTCCATATCCTTCTTTATACTATTATATATACTACACATACAGATATGCATACACACACTATACTGTATATGCTATTATACATAAATTTGGCTAATACTTAAATGCCTCATAAGTTTCTAGTGGAATAAGAGAAGCAAGGAACCAGATGGACACGAGTCAGCACACCATAATGGTCTTGGGAAATAAGGCATAAAACCAAACTGACTGTCTTTTTACAAAGGTACTGCAGTGATGGGAGGAAATCTCTTACTGGAAATAGAGTGTCAGGAACCGCTGCTAGGAGAGGCAGCTCTGTAGAAGGAACAGTTCGGTTGCCAGCCCTTTTCGGGCTCCCCTTCACAGTGGCTGGGTGCTGGACATCTCTTTCTCACAAATTTTCTATTCGGCATCTTTGCCAACTTTCTCTGAGCCTGAGTTTTGTTTTCTATAGCACAATCCCGTTACACTCAAGGGGTGTGGGCGCCAAGGGGCTGTTTCAGTAGCAGGCTTACACTGACACTTGGAAGGGCGAACCCGCTTACACTGACACCTGGAAAGCCGAACCGGCTCCGCTGCAGACAGCGCGCACCGAGCGAGCCGCGCACCGCGGAGCCCGGGGCGGGACGTTCCCTCTGCCCTCTCCTCACAGCGGACACCCCGGGCCGCCGCCGCCGCGCCCAGCCCGCGCCCCCCCGGAGCAGCGGCCCAGCCGTACCTGGGCAGGCTCTTCTGGTAGTGCATGGTGGGCACGATGCTGCGGTGCAGGAACTCGGCGGCGCCCGCGCCGCTGTAGCCGCGCCGCCCCGGAGCCGCCCTCAGCAGCTGCCGCGCCGCCATGATGGCTTCAGGCTCGCGCCGAGCCCCGGCCCCGCCCGCCGCTCCTCCCGGGGCCCCGCCCGCCGCTCCTCCCGGGGCCCCGCCCGCCGCTCCTCCCGGGGCCCCGCCCGCCGCTCCTCCCGGGGCCCCGCCCGCCGCTCCTCCCGGGGCCCCGCCCGCCGCTCCTCCCGGGGCCCCGCCCGCCGCTCCTCCCGGGGCCCCGCCCGCCGCTCCCCCCGGGGCCCCGCCCGCCGCGCTCGGAGCCCCGCCCACCGCTCCTCCCGTTTTTCTGTTATTCCTTTCCAAAAGTCAATCGGATACGTGCCGCTAGGGCAGCAAAGTTACCAGGGTGTTGGGGCGGTTCAGCATCAGTCCTCTTACATATACACTAATAAAACGTTCTGATTCATTATAAAATTTTCTGCAATCCTCTTGTTTTTCTGCAACCCACTTCTTTTTATGTTCAATATACGGACTCCACGTATTTTTTTCTTTTATTTTCTCCCACTCCACTTTTTTTTTTTTTTCTGTGTGTGTGTGGGTATCCATATGTACTACTGACTACACAAGATTGAGATCCTGCCCCCAAAAAGAACTGTTTAATCTCTCCTGAGGTTTTTTTCACTCATACATGAGCATGCAGCAACAAATACTTGATCACGGTATAAAATGTAATATTATAAACACACAACCTAGTTGTACTGTGGGGAAAATTTTCCACAAAAACATTGAATAATCTCAGAATACACCAAAAACTACAGAAATGCTTTCACAAGAAAGCTTGGCATGTGAATGGTTACGGTGGTGTATTTTTATCAGACACTCACTAGCATAAAAATCAGCATTGGGATTGAATGCGGACACAGCAAAGGAAAGGAAAGCAATCCCTGTGGCTTAGTCTAATAATCCTCTGAAAGTAAATTGGCCCTACTCTAATCAACATAGTGGTTGGAAGAAAAGTGAAATCATTTCACTTCCAAGATAATAAATGCCCAGTGACAGAAGGTGTCCTTGCATGTTCCAGTCTGAGGCTATTTCCTGTTTGATGCGTGTCTCTCATGATGCTCATTCAGCCTTTTTTTGGCAATGAAAACAAAAAAAACCAAGCCTGCTTTAATTAATGAAGTCCAGTTTCACCTAGCTTGCCCTGCTGTGATAGTCCTGTTCAAAACGTTACCTGCTCTGCCCTTTGGCAAAACTGCTCTGTTCCCTGTCTGAGCGCTGGCTTGCAGAGTTGCCTTCCTGGGTTTGGGCGTCCAGACCCCAAACCCGGGAGTCTGAGGAATCCATCGCCTTTCCACCCAGGAGTGTCACTTTGTTTTGAACTGGTCTTGTTTTAGAAATACTACTGCATTCTGTTCTAATTTTCCAGAGCCCCCTAATCTTCTTCCAGGCTCTTAATGATGTAGTTGATAATAGGATTGTTGGTATTAATTTGGAACAATAATGCCAGCTGCTTGCTTGGTGGCTATTGGCAGAGGGGTGACCTTGCGGGTCAGCTAAGCAGAACTGGAAGTGCTTTGATCTGATCTATCCAGAGCCAGATCTGTGCACCCCAACAAGAGGAGCGAGTGGATTCTCTCCCCATGGGATGCTGATTCCTCTCCAAAGAGCAGGCAGGACAGCATGGCGGTGGCCCTGGATGCAATCCTCGCTCGGATCAAGGATGTTTGTAAAAGGAATGGGCTGCTCATCCTCTCCGTCTTGTCCGTCACCATCGGCTGCCTCCTGGGATTCTTCCTGAGGACCAGGCGCCTCTCCCAGCAGGTAAGAGCAGCTCCCAGCAAGTCCCTGCAGAGGAAATGCCAGGCTTACATAACAAAAGACATATGTGCCTTGGGGAACTTCAGGGTGGGCTCTGGAAGGTAAAAGTCACCTGTATGTGTTGTTAAAATTGTTTCATTTCATCTGTTCGTCAATCTATGTTGTTCTTTGGGTCTTTTCACACATTCTCAAACAATAGGTTAGCAAAGGGTTCTGGTGTCTCAGACTCCTGGGAAGCACAGCAGGAGCACAGTAGAATGTGGCAGGTATGGATAATAATCGTGGGCATTTAAGCTAGATGAAATGTAGCATTTCATATAGGCCTGCAGAAACTGGTAGTGCAATATATTGCATTTTACACTATTCTGGAACATGTACAGCTAAAGAAAACACTGGGAATATTTTTCAGTATCAGATGCATAGGGGTGCAGATGTTTATATTACACTAATGGTGTTTCATATTAATAAATTTGAGATTTCCCATCATTAGCAGAACATGTTACTGAAGTCACTTGGGGAATACTCCCCCTGCATACTTCAACTAAACCCTTTGCTGGTGCTCATTTCTGCTGTATCAGTCAGACAGACTAGACAACAACATGCTTTAATAAATGCACTGTTTGAGCACAAAATAGAAATCTCAGTTAAAAATAAGGCATTTAGTAAATGCAACTAAATTAAACCAATTCTGGCCTCAGCTACTGCAAACCACTGTCTGTCTGAACATCGTTTGTGTCCAAGCCATAGCTTCAAACACGTCTAGGAAAACAGACAAAATGCAGAATGGAGAGATTATTCAGAGCAACTGGTTAACAGTAGTCTCCAAGAGATGGCACATTTCATTTTTGTCTTCCTTTGTAAAGGAACAAACAATGCCATGTGTTTATTGAATAAGAACACATTATGTAATCTAATTAATTTTAAAATTCCCTTTTAAAGCCTGCTATCTTTGCCACTTGTCTTTGCACCGAAGGTGCAGATTCTAGCAATGTTATCTGATCCACAGCTCTAGCAGCACTTGTGAAGACAGTCAGTCTTTAGCTCAAAACAATAAGCATCTCTCCATGTATTTCCAGGAAATTAGCTACTTCCAGTTTCCTGGTGAGTTACTGATGAGGATGCTGAAAATGCTGATTCTCCCTCTGGTTGTCTCAAGGTAAGTGAAGACAATTATTATTCCAAAAACTTCTGAAGTTTTCTAATTGAGATTTGTCTCACAATGGTTTAGTTGTGACTGAATTAGGTGACGGTGCCAGAGGCATCAGAGCTGCTGCACAATTCATATTCATAGTGGAGCCATGAACATGTATTGTAGTTGATAGGATCATTTCTGCCATACATCATTTCTACCTCATATAGGTATTATTTGCTTTACAATTAATGAGATGGGGGGTTTTAAATTTGTTTACTTTTTCCCTTGTAATGGAAGACCTTTTCCTTCAAGCTACTTAGAAGTTAAGTATATGGAATAAATAATTCACTTTATCAAAAAGCCTGCCTTAAATCCAAACAATTGAAATAATACACTGTACAAAAACAGTGAAAAAGCACAGTTGATTCATAGTGTCCAGCAGTATTCTGAGGTGTGCTGTATGTGTTTATAGTATGATAAATATTGAAAAAACCCTGTGTCTCCAGTGAACTAACAATATATAGCTGGCTTTGGCTGGAAGTGAAAGTGATTTCTTCATTGTTAAAGACAGAGCCCTTAGTGGTGGCACTTTATCAGTAGCAGAATTAATGATCTCAGTGCTGGAACTGACTGGTGCATGGCAGCTGCCTTTGCATGGGAAGGTGTAACTTAGGGCAGGCTTTTCCCTAAGTTTGACTGCCTTCCCACTGACTGCAGTCCCAAAAAACCACCAGCTGGATGGCCAAAAACTCCCTCATGTGCCCAAGGCTGGGAGGTTATTAAAGAGATGGAAAGTAACAAAGCTAACTTTACCAGAGCTAAGGAAAAATTACTGCAATATTTGGTTCCAGTTCTGGAACCGAATTCATACATCAAGACCTCATCTTCCACTTGGAGAAAAAAACAAGTTTCTAGTCTTCAGATCACTGACAGTTGTTGAAAATGAACAGGATTAACAGCACTAATTTTATTTTTAAATCATCTACCCTGACATCTGCCTTCTCATGGTTTTTCACAGAACAAAGCTGAGTCATGGTGCTTTATGCATGAAACTGTTTTATAACCACAGACTCACACCTGGTCCTGGCCCATGCATCTAGAGAACACCAAGACAAAACATGTAAGAAGATTTTTATTTTTGAGAGGTGAAATGGAAGTTTTCCAAAGAAAACAAGAGTATTACATGAGGAAGTGACATAGTAAGGAGGACAGGAAAGGGTTGGAGCAGATTTACGTGTCCTTCCATAAAATGTGCAGTTCTTTAGATCCTCTGGTATATTCAGAGATGTTAGGAAGAGCAGCACAGTAGGAAAGAGCTGCTCTGGCACAGCCTGTGATGGGTCTGAGTTGCTGGAGATGTGACAGCTCTGAGCCTCACTGTCACAGCAGCTGCACTCTGTCCTCTGAGGTGGAAAGAGAGAAACTTTGCAAACCTTCAAAGAGGTTCCATTCTCCTTGCAAGTGTGAGTCCAGCTCCCTGTATAACAAACTAGCAGTGCCTGCTAGCACAAACTGAAATGGCAAGGTTTGCAGGAAAAAAACACTCCAGATATAACAACATTCTTGTACAGTTTGGGCATTTTTGGCTGGTTGTCTTTTGGGGGTTTTAATAACAAGCACAGTGTTTTCCACACATGTATTTCATAAAATCAGTAAACCAGTACTGTATTTTTATCAATCTGCATGCACATTTAAACTACATTTCTGTGTGGATTTGGAATATCTTCAGCTTGTCCTGCCAGAGTACTGGCATTTAAATGATCTTTTAAAACACTCTCTATTATTATTTACAAAAGCCAGGAGCACAGCACCATAAAAAGAACTCTAAATATTGCTCTCCTAGTTGAAATTAATGCAAGTTTTTCTTTGAACACATAAGTGAAGAAATTACTTGTAAAGAAAAGGAGAGGTGAGAAAGGAAGATTAAAAGAGAGACAGTGCAAACTATCCTATTTCCAAGTCCAGAGCTTATTTTGAAGGGTTGTACAAGAAGTAAAAAGTGGCAACTGGATTGGTCAGAAGATTGAAAATAGAATAGAAAATCTAGTTTTCCACTAGCAGAAATCCAGCCTTGAACAGAAATGGCTGAAAATTTGTATTTCACCTCTTGACCTCTTGATTGTTAGAGAGTTAAAACAGAACTTTGCAGATTGTATTCATTAGAAATGAGGAAGTTATGATACAGTCAGGTATCTCTGAATGATGTTTATTCTAAAAGTTCCTTGGATGCAGAAGAAATCTGTCAAACAACAGGAGATCATTTCTTCAAAGTACAATTTCTTGATTTCCTGAACTTTGTTGCTGCTCCTGGAACTGCTCTATCCCAGAGTTCCTGTACCTGTTTCTGATGTCTCCTGTCAGCTGTGGTCTTACTTCTTTCTTTTCCCATAGATAGAAAAATCTTGGAAAAGCAACCATCACCCACTAGCCTGTCAGTCTTAGCCCTGCACAAGCTTTTGTTTTTGTGGAGGCATGGACCTTCATTAAGGGTGGGGGTTGAAATTATTTCAGTTATCTGATTATATAAAAAAGCTTCCTAGCATCAGAACAACTCCGAAATAAGTATATATTTACTGCACCCATCCTCTGCCTGAGATTTAGCCCTGCTCATACCTGTCAGTATCCCCTGAGTGTAGAGTTTGCTTTTCTCAGCTGTGAGAACAGGTACCCACAGAACACTTCTGTTGGAAAGATAAAGAAAATTACAAATAGTTGACAGCTTGTGTCTACCCAAGGGATAATCAGTAACAGAACCTTACAAGACCAAATTTTAGAGCCTGCAGTCACTAGATGTACACTGCTTACTTTATGTGTAAACGTGGGATACTGCTGTTAGACCTGAGAATGCAAATACCAAGAGAGCTTGGAGAGAATAGCAGCCAAATCTGAATTTGTAGTTTCACATTTAGACACTGTTCAAGCTCTTACTGCAGCTCGACAGGGAGATGTCTTCAACAAGCCTGAAAGATCAGCTGCAGAAGCTCTGAAGCTCCCTGATTCTCTCTGGGACAGAGGATTCTCTTTGGGACAGAGGGACAATGCAAACAGTGTATTTTCCTCCTTTTACGCAAAACGTGTCAGCTTTCAACAGAGCTCAGGTTTTCCAGCAGGCAGGCGCACAGTGCCCTGTGCATGCCCTGAGAGTTCTGTTTATCAAACCCCTCAGGCAGACCCCGCTGCCCAGCTTTGTTCCACGCCCTTTCCTTGCCCCTCCGGCATCCCCGGCGCGGCCGGAGGCTCGGGATACCCAGCAATGCACCGGGCGGCCACCGGGCGGCTCTGCCGGGACACCGAGCGCCCGCGCATCCCGGGGACTGCCGGTACCACTGCCCGGGCTCCCGCATCCCGGGGATTGCCGGTACCACTGCCCGGGCTCCCGCATCCCGGGGACTGCCGGTGTCACTGCCGGGGCTCCCGCATCCCGGGGACTGCCGGTGTCACTGCCGGGGCTCCCGCATCCCGGGGATTGCCGGTACCACTGCCCGGGGATTGCCGGTGTCACTGCCGGGGCTCCCGCATCCCGGGGATTGCCGGTGTCACTGCCCGGGGATTGCCGGTACCACTGCCGGGGCTCCCGCATCCCGGGGATTGCCGGTGTCACTGCCCGGGCTCCCGCATCCCGGGGACTGCCGGTGTCATTGCCCGGGGATTGCCGGTGTCACTGCCCGGGCTCCCGCATCCCGGGGATTGCCGGTGTCACTGCCCGGGCTCCCGCATCCCGGGGATTGCCGGTGTCACTGCCCGGGCTCCCGCATCCCGGGGACTGCCGGTGTCATTGCCCGGGGATTGCCGGTGTCACTGCCCCGGGCTCCCGCATCCCGGGGACTGCCGGTGTCACTACCCGGGCTCCCGCATCCCGGGGATTGCCGGTGCCATTCCCTATCCAGAAAACAAGAAACCTTCCACTTTCTTTCACTGTGGTTAGTTATAAACTTCCACAGACGCACACACATATGGGATTCCTTCACCTGTTCCCAGGACAAGTTGATTGGCAGAGATACCTGCACACCACTTGAGTTTCTCAACTTCTTAAATGCTTGAAGTAATCAAATCTGATGTCAATGTTTTTGTCTTTTATATGTCTGCATGATACAAAAGACTGGGAGAGGAACAAAGACTAACTTTCCCTTTAATATCTTCTCACATTTGCTAAAGACAATGTAAACCCTCTGACCTGCCCCTGTCTGCGCAGCTCCAGCACAGGCCAGGGGTGCTGGCAGGCACTGTGCCACAACTCAGACACGGTCACCTTCCTTCAGAGCATTCCTGTGCCCACTCCCTGCCCCACATGTTACCAGCTTTGTACTGATCAGTTCCCAATGGGCCAGAAGTTGATTTTCAGTAAGCATGACTGCTTCGACTTAAGCTTTTTGTGGAGGCTGGTACTGAAACCTGATCTGTCACAACTGCAAAGTTTCGAAGAATAATATTGTATTATTTGAATAATATTGAATAATTCACCCCTGTTGAGGCATTTCTAATGCTGGTGTTTGGCACGGATTCCTCCCAGTAGGCAGGGAACTCACGCTGGCATTTTCCACAGAACGGAAATGCAGCTCTCCCGTTCTGCTCACAAGGCAGAGGTGCCTGCAGGGGAGGAGCAGATCTGGCTCCCAGCACTGCATTGCTGCCGGCAGGCAGGGCCACCGCATGTACCCGAGACAGCTGCAGAATGTGTGTGCTGCAGACCCGGAGGAAGGCTGCAGAAGAGGCAGGGCTTGCAGCCCTGGATCTTTTTCAAGTTAATTCCAGAAGCCCACACATTCTTTCTCTCCTGTATATGTGAAGTTTCACAGCCCTTTCAGGAACATGACCCACTCAGAATGAACATGTTATTTATTAGTAAGGGCTCTCACACAGTGTTTGACTGCACAAGCCTTGGTTGTTCAGAAAAGCAGGCTAAAGCCAGAGTTACACAGATTGGCACCAGCTGAACATACCGAGTTCTCTTTGTCCTATACATCTACCTATACATGTAATAGAAAGTTGCATCCTGTATTCCAGCACTTCCTTGTTTATATGATTAAGCTTTTATCTGTAAAGAGATACAGAGCCAAGTTTTCTAAGAGTTTGATTAGCAGTCAGCAGTGAGAGTAGGAAAAGAATTGTCAGGTCAGACTTAAACTGTTCAGCTGTTGTAACAGCCTGGTTATATTCCCTTTGGAAAAAACAGTTTAGTTTTCTGAGCTTAGGAAGATTATTACATTTTGTATTTATTTACCACCAACAATTTTCTAGATGTTTAAGAAATATTGAGTAGCAGAGATTTGATCCTTTCCCGTGAGCAGATCCTGTTAAAGAAATATTATTCCCTTTATAGTCAAAAGAAAAGAAATTATTTGACCTGTATTACTTAAATTACAGAGCTTGTTCCTCTGAGTATGTTGTGCCTGGTACAAACCAGTGTATGCTATTAAAATTTCATATGTATTTGAAGACCCATTTGGGTGTAGTAATAAATATTAGTTACTATTGTGGTTTTGTTGATTAATTAAATACAATATTCTAAATATAGTACTGTCTTTCTTTAAAGG
The DNA here is from genome assembly GCF_037042795.1 of Molothrus aeneus. Taxonomy (NCBI): domain Eukaryota; kingdom Metazoa; phylum Chordata; class Aves; order Passeriformes; family Icteridae; genus Molothrus; species Molothrus aeneus. Next base: position 5,769,216 of record NC_089654.1, read on the forward strand.
GATTCCTGTCGATAATGCCATCAGTTCTGGTAATCCTTCATCCTTCTGCTCACATTCCTGAGTTGGTGATTCTTACTCATGCTCTTAAAGCCCAGTATTTAATTAGAAACTTCTCTTTTTAGTACCCTTTTCCCATATTTTTCCCCAGCTCTCTGACTGGGGAACATGCTGGCATTTGAACATCTGACCAATGACAAGTAATGCTCATTGTGTTTTAAAGGAACTCTGACATTATTTGGCTGTATGGGGCCATACCAAACTGACCACTGGCCTGGGTAGGTTGTGTTGGGCACTGTTTGTTTGCTCTCAGCTGTAGATGAAACTGGCAATAAACCTCACACTGGAGATTGTTCATCTGTTTTCCTACTCAAGATCACCATTTGTTAGGGATGAAAAGTTTGACCCAAATTCTCCAAGACCTGTACTGCAATTGGCAATGTAAACCTTTTACTGTGAATATAAACCACTGTCTGATAAAATCAGTATAATATCCATTCAGAAGGAAAACAGATGTCTCAAAGGCTATGATTTTTTTTTCTGGTTATGGTTCTATTTAAATAAAGAGGATAGCCAAAATTAATCAACTCAGTAATACTGGTTTTACATGAATGACAATTTGTGCAGTACTGTTTCTTCTAATACACCCCTGGTACTAAGAGGTATTTTCCGTGCCTTGACACATAATTTACCTGAAGACCAAAAGGAAAAGGGTGGATAACAGAAGGTTCTAGTCAGTCTGGGCTTGGTCTTTTCTGCTATGTATGTGTTAAACTATTCCCCTTAATACCAGCTGTTCTGTTCTTATCCCTGTACTGCTGCCAGACTGGGGTGTATTTATAAGACAAGTAGATGTGGCACCTGGGGACATGGTTTGAGGGACTTGGCAGTGCTGGGGGAAGGAACAGTTGGGGTTAAAGATCTTAGAGGCATTTTCCAAACTAAAAAATTCTATGGTTCTATAATCGAGTGCAACCAAATTTATGTAGTGTATTATCTAGTGAGGTGCTGAGGAGCAGCTGCAAAGTGCTGCCTCTGGGTCTCTGAAGAGCCTGCTCAGAAAAATGTTGCATGAAGTACCAAGGCAGAAGCATTTTCCATAGAATGAAATTGCTTTGGGAACACAGGGCTTGTTTTCTTCATGTTATTGGCCTGTGGACTTTTCCCTCTGCATCACCTCTGTTGGCTCTGGGGAACAGCCCTTCCCCAAGAGGGGAGGGTGAACCTTCTGTGGGGTGTGTATGGGGAAATCTGTGGGGGACCTGAACAACAACATAAAGTGCTGAGAGTGCCATTTCTGCACTGCCTGTCACATGTAACACTGTAATGTGAATAATAAAAGTGTATTTCACCCCAGCGAGAACAAGGTGTTTGTTAGCTCTTTCCTAGGATATATCATCTTAAGTCTTGATTGTGGAGAGAGTCAGTGTAGAGAAGTGAGTTTTAAGGAGATGACTAGAGGGAATAACTATATTTACTTTTAGAATTAAAAGCAAAACTACTTGGATGAAACTGAAAGATAAGGATTACCCAAGGGTAAGAAGAAGCAGTCAGAAAGCATCTCACTTGACACCATTATACTATTTTAAATTCTCCATATTGCTATTATATTACAGAATTGGTGTCAGATACCCCAAAAGTCATCATTTGAGATGGCTTCAGCTTGTAGAGGAAAGTTTTAATCCCTCCTCCATGCCTGAGACATCTTCAGAAGTTTCTCCACACTATCATCTGGAACATTTTCAATGCTATTAACTATGTTTAGAAATGTTAAGCCTAATGCTCAGATCCCATACTGTTTTCTAGTGTTTTCTTTTGTTTGTGCAACCCAGAGGTCCAGACTGTTTCAGTGAAAAATGACATGTTACAATTACACATCATAATGACAAAATTGGACCAACCCAGTAGAAATTATTTAGGGAGTGTCAGTAGGGATCTAATGACGTGCAAGAGGAATCTGTGGTGACAGAGTGAATGGGTGTGGAAAGCACTGAAATGATTACAAATGGGGTATGAACTGTTTGCGACCTGACAGAATTTTTCTGTAGTCCTCTGAGAGCTCTAAAATACTTAGTGTCTCACAAAGGAATGGGAATGACATGTGGAGCTTGAGGGGCTGGCTGGATTCCCTCTGTTTTCTTAGACAAAAAACAGTTGAATAAATCTGACATTTGTTTATAATCCAAATTTGTGTTTCAAATCCTTTTGCTTTTTGCTTAATCTAAAAATGCTTGAAAGAACCGACAGAAGAAAAAAAAATCAAGTATTAATAAGATTCTTGGCTCCTTCCACCATGTGAAGCTGCACATCCATATTTAATGGATAATTTGGGTTTGATTGCATCCTGACCTTTGAATTTAGGAAACACTTTTTTTAAAATCAGAACAGCTGAAATCAACAAGCCAACCTGAATTCTGCATGATCTACACTGCAATGCCCTTTGTCAGTCAGTGAGCAAAGGCTGCTGTTCATTCCCTCCAGAACTCACAGATGTATCACAGTAACCTCACATATGCAGGTGACAGAACAGCCACTGGACATCAGCCTTCACTGTGTGCTGTACAAAGTCCTTCCTTGTTTATATTAGTCCAGAAAAGCAGATTTCCTATTGCACAAGAAATAGAAAATAAAATGCATCATGTGAATTCCTGGCAGGATTTTTACTGTGTATGTCAATTTGTCATTAAGAGTTCCACGTGTTAGATTATAAAGGAGATATCAACATTTTGGGTAAAAAATAAAAACCTTACTATTTCATAAAGCAATAGAAACCAAATCTCAAAATTATGCATGTTATGATGCATTAGAAATGTAGACTGGTTTCTTTCCTAGCAGCCTAGCTGTAAAATTAAACATAATCACGGCAAACAGTGTATTGATCCTCTGACATGTTTTTGTTGCTTGAAGATCAAGAGCCAGATTTTCCATCATGCCTGACACCTTTGGGCTTCCCCTGTGTTTAGTAAAATAGTTATATACTGGGGCTCTGAAAAGTGAATGCACATTTCTAGCACTATTTACAGCTGATAATCCAACCCTACAGAAACTGCTGCAGTAGTCCTGTTTGTGCTACAGCTACACTTTCTGCAGTTGGGGTTTTTTTTGAGCTTAGACACAATTTCATTTATATCAAGATGTCTAAACTTTTAAAAAGCTGTTTTCTATTACTGGATTTGCACAGGAGATGAACCTTAGTAGCCCCTTCAAGAGGGTTCCAGACTTGTCAACTCCTTTGAAAATCAGGTTGTAATACTATGAAATTTTTAATAATACAAGACATTGGGGGTCATTGCACTGGCCACAGTGACTGAGACAGTCTCTTAGTTGTGCTCAGATCCCCAGAAGGCTGCAGCACACCATAGTGTGCAAAACTCCTGTGACACATCTGTGTCAGGAAGGGCAGAGCCTGGGCAGGGTGAAGCAGACAGGGCTGGGCTGTGATCTTCCCACCACTACCACTGCCCTGGCTCTACTGCAGCCATGGCAGGGTCTTGCTCTGTAGGTGGTTTTCATATTAGAAGAAAGCAAAAGGATATCCTGAAAAGAAAAAGTCATTCTGATCCCTCTTTCTCACTGCTGAATAATTTTAACTACACTAGAGACTAAGAGCAAATCAAGCGTTAAACTATAAAAAGAGCCAGAGAAAGTTTCTTATCTCTTTCTTTCACCCATGAAGAGTTGTATTTTCTCTGTTGCAAACATTCCTCTGAAAATGGTGCCTCCATGGAAGTGAAGCAGCCTTTTCTGAAAGCACAGATAGCTGGGCACAGATAAGGAAAAGTGTGATGGTTCACTGCAATACAGAGATCACTTCAGGCAGATTTTCTTTTCACTGTAAGTGGTTTGTCTTCATTTAAAAGTGCCTTAATTTCTCTGTTTCTGAGTCTATAAAATGGAGATCCTGCCCTCCTGCATTAGGGGGGGTTCCACTGGTGAAGCAATTTGGGATGATTAAATGCACATTATTATCATGTTGAGACTTGGAGGCTCTGACCTTGACAGAAAGGTGAGCGACAGCCTGCCTGCACGATCAAGCAGCATTAGTGAAGGCAGCACTTCCCTTTCATGATGCCCAACTGCAATATAATCATCTCTAATGTAGCTGCTGCAGGCACTTCCCAGCCTCACTGGCAGAACTTGCTCAGGAAGGTCTTTTCCACAGCATGCAATTACAAAATGAGAATGGGAGGGAGGGAACGGGATGAATGAAAACAAACATCATTCTAGGAACAACTGCTGGTGGTTAATACTTGACCATTACTTCTTGACAGGATTAATGTCCTTCTAATCACACTAATCCCTTCTGATAACTTTATCCATAATCCATCTATTTCAAAGCAACATCCAGATGGCTTCTGGTGGAGAGGAAGACAAAATATACATGCAGAATGGGGTCTTGACAGCAGCTTCTTGTATTTTCCCTTTTTGGGGATATAGGGTTTGATCTTGAGACAGGACAAAAAAATATGCTTTCATCAGACAGCAAAAGAAAAACCTAGAGAATTGCAGAGAAGATAGAAAGTTCTATTTTTGTTTGTAAATAAAATACCTGATGCTTATCTGTGACAGCCAGAACAAGCCTAGAGGTGCTCAAAAGGGTTTAGCTACTTGTTTGCATGGGACTAATTAGATTTCCAAGATATTGGAAAGAATTCCCTTCTTCTTTACGTCAAAAATTCTATTTTAGTCTTGGGGGTTTTACACGGATTTCCCTCAAAGCAGACATGAAACTTAGCACTTGGTTCTTTGGTTTGTACAATTATAAATACTTTAAACAATGTAGAAACTGTCTTTACCTTATTAACTAGTGATACATAATTCCTAGAATGGAAGATGCCTTCCCCTTCCCTTTAGGCTTGACAGGCTTTTTTCCATACAAGCTAAGTAATGGTGTCTGAACATTAAATTACAATTTTGTGGATTTTTTTCCCAAACTGATTAAAGGAGTGAGATGTACAGTAATTATTTAGAAAAGCTCCAGATTGTTTTTTATTGTCTTATCCTGTTTTGTCCATTTGGCAATCATTAAAACACGCTATGGAAGAAGCTACACATGAATCATACTTGTGTAAGTTACTTAACTACACAACTTCTCAAATGATTTCAACCTATGAATCAAATATCTGCCCTGTTCTTCCAAGGCCAACCAGATCCTGAGGTTTGACAAGAATTGAAGGTACACTTTTCCATTCCAGTGTGTTTCATGAGTCTAGCAGTGGAAGCCATGAGAATAGCTCTGTTCTGGCTTGGAAGAATCTTGAGAAACTCTTCAGAAATTTTTATGTAGACAAGAGTGTCTGATAAAAATTAGACTTTGAGGGAGGACCTGAGCATGATACAGTGATCTTAGTTTAAATTAGCTGGAAGCTTATTGTTCCCTAGGAAGTAAGAAAAGTACTTGCTCTTGTCATCCTGTGGCTACATTGTGTGAATGTTAGAACTCTAGAGGCCAACAGCAATAAATGTGATGTGACTGTGTATTACTTGCTTTGTACAATAACTGTGATAACCTCTATGTCTCTTAATCTTTGTGTCATTGTCCTCTTCCTTCTGATATCAAACACATGAAGTCAAACAAAAAATAGTGAATGAGTGATTACTGTCTTATTCTAGTTCCAGGCACTTCTTTCTGAAATGACTCTGAGCTATTGCCTAAAATGACCACTGTTACTCCCCAGCCTCTGGAGAACTGGTTCCACTGGTCCCTTCCTGAGCACTGCAGGCCATGGAGAACACAGGGTTTTGTCAGGGCCCAGACCTCTGTTCATGCTTCTGTCACATCCCAGTTACCCCACTGCACCTCCATAGTTAATTACTTTTGATGACTTTCTCATCACAGCATGAACTGAGCATGACTTTATCTGGTGACAGGATAATCTCATTACAGATGATGATCTTGTTAATGAATATCCCCAAGACAGAGCAATCTCATTATTAGCCCCCTCAGGATTTGCCACCTAGGAGCCAAGGTAAGATCAGATTCCAGCTGAACATCCTCCCAAATCCTAAGGCCCTGCATCTTGAGGCTGAGCTAACAACCCTAAACTCACCTGAACCACTGGGCATATTTAATTAGGATTTTTGTCCTAAGTACTTCTGGAAATGCTTCTCAGGTGAGCAATCGAGACAGAGTTCATCTCTTTGTTGTTCTGTAGAACCAACACAGCCCAGAGGCATCAAGGACAACAGGAACAGTGGTGGCTTCCTCACAGTGACAGTGGCTCCCCACAGTGACAGTGGCTCCCCACAGTGACAGTGGCTCCAGGGCAGCACTGGGGAGGGAAGGAGAGTGAATTCTCTGTCCCCTTGGCAGTGCCCTCTCCCAGGAACTGCTCTGCCTGCGAGTTACAACTCTGCTGCTCAACACTCAGCCCTTCACACCTCTGATGTCACCTGCATAATGTATCTATGAAGAACCCTGAAAATTGTTACCATGAAAAACATCCAACTGGTTAAAAATCAGCCTGATTCTCATTTTTCTTTTTTTTTTTTTTCCCTGGGAATGTGGAGGTGGAACAGTGCTGTACTCTAGGTATCTACTCTGTGCAGCAATGAGCTGTCAAACTCGCTCAATGGCCTGTGGAACCTCAGCCTGAGAGAAGAGTTCAGTCCTAAAAATCGAGTAACAACACAGGGGGTTTTTAACAGAAAACTGTCACATTAATTTGAGATAAATATATTTTGCTGAATTGTTTTATTAAAAAAATGTTTTAGAATATTCACTCTTCTGAAGGACTCATCCAAAGGAAATGTCAAGGAACAAAGTAACATTCCTACTACTGTATTTTCAATATGCAGTGCTGTGTTTGTACACAGTGCTTTGCAGACACATAGAAAGGTGGACTTTTTATCAAATCAAATGATAAATAAAAGCAAAGAACAATGATTACAAGAGTGAGAGTTGCTGAGATGCTCCTTTTCTAAATTATCCCAACTCCAGTGCACCCTTGCTCCTATAGTGTTAACAAAAGCCATGCTAGATGAGAGATTGGCAATGCAGAAAAGCAATACATTTTCTTAATTAATCTAGTGGATAGCTGGAACCTGAACACTAAATCCACCCATTTGATTTCATTAAATCTACTATAAAGGTTAAGCTGCACTTTAGCACTGGCTCTAGACAACCTCTCTCAGCAGTGTGAGGCCAAGGAGATCTCATTCAAGGAGGTGCAGCTTAGTAAATATTTATGAGAACAGGCCTGGTAAACAGGTCTGTTTTGATGAGAAAGCTGGACACACCAAATGATAAATGTAGTATTTTATTTCACCTGTACTTTTCCTGAGATGTATGCTTTGGAGAGTTCACAGAGAATTATCCAAAGGAAAATCTCAATTTAAAGCCCCAAACCACACTGCTGTCAGTGGAAAATCCAACCCCAGACTCAGATCACTTGGAAACTGCACCAGGGTCTATGTCAGAGCAGCCTAAAGAAACCTCAGGGGCCAAAGAGAGCCCTGTCTCACCTGCCTGTACAAGAGGGTCAGTGGGAGCTGAATCTCATGGTGGGGAATCTCATTGCATGGCTTGGCACAGGCAGAGTGGACGAGCAAGAGGGACAATGGTGATGCTCTGGCAGTGCTGGGCAGGGAGCTGAAGAGGAAAGATCCTGATGGGTCCCTTCCAACTCAGCATGTTCTGTGACTGTAGGACTCTGTTATTCTCTGATTCCATGGAAAGGCTGAAGTGATCACAGCATGTTCTTTGCTCCCAACTGGGCAGCCACACTTCCCATGGAGGTGTTTCCCCTGGATCCCATCCACTGTCCCCATTTAGACTGAATTACAGACTGCTCCCAATGTGCTCCCTGGCAAAGCAAAAATATATCGAATTTACTTAGAAAGAAAAAAAGTTATTCTTTTTGCTAAAGAATGGACTATATGACAAAATTGCCCATTAGTGTTTTTCATTTCAAATCTGTGTCCCCACTTCACACAGGAAGGGTTGAGTGGGTTTGATTAGACTTTCTTCAAAGGTCCATTCAAACCTGAAATATTCTGTAAAATTCTGTGTAGAGTATGACACACAGAGTTTTAACAACTATTGCCATGGCTCCTGTGAACTGAGCCATCCCATGCGTAACTTGTGTAAAACTGTCCCTGGAATTTCAGGGTAGAGTGAGTAGGATTCAGTCCCCACATGTGCAGCCTGAGCTTGCAAGTTCCTTCCAGTAACCAGGATGTGAGGTGGCACTTGGAAAACATCCTTTCAGACACAGAGAGCACAGCTGTGGTGTTACTGGCAAGCTTACTGAGACACTGACACACAAATCAGCTGTCAGAGAAGCAGGCAGGATGGAACAATTCAGAAATTAAGCTTTCAGCTGCATTAATGCAATGCAAAATAACGTTGATTTCAATACCATTTGTGCTGTGTTTTCTTCCCACAGCTTGATGTCTGGGCTGGCAGCCCTGGATGCCAAGACTTCCAGTCGCTTGGGAATCATAACTGTCACTTACTACCTGTGGACAACCTTTGTGGCTGTGGTTGTGGGAATAATTATGGTGTCCATTATCCACCCTGGTGGAGCAGCCCAGAAGGAGAGCACTGAGGAGGGTGGAAAGCCCATCATGAGCTCTGCAGATGCACTGCTGGACTTAATCCGGTAACGACATCCATTCTTTCTGCTTTCTGAAGGCAGCATTTGGTACAGAGCTGCAGGAGAAACTGGGGCCTGAGCCTCAGTTCTGAATCTAAGGATAAATATTTTGTTGAGACTGAGAAAAAAGTAAGTTACAGAAGATAATTTTCGAGTTATCAGAGGTTTATACTGGCTGTTTCTTGTAAAATTTAAATGAATGGCCACCAACCAACAACAATGGAGCAGGTCCTTTATACCCCACAGGACTCCATATAGCCTGTGCACCTCACCATCAAATCCATTATTTGGGTCAAGGGCCTATTAAAATTTAATGTTCATTTAAATAAGAATCGATAGTTGCAACAGGCAAAACCTTAAATAAAGGGGTGAAACGCACATTTTTCAGAAAATAATTCTTAAAAGCGCAGTTACAGCTGTTCATGCCAATTTGCAGATAAAGGACAGAATTAGAAAGATCACTGTTGGGTATTTTTTATTCTGCTTTGGGGCTTTTCCTTATTCATTTTATTTTGTTTGGCAAAAGACACACTTGTCCTTTTAGAGCAGCATTAGGGCACTGCTGGAATTTGATGGCCTTGCCTGAAATCCCTTTTTGTCCCAGTATTTCAGGTGCTGGTGGGATTAGTTTGTTGACTGAACATATTCTGTGCCTCAGATTTATTTTGCTCGTGCAGAAAGTTTTGCCTTTGTTTGGTAGCTCCTCAAGTTGCTGATCTCATACTACATCAGTCAAGGGCTTTCAGACCCTCTGTGTATCTAGCACAGAGAATTCTCTTTGGAGTTCAACTTACTGAAATTAAAAATGGTTCACAGTTTGCCTTTCAAAAAACCCAAATTCCTGACCCTGACAGCACACAAAGTACTTTAATTAAGACTTATTTGGACTTCAAATCAGAAGGAACTGGGAAGAGAAGCTTACAAAAGACTCCTCTTTTCTCCTCCAAGTTGCATTTACCCAGGCCACCTGTATTTTATCAATGTCTTTGTGAGAATGGGCCAAATTATTTTAGTCATGGAGCAGCAGCAGAGAACAACCTCTTCTGTAGCTTCCCACAAAACCATCATCTTCATCTGCACTGGGTACCCATCTGTATCTCTCCAGTGACTTTGCCATGAGGGATGGATGCGCAGTGGAATTCCATCTGTTTGTGACATGGGATTGAGTCACATTATTCTGTTTCTGCTGCACAAAGGACTGTAATTCCTACACCAAGAGGTGTGAATCCCTCACTATGACAGAGTAGCATAAGAAATAAAAGAGAGTCTAAGAAAAACGTGACCTTAATGACTGTCTTCATAGTGGCCGTGTCAGGGGACCATTCCTAGTGTGCTGAGCTGGTTCTCAGGCCTCAGTCGGAGACACTGAAAGGCACAGTGGGACACAGGGTGCAAATGGACCTCGCAGCTCTGCCTGGGGAGGTTTCCCTTACCACAGGTCCTCATTCCCTTTCTCACAGCAGCCCAGTTGCCTTTAGAGGCTCAGAGTAAGCTTGTCATGGAGATGAGTTAGATGGAAAGTAATCTGGGTTTTCAAAATCAAAATTTACTATACTTTTGTGTTTTCAAGAAAAGACCAAGACCTGAGTTACAAACTCATCTCTTCACCTCTGCCTGGCCACTCCCTGCACACCAGGGGTGTTATGGTGAGGTTTGGGAACACTTTATTCCTCTGAGGCTCGCTGCAGGTCAAAAACATTTGCAAGTATCTTCTAGGATTTCACTTTTCTACAAACATTTACCCAAGCAAATCATAATAGCATGTGTGCACATTTCAGGTATTCAAGTTTCCAAGCAGCTACGTGCTTCTAGTCTGCAAAACCTTAAATTCTTCACTGGTTTGGGCAGGTGTCAACAATGACAAGGTCAACAAGCCCCTCTCATTACCAAAGGTTAAAAGAGAGAATCCAGCTCAGTCTTTTTTGCTGTGCTCAGCATCAGCCACAGCTGTAATCTTTCTATCCTGAGAGCACCAATGGATGGTTTTTATTCCTCTGCTACAGAAATAACCACACTTCCTAAGTAAATAAATAAATAATAACAACAGAACTGTGGGGAATGGGCTTTCAGCCTAGGCAAACACTATGGGTGAAATTCTGGCCCTGCTGCAGTCAGTTGCAAGACTCAAATATCTGTGTGGAAGTCTGGATTAAATGTAATGATGTATCTGCTGGTTTGAGCTAGAAAAGCTGATCCTTTAGCTCAATGATAAATCACTTCCATTCACAGCTGGAAACCATCTTTTTCAGCCCAGATTGGCTTATCTTCTCAATTCATTAATTTCCTCTCCATTTATCAATTGCATATGTGCCCAGAAGTTTACACAGGAAACATCTGGTATTCTGCAAATGAAGAATGCTAAATGTTCAAGTGAAGAGATGATATATGTGACATTATTGTGGGGTTAATTTTAAAAGCATGAATCTTGGCATGGGGATACTTGTATTCACCCTCATTGATTTCAGATTTGAAGCCACTTTGAAATGATATAAAACATTATTATTTCTTTTGATGTTATATATGACATTGTCTAGAGCTTTTGACAGGAAAGATGTTGCTAGAAATTGAATGTCTTGAATTTTTTTGTGAGATTTTTGCTTTTAGTAGTGGTTTTAATTAGAAATTAAAGAACACACTGAATCAGCAAAAAATGAAACAAAAAACTAGTGCAGACCCTTGTGGCTATCCTTAACACTTGCAACACTAATCAATAACCACATCATCATCATCATCATCATCATCATCATCATCATCATCATCATCATTATTATTATTATTATTATTATTATTATTATTATTATTATTATTATTATTATTATTATTATTATTATTTTGAATTATTTTGGAGATGGTGTTTCCCCTGTATATTTGTCCATTATGTAGGGGGAAAAAAAAAACCAAACCTCCAAACAACAATGATTTGGAGAGGAGATAATAATTCTGAATAGTTCTGAAATTGCTCTTAACCTCACATCAGCCAGGAAATACACAATCTCATCAATATCCTGAATTTCATGCCTCAAAAATTGCATCCACAGTTCAAACATTTTTTTTGCCACTTTAAACAGCTGTACTTGAAAGATTTCCTTTCTAAAGAGAGCCCCAGGAGATTGGGGACCAGAATGTTCTGCTGCCTGTGGAAGATGCCCATGTCCCCAGGTGGTTCCTGTGCAGGAACCTCCCTCTCTCTATTGGCTCTGGACTAAGGAGGCAGCTGTGACTCTGAAGCTGTGCAGGAGATGCTGCTCTCAAGGTGCTTCTCTCTTTAGCCACCACTTTATTGGTCCATTGAGACAGATATACAAATCTGCCCTAATTTTATTCAAGTTTCTGCTGCAAGCACTGCAAGGCCTATGAAAGTACATTTTCTTCCATTTAAAGCTCTATATAATTCTCAGGCTAAGGATCATGTTGTCTTTAAGCACCTGGTGCTTTATGAGTTTTTATAGATTTATTCTCATGATGTGCAATTCCTCTGTGAAGCAGGCAAGGACCATTTTCCTTCCTTACAGCTAGAGAACCAAAACACATGGAAAAGAAAGTACTTCACTGAGGATTGTTCAGAAAATTCTGTTGGCCAGAAGGAATATTCCCAGCTCATACAAGAGCTGGTAGGGTTCTTGTAGGATTGTGGCTTTTGAGCATCTCAATAGCAGTGAATCAACAAACATCTCTGCCTTCTTCTTCCTGTGGCAATTACTGAAATTAACTTTATACTTTGTCTGCAAAAATTACAGTGACATTTTAGTAGCCCTTTATGAGTTAAGAAAATAAGAAAGGCAATATACAATCTTTTTAAAGTGATTCAGCTTTTGTGTATTTTATTCAAAAGGACAAAAGGGAACATACTTGCAGGAATAGTGTTCCATTTAAAATATTAGGTTTACTTTTGTAGCATAATGACCTGACTAGGAGAAGAGAAATGCCTATAATTTGAGGACAAACATTTGCAAAACTCATTCTGTGAGCCAGAAGGACACTGTTGACATTAGCAGTTAATATTTCCACAACATCTGTTACCTTTGATTTAGAAGGGGAGATTCTGCTGCAACTGAAATCGTGCCACCTTCATTTCCCACCAAGGGAAATAAAATCTGGCTTATGAAATAAAACAAACAAGCAAAGTCCCAGCCAAACTGGGTTCCCCCTCCTGTTTCATATCAGGCTGACTGCAGATTTGGGCACCAGCAGGTGCAGGGTTCATGCACATCGTTGGTTTTTCTCAAGTCCAACAAGACAGAGTGGCATTGTAAACTTATTCAGCTCAAAAGCCCCAAATAAACCAATTCCGTGAAGGCAGACAGGATCAAATCACATCTTGACCCACAAAAAATAAATTTGTACATTTCTGAAGTTCACTGGAGGGAGAAATCAGACCATTTTACCACTGAAAATTCAGGATTGCATCCAATTTAATAGCAGGTACCCAGAAAATCAATTTGGCTTAACCAAGAGAGGCTTTATTTTTATACCAGTAAGAGTTAGAAGAGGATATAAACACTGTAGAGGATTTATGTTTTCATGGGAATCATGAGCACTCTTTAAAATCACTTCCCTTTTTTCAAGCTAAGGGCTATATTCTGTATTATTGAAATAGTGTTTCTTGAAAATAGGGCAGGAAAAACTCAGGTTCTATTGTAGTGTGGAAAAAGTCCAGGCTGTGCAGAATCAGGAATCACACCTTTAGAAGTTTACAGCTGAAGACTGAATTGTATGTAGACACAGTAATATATTTCAGAGTGCATTAAATGATCCAGCTTTAAACTATGAAAGAACTTTTGAAAATAAGTATGCTGTACATGAAGGTATCTTTTGCCAAAAGCTACTGTGTACTATGATAGAAATATTTATCTGTCTCCTATGGCAAAGCACCACTTTTTCCTCTTTTCAGAATGCCAGGTTGTTTTCATCTCACAAAACCAGCCTTATGCCAGAAATGTTCTGCCCTGGGACCAGGCCTTTGCTTCTGGTTAACTTCTAAGAGTTTGATCTCCACAGGAGCCCCAACCTTAAATATTTACAAAGAACTCTCAACCCTCTGACTGTGTGGTCTCTACTTGGCACAACATGAATCCAACATGGAATGAAGATAATTCCATGATGAAAACCACCCTGAGGAGATGGACTATGAAGCAAATTCTTCTCTCTGGTCAGGAGGCTTTAGTCACAGAGGGTGAGGTGCACAGGGAACAGGAATTAAAAGTGCACTAGGAAAGCTTTGACCTTGCAGGGGAATTTGTTGTCCATCCTCCTGACAATTGGTCTGGACCTCTTCCAGTGCCAACACACACTTTTCATGGAATAACTTGCCTTGCTGGAACCACAGTGGAAATACATTGGGCCTGTTGTGTTCCCTTTGATACAATTCAGCCTTTTTGAGATGCCTAAAGCTGTGATGTACTTGTGCTTCCACTTTCAGAGAGGCACAGCCCTGCTGGGGCTTTGTCAGGACCTTTTCTTTCAGAGGAAGCAGGGTAAGAAAGTTCAGATCCCTTCCTGGAACTGAAATGCCATGCAGCCCTCAGGACAGATAAAAAGTCCACATTTGACAAAATGATTCCACAATATGAGTTCTGCTCTGATCTTTGAAAAAAAAAAAACAACAAAGCAAGACAAAGTAACTTAAACCCAATTAGTGATTTTTGCATTCTGTAAGTACTTTTTATCCCAATAATGAGGATTTTAGTGCCTCATTAATTCTGCCAAAGCAGCTTCTTTGGTCCTTTTAGCAGGAGGTAGTATGACTGATATGGAGAAATTAGATGAGGCACCAGAGATGACTACTGATGTACAAGATGGTTTCTCACATGGCCTCTGCTATAGGTTGGGTTTTTTGTATTTCTGGATTAAATTTTGCCCTTGCTTTCAGCAGTGCAAACCCCTCTGGAGCCCCTGACACCTGCAGGAAGGTATCAGATGTGTGAGGAAGGACAGGACTTGTGGCTCATGTGTAACAGTAGTGAGGAGTCCACACAGCTGATGACGAATTCATGCAGAGGACATAAAAAGCAAACAAATTCTTGAGATTAAGGTAATGTCACTGAGAATGACCTCAGCCTATAGTAAATAGGAGCTACAGTGATGTTTGCTCTTGGAAAAACGTAGAAACTTCACAGTTCTCATGTCAAGCCATTCAGGCTTCAGTTTTGCTCTCTGCACCCTTGCTGTATATAGTGACAGGGTAAGGTTTCAAACACATCAATATTAGAATACTGTCAAATTTCCAGCCTTAAAACAATGTTCTTGCAGGCTCAGCTGCACTTGCTCAAATTTGAGAGCAGAGCATCCAAAGCTGCTTTCTGCCTAGTGCAAATATAGGCCAATAAATATTATGAGGACACACATGCAGCAAAACCCCAGTCTGGTGGCTTTAATTCCACAGCGTGGGAGACTGCAGCCAGACTGTCTGGTGTGGCAGGGATTAGGGGCTGATAACATCCAAGTCTGAGAGCAAAACCAGATTGGGGCTGCAGAGCACAGAGTGCCAGAGGGAAGGGGTGCTCTGAGTCAAGGAAACATCTGCCATACCTGTGGCAGTCCTGTGCTACAGCCACTGGCCTC
Organism: Molothrus aeneus; assembly: GCF_037042795.1. Classification (NCBI taxonomy): domain Eukaryota; kingdom Metazoa; phylum Chordata; class Aves; order Passeriformes; family Icteridae; genus Molothrus; species Molothrus aeneus. The sequence goes on from NC_089654.1 coordinate 5,784,371, forward strand.
ATTTCTGACTGAAAGGATCTGCAAAAGCTGAATGCTCTGAGTTAATGACGCCGTGGTCAGGACCCAGAGCGAGTATTTCAGATATTCAGTGGCATTACTGGAACCAGAAACTGGCCTGTGTTATTTCTAGCAGGAGTTACCCAGGAGGTGTGAAGGAGCTGTCCCCGTAGCTGCAGGCTCATGTTCTCTGGACAGTTCAGTTAACAGAGTCACAGTGACACAGTTTAACTGTGCTGCTCCTTGTGCCACTGCTGTGGTTCTGAGCCAACCACCCCCTAAAGAGACAAGAGAGCTCCCACATCCTGGGGGCAGTGCTGAAGAATGGCTTCCTGACACTATTCAGGTTCCCAAAGCAGCTGAAATTAGGGGAGCAAAATCAATCAACTCTACATTCACAGTCAGTTACTGGGAGACAATGGAGAAGGGAAGAGAACCTTCCACTTTTGGCAAGATGCTAAATCATCCTGTGCCAAATGGGACCCTCAGAGCTGCTGCTCAGACCAGGTGCTGCCTGCACTTGATACAAGTCTTTAGGATTTCCTCAAAATCCACGACTGGATACCAAAGTGCATGTACATACACATTCCTAATTCATCTGAATCCTCTCATCCCATGCAGAATTAGGGAAGGGCTCCAAAATTTGCCTGTAGATCGCAGCAGCCTGTGCAGCACAGCAGGCTGCAGGCAGAGATGGTGATTAGTGGGTCACTTGTGCGTGTGTGCTGCTGTCACAGCAAATGCAGGCCAGGCCTGCTGTGCCAGCTGGGCTCAGCAGCTCAGCTCTGCAGAAGGTTCACTGAGCTGATATTGGAGTTTCATGCACATTCACCCTTTTAGCCTCAGCTGAATACTCCTGCTCTATCTGGCAGAGTTCCTGAGGCAGAAGATGCTCTGGGAAATGTTATTCCTCAGGGCAGGCAGTATTTAGCTGTTAATTTTTTATGTAACCAGAAAGCCTATGTCTTCAGTTTCTGTTTTACAACAATATCCTTGTCTCAGACCTAAATTTATCTATGGTTTAAACCAGACTCAGTCACTGTTGTGCAGTAGGTTTAATTCCCTACTCTTATGTGAAATTATTTCTGCTAGGAATGCTGAGCTGAGCCACTGAGGTTAGACAATGTTGCTTGTGCTAGAGAAATGAATCCCAGATCACTATTATTTTGTGACCTGTGTCTTGTAAGCAATCTGCAAGCAATGATGCAACTTCAGAAGTATTTTATCTGCTTGGCTTTCTTAACTGAACAAACACAAGAGTATTTATAGGTGTTGACAGCAACGATGAGCTCAGTTTGAATCACTCCTTCCCTAGTGCTGGCAGTGTCTTTAATTCAGGGTACATCAGTGAAAAACACAGTGCCTGAGTAGAGACACAGCCTGACTTTATGATCTGGGGGCCTGATCCACGTGGTTACATCTGGATCTCATCCAGAGCTGCACAGAGATCTGCAGGTGCCAATCTGGTGTCAGGCTGGGTGCTTGAACAGAGTGGGCAGAGCTGGACAGGCTACAACACTCTGCCATTCCCTGTGCTGTATGCTGGGTCAATGCCCCTGTGTGGATTCTGAGCCAGCCTGAAGCTCCCACTCTGCAGCATCCCCCAGGACTCAGGTCGGGTGGGCAGGATCCCACAGGGGGGCTGTCCCAAGGACCTTGTGAGGATCCAGCCAGCCTCCCCATCCCAGTTCCACACCAAAATGTCAAATCCTCCCTATCACTCTCCCTTCAGTCTCCTGTTCTGAGCCATTCCCAGGTGATCCTTGCTAAACATCCAGCTCATGGCTGGCAGTATCAATGTGCAGCAAAACACACCCCTCAAGCAAGAAGTGTTTCTGAAGAGGCCTGACAGAACCAAGAAACCCTCCCAGTTACCTTCCATCTCTAGGTGGCACTTCAATTCCTTCTTCTCATATTAAAGTTCTCATTCACCAATTGCTCTCTTAAATGTTTTTGATTAACAAAACTTAATTTTGGCTAATACTGGATTTTCTCAATCCAAGTAAACCAGCTTAAAATAAAAATAAGCCGAGGCCCTGGCAAACACATTCAGGTCATCCTTTCACCAGATAAATTGTGTAACTTTGGTAAGGCCAGTCTCAAAGACTGGATCACAGTGCATAATTTATTAAAAAATATTGGGAGAATTCCAGCATCTAGTATTAAGTGGGTAGTTGTAATTCCTGCAGGATAAAGAATGATAAAGAAACAAAATGCTTTAATCCTCTACAAATTTGTCTAACATTTAATCTAGCTACTAACCATATGATATTTCCTTTCTCAAGCAGTCTTAATTGTTCTTAATTCTACTAATTAGGACTATGAGGGAGCAAGTGGAAATCATCAGCAATTCAATTGATGTTTCTGTGCAAAGCCACAGCTCGTACGTGAGGTACATATTCAGAGCTGTGCTGGAATCTCTGTGTGCATCTCTGCTTTCAGAATATTTCAGATTCACACAGCAGGGCAGAGCACAACCAACACCCTGAGCACCCCTGTAGCACATTTCAGCCCAGCAAAACAAAGACCAGTTAATATTAATGAAGCCTTTAACAGTCTGGAAGCAGAATTCCCTTATGAGGCACAATGAAGCAGTAACCACCTTTGCCCTCCTGCGCTCCCCCTCCTGAACATCCTCTCCATCTTGCCAGGCCCAGCTCCATCCAGCTGTTCCCCAGTCAAGCCCCAGGGCTCAGGCAGAAGGTTGTGCCTGCACCTGACAGGGAAAGGATGCACAGCTGCCTCCTGTCTGTGTCTTGCTTTGGCTGCGAAGCATTTGACATTTGAACCAGACAATCAGCAGCTCCATGGACAGTCTGCAGAGACAATCCAATGCCTTTATGAGACTCATCTGCTCTCAAGCAGCAGGCCAACAAGTTCCTCTCATGTTCAGTCTTCTGTTTCAATCATTAGGCAGTACTACTATCACCTAATTAAAATTTTTCTCCCACAGTTCTCCCTAAAAATGATAATCAATTACCTCTTTGTAGCAATTGCTCTCACTGATTGATGCTACTGATGCAGAATCTACCTCATACTTTTAAGTGTGACCATAATATCATGTTATGATTACTTAAAATAAAAAAAAAAAAAAGTGTTTTCTAAGCCAGTGCTGCACACTGACTCCATTAGCAACAAGTATGTGCTGCTGCTGCTGCTGCTGCAGAGAGGAAAGCAGCTCTGGAAAATGTCCCTGGTTCAGCATGCATTCAACTGTCTATGCACACAGCAATTCTCTTTGAAACTGAGAACAGGCTTTTCACATATATTTAAGGGTTAACCTGACTTGGGGTTTAAGCAGGACTTTGAATTAAAAGTCATTTTGCTGGAGAACTCAGGAGTTTCTCCTTGCATAAATACAGGTATATGAAAGAAGATAATTGGGTCATAGACTGTCACTGTCGTCTGCCCCAAGGTTCAGAAGCTTAGGGTTGGAAATAAATTAGTCCTGAAAATGATCCTATTAGAATATCACACAAATCTTGGTTTCCAAATGCTGCATGGAAATGTATGACTTTTTAGCTATTTTTTCCCAATTATACTATGATTCCTCTTTGGAGCCTGCAGAGGGTGTGCTCTCCATTTCAAATAAGGATTGAATGTCTTTGCAGCTCAAACTGAAATTATAAATTAGCTCCATATATAATTGTGTGAAATGTTACAGAGTGAGATATACAGAAAGTCAAAAAAGGTGACAAAAAGAGTCCCTTTTGGAATTAAAAATCTATTGGTCTCCCTGCATGCTCAGTGTTGTGTCATTGCCTTCCTCAGTAGCTCAGCTGTGAGCAAAGATGAAGCTGCTGACCTCATTCAGGTTCTTATTCTGAAGCCTCAGAACTGTATCTAAATAAAATTTAGCAGCGTACAGCTCTAATCTCAACTCTTTTAATCAGGAATGAGATCCTCTTTTTGAAAAGCAAACTGTTCTTGACCAAACCACTGCAAAGTCTACATCACTTGCAATTTTAGTGATGAAAATATATTGGGGTACTAGAGTTTATCAATTAGCACAGGAGTACTTAGAAGTGCCACAGTAGATTACAGCACCCAGGGGTCTCAGGAATACATCCCTGACTGTCCTGAACAGCTCATTATCTAAGCAGGGAAGGCAAAACATGGAATAAAAGAATATTCATCCCCCCAGTCAGCAGATGGAGAAGGGAATCATAGCAATTCTGTCACCCCAGTTACATGGAGACTGTGGCAAAGCCAGAATCTGCAGCCAGAGCTCCTGGGTCTCCTCCCATTTGTTTGGAAGCAAGTCCCAAAACCTCAGTTCTGAGGAGCTGTCTCTCTGTTGGGCTGTGCTCGGCCAGGCACAGCTGTGTGGCACAGTGGGAGAGAGTGGCATCCTCTGCACCTGCCCAGCCCCTGCTCTCCAGGAGGGCAAAGAACTGATTCATCATGGCAGACCCAACACACAGTAAAAAGAAGTTGGTTTCAGTTCCATAGAAATTATTCTTCTATTTGTTCATTTTTAGGAACATGTTTCCAGCCAATCTTGTTGAGGCCACATTCAAGCAGGTAAGTGGCTATATATCTTTTTCTGATGAAAAACACGAGCCAGCATTAAATGAAACATGTACCTTTTTTAAAAGACAACCCAGGTATAGACATGGCATAGGACTGCAGACACTGTTAGTACCTTCAGCATTTAGGAATTAATGAGTCCCATTCCATTAGCCTCAGTAGCCATGGTATCTGAAGGCAAAACAGGGATAAAATGCTCTCTAGTGTGACTAGAGAATAGATATGCACTCCTATGCCAGTTCCACGTCCACCAGAGGAGAGCTGGAATTTATTTAAGAGCATCCTGCAACACCACACCAAAGAAGAACAGAATACTAGGTTCAATTAAAGCAACAAAATAATGTACTGCAGAAGAATCTAATTACTCAGGTTGGAATTTGGCAAGAAAAGCTCATCTAAAAGTTCTGAGGGAACAAGAGGCATGGCTGTATTTATTTCACCTGGGGGAAATTTAATGGAAGCCTCACAAAGAGAAGGGCACTCAGAACCTCCAGGAAGTCATTCCTAATTATGTCTTACAGGAAAGTTGCTCTGTCAGGAGGCAAACTGTTTGCTGCACCAAGGTCTGATTCTAGGAAACTCAGGTTGTGTTACGCTTTTCCAAAAATTCAACTGTTTTTACAGATTTTATCAGAGAAGGATAGGAGTGTTCATTCTCCTTTTCATGCCAGTCCCTTCAACATGCAGCATTGTTGAAACAGAGCACTTAGGAGGGCTCATGAGACTATTCATTCCTGTTGGGATATTGTAGTAAAACGCACTTTGTTTGCTCTCAGTACCGCACCAGGAGCATTCCCATCATCAAATCGAACAAAGCGTCGGCCGAGAGCAGCACGCGCCGCATCATCATCTACGGAGTGCAGGACGAGAACGGCTCCAACGTCCAGAACTTTGCCTTGGATATCACCCCCCCTCCTGAAGTGATTTACAAATCAGAGCCAGGAGCCAGTGATGGCATGAATGTACTGGGGATTGTGATATTCTCTGCCACCATGGGTAGGTTTCAGACATGTTTGGTTTGTAATAATCCAAGTGTCCATTCAAGAGAAAAGGATTGGGTTGGGTTGCTTGGTTTCTTGACTCAGCTTTTTTAGCTGTTTCTATCTAAACTTTTTGGGGAAAAGGCAAGACTGTTACAGAGCTGTACCCCCACCCTTTCAAAGACAAATTTTCAAAAACTTGATGACTTTTGTTCCAAGGAGTTGGGTTTTCTGCGCATTCACTTACAATCTTTTTTTTTTTTCTCAACTATTATTGAGAAAATATTGAGCTAAATAAAAGCTATTGAGCTTTTATTTATGACCCATCTTTTGCTGACTGTAAGACAACCTTGTACAGTGTGCTCAGAGGAGGTAGGAACCACCACCAGATCAGACTCATGGCCCCTCTACCAGTATGCCAACCCATATTGTTTTATGAGTTTTAAATCTGTAGATATTCCTTTTTTTGATTGAAACCTCTTGATTTTATTTTTGGTATCCTGCAATGAAGATAGTTCTATACCACCTACTAGCTCAGCTTGTAAGAGTAAGAGCTTCTGTCTGGCTTATTTATTTAGTTTAACTTGCTGGAGGAACTCATTGGTGCCATGTGTGTTATATTATGTTTGTGGATTTGAAAGAAGAAGTTTAAACAACCATTTCCTAGTTAACCATAAAGTTCTGATGACTTTTATAAGAAAATGCTGATCAAATTTTCCTTATGTAAATTTATTCTTGGAAGTTAATCTGGTCGGCAAAGGTAGTTCCATAAAACATCTTTGACTGTATTTATTATATTATGGTTCATAGCAGCACAAGGGGTCAAGATTCAAACCTGGAATTAGTGGATTTGTCTCTGTTTTTTTAGCTTCTCCAGTGGGTGGTATTCCCTGTACAACCCTGCTGGAAACTGGCTGTCTCCCAGTTTGTAGTATTTTATAGTCCATTTCCAAAGTACAACATCACCACAAACACTATTGCAGTCAAAACCTACTGGGTATGAATGAATTAATTACATCTACTTATTAGGACCAAGGGCAATTTTCTGCTTCTGAGAACAGAAGATCATTCATTGTCTGCCCAGAACTGAATGTACGACTTTCACCGAGCCCCTCAGTCTTGCTGGCCTGGGGCTCAGAGGGCAGGAGCTGAGACTTGGCTTCTTCCTGGCTGATGGACACAAAACAGCACCAGGATTGTCACCCACAGCATGGCTGCTGGGTCACCTCTAGCTGTAGCAGCCAGGAACAAACCTGAGACACCAAACCCTCCACAATTAGCATCACCAAGGACTACTTCATGCTTTTGTTTTGAACAAAGGATGTTCAAGGCTGTCTTCAGCCTATTGCACCACCCCCCCCCCCACCGTCCAAAATGGAAGCATTGAAACAGCTTAATGAAAGAGTGTTGTCTTCTGACCTAAAAGTTATGGCATAGATGATCTAACAGGCTTACAAACTCCTATCTTGAGAGCACTGCTCTTGTGAAATCCCTGGATAAGGCAGCTGAAAGCCTCCCTGCCTGCCTCAGCAGGGGATGGCCCTGGAAGCGGCGCTGTCTGAGACGTGGCTCGGAGCTGTGGGCTCCAAGGGACAGAGCCGGGCTCCTGCTCAAAGCAAGGGCACTGCACATGCAGAGCAAGCAGCAGCACACACCCCGCTGCCAGCCCCTGCCTCCCCAGGCAGCTCCCCTCAAAGGCAAACTCCCTTGGTGCAGCCAGTTTTTGAAATGTTTCCTTCAGCAGTTGACTCAATCACTTTTAATCCTTTCAGGGAGGATAATTAACTATAGGAAAATGTTGTCTATTTATATGCATTAATGGAAACTAACACTGTCTGGAGAATATATGGTTAGATGACACATCCCAGCAGAGCTGTATTCAGTTGCTTTCTGAGCAATGGGGGCACATACATGGGGTTTATTTGCTTTCTGCTTTACTGGTTAGTCTTCACAGCAATTTGGCCTTTCTCTCCATGAATCTTCATTTCCTTACCTCCCCCAAAACTGCAAAGCCTGACTGACTATAAAGGTTAATTATTATCATGTAGACCTAAAACTACTAAAAATATGACAGAGACTCCATTACTAACTCCCTATTACCAGAACAAACCTCAAAACCTGGCTTTGCCTCCCAAGTCCTCGTTGGTGCTGCCTGGCTGTAGGCAGAGACAGATTCCTTGTTTGTGTTCCACGGATCACTCAGAGCAGGGAAATCCTGCACAGGGCTCTATGACTGATGGTTCAGGACACAGCCTTGCTACCAGGGGGTTTAGAGTTTCAGCAGGGAGGGAAAGCACTGGGGCTGTGTGTGAAGACACCTGAGAAACTGAGCCCAAATGCTCTGATTGCAGGTATAATGTTGGGAAGAATGGGGAACAGCGGCGTCCCTTTGGTCAGCTTTTGCCAGTGTTTGAATGAATCTGTCATGAAAATAGTGGCAGTTGCTGTTTGGTAAGTAACTGTTTTGCTAAGAAAATCAGTATTTTTTAAAAAGAGTAAGAACATTTCAACAGAAGAAAATACAGAGAAATCTCATACATTTATTTCCACGGAAATAAATGAGGATGAATAACCCTTAGTTTTGCAGGGCCTCAGCATTTGAGGATGCACATACATCTGTCCCTGGTCTGTACCATCCTTTTGGCAGGACACCCTCTATGTGACTCCCAAATAACAGAACATGGTACAGCTGGGTGGGGTGTGCTGTATGCCCCAAGGGCACTGCCAATCCCTGGGCATGCCAAGGGGGATCACAGCCACCCAGGCCACACAAGGGAGAAGCATGATGGGATGTTCTAGCTGGTACTCCCATCCCTTCCAGCACTGCAGCAGACCCAGCCAGACCTGCCAACACACCTGCCCCAAAGATCAGAGGAACAGCAGGTGGCTGCCAACAACAAGAGCTACCAGCTTAGCACCTTCTCCCCACTTCAGGATGTCCCCCAGTGTGGCTCAGCCTGATGTGGGACAGGGAACCAGCACTCAGCCCACATTCTCTCTTTCCAGCTACGTGGTCCAATCTGACTGACCTGGGTCAGGGAATGATTGCTTGGGTGGATATGTCGAAGGAGGTAGTTTATTTCTGGAAAATGAGGAAGTAGTGTCAAGTCTCTGGAGATGACACAGCTGCAAGTGGAAGATGGCTGGATGCTCCCAGATTTTTTTTTCAATTTAAAGCTTTTTGGCATCCATGACTTTGTCTGCAGCTGCGCACAGAAGCACAGCAGTTTTTATAAAGCACCTGTCCAGAGTCGATTCAGAAACCAACAATTCTTCTGCTATTTATCTGCCCCAAATCAAACCCCCAGGCAGTCCAAGAGCATGTCTAATGCATGTTGGTGTTTCTCCTCTGTCTTCCAAAGGCAACATAAACATTTACTTAAGAGCTTCCAACGAAAATCCACGAACAGCTACATGAGCACAAACACATGAGAGGAGCTCAGGATTCACTCCCCCTCTTCCCAGTCATTTACCTGCCTGCAGCTAAGAAGTCAGAGCTGCCTTTGGAACCAAAACATTTTAAAGTCGTTCCTTGCAAGTGCCATAACCTCAGCTATGCTGAGGGGGACCCCACAGACAAAACTGTCCAGCCCAGTGCTCTGGGCATCCTGCTTTGGTGTGGAGACAGAACAGCCAAACCCAGGCAGGGCAGGTCCTGCACTGCCACTGGAAGGAGCTGCAGCTCCTACCGTGTGACGGAAGGGAGCCGTCTCCTGATAATGTCTTTCTTTTTGCTCAGGTATTTTCCATTTGGAATTGTGTTCCTAATAGCTGGCAAAATCTTAGAAATGGATGACCCCTCGGCCATTGGGAAGAAGCTGGGTTTCTATGCCATTACGGTGGTGTGCGGCCTGGTGGTGCACGGGCTCTTCATCCTGCCAATGATGTACTTCTTCATCACCAAGAAGAATCCCATTGTCTTCATCAGAGGGATCCTTCAAGCCTTGCTCATTGCTCTGGCCACATCCTCCAGGTATTACAGAGTTTCTAGACACACCCAATGAAATACCTGCTAGATTCTTGCTACAGCTGCCTCTTGGGAAGAGCACACTATTGCTGTAGTGGAGCAGATATATCTGTAGCTGAACAATGGTCTCTGTCCAATTCACTGGTATAAATTTTAAAAACGCGTGTCTCAACATTTGGAAGTTATGTGGAGCCACTGGACAATATCTGTTACATTGTTTTCCTTTGGTTTAAAAAATATTGGATAAAACCTTTTTTTTTTTTTTTCATAGAGGACTAGAAAGGAAATAAGTTCTTTTTCCATATAAAAAATATTGTGCTTCTACAAAGTTAATGTATATGAGGGACATGCAGTTTGTTCAGACTTAATTTTTGGTGTTAGTGGGGAACCTCCTATTTCAGTCATGTGGAAACATTTTATCCTTTTATCCTTTCCACACACGTTAGTCTTTGTCTCTTGGTACATTAACAAAAGACTGTGGTTGCAAGCTATTGTCCAGCATTGGGAAAGTATTTAACTGTTCTCCTCAAGGAATAACATCTTTTGCACCCTCTTTAGAGAAGATATACAATGAGTTTTGACCATAGCTGAACAAAGGTACAGTGAAAATGGAAACCAGCGTGTGAACAGGCAATGAAAATTACTCCCAACGTGGATAAAATGGTGCATGAGGTGGACTTGAAAGGGCTGGAATTGTCTTGCATGGAGCAGATACAGAAATGACAATTGAAATAACATTTCTGTGTAGCCAATCTGACAACACAGTTTCATGGCATCTGTGGCTGAAGGAATGTAGAAGATTAAAAGAAAGGGGAAGAGGGAATTATTATTTCAGTACAGAAGGTATTGGATTTCCACTGTGACATTTTACAAGGTGTATTTATATATAATAGTTTGCTCCAAAATGACCTATAAAGAACAGTATGCTGAGAAACACACAATCAAGAAAAATTACATGGTGGGTGGTGCTTAAACTCTAACTACACCTAAATAATTCAGGAAAGCTTTTTCATTAGAACATAAAAAGTTTGTAGCTTGAGATGTCACCACATCCCCAGATACAAGATGAGAATTAGAATTTTGTACTCAAAAATGTTAATGTTGGAAAAGGCTCATCAGGCTCACATTTGACACACTTGACCACCTTCCCTGCTTCTCTAGGAATTCTCTTTCTGAAAACTCTCTTGCTGACAATTCAGATTTTTAATCTGTGCCATTCCTTTCATTCTCCTTTTTTTTTCCTAGAAGGAGACAGCTTTTATGAAAAATCTGAGTATTTCTCCTTTTAGAAAACAAACAAACAAGTTTTTTATGAGTACGGATGCAGGTATTCCACCATTTCAAAATCATTACTTTTTTAGATGTTCCATATTATGCATCAGCAGTGCATTTTGGTTTTATCACCAATTTAGGAGTCCCTTACTGATCTGGAAACTGATGAGAGAGAGGTTTCTGTCTCTGCTGAGCCTCTGTAAGGGAAACTAATTCTTACTTGAGGTTTTATTCAGCCCCATTTCCTTACCCATTACAAGCTGATGTGAGAGTGCCCTCTGACAGTGGGGAACACACAAGGCATTCAGCTTTCTCTCAAACCTGTGCTTTGACTCTCCTGGGCTCTGACTCCCAGATAAGACCCTGCCTGTGGAGCTTGCAAGTGCTTTGAGACAGCCCCCTCCCTTCAGCTGTGCAAGGAATAATTACTTACAGGCCCCGAGAGGGTGAATTGGGAACAGAGCTCTGGCACCACTGGCAGCTCAGTCTGCACCAGAACCACCAGTGGGACTCACAGCAGATTTAGTATCTTTATTGGCAGCAGCTAAAGTACCACCAAATTTAAGGTGAGTCCTTAGGGAAGGCTCTGAACATATGGATTTGGGCCTTGGACATTTTTGGATCTAGCTGTTTGTCCCTCCTTAAGAATGTGTATATTTTGCAAATCCAACACAGGCCCAACCTGGTTTCCAATGTTTTTTTGCTCAAATCACAGTGTCTTTTCTAGAGATAGCTGAACTTTTCACCTTCATTACACTGAAAGGAATGGATACTGCACATAACTGAGCTGTTGCCAAAAGAACATGCACAAATAACTGGGGCTGGACAGGAGAGCTGCCTCTCCTGACAGTCAACACATCTGTATTTGGTTAAATAAGGCTTGCCACAGGGGCATTATATAATACTTGTCATGTGGGTATTGGATTTTCAGATCATCCTAGAGGAGAACAAAGAGTTGATTTTAAGAATACTCATGTGTTTCTTGGAGATGTTTCTGTGTTGGTTCAGGTCTACATCTAAAGATAGAAAGAAAACCACGAGTCAGTGTGCTGATACTCATTGCAGATACTTTGCACCTGGGGAAAGCTTGTTTTTACAGCTTTTTACAAGAAGCAAAAACAATACCATTTACAAAGCCCAAGAATGTAACACAGGAGAACCTGAAAGCCACTAAGCAGCCATCTGCTGGCAAGGATTTTACTGCATCTCAACATTATTTCTGCCTGTTTCCCTTTAGTGAAAGGTTCTGCACCCCATTCTCAGTCCCCTTATGCCTCTCCAGAAACCCCAACCACTGCAATATTTTGGTTTGCACCAATACCAGTGCAGAGGCAGGGGCAGAAAAGCAGATCTTTTTCCTTTGGTGCATCCTTTAGGGCACAAATGAATGTGCACAGCTCCTCTTTCCTGCACCACTGTGAGGTGCACAGCCCGTGCTGCCCCTGCCCACCCTGCTCTGGCTGCACATTTGGGGATTTCTGACTCTGCTTTCCTCCCCTCTCACTGCCCCTCATCTTGTCACCTCTTACCACACTGAAAAAGCAGAATTTGGCCAGCAGGCAAAATTCATCTTGATTTTAGCTTTCCTCTTCCAATGGCAAGAGGGAATTTTGTTTTTCTAGGTCATCTTTCCATATCATTAATGAATTAAAGCAGCATCTTTTCAGTCGTACATCCCATCAAAAGAAGCAATTTTCATCTTCTCTGAAGACAAATTATAAACCATGAGTTTTTCAAGGGTTTTGCTGCTTATGAAACACTAAGATCTTGGCTATTGCACAGTGTAAATTAAAGGCAGATTTACAAAGGGGAGATGAGATCAGTTTGCGGATTTTTTGGAGCAAATATCAAAATGCATTTGAATGATAAGATAAACAGAGCAGGCTGAACAGCTGTTCTTCCACAGTGACTGGCTGTCTTTGTAGCTCTCACTAGTAAGAGCTTGGCCTGGGCCACCATTAGCTTATGCTCAGTCTCTGCAGCTGCAGCATTTTATCCTAAAATTGAGATAAGACTCTGAAAATGTATTTTTAATTGTTAGAGCTAATGCTGGCAGAAGATACTTCTCAGCTGAAAGCTTTGGGTCAGTTTTTAAAAGATTTAACAGATTAAGATCAGTGTTTTAGAGTATTTTTTTTCTTTTAATAAATATTAAATGTCAGGCTTTAATGTTACTGCTCCACTGTTTAACACTAGATAAAAGTAGCTTTCAAGAAAACAAACTTCACTGAGTTTAACTAGAAGGACAAACTAGACAAATTATTTTATAATGTCATTTATAATATTGAAATTATATATTAATATTACTCCAAAACTACAGTAGGACCTTTTTTTTTCCCTGTGCTTCCTGAGAGCTACCAATAGCCAAAGCCTTAAATAAGACATATTTTTCTGGGGTGTGCCAGATGATACAATATGAGTAAAAATGGAACATCATTGGACAACCTCTTCTAGGATGTTCCACACAACTTTTGTCAGCTGTACTCAGGACAAGTTAATTTCTATGAAACAGGTGCTGAAAGGGTGACAGGGATGTAAAGAAGCAATCTTCTAAGTGAGAGGTTCAAAAAACTGATTGGGTCAATCCAGGCTGAGAGAGGACAAAGCTGGTTTTTAACATGATTATCATGTGTTGCAGCAGCTGATTGTGCAAGGAGAAATATAGAAAGCACATAAAAGCAAATTTAGTGCAAATTGAGAAGACTACCTCTAGATCATAAATTAAATTTTTCATCTGAGCAGAGAGTTCTGGAAAGTCTTTCAGCAGGAGTAGGTAGGACACACATCCAACTAACTCTAAGATGCAGCGTCATAAATTTGAGTGAGACAATGTAGTAGCTGCCTGTCTAAGAAAGTAAAAGAATCTGGAAATTTGTTTTCTTGCAATATCTTGCATGTTTTTCATCATCATTGCATTTACATTCTGACCATTTTCTTTATTACTGTAATATTTAACAAACAACAAATCCAATGTGTTATGTACCTTAGAAATTTTACTTCAGGCAGCATAAAATTCAAATGAAAGACATCTAACTGTGAGACACTGAACAAGTTTAACAGTTGAATTCTTGCAAAAACAGTGTCATAAAATCTGCTTACAACAATGGAAATAGATACAGATTTTCCTGGTTGTGCCATTGGTCTTATGAGGTTGTTTTGCATAGTATTTTACACATATCAACCAAATGTTAAACATATCAACCAAATTTACACATATCAACCAACACGTTAATCAGCTAAAATTTGCACATTTGACAGCTCAGCTCTCTGCCCTCAGAACAGGCAGACACTCAGGTTTAATATTCTGGTATGTCAGAGTGTGGGCAGGGTGGCAAGGACTTGTAAGATTACCTTTTTGTCCTCATTTCCACCCAAAGAAATTAGACAGGGTTTTGTTACAGAAAAGCCAAATGGCTGAGGGAAGACTGTCTTTAAAAACAAGTCACTCTCCAAAACTGAGAACTGCAGAAAGGGGAGACAATGACTTAAGTAATTTTTTCTTGGTGAAGCCTCTAGTCAGAACATCTAGAAATGCTACTGAGTCTGCTCCTGGTTGCAGCTACTCCCAGGCCTTCAGTTCTACATGATTTGTGAGCCACAGCCTCTTCTTTGATGAACATTTTGTGGTAAACAAGAGGCAGAGGAGTTCAGTCATTCACAAATGACCATGTGAAAAATGACAGGCACGCTCAAGAGTGAAATGACATCTCATGAGCAGCTTGGGGATTATGGGGTCATGCTTTGCTGTGTTTGTTTTTCAAAGTAAATATTGATTAAACACTAGGACTGCCTGAATTAAAAAGTTTACTATACCCCAATTACAGGAGGTAATCAGATTTCCATTGCTTTCTTGCCTTTCCAGCGTATTTACATACTTAGAGAAAGACTTTGGTCTGGATTTTCAGGCAGTGACTGCCAGTTTGTAGTACATAATTCAGCAGTTAGACTTCATAAAGTTATAGAAAACAGAGCTATTATACTGAAAACATAGCCTTGTCTTTTCTCCTTTATGTTTCTATGGCAGGAAGTTACTTTTCCTTTCCAAACACGGTTACTTTCCTCGAACAGCTTGCACAAATATGAAATGACAACTCCTACTCATGGAAACATTTTGCTTAGGCATTCCTGCAAACGTGGGGTTGTGATTTCGGAGTTTTTGGAATCCTTCCGTGCTTTTATAGGACAATTGCAACAACTGAGGAAGAATTTGCAGATGCAATGTGTTATCATCAATTGAGAACAGCTAATGGTCATTATAAGATTTAGGTATTGGAGCCACTGTGATGTGAGGGTCACTACACGCGGTGACAGAGCAATCTGAACTGCCAAACCAGGGGGAACACACCTGGATTTCCTGGCTCAGGGCATGAAAATCACAGGACAACAGGACACTGAAGATCTCAGTGTCACTATATCATACTTCCCCTATTGCCATCTTTTTTTAAGAGGTAACTTTGGAATAATTTTGTAGAATTTTGCTATATTACATCTATTTAAATAGTCAGCAGCTCAGATAGTGAGCAGTGTATTAAAGTTGGTATAATAACAAGGAAGATATTTTGTGATTTGTGTATTTTTTCAGTGGTGTTACTTATTTTCCATACAAACTAATGTGCCATAAAAAATACCCCCTCACTCACTTGAATGCAGTCTCATTACTCATGACATCAGTGAATGAGACACCACATAGTAAAATGCAGAATGTTACCAAAAGGCTGATAAAATATACAAATGAATATATTTCAGTGTATTAGTATTTAAAAATGTGTGCCTTTTATTAAAAATGAGAAAATATATGACCATACAGTGTTTTGTTAATTGTCTCAATTAATGAAAACAAAAGTCAGAAATATTTTTTATGGTACCAAGCTCAATTTAAAATTAATACCTATCAAATGTTCTTATATAATTCCATTCTATTCCACACACATCTTATTTACATGTGTACACATTATTATATGACCTGCAGTTATGTGGCTGTTATATGGTCAGACAAGGGATGAGGGCAGATCTGTCCCAGGGAAAAAATGGGATTTTATATTCTTAAACACAGACATTTTGTCTGCAACTTTTACTTTCAGCCTGCTGTTGGTAAGATCTTTGTCTAACCCTTGCAGAAATAAAAAATTGTTTACACGTGAGGTAGGCCTGGAAGGAAACATTTTTAGAAACCATGAGTGTAAAACAGTTTTCAGAGATTTTAGTACTAAGCCGCACAGGATGTTGCTCCCTTTCTTTGCATTTGCGTGTACAACACTGTCTCTGTGGGAATTCTGTTCATTTCCTTCTGAAACAGGGAAAGAGAGAAAACTATTTCTAACTTTGGGAAGCAAAATTAGCACTAACTCCAACATTTATAGATGTAACTGTCTTTATCCTCCATCAAGCAAAGGAGTGAGTTACCTGGCAAGGGAGCCCTGGGCAGAGCGAGGAGCGAGAAGCTCGGATGGTCCTGTGAAACTTCCCCTGCCAGGACAAGGTTTGCTACCATTGCCCAGAAACAAAAATAACCCAGTGTGTTCTCCTGTGCTGTTGTGCAGCTCAGCCACTCTGCCTATCACTTTCAAGTGCTTGCTGGAGAACAACCACGTGGACAGGAGGATCGCGCGCTTCGTGCTGCCCGTGGGAGCCACCATCAACATGGACGGGACGGCGCTCTACGAGGCCGTGGCTGCCATCTTCATCGCCCAGGTCAACAACTACGAGCTGGACTTTGGGCAGATCATCACCATAAGGTACACACCCAAATTCCACATGCTGGGGTTCGCCTGTCTGCACAGAGTCATGGAATCAGCTGAGTTGGAAGGGACCCATCAGGGCCATCATTTTATTGAGTCTGAGGCACTGCTCTTGCTTGCAGCAAGAACAAAACTCATCTCTGCTGTTATCACAGATGCATCCCTCATGGAAGGGTTGTTTCCAAGTAACACAGAGATCAGGGACTGCTCACAGAGAAATTGGAGCGGTCCTGTTCAATAAGATGCTTGTGGACACCAGGAAATGCGCTACTGTTTGAGGATAAATGTCTAATTTTTGCTTTTAGGCAACCCACTGATCACTTCTAGCACTGGAACATTTTATTATTATTGTTGGTTAGAACACTATTTTTAACTTCACAACTGTTTTCAATTTAAAGTCTGATTTGTGTCTTCAAGTGAAAGGAAAAGGTTAAAAAGTTGCAAAACTGGAAGTCTTATATCAAGTAACAGGGAATAGTGTGTGCTGGGAAACTCTTGCAGGATTAGGGGAAGAGGGAAGGAGGACAGATGCTACCATCAGGGCAGGTTTTCACTAAGATGTTTTTAAATTGTCTTCTCTGCTGCTTGTTAAAGCAGAAGACTTCATAAACAACCATGCTCTCAGTGGGTAGAGAGTGTTATAGCTGTGTACTCCATCCTTGAAAGGTCTGTAATGGATCCAAAAGACTGGAAGATCCAGCTGAACAATTACTGCCAGAATAACTCCAGTGACTGCCAAAGAATTCCTCAGGGACTGAAACCTGCAGGTTTCCAGCAGGGAACAAATGATTATAAAAACATTCCTCATAGTCAGAGCTTTGTGCAATATATTTGAGATCTGCTTAACTACCCACCCACTGACCTCACCACTGCCCCATTTACACTGCTGGGCCTTGCCCATCTTCTGCTGGGCCTGAAAACCTTCATGACAAGAAGAGGAGAGTCCTGAAACCAACCCCAGATGACAGCTGAGGTTTGCTAATGGGCTTCTGGCAAGACCTGGTTGGACTACAAAAAGAAGAAATAAATTGTGCCCATATGAGCTCTTGCTTCAGCCTTACACTCTCTTTGAAAACTGTTGGAATGAGCCTGTGCTAAAATTTAAGTCTTTTGTGATTTGGAATTTTGAGATTTTTTTTTTTTAGCATGTGATACTAAAACACGGCAGAGCATGAACAGATATTACACACACTTTGAAGTAAAGAACAGTAATTTTAAAAATGAAGAAGAATGATAGTAAATGGAAAGAATGTAAGCTCTAACTTTTCTTAGCAGAACCTCCTTTTTTCTCTTTTACCCCCCACATTAAGTGCTAGTACATAAGGACCAGACGGAAGTAAAGCAGTAGACTGAAAATACAAGTAAAGATTGGGGAAAATCCAAGAAGAGAAGAAAAATAAAAAGATGCACAAATGAGGAAGTTTAACAGGAAATCATGGTGGATTCAGTACCATCAATGATGTAATCAAATTCTAACAGTATTCTGTAGGCCAAACCTACCCTAGATCTTGATACTTTAGGACCTGGAGATTTAAAATCCAAATAATTCTGAATCCCAGGATATTTTTGCCAGAGGAAAAAATATCAGTCTACTTTGCTCATAGTTTGTAAAATCCAAGTTAACAGTTTCTATCAATGCAAACATTGACATAGCAGAGAAAGAAAGTAAACATTTCCATCAACTGATCATCTTAGAGAAAGAAACATCTCCATTAAAGTGGAGATGGAATGGAATAGCAGATGAGCTTGCTTGTAAAATCTTAGTTAAATATTCCTGGTTTTACTCCCAAATAAGACTTGAGACTCTGTGGCCTGATGTAAGAGGCAGAAGCAGTCCTGATGAGACAGCCATTTCATAGCACAAACTGGAAAGGCTTTTAATGTTAATTATAGTTATTTCTTACTCAGCTGCTGAACTTCTGTCCCTTTCTATCTATCCTCTATTACAATGTTATTAGGATACTACACAAGTTAACTTTTGCAAAATTTAATTTTATGTCTTGCCCCTTCCCTATCACACCCACATGCTAAAGTTTTTTTTTTTTAATTTAAAAAAAAGGGCTCTAGGTAGAAATACTGCTGCTGCTGTACTGGTACACTGTACAGCTGTAAGCAAGGGACTGGATATCCCTGTGTTTCAGTTTCCATATGGGTGAATACACTTATCCTCATTTTCCATAGTAGGTTAATGAGACTTAACTGCTTGCCAAAAGCTCTGACATTCTAGACTGATGAATGCAGAGGATTATCAGTGTAAATGCTTTCTGTCATCCTTTTACAACTGTCAACATTTGTTCTTTGTCTCTCTGCTGGATGGCCTAGCTCTTGGAAGTCACTAGTTTGGTGGAAACGAATACATCCAGTCACTTTTGCTCCTGGAAAAAGGAATTAAATTCCTCTCTTAAAAATAACATTCTGACAAAAAAAGTTAAACCTGCCAGGTCTACTCTTGCCCTGGTCCACCCACTCATTTCTACTTGCCTGGCTGAAAAAATTGTATGAAGGTCAAGCAAAAATACTTTGCAGAAACTGAACATGTACAGTCACATTCAGGCTTGCTTCATATTTAGATCCAAGCATGCAAAGCCATGTGCTGGGCAAGGGCTTCACCCTGGCCCAGCCTCTTTACCCTTGGCCCAGCCCTTGGGACGGATTGACAGAAAAGGCCCCAGGCAGGGCCAGCCGAGGATTTGCCCGTGGTGACCCAGAGGTGTCTGCTGGGAGCTGGGCTGCCAAGGACAACAGCCACGAGTGGGGCTGGCAGGCTCCTGGCACAGAGCTCTGGGTGCTGTCATCACCCAGGAGAAGCTGGCAGAACTCAGCCCACAGCCTGGCTGGCCCCTCTGCTCTGCACCTTTGATACTGGGAGAGAACAGAACTGCCCCAGCAGTGCCAAGGCTGCAAAGGCTGAGGGGGAGAATTTAGCCCTGGGCAGACACTTTGGCCTGTCCTTGCTGTCTCACCTGGATTCTGCCAGGTGAGACAAAACACTAGCACTTCCATGCAGCGCCTTGTGTAAGAGCATGGTTTAGAAACATGTGTGGTTTCTTCCACAAAGTAAAGCTTATTCCCTTCTTTTCCTTGTTCAAGTATCACAGCAACAGCTGCCAGCATAGGGGCTGCAGGCATCCCACAAGCTGGCCTGGTGACAATGGTCATTGTTCTCACCTCAGTGGGGCTCCCAACAGATGACATCACATTGATTATTGCCGTCGACTGGGCACTGTAAGTAACACCATTTTTATATATATATATATATATATATATATATATATATACACATTTGTATATATAAATGTGTATATATATAATTTTTATATAATATAAATGTGTGTGTGTGTATGTATATATACATATATATATATAAGAGGCAAAGGAAGTGATTCTGTAATTTAAAATGGTATTATTGTAGACTTAGATTAAAAACTCTGCTGATGTGGACATTGTATTGAAAAAGATAGACAAATGAGGGAGTCTAGATGAGTCTTGGAAATTTGTCTTGCACAGAAAGGCTGAAGAAATGGAGTCCATTTAGACTAAAACCAGAGCTGAAAAGATCACCATAGCAGCTTTTTACATAGATAAGATTGTCCAGAAGAGCACATTGATCAATCTTCACGTTCACAAGGAGGGAGGATAAAGAAGTAGAACAAAGTACCTACCTCAACTCAGATTCCAAAAGAACTTAAGAACTGCTTTTATCTAGGATAGTCAGGCAGTGGAAGTGGCTGCACGTAGCCAGGCTGGATGATAATCTTCAAGACAAGTTTGAAGGTTGAGCCAGACAAATGTGCTTAAGGGGCAACTCTGGATCTTTCCTTGGGCAAGGATAAGGGGCCAACATTCCTAGGAAACATGGTTTGCCTGCACTCTACTTATCAGCCCACTGACATTTCAAGGCCATCATCTCAGAGTAGTGAAGCACTCTGCAAGAGGCCTGAGCCACTGCTAAGGACAGCAGGTACCACTGGCGCCCCTGCAGCCATGACAAGAGCCATGCAGCGCGGTGATGGTGAGGGCTGTGGATGGCTCCTGCCGCTGCAGCCCCAGCACAGGCAGCCTGAGTGCTGGCACCAGCAATGTCTGCCTTTCACCACGGGTCCTGATGCAATTCTGTGCTCTCTGATTTCAGTGCTAAATGGGCAGCACCTGCTTGCAGCCCCCAGTTTTGCAAGTGCAGCCACTCTGTAGAGAGGGCACTTTGCTGCACCCCCAATCAGGGGGCATTTAAAGCACAGCCAGGGGCTGAAACTTAACACAGTCAGGATGAAAGGGATTTGTGTCACCCATGAGAAGAGTCACTCTTAAAATTCACATGGACTGTAACTAGCATATGCATACACAAGGAAACATCCAAATTGTTTTTATTTAAACTATAAGAAATATATCTCCTTTAATATAGGGAGTTTCATTACATCAGGGTGCTGGGTAAATTGTGTTACAACTCCATTCTGTTATATATCCTATTTTATTCAACTTTTAGCCACTTTTTTTTTTTGTATTAAGAATTGTGAGAAAAAATATATTCTGTCCAGTGTAATAGAATATTATTATTATTAGCATTAAGAGAAGTCATGAATCTTGTATTGTATGAATATTTTAAGACTGTATTACAAAAGCCTTTTCCCTCTATATTGCTCAGTTTTTGCCCAGCTCTTGCAACATTAACATTTCATTGTTTTTCCAGTAAGCCTTCCAGTGTACATGGGAATTATTCTTCTTTTTGTCTTACACAACTTTTCAAAACAACAGAGAAAAGACTTTTCAGGCTATAGCTCCAGATGGTATTAAAAAGTGAGTAAGGAATAGACCCAATTTTCTGTCTTTTGCAGATGACCTTTCAAACAAAAAGCATATTTCTGTATTTCGGCACTTGGTGGTTTCAAGAGCCTGCAGATGCAAAGTGTCAACATGGTTGACACGATGAATATTTTCAGTATTAGTTTTGGAAGTACTGGAGTATGAAGAATGCTTAAAGAAGGCTGGTTAGATGATCTCACGAGACTGAAATACCCATTACAATGCACTGCAGGTATTACAACTCTCTTAGGTAGCCATAATGTGTATGTGACCGTCATACCTTTAGCTAGTGCTTAGAGACATAAAGAAGACAACCAAAATGTTCCCTAGCTCATTTATCAAACACAAGATAAAAGTTTTACATCTTTAATAATATCAATTACAGCTCAAATACCAGTGACTCACATGTTTGCACTGAGAGAAATGCCACCAGCAGCAGGCTGGCCTCTCAGGGGAGAAATGCCAATGGTGTGTGTCGTGATTCTCCTCATGCATAGTGCAGACCTCTCCATACACTCAGAATGGGGAACACAATGGTGCCAGGCAGTCCCTTTGCTTAAGAGTTTCAGTGTAGAGCACTGTTTCCTTGGAAAAATCCTGCCTTAAAAAGATGCTAATTAGAGCTCAAAAGAGAGCTCAAACTCTTGAGTTCTGCTCATACAGCTTCTTCTCTACCACAGCTGACTTGTGGCACAATCCAAAATTCACAACACTGAATATCTTTCCAAGAATCACTATTTGATAATCAAGAGGGAAAGAAGTCAATGTGTAACAGGAACTTTTATCAGTATGTGCTGTAACTGCTTTTTTTCCCTGTTTAACATGTTCTTGTGGAAATTTTCTTCAAGGCAAAGCCCAAAATCAGAACAACAGGAATTTTAAAAAATGGATTGAACAAACAAGTGTAGGACTGGGTCCTGGAGTCAACAACTGTGTCTAGGTGTAGGCTGTGCAATATTATTGCTGAAGTTACTCGCAGCTGTATGTACAATTTGGTAACTCCACACACAAATAAGCTTTCATGCAGGAATTTTCATGATAATTAAGCAGGCAAATGCATAAACATTTATATGCACTGAGTACCTGCTTAAAATATCTGAGAAAAAAAATCAGCACAGAGTTTCAATTCTTTTCTATATTAAGATACAGGATCAGAAATCTGGGCAGTGTTGATATTGGACCATCACTGACTTTAATAAGCCAAACATCTGGAGATTTCTGAACCTCCATTTTATAACCTACATTTATAAATTAAGTTCCTAATATGACAGAGTTTTCAGATGTATATGTTTTTCTTGGAAAAGACGTGACGTATTTCAGACTTAGAAGCTATATCACCTATCTGAAATCTCATCAATTTTAACTACTGGGTTCCAGGATGATTCAAGTGTAACACCTGTCTTTGACAGCCAGTTGCTTTTGTCTATTTACAATCTGTATTTTAATAGATTTATTTTTTAGACAGTGTGTAAAAGGTGTAAACAAACAGGGAAGAACTCCCATAAGTGAATAAATGAAAAACAGTTCAACTATATATACACAAAATACTGTCAAGCATACAAATTTAAATTGGAAAAGGTAACTGAAAATTAAGAGTCTTTAAGAACTACTGCATAGGCTGCATAAGAGCCAAAGTCACCACAGGTTTTACAGGAATAAACATTACTTAATTATGGTCAGTGGCTGCTTGGTTTGTGAGTGTAGTTATATAGCAATCTTCTGAATTATTTTGATTGTATCCTGCCCATTCTACCAATACAATAATATTCTTAAGTAGCACTTTGGTTGCTAAGATTGTACCATGATCACTAATAAAAGGGACTGGTTGTGCTGGATGATCTCTGCTTTTATTGAATTCGGACATTTGCAGCACCAGTCTCCAAATCAGGCCATGTTGCTGGACCTGAACATATAAACTGGGACAGAAATGCAGGTGTGATGTGCAGTTCCACCTTTTCAGTGCTGAATCAGTTTGCATCTCTCAGGGGACACAGCTGCTCCACTTAGCTCAGTTACACAATCAAGTGTGTAGCAGCACAGCACACCAAGCTCAGAAAAGGCTGGAGAACCCAAATTACCTGTTCAATAACTACAGGATGCCTGATACCAACCTTCTTAACATTTCTAAACATTTTAGCTCATAAACCCAGCAAAACTGGCCTTCAGGCATAATTACAGCTGATGGAGGCACAGGAATTTACCCAAAGAGCCAACACCTCACCATCACTGTTTCATTTTGCAGAGACAGGTTTAGAACAATGATCAATGTGCTGGGGGACGCGCTGGCTGCTGGGATCATGGCCCACATCTGCCGCAAGGAGTTTATCAAGGATGGTGACGAGGTAACCACACTGTGAGCCAGGGTGTGCCAGGGTGTGCTGTACTATGGCAAAGAACCTGTGAGCTCCCACTCCCACATTTGGTTCCTCCAGTTTATAAAGGATGTTTCAGAGAGGAGACAGAATTGGGCAGCTTAGCACATGGGGTGGAGGGATCTTTTTCCATGAGGTCATGTGAAAAGCCACTGGAGTCCAGAGCTTGCAAGGCAGCTGTGTCTGGCACACTGGGGATGGGAGCAGCAGAAGCAGCCGAGCTGTCCTGCAAATGCATGAGATGCTGGGACTGAGTCCCACACCCAGCACCCAGGTCCTGACTGGCCAGTAATTTGTGCTGCTAGAGGTGTGACCAGCAACAGAGCAGGGTGACAGATGTCCCTGAGTACCTGTGTGGAAGGAGAGGTAAAGGTATCCATGAGTGTGTATATGTGTAATCAATGAGCTCACATCAAAAGCAACTACCCTGGGCATTGCAAGCTCCTGAGTCAGCATAATCTGAAGCTACCCTTGCAATCATTTTGTTTCCAGACTAGCACAAGCACATGACTCCATTCTAGACTTCATTCTCAGACATCTTCATGCTTTCTACATTTAATACAAGTCCTTCCTTAGAGTTTTGTTTTTTCCTCCTCTGTATCTTATTTCATACAGCACACATACCTCTGTATTCTGCCCCTGCCTCCTTCCACTCTTGTGCATTTCTCCTTCCCCTTTGGTATGCATAATTCAGTCTTTCCTTGGAACAGGAACTCCTCATGTCCTTCCTTCAATCCTTGACAAAGGAGATTGCTAATTCCATGAGCCCACCAGATTTGGAGGTGCTAATCTCCAACTATTTTAGCTCATGGCAGACTCTCATTACCTTTCTTCAACAAAGACAGAACAGTAATGCAGGAACATTTCTTCACCGGGACTGATCTCCACAAGACAAGTTTCATTTCTGTGCATCATCTGTAGTATTCCACACAAATAGCAAAGTTTTGTTTCTATCACTATTTCTCTCATTCTACAATTTTGAGATCAATCCCATTCTCATGCCTTCCTGCAACATTCATTTAAAATTCCGGCTCTTTCAAGAAGTATGTAGACAGACAGGCAGGGTCCTCTGAGGTAATTAGCACCTGCAGTAATTACTGATGACAAGATTAGGCCTGACTACAGGGGCTACACATGCAGCTACCTACAAACCCCCTAAAACACAGCCTATGGGCAAGGGAGGTCATCCATTACAAAGCCACAAGTGTAGGCTGAGCTCCTGCATAACACAGGCCTCCTGACATTTCACTGCTGCATTTAGAACTCAGTTAGAACTTAAGAAGAGATGTTGCAGTAATATGAAATCCCTCCTGAGGGATTATTTAGTCATCTGTGATGAGATTTTTCTTTGAATCATGCTCTGTAATGGTATTAAAATATACTGCTAGTCTGCCATACATTTTGGCTGCATAATTTGTGCAGTTAGTAATATATACCCAAAGGCCATATTTTCTCAGCTGCAAGCCCACCTCCTTTCTTTGCCAGTATTTACGTCTTACTTTCCCCATCAGAATCTGGCTTGATTTAAAGAACACTTCAATATTTAACTTATGAATCAGTTAATAAAATCCCCTTTATTTCTTTCAAAACAGAGCAAACTGAAGAGACAGGTGTTATTTTATTGGGTTAGAAGAAAGGCATAAGGCAACAACAAATGATTTGTTGGTCTATTTAATTGCACCCAAGAGCAAGCGCTGCCCAGACATCAGCACACTGGCCATTGAGAGTCTTTACCTTTTGAAGTGAGCCCTGGAATTCTGGTCTCTATTTATCCTACTTGTATCATTTTACCAATGGCAAGCAGCTGTTACGAGTGTAAGTTCAATTAAGAGTTGTGACAGAATTTGCATTTTTACACAGACTCCTTTGCTTCATGCAGATGGTGCAAAGATGCTTTAGTGTATATGAGAAACAGCTTCTGGAAGTCCATGGGGGCTCTAGATAATCCTGGTGAATGTAAAGCAGCCCACAGGCTTTCCAAATAAAAATTCCCTTCCTGTTGTATACAGCAATCAGTGGCAGTATTCCAGATCTTAATGCTTTTCACATAGGTGCCATTGATCTGTGAAACTAAGCCTATTAACATCCATCAGATTGTGGCTTACCAGAGAAATGGCTGTGTGAAGACCATGAATGAATCTCGTGGACCAGAAACAGTGAAAGGGTTGCAGCACCATATACCCATACAAGTGGAGCAAGAAGAAACTCCAGTGGAGAATCACACTAAGAAATCCAACAGTAAAGACCACTGCACTATTGAAATAAATGAACTAGAAACAAATGTGTGACTGCTACACTCAGGGGTATCTCACACCCCAGTGACCTGATACCCAATCTCTACCTCACAGCTGGAAGAAGGACTCTTTGCCTTGAACAGGAAAGCGTGGATTTATCGCCACCCTGCTTGTACTGGAGCTAGGAGACCAGCTGTGAACGTCAAGAAAGGCACACAGCTTGCAAGAGACACGGGCTTCTTTAGGTGGAAGACTTTACTACTGAAAAATTAACTAATGGACCGCTACTGTTTTATTCTGCACTCACTGACTTCAATATGGTATTTGACATTCCTTTGGCTTCCTTTTTTTTAAGCTTTTTTTTTATTTGACCCTTTTTGATTTTCTAACCAAAGCCTTTTTTTGTGAATCTCAGTAATTACCGACACTGTAGAATTTTTGCTATGTGAAAATGTTTCACCAAAATTGCTAAAGATTCTAGTTTCGTCTAATATTCACTAAATATAGAGTTTGTGCTCAGTTTTAGAACAGCAATAAGAAAATCACACTGATTTCCTGATCTCAAGGGGTTACATCTATTCCTAAATAACAGCGCAAGCACGGGGGAAGTGAAGTGTGCATCTGTGCAAGAAAGGGCATTAAGATGACTGTGATGGGCAGCCTTCAGAGACAAGCAGTCAAGTGTGATACCTAACACAAAGATTTCCTAGGTCACTGCAGAGCACAGTTTGCCTTCCAAGTGCCAGATTTATTAACCTTTTTTTAACCTAACTCTTCAGTAAAGTCAGTTCCATGCACTTGCAGTGGCAGAGGCGATGTGAGCTGTAATCCACAAGCACTGGTGCTAATGCTCCTCTCCTGTAACCTATAGGTTGTTCTTCTGTAAATATGTATAAACTCAAAGCTCAAGCTCATGAATTATGTGCTGTGTCCAAAGGGCAGACTGAACACTAACTGGGACCCGAGGATGCTGAGTTAAAATGGGGTTTTGGGAGGAGTTTGCTGTGGAAACTGTCCCATTATTTCTCATTATTCAGTTGACAGTTACTCCCTTTCCACTGTCTACTGAATCTTTCACTTACAGTAAAATCTGCCGCATATGTTTCCAATGTTTGTGATAGAGAACATTTTTAATAAACCTGCCATTTAAAAACAGGCTGTCTGTGCACTTCTACTTCCTATGTGTCTTCCTATGTCTCTGCTAAAATAGAGAGTGGAAGTGAGGAGACCTTTTGAAAAGTTGGGATTTGATCCAGAGATTGCATACCAGCTCATACCAATACACTTGACATATTATATTTTGCTACTTGTGGCATAGCAGCTTGAGATACCATGTGCCTGGTATTCTAATATGCTCTTCTCATCTGCAGTCAAAAAGGAAATTTCAAACCCAGTCAAAAAGGACAATTTCTGCATTAACCAGTAGCAGAAGTGTTTCATGCACTAATTCATTGCAGATTCAGTATATCATTCATTCATGATTGGTGGTTTTCCTGGGATGTACATGTTCACCTCTTCTTTAAGGACTCCTGTTCAGACTATTTCTTATATCAATGCACTGAATAGTTGCCTCAGAGCACTGCAGTATATATAGATAGTTTAATTACCAAGCAGTAAAGCCAGAAAAAACACAAGGTCTTCCTTGTCTGTAGTTCCTCAGAAATTATGTATTATTTTGAAAATATATACAGTTGGTAGCTTTTCTCAATTTGACCCTAGAGTGAAAACAACAAACTCAGAACACAAAGAATAGGGAAGAACTGAAATGATTCAGAGCAGTTTGCTCCAGAACAAGCCCAGCACTAAAGGACCTGTTCTGCAGAGTGTCACAAGAATGAGTGACTGGGGAGAGCTGAGGCTGGTCTGTGCCCCTCTGAATGGGCAGAAGCACTGACTGGCAAACACAACATCTGACACTTCTCATCTCAGCAGCACTGGCAGCTCCTGGAGGTCCCCCTCATCCCTCCCCAGCTGTCCATTCCTGCCTGCACTGCCTCCCCTCCTCTCCCAGCTGTACAGACCCAGTTATTTATGAGGCCAGACAAAGAACCAGATGAGAATCATTTTTAATTCAAACCAGTTCACATATGTTTTTAGCACAGTCCTAACAGACAGTTGTATCAACACAAGTGAAGGGGTGATGCAGGGACAAGATCAAGCAGCCAGGATGAAACAGGGTAAGGGCACGTGGACTGGGCAGGGTCTCTGTGTGCCAACTGCACCCACAAAGCAAACACAACCCAAAGTTTCAACTTGGCCCAGTCAATTACAGCTGCATGAAGTGATAATGTGATCCTGCCAGTCATCTATCAGTTTGCAAGCACGTTGCATAGATAAAAATAACAAAGAGAGAGGCCAAGTGGATCCAAGATTTGGAACAAGTAGTTCTGGACTAAGTGGTTTTGCAGAGTCTGCCCACACACCATGTCACTGTGCCATGCAGAGAGTGCTCCCAGCCTTACCACCACCCTCCAGCCCAGCCAGCTACAACCTTTGGCTAACTACAAGTGCAAATCCTTTTGCTCCTTGCCTGAGACAGCTTACTTGGTGCAGTCATGGCTCAAAAGGTCTAAGTCAACTCCTAGAAGGAGAGCTTCAAATGAGATAAAGCACCAAAGACCAGCAGTCAGTTGTGCTGCTCAAGTCCTGCACAATAAAGAAAACCCATTATGAGTTTTCAAAAGTTTTGCCCATTATGCTCTCACATGTAGGTAATATGGGAGTCTCATGGGTGAATGCATATTTTTATGGAATCAACAGGCTGCTTTAAAATCAGCTTTCTGCAGGCAAATCCTACTCATAGAGTGTCCAGTTCTGCTCTGCAAATTGGAAATGCATTATGTTTTTAACATTTTACTGTTTGGATTTTTAAAACTTGGGGTTTACAGCAATCTGTGCCTGCCATTCAGCTGGGAGGACAGCAGTGGTCCTGTTTCTCCCCTGGCCTTTTCCATTTGTGGTATGAAATGCTCTAACTAGAGGCCTAAGGCCCTTTGGGGCTTGGTTCTGGTAAATATGTGTTGCTTAGTGCACTGTGTCCCTGAGTGGAGCACCTGACTGCCACAGCAGTCATGCTGTACTGAACACAAGACACACTGTAAACTGGGAGAGGTGAACACTGATGTTATGATAATTTCTGATCATTTCCATGGTTAGTTTTCCTCCATTTAGCTATTTTCTGTGTCTCATGGTGTGTGTTGTCAAGCAGCTTGATGAACAGTGCAATTAGACTAGCAGTAGGTTCCATAAGATATTTGTATGCATGGGTCTGTTCACATTTTCCAGTTATAATCACACTCCCTTCCAACAAAAATAACAAAGCTGTTGATTATCAAGTTAAAGTGCAAGCTTTGTGTTGGTAAATATGTTTCTCCTACTTTCAGAGCATAAAAACAAACATGTGACCTTTACAGTCTCAAAAAAATTTGTATTAAAAAAATCAATCAATCGACCAGTCAATCACTTATTACAACAGTTTGCATGGTATAATTTCAAGCATATGTGGAAAGAACATATTTCTTAACTGGCAACATTCAATCCTATTTTGAAGTTGCCTCCCCCTGCTAAACAGAAAGGGAATGTGGCCAATTAAAGTCTTCTAAAGGCTCACTGGGGAAGAGTCTTGAGGAGGGAAGGAAGATAATTATGAAGGTGGTGCACTGCATACAGCTATAGAAGAAACAATTTGGGAAGTAACCCAAATCAGCACATATTTATCAGAGGCAGTGGTTTTATGCTTGTTAATTTGCAACTCCTTTGCTCTGATGATAGTACTGAGAGGAAAGAAGCCACTGCAGATTGTTGTGGCATAAAACATCATTAAAGACACATTAAAACATCTTGAGGACTTTGCCAATGCCAAGGATGTTCTGCAGTGTTGAATTGCTGTAATAAATCCTTGTGCAACAATTAGAACTGAGAGAAAGAGATACAACCAGAGCACTTACACATCCCACTAATTCCCAACAGCTTTTGGCTGCCAACCCAAATACAGAAGTTTATGGAACTAATACAGTTACTCATATGCTCTGCTAGTCTTAATTGATTCCACTTAAATTATTTCATTGCACCTAAGTTTATTTGTGCCACCTGATTATGAATCCTAACATACAAATAAGATTATCTAAATAGTCAAAACATTAAATTGGAGTTGCCCACCCTGCTATTCCAGCAATTCTATAGCACTTAGAAAAGACAGGAACTCTGTAACATCCCCATTTGATGAAGTCTCGCTTTCAGTTCTACAACAAACATCAATTTTAGTCCCTTTTTAACAACAGCAAACTGATTTATAATACTTTCAAAGCAGACAGAAAGCTTCATCTTCAAGCCAGATGGACAGTCTTGGAAATGACCTCAGTCCTTTCTGTGCTTTCCATAAAAATGAGGTAACTATTATCAGAAGGTGCTTGATGTGTGCGAGCAAAATGTGTAACCTGGGAGATGAAGTGGATGTGGAAGGCTCAGGCTGCCTTTGATCTTGCCCAACGCTGAGCACCCCCGTGGCTGTGCCTCTGCTGAGCAGCCAGGTGTGTTTTTCCAGCACAAGCAGCTCTGTCAATGCAGCCACAGGGGCAATGAGCAATTGCTGGCTTTCCCCTGCAGGCAGCGAGCTGACTGATACCACAGCCCCACACCTGAGGACTAACACGGGGAGGAGAGAAAGTAATGAAGGTTTTTCTGCAGGGATGCTACTGTCGCCTACCTTGCAGGGGGAGAGCACAACTCCTTGCAGTACTAAGTATCTGGCTTTGCTGCATTTGGAAAAGAGGCCCCAGAACAGACAAATTTAATGAACCCAATCTGCTAAGAGCTGAGCTGAAAATTAAACACATGAATTAAAATTCTTAGTTTAGCCTGTGATTTCACCTACAAGTGAGATGAGAGACACTCAAAATTATATTCCTTACTAACTACTCTGGAGCATACTGATTGATATTCCTGGAATTTGTAAGAGGGTTTGTCCCACAAAACCCCAAATGGATTAGATCAATAGAACAGGAAGGGTGGTCACTACTTAAGGTCAGGTTCGTTATTCACTCAGACTTCCCAAGTGACCACAAGAATGCAGGGTTTGCTTCCCCTCTGTAAACAGAGAAAAGGTCCTTTCTAAATCAACAGGGTGAGGGATAAATGAGCTGAAGACTGAGACAGTTACATAACACAGTAAAGGGGACTCATGATTACCTTGGATTAGCCACTTCTGTCTCTCTGGAAGCACTACTCACAATAGGCACAGGAATTGCCAGGCTTCCATTTTAAGCGACAGAACCTCAGATGCCATCATTTATAAAGCAGCAACAGTTGCATCTCTGTTGCCTAGAAGATGATATATGGGAATAGATTTGGCACAGCTGAGACTTTTGGCAGATTTGTGTCACAGGGTATTTTAGAAATTTTGCAGGCTGTCAAAGTGAAATTGTAGCAGTCTGTTACTGAGAGAGTGGTATTTTGGGGAACGAGTACAGAAGGCTTCAGAAAGACAAGCTGGGGAGTGTGGTGGGTGAAGAGGGAAAATGTTCAATCACTTCTCCTGCAATAGAATCAAACCTTCTTTCCCTGCTGGCTCCACGATGAGATGGTACCAAGAGCTGGAGATGTAGGGAAGGAGCAAAGCCTCCCTTCTCCTCACAAAGCTCCTGTCCCCACGTGGCCCCTGAAGGCAACTCTGCAGGTACCCACAGACATCTGTGACTCCCTTCACAGCTGTCCTTCCTTCCAAACCAGCATAGTTTGAACATTTGCTGGTTCTCAGTCCAGCACAAGAACCAGCAAATGTTGCTCCTGAAGAGTTTGCAAGTAAATCATTATAAAACTCTAGATTTCCCATTCCACTGGGAATTCCACTGGGATGTGCTCAGGTAGGTCACAGATGTGCTTTTCAGGTTCCATCTCTAGAAGTTTTGTTCTGCAAGGTACAAAGAGTTCTACATCTGTTGCTTTAAAATCAGTCCTCTTTCATCACAAAGAGCTATCTGCATTTCATTTAGGGATTAAAGGTATGCTTCTGTGTTTCTGCACACCACACCAGCTGAAAGCCAGGCTTTGACCCACCACATGAAACTCACCGTAGTTAATCATCGCTTTTGAACTTCCCTAAAAAGGATCTGATATCTCTAGCCCACCACTCACCACCCCCCTGCACCAAAAAGTATTTTAATAAGATGGAAAAAGCAGGAGAAGCAAAACAAGAAGTGTTTTATGTTCACAGATATCTCATATTACATCTGCTACAAAAACTGCATGGACTAAACGGCAAAACCAAAAGAAAAATGAGACTGACCTTGAGATGTTTTATAATGATTTCATTGCTTCTAGTGGTTGTATTGGGTTTTACCACTAGGCTATTAAAAACATGTGGAAAGCATACAGAACTAAGTCAAACTGTGCATTTTCAACCCTTCTTCTTTTCCATTTAAATACTTTCATATTTCTTTAATAAGTTTTCCTGAAAACAAAGTGCAGAGATTTGGGTAGTCTATACTGAAAGTTAATCAGTATAATCTTTGTTTTAGAATAAATCATCCACTTTTTTCAATAAAAGAAATAATTTCTCTGACATTAATCCTTCCTAACCACATATGTGGGGAGGGAGGAATCAGGATGGACAGGAGGGTGTCAGTCCAGCACTGTGGTTGGATCTAGCTCTAGCAGGAAATTTTGAAAGGAAATTTAAAAGCTCTGCAATTGGGAAAATTTCCACAGCTCCTTCTCAGCTGTGGTCTCCACACTGGTGCTGAGCACAGGACTGATGCACAGCTCCACACCTCACTTTCTGCACAAGCTCTCCAGAGTAAATTTCAGAATAGGTATTAAGAGGTGATGTGCATCCCATTTTGTTCATCCCACAGGTGGGAACAACCTGGAAGATTCACTTTGGTTGTTTCTGCCTGGTGTGGCATTGGGAGATTCCCTTTGGTTCCTCCTAGCTGCTTTGCAGAGAGCAGGAACCACCGAAGGGAGTCATCCAGAGTCAAATCATTCCAGCTGGGGATGGTGGGGGTGCCTCAGGCTACAGCAACTCAACTCTTCAGCACATCAGGGGAGTGCTTTGAGTTTATTCCACTGCTGCATTTGCAATAAACAGACCCAAACCAGAGGTCCGCCAGAAAGAAGGGGAGACATCTAGAGTGTTATGTAAGTAATCAAAGTGAATTTTAATCCTGCATAAAAGATGGATCTTAAGATCTTTTTAAAGCTAATTCCTGTGATGGCTGTCAACAAACACACAATTCTATCCCAAGTAACAAAATGAGTCTCATTAATTTCTTGAATGCAACTGGAGTTGAAAATGCTGAAAATCAATACAATTTTTTATCAGAAGCAACATTCTCGGCAAGTATCATAATCATATGCTAAAAACAGATTCTGGAACTATCATGGGGAAAATTTGAGTAGCCTGTACAACTGTGCATTAAAACACTCTTTGCCTGATTCAAAACCATTTAAAGAAGGACTTTCTTGATGGAGTTTTTAATGTCCTTGGATACTACTGAAGAATTTTTATGGAAATACTTTGTATACTGGATTATTAGAACACATTTATCATCCATTGCCTGCACATATATCTCACAGCTGGCTGACTTCACAATAGCAGCATGAATCACAGCTACAGGGCACACCAATATTTTCCTCACTAAAGGCAATGGAGTTCTTTAGGGAATTTACTCACTGTTCTTGTATTAGAATAATAAACCAATTACAATGGCCTCCATAAATTAATCCATTAAACAAGGAAATATTAAAAAAAAACAACTAAGCTTATATTATGTAAGATTGCATATATGTTTAAGTTTCTAGGATAACTACACCCAAACCCAGGAATCAAGACTCACCAACATTACACTGTAGAATGAAATCAATTAACAGGATATTGGGACTATATCATAGAAGCTTCCCAAGAGACTGCTTCCTATCAAAAATTCTGTTTGTAAAATATGTCTTTATTCTTGTTAAGTAAGAATAAATTTGCTTAGGTTTTTTCAAGCAAAATTTGCAAAAATGTTAGTGGGCTCAGTCAACACGGTGAGAAGGGACATCATAAATGAAATTCTTATTTACCACCAGGAAACACTTTCAAGAGAGAACAATCATGAAGTTTTGGTCAGACCCCTGCCACCTCCCTGCTCTGCATGGACCACTGGGGAGCAGAAGAAATGGCTGTGGGGTCCCAGGAAGGAGGATACTTCCCATTCTCATCCACATTGCTAATGCAGCTCCCCAGCCTCACTCCTGCATGCACCCAACGCCTGCTCAGGAAAAGTCGTGTCTGCCTTGCACAGCAGCAGGAGGGGAGGAGCGCGTTTGGCCATAGATGACTCAGGAGCAACCCTGCCAGCCCAGCTCTTCAGCACCTGCAGGAGCTGGAGGATCCTTTCCCCAACTGCCCTTTTAATGTAGTCCTGAAGGATTTATGAGAGCTAAGATAAATAATCTCCAAGTCCCAAAAGCAGAGATTCTTCTGCAGAGCAGATGCAGCAGCTCTTCGCCCCGGCAGGGCTGCCTGGCCCAGAGCCCCCGGCGAGGGGAGCAGCTGCCAGCCCTGGGGAGCAGCCCCACGGGGACCCTGTCCCACTGCCAGAGACCCTGTCCCACTGCCAGAGACCCTGTCCCACTGCTGGGGACACTGTCCCTCTGCCAGAGACCCTGTCCCACTGCTGGGGACACTGTCCCACTGCCAGAGACCCTGTCCCACTGCCAGAGACCCTGTCCCACTGCCGGGGACACTGTCCCACTGCTGGGGACACTGTCCCACTGCCGGGGACACTGTCCCTCTGCCAGAGACCCTGTCCCTCTGCCAGAGACCCTGTCCCAGTGCCTGAGACCCTGTCCCACTGCTGGGGACACTGTCCCTCTGCCAGAGACCCTGTCCCTCTGCCAGAGACCCTGTCCCACTGCTGGGGACACTGTCCCTCTGCCAGGGACCCTGTCCCACTGCCGGGGACACTGTCCCTCTGCCAGATCTGCAGTCAGCTCCTCAGGAGCTGACACTGCTCCCCCAAGGGAGGCACTGCCAGCCTCCCTCTGCCCCCACCACACCCCCTTCAAATTTCATCCAGAGTTTTTCTTTGGGAATTTTTCTTTTTTTTTCATAGAATCATAGAATCTTTGGATTGTAAGGGGACTTTGAAGATCATTGAGTTCCAATCCCCTGCCATGGGCAGGGACACGTTCCACTAGACCAGCTTGCTCCAAACCCCATCCAACTCACCTTGAACACCTCCAAGGATGGGGCAGCCACAGCTGCTCTGAGCAACCTGTGTCAGGGCCTCACCATCCTCACAATAAAGAATTTTTCCCTAATATCTAATATAAACCTACTCTGTTTCAATTAGAACATGTTCCACCTTGTCCTGTTACTGCATGCTCTTGTAAATATTCTTGTCCTATCTTTACTAAAAAATATATTAGTTTTAAAATATTTTTTCTTCAGAAGACTATCTATATACTCCGTAAAGCACTTCTTTTTCATTAAACAGAACACTTAGACCCCGGACACCACAGCACAGCGTGTGAGGCGCTCGAGGCAGGGCAGGACGCTCCTCACCACCCCACAGAGGCCTTGGCTCCGTCATCCTCATCCTCCCTCCCTCCGCCCCACAAGGGCCCCTGGAGCTCACCCCTCCCGCCAGCTGAGCCTGAGTACATCGGGATCATGGTGCTCCTTGCAGAGGGAATCACAGGGTACCATCTTGCACCGGGAGAGCCTCGGCCTTGTGCCGCCTCCCTCCCACCCCACAGAGGGGCCGCCGCTGCTCCCCTCACAGCCGGCAGGATGGCGCCCGCTCCGCTCTGGGAGCTCCGTGGCCCTTTGGGTCAGGAGGACCCTGCAGCTGTGTGAGTGTGGGGAGCAGAGGGGAACGGGCTCCCCACCCGGCCCCTCACAGCACGCCGGGGAGGCAAAGGGAGTAACTCCGTGTGGGGAGGGAAGACCCCTGGGGAAGATGCAGCACTCGCAGGGCTTTTCCCTCAGAAATGCCCGAGGAAGAAGCCATGGGGTGTCTGGAGGGGCGGTGTGGGGCAGGAGCCGGCGCTGGGTGCCCTCGTGAGGGGATGGCCGTGGGGCGAGGATCCGGGAGGAATCCAGGGTGAGGGGAGCAGGGCTGCTGCAGAGCGGCCTGTCCACATGGCACACACAGATGGGCTGTGTGCCCACTGCCTGAAATAAAAGCTCATTATCCACCAGCTATTTTTGGCACCTGATTAATTCTTTATAGCTCTCAAGCTGCATTTGTACTCCTGTCGCCGTGAAAAATCATAGCTCGGAAAAATCCCATTTCCCCCCATTTTGTGCAGTATTCTCTGTAATGAGGAAACATGGCTTTTAAAAGAAAAACGGCAAATAAACCCAGACCTCAGTCTGCATACAGACCACACAGGAATAGCAAGCATGCACAAATGCATATTTAGGGATAAAATTGCCAACTGAATGTTTTAGACTTCAAGTTTTCACTATTCATATATCTATCTCAGCCTTAAAACATTTCTATCCTTCTCTTTCCCAAATCCAGGCAAATTACAGGAAGGAAGTTACAGGAAAGCAATATTTCTGTTGCCTCTTTGTGGCCTAAGAAAAGGCCAACTTCCCAACTCCCATTTTCACTAAAGGAAATAATAAAATTAGAGCCTGTTCCTGGGTCCTGCCATACAAGGTCTGGATTGGACTTTTGGATAATGGG
Source organism: Molothrus aeneus (assembly GCF_037042795.1). Classification (NCBI taxonomy): domain Eukaryota; kingdom Metazoa; phylum Chordata; class Aves; order Passeriformes; family Icteridae; genus Molothrus; species Molothrus aeneus. The sequence continues at coordinate 5,820,940 of NC_089654.1, forward strand.
TACCAGCCACAGTCAAAAAATACATAGGCTTAGTCCCGTGGACTTCTGATGATTCCTCAACATCTCTCATGGCATCTCTTCCTCCCTTAAAAGAAAGAAATAAACTACCATTTTGGCCTGACAGCATTATGTCCAATGACATAGGTGCTGATAGTACCAGGCAAGTGAAGAGTAAGGCCTGTGGTTCTTCCTCACCAATCTCTTACAGAACAAGCAAAGAATCTTGGAGCATTTGAGGCTTTTACTGGGTAAGAGTGGTGGTGGTTTTGGGGGGGTTTGCTGCTGGAAAACAGTGCCCTATTTAAAGGACAGGTTCAGTGTGCAGCTACTGGAAACAAACTTGGATAAGTGTTTCCTAACTTTACCTTTACAATATATGCACCTTAAACTGTAGGTGAGTCTCCTTTGGCAAAGGCTGCTGCTTGCTCAAAAAGCTTAACAGTGCATGTGTCATCCTGACATTTTGGGCCTGATTCTACAGGTGCTAAAATGAACCTTCACTCCTGCACTCACTGCATCAGACTCTCAAGGGATTCAAAGAAGTCTGAGGCATCTGACTTTTCATAGAATCTTAATCCAAGGGACAGAAGTTTGAAGACAATAGAACAGTTCTCCATAAAACTATACAAATCTGCATATTCTCAGCTTGTTCAGGAGTTTAATAAATTGGTCTTTTTCACAGAAGTCTGGCAGAACTTCCACTGGAAGTTTGCTGGAGATGGAGATTGCTAATGGACTTGAGCTACATTCTGTAGACATTTTACATAGAAATCTATCCCAGCAGTCACTTGGAAGGGTATTTTATTGCTCAGCTGTATAGCTGATATTCAAAAATGTGTGGGTTTTGCAATTTCTGGGGCCAAGCTTTTACTTTTTCAGGAAGCAGTCTTTCCTTCTGTGATTAATGAGTGTGTTGAATTGTCTAAGGTAGGGAACAACAGCTTGAAATTACTGTCATGAGCTATGGGAAACCAAAGGGAGAGTGTGGAACTAGATCTCCAGCAGGAAAACAGCTGGTAAAAAATTAAGCCAACTGTGTTTCCAAGTCAATCCTGGAATGCAGTATGCAAAACAACATGTGTTCAATCAGAAATCCTCAAAAGAAAAGACCATTTTGTCAAGCAGATTAGCTGCCTCAGATGTAGGACATTATAAGCAACTGAGAAACTTGTACCTCTGTAGGTCTTCTTTTCCTTGGTTTCTTATTTTCTGATTCCAACAGGAGCTGACAACACTCAACATCATAAAATAGGGGAAGCTTTAAGGGAGTATGACAGCAAGCACTGTCTCCAGACTTGAACTAAACAAATTTCTTTTGATATTTAATGGTTTTCTCCTAAGACAGCCCACACTCACTAATCTCTTTTCCCCCATTAGTCTCACTCCTGCCTCTGGGTGGGAATGAGAGGCACTGTGGAAAATTCTACCACAACCATTAAACTCCATCCTGCCACTCCATCTTCTGATCACACCTTCAGAGACATTCACCCAACTGCCCCATGGGCAAACAACAGCAAGACAGAAACTTTACCAAAGCTCTGGAAGGCAGACATTTTATATATGTATTTATATATATATATATTCACAAGAGCATTGTTTTATCTTAAAACCTTTCTAAAACAGGAATATACTGCAGGTTTTGGCAGTAGAGATAAAATATTACGGGATCCAGCCTTATTTTGTTTTTCTCATCCAAATATACACATTGTTATAACAGAGAAATAATTGCATCCAGAATTATTACTGCTGCTTGATGACCAAAATGCCTCATACACTGCTCTGCACTTGAAACTACTGCAGATATTCATCTGCCCTGGCCAAGAACAGCTTCTTTTGGGTGGAGGAAAAGAAAAGAGGCATAAACATGGTTCACTTAAAATGCAGTGACAAAAATGGCATTTGAAGGCCTGTGTTCAAAACAGTCCCATATTGTTATTACAGATGGAAACAGTGAGGGAAGAGAAACAGAAGAAACAAAAGCCAGCTTTTGTGAGTTCCAGAGCAATCCCTTATGATCCTGGGTCTTGTATAAGATGATTTGGAAGCTTTGGAAAGGCATTCAGGGTCTCTCCCTGAATAAGGCACTGAAACACACTGTCTTCCATGAGCCTGGCCCAGTGCCACGACAGTTTCTGCATAATTCATTGCACGTTTTGCTAAGTGTTCTCTGGATATCTATATAGATGTATACACATAGACATATATGTACTTTTCCATATGTTTTCCTGCAAAACAGAAAAATAAAATAAGTTATATAATGGAATACAGAATTCAGAATAAGACAAACATAGTACCTGTTGACATATCACACGTGTCCCAAAGCTAAACCAGAGAGGCATTGATTTTGAATGTACCCTAAGTCTGTAGATAGAAATTATTTCTTGTTTAACAAAGTTTTCATATACCTCAGCCAGTAGGGCTAATGTTTGACTTCCCAAGTACCTTCTGCCCTTTTCAAGCCCCATCATCTTTTAAGCTTATTAGCACTATTCCTAGCAATTCCTTGTGTCATTCTCAGTGACAAAATGTTGATTAGGGACAAAACTATTTTTTCGCCACTCTTAGGTCTCCAGAAGCAAAGAGCAATCCTGAACCTCATCATCTTTGAACATAAGATGCTTAGGAGATGCAGTAAATAGATCACTATTCTTATGAAAAGAAAGGATATTCTTCAAATATCTTTGTCCCTGTATCTTTTTTTCCTGCAGTTGAAAAGAGATTCAAGTAGAGATGCTATTCTTTCCATAAGAAATACACTAAGTATAGCATTATTTTTCTCCTCTAGTGGTCAGCGATTTAAATACTGCTTGAGACAGAATTTGTAACCTAATGACACATTTAACAAAGACCAATGGGTCTACTCTTACTTTAATTTGTCATCTATTTTCACCTCATGTCTTCTGCATCAGCAAGCTCCACACTTTGTTCTTTGTTTTCCTTTTGAAGTAATTGCTCAAAGGTATCATGAAATACCTTTGCATCTTTTGTTATCATAATTAGTGAACAAGGACCTGCATCTTTAACTACTGTGCCTATAAACAAAAGCCAATAAGAACAGTCCATTAAGAAGATTGATTAAACAGATATATACTGTTTCATTTTACAAAATATTGTATTTTCCCTTTTTGATTTGTGATTCCCAGTCATGCTTTAGTGGAAGTCTTTAAGTTCAGGGTTCAGACACTCACTTGTTATGCTTCAATCATGTGTGTAAATTGGAATTATTTACACAGGAGTCTGAAAACTGGGGCCTTAATTTAACTCAACTACAGCTGTTACCTCCCACACGATGGGATTGTGTGAATTCACATTTTATCTCAGTTCTTCTTCCTCTTCCTCTTCCTCATCTTCCATTTCCTCTTCTGAGTCGTCCTTATTCTTTGAACTGTTGCTGAATTCAAGGTTCCCTTCAATATCCAGTACCTGTAAGTGCTTCAGGTTTTGGAAGGTACTTTCTTTCAGTGCTCCAACTGCAATCTTATTAAACCTTAAACAAACAAAAAAGCACCCTTGTTAAAATAAACCCGTTTTTATATACAACACAGAAATTAGGGGACTAAGAAGAAACCATTCTGCAGCTACTCTATACTAACCCAAGTTACTCTAAGTTTACACTGACTCACAACAGCACTCTAGAAGTGCTGACTCCTCTGGATGAGGAAAGAAAAAAAATCATAATATTGGAATTCCTCCCCCACAAATTCTTTCTCTTGCTATTCTCCTTTCTCCTTCCCAGAGAGGAAAAGCATCTGCCTAACAGCCCATATTTTAAACTATAACTGATTTTTCAAAAAATTCTGTGTCATTCCTTGACAGTTTAATTCTTCACCCACTAAACGCAAAACAAAGTAACCCTTTAAACACAAAGCAGTCATTTTTCAGCTGTTATTTGCAGTTCCAGGAATACAAATAAACTAATCTGCAGTTTATGAACCTGTCACATATACTGCTCTGTTACTTTTGAACATGCCTAGAATTGTATTCTGTGTAATATTCCAAATGTATATTATTGTTTCACAACACTGCAGTGATTAATGGCCTCCCATTAAAAATACGACTGAGCTTGGGTGGAGTTGCCTCCTGAATATGTTAGCAAAACTGTTTTGCAAATTCCTTTTTTCTTTATATAGAAATATAGAATGTGGCATGTGGTTTCTGGTTCACATCCAAGCATTCACTAAAATCTCATAAATGTGAGCAGCTGAATAGACAGACTGCTCTAATTTACACCAGACTTTGTAATTTTATTTGCTTGGTATGGAATCATTCATCCATAAAGGTATGCTCCAGAACTATTCAGAACTACAGGGCAGTTTAGCTGCATATAGTCAAAATAAGACCATATTTAGTCTTCTGCAGCCTAGACTTTCTGAACACAGCCCTTGGATCAGCTTAATCATATATTAAGGAATTCATAAATTACTTCTAAATAATATTTTCAATAATATTCCACCAGATTAGAACTGAATATATTACAGGGACAGATTCCCTTAGTGTGCTATAAATCTCTGCTTCAGTCAGTTGTTACTGTGAGTTTACATTACGTGTAAAAAAAGGTCAGTATCTGTCATCTACAAAAACAAAGTCCTCATCCAACTGACAGAGTGGGAAAGAACCCAGCAAAGCCCCTAAACTGGGTTACGTAACTGTCACAGTTGTAACTTGTCACTTGTTTCTGACAAAGCTACCCAGGGAATGCACACAACTCCAAGATTACTCACACACACCTCACTGGAGGGGGATTTTGTCAAAATCCAGGGCCAACAGACACAGGCAAAGCTGCACTTGTACAAGGGGACAGTAAACTTTTGGCTCACAGCTGAATATTGGAATATGACATCGTGTTAAACATTAATTGCCCAGAATTACTGGCATGCCCAATCCATTCTAATAAGCATAGAAAAGACAAGCTCTCTAAAAAGAGTTTATTATGTGTATCCATGTTGTTTCTGAGCAGATAAATATAGTTTTGTCACATATCAGTATAAACCAAATATGCTTGTTCAGAAAACAAGGATTTTAAATACTTTCTAAAAAGTAAGCAATTATAAAGTAGATGAAGAAGGAAAAAATCTTGTGTGTTGAAGTGGAAGCTTGACCTTACCTGAGGTAAATCCCCTTTATTTTGGGTGTAGATTCAAAAGCATTCTCTGAAACCGTTGTGATCTTGTTGTTCTGGAGATACAGATATTCCAGAGATTCTGGCAGGCCTAATGGAATAGATGTCAGCTGGTTGCCAGCCATGTCTAGTGACTGTAAGGAAGAGACAACAAGGGGTCAAATAACTGAATTTAAATATTAGAAACACACCAGAAAGAGATTTAATTTTGAAGTTATATTTATTATAGAATAAACTCATTTAATCTACCTCTAATTTGCAGCAAGGTAAGTGTGGCCAAGACAATTCTAGTCTCTTACACTCCTATTGAGCATCCTGATTTCACATGATATGTCATGCTGGTTTGTTTCAGAGTTCCAACATTTCTTTATCTGTGTCCCCAGGCATTAGCCCATGTCTGTTTAAGTAAATTAAAAACAGGCTGGGTTTCAGATATGCAGGAGAATTCCTTGGCATCTGCTACTGCAAACACTTTGCTGGCTGAGGATGGTGATAGGTACAGTTACACATAAAACCATCTGGAAATATTCTAACATGGAGAATGTATGAAGACAGCAGGACTAAAGGTCATGGTTGTTTCTCAGATTAATTTTTTGTGAGAGAATGGATCAATAGAAATGTTTTGTTATCCTGTATTGTAGTATTTTCATAGCACCAACCTGACACTATTTACCCACTACTCAAAGCCACACTTCTGCAAACAATTGTCCTCATTCCAGTGTTTTTATTCCTCACATAATGCCAGTCTGGAAAACAATTATCATAGAACCATTGAATTGTTTAGGTTGGAAAAAAGCTTTAAGATCATTGACTCCAACTGTTAACCCAGTACTGCCAAGTCCATTATGTAAATGTCTTGCTTTGCAGTTGCAGATTTCCATGGAAACAGTGTGGACTGAAGTATTTACTAAGTATATGCATGATCAGGATCTTTATGGATGGTTATTTGCCAAATTCACTCCAGTGCAACAACTCAGAAACCAACTGCACAGTTAAGCACTTAATGATAAAAAAGATTCACCTGGAAACAACCAACAAGAATTAATGCTGTTCCAAAGAAAAGCAACAGCCAAAAATGCCCCATTAGTCCAGCAGAACTTTAAGTCTGTGCTGTTATCTGAACCCTGTTTAGTGGGAGTGGGGTTTGCTGTGGGGATGGCCAATGGTTGAGTCAGCAACACCTCTGGCTTTACATCGACTGCAAGGAAGGGAGAGTAGAACAAAAGTTCCACATAATTGTCAATCTGGACCTTTGAGAAGGAAAGCTCATCATTCCAACCAGCAATCCAGCTACCCAGCAGGGATCATGACCCATTTTTGTTTGAAAATAAAACAACCTACATTTTATTAAGGTACTGCAGAAAAGCAATCCCAGCCGTCTGTAATTTTCAATGGCATCTTCCTTCCAGGCTGCTTTGCATATTAAATATATTTGCTCACACATGTATCAGTGTGGCACCAAACAAATGTAAAAGGTATTATTAAAGCCAGGGACCAAATCTGCAGCTGATGCAAACAGCTCTGCAGACACTGTTGCTGCATTGCTGATTGACATTAACTGAGAAACAAGCTATTGGTTATTCCCAGACACAACAGAAAGGGAAAAGTTCCTACAGATTAATGTCAGGATTGTCTGAAAACACACTGGGGGCCAGTGTGACATATGCTGCATGTCCTTATCCCTGATCTGCTCTGAGATGTGCACACTTTGCTGTGCAGTGACCTGACCATATCCCCCCTCCGTGGCTGCTGTATGACACGGGCAATACCTTTCACTGCAGGAAAGGGGCCCTTGCCGAAAAGGAAATGCAGACAAATCCTTCAGCCGGCGTAACAATTCTGAAAGGTCATTTTGCTCAGCACAAATGTGACTGTTCCTGCCTGCCTTATGGTTTGTGTTTAACTTTCTCCAACAATTAAGCAAATGAGAAGACTGCTGATTGAATCCAGACTCCGAGCTGCTCCCCAGGTGCCTTAGCCAGCTGAGCTGCTAAATCCTACAGCTTGGCTTGTCTGACTATAAGCTGATGTGGGGGCTTTGAGAATTAAGAGTGTTTTTGTTTATGCATTCCTTCCTCCTGCTGTCTCTATTCAGAGCTGATTTTAAATCTTTTGGGAGACAAGCTATTTGAAAGGCCTAATGTCAGTTTTAATTACAACATTCACCAATGTTTTTCTGAAAAATATAGGACACTGTCAGGATTCAGACACAAAGCTGGACTGGCCAGCAGTGGAAGGTACCCACCTCTGGCACAATAGCACATCATTTCTACTCTAGAAACAGAGTGTGTAGCACTTACAATGCAACCCCAAAACACGAGGACCAAGCACATTTGGTATTGGTGCTACATAATTTGATTTAGGCAGACAGATGAGGATATCAGCATCACTAAAACAATTAGAGAAGGTGGTGTTTCTACCTGAAGACTGCTGAGTTCTCTCCATGCTCTTGAATAAATTGAATTTACTTTCAGTTTATTGTTGCTCAAATATAGTTCCCTCAGTTTTGTCATCCCAGACAAAGTCCCTTTTGGGATGATGCTTATCTCGTTCTCCTTCAGCTTTAGAACCTGCAAGTTCTTTGGGAAGCCAAAAGGCACTGTGTGGAGATTGTTTCCAGAAAGATCCAGGGACTTCAGTTGCCGCAGTTTACGGAAGGCCTCTCGATGGATCTGGGGACTTGTGAGCTTGTTGTAGCTCAGGTTCAGCTCTTCAAGGAAGTAAGTGGTAGCAAAGTCATTCCTGTTGATCTCTGAGATCTGGTTATGAAGGATCATCAGTGTCTTCACTCGCCGGGGCAGCCCGCTGGGGATCCTTTCCAGCATGTTATTGTACAGGTGGACAGTGTGCAGCTTCTTTAAGCCATGGAAGGCTGAGGGGTGAATACCTCGGGCTTTCAATTTGTTATTGTGGAGCAGAAGGTACTCCAGGTTCTTAATTTGGGTCAAGACATCTCTGTCAATCACCTTAATTGCATTCTTCTCCAGGTGGAGGAGGACGATGTTTCGAGGTAAACCACTTGGGATTTGGGAGAGGTTATTGCTGGACAAATCCAGATATTCAAGACTAGACAATTTCCTTGGGAAAGCAGGAAAGAAAACATTTTGATTCTGCAAGGTGAAACAATAACCAACTTGCTCAAAGATTTGCTTTAGAGCCTTTTTACCCAGGACAGCTCCCGCTACTGACTGCCCTTTTCGGACTTGTGATTTGAGTGATGTGGACACCAAAACAGGGAGCTCCCATATTGCCATAAGGAATTGGGACTTGGCACTGCCACTGCTCCCCAGCCACACCAACAAGAGAACATGCCAGAGTCCACTGACACCCAAACTGCCACAGAGCTGAGGCCTGAGATAAGTTTTGCAGTCCCAGACAGCAATGTATGAGCAATTTTGGTGAACAAATACCACAAGGAAGATGCTATGGGACCTCCACCAGAACACAGAGTTTAGCTCTCAGTTTCACAGAAACAAAGCCTGAGCATGAGTAATTTCTGTCTCTCTCAAAGTATTTGCTGAAAGTGAAAGGCAGGTCTGCTTTCTAGATGATGAAATGTTACTTTTATGAAAAGCAGAAATGCTAACTTAGTGTCCTAGGCTAAGGTAGTGAACTTCTCATGACCCTCCAGTATTATGGAAGTGAGTCAGGGCTAGAGCTGCTTTGTGTAAGCTACTGAATCTGGATTCCACGGTCTCAGTTGAAGCTAAATTAAATCCTCAGACCAGCCACTTATACCAACTGGATATGGATCAATGGTTGTTCCACAGCCAGGACTGAGGAACCCTGTATTCCCTTGTATTTCACGTCAGTTTCTCAGCTCAAATTAGAGTTTTAATCTACTTGACACAACATAACCCATTGCAGATGACCAGAGAGTTTTCAGGAAACAGGAAGACTAATGTGTTACAGACATTACTTACTGGTTACTACACTGCTGTTCCAGCTATCCAAGCATGCTCTGAATAAACAAATATAATCCTTAGGTAAAATGCTTCACTGCTGCCATTTGTAAGGTTTCCCCAGGATGGGAATACCTTAACAGAAATTACATGTCGAACATGACCTGGAGGTGGACTCAACACAGATATAGTAAACTACTAAGAGAGGTTTCTGGGCATGGAAAATGGAAAAGGAAAGCACATTTTGTTATATTTTTGTGTCTGGAGATCAGGAGGGTTTACAGAACTAAATTATGGGCAGGACCGATTGTGTGGTCTGGATTTTCAGGTAGAACAAAGACAGCATTCGGTGCAAGCAGAGAAAAAAAAATGTTAAATTTCTGAAGTGCTAAGTCCCAGGCTAAATCTAGGACAGCCAAATGCTATTTCTGTTGCACCAGTTGGTAGCAAAGCTTTTGCAGCCATCTGGCTCTTGGGCAGCACCACTGCATCCCTGCCTGCTCCAGCAACCACCTGCACTGGGATACACCTGGGCATGGGGAATTCACAGCTCTGTGTGTGGGGCTGCTTTCAAGCCACCTTCACAGAAACACACAAGTGCCTCCAGTGAAGATGAAGGTCTGGCTTTAATGCCCAGTGAAGTGCCCTAGAAACTGGAAAGTCCCAGGTAACCTCACTTTTGACTGTTTTGGCAGAGCAGAGAGTAGCTTTCGGTGTTGTTCTAGGTGGCTGTTCCTAGAAGGGATTTAGTACCTGGTGTGACTGGGTCTGTGGCAGGCAGGGAATGGTGCAGTCTAATGTTCAGTGTTCTGTCTTTTATATAAAACAATTCTGCAACCACTCACCCAGACCTTTGCTCTTGAATGGCAGCATCTGCATCTAAGCAGTGAAATGCATAACATACCCAGCTTTGAATAACTTTACTTTCTACTGTGTCCTTTGTTCAGTAGATGCACGACTGTCCCAGAGGGGGCAGACAGACACAGAGGTACACAGTGCACTCTCAGTCTCACCAGAAAGTTTCGTTGTCCATTCCCTCATTGGACAAGTAGTTATTCTGCAAATACAGCTCCCGCAGCCCGGCAAGCTCGCTGAAGGCTCCTTTGGGAATCTTCTCCAGCTTGTTGCTCTAGAGTCACCAGAAGCACAAAGCACAGGATTTGGCATGAATCAACACAACATTTGGGTTCTGTTCAACTAGCAGGGGCAATTAAACTTCAGAAGGGCTAGACATGAAATACTTAAGGAGCTTTATAACGGACCAGATTCATTTGTCAACTTAAATAAAGTAGAAACCAACACAGACAAATTTGGCTGTCTCAATAAATAGTAAAAGAAAAAATCACATCTTAAGTATACCTGTCAGAAATTTTTGGTCCACTTTTGGCTGCCTCTCATTTCCCATTGTCCTGTTTTTTCCCAGTCAAAATATCAAGGTAAATGTTACTACTGACAGATGGTGCACTTGCAAATAAAACACTCCTTTCTCTGCTCATCTCCTCTGTCCTTAACACAACTGGGGAGAGCAGGGGAGGAGACAAGTTCAAAGAGTAATCCTCACAGTGTGAGACCCCTTTGGGAAATAATGATTATCTGTAAGTGTTGAAAAAATTCAGGGGACAAATACTTTGGAGAGAAATTCCAGCAATTTAAAGTAAAGTTGCGTTTACTTTTCTTCAAGCTGGAGGAGCCTGTTCTCTCGAAGACTTTAGCAGGAATTCTGGTGAAACCTTCAAGGGAAAAGAGAGCTGGGAGGCAGCACAGAGCTGCCTCAGCCCAGGGCTGATAACAGACTCCAGCCTCTGCACGTCCAAAGAGCTGTCAACACTCAGAGCAGGCAGACCCAGGACTCCCCACCACTGTGGCTCTCCCATTGCTGAGGCTCAGATCTCCAGCTCAGACATGATGAAGTGTTTTTATCAGAATCAGATGACATGCAATCAAAAATGCTGGAGAGTAGTTAACAGCACAGCTCTGCTATTGCACTATGGCTAGAGGAGTTGCAGTAATAAAGAATGCCTAATCCAAACTGCATTGCCAGCTCAGTAGCAAGCAGCAGCCACTGGTGCTGGGAAAGCAGAGGTCTGTGTGAAATGAGTCAGTGAGCAAAGCCAGTACAGAGTGGGTAAGCAGCTGTCAGGACAAGTGGCATTAGTGGCAAACTTACCTGGGAGGTCATGGAGACATGGCCTGTTCTAATATGTATTAATATTGTTTTATGCAGGGAGGAGACCAACAATGCAACCACACAGGGATTTACAGTCCAATTTCTGTGTTTGATTCTGCAAACACAGAAAGGCATTTCTGCCCCCTGTGAGCGTTCTGGTGATTTGCAAAAACACACTATTGCTCATGGACAAAAAAGGAAGGAGATGGGGACAGCTACTGATGAGAATACAACAGGCAAGCCTTAAAGTGGGCCTGGGGATGTTTCCAGAGCCACTGGGATGTCTTGGCCCTGTGGTGTGAAACCCACACAAACACAGTCCTTTGTCACAATCCTAAAGGATTACAAAACGTTGTTGCCATTACCTGTAAGTGTAATTTATATAGTGCTGGAGGGAGATTCTTTGGAACATACTTCAAGAAATTGCTGGACATGATGAGTATCTCCACATTATTAGAGCCATTGAACATATTATCAGGTAACCCAGCATCTGAAAGTTTGTTGTTATGAAGATACACAGATCTGTTGGAAGGAAGCAAAAGATGAAGTTCAACAGATAGGGAGATCTGGAGTTTTTGTTTACTGAGAGAAAGCTTAGTTTAAAACTTAATTTCAATATTTTCTTCTTTTCTTGAGATAATTAGATTTGTTTTTAAAATGTACTTTTTAATTTAGCAAGGGATACAGATGCAAAACCAAATGGTCAGCCCCAACATTCTCTGAAAGTTATGTCTATTCAAAATCCAAACCTGCACATGAATACAAATTTCACAAGTGGCCTTAACTTCTTTACAAGAAACTGAGTGCAAGCCTGGGACTTTGCAGTACTTAGAAACACAGAATGCCAGTGTGGGGGCCTCACTCAGAGGGTTAGAATTCATCTCTTTTTAACAGATACAGCCCTACCTTTAACTTCTATTTGGAATTGAGTCTGGACTGCTTGGGCTTACAAAATCAGCCTGGAGGTCTCATAAGAAAGGACCATCTCAACCCTCCATTCTTTCTGCTCCCGTGAAGGCTGGAAACACCCCAGGAAACAGTTTCGCTCCTACTCCTAGAACTCAGAATAGGATACTGACAGAAAGACATTGACTCAGTCTGGCAGACTTTTCTCTTTTCTATGCTTTGGTTTCTAATGAGCCATTGGGATCCAGAGACAGAGTTTCTTACTTTTCCTTTGCCCTTCTTCCTTTCAACCTTTAATACTCACCAAATAGTTTCTCCAAACAGATTTTCAGAAACTGATTCATCCTTACACAGGTTTCAATTCTGTACAAAGCAATGTACCTCTATGAAGTTATTCCTCCTTTTCACTGGCTTAACTGCTAAATTAATTCATTTTACTTCTTTTTAACAGAAGAAATTATAGGCTTTTAGTGACTTTGATTACCTCATCCTTTCCTGTGGTTACCCCCAGATGCAGCAGGCAGCTAAATTTGTAGAGAGAGGTTAAAACTGCAAAAGTGTCAAGTGAGCTTTTTGAACTTGTTCTTGGATTCTCTACCAGTAGCAGAGAACTTGGCAACATCCTTCTGGAAGGAAGGAAAGGCTCAGTATGGAAATACAATTGTGTGATCCCACACTCCAGGGAGTTCAGAGCTACACTGGAAGTATTGTTTACCCTGCATGGTCAGCTGTACTTTTAACTCACAAATATTTGCCTTTCTGAAAAACTTACTCTCCAAATAATCAGTCTGAAATCATGAACTCTGCTGGGGGCAAAAAAACAACTGAAACAACTGTGTTGGGATTTTATATGAGTAACCTTGGAAATCAATTAGCTCTTGTTCTGATTAAAATTTGTGTTGATATAGAAGAGTGTGAAAATCACTTCAGAAGAGTCAGTAATTTTAATATGGAATCAAAAGACGGCAGCATCTCAACCTGAGATTAAGGAGGAAAACATGGATAAATCCAGCTTCTTTCATCATGAGATATCACCAGAAATCTGTGAGTGACTCAGCCCTTTCAGCTTCCAAGAGCCCAAGAGACTAAAGGCCCAGGAAGTGCAGAGCAGCTCCAGCTGTCAATGAATTCAGTGGGAATGGAAAGTTCTTCAATTCATCACAAGACTGGGCTGTAGGGGCTCAGCTGGGTCAGCTGTAATTAACTGCTTCAAACCTGGCTGCACAAATTGCTCCCAACAGTCTGGGAGTCTTTGCAGGATCTGCCTGGTGCAGTGTGTGGATGCTGCAGATTACTCAAAACCCCTTCAGCAAAGCCCACAGCTCACAGGAGGTGTCCTGGGTGCCTCTGGGTTTGACATGGATGTGCTGCTATCAGTTCAGATGAGAAAATCACAGCCTGAACCTAGCAGAGACCTTGGCAGCAGATGTGGAGTATGAACCCCTTCTGAATGTGCTGAGGTGCTTACCTTGAATAGAACTGAGTTATACTGCACTCAGTACTGCCCTCTCCACCTGATTTTACTTTTAAAAATGAACAGACTGTAATAAAACTAGAGATTTTTAGACAGCTAATCTCCATTTTGAGAAACTTAATTGTTCTTTTCAACTCAAATACACAAATAAAATGGGGACAACTTCATTTGATATTTGCAGAAGTGTCTGGCAGCTAGCAAAAGCCCTTGGAATGTGTTTGTTTGATTTTTCATGCTAAGAATAACAAACAGCTTCTTTCCAAAAACACAAGTAGGCAATAATATAGTTTAGCCAGATATTTTCTTATCACCCACCAACTGCATCCAAGCAGTGGCAGAACACCAGTATTGTTTTACTTCCCAGTCCCTTACCTCAAGTTTGGTTTCTGTCCAAATGTGAGCCCATAAATCTTAGTGAGATAATTGGCTGCAAAATCTGCACTGATCAAGGTATTTGGTAGGAATTTTGGAGCCACTGTTAGCTGTAAAAGAAATATACAGGGGAGTTCCAATGAAATGTAGCAACTGTTTTAACCAAGTATTAGAGCAGCAGCAAAACACTTTCAAATTTATCTTTCCTAAACAGGCAAAGATAAATTAAATTGAATGTAGATTTCATGAACAAAAACAAATTGTCCTCACTCACTAATCTCTCCAGGAAGGAGACAGACTTTTGCTCTAAGATATGAAAATGTTTGTTTTGGTTGGAAGGGTCCTGTCTCTTTTTGGTGGAAGAAATCAAGAAATTGTTATTCAGAGAGCAAACACTTTGCTTATTATTCTTCCTAATTCCTCAGTCTGCTGTGCCAAAAGAACTCGAGCCCCCCTCACAGTGACCTAGTGCTCATTCTCCTACCAAAGCGTGTTGTGGAGGGGAGGTGTCACTTCACACCTCTGCCCCACTGCAGCCATTTATGCTGATCTCTGCAGGGGGGATTCCCAAAGAACCAGGACACTTCTGAGCCAAATGATGGAATATTGAATGGCACTTCAAAGCAAAGGGCACAGCAATACCTTGTTCAATAAACAAGTGATGCATCAGGAAGTACAGAAAGGCCCTGTCCTCAAAACTTTATAGCTGACAACAGGTATAGGACTGAATGTGTTGCTCTTGTTGCTGCTTTTATCAGTTATTTTAAAAGCTAACCCTAGAAACACTTGCATCTGAACAAATTGGTGGGGTAAAAAGCAATGATCAAAAAAAGCTCAGTTTTAGAGAGCATCCAGGTAATACAATATCCAGGTTCACTGAGTGGCTGTTAATAACAAAGTCATTCACCCACAAACCAAGAATACAGCTTACAATCCAGGCTGGATGGAGGGCAGTCTTCTGGCAAGCACACACCCAGAAGCTTTATGTATCAAGATAAAGCCCTTGGGAAACAATTTTTTACCACAATGCTGTGAGACAATGGACTGCAGTCAGCAGGTGCAGCCACCCTGGTTACAGGTGTTCACTGCAGTACTAATGAGACCACTCTGTTTTATGTGCACTCCAAAGGCAGATACTGAATTCTTTGAGACCAGGATGGGAGACTGGGGCAATGGAAGGGATTTTCCTTCTAGCCTGAAGTTCATGGAATCTGTAATCTTCCTCACAGTTCTGTTGTGTGAAACAGAACCTTGTCCTTTTAGCCTACAAAGCACAGCAAGACTCACATAATGATAAACCATATTTTTCAAACTTTTATTACCATAAAACTGCAGTGTGTTATGAATAATAGTGTAAAACCAAAAATATCTAAGATATGAACACTGTGTGAAAGAAGAGACACTTTATTGGAGAACTGCCTAACCCAAGCCTTAAACTATGTATTTATCTAAAGGCTGCCTACGCCCCTCTCTACTGGTAAGTCAAGAGTGCATTGATGAACTCCATCCATGAACTTCCAATTTACTGGACTCATAAAACAGTCTTTTCAAAAAAGAATACATTATTTACTGGTTTTCATTTTCAGCTGTTCCAAAACTTCCATCTTTAGCCTGTCTTAAACATTTGTGTGTCACAAACACACAAAAAGATCTTTCCCACAAATCACACTCCTATCAGCATTTCCAGATGGTTTGTGAGCACTGGAATGAGCCATTCTGCATATTCCTGCAGTTGCTCTTGGCTTTGGTGGTAATCTCTCACCTCCTGATCTGGGAGATATGATTGCTGGGTGCTGGATAAAAGCACTCATCTCTGACTGAGAAGGTCTGACAGTGCCTCAGAAAGAAATAAGTCTCTGCCATGATGTAACACTGACAATTCAGACACAGGAAACAAGACTTAATCATTTTCATACACAGTGGTACATTAAAGCTTTTCTCCAGTCAATTAGGTCATAACTTTTGTACAAAGCAAAGGGCATGGCTCAGACATGTGAAATGAGAGACATAAGAACCACAAGAAAGAGGAAAGAGAAAAAGATGTTTAATCCAAAAAGAGTTTTCACTTGCTCAGGATTTTGCTTTGGCATTTCAGCACTTGGTCATGAGACCGATTTTCACTGATTACCTTCTTGAAGGATTCATGCCAGATTGTTTTAAGTGTTAGCAAAAATAAAGTTGACTTGAATAGCTTTGTCTGATTTATTGCCTAACAAGAAGCAATCTGTCATTTCTCCTACTGCAATTTTCTTTCAACTTTCCTGCTGCACCTTCCTTTCCTTATGACAGAGTGTTTCTCCACTGTTAACTAATGAATTCAGAAGGTAAATACAAAAGTCATTACCAGATTTGAATTGCTCGGATTTTTCTTGCTTGGATGAAGCTTTGATAAAACCAGAAGTGCTGGATTGAGGTGAATCCCATATCACTTTGAGGATATGGGGAAATGTAAACCTTCTGTCACCAAAATCACCTGCTTATAGTCAATCATGACAGCTCAGGATCTAGTCTATCATTTGGTGGAACAATTTCTCTCATTAACAAGGTTTACTGTGCACTCTGTTTGAGAGATACAAAACACAAGAGTGGGGTGAAAAATTAAAAAGGAAACTACCATCCTACTGCATCCACTCTTTACTTGAAGTACTTGTTACTCACAGGCCACAGAAGGCTTTTAGTCTCTTGCATTTCTTTTCTCTGACCAACTGTGCCACTTTAATGAAAGATGATTTAGCTACATCTGATGGGATCACAATGTAAGATGAAGCAGCATTAAGATAATCCATAAAACAAGAAGCAAACTACCAGCAAATCCCTGCTCTCCTCCAGACACCACAGTAACTTGATCCCCAGTGTTTCCTGCTGCAGAGGAGATGCAGTCTGAAGCCAATCTGGTTTGTCCTGGCTTGTGATTTATAAAGAAATGTGTTATTTTTGTGGGTCCACAACTTCTCACTGTAACTACTTGTGACATTCGCTGATGTTTGCAATTTCTTTTGGGATTCTTTTCTCTCTGCAGCAAAGCCAGAAAAACCAAACACTTTGTTTTGTTACACAGGGAAAATCAGAGTGCTAGGTTCTGGAATATTAGTCACAGTCTGGCTTGTTCCTTTTTATGGAGTTATTAACTGCCAAGATTGTTACATGGAAATGGTGCTTGAAAGAGAGAAAAGAACACAATGTTACTGTACTAGGAATGGGTTCTATTCTCAATCACTCCATACAGAAATGTATGGAGTGATTCTGGATGTGTCTTGGCCTAACTGAAACCTGAATGTGGTCACATGTATTTAATCAGAACATCAAATGGTCCCAGATTTTAAGAGGATAATAAAATATATATACAGACATGCAGAGAGAGAGAGGGTGGGATGGAAAGGCAGGATTTCTGTAGACAAAGAAGCTCTGCCTGATGTTTTAACTTATATTTTTCTGTGGATCCTAATTTCTTCTGTAGCAAATACTTGTGGACAACCACTGGGGATAAAAGAAGCCATAACAGGAACCACCCAGATGCAAGGGTATATGAGAAGCTATTTCATTTCCTAGCTTTGGCAGGAAAGATGTGCTTCTGTCAATACATCCAACCTGGGCCACAATAGGAAAGCAGCTGGAATCTTCTCCATTAAAAGAAGAAATTCAACTCCTATCACTGCAGCTAAAAGAATCAATTAATGACTGGCACAGTTTCACTGTGTGGGGGTATCCTCCCCATATCCAACCTAATAAGAATGGGTGTCAGGGAAAAAGGCATTTTTCACAGATCTTCATGGTTCAAACACAGGCAGTAGGATGTGTTTGTTCACAATTTTTTCAACCAGCCTCATCTGGTAAGGCAGAATTTCATATCATTACCCACATAACAGGCAGGAACCAAATCTGCATGCAGCTGACCCAAAGCCTACTGAAGGCAGTGGTAATTTATGCATGCAGGGGCTTTCTGTACCTCCCTACACAAGGGAATCTTTTCACCAGGTACACAAATAAACAAATGTTCAAAATATACCTGCATGTGTAGCCTCTAAATTTCACATACTGTTTTGACCTTAGATGAACCTGCATTAAAATATCATTTTAGCACAGTTTTACTTATGTAATATATACATTTTAAAAGAATTGACAACTTGCTCATTTAATTTTCAGAACCCAATTAGAAAAGAGCTCTGAAAGGCTTCAGAGTCTCTTACCTTATTGTTTGCCAGGTACAGGTAATTCAGGTTCTCCAGATGCTCAAATGCTTCCTCTGGCAACCCTTAAAAACAGGAATAACTAATCAGTGACATCAGCACCCTACTGCTTTTCTGAGTGAAAATACCACAGGGTAGCTTTCCCTCTCAGTATCTTCCATGTGAGATTGAAACACTTTTTATAGCCACTGAAACAATCTGATTCAGATCTATTGGTGTCTCTTTTAATTGGGAAAAGCAAAAAACAAACCCACAAATCAAATCAAACAATACACACTTGTTAAGAGCAGTGGAGGACTATTTAAAATCCTGATCACACAAGGATTGTGGCCAAGGCCACTGGCAGGTGTCAGGTACAGAGCTGTGCAGACCTGCTCTTATGGCTGATTGTCAGTGCTTGCAGCAACCACAGTCTGAGAACCTTCTCCTGTAATTTGCATAAGATTCTGCAAATCTTTTTTCTTGCAAGGATATAATCTGAGGTTGCTTAGTGATCAGATCAACCTGATGAATGACTATATTGCTAAAATAACCTGCATGTCACAACCCTTCTCTTACTCTTCAGTAAGAGAAGGTATCCAAACAGTAACCAGCTCAGAGAGCTGGTGAAACCTGAATGTGGTCACATGTATTTAATCAGAACATCAAATGGTCCCAGATTTTAAGAGGATTCACAATTCAGGTATCCAAACAGTAACCAGCTCCGAGAGCTGCTCCAACTCAGGGCTTAGCCTCCCCCAGTAATGATTAATTTTCAACTGAGTCACTCCACATCCAGCTGGTGACACAAGCACAACTGCTGTCACAATGGAAAGCCTGCAAGAAACACTTTCACCTGGCACTTGTCAAAGGCAAAGCTATTTTCCATGTCCAAACACGTTGGAAACTCAGGGCTGCACTGAAGCTTGTGAAAGAAAACATGAAGGCCCAAAGGTAAAGTGTCAAATGCTGGATATAATAAGCACAGCTTTCCCTGTGCTATGTAAGATTGCTGTGCCTTGGGGCCCATGTATCATATGCCCACATTCTCAATAAATTTTGTTCACTGTAATTTCAGTAAAGATAAAAAGAGCATTCAGATCAAGTGGGTGACACATCAATTAATAATAATTACATCTTTTGTATCCCTATCCTCCTCTCTTACTGTTTACTCCAATTTCTCCGTTTCTTTTAGTTTCCTCACTAAACCCCTTGTGAAGTTTCTCTAATAAGCATGAGACTGAACAAGCAAAACCTGCCTACAAAAATCAAAATGGTTTGAGAAGGGTCGAAATGTCCTTATTTGCAATATACATATAAATTCATACCAAATTTGACAAGGACAAAACTGGACCAAACTGCCCAGCCCGACTAGACTGAACTAAACAAGGTCATTCAGGAGGAAATCATTCAGCATGTGGACGTTTCTGGTTCTCAAGTGCATTGCATGGAAGTGCCTGTGGGAGCAGAGGGAGTTTCCTGGATGAGGAGATCTCACGCCACAGTACACGAGCTGCTGCCAGGTCTCCTCCACTGCTTCAGCAGGGCTGCATTCCTCCACACTGAGTATTGTGCTTCAGATGATAAAGTGTCTCCATGCTCTGTGAGATGGCCAGAGGAGTGAGGCTCACAGCAAACCAAGCAATCCATCACCCTGGCTTTCCTTATCAGCTGTCACTGGCCTCATTGCATAAGCTGCTGCTCTGGAGGCACAGGCTCTGTCTACCCCGTGGCTCACCTTTTGAAGTTAGCCTGTTGTTTTGCAAATTGAGAGTTTCCAGTCTATAAAGACGAGCAAGCTCTTCTGGAAAGATTTCTTCTATTTGGTTATTCTAAGAAAATGGAGAGTATTAATCATCAACAAAGTAATCCAAAAAGGATCCCAGTAAACCCAGACTGTGAACTTCAACAAAATCTGGAAGTGAACCCACCATGTCAAATCCCTGTCAAGACTTTTCTCATAATGAGCCAAATTCAGATCTCAAACCAAAAACATCCAAACCCAGGAGCATTTGAAAGCCTGACTTCTGCTCATCCCCAGGAATATCCAGCTTATGCACCAGCAGCACACAGAGTGTGATTATGCCTGGAAAGGCCCACAGTCCATCTGCCACAGCCAAACCTTGTAGCTGCAGCAAAGCATTTGTTACAAGGTTGGCAGGGTGGATTTCCAAGCTTATGGCTTCTGTTATTCATGGGTTGTTTTAAAATCCACTGGTCACAGGCAGGGAGCAACAAACCAGGCTCACTTGCACTGGTTGTGCTGTCAGGGGTGACTGCCATCAGATTCTCATTAACATGCTGATTAACATTCCAGCCATTAATGAGTGGTTCTGGCTTCAGCATCCAGGGGATCAGTCGAGGCCCCACTGTCCTGGAAGCCAGGCCAGTGCACAGAAAGTGACAGCTGTGGCTCCAAAAAGCTTCTTTTGGTAGCAGAGGCAGGAGCCATGGCTAACACACGCCTGGGACAGATCTGCTGAGGAAGGTGCCAGCTTATATTACAGTTTTTCTAACTGAAAATCTCTAAACAAAATCTGCATTTCATCCATTGGACAGAATTGACAGATGGGAGCAATAGACCAAAAGCAGTTGGTGAAGGGCCAGGCATTGAAAACTTCAAGCACTGCCATTGCTCCAAGGAGGCACAGCCACAGGGCTGGCATGCTCTGGCCCTTCAGGTGTCAGAGCAGGGAAAGGACACCTGCCCAAATGCTGGTCACAGGAATCAAGTAACTAAGAGCAGAGCATAGAAACCTGCTGACAGTCTAGGACATCCTGATTCTTCTTCCTGAAGCTGGAATCTCACATCTTATATGACCTTTTCATGGCAAGACATGAGGTGTCTGGAGCACGACCACTTGCTGTAGGCGTGACATGGCATGATGGGCGGCACTGGCCATGTCACACCTGCTCCTTGCTGAGTCCATGTGCTGCAGGGAGAGGGGGGACAGTGGAGGACATGGGCTGGCCCTGCCTCTGGACTGGCTCACTGTGTCTGAACTAACACACCGTGCTGCCCAAAGAATTCTCTGCCATTTAGCCCATCTTCTTCAAAGACACCTCAAAATGGAAGGGCACCACCAGAAATTTGGGTTGGCCAAAGGAGAAACAAGAAATTGTTAGCTTGGAGAAAAATTCTTCTCCTGGAGCTGAGAGAGAATGTGGAGCTGTTTTTCCCTTCCCTGGATGTGAGGGGAGAGCATGCCGATAACCAGGAGCGGGGCCTGCTGCACCTGCTGCTCCCGCCGGAAGCCGAGAAGGGACTGAGGGAAGGAGTCGGGGTTCAGGGCCGGAATGAGGGCACGGTGGGGGACGATGGATCGCGCCCTTACCTGCAGGGAGAGGTGGTTGGTCAGCTCGGGCAGCAGCAGCGGGAATTCCTTGAGGTCGATGCCGCCGCAGTCCACGACGCCCTCCTGGGTGCAGCCGCAGTCGCGGGGGCAGGCGGGGCCGGGCCCGGGCCGCCGCCGCTCCGGGCCGCCCTCGGCGAAGTCGCTGTCGGCGGCGCAGCCCAGGGCCAGCAGCGCCGGCAGCCCCAGCAGCGCCAGCAGCGCCCGGCCGCCGGCGGGCATCGCCCCTGCGGGCCGGACAGCGGGTCAGCCCCGCGGGGCAGCGCCCGGCCCAGCCCCGCCGCCCGGCCCGGCCGAGCCAGCCCCGCCGCCGCCCTCCCGCTCTCCCGGGGCGCCCTCGCGGCCCCTCAAGGCATTTTGTGGACTGCGCTGCCCAACCAGTGGGTCCCGGTACAGCCGGCGGCCCGGCAGCGTTCCCCGCACCGGCCCCGACTCCCCGAGATATTTATTGCTTTTTTCACATTGAGAAACGCCAGATGATCCCCCAGATGTAGGGAAGAGGTTATGCAATGTTAGTTCAATGTGGCTGTCTGTCGTACCGTTCCTCAGAGTTTTCCATAGGAAGAAACTCTTCTCGTTATTTAAACATAGAGGCTGGTCAGGAGTGATTCTCAGAGGGGCTGTTACACGTGCATTGAACAATAACAAAACCTTGCAGCTACTGAAAACAGAACGGGCTTCCTATGGATTTTGGACAGTGCTGATCTGAACCTAAAACACTTGGCTAATGTTCAGCTTTTATCTTTCTGGCAGCAGGTTAAAATAATCCAAACAGAAGTTGATTATCTACTGGAGCAGCCAGCTGGCCCTAACCCAGCCCCCTCGGTCCCACTTGCTGCCCTTCTCAGATTTCATACATAAAGGTTTGCAGTCAGAGCTGGTTATGGCTTGCCATTTATCCTCTCAGCTATTTTTTCACAGAAGGATTTGACAGCAATGAGAAAGACTTAGGCTGATCTTTTAGGTGAAAAGGCACAATGGATTCACGACCTTATCAAATAAATACTCTCTTCACCTCTGCTAACCCAGATTCCTTCTTTGCATCAGAAACAAGAACTCCACAGAACCAGACTGGCAGCTGTCAGAACTGTGTCTCCATTTACATCATTCACAAGTCTTTGCAGCTTTGCACCAGGAGCTCTCACAGAGAGCTTGGATGCTTGGGAAGCATTGGAGACATCCTGCTCTCAGTCACAGCCATTAAAGACTTAAGTAATTTTTTTAAACACTGACTTGTACTTGAAGAAATGGGAGCAAGAGGGGCTACAGGGCAGAGCATCCCAAAACATGGATGCTGGTTTTGCTTTAGTCCTGTCTTTGCTACAAACATGCTGGGTGGGTGATTTTAAGCATTTATCATTGTGTGCTTGATCTCTCTTTCCCCTATTCCACTACTTTACAGCTTCCATATCTGTAATAGCTGAATATAATGAAATTCATCTCTTTTATAGAACTTTCCTTGTGTGGCAGATATTAACACTGAGACCAAAACTGGCCATATGAGTATGCCAACAGTAGATTAGTAAAATCCTTAGTATTTGGTGACCTAATCTCAGAAAATATTTCAGAAATCTCAGAGAAAATAATCTCAGAAAGTATTTCAGATCTGTAAGAAAGTATTTTTCCTACATAAGAGCTCACCCTTACAGATACTTGCCAAAGAAACTATAGGCAGAAAACCTTGCATATACAGGTCTCAATCAGATCTGCTGTAACAGTATCAACACTGTTCCCATAGCACAGTTACACTGTGGTTTTTCTTGGGCTCTCTACCTTTGCAAAATGCTGCTTTTCTACATCTGTTGCTCAAAAGATGTTAGAAAATTAACATGAAATATTCTATCTATTGCACACTAAGACTTTGGGGCAATCTCACCCCCTCATCAATATGCAAGTGTCTGCTACAATGCCTTTGGAGGGACTGCTGCTCTAGCACAGGGAGACACTTTGGATAGAGGAACATCTGTATACATCTGGAGTGCAGGCAGTAAAACCAGGCATGATGGTGATTTTATTTTAGTTCAAAGAAAGGCTGAAGTAACTCACTCCACTTCTACTCATTCCCATGGGCCTGATTCAAAGCCTTGTTAAGAAAGCTTCTAAAGGAATAGCTCAAAACCCACCAGAAAGAGTCAGTCCCCTTCCCTTGCTGTAGGTGGGCTTTGGAGCAGGTCCTGCCACCCAAAGACTGAAGTGACACTGAAACCAGCTCAGAGGTTTCTGTGGCTGCATCTTTCTGATACCTGCACTTCAGCGCCTCACAGCACAGGACTGCCACAAAAGACACAGTCTCAAGAGGTAAACTGAAGTTTCAGGAGTTACTGAATGCCTCTCAGTGATTACAGTGCTCCCAATAAACAACAGAATCACTTTCAAAATATCTCATCTCTGTTACCTATCATTCCCCACACACATTCCCACAGGACACACACACACACAGAGGGAAAAACATTCACTGAAGGAGAAGATTCTCCTTCAAAATCAACAGGTTAACTGAATTTGTTACACTGAGTATCCTTGCTAAAAGCTGCAGCTGAAAGGGAGGCTGCTGCTGCAGAATGTCTGACAAGCCAGCTTTAAAAAAAAATAGAAAAACTCACCTTTGCTGTCAGAAATGAGATGAATGGAGAAGAACATTTCTCTTGCCCCCACAGGCTCTCTCAGCTCATGCCATGTCAGTAACATGCACTGAGCTCAGAGTGAGTCTCCCCTTTCCAAGCCAGATCCTTTCCAGATGTGAGAAGCAGAACTGGAGAGAGAAACAGGCAACCCTCTACCAGTGAGAGCTTCCTGCACTTCCCAGCGAAATCAGAGAGGAATTTTCCAAAGTCACCATATAGGAAAATGTGAGTAGGAAAGAGGAAGCAGCTATGGCCTGAATATAAAGACTTGGGAAATAAACAATCTCCCATTACTTTTGTCAGCACAGTTTGTAAGATCTGTGAGTGAAGCCAAGAGCCAGCATGCAGGAATTGGCAGAAGAGAGGCAGAGACAGTGTGTGTGCTTCTGCATTTCACTGCAGGACACTGGAGCTGCACCGTTACCACATCTTTGAGTTTAGCTGCATTCAACCCAAATCTGAATTCCAGGTGGGAATGTCCTCCCATTCTCTGGGGGTCTGGTTCAAATTAGCTAGGAACAGATAGATCAGCAGTTTTTCCTGCATTTTATCTCCTTCCCCTTTAACTCTCTCTCCTTTTCAACACATTAACTGATCTTTGGGGACCAGGGATCAATAGGCTGAAAATACAAATGTCTAACAGGCAAAGTCCCCAGTGTGCTGTGACACCCCATCCACTCAATCTCTTCTTTATCTTCTATGCCCTGCATTACAGCAGTAACATCAGAACTTTCCACCACTTACACACACACACACAGACACAGATACTCAGCCCAGAAGCCTCACATTTCTTATTTCCCCATTCTTGGTGAAAGAACAGGAAGATATATTTGCTAACTGTATGCTCAAAGTGCAGCAATACTCCCAAGAAAGCAACACAGCTTTTTTTCCCTGACAGCAGTTACTATATTAAATATAAAGCCACCTGTTTTGTGAGTGCCCTGCAGTGCTCCATACAGTACCTCCACAAAACCTGCAGAAGCTCTGTCCTCACCAACAACACGACCTTCTTGCTGAATTCCAAAGAAGGGACACTGATTCTTTCCTCTCCACTCCAGCTGAACTGAAGTCTAAAGCAATTAAGTTATTTCCTCCCTCTCTTCATCCAGGCTTATATCAACTGGAACTGATCCCCCTGTGTGCCACGTGGAAGTTTGAAAAGTTAGAGTGGGAAGTATGTTTTTACTGAAACCAAAATAAAAACAAAACAAAGCTGGCTGCTTTTTCCTGGTGACTCAGAGATCCAGGACACATTTGCCTGCTCCCCTTTCTGTATTACAATACCCTGAGTCCATAAAACAAAATGTGCACATTTTTTTCAGGGAGGAGGAGTAGGGGGATTACCTCACTCACTATGGAGGCCAGAGCAGCCCACAAGGGAGAGGAAGTGACCAGCATTCAACCTTCCCCAAAAGTGCATTTTTATCTGTGTTCTTGCTGTAGAATTATAGTAATTTGTTGTCAGGTAGCATCTAGAGGAAGTACAGAGCAATATAAAAAGAGGGGCATTGTGCCTCCTTTAGTGGGGAAACAGAAGCACACA
Organism: Molothrus aeneus; assembly: GCF_037042795.1. Lineage (NCBI taxonomy): Eukaryota > Metazoa > Chordata > Aves > Passeriformes > Icteridae > Molothrus > Molothrus aeneus. The sequence goes on from NC_089654.1 coordinate 5,846,563, forward strand.
AGAGTCAGACACGAGATATCCCATGTGCAAAGGTAATGCACCCTCACACTGTGCTACAAATTATTTGTACAGGCTTTTTTTCCTCCAAGTTTTCACTTCTTTCACATCTTACTCTCCTACGTCAACATACCCCAGACTCACAGTCTCCCTTCTCCAGGCGCAGTGCTGCATTTTCATCATCCACACAAATTCTCAGGAAAACCAGAGCTGGAGTCAAATCTGTGTAAAACTGTTCTGACACACCACTAAGCCAAAGGCTATGCCCTGCCGTGGTACATGGACTCAGCAGCCACTGGTTTTGTTCACTGCAGCTTTCTGGAGCTTTCAGAACAAAGAATTTCCATGCAACACTCACAGCACAGAATGAGCTTAGGGAGACATTTCCAGTCAAACTTGAGTCTTTGTGCTCTTGCATGTTCCTGAGTGGTGGCTGCAGCCTGTGTGAAGAAACATTTCCAAGTTTAAAAACTGAAGCTGAAGACTCAGTTCAAACTTTGGTATGATTATTTCTTCAGGCCACACAGATGGCAGAGAAGCAGGTCCTTGGGCAAACAGCTGCTGTGACAGGCAGTGTGTGCCACAAGAGTGCTTTGCCATGGGCCTGGCACAGAGCACCCTGTGCAGGACACAACCTCCTGCACTGCCCAGCAGTAAAAAGCCCCTGTGCTGATCAAGGACAGACTTGGCAACCTTGAGCTCTCAGATTTCAAAGAAACACTTGCAGATTTTAGCATTGTCCAGGGCCAAGCTGCACTATGCAGCATATTCCATGCGAGACCCTCTCAGCTACTGTCACTGTCCTAAACAGGCTAAACTTAGTTGTGATATGATAAACTCAAATAACAAACACAGCAATCACAGTTGTGATATGATAAAGTCAAATAACAAAACATGGCACAGAACAAAAGATATAATCAGATCTACTGAAGCATGAGCTCCAAGAACAGGGGTTCTCCAGGCATCAGCTCACTTGTGATCTGCCTGGAGTGAGCCACAAGGCATTCTGGAGGTTTTAGTTATATCTTAAAAGGTAACAAAATATTCTTTACTCTCACCTTTATTTATTTGATTAAGACTCTACAGAAATACTGACATTCCTAAAGTGCTCACTGCTATGTGCTGGTACTATGCCTTTATATGAAAGGAGAGAAAAAAAATCATTAAAATTCTTCTAAGTAACTTGCAGTCATTTTGCTTCAGAAAATGAATAATCAAAACACAAGTAATAAAAGGGGGCTTTGTCTCCAAAGCAGGAAGTATTTTTCAAACCTAAGAATTCACAACATTGCCTAACCATGAGCCTATTGGCATCTGTGTCTTGATCCAAATGAACTCTGAGATGTCTGTTCTCCCAGAGGACACATACAGTTAAAAAAAAAAAAAAAATTAAAAATCCATGACTGCTTTTAATCTACCTGAAATATGGGATACAGACACAGCATATTTTGAACTTGTTTTATATTATCCATGTTCCTTTTAGCCTGCTGCAGCATTATTAGGATGTTTCTGTTCCTGTATCACAGCATATAAATAACATTTCCCAGAAAACCCACCCAGGGCCATACAAAGCCATCTGCTTTCAAGTTAGCAACAAATTCTTCTTAGAGATACAGGGTACAGAACAGCTCACACTGTCACTCCAACAGATTACGCTGCTGTTTATTTAAGTAATAAAGGCATTTGTTCCAAACAGTTGGGGCTTTTTCCAGCATTTGTTCTCCACATGTGGTTTGCTTCCTCAAGTGTTGATTTTTCATAGTTAAGAGACTTTTCCCTGCCTTTTATCCACCAGGCTAATTGCATTCTTAGCCTTTTCTGCCTAACAAGAGCTGACAGGCAGTGCTCTCGGTGCTCTGCAGAGCAGGAAGCCATGGATTTCCTGTTCCAAGGAGGTAAGAGTTGAATCTGACCTCAGATGAATTGGACATATGGGAAATGGACAAAACCTTGTGACTATCTGCAGGTTTTTTCTATCCTAAGAAGGAAGATGTAGTCAAGGCCCTCAATCCCATCCTCCTGCATCCTGAAATGATCTATTGCCCAAAAATCCATCTCTTTGACCCAGCTGCCACAAACTGTGCTCAGCTGTTCACAGCCTCCAGGCTCTGCTGCTTTCCAGAGGGATCCCACACTGTACCAGGATGTGCTGTACACAGGCAGAGCCTCCACAATGCCACCTGCCAGACTGTGCCACACACATACTTTTTCAAAAGTAAGGGTTTTCTTCTGCACTGAACTTATTTCTTATTAGGCAAAGCAGCAGGGCTGAAAAGACAAAACTCAAGTAAAAGTTTAAAAATAAAATCTGTGCTCCAAAACCAAAGCATTCACTCAAATTGTTGCAAGCCAGATCTGCTGAGTCAGGTATCAACTCTGCTCAGTGGCTCCAACTCTGACAAATCATGTCATGCTTCTCTTGCTTTTTTCATTATAGTGAAAATTCCAATAAGCAAGAATTACATGTATTTTGCAAAAGAAAATAAGGGTAAGATATACCTGCCAATCAGACAACACTTCTGGCTGTCACACTTATTATAGCTGGGAAAAAAACCCCAAAGCAAGAGCTGGCAGGGGGTGCTCACCAGAGCCATGAAGGAAGAACAACCCTCCCAAGCATTTTAATGTCTAAAGCTGAGATTGCCCCTCATCTGACCTGGGAGTCTGAGAACACCAAACCCTCTGCCTAGAAGATTCCAATTTAGTTTTTTCCTTTACACAAGGCCTTTGAAACCAAAATTAAAGCACTGCTATGTTGTGACTGGCCACCTTTTGGTACCTCTAGCTTCCTAATTCTGCCCCCAAGGAATCCAGTTAACACAACTGCAGTAATAGAAACTTCTTTTAAAAGGCTGATCTAAAGCTACAGGGGATTTTAGCTAGAGAAGAACTTAATACTGCTTGGTCAACAGAGCATTAGGGAGAACGAAAACCTTTGTAGCAAGATTTCTAAAATGGTACAGACTTAGGTAATGCTATGAGTTATGCAAAAAATGAGCAACAGAACTTCATAATGTCAAAAGCTGCTTTGTACCACAGAGCTTTTCCTCATGAAAGTAAATTATTTCTATCCACTTTAACATTTATTTATTCAAAGTTGTCATATTCTGCAGAATGTTCATAGAGGATTTGGGATTTCTAGAAAAAGACACCTTCCCCCTCACTCCCAGAAAAGCCAGAGGAAGTATTATATAAAAAATATAATTTTATTTTTTTATTACTCAGCAAGTTATAACACAAAGAAGGTACTGAAAGTGAAGAAGCAATACAGGACAGATGTCAAAAGAAGACATCAGCAGGTAAATGGGGTGAATACACAACTTTGTCCTTTACTCCATCTCCTTAAATCCTGCAGGAGAAACACCAGCCTGACCAGTTCTCTCAGCTGCAGGCTGTGCTAACCTTTGCACTACTCCCTCTACCTACTGCTGATGGGAATGGAAGGTTTCATCTGGGATTTTTCTGTTTTAACGACATCACAGTGCAGATGCTCAAGCCTGAAAGCCCCAGGTGTGTGCAAACGCAGATTTCTCTGAGGGAGAAATCAGAGCTTTAGCCTTGGACATTATTCCTCTCAGTAGCAAAAACTCCGACATTATTTTGTCATTTTGTCACTTTTTTCCCCCTTCATATTTGTGTGCAACTTTCTCCCCTTAAAAAACTTAATCTCATTCTGCAGCTGAGCAATCTTACTTGAACTATTATTGGGATGGACTACTATTATCTATGTTATCTTGTTCACATTTCAAAATGAATTTGGCCAACAGTGGCCAAAAGTATGTTGTGTGTGTGCTCAAAATTCTTGAAGAAGACATGTTTTTAGCTTGCATAACAGACATCTCCTCAGAGTTCTTCTGGTAGTATCAGTAATTCAAGAGGAGGAACAAATTATTTTCTGGACAGAATTATGCTGCAATCCTGTAAGTCCCCTTTGTTTTAACCCACAAACCAAATGGCAAGAACTTAGGAAAAAGCTGTGAGTACAATAGCAAGTGTTATTTTACAGGGAGTTAAACACTGCTTTCATTTGAGAGATATGACTCCTATCTATTCCAATCCTTAGATAAGTCAATAAACAATGCACAGGAGGAAACCATTCGTGTGACCAGATTGTACTTTTAAAAGTTTACAGTGGAGCAATGCCACATTTGTCCTAATTAACAGAAAACTAATGCCTTGGAAAAGATGATGAACAGTGGGGTCACAAATATTGATTCATCCTGCTATTAAAAACCAGGCCTGAACACTGAGTTCCTGGGCAGTAAAAGAGAGCTGGAATTCAGTACAAATGAACTGATGCATATAGAACAATAATTTAAAATATTTCCATTTCCCAGTGCAGAAATAAGCACTGAGTTAGTATGAAAGGAATGAGCCCCCAGTTTTAAGAGATCTAAGAAAACACCACCTCAAAACAAGGAGTGGTCAGAAAAGCAACTGGGGAAAGAAAAAGAGAGGCAGAAAATGCTCTTGTATCTTGAAAACTTTTAACAGGACAATTGGAATGCTGCATACAGGAAGGATACCTGGATGGACAGAAGGTTACAAGGGTGTCTCCATGTGACACAGTTAAACAGAATGACCTCTCTGTAAGCTGAGAAGCCTGAAGGTGACAGGACAAAAATATAAACACCAGGAGTGCTCTGAAGCTGCTCACTGTTCTTCCAGTAAAACACAAAGCCCCTCAAAACCTAAGAGGTATAAAACTGCAATGTATAGGATAGAAAAGGAGTGAGTTTAATTCTATATGATGTGTAGGTACATAAAATCATGATCCATGCTAAAAAAGCTGTCCAAGGATTCCAAAAGGTACTGGAAAAACTCATGAAAGACAATCCAAACATATTCACTTTTGGCTCAAATTGGTGAGCTGGGGAGAAAAAAAAAAGACAGTGGCAGTTAGGAAAGTACTCTGAGTAAACAGATGATTGGCCATCTTCCTCTTCCAATGTACCAACAGGGAGAGAATCCAGGGGGCCAGAAGGATTTTTGGTCTGATGCAGTAGAGCCATTCTAACTGCTCAGCAATCTGTCACCATTCCCAGCAGGAGGCAGAATGATTGGCCTGAATTTGCTCTTTTTTATTATTACTTTCGTTAAGCCAGGGAAGTGAAAGTTTCAGTGTAAGCTCCTCAGCCATAGCCCAAGTATGTGAGGATGTGAGATGTGTCTCCTGGACTGAGATGAAGTTTATGGATGAAGTTTTTAGTGCCTGAGGAGGAAAAGGTGGATGCCTGCAGGTGTCCTTTGTGACAACCTGAATAAAATCCTCAGTTCAGTACATTAACATGAAATCCACGCTTAAAAATCTGACCAAGAGACACACAGAAGAACAGAAAAAGTATATTTAATTTTCTATTAAACTTCCAACCAGAATACATTTTCCCAAAACAGAACTTAAAGCTTTTACATAACTGACAAGAGTTTCATCATGATCAACACCAGCTTTTACCAGGAGAAACCAGGTAACATATTGGTTATCCTCCCTCTCTGCTCTCCTGGCAAATCTAATCTGTTCTCAAGGTGAAGTATTATCAAATCCTGTGAACCTCAAAGCAGCATTCTAGTTCCTGCTTACTTCTGGATATTTTGTTTATTTTTTAATTCCAAAGTAGTAATAAGAAAAGTATTTTATAGCAAATTCCTATTCTAAAAAAATGTTAGAGATCCCCTTTACAAGATCATTTTAATGTTAAGCAGCAGCAAATTGGAGAGAATGGAAGTCAGAAAGCATTTGTATGATCTGCTATCACAACCTTTATAAAATGCAACTCATTTCATTGATATGCCAAACTATTTATAACTTTCCTCTCTTCCTACCCACCTAATCTCAACAACAGTAAGCAGTCTAATTCAGCTCTAATTTTTACAAATTGTCCATACTGATTAGAACAAAAGCTGTCACAAAGCCCCACCATGTACCATTTTAAATGTTAGTGCCTCAAGCTCAGCCATAGAGAAACTGATGGAAATTGTTAAGAGATTTAAGGTCTCTAACCACAGAATTTAGGTGAGAGAGGTCCAATCAAACCCAGGCTGTGCCATATTATTGATAACGTCTAGTTTAATTCTACTTTTTTGTCAAGAATATCAAGTACTGACTATTTACTCTACTGAGCTCAAAGTTTAGCTTTGCCTGGCTGAAGCTGTAGATTCTGAAGTTTCATTGCCATGCCCATGTTCCCAGAAATCTTCAATTTGCCTTGAAAGAATGCCTGAAAAGAAAGAGAAATTCTGTGAAATGCAATACAACCTATTATCCCAAATGCACCCCTCCAGACAGTTATGGCTTATTATGGATGAGCAGTTTGGTATTTCCAACAGTTCTGGCACCTCACATCCAGCAATAAATGTATTGTCTGACTGCAGAACAGCAAGCTGAGGAAGTTGTATTGTATTTTTGATACCTAAAGAGAATAAACTTGCTTGTTTCTCAGATTATCACAGCCATGGGCCTGTACGTGGAGCAGGCAGAACAGCCCATGGTTGGGTGGTGACTGCTCATAGCAGACAAGCTCATTAATCCAACTGCAGACTATAAAGCCACAGTGACAGTAGGTGCCATAACTGATTTCTTAGCTCAATCTTCCTCAGCCTCAACTGGCTTTGTTCCTGATCAATTCAATTTTACAAATGTCTGTTTGTAAAGCAGACATGCAGAAAATTTGGATTTTTTCCTCCAGACCTTGTAAGGAGATAAACTGCATGCACCAAAATATCCAAAATGTAGATGTAAAGCTGGAGTTGCTTCTGAATTTTCTACATGGATATTACAACATTTCTATAATGTGTTTTATCTTAAAACTTCTCCTAGACACGTTTCAGTTTGCAAAATTTACCCCATGATTACCAGACCAAAATCTTGAAACAGTTACCCAGAGCACTTCAAATTTGGAAGCACAGAACAGCAACTTAAAATTAACTTAAACATCTGGTTTACTTGTACACTATGACTGCTTTTGGTGCATAGAGGGATAAAAAAAAGAAATGAAACTAATCAACCAAACAAAACCCCCCCAAACTCACCACCCAACAACGAAAAATGACAGGCATTCAGTGGATGCTCAGCTCAATTTCTACTCTTCAGCATCAAGGTGACTCCTTACACTAATGTCAGATATGGGGGTAAAACCCTCCAAAGAAAGAAGGAATGTGGGCCTTTCTCATGGCATGTTGCAAAAACAGGATTGCCTCTTCTCTGCAAACCAAGCACTATTATATCTGGGATTATATTCTGGGATATAACACAGGCCACATCCCTGCAGGCTATCTGACACACATCCCTGTCCTTCTTGATGAATCTCACTTTGAGTGATGTGTTCAGAGCACACCAAAAATTGTCATTTTTCAGATCAGCCATGGCAGTTTTGGATGAAAACATTCAAATTATTTCAACTTAAACACATTCAAAACAAACCAACCTGTTCCCTGATCAGGTAATCTTTGCTGTACTTACTGTCTGAGGGTTCATTTTGCCAGTCATGAGTGCCAGCAGATCAGTGTCAGCCATGGTGATTGTACAATCTGCCTTCTTATCTGCAAGACAGGAGAAGAATGAAGACTCAAACTCAGAAATGAAACACTTATAGGAGTTACAACTGTGTGGAGCATCCCTTCAGACCACAGGTCAGCAAATGATATCTGAAGTATGTACAAGCAAGAGCCATTAAAACAATACCAGCAAGAGGCAGCTGGGCCACCTTGTAGCACAGAGCACCTCAACAGTGGAGAAAGATGGGCCTTCCTGAAAAGCTAAGCAAATTAATTCATTGAAAATCAATAACAATTACCTGTATCCAGACAGAATGTTCATTGCAAGCACTGATAAGCATTTTTCAGCTTTATCAAGCTTATATTTGCTAGTATGAAGATCAGCTTGGAATAGATGAGTTTTCCACTGGGACACTCTCTTAAGATGTTCATTACTGACATTTCAGGCATTTCCTGCCCTCTCCTTCCATGGGAACAACGTGTGCATTCTGAAAGCACTCATTTGAAGTCTTTCAAGTACAGAAGTTTCTAGGATCTTCTTACTAAAGCTGAAAATTTGTTTTAATAAACTCTGATGTAAATACTGATATGTAAACCAAAGGGCTAAAATCTGCACACATCTTTTCCTTCACTCATTATTAGATTGAAATCTTTGACAAATTGCTGCCCATGCAACAGAAGACTGTGGTCTTCTTTTTGTAATAACATAACAGTGAATTTCTGAATCAAATCCCCATCATGTTTTTAATTAAAAGTTTGTGTTGCAGGTTCATGGATATACCAGATTTTGAGGACTGGCTCTTGCCTTTGGGTTTGTTTTTTTTTTTTCATTTTCATTACTAGGATGTGTGACTTCAGATTTGTGACAAGACATTTTCATGGCAAGGGTACAAATCTTGTGTTCTCAATATTTTTATGGGGCTCCCCAACACCACCCAGTCTGTTTCTTATTTCAAAATGGAACTGGAAGTTTATGTCAGCTGATACAGCACTGAAACCAATCAAGTTTTGTTGTTTAACTACCTGCAGAGAAGTAACCTGACAAGGCAGACCAGTTTACTGCTTACCAGTGTCTCCAACAAAGCAACTGAAGAAACAGCTACAAATTACATTTTTGGCCCAAATTTTAAGAGGTGAGAGCAACAAAATCCCTGAGGTTTGATTTTCACTTTTTTTGTTTTCATTCTGATTCCTGTGAAATCACATCACAGATCTGTCTGTAGCCTCTCAGAAAATACACTATTATCTCCAGACAGATTCCGAATAGAAGCTGTTTAGTTCTTGGCCAAAACACCATGGATTAAAAGTGTCAGTAATTAGAAAGTTTAAAATTAAGGTAGCTCTACATAATTTTTGCTCAAGGTCACTACAACCTGAACAGAATATGAGTCTGTATTCATTAGTTTTATGTGTGTTCTGAATGACATAATAAAAGAGCACTGACCTGAATTAACTGCCACAGAGCCTTTACCATTTTTCACATCTACTATCCAAGTTGCTTCTTTCCCACCAGGACCATCTTTTACTTTGAAGGCAAAGATTCCACCAATTTTCTTAACAAATTGCTCTCCTTCCTGTAATGACCATGGAATGAGAAAGTAATTTACTTCAACATAATTTTCAGTTAGTCTTAATTTAACAAAAGTAATTAAAAACCTTCACCATTTCTACTAACATAAAAATATCTATTCCTCCCACTAGGCATCATTTAAACAACCATCAAAAAAATCTAAACAAACAAAAAATCAAACTTTGACTGTCTATATTGAAATCTATTAAACTAAGAATAGTTCTAATAGCCTTGTCCTGACATGAGTTTGACAAAATGCAATTTCTTCTTCTAATCACACTTAAAAGGCAAGCACCTAATCCCAAACACAAAGTTCTTTGGTTAGTTAGCAAGCTCCTCACCTACAATCTAAACTTGCCTCCACTGAAGTATCCTTATGCAGGTAGTAACTATCTGGGAAAAAGGTAACTTAAAATCATGGCACAGTGTAAAAGGCTTCTTTTACAAAGAATTGTAAAAATTACAAAATCCAATCTATAGCATTTATTTCAATGAGCAGTCCCGAAGAAGTGGTGGATGCTAATACATTCCCAACAGGCTTCACACACATTCTGTTATCAATTAAAATCCTGTTGTAGGTAAAAGAAGTAGCCAGATACCTCTTGGAGCTTCTTTTCAATCTCTTTGAAGACCAGGTGTGCTTTAAATCCATCAACTGCTGCACTGAGAGGCACAGCTGCAATGCGGCCATTGCTGAAACAAAAACCCCATTAATTTAAACACTTTAAATCACATTTTCAACATCTTCAAATGACCACCAATGGGCCTAACACCAGCAAGGAACATTTCATTAGTACAAAGCAACTCTGGTATCAAAGTGAAGCTTGCTCTCTTGATAGCCTGAATTACAATCACTCCAGATATCTGGGTGTTCTGTGTGGATGAACTGAAGATTAATTTTACAATGGAAGTAAATCATTAATCTTATTCCTGATACTCTGGAGAAATCACCCTGCATTGCCTGATAGCAATATGAAACCCAATTCTTGATTCCTGCAGGGTCACACAGAGCCAAGGTATAGAGAAATGTCCTAAGAAATGGCAATTTAAGGAGCAGGAGGAACAGGTTCCCTGCTATCACCACCTCGTGGCAGCAGAGCCCAGAACGGTGGTCAGGGTTGATACTGCTGAAGTGATAGAATTGCTCAGGAAATGCTGCTGGAACTTACTGGGGTGGCAGTGACACTGCCCTGCAGATGTGTGACAGGGTGGCCAGAGTGGGCACTGTCTTGTCTAAGGAGACACATCCATTTTGCTAATAAACCAAGGCTGTACTAACAGGATGGACACTGTAAAGTTCAGAAAAAGCCACCAAACAAAAAGCAGAACTGTTTCAAAAACTAATGCAAAACTGATCAAGTCCTGCTGCCTTGATTCACATTCTTACCAGCTATTACTAAAGCCACAGGCCTGATCTGGAACCAGTGACTGACTGTATTGTAGGAAACTGGTGTGAAGGATCTCCATAAACATGGAGTTTCACCACCTTTCCCTTAATTTCACAATGCACATCATCACTCAGTTACATAAGGGGCACATCAGCCACTCTGTTCCATTCCAAAGTCTGACACACATTGGTGCAACTCCCTGTGTCAGGGATCTCCCACACAGAGCCTTTGGGAGAACTAAGGGGCTTTAAGCTTCTCTAGGATAAGATGAAATGAGCGTTGCTAAGATTTTTCTGGGTTGAGTTGTACTTAAAACAGTATTTTAAAAATCCTGAACACCAGTGAAGGTGAAATGAGCTACAGTAAATTAGACTTAAGTTTCTTCAGGAGAAATATTATCTGTATATGAAAAGCTCTCTCTGACAGGAAGGATTACTTCTAGCAGCACCTCAAGGCTGATGATATAAAAATAGCAACATTTTCCATGAAGTGACAGTATTTTTAAAGACAAAGCTCAAAGCAATGGGAAAAGGTGTACTCCCTGTAACAGTCTTTTCCCTTCAGATGTAAAACTGTACCAACACCCACTGACAAGTTACGTGAACATGTTTGAAGAGAATCCCTCAGAAGACATATTTTTCCTCACATGGTACAACCTCTTATGGATTAAAAAAGAGACAGAATTATCACTCCTGACACCACAAAAAATCACTGCTGCAGCCCTTCAAAGTTCAGTGGCTTCTCTCTCATCACCTCTTCCACAGGTTATATTGTCACCTCCCAGGAATTGCACAGGTTTAGCTGAAACAGATGTTAGAAATATCAGCTGGGAGGGAGGGAGGGAGGGGTGTGTTTCTTTCTGAAAGGCCAGTGTATGATAAATTCTGCTGTTCATGGGTTTTCAGAGAAAACAAAGCACTGGGATTGAGCTTTAAAAGCCATAATACCCACAATAACCAGGCCTTTCTAAGGAAAGCTGAAATTGAAAATGTAAAGGGAACTGTATCGTAAGTGTCCCCTGAAATACCAGAATATAAATTTTAAGTGTTTTCTCTCAATTCCTGTCCATTTGAGCACTGAGTTCCAGCAGAATGCAGACACCTTCATATCAGTGTTCTCCCATTCTGGAATATGCTACAATTGCAAGAGCACAATCTGTAGCGAGTAACAGCCCAGAACTCTAAGGAATTATTACAGTATCACATGAAACAGGGCTGAAAGCAATCCTTCACAGAGCTAAACCAGTAACAATTCTAGCAATGAAAGCAGTGGTTTCTCTGCTCCCATGAATGTCTCGCTGGTTTTGGCAGATACCTAGTTTCAATTAGTCGCTTTTAATGTGTCTTGTTTTATTCTCGGACTGGTTTTTATTTGGTGGCTTTTTTCCTCGGAACATCGCTCTTCCTCATTGAGGAATGGCTCCACATGAGCCATTTCTACAAGCCGGTGCGAGCTTTTCAATAACTCTCAGTGCTCAATGTGACACGAGAGTGTGTGAATTTTAACCTCAGTACAGACGTGCAGTGCTGCAGGAACACAGCAGTGTTTAATTTACAGGGCAATCTCCCCCTTGAGCAGCGGCAGTAACTCCAAAAGAACGAAGTCGTGAGGGCGCAGGCAGCAGGACAGCCAGGCTGGGCCGGCAGCGCTGTCCCCGCGCTCCGTGCAGCCCCAGCCGAGCGCTCCGGAAGGCCTGGCGGCGCAGCCGCGGCGAGCCCCGTGCCGGGCGAGCCCCCGGCGTGTGTCAGCCCCGGCTCACCTGCTGTCCCGGGGGAAGCCCATCCTGAAGAGCGTCACCACCACGGCGCCGCCGAGCCCCAGGTTGTGCTGCAGCGCGACCTTCGCCCCCGGCACCTGGCGCCGCCCCGCCAGCCCGCGCAGCTGCCAGCACAGCTCCGCGCACTGCGCCAGCCCTGAAACATCGAGCGCAGAGCCGGCTCAGCCCGCGGCCTGCCCGCCGCGCACCCGGGAACGGGCTCGGGGAAACTCCCAGCTAGGGAACTGGTGAAAAATGCATGCATTTTATGACTGGCTTTTCGCAAATGTTAAAGTGAATATTATATGTGCTGTGTTAGAAAGTAATGCTGTATTAATTCTCTTAAGTAGTGTGTTAAATATAGTTTTAGGTTATAAAAAATGTTAAAATGGAAACAATGCTATGTAGGATACTTTTTTTAAAGAAAGGACTCGCAGCGAGATAGCAGCCACAGGACATCTAAATCTTTCAGAGAGAAAGAATTTATTGCCCTCTTATCAGAAGAAAGGAACTTCTTCCCGCCTTGAAGGCACTGTTAGGATTCAGAGGAAGAAGCTGACCACTGATCAGACAGAATCCTGTGTTTGAATGGAATTTATGCATCATGTATGAAGTGTATGAATATGCAACAGGCTATTGCTTTTAAGGGTTAATCCCTTGTTTACGGGGGTCCTTTTTCAGGCTCGTGCTGCCCAGAAAAAGGTACCCGGACTGTGTGTAACTCTTTGTATCTATTGTCTCATATTGTCCTGACTCAAATTGTCCAAATTATTATTACTCTAAGTGTATTACTATTTTTAGAACCATTTCATTACTATTAAACTTTTAGAATTTTAAAAACAAGTGATTGGCATTTTTCACAGAACTGGATGTCCCTGGGAAACCCAAAGGAAGGGGAATCCCTCTGCACGGCAGCCCTGACCCTCTGTGATTATGTTCACCCTCTGCCATGCCATCAGCCCTCTCTGCAGCCAGGCCCGCTCCAGGAGAATCCCGGAGTTCATTCGGTTGGAAAAGAGCTCCGAGACCATCGAGACCAGCCCAGGACCAAGCACCGAGTGGGTCATGTCCTTCCTTCAGCTCTCCCCCACCACCCAGGCAGCCCATTCCAATGTTTAACCATCCTTTCTGTGTCAGAATTCCTCTGGATGCCCAGCCTAAACCTCCCTAGCACAGCTTGAGGCTGTATCCTTTCATCCTCTGGCTACAACCCTTCTTCCAGGGAGTTGGAGAGAATGAGAAAGTTCCCCCTGAGCCTCCTCTTCTCCAAACTGAGTCCCCCCAGGAATTCCTCACAGGATTTGTGCTCCAGACCTTTCCCCAGCTCCATTGCCCTTCTCTGCACATTCCTCACACTTTTCTCCTTTCCCCCATCCCTTCCTTTCCCTTCCCCTGGACAATGCACAGGTCCTTGGACAAGGCAGACAAGCAGTCTGCACTTCATGTACAGAACTGTACATGTTGCCAACTGACACATTATGAAGAAGTTAAGAAGTTTTAAAATTCCAGTCCTAGATGAGAATGAACAGGTTTCATTCACATTCTCTCAGCCTCAAGGAGAGGTGTGCACTGTGGTACAGCCTGCCCTGCAATGGTTTGGATATTTCAGAGGATTTACATGACCCTTGCTTAGCATGTAACTGGCCTCAAGACTGTTTCCAAGGGAAATGAAGCTGACAGGCTAAGACTTGTCATTTTCTGCATTTTACTGACTCTTCCTCCATCCCACGGCACTGGAGAAGCAAGAATGGCACAAAGTGCCTCTGCTTCTATCACTGTGTAACTGACAAAAATTAACATAAACCTGGCAATGCAATACTCTCACTCTGTTACAGATATCCACAGTCTCATTATCTGGAACCCTTTTCCTCCAAAGTTTCCTAACACTTCCTCTGGCCCCCACACTTAACTGCATATTGTAGCTCACTGTTACAACTGTTTAGATTAAGATTTGGTGTTTCACAAGGTTTCATCTTCTCCAGTTTTCTGATAACTTCTTATTTCCAAATTCACCCAAGGAGGGTGAATTATCTTCACAAATCCAACACATTTTGTCCAAGAGCCAACTCATTTAGAAACAAGAACAGCAGTTTAAAGAAAGGAAAAAAAAAAACCAAACCAAAACAAACAAAAAAAAGGGGAAACCTATGTTGCTGGGAAATGGTGACCAAGTGAGCTTCTGTTGTAAACATCAGATAAATATTTTGACATCCAAGACTTAACAAAATAGGCTCTAGTACAGCTAACAATGGTACAGGCTATTCAGAGGCAGGAAAAATCTCCAAAACCAGAATTTTAAAGGATGACATCATATTAGAACAGTTATTCAAATATTATTCAGAAGTTGTACTATTGAGCAATTATTTAGGAAGATTAAGCTGTGTTACCCTGCTCCAACACTTGGATTATTTGGAAAGAAGACTTGAGGGAAGAAGCTTTGAGGCCCTCACATTTCAAGCACAGGTGGGAAGCACCTGCCTGCTCAAGAGCTGTATCTCTTATATAATGGGTATGATTAAATGAAGGTTTTGCATACCTGTGGCACCAAGAGGGTGTCCCTTGGAAATCAACCCACCACTGGGATTAATAACCCATTTTCCTCCATAAGTATTGTCTCCTCTGTCGATCAGGTCACATGCTCTTCCTATAAAACAGTATTCATGTAAGAAAAATGTTCTTTTTGTATTTGTAAGTGATTTTTCAGTTCTCCTGTAACTTACCAGAGGTGCTACATGTCAGTCAAACCCTAGGAAATGTTACAGCTCATCTTTTACAAAGAGCAAAAATTGGCCAAACTACATTAATGAGACTTGCTCATACCATTGGAGAAAGCATAACATGGAAGAGAAGCATTTGGTACAAAATTTGTTTTTAATTTGCAGCTGAATTGTTCTGTTGGTGTATACAGCATTATAATGTAATCAGTATAATGAAGCTATTTATATTTTGTTCATGAAACTGCAGTGATAATTACATTTTTTGTAAATTGTAATTTGTGACCCCCAGGACTTTGAATGTGAGCACCAAGCTGAACACAAACCCTTGCCACAAAGGCCAACTAATGGTACCTTGGGCTGTATTAAGACATTAAAATAGTGAATAAAACCACTCAGAAGACTAATATTCAGAATTATTTAGCTTTCCAGACTACAGACAATTCTCCCTGTTAACCAGGCTCTTACTCATTTATTCTTGTACCAGCTTCTCCAGCCTACATTAACACTGAAGTGTAAAAAAGATCTGTCATTGCTCCATGGTGCCATTAAATGAGAATACCAGGTTAGATTTGCCCATCTAAATCCACAGTGGCTTGTGCCATTTCATTAATCTTTATGCCTAATTATCTATCATTCCAAGATAAGTCTCATATACTATTAAGGCCAGACTGACAAAGGGTTGTGAGAGCAGCAGTATTAAATAACCATGCACAAGGCTAATTAGTCAAATAGACAAGTACCACCAGGATTACGCTGCATCAATTAAAGGAATGAACCTAAAGAGCTTAATGCACCTGTTTAAATATGTCAAACATTTACCATTTTTGCATTTTGTCAGCAAAAATGACAGTAGAATGCAGATATTAAAAGGCAAACACATAAGTCTTCCTGGAGTTCCATGTCTGCTTCAGTAAGAAAGCTCAGACTTAATATACCACCTAGTGCCAGAATATGGTATTTCCTCACAGTTAGTTAAAAACAAATTAGAGAAAGATAATATCAGATGATAATCTTTGCAAAACAAGAATATGTTTACAATTTAAATACATCATGAACTGAAATAGCAGTTCAATGCATTATTTATTTGAAACCATAAAAAACCCTCTTCAGCAGAAAACTTTAATGATTTTACTTACAGACACAGAGCTAAATTCTGCTGCCATTGAATCTGTTACAAATTCACTGACATTAAACTAATCTGAGCATTGTTACACAGTTGACTTTAGATGCACATTGACAATTTGCCAATAAATCTGAGGCAAAGATGTTTCAAAGATCAGTGACTGGCTAAGGCCCCCCACAGGCAATTCTTGTCCTATATTTATCTTCTTAAAAGGAAATATGCAGATGGAGGGAAATCTTGGGGTAAGATTATGATAGAATGCAGCTCCAAAAAAGGGGCCTGAGATCACAGGAGTTCTTAATTTGGGTATTCTTGGTGCTTTCCATTTTAATAAAACAATTATCTCCATTGCTGCTATTACCTTCTGGACACAGTCCCAGAGCTTCATAGGTGATGAACTCATTAACTGAGAAGCAGTCATGAAGTTCAATCACATCAACATCTGTAGGTTTCAGCCCTGCTTTTTCAAAACATTTTTGTGCGGCATTTTTAGTCATGTCATAGCCAACCTGAAAAAAAAGGAAAAATTCTATGTTAAAATATCATTACAGAAGTATAGCTCACAGTTTAATTTTTACACTTAACTGTGCTTCTAGAGAGCTGGTCAGTGAAAGAAGGAGATGGTATTCTGATTTATTTTAATGCATCACATGTCAGAGTTTGATATTCATACAATAAAAATTGTCTGGAAAGAAATAACATGTTCTAAGGCTTATTGCTGGCATGCAAAACCTTTCTGGGGAATATCCTCTATTTCCTTAACCTTGATCACAACCCAAATTGTTCCTTTGCATGACTCAGACCAACAGCCTTGAAACAAATCCTCAAATTGCACTGTAACCTTTTTCTATGATCCACCTGATTGTTTTAAATTCCATTACTATTATAAAGAGAAAAATTAAAGGAATTTTCTTTTGCTGTAAAGTTGTTTAAAAAACAGCCTGTAAATAATTGGTTAAAAACCAGGTTTCTGATAGCCTGTTTATAAGTTACTTATTATCATTCCACAATCATACTCTTTGCTTATTCCATACCTGTCCAAATGAAATCAATTTTACATTCACCACACAGCATAATATGTTTGCTCACTGACATGAAAATGTTTATAGCATCACTAGCACTTGCAGGTACTTAAAAAAACCCAAAATCAAACAAAAAAACCCCACAAAATGCCAACCCAAAACCATAAACAAAAAACCTCAGAAAAACCACCCCAATGAGTACCAGGGAATACAGAATTGTAAACCTACCATCCTCATACAACTGTTTCCTTCAAATGTGCTTGGATAATCAGTAGCCATCACCTGTGCTAGAATTTCCACAGCTTTTGGCTGCAATTGGTGCCTTTTCACAAACTCCTCATTAGCCAAAACTGCAGCTGCAGCACCATTTGATGTTGGACTGATTGAAAGAAAAATAATGATGTTATTGTTCTAAATCAGTAATGTCAATCTTCATTAGACTGTTGATCTTCCATAGATTTATCTTTTAATGCATACAAAAAAACCCAACAAACAAAATTCCACTTTCTTTGGCTGCTACCACTGAAACTATAAATTCCATCAGTGCTTACTGGACACTTTCAGTAATATTTATAGCAGACATTTGAAAATCATTACGTCAAAATAGAAATGTGTCATTAAGGTTTTTCAATTTAGGACAAATCAAAGCTTCTACTTGGCTATAAACATATATAAACATATATACACCCTCCAGGAGTGCTTAGGAAAGGCTGAAGGGAAGAATTAGCAGTTAACAGCAATGGATGCACGTTAGTAAAAGAACAGAATTACATTAGAACCCCAAAGTACAAAACTTCTTTCAGCTCACTGTATTACACTGAGAGCAAGTACCTAGTGTTTTGTCATTTCAGATTTTCCACATTTATTTATAGAAAGTTTTACCTAAAGCAATCTGTAAATTATAATTAACACTCAAACAGACTTTATTTAAACAAATGTCCTACCATATTTGTCTTAACATCAAGATCTATTTCACAATGCAAAGTCCTCTCCTTACCAACACTGTAAGACAGTCAAGTAATCAAAAATTTTGCGAGAATGCAGAACTTCATCTAACGTGTACTCCTTTTGGAACTGGGAATACCTAAGGGAAACACACAGGTGCCATCTCAGACTGAGCAGTACACATACCAATATCACACTATTAGGCAGCTATAGAGCTCTCTTTACAAAGTATAAGGCACTGGATAGAGAATTAGTTTTTCATATATTTCTAGAATAATTTATTTCTTTTCTCATTCCATATTAATGAATATATGCTGAAAATATTCTGAACATATTCTAAAAATACTACTTTGTTGTGAATGAATTTTTTTAGCAAGCAGGGATGTTGACAATAGAGGCAGAGCACGTGACTCACGGGTTGTTGGTTGAATGGCTGTGGTTCTTCCATGCAATTTTCGCAAAGTATTCTGGATTTGTCCCTGAAAAGGGGAAAAAAACCCTGTGTTTAAATACTTTGTTTGCTCAAACAGTGCTGACATAACAGTTTAAATATTGTGTCATATAAGAATCTGACCTTTACAAGCATCTTTACAAGAGACACATTGTTATGAAGACTTTCCTTAGATCTCACCTGAGGTTTCAAAATTAGATAAAGACTACTAAACATGGCTGAGTTTTAGCTGACAGAACAACCCACTTGCATATTTAAGTCTGACATAAAAACACAGAAAGCAAGTGCATTTTATTTGATGTATTATTCTACTACTGGAACTTAAATGATCATTTTCCTATCAGTGCAAAACAGCTGCAGTGAAATTGTAGAGTCTAAGTCTATATTTTTTTTTCGTATAATAGCCTAAAAGTGCAAATAAAAGATGCACAACAGGCCAGGCTGTTACCTTGGAGCCAATTTCCTTGTCTGGTCAGGGGTAGCAAACAGCAGTGGCAGCAGCCTTGTACTAGGTATTAAATCAAATCAAATACCCAACAGCTTTTGCCAAACAGTTCAGCCCCATGCCCATCTACCTATCCTAAGGCACAGGGATAAAATGCAGGGAGTTATGCAACCTTAATGCTATCATTTCATAAAACAAAATCCTATTACTTTTAAATCACTTCATAGAGAGAAGACAATGAAAAAATGTATTTTAACAGACCATATTTCTCCATATGTTCTTTGCCAGCGCTTGCAAACATCTGAGGTGCCACTGGAGCACTTGCTAGGCCATATTTATTTATCATAATTTCCAAATGTTTGTCCATAGGATTAGTTCTGTCTGCAAACTGAAAACAGAAATACAAAGCAAATCATAATTTCTTTTTTTTTTCCCAGCATCATGACAAAACTGTCACAGATTTCAAACAAATGATAGGTTTTTCTAATATTTTAACAAGTCCCTGGGCAGTATGCTGCACTTCAGAGACATGATCAGAAGTATAGATAATTTCCCAGCTATAAAAAAAAGGAAATAAGCAGAAAATGCTTGACATTATAACCACTGCACTGATTCATGGCAAGAATCACTGCTACATGATTTTAATCACAGTCACTATTTTCAGCAGGGGACTTTAGGTATTTTTCACCTCACTTAAAATCCTACCATTTACATAGCTTTAAGTTATAAAATTAATACTCTAGTAGTATTTTCAATTAAGCTTAGATGAAATATTGTAAAGCATGTTAAAAGATAACTCTTTCTCATTTTTATCACTTGCTAAATTTAACATTTTTCACCCAAACCTCTTGAATATATTATCGAATTTGGCAGTTCTGCAGTTAAATGACATATGGGCTCTAATATTGCTTGCCTTAAGGCAAAATACAAACAAACCCACACACACTTCTCCAGTAAAAACAAATAAGAGTCAAGAAGCCCTCAGTTTTTGGGAGAGTGTGTTAAGATGTCAACTGAGTAAGCATCAGAGCAGCAGAGCCAGAATCTTTCTTTGATTTGCTGTTGTTGAGAAAGGCACTTCAGTTACTCAAAGCTTCAGCATTTTATCTGGTATTTTCCTTTTCCCCCACTAACCCAGCCTTTAACATAATCTTGGCTAAATAGAACAAACATGACACATGGATTTTGCATGGAATGTTTTAGAATTACTTTTTTATAGTATGTCATAGCTGCCATCAGAATCACAGAACTCACTAAAAGATTATTTAGATCAAACTAATGGTTTCTTTTGTCATCATCTACAGGAACACAGTAAAGCAAGTGGTGTTATTGATAATACATCTCAGAGAATGAGGAAGAAGTGCATCTCATGTACAAACAGAAGCATATCAAGTGTTTCAGACACTTACACCTGAAGCAAGAGATCCTTTTGCCATCCTCTCAAAGCCAAGTGCCAGAACACAGTCTGCCAAACCTTAAAATAAAATAAAATATGTGGCTATTTAAAGCACAATGTGATTATAAAAGACACTGGGTACTAACAACTATTCCATTACAAGATATGTACAGAAACACCTGCCAGCTGCTCTTCCTTCCTCCTTCATTTTTGAAAGAGTTACATTAAGATGGACAAGATATTGATACAAAGATATTGATACCTAAGAATGAAAGATCACTACAGCACTGGGCTTTATTCTTAACTGTCTGACAGCAACTCTCATAGACAAGCAAGCATTTATGTCTCAGTTACAAATACTAAACAATCATACACAGTGTTACTATGGTTGTCAGTACAGAAACATCAGCATCAGTGCAAGAAAGTATCAAAGTCCACAAACCAACTGCAAAAATAGGAGGAAAGACTAATCTGATGGTTCAAAGCAGGTCTGTCAGCCTGCTCTCTCCCCTCCCTTCCAAAAACGTGGTAGTTAAACACTTGAAGTAACTTCAAGCTAAAAGAAAAAAGCTAAGCTTTTTAGCAGATTCTTCTTTTAGTGCCTGCAGTACTCTAATGCCACTTGTTCTGCACTCCTGCAAACAATTACTGCAGAAACACTAAACTGGCAGAACTGATTAGGTTTATACTCAGGACATGACACAGGAAAAGACAGGTACACCCTCATACACCATCCTACTGCATCTCTGAGGTCACAGAGCAGAACAACCCACCTCCTTCTACAAGCTGTCTGGCCATGAACAAAGCAGTGGCTCCAGTAGCACAGTTGTTGTTAACATTGATGATGGGAATGCCAGTTAGACCCAGACCATGGTAGATTGCCCTCTGCCCAGAGGTTGAGTCACCTTCAAATGGAAACACAACATTAAAATAAGGCACAAACTAACAAAAGTTCTGCTTTTGCTGCCAGTATGTGCAATGCTACCAATTAAACTGTAATCCTGAACTTCTGAGCTGTCACCTTGAGAATGGCTCTCAGGTATCCACAGTAAAGAACCTCAGAAACAAGATGAAACTCCTCAGATTTTAAAACCAGAAAGGTTTGTCCTGTTTCTGTTTCACAGGCTGTGAATCAAAGGGACATAACTGGACTGGACAGAAGGGTCCCAGAGGTGTGGCTTGGGAGCTGCTCTAGGTACCACAGCAGACTGACTCTACTTCAGTTGCCACAACACAATTGCTGATAGAGAACCAGAAGGAAAGTAAATAGAAAAAGCTTTTTGGAACAGAAATAGATTTCCCCATAATAGAAAGTTTCTTGATGCCATTCCTCATACTTTATCTACCTAGCAGCCTGCAATTGTCGCAGAAGTCACATCCCAATCAAACAATACTCACCATAAACATAACCCACACACGCCTGCTTCACTGCTGAATAAGGAATCCCAGCATCAGCTAAAGCTGCCTGGCCTAAAAAAAAAAAAAAGTTTAAAAGTTGGAAAAAAAGTTTAAAATTTAAGGTAAAATTTAAAAAAAAAATCAGCTCTCACAACCACAACAAACAAACCTAGAGTAGTATGTATGAGTCTTGCATTCACAAATGAGAGTTGTAGAGATTCCTTATTATATGGTACAAATATGGTCTTGTACCTCATAAGGACAACTTCATTCTCATAAGGACAATTTCACAGTATTTTGAGTTCTGAACAAGCTTCTTTATCAGAAAATTTCATTCAATCAATTCTGTGCTCATGCCCAAGGTTGTTCATCCCAATAATATAGGTAAGTATTCAATTATTTAAGTGCACAATCCAGTTTTAAGCTATCCTGCTGACTTCAGCCTGGAAGGGCTGACCTGGACAGGTCAGCTATGGATTTGCTGAAAGTGGTCTGAGTTTTAAATCTGTTTTTTAGATGTATCTATTTATTAACCAGTAGCTTTTCCTTCACGTGTGTAATAAAACTATTGGCTGTAAGACCTAAAAAAACATCAGCAATCAAACCAAACGCTTTATTACTAAATTACCTGCTTCCTTAGCCATGTCAGGATAATCAGCACACTTCTCACTAGGCTTTGAAAACTGGCAAGAGAAAAAGAAGGAAAACAAGCTGAGAATAAATCACCATGAGATTTAATTCATATTTTGCTCAAATTGGTATATTTAAAAGCTTTAAATTTAATTTAGAAATAAGTTTTAAATAATGCAAAAAAATGTAATTTCATTGACCCAAAAGTGCATGTACAAAATCTTTACAATTCCCAAGTGCTGCTGCCAGACCCTGCAATGGCAAAAAGGAGAAAATAGTGCAACTTTATGGGAACTGAGAGCCATTTCTGGTCACTGTTAAAGAAGATCCATGACTATGGAGATGGACAATAATCCTGTCCAAAGCCTGTGGGTGGGACAGAGAATAACTGTAATCTTCACCAATTCATCATAATATTCATTGAAGCTCTGATAAATACTTCCCTTACTTTTTTTTCTTTTTTTTTTTTCTTATAATCCTATTTGTAACAAGAAAATGTTTGTTCTTTGTAGAGAATTTATCATACCTTACTCCTCAACATTGGAGTAGAGGTGACATTTCTATTTTCTTTGCAGTGTAACTCATTAGAGACCATCACAAGTACATGTGGTTTGCATTTTTACATCACTAACAAAAAGTGTCACTGCTAAAAGAAATCCTCATGCTAACTACTTATAATCCTACAAATTATTTGATGTCCCCTGTGAGCATATGAAAGTCAATTTGCTGCCTCCTTCTGCTTATGTCCCTGACTCCAGCCATTCGTACCACTTGGCTGTACTTTCTGCAGAGCCTCCTTTCATTCATTTAGACAGAGAACCTACACAGCAAAGGTCATAAGAAAAAACAGTTGGTGAGTTGGTCATTGTAGAAGTCTGTATTGATACTGCTTGGGCTAACAGAGAGGAGAAGAGTCCTGACAATTCCTCAAGTCATGCTCAAGTGGTAACTGAGATGATCCACTCCTGAAAATGCAGAGCACTGGGGAACTGACAGTTAAACACACAGGAAACGTGGACTGCTGTTGTCAGAAGATATAACAAATTTTAGCAGTCATTACATCATTAATGTTAATCAAATAGAAGGATTACAGTCCTAAAAGATTTCATTGTAAAATACTTAAGATACAATATGGTGCCTGACAGGTTTTACTTGTCTCTTCCATGAGGATATCATAAGTGAGCTCAATAATTTCTATTACTACATTCTGTGATCTAGTCTAGTAAACACAATTAACAGAATTGCCTTTAACCTCTCAATTCCTCCCCTATCATATCGCATGCTGGAGAGGTACCCGTGCAGCAACAAGACAAAAAGCTATTATTTAAAAGGTGGGCAGGAGGAGGAGTTTCTGATTACCCTGGCAAATGTCAAAGCTGTCTTAAGATTCATCTATCATGCCAAAAATGTTTTTTTTTTAATGTTCTTCTTTGAAAATCATAAAGTCGTTTAGGTAGGAAAAGACCTTAAAGATCAAGTCCAACTGTTACCCCAGCACTTACAAACCCAGGCTGCCTATTCCTGGGTTTGACAACCCTTTCGGTGAAGGAATTTTGCTTAATCCTAATTCTAGCCTTAATCATGCCTTGTGGAAACTTGAGGCCAATTCCTCTTGTCCCATCACTTGTTACTTGGTAGAGGAGCCCCACGCCCACCTGGCTCCACTTCCTCCCGGGGAGCTGCGGAGGAGCTGAGCGGGGCGAACCGTGCGCTCACAACCCCAGGGACAGGAAGAGAAAGGCCCCAGGACAGACCCTGCCCTGAGCCCTGTCCTGGGACGGGCCCGGGGCCAGCGGCTGTGGGGACACAGGGACACGGGGACACCGTGCTCGCTGCAGGGCTGCTGTATCGACCCGCTCTGCAGAGCACCACGTTCACCTTGGCCGGGGTCCGGCCTCCCCCGCACCCGAGCGAGGGTGAACTTTGCGCGGAGCCGCTGCCGCCGGGCCGTGACCGGGCTGTGCCAGCGCGCTCCCGAGGAGCCACCGCGTCCCGTGAGGGGCTCCAGCCGCGCCGGGGAGGGCGCGGGCGGCTCCCGCAGCACTTCCCCCTCAGCACTTCCCCCTCAGCACTTCCCCCTCAGCGGACAGCCGGGGGGCGCGGCGAGGCCGGCCTGGCGCGGGCCGGGTCCCCCCGCGCACAGACGGGTGCCGGTACCTTGGTCATGCCGACGCCCACTACGAACACCCGGCGCTGCATGATGGCGATCGCGGCGGGACGATCCCTCCTTCTCCCGCTGCTGTCGCCGTGTCCCGCGGGCCCTCAGCGACACCGGGGCGGGGGCGGAGCGAGCGCCCGGGGGCCGGGCCCCATGGACCCGCCCCTTAAAGGCGCAGCGCCCCCATTGCAGCACGGGCCGGGTGTCCCTGCCCAAAGCGCAGCCATGGCCGGTCTTACAAACATCCCTGCTTATCCCCCTGAATTCCCCCATCCCGGCGACTAGCAGACGTTTTCCCAAAGAGGACGTGCAATGAAGTTCGCTGCTTCTCCAGAGGGGGGCAGTGAAGATGGTGAAGGGTCTGGAGTACAAGTCCTGCGAGGAGCAGCTGAGGGAGCTGGGGGCGTTCAGCCGGGGGAAAAGGAGGCTCGGAGGGCCCTTGCTGCTCTCCACAGCTCCTCACCCTGGGGGTCAGGCTCTGCTCCCAGGGAACAAGGGACAGCATGAGAGAAATGGCCTAAAGTCGCACTAGAGGAGGTTTAGGTTGGACATTAGGAAGAATTTCATCACAGTAAGGGTGCCAAAATATTGGAATGGGCTGCCCAGGGAGGTGCTCTGGGCAGAGAGTCACCATCTCTGGAGGTGTTTAAGGAAAGACTGGACGTGGCACTCAGTGCCATGGTTTGGGGGACAAGGTGGTGATCAGTCATAGGCAGTACTTGATGGTCTCAGAGGTCTTTTCCAACCCAATTGATCCTGTGGCTCTGTAATTCTTTTCCTCTAGAGATGTCTTTGGGATGGATACGTGACGAGATCCTTCTCTTTTTCTGAAATGCTGCTTGTTACCTACAGATTTATTTACAGAGAGACCTGAATATCTGACCCTTCATCCACTCAACTTCCCCCTTCCCTCACTCCGTCATCCTTGGGGATCTCCACGGCTCGGGCAGAATGCAAATCACCTCCTGCCTCCCACAGACCTGGCTGCACCCCGCCCAGGAGGTGCCAACTCCAGCCAAGCTCCTGGCGGTGCTGTTTGCGGTGGCGCCCTTGTTTCCCACCTCGCGGCTCCTCCCTCGCTCCCCTGCAGCGGGCTGTCAGCGCTGCCGGCTCCCGGCGGGGGCCGTTCCCCGGGAGGCGGAGCCCGGCCCGTGCCGGTTCCGGCGGCGGCCATGGCCATGCTGCGGCTGTGGCGGGCGGTGCCCGCGGCGCTGCGCGGGGCGCGGGGCCGGGCGGGCGCGGCCGCGGCGCCGCGGGGCGCGGAGGTGCTGCTGAGCGCGGCCGGCGGCGGTGAGTGCCGGACTCGGAGCGCGGCTCCGTTTCTGCCGTTCCCGGCGGAAACAGCTCGGCCTGGCGTGAGCGCGGCCGTGTGTCCCCCCGCACGCTGGGTGACAGCCCTGCCGAGCCCGGGGCGCTCCTTGTTGTTCTGCTTTCAGTAATGCCTTGATGCTATTTTTCAAAACGCTGCTGCAGAATGAATAGTTAGATACTTTTCTCCCCCTAAAATTATGTGTGCATGCGACCTCAACGCAGGAAGTTCTGGTTTGCATACTTTAGATTTTTCTAATAGCATTAACATTTTTCTAACAGCAGTGATAAAGACACCTTGACACATTTATCCATGAGAACCACGAAGTAGTTTGAGGTTTGGCTCAGATTGCCCGGGATTTACTTTCTGTGTAACTGTTGCAGGAGTTTATGAACAGTTCTTGGTATTTTGCTGGTTACAAAGACATTAGGTAGTTACCAGCTGTACATTTCCTTTGCTGGTTCCCGCTGTTCACTCGTGTCTCCGTTCCAGTGCCACACATCTCTGGTTCAGCAGCTGGCCACGGCCATAGGCAGAGGAATAAACAGAGACCTTCCAGCACGGCAGAAAGACCAAGCAAGGCAGGTGCAAGGTACGGCTGTGCACCTACAGCACAGCAACAGCATCTTCCAATGTTAAGGCTTGGGAAGTGAGCAGAAGTCCAGACAAAAATACAGAAGATGTGGGTTTTTTTCTCTCCAAAGCATACAGAAGCCATTGGATAATAATTTACAAATCACATGTGCTAAGAAGTAGGTAGATGTTGTGGTTTTATTTTTCTGCTTGGACTTAGGAACTTTGAGTAGAGTCCTTTCTGCTGATGAGCTTATAATGTTGAAATTAAATGGAGTTCACTTTCAAAATGGTTCTGGAACATGAACTGAGTGTGACCTGTCTGTGCTGTTCTCATGCAAACAGCAATCCCAAGAGGATGGTTTCCTTCATTAGGGAATGTACTTGAACACAGCAAGACTGTACAATAAAAAATAAATAACATTCAAAGGAGAAACCTAAGATGGACCATTTGGGCTCTGGTTTGTTGCTTGTTTTTTTTTTTTTTTCCCATTTCTGCAGTAATTCTAAGGTATATGTTCTTGGATGTCCTGATCATTTTCTAAAAGTCTGCTTCCTCATAGTCTTTTACAGGCCTACTGAATTTACAGTTGTTCTGCATAACTGAGTTTTGTAGACATGGTGTGCCACCTCCAATTTTAAAATAACCGATTGTTTTAGAATATACTTTATATGCATTTTCAGGAAGGAGAAGATGCAGCATAAGCAGATATTATTCCCAGTTGAATTACTGTGTCAGAGAACTAAATGAAGTATAACTGAAATTGTCTCCTATTACTAAGGTATTGCTGAAATCCTAATGAACCGACCCCACGCGAGAAATTCACTGGGAAAAGTATTTGTAAATGAAGTGAGTATGGGCCTGGCCTGTGAGTGTGTTTGGAACCACAATCAATAACTAACTGCAGTGAGAATAGTTGTGGGAAATCTAAAAAAAACCCTTATCTCATGATGAAGGGCAGATGATTGGGACAAGACAGGTGAACCTTGAGAAAAACAGAATGTAACAGTTACTGCCTTAGATGTGGGCAGGGATATCTGGGTTATTTAAGTTAGCTACTTTAAGTTAATTTATTGAAGTTAACTCAGATGCAAGTTAATGTCCTTACTTGTGTCATTACAACAAAAGCATACTCATTGTCACACCTTAGCAGGTGATCTGTTCAAGGATGACACATCCTATAGAAAGTCTGGCTCGTTCCTGGACAGGAAGGGAATTTTAGATACAGCAAAGGTTCATCTATGAGTGGAAGGAAAAAAGAGATGGGGAAATGTGTCATTCTGAATTTGTAGTGGAAAACCCCACAGGTTCTACTGACATGATTTCCATGAATTTTCTGGCACCTGCAGGGAAAAAACCCAAAACACTTCTAGCATAGATTAGGAACTTGCTATCATTTCAGTATATATCCACATGCCTAAAATTTTTCTTCTCTTGTGTGCACTCCCTCCCCCATAGCTGTTCAGTGCCCTGGAACAGCTGCGCTTCGATGAGCAGGTGCGGGTGGTGGTGTTCAAGAGCCAGGTGAAAGGAGTGTTCTGTGCAGGTCAGTAGCAAGGCTCTGCAAACCATTCTCAGAAAATGTGGTGGCTCTTAGGGCTGTGTGCCAATCAGATCATGCACTTGGAAATGAGTGCTAAAGGAAATTAAAATAAATATGCCAAAAGGGCACAGAGGGGTACTCTCGTTACTGCTGCAGCCCAAATGTCCACACTCCAACTTCCATGGACCTTACTTAACTGGAATGCTGTATCCCAGACTTTTTAAATGGTCTGTCCTCTGAGAGGGACAGGAGGGAACATTTCAGATGTCTTTTCCTGGATTCCAACCTTTTTCTCCTTTATTTAGGA
This sequence comes from Molothrus aeneus, assembly GCF_037042795.1. NCBI lineage: Eukaryota > Metazoa > Chordata > Aves > Passeriformes > Icteridae > Molothrus > Molothrus aeneus. The sequence goes on from NC_089654.1 coordinate 5,874,783, forward strand.
GCAGATTTAAAGGAACGTGCAAAGATGGATGATGCAGAAGTTGGAGAGTTTGTTAGAAGACTGAGAAATCTTATGGATGAAATAGGTAAAAGGATTAGATCAGTTGGAAAATCTATTCTAGACCACTTGTAGTGAAACATTTAGAAATGCTGTAGGAGGGGATAACCAGCAGGTTATCCACCTAGGAGTAGCTTTCCAAATGGCTTCAGCTTATGCCTGAAAGAAAGATCCAATTAGAATTAAATCCCATCCTGCTGCCCCTCCAAGGACAAGATGTGTTTCTTATGCACAATAAAGCACATACACACCTATGTAATAAATACCTGACCCGAGAGAGGATTAATTTATTCCACACTTCTGTGGAATGCTTGGGAGGCAAGTGCTGTGTTGGTTGTCCCACTTCCAGTACATGTTCAGAAACACTCAAAATGTGGCACAGACCTAAGAACATGGATTTGAATCTCTGAATGGATTTGCTAAATGGATTTGTGCAATGTCAGGGGGGTTGTTATCTACAACTCCCTCACCTCTCTTTTCTTTTTCTTTACAAAATGAATATGAGCTTCTGCAAGGAGTTTTCTTCCCCTATTTATGAATTATTCTGCTCTCACTAGAAAGAAGTACCAAAGTAAAATCTGTCTAAAATACCAATCAGAATTGCAGTAATTTTTAAAAAATGACAGGAGCAGTCAGAGGGATGGTTACAACAGAGAACCAGCTCACCTCAGAAGTTTGCATCCAGCTGCCTGAGTATTTAAAAAAAGCTAATCTCCAGGTACATCAAGCTCCTCAGCTATGAGGTAACCTAGTTAAACAGTGTTTACTGTTTTCAGGAGCCTTGGCTAACAAAAGCACCACAAAAACCGAGTGTTGTGACAGGGCCTAGGGATGGTGTCTTCTCTTTGGCTGTTTAACTAACTGCAACAGATGAATATTCATGTCATAAATTTGCAAGGAGAGGATTGATTCTGTTTTGCATTGCAGTACTTTGTTTGCAAGCTTCTTTGCATGGAAGAAGCATGTTTTGCATTCTTACAAAGAAGGCAGAAGTGCAAGAAGATAGTTTTTATTACTGTTTCCAGGCCAAGAAATTTGTGGCAGGAGAAAACGAGTCCTTGAGCAATTCTGAACTGAAAGCTTTAGAACGTAAGGATTTAAATTCCAGAGCCATGCGAAACAGAACTTGTGGAACACAACTGTGCAATCTGTGCTCTGTTCTGCAGCTGCCCTGCCTGTGCCCACGATCGCTGCAATCGATGGCTACGCCTTGGGTGGAGGATTAGAGCTGGCCCTGGCCTGTGACCTCCGCGTGGCAGGTTTGTGCTGCTCACTGGAGCAACCTCCTGGTAACTGATGGCTGCATTTTAAAGAGAACTTACACACGTGACAGGGGATTGTTAATGGAGTCCAGAAGCTTGAGAGAAATTCAAGAGAAGGCTGTACAGAAATGGTGACATTTAGTTATTTGGAAAGTAGTTCCTGTGCTTAAAAAGTAAAACCTATTTTTAGGTAAGATTAGGATTCCTTTAGAAAACTATTTATTAGTAGGATTGAATAGTTATAGTAACTTTATACTGGATCAGATATACTCTAGCTAGATCTAACCTTCCCAGCTTAAATCAGTTTGGGTTGCAAGACTTATTTCTTCTGTTTCTGTGCCTCCGTCCATTATATTTTATCTAGCAGGGAGTGAGGTTCATTTTTCCAGCTAAAATTGCTACACTTGGGTAAGCAGACTTGAGACAGATATGGGGTAAGTACTGTAGTATTCAGACTTTCTGGCTACCCGGAGAAATGGAGTTCCAGCTCAGTATTGACAGTTTCTAATTTTATTGATCAGTTCAATCTGGAAAAGTTCTAGTTATACAAATCAAAATGTAGCTAACTCTACATTTATTTTTTTTCTATAGCTTCATCAGCTAAAATGGGCCTTATTGAGACCACACGAGGACTTCTGCCTGGAGCAGGTAACCTTCATTAAATCTTAACCTTCATTAAACCTTCATTAATATTCATTAAATCTCACTTTCTCAGTTGTATTGTAAATATTTTGCCATTAGAGTGTGTTCGTGAACACTTGAAGTGTTTTGAATGTAAATTAGAAGTAGCATCTTACAGTCACGAAAGAGATCTATGAATCAAGAGTTCTGTCTCAGACTTCCTCTGAATGTAGGAAAGTCCCTTTATACCTTTTCTTTTTTATCAAAATACTGAAGTCTTTCAGATGCCTCTCAAAATGTTAACATCTTCAGCTTGTAGTTATTAAAAAAACATATGATCCCTTTATTTTTTAAGGTTCTTGCTTTTATAAGGAGACAAAATACTAGTGAGGCATTTGTCAGAAATGGAAAATGGTGTTTTCCCCGTTGTCCTAAGGTGGAACCCAGCGCCTGCCCAGATGTGTTGGAATAGGCCTTGCCAAGGAACTCATTTTCACTGGCAGACAGGTTGATGGAGAACAGGCAGCCTCCATGGGGCTGGTAAATCACTCAGTGCCACAGAACAGCGAGGGAGATGCAGCTTACCAGAGAGCTTTAACTTTGGCTAAAGAAATCCTGCCCCAGGTAAGTGCATTGCTCATGGGACCAATGTAAACACAGTGTTTGTGCTCCCCTTAAGAGAGCAAACAAACACCTGAAATTCCTTTCTCTGAAATACTGAAGTCGTGGTTCCTGATCTTTAAGTCTTTTTAAGTCTGTTCCTTTTTGTGAGTGCAGTTTCTGTTGGAACAAGTGTTAACATCCAGCTGCTTAACCCACAGGGCAGGTTTAGCCCCCAGCTGCAGCCACACAGACCTGCAGGACATTGAAACTCACACCGTGTTCATCTGTGAACTGCAGACAACACCAAATTGATTTTTATAAAATACTTATTAACTTACTGCAGATTTCTGTAGACCAAGATGTCATTTGGAGCAAAATAATAATATAACAATCAATCTGTTATAAATTATTGTGAATTTAATTATTTTAAAGTATTTGTTGTGGTTTGTTTTTTGTTTTTAATAAAGGCACCGTTTGCTGTGAAAATGGGAAAACTGGCAATAAACAAAGGAATGGAGGTAATAATTATTTTGTTTAAATACTGAAGTGAATGCAAAGAGTAGCAGCTCTTACAAATTACTACAGTAAAATGTTTAGAACAGATGAGTTATAAAATTTTTATCAGACACTTAAAAACATTTCAGAGGTTTTAAAAGATTTCTTTAGAAGTAAAATGGCAGGATTTTTTTTTCTACAGATAGTAATACTGTACTTGTAATTTGGAGTGAAGATCACTTACTATGACTGTTTGAGAGTGACTGACTGCTCTGATTGATTTGAGAGCTCTGGAGTAGCTTTGAGGGCTGCACTTCAGACAAACCTCACACCTTTCCTCTCCTTCCCAGGTTGACATTGCATCAGGGATGGCTATTGAGGGGATGTGTTATGCCCAGGTAATCTGCCTTCAGAATTCATTCCTGAAAGGAACAACTGTATGTTAGTTATAGAATGAGTTTTACAAATGGTTTTAGTTTAATAAATTCAAAATAATTCCTCCTGAAGTTCACTGTGGCAAATTTTGAGAGCATTCACCTTTCTCAGCTAATGGAACAATACAGGGTTTTACAATACTACAATATAATGTGTCTCTCAGCCTATTTTAAGATGATGAAGTATGAAGATTATGGGAAAACTGTTTTCCTATATAGATCTATGGGTTTTTTCTTAGGTGCTTTGTTTGTGAGCTACTCTACAAACTTACACTGCAACCCTGTCTCTTTTTTTCCTAATTGCAAAACATGGAATTTTATGTATCATTAAAAGAAAAGCAATCTTAAGACTTACACCACTACTGCCAAATTAGTCAGGACTTAAAAACACATCAGAGTTGTAAATGGAAAACATACCTGTGTTTTATTTTTTTTCTCATGTAGAATATTCCCACCAAAGACCGTCAGGAAGGGATGGCTGCCTTCAGGGAGAAGCGACCGCCTCGGTTCACCGGCAAATAACCCGTCCTGCTTCCCCTTGAGTGTCTGGAGATCCACTGATTTCTTAGGATTATTTTTATGACACCATTCTGTGCACTTAGCTCCTTGCCTTGGACTGCATTTCTAACTATTCCACTGGGTCGTTTTTCTGTACAAATCTCCAAATAAAGATGTAACTTTGTACTCCTGATCTTTAAAGCATGTTCATGTGAAGTCAGTGGTTATGGCTCTCACACAGATGACAAGTAAGGAATATGGAGAAGCTTTGGATCACCATAAGCAAAAAAAAAAAAAAAAAGGCAGAATACATAGAGCATTTAAACAGGAAACCCAAACGCTGGAGAGAAATTAAATTTATAAAGATGTATCAGTGCTCTTCCAACTGCTTTGACAGAAGAAGCAGTAGTAGCACAGAGCAGTGGCCCTTGACCCCAGCTCTGCTGTGAGTAGTGCAACACTGAGCCACTCCAGGAACCCAAGCTCACCTCCCTTTGGTACCAGTGCTTGAGAACACACAGGCCCTGTATGTGCACAGGGACATAAGGCCATCCCATCAGTCTATGCCAGACACCCTGGGCACATAATCTCTCTCCATCACCTATTTTCCTCTGTTAGCTGACTGGAAGTCAAGGTTATTTTCTCCTTCCGCTTTGAGGTTCTCCAGCACTAAAACATGCCACACAATTTAGCTCTACAGCTTCTTACTTTCCTAGACTGGGGCTTCCAAAGAAAAAATAATTAATCAGCAAACATGGTTTTAGGAAATGCTTTATAGGTTATCAAAATAAGATGTGGCTTACCACATTGGAACTTCATGCCACAATAGTACCAAAGGAAACCACAGTTTCACTTGTGCCAAAAGTGTGTGGGAACCTTACCAAATTATACACATACAAATTTTCTATGTAAAGATCTGCAAAGGTAAAGCAGAGTCAGGATTTGCAGCCTTCACAAAAGATGGCAAATGCTCCAGGTGGAACACAAAGTTTGAAAGTTGTTTCCAGAATTATTTTGCCCTGGCAGAAACTCCTGAAGTTGCACAGGAGTGTGAAGAGACCTTCCTATAAGTGGCATCTACAAACAGATATAGTGCACTTATACCTTGTAGGCATGCAGAGTTTCCAGCTTGAAAGAATTCTGCTCGCTGATTGCCTGAAGTGTGGGGGAGCAAAAGAAAATGGGTATTTAGCATCTCTGTGCTTGCTGGTTGCAGAATTTCATGAAGTGACACATCTCTCAAACATCTGGCCTGATGCCAGCATCATCCTTGCATTTTGTGCTGCATGAAGGAGTAATTTTTTTTTTTTCAGGTAAGTTGCTTCAGCAAATGCTCCTGTTATTAGGAAAAGACAGCACTGTAAGGAGAGTTGTCATCTTTATTTTAAAATCTTGTAGCAATTGATTTATATTCATTCTAGTGACACCAATTTTGACAAGTTTTGTGATCCATTTCATGTATAAAGGAAATTCCATAGCAGATATCTTAGAAGGGTGGTGGGTAAAAGCCTGTGGGCTGTTTTCATAATTCAAAGCTACAGCCAGCTGAATTTCTGTTGGAATTGAGAAAACTTTATATAACCAGATCCACAGATTAAAATGATGCCAGCCAAAATTATACTCTAGTACAAAAAACAATTACACAACACTGATTAAATTACTGGATCAGTACCTTTTGAGGTTGCTGAAATACACATTAATTAGGTTATTGAAGATTAGAGGTGGTGTTTTTATGTGAAGGATGGGAGTTGGGAGGGAAAGGATTTAAAAATAGTAAAATACAGTCATCATGAAGAAGCCATTTCTGCTGGTAAGCTACCAAACATAAGTTTTCTTTTTAAATTCAATTATCCAATATTTACAGAAGAGTCTTTGAATATCAAATCAGTTGCCATGGAAATATGGAAACGAAGCAGATAAACAAAAACAACACCTGAAATTAAATTGCATTTGAATGGACATGCAGTTTGCTTCCACCACTTGCATTGTATCAGGCATCTGTACACTGTGCAATATGTTTCATTCAACACGTGGTTTGGAACCCAAAGGTAACCAAGAAAGAAAGAAGTTGTTACAATTAGCATCTTTATGTAAAATTTCATACTCCACAAAACAATGCAATTGACACAGGGCTTACGCAGAACATTGGGTGATACTTTGCACTTATTGTGATGGCTTGGAAATATAATTCACTGCACAATACTCACAGAATATTTACAGAAAATGAAAGCAATCATTAGTCTCTCATAAATAAGGTGACCAAATATCCCAGCCTTCTATGAATACATGCAACCCCCTCCATGACGAAGTCATTGCAGTTATTTTGCTCTAATGAGCCTTCTCCCATCCCCATGAGTATTCTAAAAACAAAAGAAAGATATCACACACAACCAAAAGTAGTCACACAACAAAACCCCATACTTGTTATAAAATTTAAATTCTCAAACATCCTTTTAGTACTGTCTCATTTTAGTTCTGTTTCTACTGCTTTACTTCAATGGGTTTCCCCTTTCCCTGAATGTGATGCTGGTCCCCACCTCGACAGGAGCAGGGAGGACTCTGGAGAAATGAACTGTAAAAAGGCATCATCCCAGCAGTAAGAAAAACAAAAGAACATGGCTTGCAGGCAAAAGGAAAAGGAAGCTGAAGACCCATTTGTGTCTAGAAGGGTGAAGAGACAATGGACATTTTGGTCGCCTTAGTTACAAGTCTCTCTGTCACCTGCATGCACAGACTTTTGTTTTAGTCTGTAAGTGTTGATCTCACAACCACACAGAGTTTTATTCAAACACCAAACTGGTGAACAGTGTTATGAACAGCAATCACAAGGATGGAACAGCCTTTTCTCTCAGAAGTCACAAAACAAGATACTCCTTGAAGTCTTCTTTCCAGCTGTGCATATGGATCTGTACAAGTCCCATCTCCTGCAGGCATGACCAGCTCAAGCTGTGACCCTTTACAAGTTGTGCACGAGGTTGCCATTAAAGGTGACGTTCAGCAAGGTTACCACACATGGTTTGGGTACCACAGTTACCAGCAAATCACTTTAATGGTGACCAATAGGTTATAAATTACTCCAACTACACACATATCAGAGAGGATTATTACAGAGACAATACTTTACACTTCTCTACCTGCAGCTTTCAGTTTGGTTTGGTTTGTTGCTGTTTTCTACACGGTGGTGGTCTCCCATGGCGCATAATGTGTTTTTCTAAACTATCCAGGATGGCAACAGCAATCCTTTGGACATGGGGATCAGTGTGGACATTTTCCTTGATGTTGTACAAATGCTGCAAACCACCTTCTTCAATTAACATGCTGCAGTATCTGGCGGCTGTAATAGGATTATAAAAAAGAAATTAAAACCAGAATTATCTAGGGTAAAGGTAGGAGATACTGTAAACACTGACTGAAATCCACTTTTGTCTCCAGGCAGTATTTAAGACACTCCCTGAAGTGTCCACAGAAGTGCATGAGTACTTTAACAAGTGACAGCACAACAGAGTTATTTGGACAGGACTGTAGCTGTAATCAGGTCTCTTACCAGTCTGTCTCAGCTGACTGGAAAGTGCCCTGATATGCACAGTATTCTCTCTTCCCCCCACCTCCTCTACAGGCATTTAAAGTGCACATAAACAAACCAGAAGAAATGGGAATCAAAAGCACTATGGTGTATATGAGTATCCAGGTAATAATAGCCCCTTTCCCAAAAACCTTGGTACAGAACAGCTACCAAAAAATGTTATCAGATATACCACATCATTTGTGGAGGTCTCCAGGCTTGGAGAGCAAATACAAACTAGCTCCTTCCAATAGTTTGTTAAATATATTGATGGTGACCTCTCATTAATTATAAGTTGCTACAAATGCCTTTCCAGGGTTTTTTCCACTTACATTCTGGAATTCACTAAGTTGAAATCACACCCCCATCAGCTGCAGCATTATTAAGAGCAGGGAACAGCTATAAAAAGAGCTGTAGGGTGGATGTAATGTGCAAGCTGCAGAAGTTGTTATGGAAAGGTCAGGATGACTGTAATGCAATCCACAGGGCATTACCTCAGATGGGCCCAATTTCACCATTCATCTCAGTGGTGCAACACCAGACTTGTTTTAATGCTGATGTTGAGCATTTCGCTGGGGATCACATTTACTGTGGCACTACAAATATTTTAGTTAGGTTACCTCACTGAGGTGACTGTGACACAGACAAACAGCAGCAGAAGAAAAAGATACACAAAAAAATTTAAACCAATTACTTCCAGACTACTTTACACTATCTTCTATAAAAGGAGGTCAAATAAAAAGCATCTCCTCTCTGGGACTACTAAAAGCTTTCTTGGTACCAAGCGCCAAAAGCTGAAGATTTTCCTCCCAAATATATCTTCATATTTCAGAATTAAACACTTTTTCCCCCACAGTAGGGTGGAACATTTGGTTTCTCTGCAACTTTGTCCAGAAGCTTCTGGCTTCAACGACCACCAAAAATAAAAGAATTCTGTCTTGGTCTCAAATCAGGAGTAGGCCAATGCAAACCTCAGTAGCATGTTAAAAGCTCAGATGTGAGGGCAAACAAAATACCAAAAATAAATAGAACAAATAGGACAACACAAAGTTAACAGGACTGAGGCACAAAGAGAAATTACAGGGCCTTATTTAAAATCTGTTATCCAGATCTGACCAGTAAAACAATTCTGTCAGAACAGTCTGACTTCATCATGAAAAATCTCACAGGTTTCTGGACAGTACCCTGGGAACAGAGGCATATTTATGAGCTCTATGAAGGGCAGCAAAACAGTATTCTGTGTGCAGTTATATATTATGTGATGTTATTGGTGGGTTCTGAATAGATGCCTTATCACTGCAGAAATAGAGATTGATGGGACAGGGATAAACAAGCCTAGATATGCTGCCATCAGGGAGATTAAAAACTGGCACAGAAAACACTTCAAATACTTTAGAAGAAATCTGCTTTATATAGACATATTCATGACAAAAATTTCTGTCAAAAAAACCCCAACATTAAAAGCCAGGAAGGTTTGTCCCCTCCTACACTTAGGTATGGTTGGGGGATTTATTTCCTTTTCCCAAAAATTATGCATAACATCAAATGCTCTCAAATCATTCTATTTCTTATTTTGCAGATGGGAAAGAGAGATTAAGAAAATGACATTCATGCCACAGCAAGTTACTGCAAAAAGGCAATTAGAGATGAGGAATAACTATAGCCTCTGTTCCCATAGTAAGACACTGCTACCTGCCATAGTCATTGCTCTTAATTTAAAATTAATTTGTTGCCCAGCATTAATATTTGCATATTCTATTTGAATAAAAACACATGTGCAAGCAAAAAATGTAGTTAAATCTTAACAAATCCACATTTTGGAATTCACACTATGCATCTAACAGTAAAATTTCAGTTAATAGAAGAGATGTAAGGAACTTCCACTACTCTCTTTTTCTCCCCCATTTAGTCAAGCCCCAGGAGTGAACACCCCAGAAATTTTTATTTTTCCCACTTCATGCTAGTGAATAACATACCAAAAAATAAGAATTTTAAGGGTAATATTCTCTCAATACATACGATTTTTGCTGCAGACGTGCTGCATTGCCCACACTGCCCATAACTGGACACCAGGTGTCATGAAACAGCCAAGTAGTGGGAAAAATGGATTGAAAGACCTATTAAAAAAAAAAAGAAACAGTTACTTGCTTTATTACTAGATACTATTACTTCACAGGTCATATGTCTGTTCCACATGTTAACTACACATGTTAGCCACATGTTAACTACAGGAGACATTGATAAATTCCAAGAGGCTGGTCTGCTGCATCTAAAACTCATTTAAGACAACTACCTGCAGATATCAGATATAGTAGATATGTGGTATGCTTTATTTTCCCCAAGCTCTTGATCACAAGATAAGACAATATTTACCTGTAAGCCACCATCTCACATTCTGGGGTTGGCCAATTCAAAATGGCAGTATGCTGTAAAATACAGAACCAAGAACATTGATTGTTAAATACAAACATTGAAACAAAAATAGGAAAGACTGTGATAAAATTCACCATGATTTCTGTACCAGCTGTTCAAGGAGAGATGTCCTCTGGCTGCGACTCAATGTCCAGGCCTGCTCTCCTCGAGATATCAGATGAGCAATAATCCCTGCTGCAAAGTAGCTGACTTCCACCTCCACACTGTGCAACAATTTACTGATGTGGTCTATGAAGTCCTTCCACATTAACTCAGAATGGAGCTCTTTCACTTCAGCTATGTTATTCTAGAATGGGGAAATAAATAATGAAAAAAAGAGAAAATGTCAACAGAAAGAAGATGGCGTGAGGGAGATAAACACAAACTTGAATTATATTGTGTGAGTAGACACAGAAAAACACTCAGATGAGATCTCTGTACATCCAGGTGACCACCACATGCCAAAATACTACTTTTGCTTTTGGAAATTTTTCCAGTCTATGCAGGAATTTGCATCAAAACAAAAAGGTTTTCTCATAAGTGATTTTATGCCATTAACAATTACATTACACTAAATCAAAGGCTATTTTTGACATTCTCAAGCCCAACTTAAAAAAATTCCAACAGTGCAAAATTCTTCATTCCACTGACTTTCAACCTACTTTTTGTATTTGGACTTATGTGAAGCCTCACTCTCCTTTCTGAAAAGCTCTTTTTATTTACTCTAACCATCAATTTCAATATAACTTTTGAAGAAACACAAAACAATCCAAAAACATGTCAATTGCAAATAATACACATTATAAGGATTAAAGAAGAACATAAAAATATTAGGATATGAAAAACTAATATTTCAGATTAACATAAGGTAAAAAAAAATCCTTTCAAAATAAAATTTTAAAAGTATATATTTCAGACTGTTTTTCTTTTTCATCTCACCAAAAGTCCAAGAACTTTCTGTTGGATGGATGATTCAGATGGAAAAGACTGTGGATAAAGGAAACAAAAACCAAGTAAACATTTATGCTTATTATTGAAACAGCTTTAATTATAAACCTGTGCTGCTAATCCACCACCAAGGCCCCATTCCTCACCTCTAAGACTCTCATGAAAAGTTCTAGCCCTTGGTTTTCAATAAAGTGCCGACACGTTGTTGGAGATTCATCTGTGAGGTTCCAAAGTGCACTCAATGTGAACTTGAGGGTGGTATCTACAAGATTCTGATTTGTTTTCTGTTTAACTATTTGTAGAAGTTGCTGGGGAAAAAAAACCCATCAAAATGTCAATATATGTAATAACTCCTCTGCTTTTTCTACACTAAGTGGGCAATGCATAGCTGCCATTTATACACAGAGTAAAGATAAACATGCTTAGAGTCAAACTATAGAAAATAAACTGGCTATTAAACTTTTTACCTCTGCTCTGAACACGGTTGCCTGCTAAAGGAATTCCTTTGTTTCCACAGTAATTACATGTGTAGGGCTATTACAGATGGCACAAAACCACCCACAGAACTCTGAACCTTCACAGCAGTATTTACTTCACATATTCTCATTCTGAGCATCTTTCATCTTAAACAATGAATTTCAAATCAAGATATGTCTTGCTATCTTACTTTGCATGAATTGTGTCAAGTTTTTCCACTTTGGCTTACCTTCCCAATCATTTTCACCTGAATACATGTTAATCTGTTCTTAGAATTTTATCTCCTTATGTTTACTTTGCATCTTCAGGAATACTGCTAGTATGAACAGGGGGAGAGGATGGGATGGCAGGAAAGTATCTGACTTACCCTAACAATGAAGAGTTCTGCACCAAGTTGAGCTGTTTGCTCTGTTGAAAGCTGTAAACAAACAAAAGCAAATCAGCATTATTTTAAACTTTAGAAATGTTATCCTATCCTCCCAAAGCTTAATTCCATACCTTTGCAGCAAGAATGGAAATTATGGCTACAGCCATCCTTTGCATGTTTTGATCTTCATGATTGCACAGCCACTGCATAACAAGTTTGGCTGCTTCAAACCTGGAAGTTAAAAACCCATAATTTTCATAAGTCTCATAAGTGTTAGTAAAAGAAAGATATACACAGACAACAGAAGTATGCTTCATACCATAAAAAGTAGAAAGACACAGTGAAATTGGATGTATTGTAGGAGCCTCTGTCAGCTTTAAGCTGTTGACTTAGGTTCTCTTACTTCTAATTATATATCAGAGTGCACAGGAAGTGCTTCCAAAGAAAGAAGAAAAATTTGGCACAATCTTCTGAAACAGTAGACCATCACACTTCAAAGTATTTGGACAAAACATTTGAGCTGAAAAATGTCTGCAAAAAGCAACCTCAGAGAAATGCTGACTTCTGTTACATGGAATTAAGGATAGACCCATCCAGGTGAAGTTAAAAAACCTCTGTACAGCAAAGGATTTTTTCAGACCTATACTCAATGGTATATATTTGGGTCAGCAGGCCTAAAACAATATAGGCCAGATAAATTCAGCATGCTGGAATGATTTAAACTGAGCAAAACTGGGGCCACAAACAAAGCTTCTGAAGAAAAATATTCTGCAATGCTACAACTCATTTCAACTGAGACCTAAAACTTGCCTGTTAAATGGGACATCCTGAAGGATTCTGTCACTGCATAGTGAAAGAAGGCAATTCTTTTGCAGCTGTGAGAAATATAAAACAATTGCTTCATTAGAAACACAAAAATTTCGGAACACTTTCTATTGGGGTGCATGAGACAGAGAGTACTTTGGACCTTATGAGCATAAGAGAACTGATAGATAAAATGCCTTGGCAAAAGCAGAACAGAACTTTGAAAATTAGATAGCAAGAAGATTTAATTAGACAGGTTTACCAGAAAAAGAAAATCCTATTAATCAATGCAAGCAAGAGATGTTGGTATATGCATAAGTTTGTGTATGTGATTTCAACCTAATCACTGTAGTACACATTACTAGTCTCCCTAAAACAGTATACAAGTGCTTGTATCCCACAATAAAATTGGATTCTGATCACCAAGTTGTTTCAGACACATTTTCTGAAAAACCCTTTCCTTAGGATTTTTCCTCCTGAGAAGCCGAGAGGCCTCAGGAACAAAATGTAAACAATGGTTATCTGCTGCTGTGGAATGCAACAGGTGCATCTGGGATTGGTCTCATGTGGTTGTTTCTAATTAATGGCCAATCACAGCCCAGATGGCTCAGACTCTCTGTCCGAGACACAAGCCTTTGTTATCATTCTTCTTTTTCTAGTCTTAGCCAGCCTTCTGATGAAATCCTTTCTTCTATTCTTTTAGTATAGTTTTAATATTATATATATAATAAAATAATAAATCAAGCCTTCTGAAACATAGGATGAGGGAAGAGACGAGGATCTGACCCTAAGACCCCTGTGAACACCGTCACACCGAGTCAGTCTCCCGTCTCTCTCCATCGCCGACAACTTTCTTGCTATGAACATATTTCCCAAGGGCCTGGGACGTGGAGAAACCTTTTGTTGAGACCCACAAGACAGAGGACGGCACAGAAAGCAGAGAAGTTTTGCCCTGTACCTGCTGATGATTGGGGAAGTGCTCCATGGCCTTGAGGAGCAGGTGCGTGACGTCTGCCAGGAGGCGCACGGGCATGCCGGCCGCCAGGTCCTGCTTGGTGAGGTTGAAGACGCAGGCGCTCGCCGCCAGCTGCACGGGCAGGTTCAGGGGGTGGTTCCTCATGCCCATCACCACCAGCTGCAGCACAAGGGTGGCCCACGTTAGCTGCTCACACGTTTGCACACAGACCCCCAAGAACAATCTGCCTCCTGCTCCAGGCCACAACAATGACTCACAGCACCCAATTTCTGCCTCCCTTGTACTTGAGTGAGAAATCCATCTGGTGGGATTGGAATTCTCAAGGAATAACATTTCATTCTGCTCAGCGATTCAAAGCTGGCAACTTCCACTGCTCCAAGTCCTTCTGCACAGCTTGCAGCAACCTCTCAAAGAAGAGGCTGCACAGATTGCAAGAAATTCCTAGAAAGAGCCCAGGTTGGGATAAAATCACCAAACCCTTTCAGAGGTGAATGAAGCAGGACAGAATTTCTGCAGTGCAATGATAATGATGTAGTGCCTTGTTGTTTGGTGATGAGCCATCATTTGGAATCACATCCTGAGCTGCTAGGTCAAGACAGATTTTTTGCACGTTCTTCCTGAATGATGTTTTTGGCTATGTATGTTAATTTTGATCTCACCAAATAAACACCTAATAATAATATTTTTCTTGTTGATAACTGATGGGTAAAGTCTTTTTGACATTGATGCCAAATTTAAGGCCACTTGTTCAACATTGAAGAGGATAAGAAAAATAAAAACCATGTGTCCTACTGGTGCCTCTTTTTAGGATCCCTACAAAACTTAAACCATCTCCAACGTTCTAGACATGGAAAGCCAATGCCTATAACGAATTTCTAAGGAAGGTTTTGGGCTCCAGGTTACAGTCCCATACAGAACACTAACAACATCCATTCACCCATTACCCTGCTGGAGGGTGACAGTAGAGAAGCTGTCACTGAATTCTTTCCGTATTATTAATGTTTTGTGAGCATCAGCAGAAGGTACTGCTCTGTCTGGTGAATAAGAGCAGACACAATTTTGATTAGAACCCAAACAGATATGATCTAATGACAGAATTCAGTATCTGAGGAATATTTCATATCATATTCAAAGATAAGTGAAAAAATCAATTTACATGCTACTAAATTTAGATAATTTAAGTTAATAGAGAACAATTTTGCCTAACATAAAACACTACAGGGCATCTTTTACTTCCCCTGTGTTTAAATAGTTCTTTTTTTTATTTAACATTACAATTTTAATCTTGAAGAACACAACCAAAAAGTTAAAAGCTTATAAACTAATTTATACAGGCTTTTGGGGATGAGCTCAGGAAGAACATACGAGAACCATCAAAACTATTATTTTACCTTTAAAATTTCAGGCTTAGTTTTTTCCATGACATGTGTCAGGCTGAATAAATGAAAGAGTGCTTCTCTCACAAAGAAGGCTCGTTCACTGTACCGCTTCAGTGCTTCTGAAATCTGAGTTTCATTTGCTTCTCCTGACACCTGTGAACACAGAAATAATCTTTAGTTCAAAATGTCAACATTTTACTTGCAAAGTTTTGTTCTCAAGAAATGCAAAGCTGCAGTTTCAAAGGCAGTGATTTGGCCAAGTCTTTCAGTAAGCAAACGATTGCCAGCCTGCTCTAGTTTCCATTTAATGATATTTTCTGTTTATAACTATAAATTGTGTAACTGGTTTGTTTCTCAGTCCTACTATTTAATGAATCATTGCTGCAATCACTGTTTTTTATAATTCTTAGGGCAGCATGCAGAAATTGTTCTACTTAACATGGCACATACAAAAAAAGTAAAAGGTTATATATAAGTCTTTATATTTATATAAAGACACTTTATATAAATATATAAATCCTAATTCTGTGCATCCTGTATTGTATGCAGGCATATTTTTTTTTTAATTTCTGATATCAGGAATATAGTACAACCTTGAGAGAACTGACAGCATCTTGGATTTTGTTTTATATTCTGATTAGAACAGGGCAACCCTGTTTACTGACATGTACAGCCAATTATACCCTACATGAAAAATTTCCACTTGGTTTCATGTTCTCAACTATAATATCTGCCTAGTGTTCATAATCAAATTTCACAGGGCTGCTGTAAAGACAGTAATATTTTACCTCTGCTGTTTCCCTGAGTTCTGTGTCTTGTTTACTCTTTAGCAGTATCTAGACTAAGCAGTTGAATATTTCAGTAGAGTTACTAATGAATTTAGGTCACCAAAAAAAAAAAAAGGAAATAATACCAATCATAGCCTACAGTCTCTTCTTGACAATTATGCCTTAAAAAAAACAAATGCAAACTGCATTTTGCTAACCACAACGCCACAAGTCCATCGTGACTTTCACATTACTAGAACCTTCTTCCTTCCTGCCTTTTCATGGTGCAGACAGTTCTATGAAGCAATTATTCTGAACAGCAAGGATTACATTGTATTATTTTATACCAAACATGAGGTATAACCTCCTGGTGCTGGATATCATCACACCAAAGGGGAACTTGCTTTCTCTGTGCATTTCAACACTGAGACACTTTGCTATCAGCTGTGACAACTAAGTACTCAAGAGACCTGGCCCTCAACAACTGCCAAATTTCAGGGGGAAAAAATACAAGAATTGTGTAGCTGTGTTACTCCACTTGCCTATAACAAGAGCATTGTGAATTTTACAACTGAAGTGGAAAACTAGACTTGCACAGGAGACAGACTAAACTATGGACACATTAGGCTCTCTTCCTCATTCCCTCTGCAGCTTCCATCATCCTCAAGACACAGCAGAAAGGAAAACTCAGTGTCAAAGATGATATACCACTGACATGTCTAAAACAACTTGTTTTTAATTAATTCTGACCTGCTCATTCTCCAATAATTGCCTTCAGATTTTACAGAACAGGGAATGATGTCTTGTTGCCTGGCTCTAAAAGATAAATAAATGCACTTCAGAAAACATCATCTCATCCTAAGGGGCTAAGTAATTGAGGATTTGTTCAAGAAGAGGAAGTCTTTCATCCTAAGTTATTGCTTCTTAGGTGATGTATTCTCAACAGAAGACCTTTCAAGATATGTAGAAATATTGTAAGAGGAAATAGCAGTGGTGATGGAGCATAACAGCAGCTGAGTGATTCAGCTTTATTGTATCTGCCGTGTTAATCATGAACTGCTCAAAGCTTATGCAAATTCTACCTCCACCCCTCACACATTGCTGACTTATGCCAGATACTGTCTGGGATCCAGAGAATATTATCCCACTTAGTGACTTCAGACAAGGCAAAGCTCAGCTTTCTTAGATATGGAGAATCAAGATCTAAGGTTCACTGAAAAGGCACAGAAAACAGATGCCTCTTACAAGTATATGTATATATACAGTATTATGTAAATTTAGAAATTTATGTCAAAATTAAATAGGAATTTCACCTAAAGCCAGGTGAAATTATAATTAACAGTTTAAATTATAATTATAAATTATAATTAACAGTTTAAAAAAATGAACCTACGCACACATACATTTACAAACTATTAGCTCTATTTCCCCTGCACATTCTATTTTTTCAGTGAAATTAATTCCCCCACTTAACCTTCAGGTTTCCTTCTCCTGTTAAGAACTCTGAGTAGCCGGCATCAGTAGCTAGCAGTCCTACAAACTGCATCGTGGGCCGCTGCAGAACGAATGCTTGTACAGCTTTATCTGTGACATGTTTTCTTCCAGAAATGTCCAAAGACACAAGGTTAGGCAAGATATCTTTCTGTTCCAGCAAACGAAGAGCTATGTCCGATGTGAACTGTTTGTCATCCGAAATATCAAGGTGATTCAGGTATTTTAGTTCTCTTATAACATCCAGAATCTGGGTTGTGGTCATTTTCAAGCATTTCAGGTGGTGCATGGTCAAAGACTTGAGCCTGTCTTTGCAGGTGAGGAGTGCTGTGATGTCAGTGACGGAGGTGTTGGATATATCCAGACTTTCCAACCTGGGAAGTGAAGCAACATCTGCCAAGTCCTCGTTGTAGAAGAGCACGTTGGTGATGCTCAACGCGCGGAGCCCGGACAGCTGACTGAAACACCTCTCGTAGGGGTCTTCCAGAGAAAGAGTCAGTGAGTTCAGCACCAGGCACTGCAGATTCTGCTGGATCCACTTATTGCTGCCCAGTCCACTGATAATGTCTGTGATTGTTATATCTGCATTGACCCCTGTGGCATCCAGCTCCACCAGCTTGTGATGGCAGAAGGCTTTGCGGAAAGCCACGGCGGAGATTTTGGCTTTGCGGATGCAGGCGCGCTTCAGGCGCATCTGGGTGCCTCGGAAGATGCCCACGGTGCCATCGTTCAGCAGCCCTGTGGGAAAACAGCATCAGTGCTTGGCTCCAGCGTTACACACCACCACTTGGACATGAAAGGGTACAAAGTGTTGGCAGAGAAAACTAATTACAAAGTAGTTTGCCTCGGATCATTACACCACTGATCCCAAAATCTTACGTTTGCGACTCCACTTTGAAGATTATGAGGTCACGCTTGGAAAATTCCAGCTTTAAGAATAGGACAGATAAATAAGAAGCAGTAAATGCACGTTACCTGCTTGGTTCAGAAAATGGAACACGCAATAAATAAAATATGGGGATGATTCATAAACAATTAGAGTGCTGCCCTCATTTGCTGTATTTTTCTCACTGAACTGGTTAGAAGTGTGCTAAAAGCAGAATTTCAAAATTTCTGAGTGCAGTTCTCCTCTGGCCACAGTTCCATTAACCTCAAGATTGCACCATCTATCAATGTTTGGTTCTCATCTTGCTTTAACTACATAATCTAGCATTTGACTGAATTCATAAATAGGATCAATACTAAATTAAGCTAATTAAGTCCTATATGAAGAAGGTAGGAGTGTTGCTCAGAAACAAGCTGAATGTGAGAAAGAAACCTAAGAAGTGATTCAAAGAATAGAAAGAAGAGGGCAAGGAAAGGGTGGGAAGGAGAAAAAGACAGCAATGAAAAAAAGAAAAAGCAACGATCTTGTTTAGTGTCTTTTTACTCTTTAGAAAGAATGCATAAGTAGCTTTTTCTTGCAAGACACTGGCAACATCCTAACTGAAACAATACATTGAGTTCCCTGAATTATCAAAAATGCATTGAATATACAAATATCAAATCTTGGTGTCTTATCAACAGAAGGATTACAAAAAGCCATGTGAAGGGTACAGCTGCACAGGCATCCACACAAAAGGAGTAGGAAGAACATGTCCTAGTTTTGCTCCTACAGGGTTATAAATGTCAACACTCCTAGCGTTTCATCTCCTATCTTCACACATACTTAAGAAAGGAAATGAAATAAAAAGGCAATTTATTTGAATAATAACATCATTGCCACAACAGTTTGGATTTAAGTCATGGGCTAGTAATTGCCAATATAAAGATGTGCAGACCTTTCTAAGGAGCAAACGCTTCAGGCACTTCTGACCAAGTAGTCTGGGGACTACTTTCCCCTTTTGCAGGGAAAGCAAAAATATGGGATGAAACAACTGGTATGGAGCAGAAAAAGTAAAAGCAATAAATACAATTAGAGTTTGGTTTAAGTATCACTAAATTAATTACTTCATAATTTTTGCTAATCTCTTCATTTGAGACCAAAGCTCTCTCCCTGGCCTACCTAAAGACTGAGTTTACCTGCTACACACTTTTTTCCATCCTGCATTCTTTGTGTTTGTGGTATTTTGGTGTCTGGAAGTGTCTTCACCACTTCCAGCATTGGTAGATAGTTTCTGGCAATTCAGTTTCCTTTAATCTCATTTCTTGGGATTACTCTAAATAACTCCTTATCAGAAAGTAGTGTATATTATAGATTACCCTTTTTTTTAGTGAGCTTGTCTATTTTAGGACCTTTCCTTCTGTTACTTCTGACCAGAACAACTTGAGAAAGCCATTACTTGCCCAGTAACACCCAAATACAATCTGCATCTATAGGATAGGGTGTTTGGTCTATTTACAGCAATTTTTCTAGTGTCATGTCTCATTTTTTTAACAAAAGTCTACAGTATCTCAAGGAACGGGTCTCTTATCTCTAGTACAATTTATACCTTTACTTTTTCATTATAAGAAATTTTATTATACAAATTTTATCATGCTTAAAGCAAGCAACCAAGATGGGAGCCCTATCCTCAGAGAAATGCTGACAGACAGCCAGTAAGCCAGTACACAAAATATAAGGATACCATAAGCTGTTTATACCACTCTAAAACTAAGGGCTTTGAAACAAATAATTCCATGTCAAAAAAAGTATTAAGAGAGATGAGAAACTGTTTTAATGAATCACAAGGGTTTTTTCTAATTTAATCACAGGGGCACACAGTAAAAAAATCCAATTAAATGCTCTTCAAGAGGTATTGTTGCTAGAAGTAATGGAATCTTTTTTTGGTTTTTTTTTGTGAAATGATTGAAAGAAGATTGAGAAATGTTCAAATAAAGGAACAGTAAAATCATAAACCAAGACTAAGAACTTTCTATTTAGATCTATGTGGCAATGCAAAGCTCAGCTGAAGCTGTGTAAAGCAAAAATAACAAAAATTCTCTATTAAGGGATTACAGAACACAGTTTTAACAGCTGCAGCAGCAGATTCTACTAGAAAATATAGCAGAACTGCAATGTCACATTCCAGTGAAATAAGTTCACCACTGAGGCACAAATGATTGTTTTTACCATGAAATGCCATCGTCTGCAGCAGTCGATCAGCCACCTCTTGAGGGAACATTCCTGGCTCCTGCAAGCAAAATGTCCCATCTTGCCTTTCTGTGCAGAACTTCTCTAGGTTGGCAGTCAGGAAATTCAAACAGATATCAAGTAAAGAATACGGAGAAGCTTCCTCCTGTCATGTGCAAAACACAATGAAACAAAGATTTAGTCAAACCATTCTTTCTATGAAACTTCTCTAGAATGTCTTTTTTGTTGGTCTGGCAAATATTACAAGAGGAAATGTCTCCCTCAGAGCCACACAAAATCAGGCCACACAATGAACAACTCGCCAAACCGACGGGAGCCTCCTTCCCCTGTCATCCCCAGAACCACAGCCAGTCACGTCTGCTGTGCTTTGAACACCACTCCTGTTCCCAGAAGAAGAAATGCAATTGCTGAAAAATAATTTTAATTTATGAAGTCTACTGGGAATTAATCTATCAAGACAGACTGAAAGAATCAAATTACACTTGTGGACTTAAAATATTTCTTTTAATCTTTCATTTAAGTCAATGCATATTAGAAGTCTACTACCAACCTACATAAGAAATGCAGATATTGCAGACAAATTGCATATATAGGAGCAATTTTTGATACTGAAAAGGGCAGCTACAGCTTCACATCAAAAAACGAAACCCAAAAAGAACTGGCTTAATTCCAAGTCTCATGCAGCAATAAACTAACATCCATTACAGTGATTCTTTTCCTCTTTCCAGGCCCTCTGCACCTGGAAATCATCTATAGCAGAGGTCTGGGTACAAAGGACAAGGCAGAATATAAACTTGATCTTTTGCCTCAGAGTTTCAGGTTGTACACTGATACATGAAAATCTCAAAGGTTTTTTTTATTCCATGTCTAATAATAACCTACTGTTTTCAGGCACACAGATTAATCAACATAAAGAATGACTCTCAGCACTGTGAATCATCCCCAGCACCACACAAAAGAAGGCCGAGTGACTGGTACATACTCCCCCAGACAATATTGAAAATAACAGCATCAACTGTTGTCAGATCTCATCTGCAGGAAAAATAGTAGCTTCCCTTTTATACAGAAAATTCTGGATAATTTCACCTTTCTTTCTCAGCCCATTTAACTTCTGTTGCTTCGCTTGCCTAATATGCTGATCACAGGAGTACTGAAATATGTAAAAGGTTATAGAGGAGAAATATAAATAAGGTTACACAGATAAGTCTTCTAAAATAAGGCGCACATGTTTGAGGATTGGGAGGTACCACATTAGGGCGAAGATGGAATGGAGTCTATCTTTAATGAATCAGGTATTAACAACAATTAGAGACTGCAGTTTAATGGCTCCTGAAGATTTAAGTACAGGCTTGGGAAGTAAAATCTCCAAATCATTCGAATGCAGGGTCTTTCTGCAGCTTTTGATAGGCAACTTTTATTCCTTTGACTCAGTTTTACTAAGTGCTTAAGTTTCATTATTTTTTACTTTATTATTACATTGTATTGTTATAAAAACAGGAATTACTTTGTGATGTAACTTGCTCCCATACCAGGAAACAGCAATTTTGGCTGCCTCCAATCTTAAGAGGATAAGAAAATGAAGGACAGAATTTGGAACTGTGAATGTCTTATGTTTCTTTTTGTTTCTTTGTAGTGTGTAATGATGCCTGACTATTTTAAAATAGTACATTTTTTATGTGAGATGGGAAAATTTCCTTTTAAACTTGAAATCAATATATATACTCAAGACTTCTATGACAGCTGATGAATCAAACAAAAATCAGAATCTTTACTCAAAGGTGTATGAAAATCATTCCCACAGAAGCAAAGACATCCACATTTCCACTAGATCTTGTGTTTCTAATTTGATGCTCAAAGATGACAAAACCAGAATACTGTCTCTCTTCATTCCTCCTGGAGCTGTTCCTTCCTGTGTGCCAGAAAAGCTGAAACACTTTGATGTATCAGTGAACAAACTCCAACGAGAATTTTTAGCCCTGTAGATAGGCCACTGGCATATGACTCAGAACACTATTTTTTCAACCAGTATCTCTGAGTGGCCAATCTTCCCTTTGGAAATGCAAGTTTAATTTTTACATAATCCCTCTGGAAGTTCACGCAGGGCATCTCCATACAATCAAGGAACAAAAAGCACAAGCAGGGATCAATTACACTTGCAAACAAAACAGTTCTGCTTTTATTAACTCCACTCATTCCCATTACAGGAGACATTTGTAATATTTCTTCAACTTGCTGCCAGAAGGCTGAGCAAACACCCCTGACAAAGGCTCCTGAGGTACCCTGGGCAAAATGTTTTTATCTGTATCTAATGAAGTCCTCTGACAAGCACCCTAAAAACAATTTCCTAAACTGCCTGCTGCTGAAATAGAACAACTCAAATGCAGCCTGGAAACCTTGTACGTGAGCTGGAGGCATTCCTTCCCTCACTCTTCTATACTTCAAGACAATATTGCCCAGTTAAAGTTGTATTTAAGCTCTTACAAGGTCAGAATTTGAGTGGTTCATTTCTCTAGCTCTGCTTTTGAATGTCAGGTTGAAGACAAATCTGCCATTTGTTTTCTGATCACTTCACTTTGTGTCCAATGAGACACTATAAATGTATGTCAACCATAGCAGAGCACTTTAGGTTTTTTTGTTATTATTTAATAAACATCACCCAGCAGTTTTTAAGTAGAACTCCCATTATGCTATTTTACTTTTTCATAGTCATCTTAATTATCTGATACTTCAATTAACCTCACAGTTTCTTTCATTATATCAAATTAATTGAGTAACCAGAAAAAAAAAAAAACTAATTCCCCAAACCACAGAATTATGAATTACATGATGCAAGCTGGGGTGCCTTCATTAACTAAAACATATATTATGAGAGTCATGTGACATATCTAAAACCTGGCTAGCTTATGGAATAGCATAAAAAGTAGAATAATTGCATTTAGATGGGCTTTTAGAAGCTTATTTAAATTAATTATGTTTTTAAAAAACTTTTAAATTGCTAAATATAATCAAAGCAGACCAAAAGTGTGCAGGGGGATGGGGTAAACTGCCTGGTTACTGCCCTGTAACAGTAATCCAATACAGAGGTGAACTGAAATGCAAAACCAGCTTCCACTTGATGTTACCAGCTCAGCTTCGAGCTCACGCCAGTTGGAAAGGTTCTCCCAAAGAACATTATCCTGCACTTTTTCCTTTGAGAATTCCATCAAGCAGCTTTAAACATCACTAGAATATACTCAACACATATTTAGAAGTGCAGTTAAAAAGCAAAAAGAACCTAAGGGGACATATTAAAGCACTGGGAATAAGCTAAAGAACCTTAAGGCAAACATTATAAGCCCAGTTTATAATGGCTAAGTGTGAGTATCAAAATAAAATCCTGTTTATTTGGGGAAGCATCACCAGGGAAGTACCTGCTTATATAACAACACCTAAAGAAAAATAACGAACAGGTATAACTGCTGTTTTCTGTCAGTCATTACAATCTAGCTTTACAAAGAAAAAAAAAAATAATAACTCCATGGCTGTGTGGGCCTTTCTCATCACAGAGGTTGTGATCCTACCAACTCCAGCCTGGCAGATTCAGTTCCTACAGGCTCTGTCTCTCAGACTCCTTAAAAATCAAATTTTTTTTCCCATCTGTAGTATTTTGTTTTGGCTGGTTCTTGCTCCCCCTCAATAAATCAGTATGTAACACTGGAAGACAAATCCCAATTTCATCTCTAAAAGAGCCATGCCTGTGATGTGCTCCCCAAGTTTTACACCAAATTGCAGACTCAGCATGACAAACCCCAAGCATGCAAAGTCTCTGTAAGCCAGGATCACCTGCTTTTCCCTCTCTGAAGTCTCAAAGGAAGAGATGGGTACAGGATTAAAGAGTTTTCAACTTGTGGTAGTCATTTCTCTCAAAACATTAACAGGGAAAAATAGGTAATTTAGAGCCTCACTTTTGGTGTTGGATGTACCATGTTTTCCACCTCTCCACAGCCCCAAAACTTTACTTACTTTCTCAAAATGAACATTCTGAAAACAATTAAGAAATAGCAACTCAAGCAACAGCCACCAAAATTCCTCTGAGTGCTAAGAGAGGAAAGCAGTGAAAAATAAACAGTTTCATGATTTATGCCACTAAGAAAGCTTTATGATTATCCTATTTAAATTAAGTTAAATGGAATTAAACAGAAGTAGGTGATTTATTAGCCAGACTCAAGGAAGGATTATGCTCAAAACTCCAATTTAACGTTAACTATTCTGGCACAAGAAGTGGGAACATGGAGATTAAAGCTTCTACTGATACAAAGCAGCAATCACAAGAGGCCTAAAATTAAATAGTGACACATTAGAACTACATAGTAAGGCCACATATTTTAAGATTAATATCAAGAACTTCAGAGACAAGTTCATAAATTAGAAATGATAGAGAGTGGAACCAGAGTGGTGTGCTGAACCACAAAAAAATAAAAAACAGGGTGAAGGAGCCAAAGAAGGTGCCAGGAGCACAAAAAAAAAAAAAAAAGATGGATTAAATCACTTTCAAGACACTCGGGAGATGTCACAGGACTATTTAAGAGGTATCTGCACCATTTCAGTGTAAAGGTAACAGCAACTAGAATACTCTGGGGATGAAAAGCACATCGGGAATAGGACATAAACCCAGCTTTTCTTAGCCTAGAGGATCAAAAGGTGAGAGATACAAATGCTACCCATAAATAAATACAGCACAATAAACATAAACTATAGACAGGAGAAAAAGCTATTAAAGAGAAGCACACTGCAAGCACAGCAACAAAGGTATGTAGAAATGCCATGAACTGGAAGTTTTGCCATAAATTTAGACATCAGTACATAGGTAAGCAATTAAATTCTACCCTAGTTCACTGATTAATGAGCAGGCACAAAATGTACCTACTTCAATAACAATGACACATAACTTTATTAGGGGATTGACTGAAATTAGGCTTTTAATGACAAGGGATGAGACTAGATTGCCCAGGAAGCTGCTGCTAGTCCTTGAAAAGCAAATCTGCACACTCATGCCTGGAGCAGAGGAGCAATCCAAACAGCTCCCATATGTTCAGCTCCGGCCTGTCTGGAGCAGGGAAAGGCTGCTCCTTTGGCAGCTCCGTGCTGGGAGAGCTCTGCGAGGCCCACGCACCGAGCCTTGGCACGGCTTCCTCCAGACAGAGCCCGGACAAAGCAATTCCCACTGGGAAGGTGCTGTTTGGGGCTGGTGGAGGCAGGAGCCGGAGGAGGCACGGGCGGCCGGGCTGTGCAGAGCCGGGCTGTGCCCTCACTCCGGCCGGCCGAGGGGCTCTGCCCCGCTCCGCCCTGGCGGCTGCTCGGCCCCGCACGGAGCCGCGAGGGGCCGCTCAGGGCGGCGGGTCTGGGCCGGCCGTCATCGCCCTCCCGGCGCCCTGGGGACACCGGGGCACACCGAGCGGGGATCGAGCCTCCCTCCCTGCCGTCCGCCGGGTCCCGGGCGCCCTTTTACATAACGGGCGGCAGCGCCGCGGTTACACAACGAACGGCGGGGCTGCCCCGGCCCGGCCGCGGTACCGGCGGGAGGGAGGGGAGGGGGCTCCGCCTGAGCCCCTCAGCCGGGTTTGCGCCGCCGCCATGGCGGCCCCTTCCCCGGGGTCACCTCCGCTACCTGCGCCGGGTCCGGCACCCGGGGCTGCAGGAGAACAGCTCCCTGCCTCCCTTCCCTTCCTGACTCCCTCCCTCCTTCCCCTGTCCCTGCCCGCCACCGCCACCCCCTCACCATCGCGGCGCTGGGTGCCGCCGGCGAGCGCCCAGCCAGCCGGTCCCGTCGCTGGGTTCCTTCTCTTTTCGCTTTTTTTCTTTCCCTCCCTCCCTTCCCCCGTGTTTACCCCCCCGACCTGGAAGTGAATGTTGCCTCAGCCGGCCGGGATCCCGCCTCCCTTAAAGGGGCTGCGCCAGCACAGGTTCGTGCCGTGTACGGGGAGCGGAGCCTCAACACTCGCGTTTTAGGCTCGAAGTGTGGGGAGAAGGGGCCATTGCGCAGCAAAGCGCATCGGCCTCTCTTGCTACGAGTGTGTGGGACCTTTTCTTCGGCATGGTTGCTCCGGTAGCGGAGCCGGGACCCGAGAGCTCTGAGGCGAGCGCCCGGCTGGAGCAGGTGAGCAGCAGCTCTGGGGACCTCCCACAGCCATGAACCGGCGTCAGCTTCACGCTTCGTGCTCTCAAACCTCTGCAGTTCAAGTGTTTCCTGCACAAACTGGTTTATTCTGGTAATATGAATAATAACGTGCACCAGTACAATAGGTTCTGCCGCCTGCTTTGGGGGGGAGCTTTGCTGTAAGCATAAACCATTCCGTACAAAGTAATTTCAGGTTTCAGATAACAGGAGTAGTGAATAAAACCTGTCTCCCAAACAATACGTACAATGTACTGTTGGTCAAGAGAATACAGTTATTTCTTGTTTCAGGATACAAACTAAAAAGTGATACAAATACCCTTGTATTTGTAATAAATAATTAATAATTATTTGAATTAATAATGAATAAAATGAATTAGAATATAGAATTTTATGTAAAAGAATTGCTGATTCTACATGCAGAAGCTTTAGATAACTGTTGTTTGCAAACCAGCAAGACAAATAAATATTAAGGAACAATTGCTAAAATTATTTATGTTTCTTTCTTTACCAGATGGCAAAAGATTCTATACATACTATGAAACACAGTTTTACCAGTTTAAGGACTGCATAACAAAGGTCAGTTATAGTTCCAATTCTTTAGATTGGACTGCTGATGTAGAGAAAATAAATTACATGCTCAGGATCTGACAAGCACAGAGTTAAGAATCTTCGTGTTCTGAATTTAACCACTTAAAAACCTAATCTGCTTAGACGAAACAACTTATATAATTATGGACACAGATATTAGCTTAGATAAGGAAGCAGCTCATACTATTATTCTTAGTCCATTACGTGTTTCTTCCACTTCGTAATGTCTTTGCAACTGTTCTCTCAATGGCTTTTAAATTAACTGATTCACTCTGACCTATCACCAGATGTCTTGTTTTCCGAATTTATGATAGGAACTGGGCTCAGGCAGTGAAAACTTTCAGTGACAGCCTGACCCCCTGCTCCCAGTGCCTGTTCTAGCCTGCCTCCCTGTACTCAGGAATCCACTCCTGGTATGGAGCAGCCATATGGTTGAGTTGGCACAGGCTCAAGGAGCTGCAAAGACAAAATCCCAGCAAGAGCAGACTCTTCAAGGACTTAAACTAATAAACTCAAGGAATTTCTACTGAGCCTGTGCAAACTGAAATGTTTTCAAAGCTGGATTTCCAGAGAAACAGTATTGCTGGTACAAAAGCAGTTCACCTTCTAATGGCCCCATCCAGAATGGAGGTTCACACAAACATTCTCAGATTGCAGCCAGCACTGGCCAAGCAATGTGTGTCTTCTTCCTGCAGTCTCACACACATAGCAGGGTCAGTACGTATTGAAAACAAGACTTTAGCTGCATATGGAAAATGTGTTTTAACGTCAAACCAAATTTTTAACAGTCTAAAAAGTTTTAAGGAAATACTTTAGAAGGTGTAACTGGTGTTTCAACTATGTACCTGGCAGGGTTTGCTGCCAGTCCAGCTGGTGATGGTTGGTCAAAATTAGCTCTAGCCCTTAGTAAAGGATAAGGCTTCTTCCTATGGGAGACTGTGCAGAATTTAACTGAGCTTTATTTATCCCAAAAACTCGACAAGCTATTCAAGTTATTCTACTTGAATAATTTGGGACAAAGCATTTGCAAATATTGCAAATATTCTTTGAAATTTATTTTAACTCAAGCTCGGATTGATTTTAAGCAATTCATCACACAGATTTCTAATGAGCTACTTTACTCACAAAAAAATCAGTTTGTGCTCAGAACTGCTGGAATTGGATAGTGTGCCATGTTTTCTGTAAGTATTCTATTATCACATTTAGGTTAAATTAATTAACATTAATCCATAATGTGGTGGGTGCCCATCCCTGGAAGTGTTCAAGGCCAGGTTGGATGGGGCTTTGGGCAACCTGGGATAGTGGAAGGTGTCCCTGCCCGTGGCAGGGGGATTCTCACATCCAGGAGAACCAGGGTTCGTTGTGTGTTGAGTGCTTACCCGTTTCTGGGTGTTCCCAGTGCCCCAGCACTGCCTGCTCAGTGCAGGTTCCAGTACTTCAAAAAGTACCTGTGAGAGCTTTTGTGGTACCACAGAAAGGAGTGGGGGCTGGGAGCAGTCTCTCACAGCAGCACCTCTGTTCTAAAACGGATTTGGAAATTATCGAGCTGTTAATCCAGACAAAAGTGTGCAGGAGGCAGACAGAGGAATAGGGAAAGCAGCCCTGCTCCTAGGCCATGCAGAGCGCAATTAACGTACTGTCATGTCTCAGTCTCTGGGTTGTGCTGAATCAGACCTCGCGAATACGCATCTGGTGGCGCAAAACTCTGAAAGTAAAGTTCTAACAGTGTGTTATCGCTTAAAACTGCTGAACCCTCAGAGTTCCCGATGACCCCGGGAGCGCACAGAAGTAATGAGAGGAGCTGTAAGGGAAGGGACGCGAAGAGAGGCCGGGGAACAGACGTGGGGGGAGTGACCGGAGGAGCGGCCACGGGACGGGCAGGAGAAGCGGGCGGAGAACGAGCGGCCGGAGGCGGGGCCGGGTACGGAGCCGGTCCGGGCGGTCGCAGCGGGCGGGGAATGTGCGGCCCTGTGGGGCGGGGAAGGGGCGGGTGCAGGCGGGGCCGGGTGCGGGTACGGGCAGTCGGAGCGGGCGGACGGGGAAGGGGCGGCTCCGAGGGGCGGTGCCGAATCGAGCGCTCGGCGCTCACCGGAGGCGCCGTCGCGATCGCGCCGTGACCCAGCGCGGCCATGGCCGGCTTCATCAACTTCGCGGACGAGGAGGAGGTGCGGGCGTATCTGGAGAACCTGCACGTGGAGTACAGCTACCAGTGCTTCAAGGAGAAGGACCCGGACGGTAAGGTCCTACCGCCGCTCCCGCCCGCCGCCGCGGGGCCGGCGGGAGGCTCAGCCTTGTTCCGTGCCTTGCAGGCTGCCAGCGCTTCGCCGATTACCTGGACGCCGTCAGGAAAGACTTCGTGGCGGCGGCGCGGGTGCTGCGCGACAACTGCGAGGTGCACGGGCACAGCGAGAGCTGCTACAAACTGGGGGCCTACCAGGCCCTCGGCAAAGGTGCGCAGGGGGGTTCTGGGGCTCGGGCCGCAGGTGACTCCACCGCCTCCCCGGGCAACCTGCTCCGGTTCCTGGTCACCCTCACATCTGCCTGTCCTCCTGACCTTGAAGGAGCTGCTACCTGTCCCGCCCCTTTCATGGTCACCTCATAAAAGTTGGAGGAGGATGGAAAACCTAAAATTGCTTCCTTCTGAAAAATCAGCTTTATGTTAGCTATGTATTATTTTTTTATAATTACAACTGTTTAACAGGTATGTACAGTCAGTGCTCAGTGTTGCTGCATATTCAGTTCACAACATTTCTTCTAGTCAGAAGAAAGAAAGTAAGAAAGAAGGAAACTCGCAGACTAGTAATATGCATACCTCAGTAGTCCCCAAGGCTGTTCAAAATGTATTTGCTGGCACGGTAATGGAAAGCGCTTAAATTAGTCAGAGATCTTCCAAATGAAGGTACCAGTAAGGAACAATATTATTACTGTAGTTCAAAACTAGTTACAATCGGTGTATACTGGCAAAATAATATTTTTAAGATATAATAATATTTATAAGATACTAAATCCATGGATGTAGTGATGGGAAGAGTGTTTTGTGGGTCGGGGTTATTTTTTGGATACCGGTGCTGTTGTGCTTACTGGTGAGTGGAGGACAGTTTTCTAAGTCAAAGACATTAGCAGAATGTTTGTCACTGAGACAACAGTAGTGTCTCTGAAGTCCTAAATGTTGACTGTAGTATTTAAAGTGATGGATGCCATATTTCCAGTGGGAAGCATCCTGCAAAGCAGAAAGCTCCCAGCTGTTTTAACATGTCCTCACAGTAATGTCTTGACTGACAGGTGGACTCAGCCCAGATTTGAAAGCTGCCTACAAATCCTTCATCAAGTCATGTGAGAAAAATGGGAAGAAGTCAGCAAATGCATGTCACAGTGCTGGGCTGCTGGCCCAGGACGGGAGAGCCAACAGTGATCAGCCTGACCCTGTTGCTGCTAGAGACTATTACACAAAAGCCTGTGATAGCAATTTTGCTCCCAGCTGCTTCAACCTGAGTGTGATATACCTGCAGGGAGCACCTGGGGTCCCCAAGGACATGAGCAGTGCCTTGAAGTACTCGCTGAAGGGCTGTGAGCTGGGGCACGTGTGGGCTTGTGCCAACGCCAGCCGCATGTACAAACTGGGAGATGGCGTTGAGAAGAACGATGCCAAGGCAGAGGATCTGAAAAACAGGGCAAAACAATTGCATAAAGAACAGAAAGAAGCTGCAAGTTCTCTAACATTTGGGGAGTAAAACTGGCAGTTGCAGTTATTAAGACTGGTTTTTAAATGGCAAGTGAACTTGTTATTTAAATTGTGAGCGTACAGTTTTCATTTAAATAAATATCCTGTATTTGGATATGCAAATAAAATTGTATTTATATGGATATAACAAATTACCATCTCTGCTGTATTTCTATGCATTCTGCGCATTTCTATGGTTTTGAACACACAAGTTCTTGAGTGTGTTTTGCTTAGATACTTTCCTTCTTTTTAAGGAAGTGAAAAACTTGTGATCTTTTGGGAGTTTTTCCTGCATGGTTTCAAGCACAAAGGGTTTCTTTTGTGTCCAACACTTCAATATCCAGGTCTGTGCTCTATCTGTTCTAACACACAAAAATCCCAACTGCAGGTAATCTCAGCTTGGGCAGTCTGAACTGTTGCATCTCTCACAGGCATTTTCAGAGCTTTGATAGCTGCACCCTTGCATGAGCTGCTCTAAGTTATGGATATTCATCTGTAATTCTGTAGGTCTAGGCCAGTTCCTAGCTCCCTTAATTCCTCCAGTTGCCAACTGCTTTGTGAGTGTGTATCTGCCTGTCATATGTGCCTGAGTGCTTCAGGCTGCTCTCCCAACACACAATTGCCCCTTATTTGATCACACACAAATCATTTTACCTTCCTGCTAGCTTCTGGAACATTATGTTCTATTTCCTCTAGTTCAGATTTAGGGAACAAGGTGCTAACTCATCAGATCCTGGACTCAACTCCATAACCCATATATATGCAAACTGTAGCTAAACATACAGATTCTGAAACAGCTGTTTAAATAAGCAGGGCAGTGTCTGTAAATGTATTCGTGCACTGACAGGATCCTTTGTAATTTTGGTGTGTGTAAATATATGTGACGTTTGTGGAATGTATGTTTTGCTGTAAGTTTACTACTCAGAACCTGAATCCTCTGGCTCTGGACTAAATAAAGATACAAACTTCACAATTGAAATAAGTGAAGTGGGATTAAAAGCAACATTACTTTGGCTGTGGCCCCAAGTGAAAGCAGAGTTGTTGGAATCTTGCTGCATGCATGAATTAAAGCAGTTCTTCCAATTTAACAGAGTTCTTGGGAAGGATGTTTGCTGCTGGAACAGAACCCCAAGCTGCACAGCACAGCAGTGACACAGGCACCCTGTAACAACAGATGGCAGTGTATGAAAACTGCACACTGCTGTGGCTCTGGTGCAGCCTGGAAAAAAACAAATAGCGGTGGCAAAATCAGAGTAATTTTTCTGTTAACAGTTATTATTTTTTTGGCAGTTCAAAAAGGTGAAGCTCTTAGAGGAACACTCTTTGTCTGATTTTTTGCTAGGTACTATTCTGGACATTTGTTTCACTTGGGAAAGGTAAGTAAATGCTACTTCTGTGGACTGTTAACAGTAGTAATAAAACAGTTTGGAATCTGTGTGTTCTGGAATAGGCAATTACAGGTGGGTCAAGGCACTGAGAATTGGGTGGTATTTTAAGCCCTGTAATGCTCACTGCCACAGAGTGCCTTGTTCAGATCCTCAGCCCAAGCACTAGAGCAGTTTTCTTCCAGCAGGACCAATGATTGTCAGTGATCCTGCCAGGGACTTCCAATCAACACAGCAAACAGGCACCAGAGAACATCCTCAGTAGAGTAACACTCACTGGGGATAATTAAAGCCATACATAAAGCACGTGTTGTGGGGAGGTTTTTTCATAGCACTCGAGAACTCACAGACCTGCAGAGCTTAAACACTATAAAGCAAACCATTTTCATAAAAGCTGTGAAGTGTGTAAGATGCGTTTATGAAGTGTCATCCAATTTTGCACCACTAGTTGAAAAGGTAAAACCCAAATTGAGCAAGGCTCTTGTATTTTCAGGCTGTCTCTGAACAGTTTGCTGCCTGCTCTGGGCACACCTATACCTTTTTTTGCACAAATATTGATGATAGATGCATTTAAATAGCTAATGCCCTCACCTATATGACTCTTTCCCCTCCAAAGTAACAAAGCATCCAAAAAAAAGTCAGCCAGTCTCATTTTAGTGTATTTCAAATTATATGTGCTCAATGCAGTTTGTAGCAGAGTATACACTCTATGAATAGCAGTCTATTCTCAACCTCAAGATTCTGTTCAGGAGACATAATCAAAATCTTTAGAGGTGTAGATTTTCCTGCTAATCTTGGTTTATAACCATCTTGCTCTGATATTATGGAGGTAATACCAAAAGACCAATATCTTCCTGCTCTTTTTTTTTTTTAACTGATGTTAAATGAGGCTAAATTTTATGTTCTCCTGGAGGAAAACTTTCTTCAAAGCCTCTGAGGTCATAAAGAAAGAGTGATAGATATGTGATTATAGCAGAAATATGGAAGAACCCATTGATCTCTCCAGGATCAGTGGGTTTTCTAAGAAAAAAAATTATCTCAGCTTCACAGCTCCTAAACCACTGTCTGCTTTCCCTTTCATTTGTTTGCATTGATTTAAGCATACAACCATTAATAAAGCAGCAATATACTCCAGAAGGAGCCAACCCTAATTAATTAAATAGACATGTGAATACATGGCTGTAAATGATGAAAGCATTCTCTGCAGGATGCTTCCTGCAGTTGTGAAAAGATCACCAGTGGAGGGCTGGTTTTGAACTGAGATTAAATACTCGCACCACATCTTGTGTCATTAAGTATAATTTGGATTAATCGTGGACAAAAGATGCTGTTGGGTAGAGAAGCCACATGATTTTGTAGAAAAGGAGAATCATTCTGGTTGTTCTGTTTATGTGCTACATTGTAATAAAAGCAGTTTTGCAGCTTGCTGACCTTTTGTTCAGCCATTGGTAACAACTCCTCTCTGCAATGTGTGTGTGAAGGGAGTTCTTGTGGCTGTACACACCCGCCCAGAGGGATGGTCTGGGAGATTTTGTGTCATCATCACACCAAGAAACAAAAATAGTAGTGTTCCTTGTTATAGGACAAACTTTTTGTTCAGTACAGGAAGAAATTCACTCTGTTGGCAATTTGTCACTTTATCATGTGAGACAGAAGAACTCTCAAGTAGCTTTTCTTCTCCTTTGGTAGGTGGAGAGGGAAGAATTCCTCCTTCCCTTATGCTTCCCAGCATCTCCTCCACTAAACCTCAGAGCAACACAGTTCTGGGTTGGCTTTTTTGTGGAAGAAGAGAGGAAGGAAAAGGAGTCATGGCACAGCAAGAAACAGGTCAGGAAATAAGCAATAAATGTGGTTGTATCATTATTGCAGTAATCTGTGCTGGGGTAACACCCAGGGGTTCAATTCAGATCCTGACATTATGCCATTTGTGTGCACCCATAATGACACCCCTGATCCAGACATCCACAGTCTAAGATTCAGGATTGTCCAAAGTCCCTCGCACATATTTCAGTACTAAACACTGGTACCATGCTCTCATTTTCAAGATTCTGTATCAACAATATGGCCCAGAATCTACAAAAAACAAATTTTCCCAAGAATCTTTAGACTATAAGGATCAAATCCGTGCTGAATTTTTTTATGCCTGATTTCATTTGCCAGATCTGTAGCCTCCCAGTTCTTTAATTTTACTGTATCCATACTTGAAGCAAGCACAATAACCAGTAATTACACTAATTTTAGACTATATCACATATTTCTTATTTGTTGTTATTGCCTTCAACCCTTAATATTAGTTGCAAATTACCATTGTTATATTTGATCTGAATGTGTTTTATACTTCTTACAGACACACTTAGTTTTTTTCAGTCTTGTTTGTAATACCATAATATGGTTCTGTAAAATTTTTAAAAAAATTTTGTAATCTTTTTATCCTAATCAACTAATCAGACATTTGTATGCTATGAAATTATAAAATTTAGGCCACTTTGGAGTGGTGATTTCAGATGGAGATTTGTGAACAGCATAATTGCAATGCATTCATGTGCTCGAATTCATGAGTGTGGTGGGAGTACTCTGTAAGTTCTCATTCTGTCTATGCAAAACTGAAAAACAGTGCTTTAAACGTACCCTGGAGAGTTTTTCTTAGCAACTGATAAAAAAGAAGAAAGAAAGAAGATGAAAAAACCCCACATGTTTATATAGCAGTTGTCACCCACAGGATTCTAGTGCACTTCACTGAGTCCTTTCCAGCTCACAGAGAGCCATTCCATACAGAGCTGGGGCAATAAAGCCACCAAAGAAAAATGTTGTTGTTTAGCTGTGATGTAATTTCATATCTTGAAGATGAGGTTAACCTGAGTTTATGTTAGGCATAACATGTCCTTATTCTGACAGTCCTCTTTTGACTGTCTCAATAAAAGCCTGCTGTGCACATTTCATTTTCACCAAAACCACTGAAAAGAAGTGGGTTGGTTTCCTTCCAGCTCTCCTGCCACTGGAAGCACGCCATGTTCCTATAGAGCTTCCTGCCCAGAAAACTCTTGTCGCTTTACAACAACATCTTCTGCAAACTCCTGAGAAGGAAACCTGGATCTTGTCTTTAGTTCAGGGCAGGAGGACAAGCCACTGAGCAGCTACTGACTCATTGCAGGACACACAATGTCAGTAGGGGCCCAAACTGATTATTCTCCAAATGATATTTAGCAGGGCAAGGACTTATCAATTCTTTACAAGCCAAGAAACACTAGGATGGGAAACTGGCCTTTGAATGCTATTCTGATAATATTTGTGGACTATTATGGCAGACACATGTGACAGCCACGTCAGCACAAGTGTTATCAATAACGGCTGAAGAGAAAATAAGAAGCTGTGACATTGTCAACACTGCAATCAGCCCTTCAGAGAAGTTATTTTCTGTGCCTCTTTAAGTGAAATGTTTTCTCCACAGCATTGTTTCACTTATTTGTTCTGCAGCTGATACAAAGGCAATACAAAATATCTTACTTGTCAGGGAGGCTGAGATAGAGTGACATCAGCTGTCACAGGGACCCAAACCTGCCTCAGACTGGCAGCTCACATGCTGTGGTATTCATGAACAGACAGTGGCCCTCAGAGAGATTATGTACCATTTGAGGTAAAAAACTTTAGATATTTTTGAAATCCTGAGCTTACTCTAAATTCTTTTCTGCTGAGTTTTGTGAGTTTTATATGTTCCTCAGAACTCAGGGGTTGATATCAGAAGATGCCAGGGACTGACATGGTTACAAAAGCCACAGAATATGTAAACAAATTCAATACAAGTGAAGGTTTCTGCAGGAGCAGCACAGGATTCGTTACAGCAAACAGTGAAAACTTCCCACACCCTTTAACTCTTAACCGAAACATCTCTGCAGTGTACCTGGCTTGATAATTTCTGTTTTCTGTGTACTGCAGCCCAAGTGTGATGTTTGCTGACTGTTCTGTTTATTGCTCCCACAGCAGGGTATGGACATTTCCAGATCACACTATCACACTGTAGTGACAGTGCTGATCCACTGATGGTTTAAACTGCAACACAAATCAACAGCTAGTTAATATAGCTCTATAAATGACAGGAGATAGGTGATCTCTAGTGACTGGTTCTAATTCTCTATGACCTTTCTTTCCTAATGTAATGCCATCCTGATATGTGTGTCAAACTAAAGCCTAGGGTCAGAGAGTATTTTCTTAGGCAGCACCTGTACCTTTTAGGCAA
This sequence comes from Molothrus aeneus, assembly GCF_037042795.1. NCBI lineage: Eukaryota > Metazoa > Chordata > Aves > Passeriformes > Icteridae > Molothrus > Molothrus aeneus. The sequence goes on from NC_089654.1 coordinate 5,911,133, forward strand.
GAATTTAAAGCTTTCAGCCCTTTCAAATAAAGGATGATTTTGCTTTAGATATTGTACAGTTACAAGTTGCAACTTAAGGTAATATTTTTTTATATATATATATATATATACTATTTTCCCCATTATAATCTTTGGGGAACAATTCCAAGAAATGGTTTTGTTCTATGATTTGAATAAATAAGTAACCCCCACTTGATTTCAGTGACTATTTTCCCCCTGCATTTTTCAGTACTGACCCAGAATAACTGCTATCATCCCACAGGCAGATACATTGCAACAGTCAATGAGAGCTTTGAGCCAAATTGTGGAAAAGTTTTATATCTTTGAAGCTCCAGTCGAAATTATGCCCTCCAGAGAGCCAAAGGCAAGGTCATTTGGCCAGGTGCAATTCCTGCAGCATGCACACAACCTGGGAAAATGGCATCCAGAGGGAAGGCAGGACCTGGTGCTCAGGAGCCTGCTGCTCACACTGCTGAGGGGCTGCAAGTCCAGGCTGCTCACACCTTGCTTGCTGTTCTCAAAATGCATTACTGTTGCTGGGGACAAACAGAGGGTAACAGAAAGGAAGGTAACATCTTTTGATGTGTAAAGTATGAAAGAACAAAGCTTTTTGATTCAGTTCCTGTTCACTTGGCTGAACCAGAGATATTGTGAGGCTTGGAAACAGATGTACCCTTGAAAACTAATTACACTGAAGCTTAATGCTTGAAAATTTTCTTTCAGGAAGGTCCTTGTGCAATTGGGGATTTTGGGCTATTTCTCTGCTTTTGTCCTGCCACTGCAAATGGATGAGATGAATGTGTGGATGGGAATTGATTGAGTACTGTCTGTGCTTGGAGGCTTGAACTAATAAGTGACAAACATAAATGCTGTTTCTTGTTAGAACCTGCTGTGTGCAATCCTGCTCAGCCTATGAATACAGCTAAAACCAAAGGGACTCTGCACACTTCCTGCAGCACATCAAGCACCAGCTGCCCCCACCTGGGACCTATGTGACTGCTTTAGGGGGCTGCTGGAGTGTAACTCAGCTTGGCCCAATCACTCCAAGAGGACAGCTCATAGCAGAGCTGGTGAAGATAAACAGGATCTTTTAAAATAGTAGAATCTGAAAAGCAGGGCAGCTTCACAACAGAAATGATCAGGAATAAATTGCAGAGGAGAGGAACTATTTCTAGCCAGAACCTACTTGTCCTTATACAAAATGAGGGCACGTGATTAGTTAATTCAAAGTGAATTCTATTTTTTTTCTCATTGCTCAGGCAGTAAACCAAAAGGACAAGTAATTTAATTTAGCCATTTAAGCATCTTTTGATGCCAGGAAAGGGGCATATCAAACTGCTTTTTCCTGATGTCTCCAGAGTGCATCAAGAGCTACAGTTATACTGTGTGCAACAGGGAGCCTGGGAGGACTCCTTAGAGATGCTGGACTACCTTGTTTAGCTCTGGAGATAAACAGGTGATCCTTTTTTCCAGCTATGCCTGTTCCTAAAGGAAATTATCTCAATCCTAATTTAATGAAGGAGCCAGATCCAGATCATGGCATATTCAGATCACGTATTTTCTGGAATAGAATCCCAAATCAGATCAAATTAGTCCCGCAAGGTGTCTGGACAACCTGAAATAGAAATCTTCCACAACCCAAGATCTCCCCTGTTAATTAACCCTGCAATCCCTATGGAGTGAAACTCCAGGCAGGAATATGACTCTATGGCATAGAGTGGGTGTTGATGGGCATTTATTAAATAAGGTCCAGGCTTAAACCCCCTGTGGGGCAGAAGAGGTGAGGGCCAGGACAAAAATACAGCCTTTCCTCACTGGCTTCTTCACTTCCCATCTGTAGCCAGGGTTGAGCCAGTGGCTAAGTGCATACACACACAGAGACACATCTGAATTTTGGAGACTGAAGGAGTTTTTGAGCTCAGACCCAACTGTGCATTTACTTGATGGGATTGCAATAGCTGTTTGAAGATTTTTGAGAACCCATTAAAGACTGAAGAGTACCCCAGCACTTTGGATTGCAGGCAGTCTGAGTGCTCTGAATGGATGAAAGACTAGAACTAGACATCTCTATTAAAAAAAAAAAGAAAGAAACAACTCTAACCCCACAACAAAATCCAAATGTTCTCAGGATCGAACGAGCCTTTTGTGCTCTGTCCTCTCTACATGCTGCTCAGCTGTGCTTTTCTTATTTTCCTGAGGGAGGACTGTTCCCTTGGCTACCAATGCTGGCCCCTAATAGTTGGCATTTGGGCACAGGATGAAAACATTGCTCTGGTTTTCTTTCATTCCTGCAGGAGCTGTGGGAACACAACTGGAGAGGTTTCTGGTAGGCAACACCTCCAGATGATAGCACTGAACCAAGCTCGGTGATTGAGCCCTCCCAGGCACTGCTCCAGCTGATCTCTGTATTCCTGCTGGCCACTGCCTTGTCAGAGAAGTGCAAACAGGAGGTGAGGTTTGGGGCTTGTTTCTCTGCCCTCCTGCACAGCAGGCAGCACACATCACCTTCAGCTGCTCCGTTTCCTTTCAGGCACAGGCAGCAGCAGTGCCTCGTGCACAGGCAGCCTCATGCCATCACTGCTGACAAAGCTAATGCTGGCAGCTGTAAGCAGCATCTCTTAATCTTGCTGCCTTTCTATTTCAAGGACATTGTTGCTTCTGCATTAGAGGAATTAGAATAGTCTTATCTCCTCTTGAGATCTCAAGGTCCTGCCTTCATTTGCCATTATGTGCTCTGTGAAACTATTTCATTAAAGCTTCCACACAGTGATCTTTGCACAATAACCTGCTCTCTGTAGTCCCTCCGTGGTCTGAGGCTGTTCTCATTTAAATTATGTTTCTGTGGAAGGAATCAAATACATCTTTTTCACTACTTAAATGCCTGGAGCAAACTAATGTTCTTCTGCAGTCATGAAATGCAACAAAGGAACCATGATTGCAAGGGTAGGCAGGCTTGCAGTTTCTGTGGAAACTGGAGACCAATGTGATGAAAGGGGCAGAAGAGGGAAGCAAGAACACAGGTCCACTAGATGAACAGAAACGATTGTACTTTTTGTACCAAGAGAGAAGTTGAGCAAATGAGGCAATAAATGTGAGTGGATGAAGAATTAAGAGTCTGAATAAGCAGCCTGACATGGTTTTCCAGTTCTAATCCAGTAATTGTGCCTCTGAAGGTTTGCTTGATGAGATGCAATACAGAATTTATTTATTAGGTAGCTGGGAACCTGGTAAGGACTTGAGGTGACTTATAACACAAAAGTAATAAGGACACCACTAATTTGGGATTGGGAGAAAAAGAGAAGTCACAAGTGCAGAAAGTCTCTACTGCTTTTATTATTTTTCCCCCATATTTTCTGTGGTGGCCATACCAGCTACAGATATGACCAAACCTAAGAATTCAGGGACATGCCTGGTGCACATGTAGATCAATCCCATCTTTGTAAGCAGGACTGCTGGCTTTGCCCACCAGAAAGGCTCAGAGGACAGAGAAGGCAACTTGTGGAGAAGGAACACGGGAATCATTGGTGCAGGAGCTGCACTCAGGGCTTAGCTGTTGTACAGGAATGTGCAGTGTTCCTGCCTAGCTCAGGAACAGAGGGGAGGTGATTTAGCAGGTTGGTTTGCTGAGCCTGTGTGACCTGAATTGAAATTGAGCCCCCAAAGGGGCCTTGCAGTTCTACACTCTGGTTCTCTGTCTTAAGCCAGAATTATCTGTATTTATTATATCTGAGACCTGTCTGCTTAACCTCTACCAGAGTCTTCAGTCACTGCATGCAATTTTTTTCCTGTGTTTACTAAACTTTCCAGCAGAGAACGCATAATTTCCTCAACCACCACAAATACAATGTTGTAAAAGAATAATATGGAAGCAAGCAAGAACAACCAGCAGCACAGAAGCAGGAGCCCCAGCAGTCTTTGGCCTCCTTAGGCCCTCAAGTACTTATTTAGTTCAAGTTGATTGCAGTAGGGTGCTGTTTACAACCAGGTGAAGAACAAGAGCCCTTCCAGCACTCTGGGAGTGAAGATTTGATTCTTCAGCACCAGAGAAGATAACTAGCAGGGGATCGGTGGAAAAATGCAGCTAGCTCATTGCAATGAGGTAGAGAGGCAGAAAAAAGGAGAGTAGCTTCTGGTACTAGGGATAAGGATCATTTCAGATTTATCTTTCAACTGTGTCAAAGTGTAACTGCTCTTCAGGTTTCATTGTTAGCGCTGTCATTGCAATAATACGCTAGAAATGAAATGCTTTATTTACTGATAAGAAAAGAGATTTACCCACCATGTGATATGCTGCTATTTTCACACCAAGATTGTATCAGAAGTCCCAGACAGCTGAATAGTATCTGGAATTAGAGGAAAGCTAATAGTGGAAACCTGCTGCTCCCAGCTGCTGTCCAAGTAGAGATGCTACAATGTGCACTAAATCCTGATTTTATTTAAAATACTTTTACAGAAAAATGAAAGCTCTGCAATGGCTGTGGTCCAATTCCCCAGAAAAGAGGATCCAAGGCAGCCTTTCCATTGCTGGCACAGACAGCCCTGCTCTGTCACCTCCCTCAGAAGCAAAGCTAAAAACCAAACTTGTTGATCTGAATAAGCAGCCTGACATGATTTTCCAGTCCTAATCTGGTAATTGTGGCTCTGAAGGTGTGCTTGATGAGATGCAATATAGAAAGATACATAGTCTTTTGCAAAGGTTGGTCCACAGGTCATTATTTCAGCCAAAAATTTCAATTTCAAAGGGAATCAGAGGAAACCCAGTGAAGACCATGTGAAAACAGAACTCACCCACCCAGCCAGCCCAGTAAAAAGGCTCCTAGTGTGACCCAATGAGTCAGCTCATTTTCTTTCAAGCAACTCATTTAGCAGAAGGCCTCAAACCACTTTCACTGAACAATTCTCTTAGATTTCCATGGAATAAAACACCAGATCCCATTTGCACAGTCTGCCATTTCCTTTTTGCATTAAAACTCTGAGCTGCCCTTATCAGGTCAGGGCTGCCTTATCACCTTCCCCAGAAAGGCTTCAGTCCTTTAAAAAACAGAATTAATACTCACTGCATCCCTCAAGTCTTGGAGCTCACAATTTAAAATTCCAAGTGCTGGCTTGGTAGCTCCAGCAAAATTCTGGAGCAATCCTAGGAAGGATTGCCAGGATCTCTGTAGCTCCTAAACCCCTTGGCACAGGCCTCCCAAGTACAGCAGTGCTTTTAGGGAGCAGCTCTGGCCAGGGGCTGATCCCTGTGGATGTAGAGACCAACAGCCCCAGTGGGAACACCAGGGGTAAGAGACCACTGCTCCCATTAAGCTCGAGATCATGATTTATTGGCACCAGTTACAAATGCAGCCTAATGAAAAGCAAAGCTGCAGAAACACGTTTTATCATTGACTTAAAAGAGAAATCAATATATTCATATATATTACAGGGAGCAATCTCCATTAAAAAGCAAAGGGATGAGACAACAATGTTCTTCATACTTGCTAGGATCCTACAGTTTTTTAACATTTAAGCCCCTCTGTCAAAAACTGGTGGGTTCATACAAGAGATCAGCCCAACCCACCTGCTTTTACTGACTCCTGGAAACTTAGAGCCAACTACCAGGCCCTGCTGGGAAGGCACTTTTCCCAAAGTATGTGGAGGTCTGCAAAGAAGAGAAAGGTTTTTGCCTGTGAATGGTTCAGAGTAACCAGAAGATGCAGTGAGGTTTGAATTTGCCCATACTGACATAGTACACTCTGCATTTGCTCACTTAAGAAAATAAAATTGCATTGAGGGGATTTGTGTTTCCTTGATTGCCAGGAGATTGAATGGGGGCTGTTTGGGTCAAATGAACAATTTTAAGTGCAGTGCTTTGTGCAGGATTAAAATAAAATAATTATTAAAATAAAATAATAATTAAAAAGAAATCAAAAGAAATATCCTGAGTCACTAGCAGCCCGTCTGTCTTGTAATCACTTGTGGTCTAATTTACTGAAATTTATTTCTGAAATGAAAATTTATTGGGATGCCACTTAAAATAATTTCACTGCTTTCCTTCAGGAAGCAAAAAAGTAGAAAGAATTAAGCTGGTCAGAGCAAAAATTCTGTCAAAGGAGGCAGCAGACATAGCAGGAGTCACACACTACCCTGGCTCTACTAGGCCAGTGAGTGCACCTTTGCATAGCTGCAGTCTGCCCCAAACAGCTGCTCATCATAGAGTGGCAAAAGCCACTAAAAGAAATTGACTGCAACATTTGCTACAACAGCTACATGAAGAAGAAAAAAGAAGAAAAAAGCTACATGAGACTCTGGTACATTTTGTTACTGAAAACAAGGAGCTTTCCAAGTGGCTCTGGTCACAGATTGCATTATGCACGTTAAATGGCTGTGTCAGCAGGAGTACCAGACAGTAGGTGGAGTGAGGAACATGAACTGAGAAAAGGCAGCAAAATTACCTAATACAGGCAGCAAAGCCACCAGCAGAGACTCACTGCCAAGTTCACAATGAGCTGGAAGCCACAACTCTACAAAGGTGTCAGCACAACCACTGTGTCTCACAGTACACCAACTATAAAGTACCTATGGCGGTTCTGAAAAGTAGAAATGTGTTAACTAAGGAACACAAGGAAGATTTGAAGAAGTCATCTCTAACTATGATGTCAAAGTACGACTTTTACATTTGCTGGTATCTCAGAGAAAACACTCTGGGGAGGAAAATCTTCTGTACTCAGGAGGTTACTGCAATGAACCTGGAGTACAAGCAAGGATTGACATTCAAAGTAGAGGGCAGGGCCTTCAGCACCACTTTCAGCTTTGGAAATTCTAAGTTACCTTCTAGCTTGTGGTACTTTGGAAGAAAATCCTGAAAAACTTGTTAAAACCAGGTATAACTAACTAAAAAGTGTGTGCTTTGTGTTCTTTAGTGTCTCTTCAGCTCTGGCTCTGATAAACCACTGAAATGTTTAAGCCGGTGCTTTGACAAAACATGCCAGGCTCACCCCTACAACACGGGTGGCCTGACAAAGCACCTGGAGAGCTGCAAGCTGGGTGCTGCCTTGGTGAGCAATGCCAGGACTCACCAAGTTTGTCCTGCCTCCTGTCCTGGCCATTCTGTGCTGCAGGTTTGGCCCCAAGTGCTATTCACAAGCTGAGCCACGAAATGCTGCAGTGCTGCCCTTCCCACAATGAGGAGACAAACTGACGTGGGGACATTCACACCTCAACTTGCACAGGAGTCATCCCAAAGGATAGAAACACATTTTTTACTCTGTACATAAAAACATTGCATCTAATTGAACATCTTCTATCTAAAATAAATGTTTGGTCCCTTTCTGCAAATTCAATGGAAGTCAGAGTAAACCCATCTGTTTTCATCTCTGGGACTAATATTGCTTCCTCCATTTCATTAACGTGCATTTATCCTGCTCTCCCTTGCACAGGAAATGCAGCAACCCTGAACTTTGATTAGGAGCAATCAGAAAAGAGCCACACCTGCATGTAGGCAGTGGGAGGCTTTTCAATTGGAAATGGATTTTGAGAACATAATGTCTCTGTTTTGAAAGGGCAAATGCATCTTTCAAGGAATACAAGCAATGAAAAACATTCAAGTATTGTATTTCTTCAAGGATAGTAATGCTATCATAGAATCAAGTGCCTTAATTGCTGAAGTGATTAATTTCTGCTCTTTGGAACTAAATATATTCAATGTTACTAAAGAAGTCCTGGAGAGTTTTTCATAAGCTGGATGATAGCACAGACAGTGCTTATCATCTGTCCAAAACAAGGTGTCCTTTCTCTTGCCCATTTTAGGCTCAAGAGACAGATGCAAGAACTGTGGTGTGGGGACCTGCAGTGCCACTAAAGCAGCCCAAAGAGCACTGCAGCAGGGCAGGGCATGGAGGAGCAGGGTGATTTCTGCTGGAGAAAGCAGCCTGGCAGGGAAGCAGTGCCTAACTGACATAAGTGGCTTTTATTCATTCTGTTTCCAAGTCTCTACTATCTTTAATGCTTGTTGAAATAAAGGTTTTGGAAGCAAAGTCCTTCCTGATGGTGTAACTGTCTTAGAATTTAACATGGTTAAATTCTAAGGATGTTTCTGCTCCTCATTTGTCAAGTACCCAGGAAAGAGGGAGGAAGGCAAGATTTACTATTCCCCTAACACCTAAATATAAACTGTAATCAGATTTATAAACAACATCTACAGACCTCTTTCATAAGCTATAAAAAGCTTTGCAAAGTACATCTGTGCACTTCTGTTTCCTTTTCATAGTCTTTCACCTTTGCTTCTATCTCCCTAAATAGAAAGATAATAGTATTAATCTATTCCTTGGGGCTTTTGTGAAGATTCACAATTAATATTTATGCAGTAAAATGAAATAAATGCTGTATAAGTGCTGAGCATCATTATTGTTCTCTTTCTCTCTTCATTAGCACATCATGTACATGCCAAGTAGAACAGATAAACACAGAAATTAGCTGCCCTCAAAGTCAGGCAAGTGAGAAAGGTAACATGAGTGCTAGAGAGCCATTAATTAAAAATGTTTGCTGTGGGTGACATCTGTGGCAAACAAAACAACCCTCTGAGATTTAAAGAATTAAATATGTTTCTTTACTCATTTGAGCAAGTTCCGTCTGCAGCAAAGAAGTTCTGGGAATATTTTCAAATTAAATATGTTGCACATACTCCCACAGCAGCTGCATCTTAAACAGGAATCCAACTGAAGCAGCAAGTAGGTTTTGCATTGTAAAACCTGGAAACATCAGTGATTCTTTCCAGATGTCATTTATTTCCTTTGTTTATTACTACATGTGTGTTTTCCAAAGCACAACTCACATGGAACTGGCTTCACCTTTGCAACTACTAGAGTAGCCACTCACCATTTCCACAGGTTTTTGATGCAGGAATTTGGATTAGTCCCAACATGATCAGGACTTCTCATGCTGGCCTGCAGAGCTGAGGTGGCCATGCCCTTCAGAGCAGTCAGGTTCTGCAGAGATAACCTCAAAGATTTTTTCTCTAGGAATATCTGGCTATCTGATGGGGTCTAATTAACCCTGACACAGACAGCTATTTAAAAAGTAGTGAACCATTTCATGTTCTCAGCATTTGCAATTCAGGAATATCCTTAAGGAAAAGGAGGAAGATTCATTGTGAATGCTGTCCACTAATTTGCTTGATCTTTTCCTTTCAAGAGGAATAATCTCCAATGAGAAGCAGTGGAAACTGCAAATGGTGTGTAAGAACAAGTGTAATATGCAGCTGTAAATTAAAATGCCCATTTGCCATGGATAAGAGCTAGTAAAAGACACTCAGCGAAGCAGGACAGCTTTGCTCTCATCAAAATCAGAGCAGAATCTGCCTGTCAGAAAACAAAATATTCTTTGTTCAAGCAGATCATTATGCTGCTTTTTACACACTTTGCATTTCCTAACCACTCCTTAAAGCTCTGCTCTGTGACAATCCATAGCAATCCTTAACTAGAACTGCAGACTGCAAGGGGTCTCCACCAATTAACACCATTGCTACCAAATAGCAATGAAGGAGAAAAAGCCTTTTAAAAATGAGAGAGTAATTGTAGCAGCAATTGTTAAGTGCAGTTGCCTTGCAGGACTCTCAAAGGAATCCAGAATGGAAAGCCTTGTGTTACAGCCCTCACCTGATGCTGGGAGAGACACTGCCTTTAACACATCTTTGCTGTGTTCTACCTATTTTGCTTGTACAGCAGAGTTTGGGTTGGGAGGAATGGATTGGGTGGGGAGTTATGGCTGATATAAACTTAAAACTAGCTTAGCTCATATTTAATTTTTTAAAAAATCATGAACAGTGCATGATTCCACCTTATAGGAGCACAGAAGGTGAGTGGTGCTAGAAGGCCATGGGCTGTGATGAGAGGGAGGGAGGACATGCTGCTTAAGTGCCATGGCTGGTGCAAGCCTAATGCCAAAAGAAGGGGATAAGACAAGGGGACCTGGAAGAGACTGGGAGCAGGAATGTGTAATGAAGTTACTGCATGGACAGGATTAAATGGCTAAAAGTCATAAAAGTCACAGAAATCGTGCTAAAGAAACTGGAATTGTGAACTTGGCTCCTAAGCTTCCTAATGTGTCCTTACCTATCCCAGTACCACTGATGCTCATTTGCATAAAAGAATGCTTTATTTTATAACAGCAAATGATTTGTCAGCTGGCCTCTGCATCTGCTCCCTGGCAATTTAGATTAATGGCATTTATGGCTTTTCTTTAAAGAAATTGTTGCAGCTTTCCCATGGTGCCAAAAGAAGGACGTCTATTGTTCTTCATGCTATAATTTTTAAAAGTCTAAGTTGTTTTTTGATTTGCTTAAACTGAGAATATGAGTAGCAAAAGAGAATTAAATTTGCATTGCATAAAATAAACATGAAGGCACTTTGATGGAGTCTTGATATACACTTAGGAAGCATTTTTAAAATACCCATATTCCCAAAATGTACATATACACATTGAGGATCCGTTGCTTGTTCAAAGGATAATTTATTATAATTTATACTGTTTGGCTACTGAAACAATCTGTTTTCTTCTTCCTGTAAGATTTTAGATTATCTGAAAGGATCAGAGTAAGATGTTTGTTCCAGTGGATGTAGCCATCCACTATCACAAGCTTTCTTGTGCCTCTGGGTAAGAATTTTACGCCCAACAATAAAGATGGTCCCATATTTAGCATAACTTGCAACAGCTCTTTTTCTTTGGAGGGTGCTGAGCCAGTTCCATAGAAGGACTGCACATGGTCTGTACATAATCTGGCAGATCCATGAACATCCTGTTAATTAGAGCTGCTTTTGTAAATCAGGAATAAAGAAGCCTAGTCCCTGTCTCACTGAAATACCAGATACAGTGGCTTACCCATTATTTGTGCTTCAAGTTCTTTATTTCATCCTGGTGATGAAGACTACAATGTTCATCAAAACTCCAAGCAAACATGGAGAATTTAGGTACCAAGAGCCAGTGGCCTGGTGTACTGAGGGAGGCAACAGGAGAGCAGCTGTCTGTGGTGAGTGGGCCTAAGGCAGTGGCTCTACACTTGGATGCCTTCTCTTGTAATCCTCTGGCACATCAGAATGAGTCTTTCAGCTTTTTAATCAGTGGTAAAATAGACAATCCAAATTGTTAATTGTCTGGGAAGAAGAAGAAAACAACATTGCTACAATTTTGTTGAACAATTTTGTTTTCATGATCTCCATATCCATATTGCTGATTAATTCACATTTCCAGCTGCCCTTCACATTTGCCATGAATTTACTTCACTCTAATAATTTTTTATCTTTTAAATTTTGATTTGACTGGAGCAATTTTTTTCTCAGCTAATTCTGATCGTTTCTAATTTGGAAGGCAAAGGCAGATATGGCTTAGCACGACATTAATATCCCTCAACACTCTTCAGTTTTCATTTGGCCACTGGAGAATTCTTTAGTGGCTGAATGTCATGTTTTAATGAAATGGTTTTTCTGGGAAAAACTGTTTTAGTTTAGTCCTTTGCCCTTCTGAGCCACATAAATAAAGCTGGAAAACTGAACTGCTATTTGAAAACTGGGCACTGGAAGACAAGATGTGTACAATGGCAGTTCACATGCTTTACTCATTGCTTAAAAATCACATGGTGTGCAAACTTGCAGCATTGCACTATCCCAAACACTAAGCCATTGGGATTATATTCTGGAATTGTGCTGAGGGAGTTATGATACAGTTTCCTTGATAACTCGTACACATAATTAGATTATATTTCATTTAAAGAAAGCACCTAGCAAGCAGAATTCTGACTCCTATCACATTAATTCATACTAAGCAAGATTTTAATTAAATCCAGGTATCTAGAGATGCAGCAAGGTGCTTAATCCCCATGGTCTGATGGAGAAGTAGGCTACAGTCATTTTTATAAACCTCACTTCAACTTCCTTAAGACCAGTCCACCTTTCTTTTCTCTTCTCCTGCTCTCTCCTGAGCTCTCCCAGCCTGTGTTTCAGGCTGGCTGTGAGCCATACAGCACAATCCTGAAACTGAGCAAATGCAGATACCAGGCCAGACTCAGGGCTTTGCTAACCCATTGTTTGGAGATGGTATTTTCCTAGCAAGCAGACTGAGATCACGTCTGCTCACAAAAACAAGTGTAGGCACACCATTGGATTCAAGGTAATGTCAATTATTCCTCAAAATTGCTGGCACACAGAGTGAAGCAGAGATTAAAAGCAAATATGGTCTTAATGCACTGTTATGAGTTGTGCTGCTCAGGGCTTGGCGAATGTTCCCATGCAGAAAACCCCCAGGGATTCTACTTATCCTGCCTATCAGGCCCAGGACCATAAATCACTACACTAGAAATAAGGAGCACTGAACATCACCATTATTTAACACTGTAGAGCCCTTTCTCCAGAGAAAAAAAGAGTTGCTACAAGGATGAAATACAACTTATGGATTTGGGATGTACTTTTGCCATGGCAAGCCAAACCTGGGGCACCATGTGCATACGGAAAATTTTAGGTTCCTTTCATTTTCCTTAGCCTGCTGTGCTGACTCCAGGCCCCAGCTATGGGTTGTACTGCTCTGGATTCTGGAGAACACTTCTAAATGTGGCAGATAGGTGGGAAACAGGGCATCGATTCTTATTGATCCTCCACCTTCATCCTGGCTAGACAAAATCCTCTGCTAATGTGCCTCTGGGTATTTTCCAGGGCTGGCCTTGCACTGGAGAACACAGAGCAGAAAATGCCATCTTTCCAAGTAAAAATAAGGAGTAAATGTTTCTCAGTTTACGAATGTGAGCAGCACAGCACCTTGGTAATTAGTAGTTTGGGGGCTTCTCATTCTGAAGGGTTTAATGGATATTAGTGATGTTGAGGAATTCTGCTTTAAATAGTAAACACCATTGGAGCTGTTTATCAACAAAAGTTTTCAATCTAGGTCAGACACAAAGGATTAAAAAAAGCCAAAACAGTTTATGAAGTACTACTGGGTAAGAGACATTGCTTAAAAAACAAAAGAAACACAGGGGGAAGCTATTATACACATTTTGAACACATGGAATTTGATCTTTAGATTTAATTAAATGCCTTTGTGAGGCACTCAATAACACTTGAGTACTGTTCATGCCACAGTATTTCATCAGTTTGCCCACTACCAATCATATGTTAACACAGAAAACACATGCCCTGTAATGTTTTTTATTCTAATACCTTCTAAATCTATATTCACATCAGTGCCTTCTTTAAAGTCCTTAGATAGGAAAGTAAGAACAACATTATGGATTATCTTAATTGAAACCAAGCTGGTCCCAGCTTTTACTTTACTTCTTTTTCCCAAGTATTTTTTATTCTTGTCTACACCATTTACCAATCACAACTAAAAGCAGTCCTAAGCCACCCCTGACGAGATGAGATGCCATCCCTGCTTGCATGAGATGCTTACAAAAGTAATAAAAGTAATGAGAATTTTAAATATCTGGTTTTGTCCTTGGGGTTTGGCCATGGGTAAGATCCCTAACATGCAGATTTGCACACTCTCCCCACCAAGGAGCATGCAGTATCTTTCCTTTTTTAATTTCTAGAAAAAAAATGTTTGTTATAAATCTGGGATTAAGGGCAGGTGTGGCTACAAACAAATTTGGGAAGGTGAAGTAATTGCTGTTTGCTGAAAGTAATTGCTTCTTGTTATGATTACCATAGCAATTAATGTAATTCTCTATAATACCATTGGGAATAATAAAGTTAGTGGAGAACAGCAAACAAACACCTTTGTCTGCTCTGGAAAACAGATTAGTACCAAACCTGCCTTGTTATATGGACAGCAGGAGAGCTGCATCATCCTTATCACTTCACTTTCTTGCTTTCAAATGCTTGGCTTAGTCAAAGTCATGAGAGACAATTAGGTTTTTGTCACTTAGCAACCAAAACTGGGTTCAGGAGCAAAGCAATTTGCAACAGACAGTACTTGACTACTAAACGTTTCCACTGCAGCACATCTACAGCCACTCACTCCTGCTTGAACTGAGGGAGTCTGGGCACAGCAAAACAACCAAAGCACCTTTCGAAAGAAGTGTTCACATTCCATTTTTCAAGCTACTTAGAGGAACTTTGTCCTCCCCTGATTTCCCACCATCCCATCACCCACACAGAAGAGTTTTTGAAGAAGTCCTTGAGGCAGGAAGGACACAAGTGAGCACCTAAGGCTGTCTGACGGCATCTCAGTGCTAATGCCAGCCAAGTCAACTGCAGTGAAACACCCATGTACCATGGATATCACATGGACCTCTCCTTCTGTGTGCTCACTCGGATCACTCAGGTGCTTTCGAGTTTCAGGTAGGTACTTAGGATGTCCCTGGATGAACAGGAAGTTTTGAATGAAAATATGACACAATGGAATAATGAAAAATTATTGTAATTCTACAGTCCTTGTAAATTATGAGACTTTGGGTCTTCAACAATGGTAGACAAACATTGGTGACAAAAATACTATTCCTTTTTATAAAAGTACTTCAAATAACTCTGTTTTAGAAGGATCACAATATCTAGTTAAGATTCAAGGCCTAATTCTGGTATTGGTTGGAGCCATTCACACCATGGGCTCTCAAAGACTCAATTTCAGCAATGCATATGAGAGCAGCAACAAGCACAATCTGCTTTCAGCTCTGACCTGATGAAAGCACCCTTGACTCACACAGCATTGTCCAGAAGTGACACAAGTGTGTACTTTCTGAGGAGTTTAAATGCAATCGTGAAAAATGTTTTATGGATGTTACAGGAGCTCCTGATGGAAGGAGAAGCTCAGTGTTCTGGTCTCAGAACACTGATGGATGAAGAGAATTTTACTCTGATGTTCCAGCATCCAGCTAAACCATTCAGTTCTGGAAGACTGAATAGATGTAGTTGAAAATCACAGTAGCCAAGTATTTCTCATTACTTTTTGCAGCTGAAATGCCATGGAAAGTGGAGGAAATTACTTTGGCTGAGGCATGCAATGCTTGCCTGGAAGTCCTTAAGTATTTTGTTCAGCCCCAGTACACAGAAAATAAAAATGTCTGAACAAATTTATTGAGGGTTCAGTTCTCTGCTTGTCACACTTGACAACAGATCTTTGACTGGCTGGAGATTGGTGCTGCTGTGTAGGGAAGAGCAGCTCTCTCTTGCCCCACCACCCTGCCTAATCTCTCGCACTGGTGATCTGCTTATTGATCATTGCTGGGAGATCCAGCTTTACAGACATCATCTGCAGGGATGCAGCAGAAAGGGAGTCCACAGAGTAAAAGTGGAACCTGCAGCTATGGGGCCTTGGCAGCTGAAGAGCAACTGCCTCCCCTCAAAGCAGCTCCAGTGGCACAAAAATCTACATTCACCTGAAATAGTACAAGATCCAACAACAGTCTTGGTATATTAGACATGTGTTAATTGTGTTCTGTAGATAAATAAAATGACATTTAAATTGACTCTAAGAATGTAAGTGCACATTGAAGCTACTGAATTTCCTTATGCTAAAATAAGCAACAAAGATTGTGATGGTATTTTTGCTTTAAGAAAAGCTATTCTTTTTTAAACTTATGCTTCTCATTAACACAAAATAATGGGTAACCACAGATCTAATTGCCAGGGTTAGTTTGTGCTTAATGACATATGAAGTCTGCTCCTTGAATTCCAGAGAAATGTGAGCTTCTGGGTGTTTCCCTCTATTCCTTTCTTAAGCTTGTGTAGCATTCCTGCCTCCTAAAGATTTACTCTTTAAAAGGCTGTTATGTGCCTTTAATACTGGGGGCTCCTACTCTTCCTAGGCATTAGACTGGAAAGCCCATGTGTTACACAAACATCTGTTAAAATATTCATATTCCAAACATGTTTCAAGACATACCTTATAAATACCCAGATGATCTTAGATTCTGGAAGTTACCAGGGATTAGTTTAATATTTTCCAGCCAGATCCCAGAGTTTTAGATACTGAACTGAACACGGTGTACCTGAGAGAGAAGAACAAATTAGAAAAGTGTAAATTTTAGGGGTGGTGTGACCCAGAATCCAAAACTTCAAATACTTTTCCCTGAATCATCTTATTCCATGAGACTTGAAACCTACACAAACACCATTTCCTCCTGAGGCAGGAAGAAATTGAAGTCTGGAAGGCTGAAAAATAACTTTCCCCAAATCCTTTCTCTCACATCTCTGCTGCTGTGTTAGACATTAGGAAAAGTACAGCAGTGTGTGAAGGCCTGGATGTGAGCAGCTGGCAGTGCCATGCTCCTGGGTGACCTGCCACTGCAGTGAGTCACTGAGTGTGGGTGCTGAGCAGGCAGCCTGAGATCTGGCAGCTGCAGAAGGAAACATGGACACAACCTCACTGAATTCTCTGCTGCAGCAGCACACCTGCATCCCCTCTGGAGCAATAAGCCCTGGGTGGAGAATGGCTTTGTCTTACCTGGTCCTTCCTTTCCTCCTTCTTTGTGTGCTTTTCAAACAGCACAAGGAAACAGATGGTCTATCACTGGCATTTCATCTGACAATTTTGCCCAGATAAGTCTGAGCCAAAGAATTTTTTGTAGGTAATGATGAAGCTGGACATGGCTATCTATTGGCCAGTGTTCTTGATAGGACATAGCCACAGGATTTCCATCATTTTGTCTGTGGTGTAAATGACCAGACAGAACAATGACTTCCACAGGCCTTCTGTTCTCAGAGTTCTTTCTAACTCCATCTTTTGGGGTAAACTTTTTTTACCGTTCATGCTTGTTGCTTCTGTCTATTTCCCTTTCCCTGGATGTTACCATGTGGGATAAGCAATGCATACTGAGTACTGCTTAGACACAGCCCAGTGCTCTGCCAGTGAATTCCTTCTGTGGGTGTTTGAATTCCCCAAGACTAAGTTACAGATTTAATTTAGTCCCATTATATCACTGAAACAGAATTCTGCACTTTCATTTTTCTCTGTCCTGGGATATCTTATGCTTCCTTATGCTATTCCCAAAAGCAGCTGCACAGGACATCATGTTTTGTGATGGTTTTATTTTTGGCTGGCTCATAATTAACTGTTAGCTGGTGAGTTAAAGTATTATTCCACTTCCCTTGTCTAAGGCTACAGATTGACTGTGCAGTGCTTTACAACTCCTTTTTTTATTATTATTTAAGATATTGCAATATTCTGCATAACTTAGAAAATTACTTTATTTGACTTTATTACATGCTACCACTGAGGACTCTTCAGGCTCCTCACACTACCTGCTGTTGCCAAGCTGATAAACATGAAACACTGCCTGTGGATAACCTGCAAGGAATATGATTTGCCTCGAGTGGAACAAGCTCTCCAGTTGTGACGTATTAGAGGGATCTTGATGCCAACAGCCACCCATTAACATGCTAATCAGCACCAAGGGGAAGAGGCAAAACCACAAACCCAAAAACTCATCAAAGCTTGAAGGAAACCACAGTTTTATCCCAGTGGTGTTGTACCAGCTGTACCAGCAGTTCATGCTCAGGTGCAGTAAGTTCATCCTCAGGGCAGAGGTGAGGACCTACAGGACAAGTCACCACTTGTGAAGTCACCACTTCACAATCTTTTTATCCAAAAGATTTATCCAGTCCTCATGACCTTTGCTTTCCCAGCTCCTGCCTTCCCATGGTAACAGAGAAAATAAAAAATACAAAATATTCACAAAATATCCTTAGAAGAAACATATTACTCAGAGCTGATCTGTACATTTAGCCATTAGAGCCAACAACTTCAGCACTTGCTTTCCCAACTGTAGCTCAAACTGCTCTTACTATTTTTTAAAAACACATGTATTGCATGAATACATAATCTATTTCTTGAGTTACCTGTTAATTGTGGAGAGATTCTGAATTTGTTGTATTCATCATGAATAAATCCATATATTTCATTTGCAATTTCTGGCTTTTCATGCTGTAGGAAATACTCAGACACAATCTCACATGACATTAAAGTCACTGCACCATGTCTCTCAACATCATCAAAATAAGGAATCATCTCTGCCTAAAAGTGAAAAGAAAAATTTCCCAGGTGCATTATTTTCTCCTCTGGAGAAAGGATTTTGGGATCTTTTTTAAAAAAGACAAAATGAAAACCAACACTGGGCTGAAAGGACAAGAATTTCCTTTACCTTTTAAAAAACCAAACACACAAATACTGATTCTCCCATTACTTTGCCTCACTTCTTTGCAGCTAAAAGATCTCTTTAAGAAAACCAGTAACTGAAGGGTGCAGCCAGTCTATAAAGCTCAGATGAGGTGAAAAAATGAGTTTTGAAACTTTGCAAACAAGTTGCTCTGAGCCAATTTTCCCACAGCTGAATCTTTGCCTTGTTTGTTCTTGTTTCCCACAGGTAGTTATGGCATTGGCAATTTGAAATAACTTGCTGATATTCAGCATGTTGTTTTATTTCCTCTCCTATAATTGAGTTGTGCTGGTCTGACATTTTGATTCAGCACTATAAAAGAAGCAGATCCAATTTACTGAAATTTCTGTGGTTGATTCAAAAATACCGATTCAATTTCTCAGTACATTCATTAAGGGAAACATACTTAACCTCACATTTGTTTGCACAAACAAACAGCCATTCATCAGGAACAAGAGGAACATCTCACTCTCCCCAGAATAAGTCACAACTTTGGGTAGGCATGGATCTGACCTCAGACTTGGTTTCCACAAGGCTTCTCTGTTTTGGAGTACAATCCTATAAAGCCATTGCAGAGCCACTTCAGCACTCTCTTGACCCTGCATCAACACCTAAAAGGTTTCCACCTGCTCCAAGCTGTGTGAGAGAAGAGGGAGAACAGAGGCAGCAATAATGGCAAAGGAGCAGGTCAATGACAGGTTTATTTGTGAAATCCAGATGATCATAGTAAACATGAGAACTGACAACACAAAATGTTCATAAACCAGCTGCTCACTTTCCTTTATTTCTGGAGACAAAGTGTGGCTCTTCCTTCTGCCCACCCTTTTGGAACAGATCCAGATTTTGCCTGGATGAGGGCTCAGGAGGTACAAGATGCTGCCCCATCAAGTCCATGCTCCTCTGCAGAAGTTCATCCACAGCCAACCAAAGCCTGAACAACCCATTTTCCCTCAAAACTTTTAGGTCACACTGTGTGACCCAGCTGACAAAAAGTTCAGCACTGCTGATGCAGGAAAGAAAATAATCATGGTCCTTAATACCCTTTTGCCACCAGCTTCTTTTTAAACTGGGGGAAAGGGAAGCTGTGGTTTCATAAGATACACTTCATCTTTAGTATCCTGAAACATCAGATACAAAAAAGGTGCTTATGTGCATTTCTTTGAACTTACACTGTTCCCACTAATCAATTTCACCACTCTGTTTGCTGCTGCCATCAAAATGTACTCTCAGTATATAAAGCAAGGCTCTTCAACAGTTTTTTTCTAAAGGATGTGGGTTGGAAAATGCATAGGAATAATGGATGGGACTAAAAAGATGTTTTCAAGTGGCTGGTTTATAATACATGTGAAATCTAAATTTCAGTATATTGGCCACAGACTTAGAGATTTCAGAAATGCCTGGGTAGGTTCTTCCCATACAAAGGTATCATATACACACTCTACACACATCTCAGGAACTACAGAATGACAGGAAAGAGATGCTAAGTGCAATAATCCTGCTGAGCACTAGAAACCAGCACCTGTTCCACAGACCCAGAAATAAACGGTGTAGGGAACTTGCAGAGATGGTTCTTCAGATGAGGTTTTCAACTTTTTCAATTTCTCTCTGCAGCAGAAATCTCTTTTTTTTGAACCAGACATCCTTCACCTGGCTCAGATTCTTGAAAAGCCAGTCCATTGTAGAATCCTCTCATCCTCTGCTTTTAATCAGTATTAGTGGATCTCTACCCCACTATTTAGTAGCTATTAAAATATGTACTTTTTCTGAAATTCCTGCAGTCCCAAACAAATGACTATGAAAATAACAAGATCACTTCAAAATCTATTGGACAATTTTTTAAATTCCTTACTTCACCTTAAAAGACAGGATTCCTGTGAGCTTCAGGCTAACAGAACAGAACTCCAAAACTTCTCATTTTTATTCCTAGGAAGTAGCTGAATCTTTATGCTTTTCCTGCCTCAATTATTCCAAAACTTGAAGGATGTAACAGTTGTGAGGATCTCTAGCATTTGTCATGTTAGGAAAATCATTAAAACAGGCATTATTTTCATTCAGTAAAACTGACTTTTCTTTGGTCTTTCTTCCCTAATTTAAAAATTGCAAAGGATAAAGTCTTCAGAAATTATTTTTAAAGTGAATAATTAATTAAAAGTGATTATTACGAAAATCATTACATACTTGACTGATTGTGTGGCAGTATTGATTAGGTGTTTTCTACTTAGACACAAAGTCAGATTAAGGCAGTTACTAATATTGCATTATCAGAGAATGGTAGGGATGACAAAAGTAGATCACTTTGCAGTGAGCTGCCACTTCTGCCAGGGTGACTCCAAAGGAAGAAGGAGCCAGGCCCAGAACTGCCAGTGGGGATCAGCCAGCCTGGTTGGGACCAGGAAATCCATCAGGGGCTGCTGCTCATGCTGCTTTGCTGGTATCTGTGTGTGCACACACACAAACACACTTTCTACATCCCACAGTCTGAGAAGCTTATTTCACCCAACTTTGATTTTGTCCCTATGATTAGAAAAACTCCTCAACTTTAAAAAACAATAAAAAATGCTCACAGCAACTCCTGTGAGATTTAGTAGCTTCTGTATGGCTGATGGCACAACAGCCCTGAATTTGCTTTATGTGGTAATTTAAGCAATTTAAGCTTAAAATGTTCCCAGGGCAAAAATTAGGGCTATGTCTAACAAGTACATTAGGGCTTATTATGCCTATTAAGCACAGGGAGTCGCCCTTGTTGTGACTGCACATTACATTTGAAAGCTGTTCTGGGCAGTGTGCTGATTCCCTAATCAAACTTGTGTGGGAGGTACTTTTTGGTGACATTTAGAAACCCTCAATTACAAAGCAACTAGCTAAAAGGGCAAAGGAATGGGTTTTCCTAAGCACAGTGACAGAAAACAAAAACAGATATTGGGCATAACCAAAGAACTGGAACCATTCTTTTTGCATTCTGTTTTTTACTTTTAATTCTGTTACTTTGGTGCCTTAAGAGACTCAAAATGAATAAATAGTCCAGTATCTGAGGGGAAAAATAACCTCGTTACTTGAGGAATCAAAGATTTTGAAATTGCCCAAGAGACAGAAATCAAAGATATTTTGATCTTGCAACATTCAAAATATCCATCT
Source organism: Molothrus aeneus (assembly GCF_037042795.1). Classification (NCBI taxonomy): domain Eukaryota; kingdom Metazoa; phylum Chordata; class Aves; order Passeriformes; family Icteridae; genus Molothrus; species Molothrus aeneus. The sequence goes on from NC_089654.1 coordinate 5,932,383, forward strand.
TGTTACTTTTAAGCATCTTTAGAATTTAAAAATTAAAGAAGTGCTGACTCAAATTTGTATGAAGTTAAAATAACTTAAATTTTTTTTTTCATCTTCCATAAATCTTTTATTGGTGGTTCAAAATGAAGCATATGCTTCCAGAACTTTTATCTCATGGCTGGCACCCTCCAAGGAAACCAGACAGCAAAACTCATAAATCCTTTCCCTTCTGCTCTTTGACAGTCCCAATCAAGAAAATTATGAGGCTGGAAGATCAGGTTTATGTCCTGTTGTTATAAAAACATTTTCTTTATGCATCCAATGTGGTTTCAATTTTCTGCCAGTCCATAGTGGCAAACAGCAGTTTAATGAGATATTATATACAGACAGCTATTGGAAGAACACACAGCACATTCTCTACTTCAATGGGAGGCACTGTGTATTATTTCACACAAGAGCAGATGAGATCAGAAGCACTTTGGGGTTTTGATGCACAGTACCAGACAGCTACAGAGTTTCAATTTCAAGCACTATCACACAAAAAGATGTTACTCCCAAACAGTAGACAAGGATTCTGTCTTAACAAGTTGAAGTATAACAACAGACAAAATTGACATGGTAGGTAAGTATTTTAGGCCTGATCTGCAAATGGAAGTTATAATGTCTACTGCCTTCATATCAACAGCATGGTTAAACAGTTTTGAAATTCTTTTGATCTCACCTCACTCACCTTAAAAAACCCTCACAAGATGAAAAGAAATCATTATCACTAATGTTCATGATTTCAAGACTGAAAGCTTGAAAGAACTGACAACTCAAATATGACAGTTAAGATTGTGTTGGCTGTTCCTAAGACTTCTGGAGAAATAAAATGTGCAATTAGAGCTCTTTGATTACCTGAAGGAAGCTCAACACTTCACAAATTAGTGCTCCAAACTGAATTACTACTGGAAAATTTTAGTTTGCTTCCCAATAAATATTCCAACATGTTTTGATGAAGAATCTGCAAAACAACTGTTGATGTTTATTTCAATTCATTTCAGTGTATACCAATGCCAGTGAAAACAGCTTAAATCTTAACTCCCCTACAAAAATTTATTCTTTATTAACTTCACCTTTTGTTAGAAAATTCTTCAAAATAATTTCAAGATTCACAAGAATCTTCTGAGGAAACAAAAGTGAGGGGAAATGATTAATTAAGAAAAATACAACACAAATGCCAGATTTTATTGAGGTACTACATTCACATTGGTTTGTGCACTGAACAGTCACATTTGGCTAAAGACAACCATGTTCATGACATGACAACACCACACTGAGATGGCACATGGGGAAAGCTTAAAATAAAGCTTGGTCAACATGGTGTGCCAAACTCTGCTCTTCTTGAAAACTGCATTATCTCACTGGAATTGCACGGGGTAGAGACAACTTGCATGAAAATGACTGAACAGCAGTAGCTGACATGTGCAAATCAAAACACACAACTTCTCAGAATAGCAACCATACACAGACACAGCCTGGCCCAGCTTCAGATTGGCCCTGGCTATAGACAGGGGTTGTAAGAGCCAGGAAACACCTCTGGAAGAGTGAGTCAGGTTCTTGTGGCTTACAGTCACACTCCATCCTTGTGCCTTAGGAAGTGTCTTGAAGTCACTTGGCTCTGGCAACAGCTTGTTTTGGTGGGGGCTTTGTCATGGATGCAGCTCTGTATCTGCAAAATACCAGTAACAGTAACGAGGTAGACTGAAGAAGGGATTGAATTTTCCCCTACAAAAGAATCCAGAACAAACCACGCAGCTCAATCCATTTCACTGGCACAGATACTTCTTTCCAAGTATCTCATTATATTCCTAACCTTTATTAGGTGAAGAATAGCACCCCTAAAGTGCATTACTAGAGCTATGAAACACTAAGTGCCTCCTCTGGGGGTGTTTGTGCTGCTCCTCTGCTGGGCAAGTGAGAACTTCCCCTTGCATGTGATAAAGGCCCACACACAATGGTGCTGAAACAAAACAAAAAAGGTTTTGTACATAAAGACAGTCATTCACCTAGCATTTCTATACAGTGCCTCTTGGAAAATGCACCATTAAAATCTACACCAAACCATGCAGTTAATTTCTTTTTAATGATAGACATACTTACAATGTGTGCCTTTAACCCTGAAAGACACCAGAATATATTCCAAACTACATTTGAGGAATTTCTATACAAAATAAATTGCTGTATTGCTCTACTGCTCATTTAAGCAGGATTGATTCTGAGGTAAAACACAACAGCTGTTGGTACAGATGGATTAAGAAGCAAATGTTTGTCTGGATATGCAAAAAAATGGACATGCACTGAAGTCTGGCTGGACAATTTCAGCTAACTCAGCTACTGACAGAAGTTCTGAAGCATGAAATCTTGGGCTTGAGGCAGATGGCAACTAGCAGCAGGAGCATCCTAACCACCAAAGAACATCAGTACTGATTCACTGAGAGGAATGATGCTCATCTGAGTTATCAGTGATACTTTTTGTAGATTCAAATTCTAGATTGTTTTCTGCTGAAGACTCTGAGGATAGTTACACATTCCTGATGAACTTAAATGAAAAGCTGAGACATACATGTAAAGTGAGATTTGTACACTTCCCCAGCACTGCAATCTGGCTGACAGCAGTGTGCTCTGGCAGCTGAGGAGGCAAACCCCATCTGGGGTGTGTCAGACACCAATAAATGGCCAGCTGCTCAGAAGAGGGGGTTATCCTGCTGCACTGAGCCTTGCTGCAGTCTCACTGTGAATGAAGAGTGTGGTTCTGGGTTGCACAATTTAAGAAGGATGTTAAGGTACTCAAAAGCATCCAAAAGAGACCAACTAAGCTGCAGAAAGGGCTGGAAGGACAGGTGGCAGGAGTGTCCCATGAGCAGTGCCTAAGGACTTTGGGCTTGTGTACTTCAGGGACAAGGAGGCTGAGGGGTGACCTCACTGCCCTGTCCAGCTCCCTGAGGAGGGGAATGTGGAGAGAATGGCCCTGGCACAGGTTGCCCAGAGAAGCTGTGGATGCCCCATTCCTGGAAGTGTTCAAGGTCAGGTGAGATGGAGCTCTGAGCAACCTGGTCTACTGGAAGGTGTCCCTGCCCATGAGAGCAGGATTGGAACTAGATGATCCTGAAGGTCCCTTCCAGCCCAAACCATGCTGTGATTCTCTGATCTCTTCTCCCTGGTATCCAGTGAAAGGATGCATGGAAATGGTTCAAAGCTGCACCAGGGGAGGTTTACACTGGATATTAGGAAGCATTTCTTTACTATTTAGTCAGCTTCTTCAATTATACTTGAGGACTTGGTTTCTCCTTTTTAACTACAGTACCTTGATTTTTATTCTATTTCACTTTTTTTAAATTTAGGAACATTTCTTGAGGGCACAGAAATAATTCTGAAAGGTAGTTTTAGCCCCAGAGTCTTGCAACTCTTCTCAGGGTGGTGTCATTCAAAAATTTTATTCATGTGCTCTTTAGTTCTTCAGCCAAGCTCTTACTACTTATCTGGGATAATGTGCCAGACACTTCCCAAGACATCCTTCTTCCCTCCAAAAATGCGCTTGAGAATGAGTCACTGAAAATTTCCCTTTTCATAACAATCTGTAATCACAGCCACTTGTTCCCACTTACCTGATAGGCAAAATTACCTTGACAAAGAGAGAAATTAGACTGATTTGTCATGATCTGTCTTCACTAAATCTGTGTCAGATTTTTCTTGTGCATAGGTCAACTACTTAATAATTTAATGTATTATCACTCTAAGTTAGAAGCAATGCCTTCATCTGCCTAGCTCCTCCCTTTCCCTTTGAAAAGCTAAGAGCTGTGTTTGCCCTTTTGCTGGAAAAGAGCAAGCAAACAAACCTGAATTGTATGCTGAACTACACCAACCACAAGGGGTCCTGTTCCTAATTAAAACTCAGTGAATTTGGCAGAAGAAATATGCCTGCTAAAGGAAATCTAATTGGCACCTGTAGCTTTCTCCCAGCAGTAGAAATTTGTAACAACTGATGGACTCTCTGGATTAATGCTGCACTGTGAAGTGGCTCTCCATGACAGGTGTGGGTATGAAATCTGCAGCAAGCACATGTGGAAAGCAGGAGACAAAAAACAACGAGAGACCTGGAATTTCTATCAACACTTAGCCATATTATGTGTTGAAGTTCAGAAAAGATCCTTGCCTCCTTTTCCATTCTGAATCAGGAAGGAAAAAGGCTCACAGGCTAAGGACATAGTTTTCCTGGACTTAGCTCCAAATGAGATCTCAAGTATTTTCAGTCTTCACTACAATTCCAGACTCATTTTGGCAAAAAAAAAAGTTGTGTAATTAATACACAAAAAAAGCTTCCAGATCTTTTGGTCTTTATATAATGCATGCATATATATCTATAATGGTCTTTATATAATGCATATATAATCAAACCCTACCCAAGTCCTTTGCAGCTCTCTCTCAATTCTCTCCCTGTAAGCAACAGTGGGTTAGCAGGCACCCTGTAAACATCAGCCTCTCTACCATGACAGAAAAGAAGGCAAAGAGAAGCATGAGGAAATGAGAGGCTCATGGCCTTCAAAAAGCAATGCCACATTCACAGAGCTCAGCTCATCTCAGTACTTGGTGCTTGCCTGGGATATTTTTGGATTTTCTCACTACAGACGGCTTTCTGACTGCAGGATCCATTTTAGTCTTTCCATGGCATTTTTCTCCCACAAGCCATTTCATTTGCAACAGCAGAAAAAAAAAAAACGTGTGGAGGTGGTTAGGAGTTTTGAAATTAGTTTTGTTACACTTCAGTCTTTTTATAAGGAACAGGAGCCAAAATCAACTTGTTATGCTGATAAAGAGTTCTGAGAAAGATGCATTTGCACTTGGGATGCACAGCGTGGCTTTTTTTAAGGGTACAAGTGAAACAGGGAAGTCTTGACTCATTTACTTTCCTGCTCATCTGAAAACAGCTGCTGAGCAAATAGGACCACTTATTTTTCTTGTGCTAGACATTGGTGATCTGCAGCTATTCTCACATTCTGTGGCTGTTAAGCCATGAGCTTTCACCCCCTGCAGAAAGTAAAATGCATGTTTCATGCCATTTGAAGTCCTTTGCATTATTCATAAAGTCCTCTTAAGTCTGAAGTACAGCTCATCTGTACTGGGGTACATTTTAAACACTGTTCTCCATGGTCTGTGCCATAGGCAGTTTGACCTTTACACATTATTTCAGCATAAAAATCAACTTTCTTGCAAGATAACCCTCTCCAGTTCTGTAGCAAAATTTACCTGGCACTGATTCCTGCATCCCCAGGAAAACTGCCCAACAGAACTTCACTGCTTTCACCCTTCATCACACAGGAGCCTTTCTGGCAATTCATCACTAAAGAAATTCTTTTGAATAAGTTACAGTGTCTGCCTCCACAGTAAGCTCTGGTGCACCCAGGCCAGCTCAGGGAAAGGACAATAACAGCATAAGGGAATATAATCTTGTCTGGCACATAACCATGATGGAGTATTCAGTGCCAGTAAATCTGGAAGAGATTTGTCTGGGGAAGGACTCTGTCCAAGTCTCTGCAGATACATCCCTGTGCAAGGACAGCATCAGGGCAGTGTGTAAATGAATCAGCCAGAGACAGTTTGCTAGTGCTTTTCAAAAAGTTAAAAACCCACATAAAGAATAATTTTATAAAATCCATGTAAAACAGAGTAGAGAGTATACAAATACAACAGAATAAGATAAAAAGAAACATTCTCATGGTACCTCTTTTCTTCATAACATTGGTAGAATCCATTCAGTGCCTCTGTCTTTAACATATCGAACTCCCTCTGGCCTCACTGTCTGTAAAACAAAGGCATTTTTAGAAGAATTAAGAGCATTATTCTTCCATCAGTTGCAAGTAGTAATACATAAATATGCCCACTGCATTAGAAAAACCACAGTTCCTGGAATCTTCTACATTTTTTAGATGAGACAGATTAAATCCATTCCACTTTGCATTCCTGGGCCTCAGGGAGGCTGCAATTATTAACTTGTGTTAAAAAGGAATAGACATCAAAGAGAAGAGCAGTTTAAGGAAGCAGCACCGTGGTATAAGCTGGGCTTGTAGCAGGAAATCAGAAAGTCTCCTGAAAGAAATTGCATTAAAATTTCCCATATTCAAGAAAACGGATGAGAAATCTCAAACTTTCATCCCTCTCCAAACATAATCAGTCACTGCTGCTTTCAGTCACCTTCATCCAGTGACCCCAAAGCTCTGTGTGTGTAGGGAGGCTCACAATATTTCTTTGCAAGTGTTACCCAAGTTTTATAGAAAGATTAATGTGATGACAGGAGCAGATAAAACTATTTTTAGTTAAGCATTTTACCAATTTCCCACCAAATCTTTAGTTCTGGCATCTCCCATCTTCTGAGTGTTTGATTTTGAAGCTTAGTAGCATTTGAATATTGTTTTTCAGAGCACAGCTTCATAGGTTAATGTAAGAAATAGTTAAAATTCCACCAGCTAACTGGTACAGACACTTGCTTGGAGCAGAAGGGCAGGAATCTTTTGATTCAGTGCAGATAACTCAAGTTTGCCCATCTGAGCAGAGTAACTAAAGCAAAGGCAGCCCACAGTGGATCACTGCAGGAAGGGAGGAGAGAGATACTCTGCCAGTTTTCACTGATCCCTGCTGGCAGCTGAGAAAACAAAGCTCTAGAAGAAAAGACTTTCCTAAATGCACTCAACTTTATTTCCTTTTTTATCTGATATTTGTTCTTCCATTCCCTTCCCACTATTCTCATTCTGTTTCCAGTCCTTATTTTCTGCTACTATCCTTCCCACGATAGTGCCCACATCCATGAATAACAAGTCAAATTTGGAGACTCTCCTCCCATTTCTCTGCCTTAAATCTCAACCCTGTACATGATTTCCCCCTCTGCCAGGCTCCCTGTCCATCTCTCTCCCCAAGCACCAGGCTTCTGCTCCACTTGCTGGCCCCCAGGACCTTCTCCATCCCCTCCAGCATCGCTGCCTCCCTGCCCTGCTGCTCCCAGCTCCATCAGTCCCATCCCTCTTCCAAAAGCTCCCAGGAGCATTCAGCTCCTTGAAGTTTTCTCCTTTATCTGCCAGCTCCAAAGCCTCTCCCTGCTTTATCCTGTCATCTAATTCTCCTTGTGGAGCTCATCAATCTTCCTCCCAGGCCTCCCTGGATTTCCCATTACCCTTTAGTTCAACACTGTCTTTGACCTCATTTTCCATTTTCCCAAGTGTGGGCCAACACAAAGAGACAGAAAAGATAAACTTAACTGGGCAGGGTACTTTTCTCCAGCCAGTGTGTGGGGAAGGGATTGAAAAACAGATTCCCTATATCCAAAAAGGGATGAAAAGTTGAGAATGCTAAAATTTTAATTTTATAAGAACCTGAAGCAAAGCAGATTGAGAAAGGGGAATTATTTGTTATTGAGGTGTTTTGAAAGCTGAATTTTATTTTCTTTTGTTTGAATTGAAAAAATTGCAATTTGGTTTCAAAAATACAAAAACGGGATTTGGTAGTTTAGCATTTTTAAAAATCTGCACAACAGTATTTAAGCTAAGATCTTAGTTGAAAACAACTGAGTTATTTCAGCTGGGAAAAAAAACAAACCCAAAAAGAAGAAAAAAGAATTCTTAGCAGTTACAGAGGAAGGCACTTTATTTTTGAAGCCTACAGCAGCTAGGGGTATATTTGTAGTAAAAAACATCCTTCCTAATGAGCTGCAAAAATCTTGCTGCTACAAGAAAGTCTGGGAAATTTAAAAGCTAAGGAGTCCAATAAAGACATTTCAAAATCCAATCTGTTCTAGTGATGTACCCTTCCATTAAACTTGAATTCCCAGCTTTAAAATGGAAATTTTCTTCATTTCATAAAAAGAAGGCAAAAAAAAAAAAAGTGTTTTTTTCCAACAGTTGAGCCCATTGGCTGATTTTTCCCGATACAGAAATCTGAGGTACATGATAAAAGTAGCCTAACTGGGGAAATTTAAAGCCAGCTACAAGAACACCAAACAGTTGAAATTACTCCTAAACCTAGAAGGCAAAATTATGGGTGTACACTCCAAAAGCCAAGCAGAGCATCTGAATTCAGACAGCAGCTATCTGCTTGCACAACCAATAGTCAGAAATTGTACTGAGCTAAGAAAAACAATGTGTGAGAGTTTTGTGCTTTTTCATCAAAATACCTGAATATTTAATATATGTGAATAACTCCCCATGAGGAATCTTTGATTAAGGAGAGAAATAGGGACAGAAAAGTCATCTGGCTATTTTTCAAGCTGTGTTTTTCCTTGTTATGAAGTGAAACCATGAACTTTTGCAAACTGTGATGTCACTGCTTTGCAAGAGCAAGGAATTAATAACTTCTATTAAAGCACATCTTCCCTAGCACTTACAATTAATTTACAAGGCCACAATTCTTTCACACTCCAACCCAAAGGTCCTTGTCTGACTCTGAACACATTTACAGAGGTCTTCCCATGCTAAATTTTAAGGGAGAAGTATTAGTTATCATCATAAAATGTAATTTGCTATTCATGCTTTGCAGTGGCATGGAGCACTTCATCTCAAAGGTCTTTCCAGACCTGGCAGAAATACCAGGGCAACTCAGAAAATGTGATTAAAAACTGTTTGGGTCATCAAGGCAGAGAGACTCTCTCCACCTTTTATATCTGTGATGGCAAAGCCCATTCTCAGGGGCCAGCAGAGATGATCATTCCTCTCCCATCAGCTGCCTGGTCAAGGCAAGGGTATGGGGAAATCCAGAGCCACACCTTTTCCAGGGGTGCCTCTGAATTTCCCCTTTTCTGCCTGTTTACCACTCCCATCCTGATAATTATGCAATATTTACTCAGTCCTCCTTATCTTGCACTGTGGGGATGTTCCAGCATTATTCATTCAGCCTTAACAAAACACTTAAAATCCTGTGACTTCTACCTTCCCACATAGGGAAGGGGATAAACCTTTTGCAGAAAGAAAAGTTTTTTGTTAAAAGAAGAACAAAGCACATGGCCAAATTCCCTTTCACCTTGAATAAATACATCATGTTTGCATATTCAGGCTTGGATTTCTTCGAGCCTTCTTTTACCACTACTACACATCCCCAGCCTTCAAATGGGAGAAACAAAAACATCTACAATGAGTTCAATGAAAAATACTTTCTCTTGGAAAGAGCTTAACAAGCAACTGAAATGCAGGATCTTCATTTATATGTGTTTGCCTGCACATACTGTCTTGCATATTACAGATCAACTTTGCACTCTACAAATATAAATGTCTGACTCCAGTAACATTTAAGTAGTTCTTCCTTGTCTATACCAGTGGCTGAGCTCATTCTTCCTGAAATTCAATGCTCAGATTAAAATGTAAATTTTTGCTAGGGCTAAAACATCCTTAGCTAACTCAAGAACCCAATCTCTAACACTCAGTGCTGATGCAATGGAAGATCTGTGCTGATGCTATGGAAGACCATTTGTTTAAGGTTAAACAGAGGCAAATTCCAGTAGATATGCTTTTTGTAGAATCAGAAACTTTAATAAAGGGCTTCATATTCAGTTTATTGTTAGATTTATCATTGATCTGGATATTGTTTCTGTAAAAATTCAACCACTCCACTTCTGTATTTTGGAGATCTTGGATGAGCCTAAGAAAAAGAACAATGACCAACTTTTGTTATTATGTGAGATAGGGAAAGGCATAAAATAACCAATTGTTTGTTTAATGAGATATGAAACTCCAACTGAGCTGATGTATTATGGGTGAAATTGAATATAATAAAAAATACTACTTTCAAAAATGAGTGCTCTCTGAGTGCTCCAGGAATCCAGATGTTGCACAACAACTAGAGTGTAACACAGCCTTCATCTAAAGGCAAAATTATGCCAGTTCAGAAAAAGCTGTGTTGAACTGAGTTCATACTTAAAACTCACAGCCCTCAGGACTGCAGCTTTCTGAAGCGTCTAAAAACTGTTTTAATTTTTTAATTTGTTTTTATTGCTTATGTACAGTTATCCTGCATTCTCAGAAGAACTGAAAGATGAGGAGAGAGGCTGTTTTTATTTTCTCCAGGGCTGCAAGCAGCTAACCAGCCATCTTGTCAGACACTCAGCCCTTGCATGACTTCCATGCAAAAGAAACCCAAGTATGATGAAGGCAAGCAGTGAAATGAAGGCTTGTCAGTGAAATCCTAAAACATTTCTAAAGATCTCTCAACCTTGGCAAAGCAACTGGCTTTCAATTTCCAGCATCCCACCTCACCAACAGCCAAAGCTATGAGAATTTGGATGTGAAATAATTTTCATTTGAAGCAGCCAAAGAAGCAGAATAATAAAAGCAAAAAACACAAGATGAGAGCAGTCAAACCCGTGTTTAAATACAAAGGAATTTGTCCAAGCAAAGCTCCAAACCACACAGAAGATGGCTGGGAAAAAGCAAAGATCCCTCAGCTTCCCTGCCTCGTAAGGTTCAGAATTGTGGCTTGGGATGCCTACATGAATGCTGGGTCATCAGTGGGATGCTGTTCACCTCATCCTACAAAGAGAGGAACAGCCTCTGCCACCCAAGCAGGATGTGGGTTTGCAGCAGGGCTCAGGTCCCTACAGAAAGATGGAATTGCTTGGCAGCAGTGGTGCAGTAGCAGCACCTGCCTCCTTCCCAGCTCCTCATGTGCTAAACATGTCTGGCACAAAAATAAAAGGCATGAGAAATACAGAACTGCTGTCCTGGCAGTGGATTAAGAGCTGCTGCCATAGCAGGAAAACCCAAGGGAAGAAATTGAACAGCAACATGTTCAAAAACATAATGCCTGTTTATAATTAAGACACAACCATCTTGTAGAGGAGCACGAGAGCATTTTGTTCATCCCACCCAAGAGTTTATTTAGGCTGTTCTAGCTAGCAGGTCTTAATTCCACTCTCTCTCCAGGATAGTGTGAAGTTTTCAATTCGTAGATTAGTAGCAGTTTGCTGAATGTGTGACTTCAGCAGCTTGCTCACCTCACACAGCTACAAAGGAAGGCTTTGCAGTTCTGACAGCTCTATGAACCCTTTTTAAACCAAAGCCTGCATTCTCTGGAGAAGAAAATTACACATAGGAAGCTTGATATGAAGTGGACTGTGTTAACTAGACACTCAGGAGGGGGCTTACTGCTCTATAATAAGCTGTAATTACAGAAACTCATTGGTCATTTACTGCCATGCAGGTGTAGAAGCATTTTAAAATAACAAGTAAAGAGAAAACTTGAGCTGAGGGGACTTTTTACCTAGCATTTGTTGAATTTCCAATGCCTACATAAGTAGGCATTTTATTTCCTACAACTTTACTGGTTGAACTGCTGAAACAGTTCATTTAAATATTTAGGAAGTCCAAGACAAAGGGTGAAACTTATCACACCCCATCTTGCCAAGGGAGATTTCACAAATGTAGTGAACTGGAGCAGCAGCAGCAGTAATTTTCCCATGTGAGTGGGTTAGTGCAGACTACATGCACTGTTCCTGCAGGCATCTGCCAACACAGTCTGGGCACAAAGGCATGGACTACTGCTAATGAAACAGTTTTAGAATTCAAAGTCTGGATTCTATGTCAGGAAGAAAGGAAAAAAATAAAAAGAATGACCTCTCTCTGTCACAAGAAAATACACTTGAACTCTCTCCTGAGATTCTTATTCCTAGAATGAATCACTACTATATGTTTATGTACTCTTGACAGGAAATCCAGAGCAACTAAATCAATAAGTCTCTTCCTGATAAAGGGGCTAATTTACCCTCACCCAGTATTGCAAACTTCTACATTTTTCCTACTACTAAATAAATATACTAAGCTTGTGCTAAATGTTTTGAATTTGGTGCAGATTTCACAGAGCAGGCATACAGCAGGACAGCTTGATTACATCTTGACATTCCCATCAGAAAGAAAACACACACTGTTGGATTCCTCCACATCCATTTAAAGACAGAGTAAGGCTTTTCCTCTGCAGGTGATAATGCACATCAATAACAACTGGTCTTACCTGCTGTCTGTAAGCTCAAACCAGTATCAAGTTTGCTGCGTGGCTTGGTGCTGATAAACAGGTAACAGAGAACACACACAGTGATGATAAAAGCAAAGAGGACCACTGCTGCTATTGACAGGCCCACGAGTGCTCCAACACTAAGAGAGAAAAACAAAAACAATTAAGTGTACAAACAGCCTGGAGGACCCATTAAAACAATGGTCAAGTTGAAGTCTGGAGTTTACTTGTACTCAGGCATGGAAGTAACTCTGTATTTTGCTGTAAATCAAAGTTGAGAGCTCAATACTTCAATTGCATAAACTGCAGTTATTTCACTGTCCTCAGAAGGGTCAATGTCATTACACAGCAGTTGAACATCCGGCCCTCAGTGACATTTCATGCATATTACTCCTGAGTCTGACATAAGTGTATTTATGAAAATCAGAAATAACTTCATGCAGTAACTGATATCAGTGAGATCAAAAACTTCTTCAGTGCATACACTGAGAGGGATTCTAGGGTTCCAGGCAGCTCAAACTACATGACTATTAAAGCTGTATTTTCAGTCTGAAATGCCATTTTTATAGTATAAAAACCCATGCAATCTATGTTATTCAATTCTGTTAGCAGCTCTGCAGAGCAGGGTGGAGTACTGTGATTGCTGTTCTGCCTTTGCATAAATGAAATAAATCTCCAATCAAGACTGGAGAAATTCTCCCATGATCTTTGTCACAGTAAAAGGAAAACTAAAGCTGAATTAGTTTACTCACAATATCAAAGGCATCAAAGAAGCAGGAATGAATTACTCTGGAGGCCAAACATACAGTACTATATGTAGATTTTATCAAGGTGCTATCCTGCAGAATAAAAGCTACTTTATACATCTCCCATAGGCATACAGTGAGACACTATATGTATACACTGAAATCTCTCCTGATTTCCAGCCCTTATTTTCAAGTCTTTTCCTAATATAAAATTCTCCTGATGAAATAAAGGATCCAATATAATACAGACTAGCTATCATTTCCTACACTCTCCTGGGCCATTTGATGCCTTCCATGTTCCAGTCCTCTATTCTACAGTCCATGACAAAGATTCTGACTTCTGGTGAAATCAAACAGCAGCTTTTTGGTCACAGATGAGGAGTCTGAGGACTGAGAATCCTTATATTACTGCTCTGGTATATTTACAGTTTTGACAGATGTCAAAAGGACAGAGAAGAGATGAATGTCTTGAATTCTACAAGCTCCATCCTCTAGTCATAAAAATGCCTTTATACATCACTGCCATCAGGGAGAAGTGAACTCTACTGTGGCCTTGCAGGAAGATGAGAAGAATTGTGCCTTGGGATGTTTTTATGAATTTTACATTCAAGATACTGCAAAGTTTCTCTACAAGCTCCCACAGCACCAGCACACAGATATGTCCACAGGAGAAATTCTTAAAATCAGCAGGATGAGAACAGCAGATATTGCTATGACTTTCACATGAGGTTTTCATTAGTTACTGGTCAGATTAAGTAATGAAGTTTGGGCAACATTTAGCTCCATGCACAGCTAAAATAATTTGTTATCAGCAAAATGGTTCTGCAAAGAACAGCTTTACTCTTCTGAAGATTTTTCATGGTATTTATCATCTGCATTAAATAGGATATCCTGATGTCTTTGTGCATATATGTACATATTAAGCAAATTTTTCCTTACTGTTTTTTGGCTCAAACAAAATTTGCAAGCAATATTCTGCTTACTATGGAATCTGAATATGACCTACACTCAGAGATCTCACCTGGGTTCTGGCCTTATTTTGCATTTTCACTTGAAACACCTTGACCCAAATAGACAAAATAGAAGACATACATATTACAGAAGGCTGGATAGCCATAGAATCATGTGATACAACCAAGGCTCTTCAGAAACAGTTATTTGTGCTTTTTTGTCATGACAGTACACGCTTTATTGTAAGATTTCATTTAAATTCCAGCCCACAGTGCAGGACTAAGGAGGTTCTCACCATTAAGCAAACATTAAGCAGAGTCAGCTGCCCTAAAGCCAAATAGATCAAATACATACTAATGATTATACATTTTTCTATTCAGACATCTGTTCCTTCTTGGCTGTAGCTCTTCTCCATGCAGTTGTAGAAGATGACATGGACAATACAGTTGTGTATTGCAGAGCACAAAGAATTTTCAGTATCACTACACAACTTTGGGAGTTACAAAAGGAAAAGGCAAGAAAAACCTGAGGAATTCTCCAGGTCAAAGCTCATCATAGGTTATGTGCTACAAGAAATGTTGATCATGCTCCAGCAGCAAGATGAGAAGATCTCACCAGCATCACAAAACCAAACAGACACTCTGATTCCACTTCCTGAATGAATCAGGAATCAGGACAATGTGTACCTACTCTTTTTAAACACACAATGTTTTGCTACCAGATTGTTCTCAAACTGCTGAAGCTGTCAACCCACAGAGAAGGTATAATTAAGTTCTGTAAGATTAATTTTCGTTCAAGTTTGGGGATGGAGGGCTGTTTCTTAATTAATCTAATTCAGAGAAATTTAATATCTCTTCCACAGCTCTGAATACTGACATTTCTTAACCAGAATACAATATTTTCTTTCATTCTTTGCATATTAAAGCTGTTATTAGAAACAAAATACCAAATGACTATGATCACTGACCACTTTAACAATTACACTCCTGAAAATAAAGACAATCTTACAGCATGTCCTCTAGATTCAACAGCAATCACTATGGTGCTGCATATCTGCTTTAAAAAGTCTTTGCTAAAAGATTTTGGCACCTTCCATTCTTTACTTTAAATGCTGTCTGAAGGCCACATAGTAACAGTCTATGGGTCTCAGGGTGTGTCTTCGAGATCAGTCTGACAGCAGAGACACTAAACAAGCAAACTAAAAAGTCCCTCTTGCCCACAGCTGTGGCCTCATTAGTGAGCAAACCCTCCTGCATTAATAACCCACTCAACCCCAAAGCAAATATGTTGCATAAAGATGGCAGTAAAGGCTATGGGGTAGCTGTGACACGAGCAATGTTAAGTTTGGTAGGAGATCCAAACAGAACTCTCCCAAGTTATTTTCCACATAAAGATAGAGCCATACCACACATTTCACTGCTGTTACACTGAGTGCCACATCCAGGCTTGCAGTACAGCCCAAGGCTTCACTCAGCAGAGGCTCCACTCTGCCAGCAGCCTCCCCAGGGATCCCCAGGCTGTGTCCAGAGAGCTGCTGAGCGGCTCCATCGACTTGTCTGTCAGTGGATAATCAGCATCACACCCCTACAGTTATTTTTAGTTCATAACATTAGCCCATCCACACCATCAAAAGCCAGGGAAAATTTAAATATTGGCTAAGCAGAGGCAGTATTGCCCACTGATAGACTGAAAGGAAGCTCATGAGTCACCCGGATTCGAGTAAATCAAATGTTCCCAATGCCATTGTTGCAGTGACGTGTCGTTCACAGTATTTGCAAAGCACACAGATAAATATTCTTGAGAGACTGGAAGAACGGGCACAGAGAAACAAAAGGCTTGCTATTTTGGAAAGCCAAAACAGATGCCTGGAGGTTGGTACAGCCAAGGAAAGCTTGGCCTCAGTATTAGGCCACCATGTAGGTATTAATTAAGAAGGCATTTTGAGTAAAACCTATATGTGGCTTGACAGAATTTTAATCAAATATGTATTATTACATGCAACTTAAAAGATACAGCTTTGGAATGGATATTAGAATTCTATTTGATACTGAAAGAGGCCATTATAAAAATAAGACTTCATAGAAGAGGGACAAAAATAAGCATAAAATATTTTAGAACAAAGAGAAACAAAAAGGCTGACTGAACATAACTGCTTCAGTTCAGTACAAATACCACATGTTCAGCATTTCTCCCCTTCCACTCAGCTTGGGAGGTAAAGCAGATGTGATAACTGCATGGGCATGCACAGCACACTGCTCTGGAGGCTGAGCTGCTCAGTGTTTGGCTCACTGCTGTTTTATAGCATCTGTGTTTGTGGATTCAAAAGCTGAATAACCTTCTGATGAATTCTGCCTTTTCCTAATATTGCCTTCCCTGTTCCATGGGCTCCTGAAAACTGTAAGAGACAGCAAAATGCATCCTTCCCTCTTCTTTGAGGAAATAAGTCTTTCAAGATCTATGATTAAAAAAACCCCCCAAATTTTATTATTTTATTTAGAAAAAAAAAGTATAAGTCAGAAATTAATAATATTATTAATTATATAAAATAAATTTTGCAGAAAATGTGAAATGTGTCAGAGTTGCTCAATAGTCTATTATCTATGATAGTCCAGCAGCTCCCAGTACAGCAGGTGTTTGGATGTTGTCAAATATTGCAGTTTTTGCAGAAGTGGGAGGGGAAAAGAGGGTTCCATGTTGCTAAGGGAATGGGCAGTGTCTAGTTCTAAACATAGTACAGGCAGTAGAGAATTGGCAAGAAAAAAGAAGAGCATAGGCTAGCAAGAAACTATTGATTTGGGTTGCCAAGGCTGCTGGCTTCTCCATGAACTGCTCAATCAGAGCTGGAGGCCAACAGGTCTGGCCATGTCCATCCCACAGCAGGAAAAACAGATGGGAAACGTGCAAGAGTTTCCTGCAATTCCACCTGGTGTGCCACCAAACTGAAGGAACCTCTGAGATACGACCAACCACTTGTGGTGCACTCAGGCACTGCTTTCAAAGACCTGGGGGAGTCAAGCAAATGAAGATTTAGGAAAAGAACGCCCAAGTCCTGGAGTACAGCAAAACCTAAAAGAGTTCCCCCATCAGAGCCTCCTAGTCCTTTCCCTTCCATCTCCAGACTCACCTTGACTGGTTTGCCTAACTCTTGTTTAGTTTTAAATCTTAAGGGTTTCATGTCTTAAAAGTGTGTCCTCAAAGGCTGAAAAAAGCATTTTAAGGATTATTTTATCATATGGCTGTTACCAACCAATATCAGTAAGAGTTTAGTGATCATCAAAACATTCTGAGAGGGCAAAAAATGTTATTTTTATGTTTACTTTAAGCTACTAATTGACCTGTCATGTGAAAATGTATACAGTTCTCAAAATAATGTAATACTATCATGTTTATAACACTATAGTGTTAATAACTAAAAATTATTCTATTTGTTACTGAAAACACTTATAGGAAGTGATTCAATTCTAACCACTCACTAACTTTGCTTAGAGAGGTAAAATGTATTTACTCACCTATTTCTACAACAAATATAGTCATTTATGGTAGGAATTAAGCACAACCAAAACTCCACTAATGGCAATTTCCATGAGACCTTTCAGCAGCTTAGGGCTACTGCAGAAAGAAAGAAAAAGAATCCTTAATTTTCAAAGTTTGAGCCCAAATTTCTGACTTAGATGAAGGCTAAGCAGTCATTTCTCAGATCCTACAAAATCTTTTTAAAGGAAGAGCTTTCAGAGAGGTATTTAATAAAAGCCTCTCCTGGGATTCAGTTCGTGGAGGTAGTTTTTGAAAAGATCAAGCTTTAAGAGTCTTCACTACAACATCCAGATGAGACATTGTGATGCAATATGAACTTATTCCTTCAGTTTTTCTGCCATCCTGAGAAGGTTTGCTGTGATTGAAACAGTCAGAGGTTATGCAAAAATATAGCATTAAAACAGAGTATTTGATAGCAGAAGTGTAAAAAAGGACACTTGGAAGTGTCTTCTCACATCAGAGAATCCAAATAATTGTGTGTCTGTCACAGGGGCGGATGGCTGGGAGATCCCCACAATCGACCCACTCTTTACACCAGACAAAGCAGATTTTAGGTAATAATACGTTAAATATTAGATCAGATAAATTAAAATAATAAGTCCACAGTACTGGACAGCATTAACTCAGGAGCCCTGAGGGAATTCACACGTGGAGCTGCAGAGCTGCTGGCCGAGGTGCTGAGGGCGTCTGGCTGCACAGTGCTGAATCTGAGCCCGCCTATGATACCCAAGTTCACTCTCCCCAAAATGAGGGACAGGTCCTTTGACCTCTACCCCCAGTCATCTCGTTACCATGCTCCACCCCAGGGAGCTGATGGCATTTACAGCTTCCTGACATAAAATCTTGAATGAAAGGATCAACATTAGGAGGAGGGGAAAACACTGCCTTGTAAACCTGCTGGAGTCTATGAAGTGTCAATAGGCACAGGGATAGAGGAACCCAGCAGACAGAGTTACGTGTCTCAAAAAGCCTTTGGACAAAGCCTTGCACTGAAAGTGGAGTTAAAAAGATGGAATTTATATAGGATTAGGGAAAGGTTTTGCTACAAATTTAAGGCTGCTTAAAAGCATAAGGAGCAATGTGCAAGGCTTGAGTCGTCCCTTTTCAGTGTGAAGAAATGTCACTGAGACTGATTTTTATTCATATCTTCATCTATGACCTGGTGAAGAAGGAAATTTGAGTTTCTGATGATCCTAAGCTCCTACAAGCAATCAAATGCTGAGGGCAAGGAACACTACAAGAAAACTAAGTGAGCAGGCAAAAGTGATATACATGAGTTTCAGTGTACATAATGTAACATATAAAGAACAAAACCAAGCCTACATAGCAATAAACTCAGAACAGGCAGTTCTGAACTCCAGAAAAGTTTTAGAGTCTTCAGTGAGAGCTCACTGAAATAATGGAGTGAATGTGAATGGCATAAAAAGACATTAACACATTGGCCACCAACAGAATGGAATTGAGAGCAAGACTGGAGGCAACATTTGGCCACTCTGTAGAACCTTGCCACATCCACACCTTGGGCATGCAGCTCCAGATTATGCACCTCCAACATCAGCCCTGTGGAGTGAAAAACAGTATGGATGAGATGTAACCAAAACGATGGGTGTGACACAGCATCTGCCTCAAGGATAATCCAAAAGCTCTTCCGTTTGAAAGGTGAAAGCTGAGAATAGATGCCCCAAATGCTCACAACATTTTAAACACTGTGCATAAACTGAACTTGCAATTGCTGTTCACCAAATCTCACAATCTGAATACTAGAGGGCACTCCAGAAAAGTAGTAGGGAACAGTATAAAACAGGTAAAAGGATCTATAGTCAAACAGCAGGTAGTGACTGCTGCCAGCAGGGTTGCAGAAGCAGACGGTATAAGCAAGCCCAGAAGGGGATTTGACAAAATCAAGGATAATAAGAAGTCCGTAAGAAACAGAGTGGAAGCCCCATGCAGAGGTGTGACACGGCCAGCCTGGGTGCTGAGGAGCCCGAGGGGAATCAGGCACAAAAAGCAGCCGGGCTGGCTGAGTGCAGCCCTCCTTGCCGCTGCTGGAGATCCGGCCAGAGCCAGGCGGATCCCTGCACTATCCCGGGAGAGCACCAGGCTCATTATCTGCCCCTTCTAAGTGGAAAGTTACGTAGTGCTTTATCTTACATGGTAAAGTAGCTCAAGTCACTGGGAACTTTATGGCACGCAGCATCTTAGGCGCTCAGGCCCCGAGACAGCCGCTCCCCTCACGCCCGAAGGGCGGGAGACGCTCCGGATGCTCTGCCAGAGGCACCGAGCGTTTCCCAGCCTTCCTTCCCAAGACCACGAGTTATTTCCTTCAGAAACTACCCTGGCATGAACACGAGTCTCTCTGGGATGAAGATGCATCTCTACCGCTACTCTCGGCGGGACAAAGGCAGTCTGAAAGTGCCCGGCTACAAGTACCTCACAAACACACACCCGAGCCGAGCTCGGGCGACCACGGGTCTCCCGCCCGGCGCCTCTACCCCGGCAGGCACCGCCGCTCCCCTACCTGAGCCACCACATGTAGCTGTGCTCGTAGGGGAAGAAGCTGTGGGGGTCATCGCAGCAGTACTTGACGTCCTGGAAGCCGCAGCAGAACACGGCCCGGGCGTCGCCGCCCGCCCGCGGGCAGCTGAACCCGTTCACCAGCACCTTGTCGGCGTTGAGGTAACTGCTGCACTCGGCGCTCATGGCGCGGCCGCCCGCCCGCTGCCCGCCCGGCGCCTCGGCTCAGTGGCACCCGGGCGGGAGGCGAGGAGAGGCGAGGCGAGGAGAGGCGAGGTGGCTGTGGCGGGCGGAGCCGGACGGGCAGGGGGCTGCGCTGGCGGCGGGGGCCGCCGCGCCCACTGACCGCGGGGCCGCCACAGGGCGGGGAGCGGCGGGAGCCCTCAGGGCAGGCAGCGGAGGGCGGGAGAGCGCCGTGAGGGGCCGGCCCGTCCCGGGCTGCGGTTTCAGAGGCTGGGGTACGGCTGGAGCTCAGCGCTGGGTCCCATGTGGAGGAGAGCTTTTAGGGGTCCGTCCTTACTCGTAGCTTGGGTGTGGTCTCAGGAAAGGCAAAACAGGGAGAGCACGGGGAGGGATCACACTTCTGTAAGAGTCAGGCCCCCTTGGCTTGATGAGGGGGGAAAGCTCCAGCTCAAAACCAGGCTCAACTCTTAAAGATGCGCTGCGCAAAGTGAGAGGATGAATGACAGTGATGTGGCTGGTGCAAAGACTCCGGAAAAGGGGAGATCAGGAGAAATCGAGTGTTGAATATCAACAAAGAAAAAAGAAAAGATGACAGTGAGATTTTGTGAGTTGTAACTTCATCACTTGAGTTGTTCTGATGAAATCAGATATAATCAGATCAATTATTTTCATTATAAAATTGAGGACTGACTTATTTGGAAACACAGGAAAATGATCTACCAAAGACCACAAGGCAGCCTTTTCACCTCAGTTGTGTCAATAGTGTCAGTACTTGTTAGGATTTAAATGCGTGTCTTGTGTTATTTGAGATTAAGAGACCAATCTCCTGGTCATTTAAGGCACAAAGACATGGGAGGCGTTTTTCTGTGGTTGAGGAAAGTCTCTAATGAGGGAGGGATGGCTGAATCTCATCTCAAAAGCCATCAGTTGGTTGCCTGGATCATGTGTATGAATCAGTCAGCTAAACATCATGTGGTGTGGTGGAAACCAAGAAGTGCTGGGGTAAATGTCATGGATTTGGAGCCTGATTCAAGACTTTGTGAAGTTGCCAATCCTGTGTTCACAACAGAGACCTAAGTCTTACAACTTCCCAGGATGGAGAAATGTCCAATACCAGTCTAAGAGATATTAATCTCTTGAAATGTTTTTATGTACCTTGTTCAGTTGCTAATAATTGTTTTCTTCCAAAACATGAATTGCAATCCTTGTGTTTCTCTCTGATTCTCTCTATCTGTCTGGGATTGTTTTTTTCTTTGTCTTACAGTTTCTTGATCTGTTTTCACTGAGGTTCTGTTCATACCTGAATTCAACAACCAGGGCAGAGAGTCATGAACCCAGGAGTCAATCAGTTCATGTTTTCAAGTCAACATTCCCAAATCAAGTGGTCAAGAGACTTTCAGGAATAGAGAACATTCTTGGTTGTTTTTGTATTTCACACTGCTGTTTTACTTTTGGAGATTTTTCTCTCATTAGTCAGAACTCAGATAACTATTTTCCTCTCAGAATTGTTACTACAGTGATGTGGAACAAATAGAATTACCCATCCCAGTTTTATGCTCAGTCTTACACAAACTTGGATTCATACTTAATAAGATAGACCCGTGTCAGAGTTGGAGTAAAGGTGAATCCTTTGTCCAAACTTAAAGAAATTTAAGTTTCAAAGAAAGCTGAAATGTTCTGGGGTGACAACATCTTTTTTTGCTTGTTTGTTTTATCAATCAGTATACTTATTTACACCAGGCAATCAGTTTGTATTTGCCGTGATTACTGGGTGACAATAATTAGTGTGCTTTCTTGTTGCAATTATTTGGAAAGATTTATATGAAACATTTGAAATATGTTTGAGTTATCTACCTCAGTGACTAAATTAACTACGTAATTGCTGGAGGATTGAAATAAAAAACCATTCTCTTTTGATGAGACACTCAGAAACAGGATTTGAAGTGGGAGTGGGAGGCTCTTCAATGACCAGGGGAACATGTGCAGTTACAAAACACAGACCTCTGCCAGTAAGAGTTAGTTGTTTAGACCTCATAAAATATGTTTTCTTCTCTCTTCACTATTACCAAAATCAATTTAAGTTACTATACAGATGATGAGACAAGTTCTCTCTGCTGAGTGAGGAGTGTGTTTCCACCTCAGAATTAGGTCATCCAGCTTTCAGAGAAACGCAGATCCAAGACCTTTGTATGGCACTTGGAAGTAAGAAACAACATGTCCAGGTATTCAGGAGCAGCTTTCAGAATTGTATCCAAAGCAGGATACTTCTGTTCTCTGAGTGCTGAATTATCATCCTTATGAACAGGAGTCCCTTGAGCAGTGAAGCTCCAGCTCTAATTCTGGTAAAATGTGCTTGCAACCCATACTCCTCTGCAAATCTTTAACTGATTTACTGTTACTCACAATGGTTTCCAAGAGACTGCTATGGCTGTACTTAAGGCCTGTCTTCAAAATACTTGGGGCCATGGAACTGCAGCTTTCTCTTTCTTATAACTGCTTTCAAGCCTTCCAGATGGATTCATAAACATCAATATATGTACGTTGTTTATGCAAGAATTAG
Organism: Molothrus aeneus; assembly: GCF_037042795.1. Taxonomy (NCBI): domain Eukaryota; kingdom Metazoa; phylum Chordata; class Aves; order Passeriformes; family Icteridae; genus Molothrus; species Molothrus aeneus. The sequence goes on from NC_089654.1 coordinate 5,954,871, forward strand.
AACAGCAGCATTTTTTGTAATCATTAAAAATAATTGTGATCTTCATCTAAACTAAAATTACCGTGAAAAGTGCACAGCCTCTTATTTACTTATCCTGACTCCACAAGATATTGGCCAGCAGAACTGGGCTGGTTTAATTTTCCAGCAAATTGCAGGAGTTTTTCTGGCTGATTCTGGAGTTTGGAGCAAAGGAGGCTTGAGAAAGAAGCTAAAACTTCCTGATTTAGCTATTCCATTTAGAGACAACTCAAAGTGAATCTTGCTTCTGCACTGGTGACTACTTAAAGGCTAAAAACAAACATTCATATTAACTGTTGTGGGACACATTTCCACCAGCCAACCTTCCACAGAAAGTTAATTATGAACTATGATATAGGTGTCTAGATCAGCATCAACCCTCAAACCTACATGCAAGGTTTTCCTTAAGAGCATAACCTAATTATTAATTGGCAAAGAGCTGCATAAATTACTTTCAAAAGGAATCTGGTGGCAAATTATGCAATTTAACAAAATTGTCATGTCAGGGTGGTGTAGCAAGCTCTGATTAGGAGCAAAAAGTTAAATTGACATCAGAGTTAGTGTAGATAACATATTTTATCATGTTGCATGAGCAGCAGGCACTTTGGGAAGGCAGATGACAGCATAAGGCTCAAAACAGAAAGGGGCACAGAAGTTTTAAGCGCTGTGTACTTGCAGCACAGAGAGATGCTGTCACTCAGAGGACTAAAAAAGAACTGTGTGTATTAGTGAGGGACTGAAATTATCAAGAGGATATGCTACATCTTGGGTTCTGCTCTCAACTCAACCACCTGGGAGCAAGCTGCTTTCCCAGTTGTAACTCTGTAGATTTGTGATAGTGATGGGGTTGTCTGACACTTGTATGCAAAAGTGTTTGCATTTTGAGATCCTCCCTGTGCAAGTGAACACATGTATAAAGTATCAGTCTATGAGTTTTTCATGTCACTCTAGAGATTGGTAGAGCCTACCAATCTTTCTAGTCATTTTAACTGTCCTTCATACACATTATCCTCTAATTGATTCCCCCAGTCAATATAGGGTATAGATTTTGACTTTCATCTTTCTCTACTTCACAGAACTAAATAATGAAGAAGGAGAAAGCAATTTTGAGCCTCAGGAAGCTGATGCTCAAAGGAGGTTTCAATCAAAATTTTAAGAAGGAAAATCAGTGAAAGAGAGAAGTAGGAAGTGTTGATACTGGTAATTCTGCAGTCAGGATGGAGTTCTGATAAGCAATTTGTGTTTGTGTAATGGCCTCATTCTCTACAGTGTTTGTGTGCTGTTATTGGTAAATATTTCAGAATAATGACTCAGTGGAGCAAATCTTACCTTTTGACACTTACTCTCCTATCTAGAAAGAGAACAGTCAGATGCATAAAATAGCTTTCAAAAATGAACCTTACCAAATAGTCTTGACTGCAGTTTGTCTTTGTGGAGTGGTTGAGGGGTTTTCATTTCTTTTTCCTTTTCAGAAAGGAAAATAGTTTTTACTTATCTGAGTAGAAAGCACAAAACTGGCATGTTCCTTACAAAAAAAAAAGGTCAATCTGACACTGCCTCAATCATTTAACATTAACATTTATCCTGCTTGTAAAACATAATTATTTATAATCTTAGAGACACAAATATATGTTGCAACGCATTTTCTACTTGAATAAAAGGATGCAAATTTTAAAAGATTCTAGCAAGTATGTAGCTTCTGTATGTAGGGGATGATTATGGGGATAGTTCTGAAACAGAGTTACTCAATTACAGACAGTTAGAAATGATGGGCCTGTTATTTCAGACTGTTTAAGCAAGATCTCCATCAGAGGTAGCACTTGTAAAACATGTAAGTTTCTTCATCTTTTTACCATTTATTCTACACCAAGCAACAAACCAGAAAATTATAGATTCACAGGCTTATATGAATTGTCACTTTCTATCATGCTTTGAATTTACTTTGTCTAAAGTTGAAGATAAAAGATAAATATCTGAGTAAACAGGTTTGAAGTGCTGGCTTCTACATAGCAGTGAATAAATAATACAATAAAATATCTTCCCACCATTTTCATGGTAAACTCAAACTGAAGCTTTTCATTGTCTTCATTTTGTTCAAACTCTTAGGTCAATAATTTAGATTTAGTCCTATTAAGCATATTTTTCAAAGCCCAAAAGTTGTTTTGTTATTGAATTATGTACATTCTTTTGCATATTTTTGTGTGACTTGGCTCAGAATCCTTTCTGTCACTTAGCCATCACAGAGAACTTTTGTTCTAATTTATAATTCAAAGAGATGCAGATACCAACAGTTGCAATAATTCTTCCTCTTTAACCCTCCCACACAAATGTCTTTATATTTTCTGTAGGGGGTAACATCATCTATTGTAAAATTCTGCAGCAGGAGAGACACTTCCTACAGGAGCCTATTTACAATTGCTTCTTATTTTAAAAAGCTTATTGTTGGGACTGAAGTTTTCTGTCTTGTGTGAAAGAAGGTGTTAAGGCCAAAGAGTTGGGCTCTGACCCATTTTGGGGTAAGAAACTGGAACTGGTGTGACAAATGTAAGAATTGAAGGCTGGGATTTGACAGTTAAAGGGAACAGGTATTGGGTGAAGAAACAGGAGTAGGAAAGAGATATATTGAAAGGACAAGGCAAAGATGGCCAGTCTTTGGAGTAACAGGAACTCTGTGCCCTACCTGTGAGGCTTGGAACAGAACATAAGTTGTCTGCTTGTTTCCTTTTTTATCTGCAAATATGTTTAAATCCTCTGGAAAAATGTCAGCTTCATTTAGTTCTCTTTCACACATATGATGACAAACAGTGACTTTCTTATTTCATTCATTCACATGGCAAAAATCTGCATGGTGGTTTGAAATATTTCAGATGACTCATGTCATTGCCAACATGAAATTCTGCTCTTGTTTTCTCTATTTGTTTTCAAACAGAAGAAATTACATGTGCAAAATTACATTCAAAGAATATTGGGTTACTTAGAATTTAGAAGTGCCAGACTTAGAGCTAATAACCACACAACTTTTGGCAAGATTTCAGCTCATTTCACAATGAGTTTTTAATGACTTTATTTTCTTGCTCTTTTCTAATGCATGGTCAAAAAGTTGCTTTTGAATGTTAACCATACCTAGTGGGAATACAGAATTACTTCAGCCATGGTTTTTGGTAATCCTTATGATCCTCTCACAGATAGTGATTCATTTTTCCAGTGGTCTGTGATGTGAGGGTGTTTCATTCCTGATATTGTTACATTGCTCACAAGCCTTTCTTAGCAATTGTTTTCTTGACAGATACTCAATTTTATTTTCTAGCTTGAAAAGCTCAGTTTTGTTCCTCATTTCTGGTGCTGAAGGTGACTTTGTTTTCCATCTCTGAACACTACTAGATTTGGGGATGCTGTAAAGAGAACCATTTTCCATAGCCCTCCTGTCTTTGGCTGAAACTAGAAAGCCTTATTCAGTTTCCATCCCTTTTCACTTCAGCAGTGGATACAAAGCAACAGTTGTCCAAAATGTGCAGATGATCCAAAGAAAAATAAAAAGTGTATTCTTATTTTGAACACCTAACACAGCTTATCCTCTGATAAGATGGCTCTTATTATTAGCAGTCTAAAGGGATATAGACTGCTAATAATAACTGGAGGTTTAATGGTTTTTATGTCTTCGAGACAGCTACAGGTCTTTCAGCTTAACTACATTTACACAATAGTTATTAAAATGCCACTGTTATCTCTTATGCATGCCTCATTATCAGAGCACCTGATTACCACACAGTCTGTAACTAATGGAATTCTCTGGGTGACAGAGCAGACCTTCTGAAGCTGGGCCAAGGGAGCCATTGGTCAGATCCTCACCTCCTCAGTCCTGCTCTGGTGAAATGATCACCAACTACATCTCAGATGAGAGATTCATTTCATCTGTGTCAGTCTCAGTAATCAGATGTTCTCTTAGAAATTGCATGAAGCTATAAGATATATTGTATCTGTTCATCCTAACTATCTTCTCATCATTCTTCCATACCTGGAATTTCCACCAGGGATTTTGACAGGAATTGTTTCTCTGCTGCTACTGAAGTGGAATGCATCAGTGCAGCTCATTGTGATGGGCATGATGGACATCTCAAGAGAAGAAGTCAAAGCAGAATCAAGCTAAACTACCTTAATTTACAGTAGCATTGTTGCTTGTCTTATGGAAACAAATGTAATTACTTCATTTGTCTGTTGCTCTCTATTTCTTGCTTTTACTCGTGCCAAAATAATCAACTTTCAGATGATAGCTTGCTTTCTCTGGTTGGATTTACTAAAGGTAGTAAAGACATCTGTACAAACTTTGGAAGCAGAAGATTAAGTTCTATTCTTTGCTTTTCTTTCACTTGTTACATGCTTTTGGGAAAATGGTATTACTCACATGCTTAGCGGCTTCATCCATCAGATCAATATCAAGCCTCTTTTTCACAATGCTCTGAGGTTACTCTAAGTTTCAGTAACAGAATATAGTTATTACCATATTAGACTAAAAATGTTCTACTTTACCATTCTTTATTATTACCATAGTTCCTTCATCAGTAGCAAACATTCTTGGGTTCCATCTCACTAAAAATATTCATTTTTTGTTTTGAACCTCATTGCATTCAGTATGTATTAAATTTAGAATAAAGCATATAACATTTTTTTTAAAAATTGGAAAAGCTGTATTCTAAAATTTAAAAAAGGACAATTGTTTAGTTTGGTTTTCGTGTGGTTTTTTGTTTTGTTTTGTTTTGGTTTGGTTTTTTTCTGTAACTAAGGTTGAATTTAAAGGTTAACAGAAAGATCTGCTGAGACATTGCTTTTCTATTGGTATAATTGAGACTCCATCCTCGTGGAGTAAGGGTCAAGTCTTAATTGTTCACAGAATAACTGTTCAAATAGTGTAAATTTGTGAAGGCAAGGCAGTCAAGGCCTGGTTGGTATTCAGCCTTAATTACATAACCTGAATTATACAAAGCAAGGGATCCTCAGGTGAAGAAAGAACTGCAAGAGCTTGTCTTGGGCTGGGAGTTCTGGGTGGATTCCTGAAGAGCTCGAGCCTACAAGCAGAGCTGTGTGTAGGTAATTGAGTTGCACAGTCAGTGGAAAAGGCCAAGATGACCACATCAGTTTTGGTCATGGATGTCTCCTAGCAGCCCCTGTTGATTCACTTCATCTCAGGAAGTTTTCCAGAGCAGCACACAGATGTTTTTCCCAATCAGCTGGTTCAGTTATTGGGGAATGCTTCCACCTTGCACATGCACAGCCTTGTAAACGTGAATATGTAAATGTGTAAACATAAATATGAAGCCTCTTTGCTTCAGAGCCAGTGCAGTCACTATTGGCTGTGAGTGCTCAGGTATGTCTATGATTTCACATGCTTCTTTTTATTGTTGGACTTTAAATCAGCATTTGCATCAATGTAAAGAAAGATAAGAATAAAAGAAGATGAATTTCAGTGGTTTTTTGTGGTGTTTTTTTGTGTCACTGGTTGCTATTTTGTAGTTGAATTGCATTTTAAATTTTACATTCAAAATGTTCAGGCTGAGACACAAGCACATCACTGCCTATTCCAATGGAAATTTGTTTTTTTATTCATTATAGGTCTAAAATTCAGAATTTTTATTACACTAGACACTTTTACATTAGAAGCTCCCACTCTAAATTCTCTTTTCTGTTTCAGAATAATGCCTATAGGAAATCTGTAATGTTTTTATATTACTGCAATTTTTTCTCAGAAAGTCTCAAATCTTATTTTAAAAAAGACAAGAATTGTGATTATATAAACAAATAAAATTAGCGTCCTATACAAGGCCAAGCACAAGTAGGAATGCACCTAACATTACAGCTTTCCACATTATCTGTTGAGTGGAGAAATTTTGAAATCCTAACTGTTCTACAAAAAGAGTCCTTATCCCTGGAAATTGCCCATGTTTTTTGGCAGAATGTGAATGAGATTCTATGAGGAGCTGGTCTCAATGAGTTTATGGGTCCCTTCTAAATTTAGATATTCTATGGCTCTGTGCTATCAGCAACATGGAAATATTTGCCTTTAAGTGTAAAAAATTTGGTGGGCTTTCTTTTGAAATAATGCAGTGTCATCTCACTGATTTAAGTCTTGCACCAGTTATTATAATAGCTTTAAAAGGAGTCATCTTCCACACAGGAATGCAAAAGGAAGAGAAATAACAAGTGTGCTGGCTCACTGCTGCAAGCCTACACAAAAGAAAACCTGGTCTGACAGTCAGGACAGTGCTGGGCATTCATTACTTCTCTGGAAATAACAGATGCTTCACTGTCTGCTCATTTTAGAAAATAATCCATTCAGCTCATAAATCAAGGGCTGAAATGTATTTAGAATAGTGGTAACAAAATCAGTCCCCTGCCATGAGGTCACTCTGGTGAGTCACCATCGAGTGCCAGGGACATCATCCTGCTCTTCCCAACAGGTAATTATTGCAAACAGGCAAGGGGAGCAGTGGCATTGCAATTATCAGAGCTGGTGTAGATACTGAGGGTGGTTTTAGCTGATTTTGGAAGCATAAAGTGTATGAACTAAGATCACTAACCAAGTAGCATTGATAGAGATGTGCTAGAAGTACAAATGATTCTTTTTTCAAGTGTGTTTTACTTCATTATTCCCCAGTTACTGTGGCTCAAGATGATTCCTGAGAACAGCTGATTTCCTACATTTCTGACATTCAAGCCAATTGAAAGCCACAAGAATGTGAATTTATTAGCTGGCTGTTAGAGATTTAATACACAAAAAAGACAAATATTTATAGATGCTAAGCACTTGGTCCTTCCAACACATCTCTGTAGCTATTGAAGGTATACAACATTATTTGTTTGTTAATGTAGGACTTGTGTTCATAACATACTGTATATTTTAAGACCAGGCTCCATGTAGGATGTAATTTCATTCACTTGTTAATTAACTAAAAAATATTTTGCCTAGTATTATCAAGTCTACTAAATGAGAGGAAAATAAGATGACAGACTGATTAATTCATATAGTTTGTGTCAGAAAGGAGACATTTCCAATGTAGGAAGCCAAGTCCAGCACTGAGAGCACCCAGTCTGAACACTACATGATGGAGAAATCTGCAGCAGGTTTTTAATGTGCAGTGCTTTAATGTGTACAAAATGCTCTTGAAAGGAAGAAAATAATTAGGTGTGCCCTTGAAAAAGAAATGTCTCCAACAAGAGGTTCAGAGTATTGCTTACTTGGAAGGACCAGGCACATTTCAGACTAGTACACAATATTTTGGACGAGGATTCTTCAGGAGGATTTTCAATAAATATTGAAGAGCTTCGAAATGATGTTTTGCAGGATATAAAATAGACAAGTTCTTGCTGTAAGATTGGGATGCACAGAGGTAATTTTTGTTCATTGATCTTGTCATTGGTAGCAGTTAGTGAGCTTCTGTGCCTGGTTCAGAGCATAAGGAAGAGCCCATCTTGGGACAGACTCAGGAGAGATTTTCTTCAGTGAGATTTTCAAAGATTCAGTTGCCCTTGGTCCTGGGCACCAGAGTGGTTTTTCTAGCAGAAGCACAGCAGGCTGAGGCTCATCTTGAGTTTTGCAGCACAAAAGTATGGCCAGAGCTTTCTTTGAGACCCGAGTCAGAATGACTCCACCAATAAGCATTGTTCTAAAATCTAATTAGGTAAAATACCAGTCCTGGCACCAAACTACAATGATCCTCTTCTATCCAGGGCTCCCCTTTCAACATATTGCCAACATAAGCATCCTAAATATCTCCTTTATCCTTTGTTGTCCTGCTGTTAATAGAGAAAGTGAGAAAATAATCTCTGATCATGAACTAGACCAGAGAGAGAAAATAAAATTGCTTCAAATCACTACAGATTCCATTGGATCCCTTTTCCTCCTTTTGTCTATTGTGTTTTGACCTACCAACAGATGCTTTAAGAATACTTCTCAATAGGTACTTTGTGGAGTGGGTTATCAACCTGTAAATGTGTCAGAAGGAGACATCAAGGAAAGAACCAAAAGAAATGGTCAGAGGTAAAAGGCTAGAAAAGCAATGAACTTTAAATTGATGGGTAAAATTGACAGAGAGCTATGTCAGACCAGATTAATTATTCACAGGGCAGAAAAATTTCCCAGGAGATGACAGAGGATTATACATCCACTTGCCATAATTCAGGTTTTTATCAGAGCTTGATAACAGAAGTATGCCTCTGCTCTAAAATCTTCCTCTGGCATTGAAATAATTTACCCTGGACTCTCCTGTATCTGTACATACAATGACACCTTTTTGTTGCATACAACTTCCCACCTGGAACTTGGGCAAAGTTTATCCCTTATCAGCTGGCTGTCTATTGGTGTTCTCTTACCTCCTGAAAATCTTAAAAAGAAATCTGGTTTACATCCTTTCTTCTACCTAAATTATTAAAATTATTCTGATTACATGTTAACTGCATAAATTATTCCCATGATATTATTTTAAAGTCAGTTCTTTGAAATGTTTTTGTTTTCTGAAACTGTTTTGATGAACTCTCTGTTCCCAGTTTCCTAGTGGCTTGACAAACACATTTACTGAGCATGCACTAAACAACTAGAAATGGTGTCTTGCAATTCCCAGTATTCAATAAAACCAAGTGATTCATATAATCAGAGAGAGACTTGATATTGCAATTTTACTCAATGATATATTCCTGTTGACTTCAGGATAGCTAAAGGCAGAATAGATTGGTAGTCTCTGAAGCTAGCAAGACCTTTTCAAAAGAACAAGAATTCTCTTTTTTTTTTAAATCAAGCTGTTCCCTAAGCTGAAGCTTGTAGAAAAATATGGTTTGACAAAATTCACAAAATAAATTTTTTAAGTTTTAAAATTATCAAAGCTTTTTATATTTGCATTTAGATTCTATTTCTTGGTTTGAAATAATTTTAATTGTTAGTATTTTATTAATAAAGTTTGAACACATGAATATCATCTTTGAAATGTTTCTCATCTGTTGCATCCATCTGAATGTTTCAGCTTAAGCAGACTCACAGTTTAGGGGTTACTTTTCCTTGAAAACTTAAAATACTGTGCCCAGATTTGGAAGAGGAGATTTCAAATCTAAAATGTTTATATGCCAGAAAAACATTTCCCTACATATCTCTAGGGGTTAGTGGTCTCTCCAGAGTACAGGAAAATCCCAGTAATAAATTAAGAAGTATTTTGAATATAGAAGTAATGACAAATCAGAATGAGTGATGTGACTCTAACTAAGGGTTAGAGAAGCCGATTTATAATTTAAACAGGGAATTCAGCATGTTCTTTACTTACAAGGAACAGTTTGACTATTGTGCCCTTTTCCAAAGGATGGATAAACAATCTGTGGGTTATGAATATTTTCCTTGCCAGCTGTTCTGTATTTATCATTGTCAGATTTCCTTGCTTGATAAAGAAAAATATAATGGTTCGTCCTATAATTCAGATGAAAGCACTAATTATGATGAAACAACCTTGCCTTTAGGGCAAGGGGGACAACAAAAACCAGAGGCCTGTTTTATATAATACACTAACAGCTTTCTCACTGCATCTTTCACCTAAGGAAGCTGAAACTACAGCTCCCTGAAGCTGGGATATCTGTAATTTCTGTCTGATGGGGAAAGGTTCCACAGAACTGCAATTACAGATCAGGCAGTACCAAGTTTGTTCTCCACAAAATTGTCCTTCAGTCTTTTCTATAGTTCTAGAATATGATTGTTTCCTTTTACTGTCACTGTTCCATCAATTAGTGCTTGGGGAAGAATCTGGCCCTGACTAGGTAGATGCTGTTAGTTCTGCTTGAGTGGGGGAAAGGAATCTCCTTCAGCAGAATCACCTTGAAAACCTTCACATCTGTGCTTACCTTCCAGAATACCAGTCTGCTCACTCAGAACACAATGATCCTTCAATCATTCTTGTTTCCAGGAGTAAGTTTAGAAGATTTTCTTGTTGAGCAGGTATTGTGCAGTGCTTTGAGATAAAGCAGCCCATCTTATCTCTTAGGCAGGTGGACTGGTGGCTTGGGCCAGGTTTTCTAGGCTAAGGATGGAAAGTTGGGGCCACCTTCAGCTGCTGTGCAGACACAGCTGGAAAAGGGCAGCCACTCTCACTAGGAAAGCCTCCTCTGTTGTCTATGCCAGGGTGCTGCAGAGTTGGCACAAAAGCTGTTTTGTTGTTTCTCATCCTCTGTGGTGGGCATCACTGTGTTTGTGAGCTGCCTAGGCAGAGGAATCAGCTGTGTAGCACCAGATCACAGATCAGCTTTGAGATGATGTTTGGTACAGCTCACTGATTTCCTTCTGCTCTGTGTATGTCTCTGCTACGGAGCTTTAATTTGGTTAAGAATTTGCCCTCAAATTTGGTGATTTCAGTATCTCATCTGTCAAAAGGTTTGTAAACTCCTTTGTGTTTTGTCAGTGATGCTTTTACTGCAGGATCTGTTAATTGTCATAGAGAATACCTGATCTTTCTGCTTACTTGACACTTTCTGTGAATGAATCAGAAATAAGCTTGTTAAATTCCATCTGGCTCTATGAGTAGAATAGTATAGATTTATCTCTGCATGGAATATATTTGGTTGATTCAATAATCAGAGGTAGCATAAAATTTGTTTGCTTAACCAAAGAGATGTCCAGTCTTCTGAAGATCCTGACTAACATCAGCAATTTCTTGAATGAGATGCTATTGTGTTTGAAAGGATAAATTGAGTACCATCCAGCACAGAGAAATTGTGTCTGGTTTGCCACTGAAGTTTCTGACTAAAATCATAATAGAAACTCAAGTGAAACATCCCCAGCATCTATCTAAAACAGCAGATATGACTGTCAGGATAACTAGTGTATTTGGCTTTGTTCTCCTTATAATGCCAAAAAAGGAGATTTAAACCTCTGTCTATTGCTTCATTCAATTGTTCTATTTCAATGTAGCATATTCCATTTCAAAACAGAACTTTGGTTTCATGTAGGTCTGATTATTACATTCTTTATGAGACAAAGTTTCAAAAGATCAAAAGTGCCCTGTCTAATTTTAAACTTATATTTAAAATTATTTCTTTCCCCTGTGGCATGTCAGAGGGTGCACATGGCTGCATACATTCATGTTCAGGTGCTTAGTTTAAAGTTTAAAGCAACAGGCCAAGAGTTCACACCTTTAAAGGTGCAAGCTGTAGGAGATCAAGTCTTAGATGATCAAGGCAATTGTTCTCTATGCATGAATGTGCTCATCTGGTAATCCACACTACTGTTTTCTCTGCAAAGCAGATAAGTGGCAAGGAAAAATAGTCTCATACTATAGATTCAGAGCTGGTTTACAGTTTTCAGAACTTGCTGTGGGGAAGATCTCTGTCAGATTACAACAGTGCTGGAATTCGCAAGGCAAAAAAAGTAATTTCTGATCTCTGCATGCTCTCTCTACAGTCTCAACAGTCAAATTCAGCTCAGTGCAATTTGATTTGCATTTTTTTCCTGAACAGGGATTCATGAAGTACTTACAGTGTGACCAGATACGTATTAATCTGCAAGTAAGAATATTTACTTTTACTCCAGAACTTTGATCAAAAGGCCAAAGCATTTTTCTACAAATTGACTTAGTGCAACAAAGGATGGAATCTATGCCATGCCTAATTTAATAATGAAAATGTACCTGTTAAGTTCAGAGAAAGTAGCTATGTGCTTAAAATCATGTTGTTTTTCAAGGCTTGCATATGTAATACTTACCTTAGCTCTCTTTAAATGGCCAAACTTGGAATAACACCAATTACGACAGCATCGCTCTGGAGTGATTCTTAGCACTCAGACATCTGCTCAGACTTCAGGTTGCAGAAATTCTTCACTTGCACTATAATAATAACACAAACAATTGCAGCCTCATTGTTCCTTGACAGAAGCCCTTTGAAAATCGTGTCAGGAAAAACTCTTTTTATCTCAACAAAAACATAATGCTCAGGTTCCCCTGCTCTTAACTCCAGGATGCTTTGAAAAGAATCTAGTCTTGTCCAATTGCAGTATTATTGACAAGTGAAAGCTTTTTTTGTGCCTTGTAATGCTTTTAAAAGCAGCACAAACAATATTTGTCCATCTAGGACAAAACCTTCCCAAATGATCTTTGCCCTTATGCCTCTTTGGATTTGAAGAACTTGTCTAATAGAGAATAGAAGATTGTTTCTATGCAAATCCAGAGTTCTGGTTGAACTTGGACAACAAAATGGAAATAGAAAAGGCTGAAAACATTTTTCATAGCCTAGTTTGGTCTCATCCAGGCTTTAGGTATAAAAGGGAAACAAGGTTTCTAAGGAGAAAATTTTAAGCCCTGCAGCACGTGCTAATAGCGTGCTGGGGCATTGCATTAGCATCAAAGGGCAGAGAAAAGAGAAACAGTCTGTGGAGTAAAAAAGACCTCCTTTTCTAGGAGTTGGATTCTCTGTCCCTGCACAGTATCAGATGGGCCTGATTTTCCTTCCTTTGTGATATCCTTAGCAACCATTGTCTTAGAGTGATCGATGTAAGAATAGACTAAATTACTGAATCAGGCATAGAGTTCAATTCTCTCGCCATCAGAGAAGGAAAATACAGATATTCACTGCCACAAGCATCAATTTCCTGCACTCTTAGGTTACAGTTCAAGTGAGAAGTAGCTGATAGAGCTTGGAACGTACTCATTAGTATCGATGTTCAGACTTTAACATTTCCGTGCCCCTTTTGTCCCAAAGATTATTTGGCTGCAAACTGTCTTTTCACTTTCTTCTCCTTCCTTTTTTACTTGATTTCTCCTTTTACTTATGTTCTTCTATTACTTCTTCCTTTTATTCTCTCTTCCACCCCCTCTTTTTTTTTTTCACTGAAACTTAAAAAAACTTGCTCTCAGCTTCTTTCAGGCAATTTCAGATTGTTTTGTGCAGTATAATCTCTGCCTTTTGTGTTCTTCCTGCAAATCCTAAAGTCCCTGGAGCTCTTACTTCCATGGAGAACTCCACAGAACGAGTCCAGTCAGTATTCTTCTTTCCCCTCTTGTCCTGTGAGCCAGGCCATGCCATGCCATAATATTTGCCTTTGATTTCAACAAGAGCCTGAACAGCTCTAATGGCACTGAGGAGCTGGGAAAACTCTTTACCATAAGGTTTATTTGTACACATGGGCCCTGACAACAATATGGACAAACATTGTTTGTGCTCCTTGAAAGCATCAGAAAGCACAAAAAAGGCTTTTACGTGTCAATAATACTGCAGTTGGACAAGGCTAGATTCTTCTTAAGGCATCCTGAGGTTAACAGGATGGGAACATTGGGTTTCTGTTGAGATAAAAAGAGTTCTTCCTGACAAGATTTTCAAAGGGTTTCTGTCAAGGAACAATGAGGCTGCAAATGTTAGTGTTATTATTTTGGCATGAGCTGGAGACTTCTGAAGTCTGAGCAGATGCCTGACTGCTACACTTGAAAAAGGCCCCATTAAGCATCTGTAACACTAATGTGGTATTAAACTATATAACATCATGCAAGAACTAAATGTTTGAAAAATTCTTTCCATGGGAAAAATATTTTGATTGTCTGATGTTTGTCTGTACATGCAGCAAAATTGGATAGTGTCATAAACTGAAAAATAAATTTAACATCAGTTTTACGAAGGAAGAGTAATTCTAAGGCAAAATGCTAGTAGAAGAAAGAAATAGCCATTTCATGTAGACTCTGGTCCTAGAGATGTTCAAATGACTATTTAAATATCATCTGATAATCTAGGTGAAAAAAATGCAGAAATTCATCTCATGGCTTCTGGAGAATTTTTATAGGGCCTTTGTCTTCATCCTTCTTTCATTTAAATTTTATAGATGTGTTTCTCCCATGCCCTTCTAAACTCTCTATACAGATGAAATTAACTATGTTTGGCTGTGGTAATTGGAACGTGCAAAATCTGTCTGGTCTGAAGTTATCTGTTTTGGCCCTCTTCCTAGCCCATGGCTTTAGTCAATCATGCACCTTCTGCTGTTTATTTTATTCAGTTTATTTATTTTATTCAATCAAAATATGACAACAGATTTGCAGATATCAGGGAGATCCCAGCTAGGACATTCTCATTATTCTGATCTTTCTTCCTATATGAACTAACTTCCTTTAGTGTTACCAACAACTAATAATTGAATTGGGGAAGAAACAATTGCTGAAGATTTCTTCTTTCCTAGAAAACTCAAACTGAATTTGGTCAGTGAAAAACATATTACTTTGACCATGTTAACTTGCTGGTTTCTGCATTCTTAGATGATGAATACAGATTCAACTGGTCATAATTTCCTTTCCCTATATCCTCTCTTTTGGAATGTGAAAAGACAAAGTCCAGCCCTAATTCTCAATTAAGATGCAATTGGCATGCTGAGGTTTTTGAAAGTCATAATTCATCTTTCTTCTTTAGAATGATTTTCCTTACAAGTTCTGTAACATGGGGCCTTATTTCTTCAACAGAGACAGTAGAGTCCCAGGCCTTTACTACTTTCCCATTGGGGTCCACCAGGTATTTCCAGAAGTTCCAGGTTGGTTCTTCTCCTGTAGAAGCTACAGGGGAAAGAAAAAAAAAAAACCAAAAACCAACAACTTAAATATTAGAAAACCACATTAAATTCCTGACATTTCTTCATGTCAATTTGATGATTAACCTTGCAGAGGAAGAAGGAATATAAAATTAAGAGGAAGTTCAGACTGAATAAGATTAATTTTCTGACAGACAGCTTTAACTAGACAGTAGTCCCTTGGAGACTAATGGAAATAGGGAAGCTTGAGCCAGGAGAAAGCACAATAATCAGTGTTGAAGTGTGTGAGGGCATTTGTGTGTGGGGCTGTGCTATAGAGATATATCTGATACAGTTGAACACTGATAGGAAAATGGAATTTGGCATGACAATATAGCTTTACTAGGACTGATTACTTGCTTATCCAGAATTTTCCCTCCAAAAGCACCCAGTATCTTGTGCTCCAGAAGACTGTTTCAAGAAGAAATAACAAAGTAATTGTTCCAGATTTCCACCTAGTTTTCATCTACAAATGAGTTCTCCAGTTTTCCCCTTCCTGATCACATACCCTTTTACATGAGTCACACTCTTACCCTTTACTCTTCTGCTCTGTGACTAACAAAATTTCCAGGACTTTCAAATAGACCAGGAACCTCATGCCCCTAAAAGCACAAGTACAGATGCTACAGACAATTAGCAACTTTTTTCCCACTGATTATATACTGGGCAAACCTCACAAGGAATCAGAAGTTACTTCAATGTATCATCAAGACACAGCCAGACCTGCACTTTTAACTATGTTGTCATTGTGCTGAATAAAGATGCAGCCTCCAGCAGCCTCCCCCTGCAGGCAGATGAGCAGGGAAACACAAGTTTTGCAAGTTTCCTGGGACATGTCTGCAGGAACATCTCTCCTTGGCAAAAGAGAGATGAAAGGATGTGAAGAGGATTACAGGGAAATTTGGCTAGCAAAGTGATCCATTACAGACACCTGGAAGGAGGTGAGCTTGGGGCAGTCAAAAATAATATCCACACTCCTTTAAATTCTGAGGGATTTGGGAGAACACTGTGGTGCTGGAGAGAAGCAGCAGGGATGTGGTCCTTGCAGAATGCAGCTCAAGTGATACTGTGTCACACTGGGCTTTACTATATTTTATTGCTGAAAGACATTTCCTTCACATTGGATTAAGACCGACATTTTAATATAGCATTTAGATGGTATTTAGAGCACTTGTTCAGTGCAAGAAAAGTAGTGCCTTGATAGGGAGCATCCTGCCTTGCTGGCTGGTAAGAACCAGCAAAACACCTTCAGGTGTCAGTGCTGGCTCTAAAGCAGACTGGAACTGGAGGAACTGCACAGTGTGGCTGCTCCAGGGCTGGGGAGGAATGAGGAAGGGAATATTCAAGGACATCATCTAGTGCTTGGTTTCACTTTTTGATTGTTGAAGTGAATGATGAGGTGCTTCTCTTCCACTTATCCTACAGCCCTAGAGACGAATCTTATAAATCCAATCTGCAGCACTCATGTCACAGGAGGGGCACTTAAGAGGCTGCAAAGTGGAAAAAGGAAGGTCAGGGTATTGTATGCCTAGAGGACAGAATTTCAAGGCCTGTAGGGGTTTATTGGATCAGCTTTTACAGGACATCTGCTATTGATGTGTGCTCATCTCTGGAGATCCTTTTAGAAGGTAAGACAAAGGTGACAGAAGAATTCCTGCCTTGTGCAGGAGGAGGGACTACATGACTTGTGATCTCTTCAAGCCTGAAAACTCTGTCAGCACATCATCTCTTGTTTCCTTAGATGGTATTTTGTGTCAGAGGACTTCTATGCAGGAGAAACAACCCTCCAGCATTCCAGTTTACTCACCAATTAAGTACTTGAAGGCAGGAATTGCACCAGCTCCACTGACTGTGATTTTGCTGAACATGGGGAAGGAGGCACCATAAGTCTTTCGTGCAAAGCTCTCAATTTCTTTGTTGGTGTCTGGCTCCTGCTGCCCAAACTGATTGCAGGGGAATGCCAGCACATTGAAGTGGTACGGGCCCAGGTCTCTCTGCAGCTGCTGCAAGGCCTTGTAGTGGCTGTCTGTGTACCCACACTCACTTGCAACGTTGACAACTAGAGACACCTGATGAACAAGAGAGCACGTTTAAAAATGTCTTGCACATGTCAGTTTTCCAGCAGGTAGGCTGGAATGCAGACTATTTAAAAAGAAAAAAAAATATGTCTAGGAAACTGTGACAGAACACATATTTAAAACTACATTGATTTCTGTTCACAAAAGGAAGGTTTAGTATTTCTTTTATGTATTCCTCTTTGGCAAGCATTAAGATAATCAACCAACTGCTAAGCAATCTTAATCTTCAGTTTACTGAGAATCTGAGTTTTTCCATTCTGCCTTTTGGACAGTTTCTAAGCATAATTAAGAAGTGACTATCCAGCTAAGAGATACCAAGTTGCATGAAAGAAACTTGCAAATCAATGTATTTTTTGTTGTTTATTTATCTGTTGTGAAGCATCTGCTCTGCAGCATGTTTCCTTGCTCAAAATTAAGTGCCCTTGCAGAAGTGTCTGATCCATTTATCATTGCTAGTGTAGAGATCTTGACCTGCAAGTTAATAGAAGCAATTACAGGATTTGGGGTCAGTCTGTGTAGTGTGGGCTGTAAAATTTCCCATCACTTCTAGAGTAAATCTACTCAGTTGTGACAAAATGCCAACAGTTTTTGCACAAAGGTTTACTGCCTCAATTAGAGATTCCAAGAAGTGAAGGCTGCCCACTGTCCTTTGAAGTCACACTCAGTGCTGTGTGTGTTGTGTCAGTCAGATATGAGCACTGGCACTTGTCTGCCAGCACAGATCCACCTGGGAGGGAGCTCTCTCACACAGGTGAGCACTACAGGAACAGCAGAATTCGTAGGGATATTGAGTGACCTAACTCTGAACTAACACATATCATAGTTTCTCAAAGCCTTGAAGAATATTTCATTGGTTTTTGAGATAATTTTAGCCTTAAATAACTTTAAGAATTTTAGACTTACAGTTTTGTTATTCCCACAAATTTTGTGAGCTGCCGCTCATTCTACATAAATTGAATCCATTTTAATAGTTTCATATAAAAGCATTTAAGGAAATAGGATGTGTGAAATAAATCATATTTAGTGAAAAATAAATGGCTGCATGTGCATAATGTTTTTAAAGCCAGAAAACAAACTGACATATAAAGGTACATATCTGAGTAATATATGGGATCATAAGATGAGGTGTGTAGAAGGGGTAGGAATGAGTAAAGAAAAAGCTAAGGAGATGTTGGTATTTGTAATTCCTTACATTAAACATTAACACTTTGTGTATTTTCTACTTGGTATAACTGTATGGCTGTCATAGAATCATAGAATATCCTGACTTGGAAGGACCCATGAGGATCATTGAAGTCCAGCTGCTGACTTTAAAGTGGATTTGGAGTGGCACTGTTTTCCCTGGAAGACAGGTAATCTTTCAAAGCACAAGTTGGTGTAATCTTCTTTGTGGTGGAGTGTGTCAACAGGATACAATCTAAACAACTCTTGTACACTTGTATATCAACTATTACTGCAACCATCTCACCTCCAAATCATCACTTTCATTCAGACAACACAAGCAAAAGTCAGAAATTTTAAATTCAGTCTCCTAAAACATAGGAAGTTATGGCATATCATTAGATTTTTTTTTCAGAGAAGAGGTAATAATTTTATGATGCATTCCTGTTGCAGACTCTCAGCATTTGAAACAGAATTTGTATGTCTGACATAAAAAATTACTATTGGCAGTTCTGTTCTTTTCAATTAATCTGATTTATCAAGCATAGTGATAGCAGTAGTTTAGTATGAAGTAAAGATAAATTGTATCACTAAGAGGTGAAGTCACACGTAGTTCTTCCACATGAAATTTCAGAAGCTTTTTTAATTTTAGTTTAAGCCTTGGAATTTTCATGATGCAGAAGTATTCATACACCTTACTGAATTGGTACCTGCTCTCAAATAGAAGGGTAATGTAAGAATTTGCCATTGGAAGTTTGGGGGAAATAAGGTTGTGTAGGCATTGTGATCATATTGAAACAGATAGGAAGGATGAATTTCCAGTGAAAACAACTAAGCTTTTATAACTTTTACTAAGTAAAAAGAGGGCTTGAAAGGATTCACTCAAAAAGAAATGACTATTTTAATTTACAGCTGTTTAAAACCAATGGTTTCTTGGCATGGTGGGGAAAGGCTTGAGAGCTCACAGTGACAACAGTGCAAACTTCCAAACATATTCCCCCAAAACAATGGAAACTACATTCAGCATTTCTTGGATGGCAGACACATTATGCTTTTTTTCCTTAGAAAAATGCATTTGCTGTAACTGAATTCTCCATTTCTGAACTCCATAAATTAATATTTAATAAATATTAAAACCATAAACCTCTTAAAAGTGTAACTAACATACATAATGAAAACTTCTGTGATTTATTAGTATTTCTCAATGAATGTTTAAAATGATCCTTTAAAAATCTTTCCTGAGTTATCTTTCAGATGTCTGGTATCAGAAGTGATTTCATACAGTGATTTTTTTTTTGGTCTGCATTTTATTTTTAATAAATAACAGTCACTCTTTTTGCTCTCATGTAGAGGCTGTACTTTGACTTCTTACAGCTATTAATGATTTAAATTAAGTTCAATATGCCTGACTTTGGGCTCTGAGAGTGCAAGTCAAGCACACCACCTAGTGTGCAGTGCAAACAGTTCAATGGACCTCACAAAAATGATTTCACTTCAGCTGAATTCTTTATCAGCTGTTGTCTCACCTCTTAAAACTATCATTCCCTTTGCTTAGAAAACCCATGCATTCTAGTAGTGAACTCATTTAACACTGCAAAAACTCTTCTTGCTTTACTTAATGTTCACACCAGAGTGCCTCCTTTAGGGAAAAATCCTGGGACAGATTTAGGAATCTGTCTCAGCTTCAAGTAACCCTTTGTGGATCTGTCAGCAGAGACAACAGACACTTGAGTTTTTAGACCCAGAAATTCTTAACTGGCTCCATGTGACTATGGAAGAACCAGCCACAAGTGTCAGATGGCACCAACTCACTGAGCTGTCACCTTCATGGAACAAATAGCAATATTTGTGTGGTAATTCAGTGGCTGTGCATTTATCCACACCCAGGAATGCTACAGCCTCGGATTGCAGCGGATCCGGGTCCAAAGGGCCTAGCAGTACTTTCAACAATTATATTTACTTAAAAATCATACTTCAATTGTTATAGTGCCTAATGCTTTTCCATGATTATAGGTTCAAGATTTCCAAAGGCACTGCACTGACACTGCCTAATTCCACCCCAGCACACTGTACTTAGCTGGGTGGTAGATTGGTACCATGACATCAAGATAGGCACAAACACAGCAGGGAACAGTTGATGTTTGGGAGCTCTGACTCCCAAATAGGTACTATTTTTGGTAAGAGTACTGCCTCTTACAGCATATCTGATACAGATCATATAATAAAAGATAAGATTATTAAATTAGATTAGGTAGAAAACTGATCTTGTTTGGATCCTCTTGATTCTTGTCGAACCATAATCACTGTCCTTCATTTTTAATGTAGATGAGTGATGGGTTAACATTTGATGGTAGTGTGGAAAAACCACAGAAGGATGACCTCCACAACACAGTGAACCAGAGAGTTTTTGGATCTATTTCCATTGTGGAACTCTTTTCTCAGTGGTAGTAGTCCTCCCTTTATTTGCCATATAACATAGGGTAATTGTGGTTTGTATCAAGATACACTTGAATAGAAAGAGAATTAATATCAGTCTTTTTTTTTTCTTACTATGAAAAAATAGTTTCAATGATCTGAATAGACACAAGTTTATATTAATAACGATTTATTGAAGAATGATCCTGTCAGTCATGAATTGCACTGATTGTTTATACTTAGCATGGCTCTTGTGGTTTTAGAATTAGCAGACTTTATTAATTTTTTAGAGTCTGGAAGCCCGTGGATTTTTTCAATTCCTAGTAAGTTTCTTGACTACCAATTAAGTAGTTATTTAAATAAATTAGCTGAGTGACTGAATTGAAGAAAATGTCTTCTCTACATCTGCCAGAAAGCTTAAGGCTGGTAAAAGCTGTTTTAGCAATTAACAGACTATTGTTCCAGGAGCTAACTAGTGACTCACTTTCCTTTAAACACCCCCAGCACACACGTAGCACTTTAATAATATTTTATTTCTTTTAATAGCTTTAAAATATTATGATAAACCTATGACTTTACTTATCTAACTGCAGATTTAAGCAAGTTTATTTTAAGAAATAAATGGGAATTTTAATTAACCTTTTTCTATCTTGATACTGAGTTCTGACAACATAATGACAGAAAGGGATGTGTTTTATTGCTGCAATTTTGTTTAAAATTGTCCACATACATTATCAAAGAGCAGGTAGCCTGAACATTAATACACTCTCTGAATGCAAATCTATCTTTTATTCCACACAGAAGCTGAATGTCTCTTTTTTGGAATAAACTATTCAATGTGGCCTAGCAGAGATCAAAGCCCACCATGCATCAATGGTTTATCTTTCCCAGATACAGCTCTAGAGCTCCCCTTTATGAAACCAGCCATGCCTCGAGGGCAGCCTGGAACCACAGCCCTGGGATACAGCTGATACACACCCTGAACCTGCCTGTTCCTGAGATTCCAGAGGGCATGAACACCCCCAGCTTTCTGCAGAGTGGCTGTAAGGAATTCTTCCAAGTTCCCCCTTAACTCCTTTCCATGTTGATTCTGGCTCTGAGATAGAGAAGATGCAGGTGGTATTTGCTTATTCAGATTAGCAGATAACATGCAAAACATGCCCCAGTAACAGGATTTATTGACGGAGCCTTTGGAAGGAGCTCATTTAAAAAGCACAAATATTGCTCAATATTAAACAGCTTCCATGTTTTTCTCCAACAGATATTTGAGTGGGCATGGGACCGGTTCTGCTGTATCTCAGTTGTGAATGATGGGAGATGAGGACTTTCACCAGATAGGATTTAGGCCTCTCATTTGGTCCAAATCCACCAGCATCCATTTTTGCTGAGCTCAAGAAAATGTGCATCTCCCTATATAGCTTCTCTGTCTTCCTGCCAGTGTTTCAGTGACCTGCTGTTCTGGACCAGTGAGCTCAGACATCTGAGGAAGGGAAAAAGAAGGTGTAAATACAAAGCTGGAGAAAAAGAGTGAAAATGAGAAGTGATGCTGCCTTTTTGGGCAGCAGTGAAACTATTAGACTGCCTGACTGTACCACAGATGTGTCACTTGTGGGATTTATGCTGATTTTAGCTTCTATAATTTGTGAAAGGGGCTATAAGAGGTTATAGTATTAAGTATAAGAAGTGTGCTATGTTCTCTTTTCACTTTTCCATAGGTACCGATCTTTTCTAGATGATCAAACCGCTAATAAAATAAAATGCAATAAAATCAGATTATAGTCAGGGACATTGTTTTAAAATGGTATGGAAAACTCTGCCTAAAAGTACTTAATATAAGATGTAAATACAATTTAGAAGACATCATAAAAGCATATGTGCTTTTATCTACGTGTCTTTCTCCATATTGCTGTCACATTAAAAAGCGAGAGAAGTATTTGCATGATGTTGTTACAATTTCACTCCGATATGTTACAATATACTCCGATACTTTGTAATGTCTCATGCTTTTACTAACTACGGTGAAATCTGTTTACTCTATTCGCCACGGATCAAATCCCCCTTTTTTAATGCAAAACATTAAAAAGGAACGGGATTTGAATAAGAATAACACACAAGAGGTCATGCAGTTAAAAGGCAGAAATAAACTCCAAAAGTAAGCTACACAAAGACACAAACTTCCCGAGCTTCCAATGGCAGAATCCAGAGCCATCGGCAGGAGGGCAGCGTTCCCTGCCTGCCACGTCTACAGGCGGCTGCGGCAGCAGAAGACGCGGACACACACGGGGGTTAGAGTGCAAACGCTTTATTGAAGAGGAGCCTGTGTTAGCCGGACGAGTTCGCCGAAGGACAGAGGCACAGAGTGAGCAGCCCAGAGGCACACGCGAGCCGCCGAGGCTCCGAGCACTCTCCCCGCGCTCGCCCCGCGGACATGCAAGGGCTGCCCGGGCGGGAGCCGCCCCTCCCCGCCGCACTTACCGAGCCCCTGTACTTCTCCAGAGACACAAGCTTGCCCCTGATGTTTACAACTTTGAAAGTGTAAAAATCAGGCTCCTTCTGCCGCGTAGCGGAAAAGGCTAAGAGCAGGAGCGCTGCAATTGCGAGGAGCATGGCTAGAGGGATGAGGAGGACTTTGGGGAAGGAGGAGGCAGGCTGGTGCTCCACACTGCCCTCCGGGTCCAGCATGCTGCACGGCCGCCGCGCTCTGCCCGGCCCGGCCCGGCCGCGCTGCCGCAAACGCCGCGCTGCTGCAAACGGGCCTTTTGCGGCAGCCGGCGGCTCTGCCCGCTCCGCTCCGCTCCGCTCCGCCGGGCCGGCTCCCTCCGGGGGCACACGCTCTGGAACGGAGCTGCCTGAATGGTTACGGCTTTAAAGCACTGGCTGGCTCCGTCTGTGGGATGCCAGTCACAGAATCGCAGAATATTCTGGGTTGAAAGGCGCCCACAAGGATCACTGAGTTGGGACCCTTGAGGAACCTCAGAACATTTGGCTTTACTTCTTCTGTTTCATTGTTCCTCCAGTGCTGTATTGAAAGCCATGAATTCTTGATAATAATATTTCAGCCTAAGAAAATTTGTCTTTTTTTTTTTTCAATTACATGGTGTGTATGGACAGTTTTGAAACCAGAACTAACACTAACATATGAATACTGATATTAACCTGTTTTCATGATAGCAACACCATTCCCAAACTGCCAAGTCTGAAGGGACTTAGAACCATCCTTTAGAACTAATAATGACCCAAACAGGTATTACCACGACTTGCAGTGCCCTGTGTTTCATAAAATAGATACAGATTCACTCTTAAGTGAATAGCCCATACAGGGATCAAAGCAATGTTATTAAAGATCCTTCTTTAACTACATCCTTGTGATTTTTGATGGATTTGCAAAGGCCCTTTTTTGTGCACTAACTGCAGCATGTGGTGAGTGCGGTGTAATGCCAAAGGACAGCAGTGGCTTGGTTGCTACTGGTTACTGAGGCAGTGCTCCGAACCAGTCACAGCACTCATTAAAACCAGAATCACCAACACGCCACATAAACCTGCCACATCAGCCAGGCCTGCAGGAAATGCAGCTCTGCACGCACCTGCCTGGTGAGAAGTGAGTGGCCAGACCACTGATCTCACTGTGTGAGATGGAGAAACCACACTGCCAGAGGGCTTTCAAGCAAAAAAGAGCCATAAAGCATCAGGAACTGAGTTTGGTATCAAAGCCTTGAGACATTCAGAACCAAACACTGCCTCAGTGCACTGATGTCATTCTTGGGTTGTTTGCAAAAAAAATTGCTGTTTGTACAGTTTGCTACTGTGCCTGCTGGAAGAAAAGATTTGTAACAAAGTAACAACAATAGAAAGCTTTTGATGGTCATTGATTTCTTCTTGGACCACAAAACTGGTCAGCCACGGACAGCTATGACTCTGATAGTTCTTGGCAAAGAAAAGGAAAATGCAATGATTTACAGAAAACAAAGTGGTTCCAAGGCATATTGGAAATTTATCTTTTGAAGAGAAAATTACATTTTATAATCTCACTTTGGTTTTTTGGGGTTTTTCTTAAGAATTTTGGTAGATCTTTGACATTTTGATTAAATTTGCTTAGGTAATTCAAGCATGACCAGCATTACTGTAAGGGAAGAAGCCATATATAGCTAGTTGAAAAACATATTTGCAGTTTTTAAGCATTTCAGATTTCTCACATTTTTTATTAATTTCAGTTTAAGCAGACACGCAACATCAAGAAATAATGTAATATGCTACAAAAATATATAGATGGAGAGATGGAAAATCTTCTGTCATGGTCTCTACAGGAAAGATACACTGTGATGAGAATGTGAATTTCTTTGCAGGTAGGTGGTATTTTCCTGGATACTTTCCTGGCTGTACTATTGATCAAGATGACAGTCAAGTATGATTTCCTCATTTTATAAGTAAATTATCTAAGAAGCTTTAGAGTTTCTTCAGACAAATCTGAGAAAGAGAACATGGCTTTTGCATTTAAAATTATTTTTAAAACCTAGTAAATTCTAAAAATAATTTTTAAAAATTTGATGATCAGCATAACGTGGATTTTTTTTTGTCAGAAAATTAAAAACAAATCTACAGTACACACTTACATTTTTGAGGAACAATATTTTAGTTGCTTTGTTATAGGACTAAAAATGAGGCCACATACTGCAATGTAAGAAGCAAGTTTTGCTTTAGAAAAGGACTTTATAAAATCTACTTACTACAGCCCTATGATTATCATCTCTGATTTCTAGATAAAATTTTCTCACTTTCAGAGTCATATTTTCTCCTACAAATTGATCCCAGTATCTGAAAATTTTTGATCACTGGCACTGATGATTTATTCTTTAAATAATGGCCTGCTGGCAGTAGAACTCTGCTTCCTCTTTTAGTGCCATGTTTCCATATTGCTCTCTGGCATAAAATATTCTTTAACATCAGCAAAGAAGGAGGCATTGTTCCTGAACACAGAGATAGAGACTATGTCAAATACTGTTGGCTTTGTACTGGTGAACATTTTCTGAGCCAAACTGCTCTACCAGTTCATATTAAAGTCTATCCAGCTGTTTGAAGGAAATATGCCAATCAGGTTTGCAAACTGGCGTGTGTTTGCTCACTAGCATGTCTCAATGTTGATCTAGGAGAACTGTATCCAGCAGCAAGTATAATCTAGCTACTTCTGCAATTTACTCTTTGGCCTACTAAACCTAATAGAAATCTTTGTCAAATAAATTGGAATAGGCTGGAACCACCACCCAGTTAACCTCAGTTGTCCCCAGGGCAGCACTGCTGTTTCTGTTGCTGCTGCCCTGGACTGGCCCACGTAGCTAAAGGTGAATCCCATGAGCAATACCCTGAGCTACCCAGTCCTAATTTTGTGAAGTGTGAACTTCAAGTGAACTGAAAAAAAAAAAATACAGGTTACCTCTAAGGATTGTGCTGACTTCGCAATACATTCAGAAGTATGTCTTGTCAGTATTACAGAATCCTGTATTACAGATTTTGCAACTTTTGTGTGCCTACACAGACTCCCTGAGGTAGTGTTTCTAGCACTACTATTCATATTACTTTTAATAGTTTCCTTTGAACCCCTTTAGTAGTTCAACACTGATCTTTCAGTGCCTTGTTTTCCTGGAAAGGCCTCCTTAGGCTGGGCTAGGAAGTGCCAACAACACGACATTTCACTGCCAAAAAGGGGTAGTACTGGATCACAGAGGGATTTGCCTCAGACAAGCACTTGCCAGTGCCTTTAGGTCACCGTCCAGCGCTGCCAAGAGCCGGCAGGCTGGCTCTTCTCCCCTGAGACCTGCACTCTGCCAGCAGACATGCTGGCCAAGCCACTGTCCCTGGCTGCTGCCGGGGCCAGCTGCATAGCCAAGCTCAGGGAGCCTGGAGTCATTTCCCCAGGTGCCCGGAGCACAGCCGATCTTCTCCACCGAGCACAGGAGGAGGGGGAGAAGCCCTGGGGAAGCGGGGATCAATGCCCGGGCTCCAGCGAGCCCTATCCTGCTCCACAGGGCCTGGGCAGCGGATGCCTCATCGCTCTCCTGACGGGAGGGTGTACTGGGGAGGGGCCGGCCCCTTCTGCCGTGCCTGCAGGGACAGGACCAGAGGAAACGGTTCTATGCTGAGACACGGGAGATTCAGATTAGATACTAAGAAAAAAATTGTGCCCCGTGAGAGTGGTCAGGCATTGAATAGGTTGCCCTACGGTGTCACCATCCGAGAGGGTGTTTGGGAGGCGTCTGGAGCTGGCGCTGGGTGCTGTGGGTTTAGCGGCTGTGGGGATTCTGTGGCAGTGCGGGGTGCACGGTTGGACTGGGAGCTCTTAAAGGTCTCTTCCAACCGTGCTGATTCTATGCGGAAGAAGAGGCATGGGAAGAGAAACAAGGGGAAAAACTAGGATGGCTGTTGGGAGGTAATTAAGAAGAAAAAAATATGCTGCTTATTCCCTCATCCCCGCTTGCCGCTGTGGCACTGAGGGAGGAAGGCCCTGAACGCCGGGGAGACGGGAAGGGGGGGCGCATCGCCCCCTCAGCAAGGGGGAGGCTCTGAGGCAAGGGGGGGCTCCCCGGCTGGGCCGGGGCAGTGCGGGCACCGTGCCCGGCTCGGTCCCCGCCGCCGCCGCCGCCGCCGCCCCGCAGCGCCGCCGCCCTCGGGGCGCTCCCGCCCGCCTTCGCCCCACAATGCACCGCGCCGCTGACATGGCGGCCGGGCCGGACTGAGCCGCTGCCGTCGGGGCCTGCAGCAGCCGCAGCCGGACATGGCGGGGGCGCCGCGCCGGCTCCGCTAGCGCCGCACACAGGTACCGGGGCCCGGGGGCTCCCCGCGGCCGGGGGCGGCGGCGTGGGGGGAGGCGGGCTCAGGGGGTGCTGTCCGCGCCGGCGCCCCCCGCCCCAGCCCTGCCCCGCCTCGACGGCCCGCCGCGGCCTCGGGCCCCGCGCCGGGCGGGGGAAGCGCTGGGTCCGCGGCGCGGGGGCCGCCGCAAGGTCAGCGGGGGACCGGGGCCGCCCCCGGAGGCGCATCCGGGCCGGAGCCGGTGCGTGCGGTTTGTTGTTCGTACGCCCCGTGGAATTAAATAATGCGGGGGGGAGAGAGCACCGCAGCCGGCGAGGCCCGCGAGGAATGTCCCGTGTGCGGGGCTACCCTCGAGAGCCGTGCCCGCTCCGCCGCAAGAGGTTCTCCTTTCCGTGGATTACGGTCTGCCTGGAGTGACACCCAGGCATCCCTTCGCCTACGTGGTTGTGCTCTTTTGTTGGCTTATTTTGTATACAAATACAGCTGAACGACTTTGCTGCTTTTGCAATATGTTGCAATTTGCCAGTTGGCTGAATGTGTCATATTACCTGAGGCCTCCTGGCTTTTAAGGTTGTTTCTGGGTATATCAAAGGAAGATGAGCTCATAATACACAGAGAAACAATACAATCACATTTAAGCTAAGGTAGAGATTAGTACATTAAAAAGATAGTTGCATCTAAGTATGGATCTAATAATTTTTTTTATATCCATGCCACCTCCACGTCACTTGGCTTCCTGAGCACTGTGCCCTGGTGTTAGGGGTCGTTGCATTTGCTTGAAAATAGAGGCTACATGTTGTTTATGGTTTTGACTTATGCTCCCGGTTTCAGTGGTTGCTTTTTGGATACTTTGACCCCAGATAGTTATGACATAATTATTTCCGTGACAAGAAAAGTAAGCCAGCCATGGAACTATGACTTAATTACAGTACCTGGCAGAAGATGCTATATTAGGAGTAAGAGGTCTCTATTACAAATACCAATTTTGCAATGACCTTTTTTTAATCATTTTTCTACTTAACTGTAGTGTAAACCTTCATAAAATTAATTTTGTGAAAAAATTACCTTTTCCCAGAAGATATATTGGGATATGTTCCCAGAAGATAGACACAGAGGGATCAGAAAGTTCCTCCTGTGTTCTGTTCTTGCACAGAGGACAGCTGGGACTTCCTTTTCATACCTCAGCTTGCCGTGCTGAGTGCCCCAGGACACCTGCACTGTGCAGGGCATTTATCCGGTTCTTCCTCTGAAGGGAACTGCTGCAGTGGGGAGAAAGAAAGGGGGACAGGATTTCCCTGTGTTGTACTTGAAAGCAAGATATTCCTGAGGAGCTCCTCTTAGCAATCTTGTGGCTCTGCTTGTCAGTCATGCTTCAGGATTGTTGTATTCGTGTTGATACCATAAGGCAGTCTGACTGTCTGAGAGTATATTCTGTGTTCAATTTGCAATCCTGGCTTTTTAAACTTTACAAAGCATTTCTACTACATTAAGTTTATTTTTGTCACTATCTTAGTGAAATAATGCAATACTGGTACTGACTTGTATTGAGAACCCATAGAAAGAAGGATCCTGCAATTTGCTTAGTGGATTAATTAGCACAATGGAAGCAATCCAGTGAAAGTCAACATTTCTTGTGCTTTTGGCACATTTAACACTATTTTGATATTGCTTGATAAATCGTTTAACTTAGAAATACAAAAGACCTAAATTTTGTAACAGTGCACATGAATTTAATTTTTACTCCTTTTTTTTTTTTGTTTTCACAGAAATGCATGCATGCATGCATGTATACTCATACTGTATCCTTGGTTTGTAATTTTGGTTCTAAGGTTTCAGCAAGTCTTTGGAAAAAACCCAATTTATCAGATGTTCTTAGATTTTATTTTCATTTCTGTTGATGCATGAAATACTCCTGCCAGCAAGAAGTAACTTTCAGATTTTAGTTTTCAGTGTCAGCAAAGCTTGACACAGGAGTCTGGAATCAGTTTTGTGTTACAAACGATTGTGACTCAGTCCGCTGAGCGTGGCTGTGTTCTTGACAGCTTTCTTGGAGTTGTGATTTTCAGCATGTTTCTTCCCGTAGGGAAAGTGCTGGATGCTGGTGAAGAGGCACAAGGGTACTGGTAGATCTGTTTGCTTTCAGTGTGGTTTGTGAGCTGGTTTGCAGCTGGTATGGAGCAGTTCAAAGACCATCCCTTCCTCAAGGATTCCAGTTTGAGCGAATGGCTGGCTCACTGTTGTTTAAATACAAGATGCAGATAAGCTTCTATGCCACAATACATATTGCTGTTTTGTCATTTAGCATAGCACTGAGCATAAGTGGAGGTTAAGATCAAGGTGAAAAAATTAGTTTCAGTGTGTGGCTGCCATTTAAACCAGTTTTGTGATCATCTAAGGCCTCTGGAAGTCTCTGAAAGGCTCTAAACCAGTGCAGTGCTGTGTTGTGCTTCCCCAGCCTCCTCATGGGTCCTTGGGCTGATGTGTGTGTTTGATTTTGAAGTTAGAGCTCCCTTGTATCAGTTCCTGCTCTGCTCTCACATGAACCGTGCAGCATTCAGGGAGATTTGGGGCAGGTGCTGCCCCTCTTCTGTCTTCAGGGTTTGCTGCAGTTGGGTCTGAGGTGTAAGGGACTGCTGCAGTAAAACGTAGCATCAGAACCAAAATGTGCAGAAGCATGAGGAGCCTATATGGAGTAGAGGTGGGGGAGACTGTTGGTGTGGCTGGGAGAGGACAGCTTTGCCGAGCTTGGCACGGGAGGCAGCAGCAGTAGTAGGGTCAGAGGGAGGTAGTTCTTGGCGTTGGGTGACGTTAGTTTTTCTCACCTTCCCGGTGAGTCATACAGTGCTGTAGAAAAAACAGTGAGTCAATGCAGAGTAATCTGTAACAAGCATATCCCTTATGGATCTCCCATCCAGCATATTTTCCTCACTTGAAAATTTTAATTGTAAGATATTTGCACCTACATGTGTTACTAAGTTTTGTATCAGCCAAAGCCTTTCTTGTTACTTCATTTATTTGGCAGTGCTACTGTAAATCAGATATCATCTTGTTACAGTGTTATATATTTTCTACATATGTATATGTACATAGTTATATATCTAATGATGACTCCTTAGACGTTTTCAATCTTCCACATAATAAATACAGCATCAGAGCTGCCTATCTTCACTGAGCCCAGAGTGCCAGTTTTGTTGCATCCTTGATTTGTGTGTTAAAGTTTATGCACACTGTGCTGACTTCCTTCTGGGTAGATTTTGGCAGTATTATCCTTACCAGGATAAATTTTGTAACCTGTAGTAAGAGGGAGTTCTGGAACACTATGTAGCACTTATGTTTGTTACTAAGAATATCGATGGGTTTAGTGCTGGTGGAGTCTGAAGCGCTTTAGTGGCCAGTAATCTCTGATAGTTTTAGTTTTAAGTACTTTGGAAAAACATCAAGCATGAGTAGTAGGTTGTACTGAGTTATGTCGATTTCATCATAAATCAAATATAAATGTGTGATAATTTTTTAAAAACTATTGACAAAGAACATGGGAGAGGTTTGAATGATTTGTAGGAGTTCTCAGGCAGAAAAATGGGCCTAAGCCTGTAAACAGTGAGAAAAGATCCCCCCACCCCAGCACATTAGGGCTGTCCACAGACATCACCTGTGCTGCACTCTGAGCAGAGTGCAGAAGGCAACCTTTCCTATTGTTCCTGACTGTGGCTGTAACCTTTGTTTGCAGAATTTCCTTTTATTTTTCTGTTGAGGAAGTTCAGCTGGGCTATATTGGTAGTGAGGCGAGGGGGGCACTGAGGTTAATCACCCCACTTAGTGTTGGAAGGCTGGCTGGGAGATTGGAGCTTAAGGACAATCATAATGGGAGAGATAAAAGCAGGTCTTGGATAAAATACAAGTCTCCCTATCTCAAAGGAGGGAATGCTTTATAGAAACAGGGTGATAACACTTATGTTTGTAGTACTTTCTGTGTTTATATTTTATCTAGTACTCCCCAGGGAAACAAAACTTAAAAGCCTGTTCTCTTTCCCTTTAGTTGCCATTCTACACTGTAGTCCCTACTTTTGGGCATTTCAGCCAGTTGGGACCACATTTTAGAACATATTTGAAGTAATGGCAAAGGGTCATTGAGTTTCTGTCTATTTTCTGGAACAATTATGCCTCAACAGAGGAGAGGTCTCTGCTGAGGGGGAAGCAGGAGGAAGTTCCGTTTCCTTGTAGGGAGTAGCTACAAATCAGACAGGGCTCCAGCACGTCTGCTCTGCTTGCCCAAGGGGCTGTGATAGAGTGTGACAGAGGAGCACAAAATGAACGTCTAGGAAACCAGGTGGAGTCAGTTCTGCTGTTAATGAAATTATTAAAAAAAGCTTTGCAAAAGAACAACTCAGAAGGCAAGAGTTCACAGTTGTTAAACTGTGGCCTTCATCTTTGAAGAGGCCCTGTTATGTCAAATTCTGACTCCAAATCTGTGTGTTTGAGGGAGTTGAATATAGTGGAACAACTTGAGAGGAAGAAGTGGTAGAAGAGGTAGAAATATCTTCTTGAAAGTTTTTTGGTGGTTTTCTTTTCCCCCCTGTTTGGAAGTAAGCCTTAGTCTGATTCTTTGCAATTCAAATGCAGAGTTTTCTAATGCTAGTCTGCAAAGTGGAGGAAACAAAAGAAACTGGCAAAAACGAAAGTGAAACATTCTCATTTCTTCATTTTGTGAGCCTAAAATGAATTCTAACCAAAGCTGATTTTAAACATTTTTCATTTTGTTGCTGTTGGTATGTATAGATTTTTATACTTTTCTGGAGTTTAAGGTCAGATGGTATCTTGTCTGACCTCAAGCTGTTGTATTTCAGCCAGATTATTTTCCTAAAAAGAGCCAAGAGCTAGATTTCGGAGGAGTAATTGGCACTGTACGCTCAGAAAGCAGGGGAAACTGAGGCCCATGTAACACTGGGATATTGAATTATTGAAATATGCTGAACTGGTTTCAACAGGTTAATCATACCCCATTTTGCAGACACAGGAGAAATGCTCTGGTTTTGTTGCCAGCCTGGCTCGGAGAAAATTCTGCTTCAATTCCAGGTCTTGCAATTTCGGTATGAGCCTGAGCTTGTGATTAAGAGGTGCCATCCAGGTTTCTACAAAGATGCCACCTCAGCACTGATTCACTTCACTCCGGTGCTTTGTTTCCAACCAACTTACTTTTTTTAGAGGCACTCCTTTCCCCATTTCCCTCTCTCCCTCTGCCATGTAGATGGCCAATATCTGACAGAGGATGATCTTTCTGTGTTCTGTCCTGGGTTCGGGAGAGGTCTCTTTTTGTTTCTCATACTGAGTTTTATTAGTTGGTTAATTTTGCAGTTTGTTGTGAGATGGTAATTTGGTTACTATTGAATGTGTTGCAGGAGTTAAAATTATTTTTTGTTTGCTAAATCATTTCCATATTAAAGAGCAAAAAGAAAGAAAAAGAAATCCCAAAGTTCAGCAACAGTATTATTGCACTTGGATTTCAGATTCTGCATTCATTGTGGAACTCCTGACTTTTATTTCATATAGAGTATTCTTTTCTTATGAAATGTCATGACCTCTCTTTATTCATATTTCTTAGAAATTAAGACTGTATATGCTTTTTAACATTATCTACTTACATTTGATTACATTCTTGATATGCAACACTATCACAGTACTCAAATCATTAGCTGGGTTCTAGTTTTTACTAGCAGTTTCTTTAGTTACTTTTCCCCATTTGATTAAAGATTATATATTCTCTTTGAATATGTAATTGTGTATTTAATTGAACGGATGAGATAAAACAATTTGAATAATTTTTGCAGATTTTTTAAAACCTACTTTCAAAATTCGACTCCAACAAAGTCACACATAAAAAACCCAAAATGCAGCCCCACTTTTCCTCCAATGCCGGAGTTTCACGGTAGCTTTAATGTGGAAGTGGTGCCAACAGGAGTTGTCCCCACCCTACGAGTTGTTTGTTATTGCCAGGCGTGCTCCTCCTCCTCCTGCCTGGTGCCAGCTTTATGTTCGGCTGGAGTGGTTTTCCGGTTTGGTGGCTGGCGGAGCAGCCCCGGGGAGGGAAGGAGCAGCCCCGGGATGATGGGAGCAGCCCCGGGATGATGGGAGCAGCCCGGCGGGGGCAGTGAGCGAAGGGCGCTGCGGCTCCGGCTGCCCCGCGCTGCTTCCCCCCAGCCTGGAGCTGGCCTCGCCGTGCCCCCGGCCGGGGCTCAACGGGGAGTTGCTGTGTCTTTGTGGTTCGGGTTTGTTTGTGCTTTGGGGAATTTTCTTCCCCTCTTCAGGTTGTACAAGTAAAGCATGATTAGTTTAGAATTTGAAAAATCATGTTCCCATTTCTCTTCTGGTTACATGAAGTTAAAAAACAAACCCACCGTAGAGGTTAAAGACAGTGACGTGTACAGAGCTGTAACAGCTCCCCAGTCTCTAGAGCAGAGCTTTGTACTGGTGTCAGGGACTGGAGTAACTTGAATTTAGCTGACCTGGGAGGACCCTGGGCTCTCCTCACCACCCTGAGGCTTCAGCAGTGCTGGTACAGCTGGGCAGGAGTTCCTGCTGCTTTTGGTTAGAACTGCTATGGGAAAGGCTGGCTACAATCCAAAGGCAAATATTATTTAATCTTTGTGACTTTTGATCTAGAAGTAAGAACCAGGTGCAATCAGTATTTAAGAGAAAATAGTTGCAATATTAACTGAATGTGAGATAAGATACTTAGCCATTTGAAAGAATTTAGGAATGGAGATTTTTTTTCTTCTTCAGTTTTTATATTTTACTAAAGAATGTGATGCTAACAGCATCTTCAGGAAAATTCGTGTGGGCTTTGTTTGTTTCTTTGATTTTTCACCTTTGAAAAATACATATTTTCAATTATATCAATAGAGACTTAAGATAACCCTTTTTAGTACATGCTTTGTGTCCTGAAGTATTTTCTGATTTGTGTCTCATTAAAATGAGATAGTAACTGTATTATATAAACTGAAAAAAAAAATTACTGTACTTCATACTGCTAATATTCAGAAAGGTTTTTTTGGTTATTTTTTTTTTTTCTTAAGCCGACATTTTAATCTGATCCTTTATTCTGGTTCTTGTTTTTAAAGTACAAAAGTATGCTGCAATACTTTTAAGAGCTGTAATTCATAGACTTTTCTATTATTTTTTTCTTCCCTAAATGGTAAGGGATGGGTTCTTTAAAAACCAGAAATTTCCATGGGTCATGCATTTACCTAGCAAATACGCAGCTGGACAGGAAAGAGAGAATTTCTGCACTCCATATTTTGTTATAGTTTTACAAAAATAGTTTTCTTCTTTGTCTGATGCTTCATTCTTGGAGTTTTCAATTGCTGTCTAAATGTTATTACAAGAAAAAAAAATCCAAGTTCTTGTTGCAGATTCTTGTGTTCATTTTCTATATTAGTAAGACTGATTCCTGACAAACAGACCCACTTGTGCTGAACCTCCTCCCACTGGAAGCACAACCTCTGAGTTGTCTCCGGCATAAATCTCAGATGGTCATATACCACCTAAAGGCCTGAGGTTTAGATGAGGAAAGTTAATCTGTAGCTAAACAAAATATTTACTATTTGTGATTTTTTTTTTAAATCGTACTTAATTGCTGGCAGTTAATTTATATGAGATAGGAGGTGCAGGTGATCGGTCAGGTTTATTATTAATACTTTGAGCTATATCTCTAAATGCTTTTTAAAATCAGTTAATAAAATGGAGCTTGCTTGCTGGAAACTGAATTACTTTCCTCTAGTGGCTAATTTGAGCTGTGCGTTTATTGAGTGGTACTTTTTAGATCTGTTACTTTTTTTTCTTTTTTTTCCCAGTGTAGTTGCAGACGTCTTGGTTCTTGTTTTTGTTCAGAAAGCCAGAAATAGGAAGGAAAGAAAAAAGCAAGCTGTTGGCAGGTTTATCATTGAGTGTTTTTTAGCATGTTCTGCCATTTTTTTGTCTCTTTGTAGCCCTCGTCTTTTAAATACAAATCAAAATAATCAAAATTTTCATGAGTTTTACTTTAATACTGGAATGTATTGTGAAAATGTACTTATGCCTGTGGGAGGAATATGCTTCCTATAATAATTTATATTAACACCTTCCTTTAGAGAAGTTTATTTAATGTGCTGTGTGCATAGAGATTTAGTTTTTTTCCTTAGTTTTTAAAAATGTCTTATCATTATTTCTTCAGTAGACAATCAGCTACGATCCTTGCCTGCACAGAGGATTTAAAATCAACGGCAAATTGCTGAAGAATTGCACTTCAAGTGGTCTCGAGACAGGAGAAGCAGGTCTTCACTATAATGGAAGAGGCCAAGAGCTCAAAGAATGGAAATCATGACCCAAGGAAGTCTGTCCGTCTTGTCTGTGAGGAAGGCAAAACAGTCAAAGTTACAATTAATCAAAATTATAAATACAATAGAAATGACAAATCTGCGAAGGATGTCGGGAGAAGTTCTCCAAGTGGGAATAGCAGCAGAAAAAGTAAACAAAATGATGTTTGTTCTGAAAAACAAGGAGAAAATAAATCATGCAAAGTAAATAGTTGTATTCCTGGAACTAAAGATTTGGGATCAAGTGTTCAGGATCGAAGTCATGGAAAAGCAAAAAAATTTTCTAATTTATCATCAGCAATGGAAAACCTGAAACAGACAAAATCCCAACCAGTGGGAGAAAACGCTCCAGGCTCCCATGTTTCAGGGAATGGGGTCAGTATGGAAAGCTTAACAGCTACTCAGAAAGGGAAACTGGTGCTGGAAAATCCAGTGGGAGTTCATACTTTGAAGACTAGTGTTGATCAGGCTGGTGATCCTGGTAAGACTGCTGCAGATCAAAGAAAAATGGAGCATAAGTCTGATGACTTCAGTGAGTATTAGTTAACAGTGCCTTATTCCATTTTCTTCTGGTGCAATGCTGACAGTCTGAAATGGGCTTTGAAATGTTTCTGTTGGTGTTATTTTTTCACATGTACGAAGCTGCTGGTTGCATTTAGAAGGAACATGATGTTCATACGAGCATATTGCTTAGAGAGCAAGAGATTATGATAATAGCTGTCCTTTTTTCTTATGCCTAAGACCTAAACATCTTTGTAAGCTACTTATTGTGCGTGGGTTTTAGGCAATTTTGTGAATATAGTGTCTTAGGAAGGGGGAACCCTTTGTAATATCATTGCCACTCAGGGAAATGCCAGTTATTACTTCTTTTCAGAAAGATCAGGGGGAAAATGGGCAAGGGAAGTTCCTATTATATATAGAGGGGAAATATTTACTTCTTTTCTGTGACTGTTGTGCTCTTTTTGTTACTAAAAATGTTTTGAGTAGGCTTTGGCAGGTGGCTTTTTGAATTAGGGAGCTCTGGAATACCTATCATCCATCAGTGGTTACCCTTGTGAGTGTACATTTCTTACACATGGTTTTCAATGTCAAAATTAAATATATTGATCAAGCTTTGTCTCACCAGGCTAATTCCATAGCTCAGAATTTGTCACACTTCTTTAGAATACTTTTTTTCTTTAATGAAAATGCTGTTTCAAGATGCCAGCCAGTGTAGACCTTCTGTTTGAAGTATTTCCCACAGCTACAGCAGTTGCTTGTATGGAAATACAAGGAAAATAACAAAGTGTGTGGTTTTTTAGCTGTCTTAATAGTGTTTAACAGGAAAAACAAGTTCAAGTGGCAGCATCCTGTGATCAGTCAGCTCTTTGTAGACCCCCATTATGTACTGTGGGGACCATCTGTCACTGAGAAACCAGGACTTGAAAACTTACTCAGCTTTGATTCCTTGCTAGTCTGGGGGCACTGATCTCATTTGAAAGGAAAGGAAAAGGAGAAGAAAAGACAAAGCACAAATAACCCTCACTCTTGCTTATGTAAAAGCGACTGGAATCATTTGCTGTGGATGTTTGCAGAGATGAGTGGCCTGTGACCAATGCATAGGCATGTGGAGGAACTGGCCCCGTGGCACTGGGCTGAGTTTTTGGGAGCAGCAGCGTTGCAGAGCTCAGTGGCTGCTGCCTGTGGGCGAGAGGTGTCACGGAGCGTTCAGGGGTGACTCCAGCAGCTTCCAGGCTCAGGGCTGGCATTGCCTGCTGCCTGCCTCTGTAGGGTCATTTGGGTGAACGTCTTTGAGGCGGTTCTCTGACTTACCTCCTTACAAAATGTGTTGTGTACAAGAATTTTATGCCTAATATTTATTGTTTCTTTTACAGTAGGGCATGGGGATCTTGTTTACTCTGTTCCGGACAGCAAAACCCTTTCTTGCTGTGAACCATTGAGGAGACTGTGAATTTGACTGAAACACAGAATTAATCTACCTTTTTATTTTGTGGTTTTGACAGCACTCTTAGTAGCAGATTAGTCTCTGAAGTCCTTTTAAAATACTGGTTAACTTACTGGAACAGTTTTAATGTTTAAGGTGATCTTGGGCAGTGTTTGGATAAAAAACTGGAATGTAGCTCTAATTTGTGTTTGTTCTTAGCTGCTCTGTACTCTAATTTTCACTTTTTCTCTCCTTGAATGACTCTTAAGAAAGTAACTGTTTCTTGCTTTAGGTAAAATAAAGAATTCTGAATCAACAAAAGAACATGCATTGGAAGCGGATTATTTAGAAAACACTGGTGTTATTGATGAATCTAATCTGACAGTTGAACAGCAACTAGGATTGAAACAAGCTGAAGAACGTCTGGAAAGAGATTATATCTCCCGACTTGAAAAAGTAGGTTGGGTTATTTATCAGATAAAAAAGAAAATGTGTGTCCTCTTTCATTATCATCACCATATTTCTGGTTGGGTGGTGTTTCTACTACAGCCTGCTGCCAATGTTTCTTTCTTCTTAGTAATGAGTCACTTTCTGATCTAAGCTACTGTCTCCAGTAGTTGGCTAGTTGTTCATCCTGGCAGATTATATGGATTAGAAACTTTGTGTTCCTTTTGTGGCACATGTAGCCTTTGCAGAAAAGTATTTTTTTAATTTTCTAGATCTGAAGGTTTACAATTCCAGTATTTAAATAAGATTTTATCTTATAAGATTTAAGTCTGGTTCTCTGGAAACTGAGAATGCAGGACTAAAAAGAACCTTGAGCTTCCTTTAGTGTCTCTCACCAGTCTCAGTTGCTATATTGGAGATGACTGCTTAAAAATGTTCACCTAAATTGTTCTTAATATTATCTCTAGTGACACAAATGTTGAAGTCAGTGTAGGTAACCCAGAAGATTTTGTTAATCTTATGGAAGCATTTTAATCTCTCATATGTTGTCCTAGGAAAATTAGCTAAAAGTTTATTACTTCTTTTTCATAACATTCTGCACATAGGAAAATCATTCCCATTCCTGCAGTCAAACCTTCTTTAGGCTCTCTTTGTTCATTGTTCTTGAGGGTTTTTAGTTCCTGGTTCATTCTTCTTGCTTTTCTCTCAACACCCATTGTGTAAGTGGTGTTCAAAATTGGACATGCAATTTCAGCTGAAGTCTTACATATAAAGAGGAAGGCTGACTTCATCTCTCTGAAATAATGGCATTTTTGTTTAGGATCTCTGCTTTTTCAGCAGCAGTAGGATATTGGCTTAAAGTTGGACCAGCAATGATTCCCATGGCCTTTCCTTAAGAATTGGTCCATCAGGTGTTCCCAGCCCTGTATGTTTGCAGTTGATAATACCTAAGGAATGATACTTTGCTGTGATATTATTTAGTTGGAGGTTATTCATTAAATGTCTTTAACTTTTTTGATATCTGAATTTTTGTCATGTTACATTTTCTGTATCCTCTTCCAAGTCAATATCTTTTACATTTATAGTCAGCACACTTTCTGTTGCATTTCCTACCTCTTCAACAAAACTGTGGATATTTCTGCCTCCAAAGGGACCCCTGCTGAAGAATACTTGGCACATGCTTCTAGGTAGGAGTGCTCTGAGGACAGTTCTCTCAGCAGTTTTGCTCCCACCTTACTGTTCTTTATTTAGGTAGTGTTTATGGTCTCCTTTTGAGACTGATACTATGACAAGTGACAAAGACTGTAAAATTCAAATACAACGTCTGCTGCTGCTTCTTCAAGAGCTATGACTGATCTTTAAAAAAGCAACCCTAAGATTGGGTTAGTGCAATTGTTTGCAGCAGATCAGGTTGTCACCTCTGACCTGTTTTTTCCCTATGTGCTTATTAAAAATTGATTACAGTATTTTTCTGAACGCTAATTCTAACTGGTGTCTAATTCCTTGGTTCATCTTATTTAGCCCTTTTAAGATATTCTTAAGTTTCTCTTTCCTGATGATCTGGAACCTTCCCATTCTCTGTGAGTTCTTTAAAATACAGCTGGCTCTTTTATAGATTAGCTCCTTGAGTATCCAAGGACAAATTTCATGAGGCCTGGCTTATAAGGGTGCATCTATCTTACACAAGTAATGGTCTGTAACTTTTCTGTCTTGTTATTTTGAGTTTTTGCCCTTTTCATTGGAGTTAAGCATAATTAGATGATTTGAAAAGTCTTCACTAAAGGCAAAATAGAAGTTATTACATGATTCAGCCTTCCTGGCAACATCCATTAGCATAATACTGCAGACCAATATTGTAAAGAAACACAAAATTTTTCAGAAATACTTTTACTGCTGATACTCATTTTATTATAAAAGAATGGTAAAATATTTATCTACTTCAGTCATCAGGCATCAAATACTTGAATCTTCCCATGTCGCCAGGTGTAACTGTCTGTAGGTTGTTTTCCAAATGGATGTTTAATTTCATCTTACTAGGTACCTGTCTTAGAGAAAATAGCGTTAAAAAATTGGTAATTAAAGCAATATTTTAAATTTCAATTTACTCTGTAGTTGGACAGTATCAGACTGTTTTTTTTCCCAAAAGCAAAAGGTCAAGCTCGGTAAGTGGAAAAACTTGCCCAAATTTAACAGTGGTTTAGGTCTCCATATGGTAAGTCAAATTTGTTTAACTGATCTGTGATCCACCTCAGTGTCTTAAAATGGTGTTCATTCATTGTTGTGTCACTGGTTAAACATCTGGTGTTTTCAGTAGACTTTTTGGGTTTAGTAAATATAGATGTATTAGAATTAGGACGAAAATGTGAAAGTAGTTTTTTTTCTCACCCAGCTATTGGAAAAGTCTAACAGATCTGGAGAAAATCTAAATTGTTTTTTTTTTTGTCTCTGCAGTGAGCTTTTCAAAAGGTTTCCCATCTCTGTAGCTGTGATCTGTTAGAGCAAGAAGGTAAAATTGCAGGATGAGAAGGATAAAGTGGAGTATTTGGGAACACCCCCTTCTCTTGCAGAGTCCTTTCTGCCTTTGAGTCCAGCAGGTCTTAATGGTTTCCTGGCTGAATAAACTCCATGGTATCCCCTCATGGACCCTGGGAAAACAGGTTCCCTTCTTCCCCATCATCTCTGGATGTTTGGCTGCTTCTTGCACACTTGGGGATATCCCAGGGGGCCACTCTCTGGTTGTGTACTCCATCTCTGCCAGGCTCTGTGTACAAAAAGGTGCTTCTTCTGCAAGTGTCTCCAACTCTGAGCATTGCAGAGCATCCATCCCAGCTCTGAGCACTGCAGAGCATCCATCCCAGCTCTGAGCACTGCAGAGCATCCATCCCAGCTCTGAGCACTCCAGAGCATCCATCCCAGCTCTGAGCACTGCAGAGCATCCATCCCAGCTCTGAGCACTGCAGAGCATCCATCCCAGCTCTGAGCACTGCAGAGCATCCATCCCCACTCTGAGCACTGCAGAGCATCCATCCCCACTCTGAGCATTGTGGAGCATCCATCCCAGCTCTGAGCACTGCAGAGCATCCATCCCCGCTCTGAGCACTGCAGAGCATCCATCCCCACTCTGAGCACTGCAGAGCATCCATCCCCGCTCTGAGCACTGCAGAGCATCCATCCCCACTCTGAGCACTGCAGAGCATCCATCCCCACTCTGAGCACTGCAGAGCATCCATCCCCACTCTGAGCACTGCAGAGCATCCATCCCAGCTCTGAGCACTGCAGAGCATCCGTCCCAGCTCTGAGCACTGCAGAGCATCCATCCCCACTCTGAGCACTGCAGAGCATCCATCCCCACTCTGAGCACTGCAGAGCATCCATCCCAGCTCTGAGCACTGCAGAGCATCCATCCCCACTCTGAGCATTGTGGAGCATCCATCCCAGCTCTGAGCACTGCGGAGCATCCATCCCCACTCTGAGCATTGTGGAGCATCCATCCCAGCTCTGAGCACTGCAGAGCATCCATCCCCACTCTGAGCATTGTGGAGCATCCATCCCAGCTCTGAGCACTGCAGAGCATCCATCAGAGTTGGAATAGCATCAGGCCTTGCTGGAGAATCCCACCTTGTCTGAGCACAGTGATTGGGAAGTGGCTGTGTTCCCCCAGGCTGCCTGGCCACACCCTTTCTAGCAGGGCAGAGCCAGCACCGTGTGACACAACAGCACAGCAGGACACAGCTGAGCTGCTGCCATTTCCTCATCAGGGATAGGCAGGGAGATGCTGAGGTTTAGCCAGTAATTAAAAGCTTCACCTGACAAGGGAATGGCTTACTGGTCTTTAGGTCAGCCTTAAGAAGCATGAACTCCTCAGTCTTAATCTTACCTCACTAAACTTACTGAGAAATGTAATTCTCAAGTCATCTCACTTCCTTCCCTCACTCTCCCCTCTTGTCATACAGGTAAAAATCCATTTCTGTTTGTTCTTTGAAGATTGCTTAATGTTTGCAAAGCACCTTTACATTAAAAGTGTTACATAATAGTTAAATACAGTTTATTATTATTCAAAGAATTAGTTTTTCAGGCACTACTAGTAGAAATATTTGTTTTAATCTATGGCAATTTTTTCTCAGCGCTCCCCAGAATACACCAACTGTCAGTATCTATGCAAGCTCTGCTTAGTCCACATTGAAAATATCCAGGGAGCCCACAAGCATATTAAGGAAAAACGTCATAAGAAAAATATAAT
This sequence comes from Molothrus aeneus, assembly GCF_037042795.1. Taxonomy (NCBI): domain Eukaryota; kingdom Metazoa; phylum Chordata; class Aves; order Passeriformes; family Icteridae; genus Molothrus; species Molothrus aeneus. The sequence goes on from NC_089654.1 coordinate 5,996,860, forward strand.
GGTAAGTTAACAAAATTATGGCTGCCTTTTTCTTTCTTATACTCTTCTGTTTTTTTTATTTTCTTTTTGAAATCAAAATTTTTTGTTGTGTGGTTTGTTTTCTTTGATCATGTTCATTTAGGTGAAAGTTTGTATGCTGAGCAGAGATCCACAAATTTCTGTTTTCTGTTTAAGAGGAAGGGCTTGATGATTTGTCCAGGCAGAGAGGAAAGGACAGATTTGGTCATTGCTTCTGAATTAGTGGCTCTGAGCAGTGAGCAGTTCGTCATGCTTTTAGTAAGAGAATGCGAGGTAACTTAGTTAAGAAATAAATATTACACAAAAATATATTCAGTTTTTCTATTCTCTGAAAATAATGCCATTGGTAGCAAGATGTCCAGGGACGGGAGGTGGGGCTGGGGATGTTGATTTTTTTTTCTTTTTACTTTGGCTGACTTGTGAAGTTTAGAAGAGTTACAGGAGGGAAGGATTCAGTTCATTCATTATCACACTGGGTTTATTAATGTACTTAATATGAAAAATAGTTCTAAGGCTTACAAAGAGAAAACCAGTTTCCTTGTCAGATACCATGGTGCTATGGTTTGCCCCAAAGAACTGTTACATGTAAGAAATCCAATAAAAGGTGCACAGATTTTCTTGCCAGCCCATTTTTGTAAATGCTGATGAACAGCTACAGATTACCCAGGATGCTGGATTTTGTCATTTAGATGGTTAAAATTACTCTTTCTATAACCATTCTCCAAAATTCAGTCAAATTACTTTCACATGTTTCCATGGATTTCTTGCCATACTTCTGTTTTTCATTAATGCTCTAATTCTAAAACGTGTGCAAGTCATCACCTGGAAGACTCCAAATGCCATAAATCCATTAAATCTCAGAAAGTAACATTTTTACATTATGGTCAATGATTATTTGTAAAGGTTCTCTCACTGTCTCCTAAATTGCATCATGCTTAAAAAAATGAGCCAGTCCTATGATTGATCTATAAATGCTTCCTTACCATGCTTTCCATCTGGGCATGAAGATGAGAATTGAGCAATGAGGTTTCTTTAGCACTGAATGGAATTCTGGAGGACAGGGAGCAGTTTCTCTTTTTAACACTTACCCCAGATAGCTTTCTGTGCAGCATCATGGTGATATCTATGTTACTGTCTTAAATGTTACTGCATAAAATGCTCCTGTTCATAGCTCTGTGAGATACATGACAATCAAATAAGCTCAGCAGCAACTGTGGTTTCCCAACTCAAGAAAAATCCTAATGTGGTGACATAAAAAAAACCCCATACTACTTTAAAAATGCTTATATTCTTTCTTACACTTAATTCGTTCAGATGAGAACAGAAGAGTTGAGAGATGCAGCCTAGAACTAAAGAAACATTTTCATACTGTACTGTGTTTTCTTAGAGCATATTTATTTTATAGTTATTATTTATTTCAATCATGTCTTTCATGTAGTTAATGAATTCACGGAACAAGAGGTTGTTGTACTTAGTCCCAAATGATTTGATGCATCTGACGTGTTCTTGCTGTTGGATGGGTGCACTAAATCCAGTACTTTCTGGAACCAGCTGTTTAAGCATAATGGGACTCAACTTACAAAATTTCCTTGGAGCTAGGAATACTTTTTCTGCTTCTGATAACTTTCCTTCAAGTACAATCCACTCTGAAAAAATCCATGTGACTTTTCCAGCTCAGTTACTTTTATGATGTACAATTACAGCTTTTTATTTTCTTGGTTGAATTCTGCTTCAGAACTGTCAGAAAATGTGGTTCGGGAATGGAATACAGAAGATTCCCTCTCCAGTTGCCAGCTGTGAAATGACATTTTCTGTTTTAAACACTGAGCATCTGCTCTCATTCCTGGGACCACAATATCGTATTTGCCAGTTAGGCCAGGCAGAGTTCCTGCCTTTGGAAGTGTTGGTCAGGACACAAACAGCATGTTCCAATATAGCAGTAAGAGATAGCCTTTCCTCTTAAAATACCAGTTTTTAGTGACATCATCCCCCAATTCTTCAGGAAAAGCAAGAAGAGAACGAGCTGCGGGCGCTCCCGCCGCCCTCGTCTGCACAGTTGGCTGCTCTGAGTTTCACTCTCATCGAGGCAGCAAACGAACAAGGCATCTCGGATGAGGACTTCAGAATTCGGCAAGAGATTGTAAATGAGATGGAGAAAATTATTCAACAGCCCTTACCAGGTATTAATAGTATGCTCCATTTGCTTCAGGTGAAAACTTGGCGTTATTTTTATAGATATAATTTTGATACCTTCGTTAATAGTGAATGAGTGCATTTGGGGTTAAATTATCTTGATAGTGTACAACATTAATATATACAGACTTTAATACATCCTGGCAGTGGATTTTTAAAGAATTAGCAAATATACAAAAAGAGGAAAATATGATTGTGTTTATTTGTCCTTCTTTCAGATGTATTTATTGATCCTTTTTAAGTGATGGGATAAGATAACAAGAACAATAATATTTGATATTTGCTTCTTTGCATTGATTTTCCCATCAGCTCCTATAGTTAATGCACTGGGAGTTTGTAATCAGATTTTTGGAGCTGCTGTGATGTTGACTTTGTGCTAACAGTGGTTTGGTGTTCAGTGCATCTGAACAGAAGAAAATATTCATCTCATTGCCAAAAACATGTTGGAAATTTTTAATTTCATCTATGTTGGAGTCAGGTGTTGTTCTATACAATCCATTTGTTTTAGAAATACCTTTTTTCCCTTTGCTCTATAAAAATACAGAGTATTTTTATACATACATACAAAATACATGTAAGAAAGATTTTGGTATGTGCAGGATGATCAACTTTAGTTTTAGATGAAGTATCTGCTTAAACATAAGGTGCTGAATAGAATAAGGGTTTGTAGGGTGGAGGTTTGCTAATCTGTTTGCTGTCTAGTAAGTGACCCCTAGTGCAAACTTCTGCTCTGGCACTCTAGGGAGTTTTCCACTGATAGTGGGAAGCATAAGACAAAGCTTTTTCACATAACATTTTTTTACATAAATGCTCAGGAAAACTATTGTTACTTTGGCTGACTTGTTTGGACTGATGAGCTTCTGTGGAGGTGTAGGAGTAGTGGAAGGGGAGTCTGTAATAGTAAATGACAGTTTGTTATTCTCCTTTTGAAAGCCAGCTATGTTCTAGTGAATGTGTTTTCCTAAGTTGTAAATTCAGAAAAATTTAATTCATGCACTGTGTAGAAAACATCTGATCTTCTGGCATGATTTTCTCTTGAACTCACATTAGAACTATGCAAAAATTCTTACTACTATGATAAGCCATTGGAAGGAATTGCAAATTATTATTATTAACCATACAGACTTTCATTCTGAGAGGGCTGCAAGCAGTGAAAATAGGCTTGAAGCTATGTGTGTGTAAGATCTATTTTCTCTTTTAAGAGTAGTTTTGTTCATGTTTCTGATTGACTGAGTTTGGTCAGAACACACACATAAAGGAAGACAGACAAGAAGAACCTTCTTTGCAGTGAGGGTGGTTGGACACTGACGCAGGTTGCCTGGAGAGGTTGTGGTCCCTCCATCCATGGAGATTTTCAAAACCCAACTGGATACAGTCTGGGCAACCTGCTCTAGGTAACCCTGCTTGAGAGGCTGTTGGATTTGGGAAGCATTGAGAGCACTCTTCATTTTTCAGCTGATTTAAGTATGGGAGACCCTAATTTCTATTACAGGAAAGTTTTCATCTGCAAAAATTTCATTGTGAATTGGGATACTGTTTATGGAATGGGATGGCATTTCTCATATTATTGCTGAGTAGGTTCTTCCTAGTTAGTTTAGATCTGTTCTACATCTTTGCAGGTAACTGCATTAATTAAAACAGTGAATGGATGCTGTACTCTGTGCCTTGGATTATATTGAAATTATGTTTATATACATATTTTTTAAGGAACTGTGTGTTGGAACTTGCTGATGGAATCAACAGATTGGTGCCTTATACAGAAGTCTGTGAGGCATCAAAGAATTTTATAATTGGCTAAGAGCTGCAGTGAAATCAAGCTGTAGTTAACAAAAGCTATTATATAAAATCCTACACTGAGATGGTGACAGTTATTGTTACTTCATATTTAAATTTATATTAAAAACAAACAGAACTATTGCAAAAAATCTTTAAAACAGCTTGGAAAATGTTGGACATTTGGTGGTTACAGTACTTGAGTTATTTGTTTTCCTGTGATGCTGTCTTATGGAAATGCCTGCCCTTCACAAGAGTGAGAAGGGGGTACAGTGTTCATTAATCTGGGAGTGCCAGTGAGGTGCAGTATCTGAAGCAAGGTATGCATCATCCACTAAAGACAAATTTATTTGCTAACTGTTAAATAATTCTGTTTCTCTCTCTCCAGACTGTTCCCTGAGGATGTATGGCTCCTGCTTAACTAGATTTGCTTTCAAGACCAGCGATGTTAACATTGATATCAAATTCCCCCCTAAGGTGTGTAGATATTATCTTGTATTAACTAAGACTGCTTTTTAAATCAAGCCCATCCACATTTATTTCTATTCCATTGCCTTCATCTTCTTTTGGGGCACATGGTGTTAGAAGAGCACAAAGTATCTAATCTTTGATTTGATGTCATCTGTGCTGTGGAGGAAGCTTTCATTGCTCTTTAGATAACTTTAATTCTTGGGTGATTTTTTTTGTTTTGTTTGGACAACCTTATGCTAAGCTTTTTCTACTGTTTTTTTTGAGTAAGCACTGAAGCAGTAGGAAAATAGTTGGCTTGGCTAAGTGTGCTTCCATGAACTGAACATTCAGACTGTAAACTCTTGTAGGTTTTGATTCCCCCCACCCTTTTAAAATTTGAGATAAATTGATATTCTTCAGGTAATGAAATTGTTGGTTCATGTTTAGTGATATTAGCAGCACATTCTTGACAGACACTCAACTGCTGCACTTGTGTTTCAAAATGATAAGGTGTTTCAAAATGATAACCTTTCAAAACTCCTGGGAAAGTCCTGACATTAAATTCTCTTGCTGTCCATTTCTAGTAGTATTCATTGATAATGAAATTGCTGAATCTATGGCAAGTGCTTTTATTTATCCTGTTAATGCAGAACTAGAACAGAAGTGTTCACTAGGGCTGTAGGCTAAAGGAAGGCTGGCTGGGAGGTTTACTGGCACCTGTTTTCATGCTGTAGACAGGCACAGTTAACTTTTTCATTGATACTGACAAATTATTTCACTTTTTTGAGGAACACAGAGTTGTGCAACCCAAGTAGTTTGAAATAAAATGTAAAATGAAATATTAGTCTCAATAATGCAAGCTGCTCTAATTTTGTCATTGTAGATGAGTCAACCAGATGTTCTGATCCAGGTGCTTGAGATCTTGAAGAACAGTGGTGAGTTTTAGTTGCATCTCATTTCTATTTAACATTCCATCTGCTGCTTAGTTCTTTTTATGCTTAAATTTTCTGTAAACTTAGAAAAATTGATGGGTTTTTAGCCAAAGTATCTGGGCTGTTTTTATGAATGTGATTTTTATGAGCACCAGTGCTTGTGTGAATGAGAGATGAGAAGCTGCAGCAAGAGAATGCTCCAGTTCAGGTTGTCAGAAGTTGGGGCAGTGGTGTCAGATGCCAGAGCAAAAAGCTTTAACTTTTTGTGTGATGAATTCTAGGCAGTAAACTCAAAAGCTGCTTTCCACTTGCATATGTACATGAGTGAGAGCTGTTTCAGGACTTCTAAAACTTGTAGCCTCTTGGTTCTGTCAGGAGCACAGCCTGGCTGTCTCATAGGGGTGGTGAGCCTCAAAAGTAACCAGAAAATATTGGTGCTGCTTAGCTCTGCAGCACTTAATTTGAGCTGTTACATAAATATAATAATTTTAAAGACAGAATTGGGAAAACTGTCAGAAACTTTGAAACAAAGTGTGTTTTTTCTCCTTCATTGCTTAGCTGTCTACTCAGATGTGGAGTCGGATTTCCATGCCAAAGTTCCTGTTGTCTTTTGCAAAGATGTTAAAAGGTATTTGTGACTGAAAAAAGTTTTTCATGAGCTACTGTGCTTGTTCATACTAGGTGCTTGCCTGCACTCCTGACCAGAAGTATTACTGTAACATTCAGCTAACATTGTATTAAAAGGGAATTGCTCATACACAGAAATGTAACCTAGAAAGAAAGCTAGCTACTTTTGGTTTTGTGCTACACAGAACGCACTGGGTGTAGGAATCTGACATTACCTTTTAGTTAACTGGGGGAAAAGTGGAGTGGTTTTCAGTTATTTAAAATTTTTGCCAGCAGTTTTAAGCCAAGGCTTTAAAAACATTTTATAAGATACATGTTGCCAGAAAGGACACATCATCTGACAGTTTCAGTAAATTCCTAAGAAGTAGCAACCTCCAAAATGAAACATGATTTCTTGACTGGCCAGAGGTATGGACTGAAACTCTGGGGAAGTAAATGCAGCAAGAGTGGGCTTGTCTTTTCTGGTGTTTGTAACAGAATAGAAATAATTGTTCTGAGAAGCTAAAGGAAAGTTTTTAGAGAAGCTGTTTTGTGGGTTTACCATAATGTAACTCCTAATGTGCAGCAGGTCTGGAGTATTAATTAATTTATTAGTTTGTTTAAGTGTTTGGAATGTAGACAGTATATTTGGTAATTGAACTGTGCAAGATAACATAATTAAGTAATGGCAGAACTTAGGAGCAAATTCTTAATGCTGTTTTGTATTTTTCACTGTAGTGAACTTCTGTAAGTTCTAGATGCAGTCAGTAAACTAATAGTAGAGAAAATGCAATTATATTCTGAAGCTTTTTGTTAAAAAATCAGGTTCTTACATAGGGAGACACTGATGGATGTTTTTATTTCAGGGGGTGTGATGCCCCACCTCCCCCTGCCCCAAGCACCATCTGTATCACAAAGTGATAACCCTTTATCTGTTCTGCATTGTGATTGCAGTGGTTTGACATGCAAAGTGAGTGCTAGGAATGATGTGGCTTGCCTTACAACTGACCTGCTGGCTGCACTTGGTAAACTGGAGCCTGTCCTGATTCCCTTGGTTTTGGCTTTCCGCTACTGGGCTAGAGTAAGTTATTGAACTATCCCCAATAGTTCTTTCTAAGCACTGTGTACACTGTACTGTGTAATGTACCATGAATGTTTGTAGAAAGGACTTCATGCCACTGCTTCACCCCACCTCCATATGTGAGATGCCACTGTACAACAGCACATTTCAGTGCTGACTGAACTTCTAGATGGATGGCAGCATAAATGTGTGCCACAATCACAAAGTGTGGTGAAACTGAAAAGAACAAAATGTGATAAGATAGTATTTCTTAATGCTATTCCTTAATGTATGAGTTGCTAGTTTGTATTCTGCCTGTACGTGACATGGCACGACCACTGCAGTTTCTGACATACAGCATTTTGTACTTCATTCTAGTATGTTCCTCACATTTCTTTGTTTGTCCTTTTGTAATCGATTGTAAACTCAAATTCTGTTGTTACATCAGAAAAGTAATTATTTCTTCTCTTACAGCTCTGTCACATTGACTGTCAGGCTGAAGGTGGAATTCCCTCATATTCCTTTGCCTTAATGGTGATTTTTTTTCTTCAGCAAAGAAAACCACGTATTTTACCGTCCTATTTGGGCAATTGGGTAAGTGATTTGGTACTTCATTATTAAGTTGTTGGCATTATTTCTGTGTTCTGCAACCTCATAAAAATGCAGAATTTGATTGCCAAAGAAAATGATAAATGAAACGCATTGGTACTTCATGCTCCTGCAGATGAGGCTTGATGATTCTGAATACTTTTTTAAAAGGCACTTGTAGCAGGCTGTATAGTTGTGTCATCTGTGTTTTGGAGAGAAAGCAATTATTTTCTTCTTTATTCCTCTGAATTTCTGTCTCTGACATCTGTTAATCTTGAGGGGTATGAATATACCACAGTAGTCAGTGTTACATTTGCTGAAAACTGTTGGTTGTATGTATTATATACAGTCTTGTTTCAGAGCCACTTTAATTGTTGTTAGATTGAAGGCTTTGATTCAAAGAGGCCAGATGACCACCAGCTGAAAGGGGTGGAAGATGAAGAATTTGTAAGGTGGGAGTACAAACCACCCACAAATGGTGCAGCAAAAAACTCTGTTGGAGCAGAAAGCAAAGCTAAAGTTGAACAACAAAAAGGTGGTGGCAAGAAGACAACGAGCTCAGAAGTGGACAACCAAAGCAATGCGAAAGAGAAACATGGAATTGTAAGTCCTGACTTTATTTAATTGAAAACCATTTGCTATCTCTTATCCCTATTTTTTTATTTTTAACCATTGATGTTGGATGGATCAGGACAAAAAAAAAAGGGAATATTAATTTCTTTTGCAGTTGAATACTTGTGTCCATGTTTTTCAGTCTCTCTTAGCGTTCAAAACCCCTCACCAAGTTTCACTGGGGCAACTGTGGTTGGAACTTTTGAAGTTTTACACACTGGAGTTTGCTTTGGAGGAATATGTCATCAGCATACGGGTACAAGAGCTCTTAACCAGAGAGAATAAAAACTGGCCCAAGAGGCGAATAGCCATTGAAGGTAGGCTGATCCCTTCCCACTTCTGTAGTCATCCTGCTTTAGCATCTTTATTTGCTTGACTTGCAAATGTGTTACAAGGATCTGGACAATAAGTCTTTCAAATATATATTTTGTCAGCTATTTAGTCTCTTTAAACACAAGTTTTCTCTGTCTAAAGAGCAGGGAAAGTCACTGAGTTACAGAGCAATGTGTGACATTCTGAATTGACCTTAAGAATAGAGAAATTGGGTATTTGAGAAAGACTAAGAAACCGTGTAAGGTGATATTTTTATAAAAACATGAATAATGACTTTTGAACACTTTCTAGAGATGTTGCTGAAGTGGCTTATCTGTAACACTTGAGGCGATGGAGAGGACAAAGAGAATCATACAGACAGAGAATGAGGTACAGAGGTACATTGAAGGATGAGTCAATAAGGTACAAGAAGAGTCAGAAGGAAAGTAGAACAGATAGCAATGAATTCTCGAGGCACAGGTTGAGTAGTGGATGTTGAGATCACTCCTGTGACTTTTAATTTCCTCTCCCAATTCTTTTCTTCAATTGCTTTTAGCTAGAGTGTAGAAAAAGTAAGGAAGTGTTTATTCAACATGTGGGATGTCAGGTGTCAGGACAAATCATTGAGGAAGAAATGAGAAATAATTTCCAAAAACCAGATTGTATTCTGGTTCTGACACCTGCTGTTATTGGGCTAATTGTGTTGTTTGCTTTATGGTTTTTTACTTCTCATTTTTGCCTTTTTTCTTTTTTCCAATGTTGAGTTTGTAGCTGATCTTATGAAGTAACAGAATCTCAGTTTGGTACTATCTTCCAGGCAAACTTATAGCAACTATGCAGGAGCTCTTTTTGCTTGGAAAGCATGTTTGATCTAGAAATCGTTAGGAAGGCCTAAGAATGGATCCTGGTGAGATTGGTTCATACAATCCTTACATTCTCAATGTTACTCTTAGACAAATGAATTTCTTAAGAGAAATGAAAATCCTTCTTCAGTGGAGGAAAAAAGGTTCTGGCTGGCATCTATTTATTTTGCCTTTGTTTATTATAATTTCTAGTTTAGAAATTGGCCATAATATAATGTTGCAATATACCCATGGTTTTCTTTTTGAGTAACACTGTTTAGAATTGTTTATGATAGTCAGCCATTCATGGCTGCACTTGGATATGTTTTGTATGGAAGAATTTTGAAAAAACTTGTGAGTCTTTCATTCTCTAAGTATATCCAAATACAATTCTGGATTATAGTATAAGAACCTCCTTAACTGCCCTGTAAAAACTTAGGGATTTCAGCTGCTTTGTGAAATGTGGAAGTTAAAGATTACTAATTAAATTGTTCTTTTTCTTCCCAGATCCTTTTGCACTAAAGAGGAATGTTGCACGAAGTCTAAATAGCCAGATGGTATTTGAGTACATCCTGGAGCGATTTAGGACAGCATATAAATATTTTGCATGCCCACAAAGTAAAGATGGGATTAAATCCAAGCCAGATACCAAGAAAAAAGAAAAAGGGAAAATGAATAGTAAGAAATCCACAAGATCTGAAGAGCCTGTAGCAAACTGTTGCCTTCCACAAGGGGAAGATGTTGTAGATAAAGAAGTTACAGAAAGTGGATGTAACATAGCAGAGAATGAAGTTGAATGTAATACAGTGGGAGAAGCTGTAGCCAAAAGATGTACTTCCCAGAACATGGACCCTTTGCTACTTTCAACATTGGACTCTAGCTATGACGAAGACAAAGAAGAAGCTTTACCCCTTATTTCCAATGAATGCTGTGAATTAAAGGAAAAATCACCTAAAGAGAGAGATGATTTAGAAATTTCAGTGTGTCTAACTGAGGGTGAGCTCAGCCACCACTGTAACTGCAGTGCACATCAGCCTGATGACACAAATTCCAGTAATGAGTTTTCTGATGCTGAAAGCAGGCAGAGTTTGGTACTGGAGTCGTCTCCACAGACGAAGTGCACTGGCAGCCCAGCTACCTCGGCCAGCTGCAGAGCAGTGCTGGAAACCCAGGATCTCAAAGAGGAAGGCAGACTCTCAGCAGAAGAAATGCATTATGTCTTTGATAAGTTTATTTTTACTTCAGGAAAGGTAAGCAGTGCTGGTCGTGGATCGTTACTTTGAAGTCATTAAATCTAAGAGTGGGAGGATAGTGGGATTCCACAGTGATTGTTTCAGACTGGGATATGGGTGGCAGCTCTGGCCTTTGTAGAGTACCTGTTATTCAGGAAACATCACCTGTGTGACATTTGAATGAAATTATCTGTTTCCCTCATCTTGAGCTTTTTGATGTCCACACAAAAAAAATCTGGATTTCTTTCTGGTTATTTGTGGGTTATTTCTGCCTTTCCTCTCCTACTTTCTTGTAGAATTTCCAGGTGCTTCTAGGCACTGTGAGAACTAAATGCAGCTTGGTGAGAGGTGTTCTGCTCATTGTGGAGGCTCTGTTATTGTTCATATGTCAAATGTTCTTGATTGCTTGGAAATGTTAGGTCTGCTGAACTGTCCTAAGTGCACAAATAGAATTTTCCTTTCCTTTTTTTCCCCCCAAAAAAGCCACCAACTATAGTATGCAGCATCTGCAAACGGGATGGACATTCCAAAAATGATTGCCCAGAGGATTTCAAGAAAATTGATCTAAAACCACTACCACCAATGACAGACAGATTTCGGGAAATACTTGATATAGTGTGTAAAAGATGTTTTGGTAAGTTCAAAAAATGTTTGTGCTCCACTTTATACTATGACCTGTAACCAGGAAGAATTAAAAACTCTAGGGTTAAATTACTTATTTACAATTATTCACAATTCAGTAGGAAGAAGCTCTTCCAGGTGCCCTAGGCTACAAATGGATCAGCATTTTAATTTTCAGATAATCCATGGCTGTGATAATTTATAACATATTTGAGAAACTGATGTTATATGGGATTTTTCACCAGGTTTGTAAAAAGCTACTGGTGTTTCCAGGAATCAGGCTCTGGGCAAAACTAATTTTTGTGCTTATTGAATTCTTTTGAGGGTGCTGTTGTGGGTTAACCTTGGCTGGATGCCTGGTGCCCACCTGGACACTTTGTGGTTGAAAAACTGGATGTTTTGAAATAAAATCTGGAAGACTCTAATGATTTAAAAAGAAAATCACAGATTTAAGCAATGCAAGCACAACAAAAAAATCCCCATCCAATCTTTTAATTAGCTGAAAATGATTCTTGAGGTGCTGAATGTCATGTCTGACTGTGTTTTAATTTGTTTTTACTTAGATGAATTATCCCCTCCTTTATCTGAGCAACAAAACAGAGAACAAATACTGGCAAGTTTGGAGAGATTTATTCGAAAGGAGTATAATGGTATGTAACCTTAGGTAGTGGTTCTTGAGAATGCTTTCTTCAGTCATATTGTCCAGAACATAAAGATGTGCTTTATCTCATTTTATTTTCCTTGCTTGAAGCAGGAACATCTCTTTTCCTTCCATTTGTAAAGCTGTCTTGCAGACTTCAACATTGAACATCCCTTCTTGCTATTCCATGGAAACATCCCTAGAGTGGAGGAAGAGCTGCCAGAGCAGTAATGCAATAATGCAAGCACAGGACTGCTCCAGTCAGGCCAAGAAGAAAGTTTGGTTGGGTTTAGTGTTAGCTTTGGTTGTGGGCCAAGGACTTTTGTTGCCTAGTCACCAGTGCTTGAGTATCTTAGAAATCCTAATGAGTTTATGTTCACATCCCTTACATAAAACAAGCAAAAATGTCTTACTACAGGGATGGAAGTCAAGGCACAGAAATGCTAAGGGATCTTTTTTATAGGAGGTGTAAAACAGTGCTAGAGCCAGCTACAAATCCCAGGTCTCCTGAATTCTAGTGCATGGAAGGCCATTCTGCTGTAGCTGACCTGTGATCAAGGAATTGGGAATTCTGTCCACTGGCTGTGCCTCCACTTGCTGGCAGTAGCTGAGGATTGAGACCTGTTACAAAGCCTTGAAAGACTTAAGGTTTCCAATTCTATTAAAGTTTAGGAAAAAAAGCTGTGAGTAAGTGTTAGATCTATTTTCTTAGCGTTAATTTCAGTTGAACAGATCAATGTGTTCTTTGCAGTTAGGAAAGAATTTGTTTTAACAACATAATTTTGCCATCCAAGAATGAAAATACTTAGTAATATCGTGTTTCAAACAAAAATGTAAACAAAGCAATTGGGAAAGAATGTTCCATAAAGTATTGTAATCTTACTGCTTGTGTCTTCTTGAAGAATATGCTATAATTACAAAAACTCATTGACCAAATTTACCTAGTCATAGGAGAAATATGCAACCTAGATAAACTCTGAATGGAATTGCAGAAATATTACTTTGGCTACCCTAGGAGTAGCTCTGTCTTATCTGTGGGATAAAGCTGTACTGGTGACTGGGTTTGCACATTATTTTGATTTATTAAAAGCAGGAAAATGCAGTTGCATACCACAAAACATTGCACCACATTTAGAGATGCCATTTAATGATTATAGTAACTGTACTTCAGTCATAAAAAATACATAAAATAGGTCTTTATCCTGCCTTGCTTTCTGTAAATAACTTCTGAAGTGTTGTGCTTCCTCCTTTATCAAAGCTGAAGTCTTTGAAGTGACAGTGTAAGCTCTCTCTTTAAGCTCATTTTTATGGGCACCTGCACATTGCAGTTAAACAATATTTTATACTAAGCACTTACCATTCAACTGTAAAAGAATTAACTTTTTCTTGTCTATTCTTTTGATCAGACAAAGCTAGGCTTTGCTTATTTGGCTCCTCAAAGAATGGATTTGGGTTTCGGGACAGTGATCTAGATATCTGCATGACATTGGAAGGTCATGAAAATGCAGAGGTAAGAGTTTTGAAATTGATAAAATCTGCTATTTTGCATTCAAAGATTCGTTAAGGTTTTTTAATTCAGTTAAGATTTCTGCACACAGGAAAGGTAGGATTTGCTAGTTGCACTCTGCACAACTGAAGCAAGATCCAGCCTATTTTACTTTTAATGCCTTATAGACACACAGTGTACTATAGATGTCCACAAAGAGCTTATGAGTTTGTGTAAATTCATGTGCTGGCTTAATGCTTGCTCCTTTTTGGACATTCCAAAAATGATTGGTACATAGACTTTTCATCTATGAAATATATATGATAGTAAATGTGCTTGTTGGAATAGGATCCATGTTTTAACATCTGAAGCTGTGATCTTTGTTTTTCCTAGAAATTAAACTGTAAAGAAATAATAGAAGGTTTGGCAAAAGTTCTTAAGAAGCATCCAGGTAGGTGCTTTAAATTATTATTTGTTTTGCAGTTAGATTTTCTATAAATGTTGTTAATGGAAATGTTTTATGTACTAAAGTGTTGCTTCCCCAGGTTTGAGGAACATCTTGCCTATAACAACAGCCAAAGTGCCTATAGTAAAGTTTGAGCACAGGCGGAGTGGCTTGGAAGGAGATATCAGTTTGTACAATACACTGGTGAGCATCTGCTTGTGTCCTTTTGAGTTCAAAGAAAGCTTTTCATTCTTTCTATTTCTTTCCAAATAACCATTTGAGGGAACAATTTTGAAAGCAGAATGGAAATGCTTTTGAGTGTTTGTGTTTTTCTTCTACATGATTTAAATTCAGTGGCCCACACCCTCAGCCCAATCCAGGTGGCTGTGTATGACCTGATGGCAGAGCAGGGTACAGCACAGGAAGTCTTGTTCTGGGGATACTTCTGAAAAGCCTTTACATCCACCATGGCCTGTGTGCCATCATGAATAGTGCAGCTCATTCTAGCTTTCACCTGACAATGTGAAATTGCACAATTTATTACATAATTGGCTCACCCTGACACCAGTTTAATTTCTTTCCCCCTTTTTCCAGGCACAGCATAACACAAGGATGCTGGCTACCTACGCAGCTATTGATCCTAGGGTGCAATATCTGGGCTACACAATGAAAGTTTTTGCAAAGGTAATATAAAAAGAAGGTATTATTTGTACAATACAGTGTTTTCTGCTGCAGCCACTGAGTTTGCCTTTTGCCAATACCATCTGGGATGGAGACAGTAGAATGCTGTTGATACAAAGTGCACTTCCCTAAGCTTACAGTGCTCCATCAGACTGTGTGTGTCAAAATCAAATCCTGGTACCTTCTGCTATCTGTTGGAATATTTCTGTGTAAGAGAAAGCTGATGAGATCCTTTTTTTCTTCAATTTCGAACCAGCTTCAATTATAACAAACAAAAAACCCTACCCAAACCCCAAGCAAAACTGGAAAAATTGGTAACTGTAAGATGTTAGGGGTACGTGGGTGTGCATGGGCTTCCCAAGTTTTCATATCTGGGGCCAGCCCAGAGGTTACTGCTGCTTTCTTCTGGCACACTTGCCTTGTTTGACTTAGTATAAAGGTCAGGAATAGGTGATGAATGAATTCCTGAGTCTCCATGTGCCTAGGACATACACTTGACTTTTAGAGTTTGGAAATGTCAGATCTCCTGCATCTTTTGTTATGATATTCTATCAAAATTTTATATTGTACAGCCTTTGGTAATTGAAACGTGGCATTGCTTTTTATTCAATCTGCAGTATTAAATACAGCATATCCAAAGAAAGCTTAGTGGAACTGGGGCAAATAAAAAATAGCTTATAGAGATGGTGAATCATGCTACCAGATGTTCATGTAATAAAATACATCAAGATGAATAAAATAACTTTGTGCCAGAATGGAATGGACACGTTCATTATACTGTCACTGAGACTAGCAATGATTTTTTTCTTGGTGTGGTCACAGTAGTGCACAATATTGCTATGTCTCTTCTGTGTCCAAATTAAAAATGCCTTGTATTGATAATAATGAATCTTGCATTTTTTTGATAGCATTGCATTCTATTGTGCATGTTCCAAAAATACTACTGCAAAGATGAAATATACAAGTTGTGAGTTATACACTCCTGAATGTAAATGTATGGAAGTGACTTTGTAGCTGTACAAAGTAGCTATACTTTGTTTTTAAGCAAAATGCCTCCTCCTCTGTTTGCATTGGCAGAAAACCCAGGAACAGCTGTCACTGCTGCTGCTAATGTGAAAGTAATTTACGAATCCCTGGTTTTTCCAGCCCTAGGAGGTTAAAAATGCCTTGTTTGATATGACACAGGCTCGAAACACAGGATAGCTTAGAAGCAGGTGCTGTGGAAAGGTTATGCTGTAATGAGATACTGAAGCATAGTAAGGTAATTCACTGATCAGAGTCACAGAAAGGCTTGGGTTGGAGGGACCTTGAGCTCATCTGGCTCCAGCTCCCTGACTTGGTCAGGGGTGTTTGTTTTGCACTGTGTTGTGCAGGCTGCACCATGCTTTAATTAGGTATGTGTATGTTTGCTAGCAAAATGCCACATGTGGCCTGCACTGCCAGTGTAACCTGGAAATATTTGCTGTTAATGAATTATTTTTTTAAAAGGGGAGGGGGAACCAAAATAATAAGGAATCATAGAAACAGCTCTTGCAGCATGAGTTAAGGAAAATTAAATTTTATGGTATTGAAACCTGGGATTTATGTTTTGGGAGTTTTGATTTGGGTTTTTTTTTTTTTAGTTTGGCACATTATAAAATTTTGTTTTAAGTCTTTTGGCTATGAAAAGCTTTTCTGTTTTTATGTTAGAGAAATTATGCTATGGATTTGCCAGATGGCAGTTGGCTCTTGGGTGTATTTATTTTTCAGGCTTCATAAAACAATTTTTAATTATGAGGTGAATGTACTTGCTGTTACTTATGGGGTTTCTGTTTGCTCTCTGACACAGTTATTAGTCTTGAAGAGTGAAATGTGCATTCAGCATTTTGTTTAAAATGTATTTTTTCAGCGCTGCGATATTGGTGATGCATCCCGTGGTAGTCTCTCTTCGTATGCCTATATTCTTATGGTTTTGTACTTTCTACAGCAGAGAAATCCACCAGTTATTCCAGTTCTTCAGGAGGTAGGTTCAGAAAATGAGGTTATGAAAATAGATGCACTTTTTCTTCAAGCCAAATATGAGAAGTCTGGGATTTTAGGATCAGAGGGGATAAATGAAATATGGGGCCCTTCTAATCAGCAGGTTCTTAACTCCCTCTTGGTTTTAGTAGGTAAAACTGACCAAGAAAATTAGATCAAATCTGGGAGTCTGTTGTGCCTAAGTTCTGCTATTACATTTACTTTGGGATTTTGGTCTTATGATGATATTTATATGCTGAACAGGATAGAAAAAAATTGGCAGGTGGTATGGAGAGAAGGGAATTGTAATTATGAGACTGCACCAGATGCTCTTGAAATGTGAGTCCAGTTCTTCAACCAGTTATTGTCAGAAGCATTATTTATTGCTCAACACTTTATCTGTAAGAGAAGATGTTTATTTTATTATTTGATGAGGAGAAAATAAGATAATTGATGCTTTGGTGCAACTTTAAAGAAATATTTCATATGTACCAGAAGACTTTACTAAGAAAACAATGTTCTGCACCCCCATTGTATGGGTGGGGAGAATATAATTATTCAGCTATCTGCCTCTACCTGGATACACTCTGGAACTCCCAAGTACCTCTGAAAATTACCCCTTTCTGCCTCTTTTGGTTTCTTTGTGCAAGAGGGAAATTGGCTTAAGCATTGCAGTTGAGACTCATAGACTTTCTTGCTGATCTTTAGTATCTGATACTTTAGTAGTGGTTGGGGGTTTTTATTTTACTGCTACCCCGAGAGTGCATTTAAATAACAGTGGAATTTCCTCTTGGCTGTGCTAAAGTCAAAATGTAATAGAAATCATATAAAGTCTCCTTGGAGAATCTGTGGGCTTGAGAGATGTTGGAATCTTGACAAGGTAATTCAGTCATGTTTTCTTAGTTGCAAGGAACAAGTAAAAATGAAACATCCAAATATTTTGAGAGGTACAGCAACAATGCAAAAAGTCTTTCAAACTTTTTACCAATGGGAAATTGTCTGTATAAGAAGTAATTGTTAAAATTAAAGTATTTATATTTTTATATGATTTTTTTACCAAAAGAACTGCAAGTATTTTACAGTGACTTTGAATTAGAGCAGTAACTGTCACTCTCTGTTCTGGCAGATATTTGATGGCAAACAGATTCCACAAAGAATGGTGGATGGATGGAATGCTTTTTTCTTTGATGACATGGAAGAATTGGTAATATTCTAAATCCAGAAGAGTAACTAAAATTTAAACCTTGCTTTTCAGGAAAATGAATAATTTTTAACAGTGTAATGTATAAAAGATTAATTTTATTGATTGATTAATTAAATTTCCATACCCATAGTGTTGCAACTTCCTGAGTCCTGTTTTGCTAAAAGGAATTTCTACTTTTGCTTGGTTTATTTTAAATAATTTCTAAATAACATAAATCAGGAAAAATACTTTTTATTCTTAAAAATAGTCCAGGTTTAGTCTTAACTGTAGTGATTTAACCTTACTTTAACCAAATCTTTCATAGTAATGAAGGAAAAACATGTAATTAGAGAGGTGTTTGAGGAGAAGCAGTGCTGCAGTGACTGTAGCTGAATAAATTCCTTCCCCTGCATGCAGAAGAAGCGTCTCCCTTCCCTGGGGAAGAACACTGAGTCCCTTGGGGAGCTCTGGCTGGGGCTGCTGCGCTTCTACACGGAGGAGTTTGACTTCAAGGAATACGTGATCAGCATCCGGCAGAAGAAGCTGTTGACCACCTTTGAGAAGCAGTGGACCTCCAAGTGTATTGCCATTGAAGGTACTCCTGCTGAATTGAGTCTCCATTCATCAGGAGTAGGAAACTGTTGCTTGAGAGGCTGTTTTCTCTGCACAGGATCTTGATGTGAGGAAACCACAGTCAGTGCTTCAAAAAGAAACATTCTTTGCAAGTCCTGCAGCTCACAAAATTGATAACTTTTACTACATGTCAGTGAATTGTTCTTCTTACTGTTATTATGGTTGACTAACATAACAATTTTAAAACTCTCAGCATTGCATTGCTATCATCTGCTCTGTGAATGCATTTAAAATGGAATTCTCTGCTTTAAGATAAAAAATTCTGTTGCAGCAAATTTTTTCCAGCTCTGATTTTTTTTCTCCCTTCTTTTTGCAGATCCTTTTGACTTGAATCATAATCTGGGTGCTGGAGTCTCTAGGAAAAGTAAGCTATTAATGTCTGCTAATGATGAATATTCACTGAGTTGTGCCTTTTCTGTTTTTTTCCAATAACTTTGTCTTTCTCCAATAGTGACCAATTTCATAATGAAGGCATTTATCAATGGGAGAAAGTTATTTGGTACCCCATTCTACCCAGCTGTTGGAAGAGAAGCTGTAAGTTCTCAGAGGTTTTAGTATGTTTTTCATTTTCTTTGTCCACTGAATTGATGCAAATCTCTTGTATGTGTTTATCCATTTGGTATGCACAATATGTGTAATTATGCCTTGTCTGCATGAAATTTATAGCTAAGTATTTAGCTCCTGAAATATAAAATAAAGTAGTTGGATGGGCAATGGGTATTACTGGCTGGTTTGAGGAAAGTAAGCTTAATTTATGTTTTGTTTTTTATAAAACCTCCCACTATATGAGGTTAAAGTATTGCAGAAAACAGCAAATTTGGCTGTAAAACCCAGAAATGGCTCTAGGAACCTTACTGGCTCTTCCTGTAGCTAAAGAAAACAGATCCAAGGGATGTTCCATTCTCTTTAGTTTTCCACTTGGTGGAGATAGTAAGGATTTCTGCTTAACCAAGGAAAAGGATGATGATTGATTTTTTTAACGAGTTGACCTTTAAAATTTGTGTAGTGAGTCAGGGTTAGGAATGCGTTCATGCAATATCATATTGGAGAAAGTACTGCTCTGTGCTAGAGGGTCCAGTCACTGATGTGTAGAGACAACTGGTTTTTTTAATATGAGCAAATAAAATACTGTAATTAGTATTTTAAATATCAACTTAGAAAGGCATTTTCTAAAACAGTTTAGAGAACTGTTCTCCCAGTGGCTTTTAACAGAAGGCTTTTGACTTTCTAAAGGATCTTCAAAATCTTTTGAAAGCTTTTAATTCCCTTCATCCTTCCCTATCTTCTCTTTTCCATTTGCTTCCTTTATCTGTGGGTTTTTTCTGAGTTTGTACCTCTGTTTCAGTACTTTCACAATATTTGTTGCTCAGAGGCTGTAAACCAGGCCTTTGTGCTGACACACATCAGAACTGCAGCAGTGCTGAGCAAATTCCAGGGGAGGGGAGTGCTACAGGTCAGTCTGCAGATGCTCCATCTGTTTCCCACCTGAGCTGTGTCCTGTCCAAAGGGATGTAATCCTGTCATCTGGGAAGGGACATTGGCTGCTTTGGAAAGCACACAGGCAGTGACTCAGATACCAAAATAGATCATATGCTAAGAAATTGTGCTCTGAAGAGCCTTTGGGGAGGTGAAAGGTGGGCAGCAGGCTGGAGCCTGGGGAAGCTGTTCTGCAAATTCAGCCTCTGTCCCTAAGACCAAATAGCCCAGAGTGCTCCATATCTCTGAAAAAGCTGCCATTATCAAGGGGAAGAAAAGCACCAGGTATCACCTCAGAAGTGATAACATTCAGGGAGCAATAAGAGATGAAGACTGACAGTTTGACTTTCATTCCTCAGTCTTGTAAGTGAATGGTTTATATTGTAAGTGAATGGTTTATATATTTTATCTGTCTGATGTGTTTTGATAGGAATACTTTTTTGACTCAAAAGTGTTGACAGATGGAGAATTGGCACCCAATGACAGATGTTGTCGTGTCTGTGGAAAAATTGGTCACTACATGAAAGACTGTCCAAAGAGGAGGAGGTAAGTAATACACAAAGCTATTGTGAAATCTTTGAGATTAAATCACGAGGGATTTGCATATTTGAAGATTTAATGGAAATAAAAAATTGCTGAATTGCAGAGAAAATCAAAGCTTCATATCTGATCCTCAACTTCCCATCTTACTTTTTCTTTTTTTAAAACAGTTTCTGATCACCTCTTTAAATCTGAAGTGTTTATGGAAGGACACACAGTAATATCAGCACTCTATGGTGTGTTAATATGTAGTTAAGCTTAACTTAAAACTTGGATCACTAAAATATCTTTTTTGTAGTGTAAACATTCAGATGGAGAACATATTACCTGGCTGCAAAATTTATGATGTGTTAAAATGGATTTCCTGTACTGGTCATCTTCAGAGGACAGTGTTGAATTTGAATTGTTCTGTAGATCTGATAATGTACATCTGCAAGGCAGGTCAAAGTTCATTTATTAAACTCTGGGATTAGTTAAAATGTACATAGGTGAGGTGGATTTCTGTAACATCATATCAGTGCCATGATGTTACAGAATCACCACATCACTTGGTGATCCTGTACTTGTACATTGATTTCACTTGGGAATTTTGGGTACAGGACTCCTGCAAAGGGAGTCCTTGGTACATGCAGGTCAGTGTTTCCAAGAGAGTTTAGTAGGAATTGACAGAAAATGTGCACTCCTCACTTTTTAGAGCTTTGGCTATTTAATGCCCACTCAGCCTAGGTTGTCTGACTCCTCTTAAAACCTGTTGAAGTCCTTAGAATGCAAATTATTCTGGGCTCTTTTATTTGCTCCTTGTGTTCAGTTGTGTGCTCCATAATTCTTCAAAGGATTCTTGGTCTCTTCCTGCTACAAAATCTTTATTTACAGCCTTTTGTTCAGTCAGCTGAGTTCAAGATACATGAAAGTGCACTGGAACCCTGTGGTCACAGGTGGACTATTTCTTTCAGATGCTTTCTGTACTACAAGCACATGGAATTCCATCACCTCTTTCCCTATAATTGCCTCAGGAAAAGTTGTGATCTGCTCTTCACACAAACTGCTTCTACAGCACAGCCACACAGAATCTCTCTCAGATTGTATATACAGCTCACATAATAATATTATTATTTAACAATCCTGCAGATACCTTGTGGAAAAAGACCTTTACTTCTTGTCTTGTCTCTCCTGCTGTTTTAGAACTGAGTGTTTGAAAGAGCCTCAGTGCTTTGTTGCACATCCTGTCTGAGCTCAGACAGTGACAGAGAAATGTGCCCTGTCCAGTGAGGGGGAGATTGGATGAAGGAGGTGCAGCTCATTTGTTTTGGGTATATTCTGACTCTGCAGTGGGATTGCTGCATAGAGCTGTTCCCCGGCTACCTGGCAGGCTTAGTTCTGCCCTAATACAGTCAGACAGCTTTTGGACAAGCCTGGGGAGCTTCTAACTTCATTAAGTGTATACAGGCTGTTAACCAGCCCAGAATCTGAAAGTGTGATTTGGGATTCCTGAGATATTTGTATTCTGGTACAGCTGTTGGTTATGTAACCATTCCCAGTACAACAGCTCTACAGAGATTATGTGTTTGTGTGTGGTTTTGTGATATTGCTAATAAAAATTATTGTTCAGGTTGAAGAAAAAGGAGAATGAGAAAGATGATGAAAAAGAGGTGAAAGAAGATGACAGAGAAACAAGAGAGAAAAGGTGTTTCATCTGTGGGGATGTGGGTCATGTTAGGAGAGATTGTCCTGAATTCAAACAAACCCGTCAGAGAAATAATAGTGTGCCAGGTAAGTTAGTTTATGTCTTAGGATAATTTGAAAGCTCTGAGATCCTTTTTCTCTAGGTTTCTGTAAAGACTTGATAATTATCTTCAAATCCTGCAAGTAATGTTTCAGTCACTGAAAATACAGCTTTTAGTCTGTGTTGCTTTTCTGCAAGAGGAGTAATGTCTCCTGAAGTACAGTCTTTGCATGGGTGGTAAAAATGTACTCAGCAGTAAAATGCAGTGTACTTCAGAGTATTGCATTATTGCATTGTTTGTCTTCCACTCACAATTGGAGCATTTCAAAGTAGTAATAGTCATAATAGTAACAATAGGAATAATAATAATAATAATTGAATGCATTTCCTCTTCCAAATATTTCTCAATGTTAGCTAACCCTCCATCATCTGTGAGAGGTAAGTAAATGTATTTTCAGCAAAAATCAGTGTTCCTTCAGTAGCATTTCAAAAAAAGCATACAGATGAATTAGGCTAAATCCAACTTTCAATTTACTGATAGTACTTAGAGAAGATTAATTGCAAACTCTTTCAAATTAGGCCCTTGGGTGCCTGTGGTAATTGAAAAAGTAGAGGAAGCATTCATAAGTGAACTTCAGAAGAACCATGCTTCTGTGTTCTGTTATCTTTTAGTCTTTTTTTAGTTTACTTTCTTTGCCCAGAAGTTTCTGCTGTCATTATTGCTATTTAAAATGCTGCTGCTTACAGCAGAAATATGGAAACCTATATAAACCAGAGCTCCAGCCTGATAGCAAGGTGAGCCTTGTTCCTGCTAGACTTTGTTTTACTCAAAAATAGACTTTGTGTTTAGCTCCTGTGCCTATTAAAGTTGTCTGCTGCCAGTAGACGGAAAAGTTTCCACTTAAAGGAGAGGAGAGGTGAAAGTGATTTACCTCTTCTGTGTCACATGAGAGTTAAGGTATTGCTGACTCCCAGTTCTGCTCATTATTCTGTCACCCTGTGGGTTTTATTAACACTCATGTTCCTCGATCAGGCACGCAGCTGGTCCGGAGCATGGTGAATTCCCAGCTGGTGGCTGTGGGCCAGCAGCAGGTGGAGCGACCCCTGCGCACCAGGCAGTCATCAGAATGTGTAAGTGCTGGGGGGGCTGCAGGGAGCAAAGCTGCAGCAAAGCAGCCATGCTGGGAACAGGTTTGCAGGGTTTTTCTCAACCTAGTAATGACAACGTTGCACTGTGCCAGTTAATGGAACTTTGATTTGTGATGCACTGTGTCTTGGGGAGCATTTATGGGTTTTCAGTATGGAAACCTCATAGTCAAGTTTGAGATGAGATAACCTTGTGATTTTGAAAGGGCAGATTAAGCTAGGATGCCTTTCAAATTCTCATATTCTGGCAGTGTTCTGGAGTTACTAAGGGAGATAAAGCATAGCTCATTGTTAACATGCTGGAGACTTAGGTTAGTGACAACCATGACTTTTTGTGGTTTGAGAGATCTGTCTTAAGGGACTGTCACATACAGACACAGCACACAGACACATTGAGTCATACTTCAATGAAAAGTCTGCCAGAGCACACTAGAAGCACAAGCAGAACAATAGGGAAATTTTTGACAGTTTTGTGCTAGAATTTTTTCAAGTCTCCACAGAGCTACATAAAATATGTTTAATCTTCTGAGTGGAGATGAGGAGCAGAGGGTATTTGTGCAAATACAACTGCTGGCATTTAATATTTTTGGAGCAGACAGTACAGCAGAAATTAATTTATTTTAAGCTGTTAATCTGAGAAGTATCTGCCTGCTAATGAAGCTGGCAAGTAAGTAAATATAGTAATCAAGGCTGCTGATCACTAATGCTCTTTGTTCAGTTTGCTACTTTGCTGACTGATCAGCGAGCCTTCATTGGAATGCTGTCTCCAGTAATGGAGATTTTATGACTTACAGTGTGCTTCTAAAGAGGGACTGATACAGCCCTAATCCAAGTGAAGGGCTGAAAATGCCACAGGAGTAGATTTTTTAGGAGCCTTATATTTCTGCCTGAGGAATTGAAGCTGGATGTGTGGGTGCACTCAGAGGCACACACATCATGTGCTCATTCTTGTGTCACCTGGATGCCATGGACTCTGTGTGTGGTGCATGGTTGTCATTTGGCCAGGATTTCTTGGTGAATATGTTCTGTCCAGGAACTGGTGGAGAAGAATGGGAAGGGGGAATATTGGTGGAGTAAGAGGGGGAGAGTGGGAAGCAGATCAAGAGGCTGGAGTGTATTATGCCTCCTGTCCTGCTGCTGGCACATTCAATGCATGCTTTTGGTGGGTTAATATTTGCAGAAATGTTGGAATACGTGTGCTTTATTTTTATAACATTTAAACTATTAAACTAGTGATCATCTTCCAAATCCCAGGTTTTACCTTCTCTTCCTGGTTTGATAGAAAGGTATAGGAGGCACTCATACAGGCACAGTTGGAATAGCAGCAGGGAGCAATCCCAGCTTGTGGGCTCCAGCTTTTGCCCAGGCACAGACCCACAGCGTGCTGCTGGAGGGGATGCTCTGGCATGGGCAGTCCTGCAGACACCTCTGTTTATTGGAGACAAGTGACTGCCAGTTTAAATGGACAGGTGAGCAGTCAGGGATAGTGACAAGCTGCAGAGACCTTTAACTCCAGGTGTTCAACAGCAGCTGAGGCTCTTGGCGCTTGGCTAGCTGCTGTAGTCTGTGGAGAGAGGAGTCAGTCTCAGGGGGAAAATGAGATCTGAGATTCAGGTTCTCCTCTCTGCTTTAGGTACCTGTCTCATTTGAATGTCTCTGGAGACACTTATTCCATCAGCATCTTGTCTCAGTGCTTAAAACCAGACTGGGGAATCCAGATACTGGCATTAAGTGTTGGCACATAAACTGAGTAACTCTTTTCCCAGACACTCAATTTCTTGAAGTGCTTCTCTGTTCAGTTACAATTCCAAACAGATAAAATAGCCTCATGCCTGTTTCTGTTGCTGTTGAAAGAGAAAACTTTGTAAGAGCTCTGCAAAGGCTGTAATAATTGCTATTACTGTGCCTTAAGCCATGGCCTAAGACCAGGATATGAAGGTGGAAACTGGGTTTTTGGAATTTGCATTTCTTGTTTAACAGATTTTTAAAAATGAAAGAAATATTAGGAGCTTACTTTGGAATTACTTAAAAAACTATGCAGTAATAAGAACCACTCTATTTAGAAGTAAGGCAATTAGTTAATGAGATCCTAGTCTGTACATAAGTAGGGTAGGAAAGACACTGATTAAAGATCAGAAACAAGTGTGTGAGGAGTCTAATGAAGAGCTTGGGACTAATATTCACTCAGAATGTTGTTTCTGATGGTGGGATGTGCCACATTAACAGACCAAATTATCTGTTGGTGAAAGTCAGTGTCAGTTGAGCTGCACTTACTGAAGCCAACAGGAACTTGGGTGCAGTGCTTGGGGTGTTGCTGGGGAGTGCTTTGCTGTTTTATAAATAGTCTAATGCAGTGGGTGCTTATTAAAGAAAACACCATTAAATAGCCAGTGAACTAATCAGAAATACATAACTTTTTTTTTTCCTCCAGTCTGATTCGCATCAGTCATCTTACTCTCCACAACCTCAGCAATTCCCACAGAATTCCTCTCAGCCAGCCTCCATTAACCAGACTCAGCCACAATCAATATCCCAGTCTAAGCACGTTCCTCAGCCACAGCAGGGTGCACAGCCAGCCCATCAGGTCCAGCTGCCTTTGTTTAACTTTCCCCAATCTCCCCCAGGTCAGTATTCCACCTTGCATAACCTGGGACTACTTCAGATGCACCATCACCACCAAATTCAGCTTCCCAACACTTCTTGGCCTATTCATGGGCCTGTTATTCACTCTGCACCGGGTAACCCTCCTCATTCTACAAATGTTCCATTTTCTATGAGATCTGGCAGCAGCAGCACCACAAATAACCAGAGCAGTGTAAGCTTGAATGATCCCAGTATCATCTTTGCACAGCCTGCTGCCAGGCCCATGGGAATCCCCAGCACTTCTCATGAGGGACACTGGCACAATCCTGTGACTCCAAACTCACTGGTGAACAATGGCACTGTGGGGAATTCAGGTAACTCTTCTCTGTTGTATCAAACCTCTCACACTTTGTGTACAAGTGTTAAGTGTTACAGGAACAGCTAACTCTTTCAGATTGTTTGATAAAAATATGATGCTTAAGAAACCAAATCGTGACTTTCACCTGTCTTAACATTTTCATAGGAAAAAAAATGAGAATTGATCACCGTAACCTTTAGGCATTGGTCCTGTCTGCCATTAATGGCTGTGCAACAATGAGAAATCCTGCATTCAACTGAGAAACCTCCTCATCATTGTTTGAATCACTCACATTTCTGTGAATGTGCTGACAAATAATGGATTCCTTAGACAATCATGGAACCATTAAAGTTGGAAAAGACCTCTAAGATCAACACATTGTTACACAATGTATTAGACAAATGCTGAGGTTGCAATCATGAACTTAGAGACTGGCAGAATTACAGTTGTGCAAGTTGAATATTGTCTCCTCACCTTTAGTACAGTATAATATGATCTTACCTATTCTGTTTTTTCATGTGGCTTGTCCTGCCTCACTTAACTTCCATAATCTTGATGTTGATTCCTGACATTACATTTTCCTGTGACAAGTGGGCAACAGCCTCTTGCCTCGTAGCAACCACTGGTATGTTTGAGGCTGAGAAAAAGCAGTATATAATGATTAAAGCCCATTCAGTTTTCTCCGCTACATGAACTGTGGCAGCTTCTAAATTTTAACTGTTAACCTTTACATCATTAATCATGGTGGTGGTCTTCTGATTTATTCTGAGTGTGTAAGTCCTCCTGTTTAAAAAAATAAATGCATAATATAATGTACTGGTGCAGTTGTTCATCCTGAGATGGAAATTCTGAATCTCCTGCCCATGCTTTCTCTGCACTAATGATGTGATTGTCAGTAACAGTAGATTTTCAGCTGAGTCTGCTGTTTTGGATGAGGAATAATTCACCAATGGGCGTCAGACATAAGGGGCTGGAGATACATGATTTTCTGTTTAAAGCTTTGTGGGGCATATATTTTAAAGGATACAGGAACTTCTACCCGTGTGTTTTCTGTGTCTCCAGTGTGCTCTGTCCCTACCTCTCCATTTTGGATATTCTCATCTGTCCCCTTCTCCAGCTTTGCCTTTCCTTTAAGCAGCTCCTTCCAATCCACATTTCCTTACTAAGGTAGCTGCCTTCTTTCAGACAAGCTCCATAAATTCGAATTCCTTCTCTGTGTGCTGTCAGTCACAGTATTTATTTCCCATGCCTCATCTTCCATCAATTTCCAACCTCATGACACCCCTTTTCCTAGTTCCAAATCATAATAATTTTCCTATTTGAAATTGAATCAGTTTTATTTCCTTTTTGGCTTAGATGCCATTAAGGTGAATGCACAGTAGAGATGAGCTGTCTCCTGTCTGTTTGAAGCATGGTTTCATACCTGCTCAGGACAATTTGACAACAGTAAGTTTGAGGAAACTTTGTCCTGGCTCACATAACTTTGACTTGAAAGGAGCTACTTAAATTTTCTTTTCAGTAGACAGCTGATTAGAAGTAGGACCATTAGAAGTATCAACACAGCCCTTTTTCATGCATACTCAAAAGCTGTGCCTCAAATTGTGGATCCTGCCTCCTTGGATGCTTGATTTCTCATCCTTAATGTTGCAGTGATATCAGAATTGTAACTGGAGTAGCTTTATAATTTGTATATTTATTTCCAAAGTTTATCTTTTTCTCTCTAAAACTATTTTTTAAGTCAGTCCAGTGATCTAGATAGCAAGTTTCTTAAGCATGTAAGTATTAGTGGAATTCCAGTGTACACCTGAGAGTTATTTCTTGCAGTAGGATAATAGTTTTCCTGTCACAGCTCTGTCAGTGATAGTGGATATTTGTGTGGGATCAAGCATTTGTGTGGGATTCAGCAGTTCTGAATATTGTTCAGACCTTGTATTTTTCATCATGAGAAAGTCATAAAAATAGTGAAATCATAGCTCTTGATTTTAATGTTGATTCATCCTCTCTCTTCCCAATAATTCTATTATAGTGAATAATGAAGTAATTTAGGTGGTAATTTTTACTGATGTATATTAAATTTTAAAAAAGTAGCACATCAGACTGATCACATTAAGTCCCCTGCAAACTGTTATTTAAG
Organism: Molothrus aeneus; assembly: GCF_037042795.1. Lineage (NCBI taxonomy): Eukaryota > Metazoa > Chordata > Aves > Passeriformes > Icteridae > Molothrus > Molothrus aeneus. Next base: position 6,025,125 of record NC_089654.1, read on the forward strand.
ATGTAAATTGTATTTGTGACTTACTGTTTAATTATTTCAACTTGCAATGTGCTTTTCCCTTTCAATTGAAAAATAGATCAGGGTTTCCAAGGACAGTTTGGTAAAATGAACCCTCCTTCTGTCCCTTGGGACCATGGGACCCCTACCCATTTTCCTCTCCTCCGAGGAGCGTGGCCTTACAATATGCCTCAGAACTACATGCAGCAGGGAAATGCCAGCTACCCACCGAACAAACCTTTCTACCCTCAAGGTACTAGAACCAGTATGTGATCAACAGCTCATGCTCCATGTCTCTGTACTGTCTCAAAGGCTTTAAAAGCCAAGCAATCATGGAAATCCCTGAAAAAACATTCACGAATCCCAGAGTCAAATCAGCACTTCAGCTTCCTCTGTGGATGATGCAAATCCTTGTGGGAGGGAAGGGTTAAAACAGAATTCTGAAATCTGAGCCAGTGTGCAGCCTGTTGCACTTCCAGCCTCTTTGCTGCTGCTGGCTCACCTGGAGCTGCCTCTGCTTCAGTAGAGGTTAAGATGATTGGCCCATGAGCGTGTTCAGAATATGAAGAAATTTTTGTTGTAATTCATTTTATTTGGCTTTTGTACCTTGCTTTGTGGAATGACTTACATAGATAAAAACTTGCAAGACCATAGAATAATTGAGGTTGGAAGGGGCCTCTGAAGGTTTAGTCCAGCCCATCCACAGTCAGAGCAGCACTGACTGCAAAGTTAGGTCAGGCTCAGTTCACCAGGGAACTGGAAAAGACTGACTTGATTTCAACTCTGATGTTTATGAAAGGTGAAGGTGTTCAGTATCTGGCAGGATGGGGAAAGGCTGTAGGAAAAAGACCTTCACTACCAGAGAAACAGTGCTCAAATTTGACTTGGAGGATGTGCAGCTTCCATGCTGCTGGGGGTCACCTGGTGTAAAATGAGAGATACGGCCACCAAATCCTTTTTCAAAATCTAATCTATTGGCTCTAGCAGGGTTTCCAAGTGAAAACTGAATTTACTTAAAATCCTGAAATTACTTTTGTTAAATAACTGAAGTAATGCAACGAAATAATGTGTTTGTGATTGTTAGGGAATTTTGGAGATAGGATTAAAGTAATTCTACATTGTCCCATTAAATGGGTTAGGTGCACAGATAGCATTTGTGTGAGTCTAGTAAATGGCTTTATTTCTAAGTTAGGTTAGTACACTGAATATTGCCAAGCACTGTTCAATGTGTGATTGATTTGCTGAAGTAATTGTAATCCATTTTCTTTTAGCTGGTCCACTGATGCAGAGTAACCAGCGGTTCTCACTTCTGTCTCAAGGACACCCACACTTGAATCTGAATTACATTCAACAGAAAAAGTGAAATTGGATGGGATTGTGGGTGGGTGGGGGGAGGGGAGGAAGAAATTCAGGTTCTGATTTAAAATCTTAATGCAACATGTTTAGATACAAGATTATTTAAGACTGTTTTTAAACTGTATCATTTGTACATAGATATGAACTATAGTTTTTACTAGTATCACAAAACTGAGTGATACAAATTTCATCTATTTTATTACCCTATTTTTAAGGGGAATTGTGTTTTGTTTTATCTTGATAAACTGTAAAGAGAGAGAATTTTTAAAATTAAGTTCTTTATTTTCTATTAGCTGTATTCATACTTTGGTTGCTTCAGACTTTATATATATTGTTCTAAAAAAAAAATAAAATTAGAAGGGGATTTCATGTGTTTAAAAATTTGTCACTTCTATTCTTTACAGAACTATGTAGTGCCAAAAAACTTTTTAAAAAGAAAAATAAAACTGCAAAAAAAGGACATAAGATTTTTCCTCTTTTCTATTTGTATGCATGCTTGCTTTAACAGGAATAATAGAAATGGCTTTAATGTGGAGATCTTGGAAAGATGAGCAGTTTCAACAAGTGATACAAGCACCAGACCTGCTTTTTTCCATGCTGGTGTTGTTGCATGTGCTGTTGACAGCCCATGTGTGTGTTATCCTTGAAGGAGGAGCACACCTGTTTTTCTGTTTATCAGCTTTGCAAAACCATATGCTAATACTGTGGAAGAATTAGGCTGTACTGGGAAGCAGTTTTAAAGAGGGCTTTCCATAAATTCCCTAGGCACACTTAGTTGTGCTGTTAGCACTCCCAGGGCAATGTGAGAATCCTGCAGCCCTAAATGCAGAGTTCAGGGATAAACCTGCCTGTCCCTGCTCCTGAAGAAGGCCAGGATTAAAGACAAGGTACACAAGGGCTTAACACAACTGATTTCAAATGTACTAGAAGGAGAATTATATCCTCAGTAAGAGCCTAGTTATTCTAAATTAAAACAACTAACTTGACTCAGAGAAGGTAGAGCTGAACATCATCATGGTGTCAAATTCTGTTCCCAGTCACAGGGAGGCCACAAACTGTGCTCAAAGCAGTGATGAACTGTCTTTAAATATATTGAACTTTCTTCAGAAGAATGAATTAGTGCTTTGTACTGCTTTAACCTTCTGAACTCTGTGCTGGCATCACTAGAAGCAGCAGATTACACTGAAGAAGATTTTTACAAAGCACCCAATGATGACCACAGGTTGGAGAGCACTGGCAAGTGAGCTTCTAGTGAACACAATGGGTTGTGACAGCCTTGCTTCCTCTCCTGTCCTGGAGCTCTGAGAGGCCAGAACTGGGATCCCTGCAGTGTTTGTGACTGAATACAGACTTCCTTTGGCACCTGACTTTGACAAAACAAGGCCCTGATTTGAGAAGGAAGCCAGCTTCAACCAGGGGACATCTCAACAAATTACTATGAAGGAAACAGCCAGGAGCCTTTAAAGACAAAACTTTCTTTTTTTATTGCTCTTCTTTAAGTTTTTACAGGCTTCAAGAAAAACAATTAAAAAACAACCTTCAAATTCTATCACAAGGATGAGTAACTAACTACATAAAAAGTATCCTTAGCTTACCTTTAATAAAAAAATTCAAGACCACAAAATGAGAAAGATGATAAAAGAAAGGGACTGCTAAAGCAGCCAGTACAGAGTCAGCTGTCCTGTGGAGCAAACAGGACAGCATTAGACTGCAGCTCAAGGTCCTTGAACGGTGGGCTGGGTTTTGTTTCTTATTCATTTCCTCGCCGACTCTTTTTGTGACTTTTCTTAGATCTGAAACAGAAAAAACAAAAAGCCAATACTGTAGAACCTATCTTTAATTCCCAAAGTGCACTTCAGAAATAAGCTAAGCCTTTACCTTTCAGGTGATTTGGAATGACTTCTGTGTCTGTGACTACGGTGATGCCCTGTGAGATAAAAAGGCAATAGTTATTTCCATTGCCACTGGAATTCCTTGTTGTTTTGCTAATGCTATCTGCTTCTAGTGACCAAGTGTGCTAGACATTGCCAGAACAACCCTAGCTTTAACCAGGCACTCACATTAACCTCCTGGCAAGTATCTGAAAACTTACTTAAGACAATTTTGCAGCCATTAAAGGAGTTCCCCAGCTCTGCTTTCATGTGAGCAGCAGTTTTATCAGCCAGATTTAACACCTGTGCTACCATCTTGATACAGTGACACAGATTTTTCCTGCAGTGGATGTGCTGCTGATAAAGATTTGCCAGAGTGATTCTGGAAGTGGCAGAAGTACCTGGAGATTTAGATCTCGATCTGTGGCGCCTCTCCCGGGACCTGCTCCGGTGCCGTCTCGGGCTCTTGCTGCGATGCCGCTCCCGGCGCGGTGATGGGCTGAGGAAAAGGCAGCTTCTAAGAGAGCTGTGCCACAAATGCACATTGCTCACCTAAATAACAGAATTAAAGAGTACCTTCTTCTCTTTGGAGAGCGGCTGCGCCTGCAATTGGGGGAGAAAAGCAAAAAATCACTGAAAATCATCAGCAGAACAGCTGTTCCATTTCCCACATCTTCAGCAACAACACCAGGGCTTCTACTTCCTATGAGTGCTTAGGACTGGACCATGCAGTGAGCAAGAGTTTGGTGATGAATTTTTTCTGGTTTAATATCAGTAAGAGCAATTAATAGGATTTTCTCTGTAGCCTCTGGCTTACATGAAAACAAAGCACTTGGTTCTCCTTAACATCTTCATTGTATTGTCAAATTTAGCTGAAGTTGGCCAGCAAGTTCAAGATTTAGAGAATGACTGGAGAAACAGGCAGAGGGGTTGACAGTGGCTGTGCACTGCAAGTCCTCGCTTCAGGAAGTGCTAAGGGAACGGGGAGGTGTGGGAGGTTCTGGCTGAACTGCCACCTTCACTGCTGTGCTCCAGCTGCCTGCAGCACAACAGGTACACAATACTGGTGAAGGAAGAGTCCCCTCACCTCCTTGGGGACCTGCTGCGGCTCCGCCGGTACCGCACCACCGGAGACCTGCGGGGCTTGTCCAGGTCCCTGTAGCCCCTCCTGCGGTGGTCAGGAGATGGGATCCGTTCCAGCTGTAAACAAGTGGGGGAGGAGCTGTAAGTCCTGTTTCAGCAAGGTTTTATACTACCAATAAAGAGTTCTGAAAAATGAATATAAATTGCAAAAGCCAGGCAGCCAAGCTTCCCCATCCCCAAGTGTTTCTTACTCAGGAGTGAGTGGTGCTGCCCAAAACTGCCAAATGGAAATCAAACAACCACTTCTCATAGTGTTGGTTTTGAAGAAACACAGCAGCACTGACTGATGGCCACAGGACCTTCCATCATCAACTTTAGTTCTCTCCGTTACATAGGCATATAAATCAATTGGTCTAAATAAGCTTCACAAAGAGCAGACCCAGATTTGTGGAATTCAAGAGACAGGAAAACATGACAACCTGAGAGTTGCTTCAGGGTCCAAGTCCTCACAAGCTGCTTTTATGAAAATACGCTATGAAAGGAGGTAAGAGTTGCCAGCAGCCTCCCCTCAAATATCTGTCATAGGCTATGAAGTGTCCTAAAGGGATTCAGCTTCAACTATTCATTTCCAATACAGTTCATCAAACAGTTCACCAACCTTTTCATCTTCTTCTTCCTCCTCCTCACTAGATTCTACATCATCCATGTCTTCCTCCAGAGCACTAACACGAGGCTCAAGTTGCTCAGCTTCTTCCAGAACATACCGTTTCTAGAAGGAATTGCAACTTTATTCAACATAACCCAAGTAAGAACAAACACCTAAGGAGGCAACCACAGCTTACACAACAAGCCAGCAGCCAATCCAGCTACTGGTCTTGGTGCAGTCAGGAATTCCACAGCCATCTACATTTCCAACCTGCAGTCGAGGCAGGATGATGTCACAAACACGCTCCTCATGGAGTAGCTCATCAATAAATTCATCCACGTGCATCAGCTCAAATTCTGGGGGTAAAAAGTAGATTTAAAAGACAAAATTAACACTAGAGACTAAAGTAAAGAAGAAACATTTCAGACAACTTATATCAACAGGTTATGCCAGAATTTTAAAGATTTATATTGCTAAATAGATATGAGAGTGTTTACCCCCATTCCTGTTCTGACTTTTAATTTTCCTATAGTCGTTGTACAGCGGTTCCAGGTACTTGTAGCAGTCAATGGCAGTGCCTGTCAGTCTCATGTACAGTGCTCCAAGCATTCGGACATACCTGGGAAGAAAACCTTTCCATGGATCTCACCTTCCTCAGCAGTTTAGATAAAAAAGATTTTTTTCCCACAAGTTTCTGAGGAAAATTAGTAGATGGCCAGAATACACAACCATTTATATTTGCTCCATTGCTTCCTCTACACTATCAAAACCATAGTACACTTTACATACATTATGTGTGTAAGGGGACATTATCACCAACAAAAGTGAAAAAAAATACTGAAGAAAAAGCAGATTAACATGAATGCCTTAATGCAGCTCATTCCAAATACTTCAGGCAGAGGTTTGTTATCACAGACAGCACACGCCACAAAGATGAGCCCTTCCAACAGGCCAGGTGACAAGGAGAGCAGTCTTAAAAGCAAGAAGAAAAGCTTGGTTTTAGGCAAGCCCAGTTTATCAGGGCACACTGAGAGCTAAACCCTGCACTGAGGTTTCCCTGGCTGTTTTGAGCACTTCCCCTCGGTACAACAACCTCAACAAGGGGGAAAAAACACACTACAACTTACTTGAAGTCTTCGTTTTTTATGAACTCCACGATGATGTCTTTCTCGGGCTGGATCTGCAGCATCTTCAGCGTCAGGCACAAGAAGGGCGTGGGTTTAATGTTCCCTCCATAGACTCCCCCCACGTATTTCAGCTCCATGGCCTTGTCCACCACCAGCTCGGCTGCGAAAGGGACGGGCCGGGCCGTCAGCGCGGGCTCCCCCCGGTGCCGGCGCGGCCCGGCCCGACCTCCCGCCCGCCATACCCGTGAGGCCGAAGCACTCCTCCTTCCAGTACTTGGACTCGTAGATGCGCGTGCGGATGATCTTCTCCACCAGGTACTGCGGGTTGGTGCCGTGGATGCTGTGCGCGTCCTTCACCGTGCGGTTGGCCATGGCGGCCGCCGCGCAGCCCCCTCAGCCCCGCTCCAGTGAGGGCCCCGCTCCAGTGAGGGCCGCGCCGCCTTCCGCTTCCGCTTCCGCCTGCGGGGCGGAGCCGCCGCCGCCTCTGCCCGCCCCGCGCGCGCGCGCCGTCGGGGGCGGGGCTCCGCGAGCGCTTGGCGCGAAGTTCCATCGCGGCGCTGAGGGGACACGGTGAGCTGGGGCCGGGAGCGGGCTCGGGCGACAAAGCGCTCCCGGTGCGGGTGGTGACCGCGTACAGGGACCGGCTGTCCGGGGAGCCCGGGCACTCGCCCTCGCTGGAGATATCCCAGAACGGTCCAGACGTGATGCTGTGCAGTGTCCTCTGGGACGACCCTGCTGGAGCGGGGAGATGGGAGCGGGCAGAGCGCTGTGCTCTGTTCCAGCCTCGCTCGCTGTGTGAGGGGATCGGGCCGGTCAGGGGCCGTGTGAGGGGCTCGGGGGGTCCGTGGCTCTGCGGTGCCGCCGGAGCCCCTCGGTGTCCGCGCCGTGTCCCGCCCGGCCCCTCAGCCGCCATGTGCTGCCGGCGCTGGGGCGGTGAACGACACTGGGGGCTGTGAGTGGCTTTCCCCCGACTTTCCTGACGAAAATTCTTACTTAGGAGAAAAAAAAAATAAAAAAGAAAAAAGAAATTAAAAACCAACACGAAAGCAGAAGAATTGAGCGAAAGTGAAACGCCGGTGACGGTCTCAGCTGGCTCTCGGTGTCCCCAGGGCGGGCAGCCGGCCCCGCCATGGCGGTGAGGGCCGGGGAGAGCGGAATTGGAAACGGAATTGGAGAACAAGGCGCTACTAAATATCTCCCTTTTTCCCTCATCCCTCGGGGACGGGTGTCTGGGGCTTTGGGGAAGGTGGGTTTCTTTGTGTCAACCACCGTTCTTAATGTACGCTGAAAGAATTGATAGCAATTTTATGCCTTTTTTTTTTTTTTTCTGTTTTAAATAATAATCAAACAGTATTTGTTCATTTGTTTTAGTTTTTCCTTGGGAATCATGAACACCAGGCAGCAAAGCAAACTTATCTACTCCTGGTATGGAAAACCCTTGACTTCAGACAGAAAGCTGAGGACTTCCCAGTACAAGTAAATAATATTTATTTCTCTTTTGCTAAGGAAACTCAATAGATGTTTCTTTACCTTTCTGACATCGTTTAAGTTAACTGTGACAATATGAGTAAGGTTTTGAGCATTTTGTTGTGACACTGTATTTAACAAAAGCATTAAGCTCTTGAATTATAAACTGTACAGTGTATAAAAAAACATTTAACCAAATCTGTGAATAAGTTTTAACTAATTGGACAACATATGAAAGCTTCTAATCAGGGAATTAAGTTGTAAGCATTGCAAGAAGGGGCATAACGAACTGTAAAGTTGACAGGACATCAGGCTTAATGATCTGTGCATTATGAAGCCTGTGAAGTTCTCCTAATCTTCTTGTGTCTATCACTTAATAGGGGGATCCTTATTACATCAGAAAGCAGCAAAACAGAAACCTGTGTACAGCTCGGTGACTTTATTTTAGTAGAAGGGGTGAATGCAGATCAGCCTTATGTGGCACAGCTCGTGGATTTATATGAAGATGGTAAGAGAACTAAAAACTTACATTCTGTGTGAGAAATTTTAAAATTTTTTAAAGTTAGCTTTTTCATGGGGGTGTAGTTAGCATTAACAGTATGTCACTGGCCTAATTTATTAAGAAAATCAAGTTTTGGTGATCATTGCATCTGTATTCACATGCTCTCCCAAATGTTTGGGACTGATGGCTAATTTCAGTTAAATTTGATACATAAATGGAAATTGAAGCACGCTGTAATTTTTACAGTCTTTTTACGTAATTGTCTAATTTAAAAACAGTGGAAGGCAGTCTGAGCTCATGCTTTATTTAGAGATTGGAGAATCCAAATGGAGCAAGAGCACTGCAGCCCTGAAATTTGCATCTCATTAGACATCAGGCAATTTAACAATAAAGTACAAGGCTGATTAAATGGGACTTGTTACTTCTGTCCCTTGTAGAACTACTTGTTTATACAGAGATAGATATGAAAAGAGAAATCATGGGAGGTGGGTGATACAAAAATTGTCTGAGTCTTAATTGGAAGCTACTCATTGGCTATATCTGAGTCTTTTGAGCAGCTCTTGTTCTTTTTTTGTGCTGTAATAATAATACTTTGAGAGGTTTTAATCTTCTTTACCTTTTTTAAAACAGAAATACACATAATTCCATTTTATTTATTTACTAATGCACTTTTTTGTCGCTGAATATTCTTTTCCTGCTGGAATGAAACCCTTAAAAATCATCTGTTTCATCAGCAATATTCCCTGGTTTGTCAGCCGGTGAAAAAAGCGTTTCTGGCTTCTGAAAGTACAATGCGCTACAAATAATGCCCTGAAATTTCTCACTTCTCCTTTCATGTCACTGCTTTTAGTTAGGGTTTGAGGAGATCACATCTGTGCCAGTAAGGAACCTCTTTGTTTGTGACAGGGAACTGCTGGTCTACAGCTGCTCTCCAGGTATTTTTGTGATTGAGACCCTGTGCAGGTGTTACCTCAGCCCTTAAAATTCTCAGCTCTGACATTTTAATTTAGCTTAGAAAATGGGACTTACCATCTCCTACCAGATGCTTTCTCTCCTGTGTCCAGGGAGTATTTCTACCCTGGCTGGCATTTCAGCTGAAGTCTGGCACTACTCACAATAAAATTCTGGTGTTCCCTGTCCCTGTCCGTGTCGCAGGTGCCCAGCACAAACGTGCAGTGGTGCAGTGGTTCTGTCGTTTGGAGGAGATCCCTCAGAACAAACGGAAGCTGCTTAAAAGAGAGATTCCTGCCCAGGAGGTGTTTTTTGATCAAGTTCTTGGCTATGACACCGACATAGCTGCAGAGACCATTATTAAAAGCATCATGGTATGTACTGCAACCCTTCTGCACAGCGGGGGAAGAAGGAGACAGCAACACCCCTGTAGTGGAAATTAGAAACTCGGGATTGCATGAGTTGCAGCAATAAGATCTGTGAACAGAAAATAGCTGGATTCTAAGTTAACAGTCAACATTAATGTATGTGTATTTTGATATTTCCTGGTTTTGCAGGTATTGCCACTACACCTGGGTGAGGAGCTGCCTATTATGATATTAAACAAGGAACAAACTTTCTACGTCAGACAGTCTTGGGATGGGAAGTGCTTCAAGGTTTTGTCCCCGGACACATTCTCTAAGCTGAAAGAAGCTAACAAGAAAAGAGGTGTCATCACAAACTCTTCAAAAGCATTTACTCCTTCAGACATCCTTACACCTGTAAAAAAAGAGACAGAGAGTGTTGTTCGGAGTGCCACAAAACCAAAAAATGCTGATATGGAAATAGAATCCAAACATTCTACTTCCAAGTCCTCCCTTGCTAAGGAGAGGCATTCTCAAAGGGTGGCTAATAATGACATCAAAACCCCAACAGCAAGGAAGAAGCTGGAGTTAAACAGTATGTATATGGCAATATTCTGTCCGTTCAGTAGTTCTGTATGTGCTTTGTGCTTCTCCCTTTTGGCTAGTTCAAACTATTGTAACATTCAACATCAATATTTTCAACTGCCTTGTTCAGCCTTGTAGGCACATCACTTGTTGGACTTGTCTGTTGTTTCAAGCACTCTACTGCTGCTGCAAATGCTCTATTTCTATCTGATAAATCTAAATTAAAGTGCTTGTTGACTGAAATGCTACCAATCAGCCTCATTTGACCTCAGAACATCCCACTTTCATTAATCTTCCTACTAATTGTGTACTAAAATGCTTATGTTGAGCTGGTTGAATAATCATGTTTGATTCTGTAAAACATGCAGTATTTTCAGCGTGGAACCTGACAAAAGTTGTAAGTGATGCAGCTGAGTTAGAAAACTGAAAAAATCTGTTTGTCTTCCTTTTGTTTAGTAATTATTTAGAGGAAGTGCCTTCTAGTGATCCAGTTCCTTGTTACTGGAGTGAAGTGTTCATTTGCTTTCATTTAAACAACAGTCAGCTGTACCATGTCTTCTGAAAGTTAACCAAACCAGCCATATTGAAGCCTGACAAAAGTTCATTTTGCTTTTCATTTCTAGGTCCCACAAGATCCAAAGCCAAGCTGCTGGGATGTGAAGTTTTGGGTCTTTTGGATGATGACTGTGATGCCATAGCACCATTAGAACCATCAGCCCCTAAAAGAAAAGTGAAATTCACAGGTGAAATTTTAGGCTCACCACCAAAGATCCCCTGCAGCAGTGATAAGTCCAAGCAAACATCTGAGACTGCAGAGCCCCATCAGAGGTCCAGTGACACCATAAGATTGTCCCCCTACACTAAAGTCAAAGATTTCCGTGGAAAAGACAAGAATCTTGATGAGGAGGACGACATTCTGTTATCGTAAGTGACAGCATTTTTATCATTGTTTTTATGTGGGATTGCTGTTCATGTGAAGCTCTCTTAGTCTGTGCATGTGCCATGTTTTGCCTGTTGAGAACAAGGAGAGAAGGGGGAGAGTCTCAGCAGTGACAAGTGCACTGTGATGAAGCATTAGGAAATGTTACCTGGAGGTGAATGAATGGTCAGGGAGATCCAAAGAGGACTTGACTTCCCAGATGGAAAAGCAGTTCATGGTTCTAAGAACAGAGAGATGATGTTGGAAATGGGAATGGTAGGATGATATGAAAGGAAGCTGAAGCCATGTTGATGGTTGTTCTCATGATGATTGTACCCACCAACACGGATGAAAATCCATTTCCCTGCACTCCATAATCAAGGGTCAGCTGTGCCTGACCTGTGACAGGGATGCTGGACTGTAGAAAGTGGTTTGATTGGCCTCAGGAGAGTCTTCATGAGAATTGTATGGATACTTCCATTTGTATGGATACTTCATGAGAATTGCATGTATGCTACCATACTAATTTTTACATAGGAAAGAAATCAAAGCCCAAAAAGCACAACTATACAAGTATATCTTAACACAATCTTTAAAAATGGCATAAAGTGGGGAAGGAGAAGAAGGGAACAGACTTTCTTGTGCAAAATGTTGCAGGAAGCCAGAAACCAGTCCTTTTCCTCTTTCCAAGAGTAAAAATATAGATGCAACAATGGAATTTCCACCTTTTATTTGGTCACTAATTATATATAGCATAAAAATGTTTACCTTTCATTGATAAGGTAGTGGCATTTCAGTAGTATTTATAGATCTTAAAAAACTTCCAAGAACTGTCAACAAATAATAAAAGCATCTGTAATTCTCTGTAAGCATCTGTAATATCTCATTTTGTACTTTGAACAAGTAGGGAAGTTGTGTAGTAGCAGTAAAATGTTTCAGTGGCAGGGTTGAAGAAGGACCCAGGAAAACAACCAAGAATATCAAAACACAAAGAGAAAAATACATTCCAAAGGGCAAATCTATGAGATGCCCAAAGGAAATAATTTTTTCTTATCTTTCTCATAAGGAAAAAAATAGGCAAAACCCCCACTTCCCAATAAAATAAAACCACTGCTGTTGTGAGCCCCTGTCCCTTCAGTTTGGCAGTGCAAAATACAGCAAATATTTTGTTTTCCTTGGCAAAGTGGTATTGAAGACACAGTGCAGGAGGGGGGAAATTGTGCTGCCAGCATCCATGCCATAGCCAATCTGTAAATAACAAATAAGAATTCATGCTGGATGGACAGTGGTAACAATTGAGCCTGAAGTTTGAAAGGCCTTCTCTGTGTCTTTGCAAGTGTGATGCAAAGAGAGGGAATACAACCAGCTTTGTTTTCTTTCTTTGCAGTTTAGTTGGATATCAGAAACCGAGCAGCCAGATGCCTGTGCTGACCCCTCGCTCTCGCAGAACATGTGCACAGAAAACCAGTGCTCTCATTGCAGAGCAGATCAGGTAAAAACCCTGCAGCCACGATCTCCTGGTCAGTTTGCTCCTGAGAGCTGCAAGCCTTGGGAGCATGTCTGCCTTAACATTGAAATGCAAATGGTTCCAGAAGCACAGCTTAATTGCAGCTTGTGTAAAAACTGGTTTGTATTCAGAAACATAAAGCTGACTCATTGTGTTCTTCAGAAAACTGACTTCCTTTAAACCAGTCTGTTAAAAAGCCATGGAAAATTAGCAGCTGAAGTAGAAAATGTTTTGGCTTGCTGATAACAAGAACTCCAAAAAAAGCTGAAAGTGTACAAATGTTGCTCTGCTATGTGTGGACTTGTATGTATTTTTTTAAAGCTTGAATCATTTCACTTTCTCATAGCATGTTGGACCAGGAGGATTTTTCATCTGGCTCTGACAGTTCCTACTCTTCAAGTAGTGAGGAAGAGGAGGATGATGATGATGATGTGCCCTGTACACCAGAAAAAAACCCTAAATCTAGCAAAATATTCAGCACCCCAAAATCTTCAAGGAAGTCAGCAGTTCACACTCCTGCAAAGACACCGAAGAAAACTGTAAGGTTCCACATAAAAGAGCTATTTTTATTATTTCTGAGCCACTTATTTGAATGCTTGATGCCTGTGTACCAGAGTAAAGTATCTGAATCCCTTAGCTTTTGGTGAAGCATTATCTGGATTAATTTAATCTTTGATATGAGTAGGTTATGGAAATATAGAAACCATTTGCATGTTGTCAGTATTGTTACAATATTGATCAGAAAACTGTAGCCTAAACAGGGAAATTACTGGCTGGGATGCTGTTTCTTAAGAACCAGATCATTCTGTTATGCAGCACTTGAGAAAAGGACTAACAACTCAAAAATTCTCCAGACAGTTAAAAGGTGTAATTGTCACCACCCCCTTTGCAGTTTCCTTTTTCTCTTAGGAAGAAAACACCATAAGGCTTGTTTGGTAATTCCCTGTGTAAATCCTGTTTCTCAGTTCATCTTGTGCTCTGGCATAAGTTATGCTAAATCATCAATGATTTGTTCCCAGCAGAGATTGCTGTTTGTAGAAAATCTGCTTGAGGTTGTAAATTCTCTTTGCAGCCTTCGCAGGGAACACCCAGAACCCCCCGGACACCCCGGAACGCAACTCCAGAAATTCCCAGGCGCGTGCAGGCAGCCCAGGAGCCAGCCAGTGTGCTGGAAGAAGCCAGATTAAGGTAATAATAACCTGTGCTCAGGAAAATCATCTTTATTTTGCATCAGATGTGCAGAGCAGGCTGTGCTGAAATGGGGAATGTCATCTTTACCATTTAGATTAAGATAGGTAAAAATGCATGGTGTTCTGATCCAAGAAGAGTACTTTATAATTTACAGTACAATATTAGATGTACAAATAATGGTAGTATTTACAATACTACTTTAGCAATTTCAAGTTATTTTAACCAGTCCATAGTAAGTTCTTCAGAATTAGGTATCTTTATTCTGTGCAACATTAGAAAAAGAAAGATTCTCTCTGATTAGCTGTAGATTGCAAAGGTGCAATATTTGTCTCTTCTTGGTGCGTGAAAAAGCTTTACTGGTATTACTGTAGATCTTCACAGTGGAAAAAAAAAGGCATTCAGGACTGACTATCTTTCAAATTGGGTTTTAGTTCTGTTTGCTATAAACAGTCTCTCCTCTTTTATCCTACCTTTGCACTGTGTTTTATCCTCCCTTTGCACTGACTTACAAATAGTTGGTGACTTGAAAGAGATGGATCTTTATTGCTGCATAAATTAAGAGCACATAGAGAGAGACTAGGCTGTTTCTTTTGGGATACTTGACATTGATGCTCAGACTTGAAAGTATGTAAGAGAGATTTGGAAAACTCCACACAGGAGGAAGGTGAGCACCTGCCTGTTTCTTTGCATCAGTTCTTCAGAGAGAACAGCAATTTTAATTTTCTTGTTATTTTTTAATTCAAAGGCTGCATGTTTCTGCTATCCCAGAATCTCTGCCTTGTCGTGAGGAAGAATTCCAGGATATCTACAACTTTGTGGAAAGCAAACTTATTGATGGCACAGGAGGGTGAGTTTGGCAAGACTGTGACCAAGATCACATTTGTTTATGGCATAACAGCAGTCAGATTATATATTTTTACTTTATATTTATTACTTGTATTTTAGAAGTCATCATTTAAAGTTCCTCATTCAATTTTCCTGGTATTTTTCTTCCTTAAGCAGTGTTGTGTGTAGAAATAATGTGGGATTCTTTATTCTACAGATTCAAATTAAAGACCAAATTATAACTGGTCAGTTTTAGAAGTCTGGAAAGCTATTTTTTTTTAAAAGGTAAATTACATTCATAAAATGTTTTAGGTTGTTAATTGCTTCAGTAATAGTAAGAATCCTCATGATCCTCCAAGGTGTTATGTGTCCCAGATTGTGAATAAAGATGTAGGCAGTTGGCTGCAGACTCAGTATTCAGGAGTGGTGTCAGGGGTCAGGAATTCCAGCTCATTAATCCCAAGAGCTGTTACCACTCTGCTCAGGCTGCTGAAGAGGTGCTCTCCTTTTGTAGGTGCATGTACATTTCTGGAGTGCCTGGAACAGGTAAAACTGCCACTGTTCATGAAGTAATTCGGTGTCTTCAGCAAGCTGCAGAAAATGAGGAGCTGCCACCATTCCAGTTTGTGGAGATCAATGGCATGAAGCTGACAGACCCTCACCAAGCCTATGTGCAGATATTAGAGGTAAGGAGAGCGTTTTCAGTGGCTCCTGGGTTTGAAAGAAGAGATCTTACACTTTCCCATCACATCCTTGATATGTTACAGTGTTCAAGGCACTTAGCAGTACTTCCCAGTCCCTCCAAGAGACTGTGTGCTTTTATCTTAGAGCAGGTTAGAAAATAAACTTAAGGCCTTCTTGAATTGTTTCATTTTCTGCCACATAAGGGTAGTGGCTGAGAAGTAGCCTGGTTTATTGCATCTACTCATCAAAAAAAAATCTAAACCAGCTTTTTATATTTTCCTATGGTGTAACTTTCTGCTCATCTGCTTGCACAGCTATTAAGGTGACAACTCTGAAAGTCAGTGTAGCAGTAGAATAATTACTGAGGGGGTCTTAATGGTTAATTGGTCAGTCATAATAGTAATTCAGCTAAAGAGGGGCCATCTCTGTCAACAAAGTGTATTTCTGATATCCATTACAAACCAGTCTGCAGTATCCATCTGGGACTGCTGACCGTGCTTGTGTTTTATGGGTGGGAATTAATCTTCTGAGGACTGGATTAAGATCACCCAGCAGGCATTAGACAGTAACTACTCAAAAGCTTTCTCAGTCTAGCCTAACTTTAAACCAGTGACCTGGAAACGAAATGGTTTCCCGAAGCATCTGTTCCATTTTAATATAAACTTCTGCTCCATTTATTGCAGTTTGACATCATCTTTCTGAGCAGGGAGTGGCATGCATTAGTGTTCTAGCATCCCAGTCCTCATAGTTGGGAGTTAAATTTGCATATTTGCATCCTTTCCTCAAACCAGCTTAGTCAGTGTCTTGCTGAGGCCAGGCCTCTGTGTTTCCTTAGCATAGTGAGAGGCTTCCTGACAATTACCTTTTTTCATGGTAGTGTGAATGTATTTTAACATCCTTTGTTCCCATCCCATTCAGCATAAAATCTGAAAATGAATAAAGAATAGGCCTTTGGAAGTACAATCTGTTGCCCCCTACTCATCCTGAACTCTAAGGCAGCCCAGGGAAATCTCCTTTAGGGGAGTACAAAGTCTCATGAACCACGAACTTCTCCAATTCCTTCTGCCTCAGCTACTGTCAAAGAGCCCTTAGTAAGAGCCAGGCTGCTGCTGCTCTCCTGATTGCTGCAGGTCCTCATCCAGTTTGCTGATGTTTCTGTGCATGACTGAAGCAAATTCTGGAGCTTCCCTTCTGCAGTTACCTCACTGCTGTAGGAAAGTTTAGAGATGGAACAGGGACTGGAAGCCCTGGACAGATGAAAGAGATAAGGTTGAATACCTGGGTACAGTAAGAGTCCATTTCCACCACAGCAGCTCAGCTCTGTGGTATATTGGATACTCAGCTCCAGAGCTGCAGTCAGGGTTCTCTGGGATTCAGCTCCTTTCTGTGACTGATTTGGACTGTCCTGACTGAATAGGAAACATGAAACAAGTAGAGGTTATATATTAATCTTGTGCTCTGGCTTGTTTAGTAATTATCAGATCTTAGATTTATAAGAGATTTTAGAAAAGAAATACAGTTTTCAAATGCAGTCTCCATTTGGCTTTACTGCTGGACTTTGCCCTATGATGAACAATTGATTCAGCATCTGCAGTGTAATTTTGAAATGTCATGCTTTGATTTCTGGGTATCTTTGGACTTGCAAGGGAAGAGGTAATATACAGTCAGCTGATCTGTTCTGCCACATAGTTGCAAAAGGTATTGCAGATATTTTTTTAGTTCACAGTTGAATAAATTTAATTATAGATCCTGCTGATGATTCATTAGAATTTTAATAGCAGTCCAAGATTACTCAAGTCAGGCTATTCTTCTCAGCTGACTTAGGTTTTCAGTAGGTGTGTGTATTCAGAGATACCCTAGAGATATGCTGGGTTTAGAGCCCCTCTAGACTGGGTGGGTTCAGGATTTCTTAGTGATTCTAAGACAGATTGCAGAGAGGCCCACAGAATTTTCTTTTTAGCTATGCATTTTTTGTTTCTCTTCTCATTTATGGGCAGTTGTTGGTAGACCAGAGTGTTTTATGAGCTACTTTCTCAGTTTTTTTACTCCCCCTTGGAAAAAATAATCCAGATGCTTGGTGTTGATTGTCAAGGAGTGAAAGTTTGTATTTCCAGGGGTTTGGTGTGATTAACCTGATTTGTTCAATCCTTGTGCAGTTCTTGACAGGTCAGAAGGTGACAGCAGCCCATGCTGCAGTACTGCTGGCAAAGCTGTTCAGTACACCTGGACCAAAGAGGAAGGCCACAGTGCTGATAGTGGATGAGGTGAGACAAAGAATCCTTTGTTTACTTTCCTCCAAGGATTGTAAGAAGTGAGTTTTTGGTGGATGGAAAATTATGCATGCTTTGAATGTATCACATGTGATGTAACAGGAAGAGACTTAGGAGAGAGGAGATGCAAGTAGTTCCTCTTACCTATTTAAATTCAGATTCCTAAAAAGGCTGAGTATCCAGTTGCCATGTTGTTCTCTGCCTTGGATTTCATATTGCTTTTATATTTTGTTATTCCAAGACGTGGAATAAGTTGTTTGTCAATTCTAAATACCAGGGGATTCAATTGTATTTTGTTTGTAAGCTGCTGCTTTTCCAGTGGGAAAACTCACAGAGAAATAAGTCACACCCGGTTTTGAAAAACCTTGAGTGTGCTATGTTCAGTAATAATCATGTGCACTCTTATCTTTGCTGTAAGCTAATTCATGTTCTCCCTTGGAAGGGCTTTGAATCTTGTTAGATGCAGTAGTATCACAGCACTGTTTCAAAACTCCAGCTGTTTAACATTCACTGTTCAAGCATCCAGTAGGATGTGCTTTTCCAAAATGGACTAGAGCCCTAATTCAGCAAATGCAGCCCTGTTAGTAGGTGGACAAAGGAAAGGCAACAGAGACACCTTGTTCAGAATCATGTGAGAAATCTTCTGTGGCAGAGCTGGTTCTCAGTCCCCCATCAGGTACTGTAAATAAGAGGCCATTCCTTTTGCCAGTCTGATTCTTATCTTTTCATCCCTGCAGCTTGATCTGCTGTGGACCCGGAAGCAGAACGTGATGTACAATTTATTTGACTGGCCAACCCAAAAGCACTCCAAGCTGATCATCCTGGCCATTGCCAACACCATGGACCTGCCAGAGAGAATCATGATGAACAGAGTAGCAAGCAGGCTGGTATGTTCTAGCAGTTCTCTTGCTGTGCCATAAAGGAGAACAGATTAAATACTGGATGCAATCAAAAGCAATCCAGGAGAAAAGTAGGACTGGTTAGATCAGAAGCTGAACAATGGTTTTTATCATTCCCTCTCCTGAGGACTGATAATGAACATATAAATCTAAGTTCAGGAGCCTGTTTGCTAATCAGGTATTATGCTGATACATAACGTTCTTGTAAGAATGAAATAAATATATGGATGCCTAAGATCTGGATAATCAAATGCTGTGCTTCATGGTTAAGCTGCTTACTCTGGAGTTCAGAAGAATTCTCTTCTGGTTTCCCTTCCTCTTTCCCCTTTCATTCCAGGCATCTACTTACTTCTCTGTTTGCCATCATCAGTTGGTGGATTATATAAAGATATCCAACAAAGAAAATTGGATGCACTCTCCACTTGTTTTGAATGTTTTCCTAGGTCATCTCACCACAGTTCTGAAAAGTGATTTGCAGAAACAGTGCTCTGTGCCTCTATCCTTCCATGACTCAAAAGCAGCTCCACAGGGTGTGAATTGCTTTCCCCCACCCACTGCAGATCAGCTGAGTCCATACAGTCACAAGAGAAGTTTTGCATAAGAAATTCAAAACTCAGGTCTCCTGTAGGATGAAAGGCAGAGCACCATCTGTAACATGGATTGTCCTCATCTGAGGGCTGTTCTCATTGGCTTGAGCCAGAAAAGGGTTTTAATTCTTGGCTGATGGCTAACTTGAAGTCAACACACACGTATACAGAGTAGCTAAAGAAGACATTAATATTTTTCCACAGCTGCTGCTGTTACTGTATTAAGAAATAACACATAGACAGATGTAATCCAGATATTTTTGTATAGGGGAGCCCTCATTTGTTCAAAAGCTTTTTATAAGAGAAATCTGAATTCTGATAGCAGCTTCACTTGCTCCTCAGGCCTTTCAGTGGGGAGATCCAACCAGTGGTCCTCACTGAGCCACAGTTTTGTGGATTTGTACATTTGTTTCACAAATGTGATTGCTTAAAGCATGTCACTAGGAGGGAAAGGATGTGAAAAACTAATTGCCCTACCAGAAAAAGTAAAAGTAACCACAGAGGCCATGCTTCAGCAGTTGAGAGTTTCCCACAAACACTTCTCACTGTGTCATTTGTTGTAGGGCCTCACCAGAATGTCCTTTCAGCCCTACACCTACAAACAGTTACAGCAAATTGTTTCATCCAGGCTGAAGGGAGTGAAGGCATTTGAGGAGGATGCAGTTCAGCTGGTTTCCAGAAAGGTGAGTACAGAGCAGATAAATTTCCTTCATGTTGCACTGGGTGAAAAGTGTGGGGGCAGCAGGGAGACTTTGGTAACAGCTGCCAGACCTGGTTCTGTGCTTGTGTTCTGTACTGGAGGCAAGCATTGGGGCACAGTTAGGCCATACATTATCCAGGGTATTTTCTCAGAAGACATTGCTAGAGCAGTGTCCTTGCTTTTCCCACCTACTCTGAGAAGGCAGCAGCATATTCCAGGAGCTGAAGGCATGACAAGAGTCGTGATGATAAGATGTCAACTGTCTCCACTGTTTAGCATAATGTGAGTCATTGGAGAATCCTGAAAAAGATAACATGCCAGTGGCAGTAGAAATAGCCTCATAAATTTTATTTCTCAAGTTATTCAGTGCCCTGTCATAATAAATAATACTTGTTCTTGTTTGCAACTCTCAATACTCAGTTGTACAAAATGTAAGTAATGCACCGGGGATCAGTGGCTTCTTAAATTGAGATCTGTGCACTGCTAATGTGTTAAATTAGCAGCTCCATATTAAAGTAATCTATTAAAATTATGTCAAAACAACCTGCATCATTGTAGCATTAAAAAAGAGTGCTCATAAATATGTCAGAAGTAAATACAAACCTGTGTTTTGTTGTGAAGGGACCACCTCTCTGTAAGAATAATAGTGAGGGTTTGCAGAGGAATAATTGCAGTGTTTTTCTACTATGAGTTTTCTTCAGAAATACTGAAATATACCTTGCAATTAGATTGTCTACAGGGTTTCTCATTTTTGGCCCCAGTTGAGTTCTAGGGCTTTTGTATATTACCAGCATCTGCTGGGAAAACTAGGCCAGTGCTATATGTGTTGAATGTTCATAGCTTTATTAAAACTCTAAAGCACAATTGGCATTTTAACAAGTATTCCATTTCAGAAATTTCAGACACCTATAACAGGCACGTATAACAGTAAATTGACTATCCTGGATATTTCTTTGAGACTGTCTAAAATTATTAGTGTACTCTTAAAATCAATATTTTAATGAGAAAATTTAACTCAGAAAAACTGAGTTTTTTGGTGTCATAGCCAACCCCCCCTTTTTTTTTTCCTTTTTCACGAGCCTGGATTATGGTAAAGGTCTTCACTGATAATTAAACTGATACTTCTGAAACCTTAAATTTTTTTTAACCTCTGACTTCTGCGTTACAGAAAAAAGTTCAGCCTTGAATTTATGATGACCAGATCAGGGTGGGGGTGTGGGAGATGTGGAGAGTTGCTTCTGTTGGTTTTGGTCAGTGAGCTTTGTTTTTCAGGATCTGGGATTGTAGTAGGATAGTCCAGAGATGCATTGCCCTCCCACTGGGTGCTCAGGGTGTTTGGGGGTGGTTTGCCTGTTGATTGTTGCTCAGCTCTGTCCCCAGCAGTTTGGAAATGTTGTCCCACGTGTGTGACGCTCCCTTGCAGGTGGCGGCGCTGTCGGGGGACGCGCGGCGGTGCCTGGATATCTGCAGAAGGGCCACAGAGATCTGCGAGCTGGCCAGGCAGAAGAGAGCCCCCGAGATTGTCAGGATGGCCCACGTGACTGAAGCCATAGATGAAATGTTCTCATCACCGTATGTCAATGCAATCAGGTAAAAATATTGCCTTTGCTTTTGTGTCCCTTTCACAGCACTAGTTTTTCACCAAAAAAAATGATGATGCCAGAGCTGCAGGCTGTGATACAATGGCCACTCGTGACATAAACTGCCCAGCCTGTGTTTAAATATGTGGCTCCCAAGGATTTCCCCTTCCAGACTTCCTCCTGATGTTTCATGGATTCTGAACTTCACAAATGGATTCTTGTCTCATTTGTTTTTTGACTCAGGAATGCTTCGTTGCATGAACAAATCTTCTTGAAAGCAATTTTGGCAGAGTTTCGCAGGGCAGGAGTTGAGGAGGCGACAGTTCAACAGGTATGGGGCTTCTTTGTTACTGACACCAGTGATCTGGATCACAGGGTGGTTTTATGTTTTTTGGCCTGCATGTTAAAACATCTCATGCTTCTACCCTAACATGCTTTATAACAGGAAGAATCAAAGAGAAGCTGAAATTATCAGGCAACGGTCCAAGGAGGAAAACTGAGAGTTGATTCCAAGTTGTGCATCACTATTTTTCCTTCATAGATGCAGATATGTCACTGGTAGCTTTGTTTTTTTTAGTAGACCCATAAAATACTAGGTGCCAGCAGAACTGTGAAGACTCTGGAGTAGTCATGAGTAGTGTGGAAGCTAAATGTTAATACTTATACAAAGATGTAGTTCTAAACATTTTTATAGAGAATTATTGCATCTAAACAGGCTGGAACTATTTTATCTCCCCTCCATGGATGTGGGGGGAAGGCAGCTTCTCACTATGTCACCTTGTCACTCAGTTGCAGCAGGCAGTAGACATAACCTGTGTCCTTTTTCTCTTTCTCAACAGATTTACCACCACTACGTTGCTTTGTGCAGGGTGGAAGGCCTGCAGAGCCCCACGGTGTCAGAAGTCATGGCAATTTGTTCCAGGCTCGGGGCCTGCAGGCTCTTGCTGGTGGAGGCCAGCACTAAATATCTGCATATGCGGGTGCGACTGAACCTCAGCCAGGATGATGTCATATATGCACTCAGGGAGGAATAAAGCAAAAGAGATTTTATTGCTTTTAATATGTATAAATATTTTAAATACCGTCTATTTTTATTTTTTTTTAATTATTGATAAAATGGAATGTATTTTTTTAAAAGGCTTTGCTTATTTCTTTGATGTATGAAAGCACTCTTTTAATAATAAAGAATTAATTTCGAACTATTTCTTTGTAGAAGTAGTTTTAAGTGCTGGTAGCTGATCCCCTTTTAACTGAGGTCTATGAACTTGGCATGGATTATTTGAAGATTACTTGCATCACTTTTTTTTAAGGCTCATGGTGTCTTTGGCATTCTGTAGATTTTCCTCAGTGACTTATATCCAATGAAAGGCATTGCTAAAACAGCCTTAAACTTTTCCTTACTAACATAATTAAAAGGAACTTCCAGGTTGCAATCCAACATAATTAAACGGAACTCCCAGTTTGCAAGGCAGGCTCGCTGTTGGAATGGAGGAAGCTGTAACAGTACCTCGAACACGAATTGCGCCATTTGAACACCCAGCTCCTTTGTCGGCCCTATCGAGGGCTGCCCCTCGGCAGCCGCCCCGGTGCCGGGGCTGCGTGCGGGGCCAGCCCGGACCGAGCCGGGGCCGTGGCTCCGGGCCGGGCCCGCCCCTCCGCGCAGCCGCGCAGCCGCCGCGGGCGGGCCCACCCCGAGCGCGCCGGCCGGAGCTGCGGCCGCACGGGCGGGAGCCGAGGTGAGCCGGGGCCGGGCTCTCTCCGGGCGGCCTCTCCGCGGTTTTTCGCGCGGCTCCCGGCCCATCGCCCCCGCGGTCCCTCCCTGCTCCGGCCGGGGAGCGCCCGCAGCCGGCCCTGCCCGCCGGGTCCCGCCGAGCCGCCCGGGCGGAGCGCGGGCGCGGCCGGGCCGGGCTCCCTGGGCCCGCGGAGCGCGTCCCGCGGCGCTGCCCCCGCTGCCCTCACGGCGGGGAGCGCTCTGAGGGAGAGCCGGGGAAGCGGCGGGGTCGCGCCGCCCGCCTCCGTCCGGCGGGCTTTGCCTTGGCACGGGCAGGGCGCTGACTTTAAGTTCCGTGTGCTCTCAGTCCTATAGAGACACAGCCCTCTGAAATTCATGAACAAACATGCTTGGCAGAAGACCTAAAAAGAGCCCTCAGGCAAAGGGCCAGGGAGCTGCAGTTGCAAAGCAGGTAAGGAGGGCGAAGGGCCAGGGAGATGTGGTGGCAGAGCAGGCAGGGAAACCTCCCACTCCCTCTGCTCCTCGGGATAGTTTCGTTCAGACCTCTCGCTGCTGTTTTCCTGCAGAATCTCCCATGTGGTAATAGCATTGCGGGATCATGGGGAAAATCAGACTGTGTGGTGCCTGTTTTCCTTCCTTCTTTAATGCATTCTTCTTCAAGTAAATATCTGATAGGCAGCTGTGGAGGTCTTGCAGGGAAGGCACAGTGTTGTAATGCTGTAATCTTTGCATTAGACCTCATGACTCATGCTTACAGTATTTTCTTAGCCCAGCTATGTTGAGATTTAATAATAACTAAAGTGACTCTGTGGAAGCTTTCCCTACATCTCTAAGAAAACAGAAATAAGAAAAAAAAATGGATGCACTCTCCACTTGTTAGTGGAGAGCAGAGTATCAGGTAACAAATTAAGGGACGTATATGGGAGAATATTAAGGTGCTAAACAAGAGACAGTTAATTTTAATTTCCCTTTGTATAGTCATATTTTCATGTAACAGATAGACTGATGAGCCCCTTTCCTGTGGATAAAAGTGAGTTTAGCTGTGTCTGTGTGTTGAGGGCTTTTTTCCATACCTATTTACCTTTGGATGGAGTTTCAGAAGTCTTGTGGAGAGAAGCAGTAATTAGTCATGGTTGGCAGGTGTAGAAAGTCAGGCGACAGTGTCAAAATTAGAAATACAGTCAAGGCAAAATTCTGGGTAGAAAACTGAGGGGAAAACAGTGTAGTTAAAGAATATGTTAGAACCAGAATGGAACTCCAGAAACCTTTGAAGAATAGAGGGAAGTAACAGGTGGAATAACTGGTTAGAAAGTAGAGGAATGTGAAAAGGGATTGTAACAGGCTATTAGAACAGACAGAATAGCTAAGATGTTCTCTTTTGGTGATTTCTTAGGAACCAGTGTTCTCATACTGGAGGCAGAATGCTGTAGTTAGTGATCCATAATGTCACTGTGGCTCCAGTGTGAAAGTTTGCATTTCAGTGTGAAAGTTTGCATTGTGAGACACACAGGGTATAACTTAGTTCGTCTGAGCAGGGGAGAAGATAAAAGATGAAAATAGTTTTCCTCCTTCTGGGGAAAAAAAAGAAACCTCACTCTGAAAAGACAGAGAGTAAATCGAGGATCTGATTAACATCTTTTACTAATTTCTAATTCAATACAGTTAATTTTTCAGCCTGTCTTACATCATAGATAAGTGTTTCTAAACAAATGGCTTGTTCGCTTTCAAATTAATTGAATTTAAAATGGTTTTTTGTTGTGTAATACATCACCTGCAATCTTTTTATAACTTACTTTTTCTGTTTTATTAAACATTACTTCAATGCTACTAATTTCATTGGAAATGTTCCTTTTTGAATGGGCTGGGACTTGGAGCTAGAACTGCTGAATTGTGTTCTTCACTTCCGTGGTTGCTGCAGTTGCTTCACTGTCCACACTTGCAGTGTGGTAATGAGCAGATCCTGTGTGCTCCTCATCTGTTCTGCACGTTGATGAAAGGCCTGTGTGTCTTCCATAGAACTTGAATCTTTACATCACTGCTGTAAATATTTCCTGTTTAAGTCTTGTCCTCACCTTCCTTCTGTCCTAGCCAAGTGTGCAACTTTAGTTTTGCGTTACAGCTGAGCGATGGATGAGGCAGAGGGTGGCTGACTGATCTGCCCAGTGCCTTGTGGAATGTCAAGGGCAGGAGCAGGGCTAGGAAATAAACTGCTGCTGCTTCTGAGTGCTGTTGCTGCTCCCTGAACCAGTGTTTCTCAGCTCTCTGTTTCACATTCTCCCTTGGGATTATAAAATGGTCCAGAGAGGGGCACAGAATATTTCAGTGCAGTAGCCACCAGCACTTTGATTCCTACTGAGTTTAAAAAAAAACCTGTCACATTAATTTATAAACTGACAGGTAGCTTCTTGCAGCACTTCACATCCTCAGGACAGAAGGAGATTGCTGACCCTCAGAATAATGACAGCTGATGTTTTTTCCTGTGCTGGAGAGAAACTGAAGTGCTGCCTCCTTGGCCATGGGGGGATCAATAAGGGTTTGTGCTTTGAAAAAGTCTGAGGAAAGCTTCACCTTCTTCATAGGATGAATCTAATTCTGTTCATTCATGTTCATAAAAAAAACATTAGCATACTTCAGATAATTTTATTTTCCTGAGGCAGTGAATATCTTATTCAGAAACCCAAAAACAGTGATGAAGTGGCATTTTAAAGAATACCTTTTGGACTAAGACCCCAGAGATTCCTTTGCTGTACTTTGGAATGTTTTGCCACAAGAGAGTGCTAACCCCTGCTGCCATATGCTGATTACTGTTATTAATGCTGTTCCCTGAGATGTTATCTCTCAGCTGATGATCTGTGCCAGCCAGTTCTGATGGTTTTCTCCAGTCCAGTGCAGTGTGGGCATTGCTGGGTTTTAATGGCTGTGTTTGTTTCTGGGATTTAGAAACTGATGTAAGAAGAAGACAGAACAGTTCTGTGTTTATAAATGTAGCTTCTTCAGGAGATAAGGGTGAAGTCTCTGCAGTGTGCACATGTCAGACCTGATGTGTGTGAGCCATGAGTGAATATTTTTTAGCTTAGCTGTTAAAGACACTGCCCTGAACTTCCCTGATGCTATCTGCTCCATGAGGCTCAGTAAAACAAACATTTTACTCTACCTTGTTATTGTCAGACTCTTAAACAGGATTGATTTTAAGAAATGGTTTGTGTAGAGTTTTTACGGGATACTTGTGGGGTGTTAAGATTTATGTACCTTACACCAGTTATGGGTGCCTGGTATGCATTGTTGTGGTAGTACAAGTGGTGTGATAGTGGCTGTAAAAAAAATGAACAGGATTCAGAATGCGTGAAAATGTCTAAATAATCCATGCAGTGTGATGTTTGTGAGTGTCATCTTTGTTCTAACTCTAGGGTATTTTATTATCCTGTATTGTTATTTTCCCTTGGCTCCAGCTGGGGCTGTTTGTGGATTTCAATCCTGAAGAGATGCTGCTGGGTGCAGAGGAAGGTGAGGATGATGGGGACCTTGAAGCAGAGCTTGCTGCTATCACAGGAGGAAAATTGAAAGAAGGAAAACCAAAACCAAAGGTGAAAAGTAAGTTAAAGTATCTGAATTTAATTTAACTTTGTTAAATTGATCTTAAAAAAAATCTTTAAATTTATCTAAAATGGTTTTTCTATCACTGGTAGAAGCTGAACCTGCAACTGCTCTTTTCTTTACTTCGAAAGGTTTAATTTATTACTCCACAAACAATGTAAAAGTTTTTTTCTGTTGTTGCTCTTGTAGATATATGAAAAAGATCTCTGGTGGCTGGCCCATTTAATGACTAAATTAAGACATGCTTTTTTAGCATATGAAGTCATAAAAAGGTGTAGTAGGCGCTAGATGATTTTAGAAGGGAAATTATGTTTCTTGTGGAGGGTGGGTTGTTTGTCATGTGGTTGTTCTTGTGTTTTTGTTTGAAGAATGAATTTACATAATGAGCATTATATTTTTAGTTACTTGGAGTCTGTAACCAAAACTAAATCCCATTTTCAGAGGCAGATACTGATGCAGTCACTTGGAGAATCCTGTAGCTTGTGTTCTGCAGGTTACAGTGTCTCTTGGAATGGACTGTTGTTACCATTCTTAATGCTTCAAGTGTGTGTTTATTTGGCCTGGTGGTGTTTGCATGCAGCTCTGCAGTGGTTTACAGGCTGGCTGTAACCTGCCATGAGCCAAGGCTGCTGCTGCTGCTGTGAGGGCCCCTCAGTGAGCATGCTCTGCCTCTGAGCGCGTCTGTGTTTGTGGAGCTGCAGGCTGAGCTGCTTCAGGAGCTCCTCTGCCAAAATAAACCTGACTTCTTGTGGCAGCTTTTCAGCTGAACCAGGTTTGCTCCCTGCCTGTCTGAGAGCTGGGGTGGCAGCCAGTGCTTGAGGTGGGGAAAGCAAAATGGGACCTACAGGGGTGTGAGCAGGTGCAGGAATGCAGGAAGGAGGGGATAGTGCACCTACAGCCTTATTTGCAGCTCTGCAGTCATTTCCCTGTAATATTTGAAGGGGCTTCACACAGAGCAGCGGGGAAATGAAGAATTTTGAAATATTTAGGCAAGACAACTCTATAAACACGGTGGCTGATGACAGACAAAGGACAAGTTTGTATCTGAAACTAAATTCTAAATCGTTTCCACTCTCCACATTTCAAAATTTTAGTAAACTCTTAAAGCTAATAAGCACAATTGTGCAAACAGGCATAACAGCAGAACTTCTGCCATTGGACATAGATTACTCATGGCTAAAACCTGCAGGATGATGTTCTGAGGGTGAATCTGTGTATCAGGAGCTCTTGAATTGTTGTCAGCTTTTCATCCCTCTCACCCTCATGTCATTTATTTTGTTGTTTCAGTCTTTTTATTCATAAGAGGAAAATAAAACTTCAAGCAGTGCAAAATTAACATTTACTATGCCTAACATTTACCGTGCCTTCTAAATGTGTGGTTAAAAAGGGATTTTCCAAAGCAGCGTGCAGCCATTCTGTTTTCCTGTTAGAATTGTAAGTGTGTGGGTTAGAAGCTGATGGAGGATGAGCAGCTGGCACTGGGCACTCCTGAGACTTGGCCCAGTGCAGAGGTGGGGGCAGGATGCAGGCAGGTCTCCATCTGCCTGGGAAGGAGGAGCTGTGAGGACTGGGGACAAACAGATCCTGTCTGGGAAAGGGCAGAAAAAAGGGATCCAGTGCAACTCGTGTGCTTGGTTCTTGGCTGAGCACCAGGTGCAGTAATTCCCTCCTGGATCACATCCTAGAGCTCTGGTGGGTGTGGGGGAATGGCCTCCTCCTCCTCCAGCAAAAGCTGCACTCTTGGAACATCTTAAGCCCAGAGATCCCTGCTGTCTGTGATAAGTGCCAGCTGGGCAGCTGCTCACGTGTTTGAAATTGTGGCCTCATCTTGCTGCACGGGATTAGAGCTGAAAAACCATCTGAGGAGGCTTGATTAGGTTTTTTGCCTCTGCTGCAGTTTTCTGCACAGCCAGTTGCCTTTGGGTATGGCCTGCAGTCCAAGTTTTGCTAAGGGTCAAATTTATGAGCAGCATGTTTGATACAAATACTGAAGCACCCATGGGGTCAATTAGATTGTTTGAACAGAAACAGTTTTGTACCTGGGTTAATTTTCAGCTGATTCAGCAAATGCAGGGAGTGAATGGGATCCATTTAAATTGACTTTAAAGCTCTGTCCTGGAGATCTGTATTTTCTGCAGCTTTTACTGCCACTGGTGAGTCACAGTCATGTGTCTGCATAGGGAAGTATCAGAGGCATTTACGTGGACCATTGGGATTTGTGGGCAAACAGCCTCACCTTGGAGAGCATGTGGAGGAAGTTGATAGTTTAGGAAGATGTGGTTGGCACAGGATGAAGCACAGATGAGAACTCAGCAATGAGGAGTTAAGTAGAGTTTTCAGGATGAAGACCAGAAGCAAAATTGAAAAATGAAGGAGCCAAGAAAAATTTGGAAAAGGCTGAATCTCATCATCACAAGACAGCAGTGCAGAAAATGTGCAAGTGGCTTACTGCCTGCCTCAATTGTCAGAGCAGAAACACCAGGGCTGCTTTTCCTGGCTGCTCGCTTCCCAGTCTCTGCCCTTTATCCATCAATATACTCTCAGTTGCCTACAACACTGTGCAATAAAGGGGGCACAAGAGGGGAAGGCACTGCTCTCTTTCAGCTGGTAGCAGCTCCTTCAGGATTTATATCCAGTGTTAACTGGGTATAACTGTTCCTCAGGATTTATGGCTCCTTGGGATTTCCTTTTACAGCTCCTCTGCCCATGGATCATATTGAAAAGATGGCTGCAGAGTGTATGAAGGACCTGAATGAAGAGGAAGATGCAGATGATGAGGACTTGGAGAAAGATACAGACCTGCTGGTATGCATAACTATTAGCAAAGAGTTTTAGTATGTATTTTTTTGTAATTTTTTTTAACAGAACTGCGTTTAGCAAAAACACCTGTTAACTTCCTGGTGAGAAGCTAAAATATTGCAAAAGCACCATTAGATGCAAGTCTTTGCAGGATCCATCCCCCTGCACAGCAAAGTAAGAGAGTTTCCTAACATTTATATGTGTGGGGGTCCTAGAGAATTGAGGGAAGAGCAGGAATCCCATTCCATGTCATCTGAGGAAGGACAGGCAGGGACAGTCTCCCTGAAGTGCTGTCTGCCACCATTTTGCTTCTGCTTCAAGCAGTGCTTGGCCTGAGAGAACACCCCAGGAAAATCTCTGTTGTTTCAGTGACTCATCTAACTGGCAGGGTTTAGGGAAGGAGTGTCAAGCAGTGGTTTTGACTGTCATTGCTAGTAGAGGCTTTTTGAAAATTTCAAATTTAGGTTTGCATAATCTTTGTAAAAGTACTTCTCTGAACTTCTCCAGCTTCAGATCTCCAGCTACAAACTTGTGTGGTGATCCTGGGGCTGCGGTGTGGCTCTTCAGTGGTATCTGGAACCAGTTTAAATTAATAATAAAAAATAAAATTGAATTTAAAAAAGACTGGAATAGAAGATCTTCAGGCTCTTCACTTGGGTTCAAGATCCATCCAAAGCTTCTGACACTTTAGACTCGATTTTATTTTTGTCTTTTGAGGACGGAGAAGCTTTTGAGGAAATGCCTTTTGTTGGCTCTTACTTTTACCTTAGGCAGAGTTACAAGAAGTTCTGGGGGAAGAAGGTGAGGCAGGAAGCTGTGAGGATGAAATGACAGCAACAGAGCCATCCCCAGCTGAAGCAGAAGCTGAACCACCTGAACTGCAGTCACAGGTAGGAATGAACTTCTTGTTTCTGACAGTTTTGCTGAATCACTGGTGTCACTTGGCTTGTATGAGGGTCATTGTCAAGCATCTGGGGAGGCCTTGTCCTCCAAGGAAGAAAAAGCTACTATTGCTGTTTCCTCCAAGGAAAGCAGTGCTGTATGAGGGCAGGTGATCCTTTTGCTTTGTTTCCAAGGATGAATTCAGATGTTAGCATAGAATTGAAGAAGTAAACAATTGGAGACAAGCATGTCTTGTCCCTCATTATACACAGGAGCATGCAGACTGAAGTGTAGACTTCCAGAGTTCGTATCTTCTCCCTAAGAGTATTGAGCAGTGTGCTGAAATTGTGAGACATGTTATAACTCAATAGTTTTGGGGTTTTTCTCAGTAGCATTATCTGTCTCAGCTTAATTTGTCAGTCCTCATGCAGTCAAATCCTTTATTCAGTCACTGCATGTTTCTGTTGTGTGCCACAGATTCCAGTGCCTTGTACACTGGGCCTGTTGGTAAATGGGGTTGAGAGGGTTTCTATAGAGATAATGGCCATAATTACATCAGGAGCCATCTGCAGGGTCTCTGTGGCTGTGGAGAGTTTCTAAGTTGCTGCTCGTGACTTTGCTTAGGCTGCTTTTGTCACTGAACTGATTCCAGGCTGTAGGAGGAGGAAAAAGAGCTCTTGTTGTAAAACCAGGTTGAAGCCCAGAAGGGAGCAAACTAGCATGGTTTAAAAATGAGAAAAGAATAAGTCCAGATTTGTGCCAAAATACCTCTTCACACCCTCTGTTGTGTGGGGTTTGAGAGGCTTCAGTGTTCTCCTCACCTACTCACCGACCACATGGCTCCAATTACTCTGTGAGTGAGAGTTTCCCCAGTCTCTCCACCCATTCTTCTCTGTGAGGCTTTTGAGAGAGCCCAGAGGTGGATGCAGGGCCCGTTAGCCCAGCACAAACCCTCCTCTGTTTCAGGGGGTTCTTTCCTGCACTCACTTCACAGCAGAGTGTGTGTGTGTGTAGAAGAGGAGTGTTTGCTTTTTGGTGCGGTGGGAAAACTCGTCTGGCTGGATGAAATAAGTTTTCTTGATTTGTTTTATTGTTTTTTCTGAGACCTCCTCACTTCCTGCTGTTACCAGTGAGCTGCAGCAGATGCTCCAGGGCAGGATTGCTGACTACAGGACGGCGATTTCCAACGCCAGGGGCTCGGGGGAGAGCGCCAAAGTGCGGCGCTACGAGAGGGGCCTGAAGGTGAGTGGGGATCACCAGGTGTGGGTGAGGCTGAGGAAAGGCAGCTCTCTGAAGGCTGCTCTTGCCAGCTGCCCGAGTTTGTTGACAGGAAATGAAATTTTTGTGTGCTGCCTGGTGTTACTTTAAAAACATTTGTTGTGGGTAGTCATTGTTACTGACTACCCACCTGATACAGCAAACACACGGATAAGGTGTGGCTTCAGCTGCCTTTTGAGCTTTGTTTCTGTTGAATTTGCCAGGTGGTAGCTGGAGGCAGGGTTTGTGGTACATACTGAAGTTAAACCCACCTGCCTGGGTCTGAATTTGACTGGTGATGACTGCTCATGTTACCTTAAAGCAAAGTTTAGCAGTTCTCCTAGCATATACACCTCGCAGTTCATCACTGCTGCCGTCCCCTAGGTACTCACCTTCCACTCACTTCTGTCAGACAAAGGGAGGTGGTGCCTTTCCCTGAGTGTTGGCTGTGCTTGAGAAGGAATAGAGCAGGATTTCTGAAGAAGGCAATTAAGAGCTGCAGCAAAGTCTCTCCAGCCTCTCGTGTTCCAGGCAGGTGGCGTGCTTGCAGTGAGCTGCAGTGCTTGTTTACTGCTGGGCAGGGCCTTTCTCTCCCCGTTGCTTTCAGCAGCTCTTCTGCATCACCTCAGGCAGCAGCAAAGCTGAACAGCTCAGGGCTGTGCACTGGGGCAGGATGTGATGGCTCACTGGGTTCCAGGTGTCTTGGGGTACAGAGGGAGCAATTGAGGCCAAATTCGGGGAAGAAAAAGCCCAAGAAAGATGTGTGTGTGTCCACTGCCTGCCAGCCCTGACAGGAATGTACACAAAACCACCTGGCCTTTCTGAGAGCCACAGGGATGAGCAAACCAGCTATTCCATCCAGTCATGATGTGCCACTTCCTTTATTTTTCAGCCTAGGGAGTTTCCCTGTGCCTAAGCAGTGTAACTGAGGGTAATAGACCAGAGCTCACTTCACAGCTCACAGCTACTGAATTAGCAAAATTACATGTCAACAAATGGTGTAGAGTTCTCTCTTCTATGTAG
This sequence comes from Molothrus aeneus, assembly GCF_037042795.1. Classification (NCBI taxonomy): domain Eukaryota; kingdom Metazoa; phylum Chordata; class Aves; order Passeriformes; family Icteridae; genus Molothrus; species Molothrus aeneus. Next base: position 6,057,503 of record NC_089654.1, read on the forward strand.
CTCTTGGAACTGAACTTTTACCTCAGACTGTCACCCCCACATGGAGAAGACAGAGCTGCCTATGGGTTGCTGGTCTGAACCCCAGTTTCACATGCAGTCATTTCAAAGTATCTCTGCCACTGTTACTCAAGAGATCAAACAATGCCATGGCTAAAAAAAAGAAAGCAGTGATTCTGGCACTGATGAGGTTTTGTTGTTGTTGTCTTTCTGTGCTTCCATTTCAGTTTCTTTGGAAGATGAAAGAAGTAAAACTTTTGTTTTGGCTTGAAGTGCATGGTGGTCTTTTGTCTGAACCTCAAATTAAATTTAAAAAATAAAAATACTGAGGAAGGTAATACTTGGGGAGGAGGAGGGTATTTAAAAAAATGAGCAGCAGTTAACCCAAGTTAGAGATGGTGAGAGCTCCTTACCATAGGTGGTGAGCTGAAGCTCCATTTCCTTTATTAGTATTTAATGGCTTTTCTCATTGCATTAAATGGGTTTGCAGAGCCCTTCCTTCCCTGGATCCATCTAGGCAGTGGCATTTCAGAATAGCCTACTTTATTCCATTTTAAAGATGCACAAAATCCATCTACAGTTGGGTGGAAATGGCTTCCTTGGTGACTTTCTGTGACAAAGCTGAGTGGATCATATCAGCTCTCCAATAATTCTGGGTGCTGAGGTACCTGCAGTTACCTGCTTTGGGTAACAAGGCCTTTGCTCTGGTATCTGGACACCTTTCACTGGCACTGAAGTTCTTTCTCCCTGCAGAAGAACAGGGAGCTGAAGGGCAGCAGTCTGTGGTGATGTGTGTGACAGAGCCTGTCATGTGTAAGGGGATGAATTTGTCTTTTAATGATCTTATGCTGGTAACATGTTTGATGAAAATGCCTGTTGACTCTGTTGTTCCTTCTGTGCCAGACACTGGAAACCATGCTGGCTGCAGTGAAGAAAGGCAAAAAAATCAATGAGGAAGAAATGCCACCTCCTGTTGCAACAGGAAAGAGTTCTTCTTGTGTACCTCAAACCATGAGAGTGGAGCTAGAGAATTCAGGAGATTCACCAGAGAATAAAGCTGACTCTGCTGCACATGATGAGCAGAGGGCTTCTCCTGAGGCAAGGGAGCATTTGGAATCAGAGTCCCTGCAAGGTCGTGCTGCTGCTGATCCTTCTGTGGAAACAGGTACTGTGATCTGAGAGGAGAAGCAGTTGCAACCCTATTTTAATGTTGCATCTTCCCTGATGATTGTGTTGAGTGTAGCAAAGCACTGCTTATGTTGGAACTTCCTACTGAATGTCTCAGAGTTGTCCATGGAATGCTGAGATTCTGGCAGTGGAATCAGTTATAGTTTTAGAGCTTTTCTGTGCACTGGATCAGTATCCTTAACTTCTCCTGTGCCTCAGTTTCTCCTTCGTTATTTGACATGTGGAATTCCAGCCTTTAAAGAGTTTTGACATACTGACTTAAAGACCTTATGTTTTTTTTCTTTAAATTGGGAAAAGTGGAATTGTTGTGTTAGATAGGACTTCTGGTGACTGGAGGTGAAAGGATATTTGTAAGATGGCTGTTGTGACTTACAGCAAAAGGGGACAAATGTGGGTTTGCATAGATGGATGTAGAAAGGGATGCAAATCTTGCATGCTCTGTGTCAGTCTCAGCATTGTCTCATTCTCCCAGATGCCCAGCACAGCAGCACACGAGCAATCCTTCTTAAGAGGCAGAAGGAGTATAAATTAGCAGCTCTAAAAGCCAAGCAGCAAGGGGACCTGGAGAAGGCAAAGGAATACATGAAGGCAGGCAAGGTATGCACTCAAGAAATCCCAAATGCTGAACATACCCTGTGCTGTACCCACATACATTAAATGTCACATACTTACTGTGGCAGCTGGCAGGTCTTGGACAGACCAGAATAAACCTTTTGTTTTTTCTGTGTCAGAAATTTAATGTGGTGTTGGAAGCTTTGGACAGTGGGCAGCCAATAGACCTCCAGAATATGCCTCCATCTCCTCAGGGTAAGGCTTGTCTTCAGGAAACCTTTTCAGAAGTCTCTCTGTGCTCTAATGGAATGATTCTGCATTTGGTTGCAAAGCTATTAAAAGAACTGGAGATTGTTTTGGACTGAGGCTCACTGCATGTTCACAGTCTAATCAAGACCGATGAAGAGAAATGAGGGATCATTACTTACATTGCAGTTACTCTCTGTGAATTACAAGTTCAAACAAGTATTGATGTCTCATATTCCAGGTTTTCTAAGTGTAGATAACAGCAGCCAGTATTTGAAGTGGAAGGGAAATAAGGATAATGGCACGTTCTTAAAATTTACTGTAATGTTTGATGTTACGTGCTTCAACTAAAATTCATAACGTTCAGATTAACAGATTGCAGTGCACTAAAGTCTAATTTTTAAAGGAAATTATCAATATTAAAGATACCTCAGTCCTGGTAAGAGAGTTTTATGTTTTTTTAAGTAGGTGCAGTATCCCCACCAATAGTTAATGCTTGGTCTTTGTAGCCCAGTGTTTTAACCAATTTACTTTAGTAGATTATTTTATTCTAAGACACTAAATGACAGATTATTTCAGTAAATCATGAGAGTCATGACTCAAGTTACTGATCACTAAATGGCATTGCAGAGGAACTGCACCCAAGGCATAACCTTGCCTTAAAAAAGTGCAAGATTTTTGCAGCAAATAATCTTGTAGTTTTCTTTTACACAATACCAGAAACAGGAGTTTCTGAATAGATGATATGAGTTTTTTCCCTTTCCCAGCACATCTTTTGTTACTAGAATATTTTAGTCAATTAGCAGACTTGTTCACTCTTTCCATCTGCCAAGATACCAAGTTATATTTTGGGGAGAGAATTCTTAGAATACTTGAACTACTTTTACTTTTTTTTTTCCCCCCTCAAGCAGCCCTAACCAAAATTAAATCAGCATTTGAGATTTTCTCTTATAAAGCATGTTCTGTAGATAATGGGAACCATAGACTTAGCTAGCCGTGGAGATTCTGTTTGGAAGCCAGAAAGCTTTCAGGAAGATAATATGATCAAATTGAAGGTTTTCTGAGTGACATGCAGCAGTAATTGCTGTGTAGGGAACATGTTGTGAAACTTCCTGCTTTCCCTGCTTTGCAGATCTTGAAAGCTTAGGACATGTACAAGATGCATCCAAGCAAAAAGTACCACCTCGGGTGGGAAGTTCCCAGGATCTTGCAACACCTGAACCTCAGACCCAAGAAGCTTCAGGTAGGACTTTTGCATTTCATGTCCACATACAGAAACAACCAATGGCCCTCAATCTTCGTAAAAACCACCAAATCCATCCTAAAAATCATCAATGATGCCTTAATTGACCTCCCAGCAGCATCAAATATCTCAGCATGATGAAACTTCAGGTCTCCATTAGGCATTTGCGTAATCACTCAAATCATCACAGGTCTCCTGCTAGCCATGCACTACACATGTAGTAAGTCATGAAAATAGCACAGCTGGGAAGCACTTTAAGGTCTGACCTCTCCCACTGAACTGCAGCAGGAGTGAGTAAGCCTGGCTGATGCTCCTGAGTATTGTTTGCTGCTGATCCAGTCTACTTTTGTTCTGGATCAGTGATGGAAGTAAAAGTTAATGAACTTTCTAACATTGAAACTTTCCAGTGATGTTCTCTGAAGAAGGAGAGGAGACAGGCAGCCTGTGTGTTTTGAAATCTTGGTGATGTGGCATTTTGTGTTTTGCAGAGTCCCTGCAGCAGCCCAGGACGGTGCTGGAAGCGCTGCAGCAGCGGTTGGAGAGGTACAGGGCAGCAGCAGCTCAGGCCAAGGCCAGCGGGGACGATCGCAAGGGCAGGATGCACGACAGGATAGCCAAGGTACAGTGGAGTGTGGCTCTTTGCATCCACCAAAGCCTTTTGAATTAGTTCTCTTGCTGAAGACTTTTTCAAGGCTGAAATAATTTGTGTATTGTCTGTCTGTTTGAAAAGAGATCCAGTGGGGAAGCTGGAAAGCATTTGGAGGAAGAAACAGAGACAATGCACATCTTGTAGTAAAATACTGAGTCTTGTGCAGTGTTTATGCTGGTTCAATACAGATGATTGCTAATTCACACTCAGCTCTATTTTATGTCTTACTGAGTGCCTTTGATTGCAGCAATACCAAGATGCCATAAGAGCCCATAAGGCAGGGAGAAAAGTGAATTTTTCTGAGCTACCTGTTCCTCCTGGTAAGTGTGACTGTAAAACGTCCTAATCCCCAACTTTTGTACACCTGCTGTGCTCTGGAGGGGCTGTGCAGGTATTGCCTGCTCATCCTGGGGAACAGCTCCTCCTTTTTCTCAGTGAGTAGCTGGCCTTGCTGTTTGATGGTATTGTGAGATTTTTTTATTAATGTTCTCCCAAACACTGACACTATTGAATATTCGTGCATATTGACTGCCTGATTGACAGTATGGGAACTTAAAACTGGCACTATTTGAAAAGTTCAACAACTTCACCATAGGCAGGTGCTAAAAATGTCACTTGTCTATCCTCTGTGTCAGCCCTCCTAGAGGAAAGACTACATTTGGGTTATATTGGCTCCTTAGTTTTGCTGGAAAGAGGTTTTTAGAAGTGAAAAAACTTTCCTGATGTCCCCCATTCTGCTGATTCCTATCCAGGAGCCTCAGAACTTGATATCTAATGCATATCCCCTTGTAACACCTTGTAACATCAAATCAGTATTGCAGCTCTCCTGGCTGTTAAAAGCATCTGCAGAGATGAAGCACACCATGCCCATGGTCACACTGAGACAGTGGCAGAGGCAGCAGCTGAGCCTGTTTCTTGAGACACTGTGTCCTGTTTATCTTCTTCAGAACACCAAGTGCTGTGTCTGGAAAAGTTTGGGCAAGGTCATCTGTGAATGATCTGCCTCTCATTTGCATGATACCATTTCTCCCCTAGAAACATCTTTCCTTTTATCTTGGGCCTGATGTGTTCTTCTGAAGGATACACTCAGCTCTACAAAGCAGTGCCTGGATTTTAAGTTGGAGGATAGAGATGGACCTTGTGGTACTTTTGTCACTATGAAATGTGGCAATGGCAAGCACTGCAGTGGTAGTAGAGTAGGCACTGCCAGCTCTGCCAGGTCATGTGTGGTTTTGAAGGTTTCCTGTTTTGAAGCTGTCCCTGAAAGGCAGTTTAGCATCCCTTTTTGCAGAATGTGGTCTCTTTCTTGGTAAATACCAGTTTCTGTAAGAGGGAGGCACTCCATATTTATACCTCTGGAAATGTGGAGAACTGCTCAGTGTCCTTGCACATCAGCTGTGTTTTTCAGCCATCATTTAGGAGCCATGTGATTTACACTGAAGACAATTATCAGGCAGTCACTGAAACCACCAGTGAATTATCCTGGGATGGCAGTGCCCTTCATGGCATCTCCCTGGTGATGAGTACCAGCCTTGGACTCCCTGGAAACAGAAATGCTGCTGAGCAATGGATCAAATGTCACACGGGGCAGCAGCACAGGATTCTGTTCTGCCTGCCTGAGTACCTCAAACTTGTGCTGTAGCAGCCATCTCTAGGTTTAGAAGCAGTTTAGTCACTTAGCACTTCTCATGAGACTGGCAAGAATACTTGCTATATATTAAATGAGAAAAGTATTAACAGACATTTTATAGTAGTGGCTCTGGATCTCTGTTCTCTGAAGCTGACATTAACTGGTCATGTGGCAGTGAGAGTTTATCTTCCATCATCAAGCCTTCCTCCCATACTTAAAAGAATAACAAAACAATGAAGGACATTATTCTTCATACACTTCTTATTTAACTCCTCTGGTTCTGCCTTGGTTTGCCACCTCTGCATTGCAGTACCTTTTCAGCAGAGGCTGAGTGTGTAACAACCACACAAGCTGTCAGCAGTGGATTGTTTATTACTCTGGGGGTAGCACTGATTTTCTGCTGGACTGTGTGCCTGCTAAAGTGAGGCAGCACTGAGAGGGGAAAAAATGGGACTAAATTCTCTGCTGGTTCTGGGGGCATCCCTACTACTGAAATCTGAGGTTACTTGGCTGGCTGCCAGTTGCTCAGCTTGGAAAACTGCTCAGTTATTGCATCATTTTACTATCATCCCCTTAAGCTGGGTGTCTGTGAGAGATCTGATCTAAAGCCACCACTCAGACTTGATCTAGCAAGGCTTTTTGGCCTTGGCCTCAGTCTAGTTAGACTGAACACTAAAATACACTAGATAATAGGTATTTGGATAGAAACAGCTTCACAGTAAACAAGTGCTATGGAAGACACACCATGGGGCTTATGCAACTCTCTCTTCTGTGTTCCTTTCCTGCACAGGATTTCCCCCTCTTCCTGGTCTTGCAGCAACAGATGGTGGCAGCACAATCGCTGCTGTCCTGGAGACTGCCAGCAAGCTGGCAAACATGGAGGAGAATGATGAAGAAGAGGAGGTTAGTGTTGCCTGGTAGGATGTGTAAAGGTTCAATTGCCATCTCTTGTGGCATGCAGAGATGAGGCCATTGGATTTCCGGGTAAGGAAATGAGCTGGAATACATTCCCAAAAGTCTGAGGAGTACAGGATCTCAGTAGTCATTTGTTTCCTCTATAGAGTAGGAGAGACAGATGAGATGTTATTATTACAGTCAGTACCACAGAGTCTGTGAGTGCAGGGTTTGGCTCTTTCATAGCTGTCTTGTATTTAGATTTTATTTTCAAAGCAAACACTTGAGATCCTCACCACTCCTTTACATTGTTCTGAAGTTAAATCCATACTTTTATCCTGCATCCCAGTAGCTTCCTATGTTTGTTCTTTCCCAGGATGTTCAGCTCTTACTGCTTTTTGTCAGGCTGCACCAGCATTTAGACTTTGCTTTGATTTCTATTTCTCTCTGCATTGCCTTGCTGATTGATTGTGCTTTCAACTGGAGTAGCTTTTAATGGAGAGAATTCCTGGATGATATTTTTTCTGCATGCCTCTACTTTTTTAAAAATCACAGCCTTGTTAAACATTCATTTTATTCCATCTATGGCTTCCATAGATCAGCTACCTGCTGGCCTGGCATGGCTCATAAACCTCCAGAAGTTAAAATTTAGTGTCTGGAATGCAATGCTCCCCTCAAAAAGGGACACCCAAAGACTGATACAGTGATAACCATGGTTGTTGATGCTTGAGATGCTGTCCTCAACCTTGGAATAGATTTTGTGCATTTAATATGCATTTGTTTTTGTTTTGCTAGAATGAGCCTCTTCCCCAGGCCCCAGTTGCCAAGAAGCCCACTCAGGTTGTTAAGCCAACTCCAGTTTCATCTGCTGCAGCTCAGGAGAGCTCTCCTGAGCACCTGAAACGAGCTGCATCACCCTCCTCCCTGGACAAGGCAGAATCAATGGATCATCTCCCTCCAGCTGGTAAGTGAAGGGATCACCATCCCCAGTGCTCCACATCCAAGTGGTTTGCTCTAGTTTGGTGAAGACTTTATAATTTAGGTGTGAGCCTGTGAATGTGTGTCATAGATTTCCTCTGACAGGAGCCTCAATATGTGTGTGCTGGAGGGCAGGCCCGGACCAGCCATGCAGCTTTATTTCACAGAGACAGCATGTATAATTATAAGGCTGATTAGGTTTTTTAATTAATTTTGATGTACCAAGTGTATTGATTCATAATGTTTAACTCTGCTCACAGCTGAACTCTCCATATACCCTCATTAAAGGGGACAGGTTGCCAGTGTGAATCATTCATTGATCTAATGGAGCTCCCTACATCACACAGAGTTCCCTGCCTGGTGCTTCACCCAGGGATCTCAGGCTGGCAGTGCAGGCAGGGCTTCATCAATCTCTGCTCTTGCCTTGCTAAGGTCACTGAGCAGTTGTGTGTACAAGATGAATTGTGCAGATAGTGAGGGACAGGCACCACTCCAGTGGGGTTTGGGCACACGCTGCCAGTGCTCAGGCTCTCGCTGATGCCTCCACTGTAACCCCATCCTCCTTCCCTTCTGCCCTGGGCAGTTCCCTCAGGGTCAAACAGAACTGCCTGGCTGACTGATGCACTAACCTGGTACAGTGTAAAGCAATCTTAGTGCTGTGGTTGTCCTTAATGTTTTGGCAAGGAAAGAAGAGACTCAAGCATTAAGAAGAAACGAAGAGAACAAGGGATTACAGAGAAGCAGAGGTGATACATCCCAGTGGGCCTGCACATTGGTTCATCAGGGTTCTTTTCTGGCAAATCAGGGGAGAGGAAGGAAATTACTCCAGAGGATGCTCATAATATTTGCTGTATTTTAGAAGTTAACATGGAGAGCTGAAAATTTGGATTCAGCTTCTCCCTTGGACCAGTCAGCTGTGCTGGAATCTGTCTCAAGCCTGCAAATTAGGGGCTGTAATCACTCTTGTGACACTTGTTAAGTGCTGTGAGGTTTTTTTGATGAAGGATGCTGTTCCAGAAGGAAGCTTGTTTCTTTTTTTAATGCTTGAAAGTGCCCAAGAAACAGTTGAGTGCAGTAAGGAAATCTCCTGATTTGACATGTGTCCTTTCACTGATCTTTTCCTGGCTGTAAACTGAACAGGGTAAGCCTGTGGCAGGGGCATTGGCAGTGTCAGATGAGTGAGTGTTTCTGTACAACTGTTTTTCAGTTAGGGAGCAGCTGGAATTTCTGGAGAACAGGAAGAAGCAATACCTGAAGGCAGCCATCAAAGCAAAGAGGGAGAACAACCTCGAACAGGCAAAGACCTATCTCAGAACAGCAAAGGGCCTTGACCTAAAGATTGAGCAGGCAAAATCTGGCAAAACTGTTGATATTTCCAAGGTTAGTAGGACTGGTAATATTCTGCTTTATTTCCTATTCTTGGACATCTAAGTGCTTACTTTTCCCTATAAGGGCTCTGAAATGTGATGTTCTTGTGTTGCAGCTGCCATCACCTCCTACAGATGATGAGGGTGATTTTATCTTTGTACACCATGAAGATGTCAGGCTGTCTCAGAAAGCAGATGAAGTTTATGCACAGCTTGTAAAATTGCTGAAGGACCAACATGAGGTGACTGTTTTATATTTTTTAGAAATGTTTTGGAGTTTCTTCTGTACATTTCTGTGGGGTTTATTAATACTATAATCCCATCATTGTTCCAGTGGGGTCTTTTTTTTTTTCTTTTAAAATACTTTTGAAATTGCATGTCCTAAAATGGACGATTTTCAGAGTTGGATTCTATAGATAGTTAAAGCCAGAGGGTGTGCTTGAAGGCTTGGGACTAGCAAATTATCACTCTTAAATATGAGCACTCCATTTTGAAAAAGTACCTGAATATTAAAACTAGGCCGAAGGTGAACATCATATCTACAGATCAGGTGATTAAAAAGTAAAAGGGAGAACAGCTCAAACAGATGCTGTGCTTTGGACTTGAGGAATGGGGTGGTGAGTGTTCTTGAGTGACTCAGGAAAATGCCTGGTTTTTCTTAAATTAGGTTGTCATCAAGCTCAGCACTGTGCCAGTCATGAATGTGTGTGAGGGTCACTGAGTGAATGTGTTTGGTTTTGTTTGTGTTGACAGAGGTGTTTGCAGTACTCCAAGCAATTCATGCATCTGGGAAACGTAGCAGAAACAACTCGGTAAGACCCAGTGCCTGCTTTCAGTCATCCCCAAAGCTGCTGTTTCAGGGTTGAGTCTGCTGCACCCCCTAAAGATGTTGGGGTTTGAGTTTTTCCTTGTGTGAAAGGGTTGGGACTCTGATTCCTGCATCTCCACATTGCTCTCAGCTCTGGCTGAGGGTTACTCTGGGTTCTGTTTGATTTTGAGCACATGTGGGGTTTTTTGCCAATTTTTTTTTTTTTTTTGCCTTTTCTACAGGTTTGAGAAACTGGCACAAGGTTGTAAAAAGGATATGGAGATCCTACAGCTTGCACGAGCACAAGGAATGGATCCTCCAAGCCATCACTTTGAGGAAAGAACCTTTAAAATGATAAGGTGTGGAAAAACAAGAGTATTTCTCAGTCAGGTTGGAATGACTTTCCTGGTCTTTTGCCCTTGCTTAGAGAATTCTGGGCTTCAGCAAACTTGGGTGGCATCCAGGATTATGCTCAGCATTCCTGAAAGGATACTCTCAACAACTTAAATACAAAATTGCTCTCTACCTTCTCTTGCTGATTCTTTTGTTTTCAAAATGCCTCCAGCTTCCCCTCTTATATTCTGTTTCTTCAGCCATTCCTCCTTCCTCTGTGTTTCTCCCTCCGTGCTGTTGCCTCCTGGGTTTTGTTCCTGGTTGAAGAGATATTTTTAGCTCTGTTTGTGCTCTTCCCTTGCTCTGCTGTATTTTGTGGAGATGATCTCTCTAGGAGTGCACTGTTGAAAAAGCTCTGACAAATAGCCATGGCATTCTGGTCTGGCAGTGGATCACCTGATGATGGGATGAATGTGCTTTTTTGTCTTTTCACAGGATATTTTCTGATCTCAACAGCACAGAAATGCACCTTCTTATTGTCAGGGGGATGAACCTACCAGCCCCACCAGGTGTGTACTCAAGAGGGCATGTGGGCTTTTTCCTCTGAGTAGGTAAGGAAAGTAATGGGGAACTAAATTTCTCTATCTTGAAGGCCACTTCAGGAGCCAGCATTTCTCTCAGTAAAACAAAGTAACCACGTTTTGGGCTCATGCTCTCCCCCAAAAAACTTTAAACAGTATTTTTATAAAAGCAGAGAGGTGAAGAAGGAGAATCTGGGTTCCATCTAGCCAGTGAGAAGAACTTTAAATTTTCCTTTAAATTTTCATAACTGGGTCATAGTTAAGGTTTCATTTTTACCTCCTATTTTGTTACAAGTGCCTGCCTATGAGTTGCAACACTTTGACCCTTCAATAGACAGGGTTTGCTCCAGCCAGTGTTACTGCTTTTAGCCCCTTGTTCCTGGGAGCTTGTAAACCATCTGTGCCAGACTCTTAGGACTAACAACATTAAAAATCCCAGGTGTTTTCCCTTGGATGCCAACTTTCCGTGGATTTTGGTTTGATGGATGGGGTTTTCACTTGTCTAGAGGCAGCTCATGAGTCCTGCTGTAAAACAGTTGGGTGCTCTTGAGAATCCTGCTGGACATGACAGCTGCAATGACAATGTCTGTACTGGCTGTTTGGATTGGCTGCTTGTTGTCTCACCCAGGTGTGTCACCGAGAGATTTGGATGCGTTTGTGAAGTTTGAATTTCAGTACCCGAGTGCGGTGAGTGTGTCTGGCTCTTCTGCCCCTCAGTCTGTCCCCCCTGCCACTGCATGAGCTTGTGAGGGCTCCAAGGAAAGGGAGAGCACTTCTAGACATCCTGCCTGGATCTGCTTTTAGAGCAGATTTATTTTTCTGAGAAACAGAGCTGCTGAGCCTGTTGGCTGCAGGTTTGAGCTTTGCACCTCGAAGCTCTCCACACCTTCCCCTTGGCAGGGTGGTGTCTGCAGGTTCTGTGTCAGCAGCACTCTCAGTGCTAAGCCATGCCCACCTCTCCCCCCTGAAGGTACAATCAGGCTCTTTCCAATGTTGGCAAAATGTGTCAAAGTTCATTTCTTTGGGGGGTGCAAACACACCCAGCACCAGGGCACACAAATTTGTTGTCAAGGACCACCTTAGATGTGATCTCCCTAAGTCCTCTTCCCTTAAAAAAACAGCTTTTAAAGATATTGCATTTGATCCTCTCTTAGACTTGTAGAAATGGGTTGAAAGGGTTAATCTTTGCCATCAAATAAATGGTGATTTAATTAGGAAATATATCTGTATTAGACCATGCAAGTTTCTTGCCCTTACTAATTAAAACTTGTGTGTATGTGCATGTATGTATGTGTATGTATATAAAAATATGTATACACATATGTATTACTTCTTTCCTTGGAATTCCCCAGTGTCATCCTGTTCCTCTCACCTTGAAAAGCAGTCTCTGGTCTGAAAAAACTCAAACCTGAGAGCTAGAAGGGCTTCTGAGGAGAGACTGACTGGTCTCTTACTGTCAGTAGAAATCCTGGGGCTTTGCTGCTCTCTCTGTAAGGCAAAACCAGACCTTGCTCTTGCAGGGCTAATGCTTAGCCCTGGGAGAGTGCAGAGCCTACATTTCTACCTCCCAATAAATTTTGCAGTAATTCCACTAAAATTAATTCATTTACCTGTGGGAAATTGGTGATGGTCAGACCAGGTTTGTGTTTAGGTTTGAGTGACTCGAGGCCTTAATGAAGGAGTAACACAATTAGGGTGGCTGAAACCAGAATTGATCTGTATGAATAATTTTCTGGGGAATGAATAAGAATCAGCATAGTTCCTTTTAATCTATTTTCCTTTGTTTAAAGCAGAACCAGGTCTTTACTCTTTAGCCAACAGTCAAATAAATATACCACCTTTCTCCTTTACAGCTGAAATCAGTTTTGCAAAGTAGCTGCAATAATTAGGCCACATTGTCCTTGTTCATTCCCCAGAGATTTAGTTTGTACTCTGCTTTAGGTTAAAAGTTAATTCATTTTGGTGGCAGATTGATTGTCAGGAAAAATAATAGTAGGACAATTCCCTGAATGATTTGTGATGAATTCCTTGTGTAGCTTATTATTGCAGCTAATGCAGGAGGAACAGAATTACTGTGTGCTGGAAGGTGCACAGTTTGTCACGGAGTTTTACAGCCCCAGTCAGTAACTTTATGATGATTGGATTGAATTGACTGTGACTATGTAGCTTATCTATGGCTCTCATATTTAATGTAATGTTTTGCCTTATTCTTTCTGCAGTATTATCCTTGTTACCACACTGCAATCCAAGTATTTTAGTCTTGAATATACCATGACTCTTCTTATTTAGATAACCCCTAAAACCTTATGTTTCTGGTATAGGCATAAAATAGAGCTGGCAATAAAAATGGTCACTAGTCTGTTTTCAAACAATACCTGACAGTTTTATGTGATGTCTGTCTCTTTTTTTGATAGGAACAACCTCAAAAGAGTAAAACACCTGTAATTAACAATAACAATTGTCCAGGTGAGTACTTTTTTTCTGGAACAGCAGGGAAAATGTTGCACCTTGGGAATCCCTGGACAGTACAGGCTGGTGTCAGACTGTGGACCAGGCCAGAGATCCTCCCACCTTCTTCTTTCTTATGGAAGGGTTTGTTGGGGGGTGAAGTCCAGCTGTGTTGGCAATTTCTTCCCCCTCATTCCAAAATATTGGTGGTAGCTATTATGTCATGAATTAAACCAGTATTAATTATATTATCCAAAACACCCCTTCCCAGTCATTCCAGCCTTACTCTTTTTCTTTAATACTTTGTACCTTTTTTCGTAGCCACAAACACTGTTTACATGTTGGAAGTCCTAAACTCTGTAGTTTTAGCTCCCCAGTACCCTGCTGTCAGCTCACAGTGCTTTGGTTTCCCTGCAGTTTGGGTTCTGTCCCTGTAAGGCGAGGGTGACCTGAACTGTGGCACAGGGACACGCCCTGGGCCTGACTGAAACACCCTCCTGAGGAGGATTGCTGTGGGCCAAACTGAGATAAAACAGCTCTGAGCAGGTGCATGGGATGGAGCCCTGCACCCCCTTTGACTCCCAGGCCTGCTCCCTGTCCTTATTTCACTGCAGAGTACAACCAGCTGTTCAAGCTCAACATCAACCGCAACCACCGCGGCTTCCGACGCGCAATTCGCTCCAAAGGAATCAAATTTGAAGTGTTCCACAAAGGGTGAGTCCGGTTTGCTTCTCTGCTAACAGCTGGAAAGAGTGTTGGAGCTGAAGTTTATGAGGCACAATCTCTAAGCCAGCACTGAAGAGTTGGCTGGTGTTCATGTCTGAGAGCTCTCAAAATGTGCCTGAGCTCTGTAGCTTCTTCCCCGGTGGGGTGAAGAAAGGCACAAATTCAGTGAAGTTGTTTCAGATCTTTCTCAGTCCCACCAACTCCTGAGAAAGCAGTGATTTACCTCAAATAGTTTTGATTCTTACCCAGTTTGGTTTCAGTCATCAGGACTAGAAAATTTAAATATTCTGTGGAATAACTCTGTAGAATAATGAAGTGAAGTGGCAGCAAAATACGAAGAGCAGGAAAGCAGGTGACAGGTGATGGCAGAACTAGAGTTATGTTTTGTACTTTGATTCATTGCATCTTGCAATACCTCCTGAGCACTGCTGGCAGCTGCCTTGAGAGAGACAGACTGCCCTCATCTCAGAGAGCAGCATCACAAGATCAGTGTTCAATGTTCAGGGAGATCATCCTCAGTCCAGGCTCATAACCAGGATCATCCCCAGTCCAGTTATTCAGAACAGGAGTGGCCTGTATTCCCTCATCCCTGAGTTGGTTGTGATCCAAGACTGTGATGGGATGCCAGATAATCTGGTTTTTGTTTGGTGGCTCTTTGTCCTATTCCTTGTTGGTATTACTGGGCCATGCAGAAATTGTCCGTAGGTTTTCTGAGATGGTTTTCAAGTAGCAGATGTTTCAGTTTGTGACCTGAAGTCCCACTGTTTTACTCCAGATCATTCATTGGCATCTCTGTTGAAGAAAAAGTTGATTTTCTTTTTTTTTTTCCTGTCAATCCTGACTGCTCCACTGCTCTGTGTTCAAGATCCCCCCCCATTTGCACAGAGCTGTGAAGTGTTTACATTTATTTTAAATGGGGTTTCTATCACCTTTTCCCAGCCATCTCCTTGGGAGAAAGGACAGGATGAAGTGATCCAGGCTCTTTCCTAAAGACTGTCTGCTCCCTGTCTTTTCCAAGACTACAAATGAATAATACTTTCAGAAATGCTTTGGTGGATGTCGTAGCTTTGGGTTCTCTGATAGCTCTTTGACCATCTCCCAAGAATTATTTTTGCTCGGTGAGCAAAGGAAACTTGTTTCAGGTCATATATATTAAACCTCAGGTTAACAACACTTTCAAGTAAAAACTCAGCAATGTATTTTTCCAAAGGAAAAGTCTCTTCTTGAGCCTCTCCCAACAGCTTCTGAAGATGAAAGGGGATTTCCCCAGAGCTGTTTCTGAAGCCATAGCCTAGAGCAAGTTCTCAGTCTTCACAGCAGCCCCCTGGAACTGAGCAGGGATGAACCAGTCTTTATTGTTTCTTGAGTTATAAAATGGAAAAATGCTTTATAAAATTCAGCAAGAATTGCTGATTCTCTGAAGTTCATGAGCAAAGTGGCCCACATGCTGCAGTACAGTTACATAACCCCTCATTTGAAGGTCCTTGTGAAGTGAAGGAAGTATTCCAACATGTGAGCTAAGAAACTCTGAACTTTCCTAAATTGTTCTATGAGTCTGCTGTGGCCTCACTGATTGAGAGTCTCAGTCTCAGTTGGCACCAGTGATGTGATCATGAGGGTCCATGAACAATCTTTGAGTTTCCATTGAATATCTCAAGTCTTGCTTGATTGTATCTTAGTATCTCTTAATGATAATAGCAAGAAGGGTGGAAGTTTTGGGGTTGTGGAGAATGGGTTTTTTATGTTTGTTGGTCTGGTTGCTTGTTTTTTCTGAAATAGAGTGGGTAAAAAAGGGAAGCTTCTGAAATCTTGGAAAATTTCCAAGAAAACACAGCAGGTGTGGCCAAGTTACCTTTTTTAACTCCAGACTCTGTAGAGTTTAGTTGTTTATCAAACCTTTTGGAGACTGGTTCAGGGAGATGCTTGGATGCAGGCAAAGAAATGCTATGTTTGAGCTGAACAGTTCTGTGGAATTAGGGTGGTTTAGTCTTGGCTGTTGCCTTTGGGAGGAGTTTGTCTGGGTGAGGGCTGTAACACCTGGCTCTGTGCAGGTAAATTGCTGATTTATTGTTCAACACAAGTGACTCCAGCAAGAAGTTGCTTGTTTTCTTCACAGGGTAAAAATGCTTCTGTGCTTTATTCCAGCAGACTGGAAATCCTAGAATTACAGTTTTTGACCATTAAAACTGCCAGTGTGTAGGTGAATCCAAACAATAGCTGAAATGTTCTTATTTACTGAAATTGTTTTGATTTATCAAGATGAAACAGAATGATTCATGAGACTTTTTCCTAAAAGTAGTTTGCCAAAAGCAACAGTTGCCTGTGAAATGATTGTTTTGCTGGGAGATGGAACTTCCTTGGGAAGTCCTTCAGCCTGTTGTGTTAAACAGCCCCAGGCAGAGGATGGCCCTGTGCTGGCCTCTGGGACCTCCTTCCCTGTCACCCCGGGCAGGGACAGGAGCTGCTGCCACTCCAAGTGCTGATGTAGTTGGTTGTTTTTCTTCACTGCTGTCTTCGTCTTTACCTTGGTTGCAAAAGAATAATTAACAAATGAGTACTTTCTTATCTTGTTCCTTGTAGTGTGGTTTTTAAGGGTTTGCCTGTGGCCCTGTGATGTGCAGGGTTCCAGGAGCACGTCCTGGCCAGCCCTTTCTGGATGTGGGGATGGAGCAAATAGTGGTGACCTCTGGGCTTGTTTTCTTTTTATGTTCTGACAGTCTTTACCCCTTCACTTCTTTGGCACAGATCCTTTTTCAGAAGTGACAAACACGTGGGGACGGCACACTTGAAGCTGGACAAGCTGGAATCAGAATGTGAAGTTAGAGAGATCATCGAGGTAGGATTTTGGGATGAGGTGTGTTCTTCTGCTCAGAATTTCAGCCCAAAGGGGAAATGAGTATCTGGATCATATAAATGTGTGAGTGCAGTCAAGTTTTGTATTAGGTGAATTTGATAACCTGCCTGGGTTGTGGGGGACTGCTCTGCTGAGCTCCAGTCCAAGGAATGCTTGGCTGTGACACTCCCAGCACTGCAGTCACCTGCAGGGATCTCTGTCACGCTTGGGCCACAGGCAAATACAGTCACAGTTGTACAGCTTAATATTATAATCCCTGTTTGTCCTAACTGCTCTTCTTTTTGTGGTTATTTCAGATTTTTGATGGCAGAAAGCCCACTGGAGGGAAACTGGAGGTAAAAGTGAGACTCAGGGAGCCCCTCAGTGGTCAAGATCTTCAAACAGTTACAGAAAATTGGCTGGTCCTTGAACGTTAGTTCTGTCTGAGGTATGAGCTCTGTGTCCAGAGGTGGTCTGGGCAGGACCCGACAGCCCTTCAGATAAACTCTGCTTGAACAATGTCTTTTGTTGGCATTGACCTAATTGTACTGCTCTGGCTTCAGTAGCATTCCTCTTTATATTTGTGGTGGGGAGTTGACATCATTTCATAAATGAGGTTACAGAATCTCTGATTAGTTTGTATCTCAAAGATGCTGTTTCACAATAATTTGAAATACAGGGACAGCTCCTGCTGTCACCTTTACTAAGAATATTATTTAGAAAAGTGGTAAGTAATCTGTCTTCCTTTGCTTGATCTCCTGAAGCCTCTGTGCTCCCTCTTCCTTAGCATATGTATTCACTTTACATTTCTAAATGGCAATTAAGCAAATATTCATCAGCTTTAGAGTGACATCACCTGTTTGGAAACAAAGGTGTGACAAATAGTGTCAGATTGTAGAGACTGAGGTCTCATTTCAGTACAGGAGTCACCCTTTGGGTGTCAAAGGGCCTGTTTTAGTGGTGTCCTCCCAGCCAAGGAGGTCAGCAGGTCCCCTGAGCTCCAGTCAGGCTGAGGGACACATTTGGTGACCATACCTGAAATAACAACTTGGCCTCGTGCCCAAGCACTTTCCATCACTGGAGCTTAATAATTTTGCTCCATTGATTTTCCTGGTTGACCATCCAGAACCTTGGTGTCAGCATTTTCCATGCAGTGTCTCCTTGAGCTGTGAGCATCTGTTCTGTACTGCAGCAAGGAATTCTGATGGGTTTGTTTGCGCTGTTTTCCCCAGATCCGTGGGAATGTTGGAAGTCGTGGGCTGAGCGAAGGCAGGAAGATGCTGCTAAGCTGCAAGCACCAAAGATGTTAAATGAATGCACTACTGAACCTAATGTCTATTTTGATAACAGCCATAGTGCTTATTAATAACTCCAAGGCAAAGGGAGGCTCTGGGAACGCGCTGCTGCAGGGCTTGGGACCGGTCTGCCCAAAATAGACAGAATTGCCTTAATGTGGGACTACTGCTGTAGCACCAGGACGAATGTTACATTAACTATGCAGAGTGCTGTGGGAAAGGTTTAGCCCTTTAAAATTTCCCTCAGGCAGTGCCAGAGCTCTTTGGTTAAGTCACAGGTAAGACCTTCACCAGAATTCCTGTTCCCAAGTGTCTGAGCAGCCGGCGTGGTTCAGTGAACAGTCTGCTACTGCTTTGTCTGTCCTCTCCTATCCAGGCCTGTTTGGGTTGGGGTCTAGTTTTGTTTCCTAAGTCAGAGGCGAGCTCTCAGGCAGCAGCTCAGGGGTGCCAGCCCCTCCTCTGTGCACAGCCTTGGCACCAGAGGTTCCAAGGGCTGTCCCTTTCTGCAGGAAAGGCCCCAGGATTCCCCAGCAGGTTGGTGTTTACAGACCTCTGGTTTTGTTCTGGCTCCCAGTTCTGTGTGCTGTGCTTGCTGCACTGCTTGTCCAGCGCAGAAGGGTACTGTGCCTTCATCCTTTATGGTGTTGGGGTTTTAATTTAAAAAAGAAGAAAGTACATTAGACTCTGCTGCTTCCCAAATGTTCCTTATATTTTTACAAAAATGGGCTTTTACAATTCTTCCAGGTGATGGGGAAAATAGTCCCACTTTGTCCTTTAAAAAAACTGGATCGTGATGCATTTTCAGGAATGCTTTTTGATCAGCAGCATCCAAGCAAGGGTACTAAATCTGTTTGTGTTTTTAAATCTCTGTGAGCTAACAGATACCAGGGATCTCCAAGGGGAGGATGTGCCTGTGCCAGGGATGGGCAGGTTGGGAGACAGAACAGAGTCCAGACAGGTCAGGCAGCTCTGCCTCTGTCTTCCTGAGCAGATGAAGACAATACAGTGTTTAGTTTTTAATTTCAATAAATTTAATATACAAAACTACATGTTGAAAATAAAAATATAATATGCAGTTTTTTGCAGTGTTAACTAACTGAATTTTAAAAGTACAATTTTTTTCTAAACAAGTACTCATTTCTTAACAACATGGTAATTAAGGTCATTTCAAAGGCTATGGTTGAAGCAGACATGTCAGTCACCAGTTGATAGTGTTTTGCACAAACAAAATCCAAACCTAAAAGACTTCTGGGGCAAAAGAAGAAAAGATAAACATTTTTCACCTCTTTTACTGCATTATTAAGCGTAACAATGCAACTAAAGTAACTGGAAAGCTGCTGCTGTGGCAAAGCTGGAGTGCAGGCTCTAGGAGGAAGATTGTCACCAAGTTTCTGGAATGCTCTTCCAGCTGTGGAACCGTGCCTACACCGTGTCGTGCCGAGCTGTGTCCCAGAGTGTGCAGAGCCAGGGGGCAGAGGGGAGCAAGTGGCCCCAGTCCAGCTGGGCTGCACCTCGGCAGGAGCAGGGCGTGGGTCACTAAATGAGCTGCATTGTCACCCACCCTGTCCCAAATGCCAGAGGTGAGGCTTCACTTGGATCTGACGCCCTTTAAAGCGTGGTACTGTGCTCCCTCTTGCTGGCCAGCTTTTGCTTGTGGAGTTGGCCCCAGTTCCCTGGCCTGTCTTCTCCTAGGGCTGGGTGGTGCCAGCTGTGATTGGGAACATTGGATTTGTCATACTTTGTTTTTTGAAAAGCAGCAGCCATTTATTCCCAAGTGCACTCTGTGCAGACAATGGGCTGCCTTTCTATAAAACATATCACTCTGTGCAGGTACTTTTCCTTTGCCCAGCCAATGGTGTTGATTTGTTTAAAAACCAGAGCCTCAGTCTCACAGTGGCCTGGCACTTCTCTTTCTCTTTGCAAGGCCACTGGTGTTACTGTGTCACAGCTTCCCCCAGAATGGACGGCAGCAGGGAGTGTCTGACACCACAAATGTTCGCCATAAATTAGCACCTCTCTTCCCAAATTCATTAGTTCCAGACAGGAGGAGAAACCTTCACCCCTCTTCCTGGGAGGGACTCACAAGAGCTGCTTTGCATGACTGGCTAAACAAACCAAACCCCTTCTCCTGCTTACAGCTCTTGCCACTGGTTAGCAGCTTTCCATGGAGACAGTAAGAACATGGAACCACATTTCCTCTGGCTGATGCTCAATTCCAGCTTCTTAATGCCCTGGCAGACACGAGCAGCTGCTCTCCTTACCAAAGCCCTCTCAGGGGAGGCCAAGAGCACTGGGCCGAGTGCACATGTTCAGAACTGACCACAAAGCCTTTTTCAGCAGAACATGCAGGAACAGCCACTCTACACTGGTATCACAGGTAAGCTTGGACATGGGGCTGCAATATGAAGTACAAGCTGGCTCGGGTTACGTGACACTGGCGTTACACTACAGCAAACAGCAGGGAGGGGACACAGCTGCCCTGGGTGGGACTCGCCTCTCAAAGCAGGACCTACTGGGGACAAGGAACAAGATGGAACTGCACTTCAGGGCTGATCTTTCCTCTGCTTCAGACAGATTTGTAAACAAGGTACAGAATAGCAGAGTTGTTGTAGGAGATCACAGAAACCTGCCCAAGTGACAGACTTTTGTGGTAAATAGAGGAGAAAAGGAAACTAGCCTATTACACACAACTGCAGAGAGCTGCCTGTCCTGCTCCTCTGGATGCACAGACAAACAGGGTTATGGCTAGGGAAGCTTTCCCTATCTCTCAAGGGCTTCTCCAAACATATTTCAACCAATAATCTGGTCAAAACAATGTAAACGTTACTTTTAATGTCTATAGAATAACCACAAATGGCATTAGGATGAGGTCAGAATGGAGGTCTTGATTGTTTCTTACATGTCCATCTACAGACAGTACAAGGTTGGAATTTCACTTTTTATTTACGCCCCAGTGATCTTTGCACCCTTTGAGCATTTAGAGTACACGACTGTAAGTCTTTAAACATGAGCATTTTTCTAAACAGTAACAGAAGTGGATTAGCTGCAAGGATAGCATAGCCATGTTGTAGTATAGAAGCTGCCCTGATCCTCTGGTTGTTGACAATGCATAGAAGATTTAGAATTATGGAACAACTGTCCCACCCCCCTCCCCCCCTTCCCCAATAGTGTTAACAAAAGCTTAATTTTCCAGTTTTAAAGTGCAAATGATTCAGATACAACTGCTGCTGGAACAGGTCTGAACAGAAAATGAAGTCCTCTTATGAGATGTTTTCCAGAATATAAAAGATGAGCTCCATTATGACTGGCCCCTCACTCAACTGACAGGCCCCTCCATGAATCACTGGCACTAAGGCACTGTCCAGGTCATTCATGTATTGAGAGGGCAGTGGCTGTCCATTGCTCCCAGCTTGATAACCAACCTAAAAAATACAAAGAGGGGGTTTTTAAGAACAGGACACGAGGCTGTGAGTCAGGGGGCAGGAAGGGAGGAGGAGCTGTGGTATCTCCCAGGGAACTCAGGAACTGGAACTGGATTGAGCAGGCACTAAAGCAGCTTTTCCACTTGTCTTTGTGCTTCTTGGTGTTCCCAGTGGCTGCCTGAGCAAAAGGAAGCTTTTCCTCCTGTTTTGTCAAAGCAGCTCCCTGGGATGAGCAGGACCCTCACACTTGCTGGCAAAAAGGCCAGTTAAGAGTCTGTTCTGAGCACAGAGCAGGTGCTGCTCGTGCCATATGGGGGTCAAGCCTGTGTTAATTCAGGCTGGGCCTTGGATCTCTAACAGATGTCCCAAAACACCAAACAACAGCCAGCACCATCTGATTAGCATCTGATACTGGTACTGCTTCAGAATTCTCGTGGTTTCAGTGGTGTATTCCTGTTCTGGGCAATGAACAAGAGAACAATCTCCCAGTTAAACCCAAACTATTGAAGACTTACTTGATCTGAGTCCAGTGTAACACGCAGACCCAGCTTAGTCATTCCATCTTCTTTCAGCAGTTTCAGATGAGGACACAGAGCCAGACAGAAAGCTTTTGCCACGTTCTCAGTCAGTCTGCTGTGATCAGCTGGGTCACTCAGACCATTGTGTTGCTCATCATTTTCTAGAAAAAACACCTGAAGGGAAGAGTCAACACAAGACAAAACACTTGGCTTTTCTAGAAAATTCAGGTCAGATGTCATTTCAACTTCTACAAATGAAGACTTAAGAAGTAACTGTTCAGGAAAGCCCAGCAAAAACCCCTAAAGACAAGTCACCTTAGGGAGGAAAAAATAAAAACTTCAGAAGAATGATTTAAATTTAAATAGTCCTCTAAAACCTCCTAGATTTGGTCAAAAGCCTTGCTATGGAAATTCACTATGTATCGCACATGGTTTTAATAAAAACCTGCTTTTAAACAGATGTTAAGTTCAGAAAAATTACACTTTTAATACAAGCCTGAAAATCTCTGCTATTTTTGTCACTGAACTTGTTTCTGTTCAGCCCAAGTGACCTGGGAAAAAAGGGCACACGGGGGCTGAGCTGCAGAGTAAGGAGCCTGGTTCCTCCTCAGCAGGCAAAGTGAAACACTTACAGAAATATTTTGACACCAGCATTTGTGTGCTGGTGGAGTCACAGGCAACATCAGCCATGCAAGCAGTTTCTGCGTGATTTATGCCACAACACTTTAACATGCAACATTTTAGAGAAAGTAGCTCGAAATAACATTTCTAAAAAACAATTTATATTAAGATTTGTCTCCATGTAGAAAGGCAGCTTTTCACACAAAGGCAAATGCAAACAACTGTTCCTGTGTGTAAGGCAGCAAGTGTTGTGGTGGTATCTGAACGCTTGCTGAACACCCTGATGTGAGCAGCGCTGGCCGGTGCCGCGCGGGCTGTGGCTGTGACAGGGGGAGGATGTTCCATCCCTCTGGTCCTGCAGGATGCCAGCCTGTGCAGGCAGGAAAGGCACCACAGCCTCGTGGGGAAGCAGAGGCTGCTGCCCTGTGGTGGCTGACAGACCCACCTCTGTCCAGCGGATGACCTTCCCGTTGGCCTTGTACTCGGAGCCGTGGAATATCTTCACACTGGTTATAGATTCCATGGATTTGCCATCAATAGGGCTCACAACGCTGCAAAAGGGAGGGAGGGAGGGAGGAGGGTGAGCTCTGACTCAGCACAAGAACTGAGCTGGACAGAGCCCTGTGCAGAAAGAGAATGACCTTGGAATCAAAAGGCATTCCTGAAAGGGGTCACATGCACAAGGCAGGTGCAGGAGGAGCTTCCTGGAGGTTTCCAACAAAGCTTTGCAGCAGAGCTGAGATCCTGTAGGGTTCTAACAGAGTAACGAGGTGTTTCATATAGGTTGGATTTTTGCTAATTTGTAAACTCAGTGTAGGCCATCAATACCTGAAACACAACTTACACAGCCCAGGACTTGATTGCAGAACCTAAGATTGATCTGGAGAGCCTGAAACTACAGAAATATCCTTCTTTCTAGGTGCTGAGCCCTGAAATATGGAATCCATCACAACAGCACTTTACTGCCATAAATACTTCAGCTGCCAAATCCACCTTCCTTTTGGCTTAACTATCAAGTGTCCAAAGATACTCTTGATGTTCAGCAATTTTGTTTCCAGCTTTACTTAATGCAAACTAAGCACCAACAGTGCAAGGTGACCACAATGTGCAGGGTTCAGCACGGAGAGTTGGAGACAGATTAGTGGTTTCCAATAACTGGATATTGGCAATGCCAAAAAAAATCCATAGCATTGCCAATATTCTAAATTGATGCTCCAAAGCTCTGGTATCTCAATTCCATTTTCATTACAATTAATTGCATCTTATCACTCAAAATAGAGGTGCAGACTTTTAATTCCTATTGATTTGAAAACTCATGTGCCTTACAAGATCAATTAAAATTTTTAACAGGCACCGATGTCAAGTGCTCCTCTACTTACCCCTTGTTAAAGTTTTTATCATCTTCTACCCACTGAATGTGAACGTGTTCCTGAGGGTCTTCAGCATCTACTTTGCCACAGGTGATGGTGAAGTCTTTCATCTCTCTCAAGGCCTGTCTCAAAGAGTCCATGTTCTCAGCAGTTATCTGGACCATCACTCCATCTAGGGAACCAAGAAATCCTCATTAGCCAAGATAAGCCATGCCAACACAGCCTGTACAGAAAAAAACAAACATCCTTCATCTGTTTGCAACAGAGGTTAAATGTTCATGGGCAGCAGTGCTCCATAAACACACTCCTGAACAGTCACCTTCCTAAACTGCAAACCTGCTCAGTGCTGATGGGGGAAAACACAACAGTAAGAGAAGGGCAGCTCCCAGGTGAAGTCAGCTGTAGCAAAGTCCCCGTGAGTTTGCCTCACAACCTGACACATGTTCTAGAGGCCACCCTCAGAAATGCCACACGACACTGCTCCATGGAGCCATCTCCTTTGTTGGCTCTGGAAGCAGCACTCCAGCAGAGACAGTGGCTGAGAAGTCAGTGCTTGCCTGACAGTGGCAAAAGATACAGAATTTGGATTCACAGAATGAAGGTTGAGAAGACCTCCAGGATCATCCATTCCAGCCATTAACCCAGCACCACTTTGGTGAATCTCAGTTATGGCAAAAATACCAGGAGTCAAACACTTCCCCATGTAGAGCCTGAGTCCCCCTGTGCCTCTGTCTTACTCTAACCACTACTCAGACACAGGAAAGGGCACAATGACCTGCAAGCTCTGGTGGCAGGGGCTGCCCAGGGACCCCACCACGGCCACACACTCAGAGCTGTGAGCCAGGAGCTGGAGCAGCACGAGGAGCTCCTGCTCGCCCGTGGAGCTCTGCCAACTGACTGCTCCTGGGGGCACCTGGCATGCCTCAGCACCGAGGGCAGGAGCGCTGCTGCACCACTCCTGCCTGCACTGTCACAGGGACCTGACTGCACAGCTGTGCAGCTCAGCCTGCAGGCACTAACAGCTTCCAGCCAGGGCACCCCAGGGCAGCTCCTTCTGTGATACAAGAAACCAAATCCAAGAGGGGCCAGCTCGGTGCCTTCAACCTGTCCTGTTCTCTCTGCCCACATACAATGCACATTCTTACCCCAGCACACTGCAGAGCTATTTGGAAGCAGAGAAGTTTAGCAGGGCTTCCTCTGCTGGTTGGTGATTACACATTCTGTATTTCTTAGGCTCACAGTTTCCTCATTCAACCCAAACCAGTGAATCCATCACAGGCTCCCAAGCCAACTATTTTGTAGCTTACCCTCATTTTCTTGGGACCCTGTTTGGCAGCATCTGCACAAATTCCTCCTTGTTAAAGGAACTGGGTGGTTTTTGCTTAGAAGTAGGATAAAGCTGAAGCAGCAGCAAGACTCCAAGGCCCAAGGCATATGAGCAGAGAGAGCCCTTTTAGCTGCAGAGCTGAGCTGGGCAAAGAGAGAAGTGTGTTTTAAGCAAGCAGTTTAGTTCTTACCTTCCACTATACTGGATTTGGCAAGGAAGCCTGAAGAGGATTTTAAAGCTCCACTGAACACAAAGAAGCTGGCACCAGTCACTGCAACAACAACAACAACAGGAGAGATTTAGTGAGGCTTTTGTCAAAGCAACACCCAAGAATCAGGTATCAGCTCTATCAGCCAGAGAGGTGATTACCCTGGATCAGGACAAATGCTGCTCGGAATTATGGTGCCTGCATTGCACATCATAAGCTTGGATATGCAAGGGCAAATCACCCAGTTATTTTCTAAACTGGACAACAGTTTTTGTCTAAGTTAATGCTTGTACTTTATCACTCTCCCTCTCCATGTTCTATACACCTCTGAGTTTCAGAATTACTAATTTTGGGCAACCAAGTACACAATTAATTTCCAAATGTTCCCACACAGGTGGCAGATTGTGAGTGAGCTGTTTATGGATCACACTAACACCAACCCACCAGCAAGGCCACAGCTCAAAGCCACTTGGCTTAAAGGAAAATGATCTTCAATGTCTACTAAGCATCATGAAATTCCTGCTGGAAATCCCTCTTCTTGTTCCAGAGGTGAAATTAACAGAAGTCAGACAAGACCATCAGTCCCAAGTGACGTTCCATGCCAGTACATCTGCTGGAGTCACCAGTGGTACTTGCAAACCATCCAAATCAGCCTCTGTCTTGTTCTCATTTGGAGATTGTATAAATGTCTTTGCCAGAAATGTCCCCAAATACACAACATTTAAATTCTCAGCACACAGCTGCTGCAGCCCTTCAGCCTACTGTAACAAAAATATACCCTGGAAATTAGATGGTCTAATTAAGGTGAAAATGAAAAGTTGCTTGAAGATGCATTATTACAATGCTGCTGTGGTTGGTTATTCCTATTGAACCTTCTGTCCTACTGAATCTAGTCTTTCTTTCACATAGTGTAGGTCAAGCCCAGGCAACCACAACCTCACCTGCACATCCCATAATGCCAAAGCCAGCTCTCATTATTAATGGAGAGGTGTTACCCAAGCCAGTTCCAGCACAAAGCTGCCCTGTCAGGGACTCCAGCGGTCAGACTGATTTTCTCTAACAGAAACTGGGTGAAAGCCAGCCAAACCCAGCTGTAGCCAATTGCCAAAGCTGGGCAGGCACCCAGGGGCCTGCAGCCGAGGCAGGGCTCCCCTCACCTTTCCTGGGCTGGTTGTGGATGCTGATGGCCTGGGTCTGGTAGTTGCCGTCGTCGTTCTGCACACACACCAGGTGTGAGTCTGCCTTCTCGTTGAAACACGCTCCCCCTGCCAGCACGTGCTCGTTGGATTTGTTCATGGCTTTCATCATCTGCAAACACAAAGCTTTAGCATTTCCACCCAGCTCACCAAGCACTTCCATAAATAGGTGGTTCTTGGAGCAGTTGAAACAGAAGCTTCTCAAGTTCTCGTATTCCATGTCAGGTTTTAGCACTCAGAACCATAAACTGCTTTTGAGAAGAGGGTTCAGCTCTTTTACTGCCTGGATATTTCAAGTGCCATCTTGTGTGCAATTAACATAAGTGGTAGAAGGGATAGCTGAGCTACAGAAATTGCAAAAGCTGTTTTCTACCTGGTTTTAAAAATACACAGGGAAAAAAAACAGGAGAAAAACCCTGGGAGGAAATACTTGGCTTGTTTACACAACTGCAGTTGTTAATGACATAAATCATAAATGCCCCTCCACAGTTCAGTGCCACGTGGGCTCTCAGACTGGGGCCATTTCATCCTCTTCTGCCACAACCAGACACCAAATCTTCAGTGTCTCTGTGCTTCACCTGCATGAACTGGTGAAACTGGGATTAATGTTCCCAATTTAAGACTTCTAAAAAACATCCAAATTTTCTTTCTCTGCAAAGGAGGTCTCCAGAAAGCATCCAAAAAAGTTTATGACACAGTTGCCCTTCAGTTCTGCTGACTATCATCTAACATACACGGTTAGACGCCTTGACAAAATACCCTTGTGGATTCTATAGTTTCTTTTCTCAACTATTCCTCTTAATGGAGGCTCAGACTGGTGATTTTCGATACAAAAGAAAACTGAGGGAGTCACCCAACTCTGGAATTTGTTTCAAACAGGAAAATGACATGTTTGCTTAAAATAAAAAAGTCAAATTAAATGACACAAATCCCCCCGCAGTGAAAACCCAGAAAAATACTGAATTATTTGACATCTCCTAACAGCATTCACACTCCCACCTCTGCTTCCTGGAGCTCATAAGCATGCAGGCTACACACAACACATTTGTCTCTCTCAGTCCAATGTAAAACCTTAATTACAGTGTCAGGAACATTAACTGATGCTCGCTATTGACAAATGTGCACAGGTGTAATGTTTGGGGAGGAAACTTAATTAAGATTTTGCATCAGACATCAGTGTCTTTCATTATCCAGTTGATCATGCCATGCTCCAGAAACTGGATTTTAGCTCCAGAACAGCCACATTTGTGGAGCCCAGCAGTTGCCTTCAGCACAACAGGAAACAACTGGATGTGGCAACTGTGCTTCCTTAGAAGGCAACTGATTAAGGAATAACAGTCACCTTTGCTGAGGGATTAAACAGACAACTAAGACCCTCTAAGCTTTAGAAAATTTGAATAATTTTGAAAACAAAAATATGTATTTAATAGAAAAACTAAATATTAATGTGGAATTTGTTAATCACAGGTCGAATTTTGCCCATTTAATACACGCATGAGATTTCAAATTAGTTTTTCACTTTTTAAATATTGAAAATACCTGAGTAACAGTCCTTTCTAATTAAATAAAAGTAAAGGTCTTATTATTTAATTCATCTTGAGACTGGCTCAGTTGGTTAGAGGAGGGTGATGGTAACACCAAGGTTATGGGTTTGATCCCTGTATGGGCCATTAACAGTTGGACTTGATGATCCTTGTGGGTCCCTTCCCAAAAACACAGAATATTCTGTGAATCTTAATTCAAAGTAAACTCATGAAAAATTCCCATTAATACATAATTATTCCCATTAATACAACTTTTCAAATGAATCACAAGCTATGAACAATGTTAAATAAGTACCAATTTCTCCATTTAAAAGGTTGAATGCTTGCATCACAGCGGGAAGGGAAGCCGAGCACAAGGCAGAGTTTTGCTACATCCCTGACACAGGAATTCCCTCTCAGTCCTCTCAGCCCATGCCTGGCACAAGTGGAGCTGACACCTTGCAGACACCAGGCACAGCTGACACTGAACTGCATTGTCTGTGCCAGATTGGATTCATTCAAACCTCACTGACCTCTCCCATTCTGGCACAACTGCATCAAAAATTAAAACACCTTTTAACAGACCCTTTATCTTCATCAATTTCATCTTTTTCAAACTTCATAAAAGAACACTTTTTTATTCAATGATTTTTTTTTACTCATTTATTTTACTCATATGCCTCTTGCAGGGAATTTCCCTCTTGAGATAAAGCTGCATCCTGCTCTGATCTTACAAGAACTTTTACAAATACCATTCTGCTCAGGAGGTTTGCTCTCACCCCAGCTCTGACAGGTTTCAAACCACCAAGTTACCCCCCTCTCTTCAGACAGAACACGAAATCAATCCCTTCTCCACTGTTCCCTTTCATTACTGTTCAAATACCTCCTCCCCCAGCTTTCTCTAGTTAGCAGCACTAACTCCTACAGATGCTGACTGATTTTCTCACACCAGAAATCAAGTATAAAATTTCAATGTTGAGGGAACTTTTACATAAAATAATCAGCAATCCAACAAATACTACTAAAAGCTTTGAGTGGGAACACACAACAAATGAGAAAAGCTAATGCATGTTTTCTTCCTAGTTTTCCTCAATTGTAAAGTTTGTCAACTTGCTCAAATCAAACATATGACACTTTATGTAAACAGTTCAAAAATCTGAAGAAAAAGAGTTTAAGAGTTTAATTAATAGTAAATGGAACTGCATTCTTCCTGTGAAGCCAGGCTCATTCACTTCCAAAAGCTGTGTGCCTCACACAGTTGCTATTTGCTTTTGAGGCATTTTTTCTTAGTGGTAGTGAATAAAATAAAAATTCCTCTAGATCCCTGGTACTCCAATCACAAAGAAATTGTACACAAATGTATGTTTTATAAGCATTACCTCATTATATCTGTTGCTAGGTATTTTGATGCTGGTTTTTCTGACTTCCATATCAACCACTAAACCTTGGACCACAGGCAGTGTGTACTGGTAGTTTCTGAAGTCCTGAGAATTAAAACAAGGTTTCAAGTCAGCCATGATGATCATCATTAACACTGTAGGTTTCAGAACTATCCTGGGTGACTACTACTGAGCCCATTCAAATAACTGTAATCAGTGGCTGGAAGGCAGGGAGGGACAGACACACCACAGCATGTGACCCATGTAATTGCAGTACACAAATGAAAAAATATCTCCTATATCAAAATTAATGTTCTCCAACCTTGAATATCATCACTGTATGTGAGAAAATTTGCTCTCCGTGTTCTGTTACATTACTAGATGGAGTTATTAGTTTTTCTAGCAGTGAGATTAAGTCATGCATCAAAGAGAATTTCCTATATTGAAAATATTTGCCAAGTAGGAAGAGATAATAACATCCCTTCAGTCAGAGCACGATGTAATCAGAGACCTGTGACTGCACACTGTGATGACCCAGCACTTCTGAGGAAGCAGTCTGAGCAAACAATGCACTTATTTCAAAATCCAAACATCCTCCAGCAGCCAGGTTTGGGATATTGATTTGGGAACCTTGTTACAATTCACTGTGTTGTTGAAAGGTAACATCCACTCTCAGTAACAGCAGGGAAATTCACCCAAATCCCCACTACTTCCTCTTGCA
This sequence comes from Molothrus aeneus, assembly GCF_037042795.1. Classification (NCBI taxonomy): domain Eukaryota; kingdom Metazoa; phylum Chordata; class Aves; order Passeriformes; family Icteridae; genus Molothrus; species Molothrus aeneus. Next base: position 6,087,556 of record NC_089654.1, read on the forward strand.
TCTCCTGGACCTTCCAGCTGCTACGTGCACCTGGAGTCCCCATCTCCCCACACAGATCCACCCACACCACTGGAATGCACAGATTCCATCACAGACTTACTGCAAGGAGGTTCATGATTGTGTGTCCAGTCTCTCCAAACAAAGGCTTACGGAATCTGACACTAAAGAGTGGGCATGGATAAACTGGAATAAAACGGAAAAGAACAGGTCAGATGGAAATTTACATACTCCTATTGTGCAAAACCAGACCCAAATATCATGGCCTCACTTGAATGTGGTAAGCAGCAGCTAAAAAAGAGACTGGGAAGACTGGAGTTTAAAAAGCAAAAGGGCAGAAGGGTTCAACATTGTAATGACCTCACATGTGTCATGGCTGCTTGCCCACTGTTCTAGAAACAAGAATAATTATGTGGAAAGCTTGCAGGCTCCACACTGCAGGACTGAACTGAGTGACCTGGGCCCTGATGGCAAAGATGACCTTTCTAAGTGCTTCTTGGAAATGGCTTCTATTTTTGCACACCCATCCTGCTGCTCTCCACTACAGCATCATCAGTCTTTCAGTTCTGTGGCTGACATGTGACATTCAAGTGATAACCCAGATTATTTTATTTCCTGTTTTCATTATTTCGTGAGAGTGTGGCAAACTCCACAGGGGTACATCAAAAACAATTTAAAGGACATTTATGGTATGTCAGTGATGTAAAATATCTGCATTCCTTGGCTGACATCCATACCTGTCAAACATCTGTGATGCAATTCTGAGTGCAGGGCATGAGTCTGGCTGCATTACGTTATGTTGCAGCAGAAGCCATCACAATGCCTGGAACATGACTCATGCTCTGGTACATAATGCCAAGGTTTCCTAAACACATGTTTGAAGGAGGATTCCTAAGCTATCCTCAGGCAAACACTCAGCCTGATTTCCCCAAATGCCACACTCCCAGTTCCCAGTGTGGTCAGAAGGGACTGCAGAACGCTCAGCATCATGTGAATAACATGAGGATTTCCTGATGGGAATCAGCTCCAGCCTCTGCACACTGATTTGATACCTGGAAGCACCACACACAACCAACCCCTGCACGGTGCCCTGAGGCACCAGCAAGGGCTGAATTTCCTGTGTCTGCCACTGGTTTCAAGCTCCTCCATCCCAGATGCACCAAATTCCCTGAGCCTGGGCTGTTGGGCTGATCTATGGATGCTCAGCAGATGCTTTCTGCACACCCAGCAACCCCAGGGCCTCCTGCATCTGATCTGCACTGCCAGCAGCACTGCACAAGTGGCTGGATTCTGACAGCTGCACCAGCAAGGAGGATGGAAGGAAACCCAGCAAACCTGGGCCACAAAAGCAGGGAGAAACTGAGGCAGTGCCCTGCAGTCACAACTGGCACAGCTCAAGGGAAAATGTCTAAATCCAAACCACAGCTGTGGGAATGATGCAAAGCTTGGCTTCCCAGGTACTTTTCTTTGTCACTATCAAAACACTTCTTTCTGTGCTCAGAAACAGATGTCATATCCAAAACATGAGCGTTTTTGTTTGTTTTTCTAAATACTGATGGGAATAAATGCACTACTTTAAAAATGCCTGCAGGTACACACCAAAACCTACACACCTTTAACATTAATGTTTCTTTGGACAAGTTTAACCTTCAGTCCTCATCCTCAGAAGGCAAATTTTGATGACTTTATTTTTCTCCTCCAGCAACACACATATTTTGTGGAAAATTCCCAATGTTCTCAAAACTTTAAAAGTTAAAGTGACAAATCTCTGCACAGTATATTATAAAACTTATTTTCTTAAAATGGTCTGAAAGAGTTCTGGGAAAAAATAGCAACAGACCATTTTCATAGTAATTTAGATTAATGAGACATGCCAATTAAAACTGAAGATGAGTAAGACATACAATTTTTGGCCCATCATGGTGGACAGACTGCCAGTAATGTCTTTGCTCCAGCAATGGTAAATGTCTTTTGAAAATTATTTTAACTTAACTTTATGCCAATTTCATGCTAACTGCTAAGATTTTGTTCAGATGAAGCATTCTCTCCAGCTTATTTATTATTAGTGCCAACAGTATTTTTTCAACAAACTGCCAAGTTTGTTGCCCCTGCACACATATTGCTACTCTCTGGCAAATGAACACAGTTTTAAAAACCTAAAAGCAAATGGCCTTTCATTTCAGCATGGAAAGATCTTAACATCTCAAAGCTCTCCCTTGTGCTATCTATGCCAGCTAATCAGACTTGTTCTGCACATAACTCTCAGGTCACTAAATGGATACAAGCATGCTCAGAACATGATTTGTCTCCCCAAAAACCTCCCTGATGACCCAGCAGAGTTGTAAAAAGGTTGTAGGTCCCATCACCACCTGAGTGCTGCACTGTGGGTCTGACACACAGCTCTTCCTTGCCTGCTTGAGCCTGGGTGGCTCTGACAGGTAACAATCCCTGGCTGGGGAGTGCTCTGGAGCAGAATCCATCCACTCCCTGCACGAGTTACTCACGCCTGTACTCAGCTCCGAGTCTCAGCATCAGCCGGATGGGAAACACTTTGGCCCAGGGAGTCTCCCACTTCTGGATGAGGATGCCAAACAGGTAGGGTGGGGTTGGGAGCACCAGGTCCTGCAGGGACTGATAGGTCGCTGCAACGTACAAGAACCCTCCGTGTTCTTTGCTTCCAAGGAAGCTCTGGCTGAAAAAGGAGTGTCCCAGGTTGCCAACAATGTTACCTATGGGAAAAAGAGAAGTTCATTACTTCACTGGATTGAGAGCTGTATCAAGAATGTCAGGAGTTTTTCAGAAGGGAAAAAAATCCATGTTAAATTCACTTTTCTTCCTGGAGCATTAATGTGTATTAACCACACCTGAAACAATGGGTCAACCACAGCTGCTCTGGGCAACCTGTGCCAGGCTGAGACTGCCCTTTCAGGATACCACAGGAGAGTTCAGGCCAGTACTGCTGCTGAGGTGGTACCTGAAACCTCCCCCTGGCACTACAGACACATCCACACAAAGCCTTTTTTCAGTGCATTACAGATATTAAAGGGACTTCCACTGCAGAAGCTGCTGTCGTTTGAACTAAACTTTTGGATTCAGTTGCAATTTAAGGAGGGATGTGCACCTGGTCAAACAATTAGTGCCCCCTGGTTGTCCTTCCATTTAGGCAAACCACTGGGGTGCTTGCTCAGACACATATCAAAGATCTGGGTCATTTCAAGAATTACACAAAAGACTGTTTATTTCATTAGTACACTTAATGTAAAACGCAACTAAGAGAGACACAGGGGAGAAACATCACTAATTTTTATTCACATTTTTACTCTTTGATGCTTCTGATTTCCAAAAATGTTTATACTCAAATGGCTGAATGAATATGAATGTTGATTAGGTTATTATAGCATCCAACACAGCATTTAACACTGAAGCAAAGAACCATGGTGTGATTCCTTTTACCAAATGACAACAACAGCATGCAAATAATGTACAGAACAGCTGATCACAATTCTCCATAGGAAGATGTGAATATTAATAGTGCTGATTTGCTCTCAAAGAAAAAGACCATTTCAGAGAGCATGGTGTGCATGATCACACCACTCATGAGGAATTGCATGGGACTGAGGTACTCATGCAGACCTCCTGGGCTTCTGGAACAATCCCAGGCTTTCCCACCTGCAGACAGAGACTGCTAAGTAGGAGTTTGAGCTCCTTCAGCACCTCATAACAGAGTGTTTGTAGCTGAACATCCATGTGCAGATGGAGAGGTGCACATCACTCAAGGCAGTGATGTGCACCTCTCCATCTGCACATCCACTGGGCACTACCTAGGGAGATTCTTCCTTTTATATACATGATGCACACACAGACAAATGCCAGGTTTTAAGTAAGTAAAACTGTGAGTCACAGAAGTGATACTTTGACATCCTCAGTAATACAAGTTATAATAATACAGCTATTCCAGCCCTCCCTCTGGAGATGTGGCCATGCTGCTTTGCACCTCTCCAGACCACCTTGGCACAATCATCACTCAATATTGTCCTTTACACTACCTTGAGTCCTCCAGCTTTACATATAGTGACTGGCAGGTCTGTAAGCAAAAGGCTCTTTTTATACTCCAACTAACAAATAAGCTCAAGGGATTACTTATTTTTCAAATTGCAGGGCTCCTTTGTGGATTTTTTTCTGTACTCACAACTGCTGCACAAAGTAAGTTATTAGGTTCCCTGTTAGAAAGTGACAGCTTTGGCAGCCCAGCATCCCATAGCAGGGTGAGGCTCACTCAGAGTTTGCCACTGTCCTGCAAAGCCAACCTGTAATTTTACAGATGCACACAGGCCAAAGCTGACATGATCACCCAGATCAAACTCCAGAACTCTTAGAATGGCTACAACTTCTCAGCTGAGCATACTTGATGAAAAGCAGCTACTGGTCAAACTATCAGGAATAACAGAGCCACATCAAATGTCAGCTGCTGAGAATCCCTGCTCCTGCCCATGTGCAAATGCAGCTCTGTCAGCTGTGCTGGGACACTGCTCAGTGAAATACCAATGCACCAACGTGGGTATCCTGCTAGTGAGTGCAAACCAGTGTATCCACTGGTGCTCATGAGAAAGATTTTCACTTATCTAAAATAGCTGCTGGCACTCGTTTGCTTTTGCAGTTTCCACCTACCCTCACTAATCGCCTCTTCTTCATTTATACTTCCTTTTCCCCTTCCCATCTGCTCTTACCCAAATAGAGCTACAGGCCTGATAATAAAGTTACTTGGTGAGGTTCTCAGCTCCAACAACATGATCACAATAATCCTTTTTACCCTTCAAGTGTATGACGTGTATGAACTGCCAAACTGCACTGAGTTCTGCCCCCTTTTCTGTGGATTTTCTGTGTGAGAGGCCAGGCAAAGTGCAGCTGTACAACCCTGTATGGATCTGAGACGTGTGGCACTGCCCACTGGAATGACAAAGCAAGCAGACATTTCCACTTGAGACTGGTGCCAAGTGCTGCAGCAGAAGGGGATGACTACTTATTTTTTCTGTTTCAGGAGATGGAGCCTCAAGGCTCACACGCCTGGGATGCCTTAATAATAATTTTTCAGCCAACGGAAACATGGAAAAAACCCTCAGAGTTGAATCTGCAACTCAGCTGTTCAGCCCTTTCCTTCCATAAGCCACAGCACCATAAATTACTCCTTGTGACACAAGCAGTTTGCACAGTGCAAGATCCAAGAGGCTGCCACCACTTTAAGAGGACAAATTACTGGGATTAGGTAGCTGTGCTGCAATTCATTATTTATAATAGCTTAAGAGTCTGCATGTGGACAGCATGGGAAGAAGCAAGTATTTTCCTACACACTTCTTTAGTGCCCTTTTCAGTCAGCACCACCAAGTCAAAAAGCCTCTTTGGGCTTGTCCCTCAAACATTTCTGCCATGACCAGGGGCTGTCAGTTTTTCCTGCCCTGTCTCTCTTAAGGTCATTCCAAGCCAAGGCCCCACTGAGAAGTTGCTATTCCCAGCCTGACACTGTCAAACCAAATCCACTGCACCATTACACATTTTAAGCACAGAACTGTTTCAGAGGCTTGTAGAGAAAGTGTAGGCGTCAGAAAAAGCTTCAAAAATAACTATCCTTTGCAAAAGCATGTAATTTAATTTAAAACATATCACAACTTCCTTTCTAATGAGGCAATCTCAGAGTGAGCAGAAAGGTGCCTTTCCATATATTAAGTTCCAGCACCTGACATTATTTAGGAAGTGCTTTAAGTGTGCATGATGCATCTAAAGCAGTTCTGCAGGAGGTCAGTACTTATTCTCTTCTCAATTATACTGGGTTATCCTTGGCTTTAAATCTTAAGCATCCCTACAAAGTTGTCCAGAAAAAAAAAAGATGCTTTTATCCATAGTGTTTTGAATTCTTCACTTAGATATCTTTCCATGATGAACAATGTGCTTTGTATAGCAGTTTGGCAATCCCTTCTGGCCTATAAAAAACAGTCTATAACAGGAAAGGTAGATGAGGAAAAAAAAAAAATTCCTGCATTTGTTTACTGCCCTCAATGAGTAGTGAAGCCAGTTAGGTGCTTTTACCAAAAAACAATGAGATTAAATTCTCAATGTATGCTTCCTATCTTTTGGTTAATTCCAGGTCAAAAAAAGGTAACGGCATCCAGACAATTGCAAGGCATTTATTTGTGGCTTGGGGAATTCCAGCCAGAACAGCCAGGAACTGCCATGTACCAAACTCTGCTGGCATCCTGAAAACCCCAGCACCCCAGTCCTGCAGCAGGAGATGCAAAGCAATATTCACCTGTGAACAATCTTGCCAGATGGATTTTCTTCAAGAGCAAATGAGCACATTTCCTTTGGAGAAGGAACACAAACCCCATCACTCCAAGAGCCACAAAGAGCCACAGAAAAGCCAAGACCATGAATGTACCTTGATGCCCCAACACATCTGTAGCAGATGCCAACACTGAGAAAAACCTCCATATCAGCTCCACATTCAAAGTTCTGGCCATGGTCAGCATCTCTTTATTGAAACACATCAGGAAGCAATTTGGAAAGAACTTGGAAAGAACTTCCTCCTATTGCCAAGGGCCATAATGCTTCACTTACTACCAGTGAGAGCAGCAGCTGCCAGCACCCAGAACTTTCTCAGGCTACTCTGTGGCAGCCTTCCTAACATCACTCACTGACCTCACATGAAGTTTGATTTTGTCTCCACCTTTCCACAGACCAGCTGGCTAACCTGTTCTCTGTTCAGAACATCTACATGGGCTTCTTTACAGATCTACAATTAACTACCACCATACTGAATTAAAACCATACTGGGTAAAAAATGCACAAACTGTGTCTGGGATAGACCCACCCTCACAAGGAATATCCCCAAAAACCAGGGTGACCACAAAGCCATTTCAGACAGTGGCCAGATTTACATTTCCACTACAAAAGTAACAGTAGCTTTTATTGTTTTCCAGCACAGAGCTGATGCACTAGGGCATCTCTGGCAGCACTACATTAACACATCCAACTGCCTCAAAGTACCCATTCAGATGGACAGAAGTCCTCATTTTCCCATTCACTTCCAGGCTTATAGCCAACAGACAAGGATAATCATGGGATTACTGCTACAGCGGTGCAACTACTACAACCACCACCGAAATCATTAGCTTCCAATTTCAAAACAAGAAAAGCAACACAGCAGGGAGCTTGATGAGAGAGGGGCCAGAGAAAAAGTAAAGTGATGAAAAGTGAGCAGCAACAAATATTTGCCTTAACAGACTTTGTTTTTTCTAACTCACATGCATACAGTTTACAGTAAAAAATACCATTTTTTCCTTCAAAATCTCTCTGCTGCCATCCTACCAGAGGCAGCCTGCAAACAGCACCCAGCACAGAGGGCAGGACTCTGCCTCCAGAACAAGTTATCCCTTCAGGAAAGCGGAAACATCTGGGAAGAGGCATGAGTACATACAAATACTTTGTGCTTCTAGGCTTGAGCACAGAATTCAAACTCCTAAATTCATGTGACTCATTAAGAAATCATTTGCTATGGATTGGGCTTTAATCCAACAAACAAAAAGGAATGCTGTGTTTTCCCGCTAAAACAAGACCAAGAAATATAAAATCACTTCAAAGCAATATCAACAACATAAAAAGTAATTCTTGTTTCCATTCCAATAAAAAGTACTTTTTACAGTACATTTATTTTATTACTGTTTTTAAGAAAACTTATACTAAAGGAAATAGATAAAAAACCTCCACAGAATTTACTTCAGTTTCCTGACACAGAATATATTTAAGCCAATATATTATATAATGAACAATGAAATGGTGAGGCAGGCTGTTAAATAGTCTCTAAATTCTACTGGGAATTCTTGTTTGCTCTAAATGTCTAAATCATCTCATTGCCAGGAGAGGTGCAGTACCTCTGAAATGAACAGCTTGGAAAGCACGGCTCCACCTACAAGAGCAGAACTGCTAACCACTTCCAAGGGATTACAGACACCAAACTGAAACCCCTACAGCATCACCTCCTCTCTGCCTGAATAATGTTTAAAGCAGCCAAGTTACAAATATGCTAACAGATCCTTCTGCCTCTCAACGCGTGCCTTGGAAAGGAAAAGAGGATGGATGTTGAAAGAGCATTCCCAAGTGCTTTGGGAATTCATCAAGGTGCACTATCTACAAGACCTGCAGGCATTATACAGTAACTGAAGGTGTCTGTCTGCTCATCCTTCACGTCCGAAACACAACACACAGCAGATCCCACCAAAAGAAAACACACAGTGGAATTCTTCAACAGCAACATTCGGTTTCTGATTAACAACTGTACAATAGCAGGCAGCTCTTTGCACCAGTGGAATTGTAGGATATCAAATTACTACCACTACAGTACTAAAAAAGAATTCCAAATACATTATGTAGGAGTTATAAATTATGTATTTCTGTAGTGTAATTATACAGAACTTCACAGCAATATACACACCAAGCTGGATTTATATCTGCAATATACATATATACACATTTATATACACATGCTTGCCATTTTTCATCTCTATCTCCCTCTGAATAACATCATTATAAGACAAAGAAAATGAACTGAGGTTTAGAACAGTAGTTGTTTGCCATGCACACAAGCTCCATTATGACATGAGATAATAATACATTCTGAACCTGGCAACCTCTCTGGACAAGCTGACCTTTATTGTACAAAGATATTTTAGGAAACAAGTATCTTTCATTATTTTATTAAAGTACTGGGTTCAATCACTCCAAAGGCATTAGGAATGATAAGCAGAACCTCCTGTAAATGTATTTTCAGCATATAACCTTAATGTGATGCAATTTCACCTCTGGAAAACAAGCTTTATCTTCTGATGAGTGGAACCAAATACTTGCCTATTTCCTTATAAGGATTTTTGAATTCTAAGGTCTAACAATAATACCTAGAAGTGGAAGCCTATTTATTTAGTAAATGCAAAATGTGCAATGGTTTACATAAAAATCTTGCAATCAAGAAACAAAAATTCAAAATTCAGGGATAATTTCTGAAATGCTCTATAATTCATTCTGGACACACACATATATATATATTATTTTAAAATATAAATAGGATCTCCATAATGTAGTAACAGACATAGGCAGTATGAGAATCAAACTTGTGAACCACCTGGTCAGGAGATACTGAACATACTATCCACAAGAATTCTCAACATTTTCTTTCTGGCTGGAAGATCTTTGGAGCAGCTCCCTAGGTTAGCAGTATTTTATCTGGTGAGATGACTAGAACACTGGATACTAACAACCAACAACTCATCCCCGTATCAGCTTTGAGCCTTATTCTCTTTTATATGTATTTTTTTTTCAAAAAGAGCCATTTGCTGTGACAAAAATATATCTGACCCTGTATGATTTTTAACATTTTTAACAGAGAGCATTCCTACCTGCTAAGGCATCCCGGTAAAGTTGCACAAAATGGTTAAAGATATCCTTAGGCAAACATTTCTCATCAGGCAAACACTGCAGGAGAATGACGATCTCCGACTGCCCCACCGCGTGCATGCCTTTGGTGGTGAAACACCAGCACTTCCTGTTCACATCTGCACGGATGGAAACATGGATCAGCAGAGCAGAATTGCAAAAAGGATCCCTACATTTCACTGCAGTGAAAAAAACTGGAAGGAGCAGTTTTACAGCACGTATTGTTGTGTTATCTGTCACACAGACAAATTACGTCCTACATCTGTTACCGTGAGGGCAGCACATCCAAAACAAGAGCAGCTCAGTAATTCCCAGTTTACAGCTAAGGGAGAGCCAGAGCATTACAGCTCCCAGTCAGATCTTGGGATTAACACCACAGAGCAGACTTTTAGCAGTTTCTGTATTCAAATGAAAGGACAGGATTTAAATGTGAATGAAGGAGCCTGGGAAGGGGCCAGGCTGTTGGCTGTGTGTACCATGATCCTGACAGCTAAAACAGTTTCCAGCAGTGATATCTTCCTTAATATGGAGAGCTGGATGTCAGGTGTCTCCATGAGACCTCACTGTATTGTTCTGCTTCACAGGGATGTTAGTAATGATATGTGCTCTGAGCTTCATTTCTTGAGAATACTAAGTTATTGAAATTAAACCTGTGTCTATAATATATTACCTTTTTATACATATGTAAAACATTGTACTGCAATCCAAGAGATGCTGAAAGGTTTATAAATCATTTATTAATAGAAAACTGTCCTTCCAATTTCTCATTGTGTTTCTATCCAGCAGAGATCAGCTGAGGAACTGGCATGAGAAGCCATCCTGTGCCTCTCCACTCCTCCCTCAGCACAGGTACACACAGGCACAGAACAGAAAGAGACAGGAGAGGTGCACAGGGGAACGGAATGGAACCTCTGCACTGTTATGGGATCCCATCTGCTTTTTCCAGAATGGGATGACAGGGGAATAAGTGAAGCAATCAAAGGAAAATGGGTGATAAAATACCCTGCCCTACTAAGCCCTACAGGGGACATTGATCTCCAAACCTGAGACTGGAGGCTCCATCAGTCCAGTTTCTATTTTCTTTATAAAATTATCTGTACTGATACCTAAATCACCAGAAAAGGGCCTTTTGACATTTAACTTTATATGGCTCAATACAAAGTTTTCAACCTGTATACTTTTTCTGAGACTATCACACCAAATAAAAATGCTGCTGTTCCTACTAATAACCTAGATAACATTCCCCCTCTCATAGATTAAGACTTATTTAATAATAAACACTTACAATTTACTATTTTTACCATGGACAGCAAATTAGCATTTAAAACAAATACTAGAGGGTCAGGGCCACCATCCTCCAGCTGCTGCATGACAGAGATCTGAGAAGGTCTCTCTTCCACAGCATAGTCTACGAAAGAAACACAATGAAATCCATAAATTACTGGTACAGACTGTACATTATAATCAGATAACTCCAATTCCAATTCTTTTTACTGTTTTGACCTTTTAGACAAAAACTTATTTAAGTATTGCTGGTTTAAGTGATTATTTCCTAGGCTGGTATTTTCAAACTTCAACAGAATTTATGAGATAGCCTCTGTACATCCTTTAGAAAGGTGCAGCTTGTTTCAGAAAAATAACTATTTTTCAGTGTCAACTAGAGGAGAAAATTGAAATCAAATTGAAAAATGTGTCACAATGTCAACTGAAATCCCAAATGACTAAGAAGTTAAGAATTGTTATTTAAATCACAGCAAGGCTGAAGGGCATCAGTCCTAAACTACCACAGGATGGAACAGATCTGAAATTAAATGCTGCTCACATTTTGGGTTTGACACTATCCTGAAATAAAAGGTTACTTTCAACTTAACATTAGAAACACAATGTGTCAGCAAAATATCTAATAGGAATAAAACAAACAAAGAAGAGAAAATAAATTCATTACAGGGATGTATTAAAGGATGTCATGAATCAGACTGTGGAAAGCAATTTCATATAAAGAAATACACATTTTCTAATCTTTTCAAAATTAGTTTTTAATTTTCTGAAGCCTCCTCAATTTGGAACCTTTATAAAGGGATATCACAATGACTAAAAGCTGCACTGTGGGCCATGATGTGCAATAGTGCTGTTGAATGCAGTGCTTGGGGATGCCTCAGACAGAGCCCATGTTCCAACAGAATTTCAGAGAAGGCAAGCATGAATATTCAAAAGACTAATTAAAACCTATCTCTGTTTGAAACATTCCCCACAGTCCGATTAGTAAAGAAATTAGCACATGTTTCTGGACTGCAGTTAATTTTTTGCTTTGTGTTTTACTTTTTACAGGAATTTCACTGCAAGGTGGGGCTTTTCCTGGATGCAAATAGGGATCAATTGTGCAAAGGAGTGGCCCAACATTTACCCACGAGTGCTTACTGAGAATTCTTTCCAATACTCAGCACACTGCCAGCATCTTATTTTTAAAATAAACACACCAGCCACTAGGTTATTGCATCTGGTAAGCATAAAAGCTGGCTGCCAAATTATACCCTCACCTCCTTTTACTCCAGTGGAGATGAGAATTGGAGGAAGACCATCTTCAGGAATCAGATTCATTGCACTGCCAACAGGACTGCCAACCTGAGTTATATTTCCCGAGAATACAGAGGCATTATCAGTCTACAAGAAGCAAACAACAAGGAAGGACAACATTAAAACAGTAATAATGATACAAATATAAGAGCTGGCAGGCTAAATTATTATAGATGTAGGTGAAGGAGTCTGTGTCTGCTGGAGAAACAGAAGCACCAAGTAATTTGGCTCTGTAACAACAGATGATCATGTGATGACTCCTGTATGTGAACTGTTGCTAGAAAATCTGCTCAGAGCCTGCACCTCCCTTCTCTAACATCATACAAACCCATTTCTTCACAAAATCTTAATGCATCTATGCCCATTTGAACTTTTTGCAGAGTCTCAATTCCACTTACATTGTTAACTTTATCTGCACTTTCCTGCATACATAATTTTGTGACAGAATATTCTTCTGATAATCTTACTGTTTCGAACTCCTTACTGACCACAACTCACCTTTTTTAAAGCATGTGTTACACAAACATCCTTCACACACCAGCTGTACAGCCAAATAGCAGGAAGCCACTCAGACAACAAATATTCCTAGTGCTTTGCTGCAAAACTCTTCATTTCATTTAAAAAGATATGGTTGTTTCAGCACTCTGCAAACATTCAAATAAGGACAACACTTGCTGTGCAACATATTAAGACAAGCCTGAGCAGATTTCCTGCATGAGTCTTACTGCAGTCACCACAGCAACTCACAGACCACTCACAACCAAGGCAAACACAGGATTTTGAATGCCAAATACTCCCTTACTTCTGCTGATGAAGTGTTGTTGGCCATGGGCTTTGGTGGATCATGAGACACTGCTAAGGTTCCTGTGGAAGTAGTCCCAGCTACTGTCAGCTTTGCTGCATCGGCAACTTCTCCATTGGGTAAAATCCCATCAGCAAACCAAACACGCCTTTGTTCTCTAGGCTGAGCCACTGGAGAGAACATAAAAACCAGCATTTAACATCTCACAGCAACACTGCCTAGGAAAATCTGAGTACAAAACTGCAAAACAGAAAAAATAAATATAAAAATGTGGATTGGAAGGAACTTAAGATATCACCTAGTGCATTCCCTATGGCAGCATCATGTACAGAAACAACCACTGAGAATAGTTTACATGTCCTGAAAAACCTGATGTCCCTGCTGAGGGCAGGAACAGCTCATGGGCATTAGCCATTATTTGGAATGGATGAAGTGCAGATATTCTTTCCAAATTCTTCCTACAGGTAAACTGAAAGAAAAATGAAGTGTTCTTACCTTCTGCTCCAGGATGCTTCAGAACTCCCACAGGTACCATGACAGTGGGAGGCGGGGAGCTCAGGGCGCCCGAGGCCTGAGCCTGCTGCAAAGGAGGGATAGTAGAACAGTATTCAGCAGGATTGTTAGGGTTAGGGCTCTGGCTTGAGGCACTCATCATGTTCTCCCAGGCTTGAGCTAAAGCAAACAAAGAACAAGAGCCATCAACACAGAGCAAGGTATCTAACAGTCCAAAACACTGTGTTAAGTTCTCAGCTGCTGTCAGTATGGACCCTGCCACCTCCCAAAGACCATTCCCTCCATGTAACAGCCCAGGAGACTGCAATTAAGCAAGAAAAGCACAAGGAGAAACTGCACTGGCCCTGTGCAATAAAAATATCAGTCCAAAAAGAAGTATTTTCTGTAAAGGGTTAAAATACACTTTGACTTGAGCGATGCTTAGCTCCTCATGCTTCATTTTGTTTCTTCTTCAAAGATTTAACTGCAAACAGTCAATGTGTACGTAAATATATATATATGTATATATATATATATATCACAATGCATGGAGAAATGGAGGTTTTTACTACAAATCTTTCATAACCCATAAAATACTTGAGCAGATTTAGCTTTCATTTATGATAAAAAGCACCCTGCACCTGCATTTCTCTATGTCCAGGGCAGCTGTGTGCAGATCAACAACTTTTATTCTTAACTCTAAAAAAACCTTTATGCTATTAATTTGAAAGGCATGACTTGAGCCTTAATTCAACTGGCCAAAAAAAAAAAACACATAAATCTTCTTTGTCAACAACATCTATCATAGGAAAACCTCCTCCAGTGAGTAAACCAGACTATCTCCACAGTGCTACTTCTTTTTCACCTCTAAGGGAGGCTTGTAGCAAGATGCCAGAAAATTCGTATGTGTGTTTGCACCCACAACCATATTAGTGTGTTACAAATAAATGCATTCTTTGAGTCAGGCACAAATATCATGGCACCTAAGCTCTCAGAGCACGTACACCCTTGGGTTCCTTCAGCTGCAAATTGTTAAGAAAACCAAGGTGGAAATAACAAGACCAAATAAAAAGGCCAAACACAACTCAACAGAACAGAAACCCTCCTGCTTCCCCCATCAATCTGCAAAACCAATAGTGAAATGCTTGTCAATGAAAAATGTATTGGCATTCCAGCTGAGAAAATTACTTGAACCAAAGCACTTTTTAAACAGCAATTCTATACCAGTTATAGCAAAAGTCCTGAAAGAAGAAAGCATTAAAAATGCAGTTATCTGTCCAGGGCTCCTTTATTAGAAAAGTAAATGAGCATTCTTAAAGCCTTCTTTAAATGGAGCAAAGTGCCAAGTCAGCAGATCTACCAACTGAAAATACACTAAAACTAGCATTGGAAACTGATGAGACACACAGCCTGGCCATGGAAACGTGCCAGAAAACACACAACCCTCCCCTCACACCCCAGTCAAACACAAACCAGGTTCTGAGCAATCAAGTGAAATAATAACTGCTTTTACAGTTCCTACCCCTGCTTCCAGGACTGTGCAAAGATTAATGATTAACCTGCTGCACTGACAGGGACAAAAGGCCCAAAAGCTGCACTGACAAAAGAAACTGGAAGGACCAGGAGGGCTGGGATGCAATCAGGCTACAGGTGAACTAACCCAAAGCATCACCAAGAAGCACTGCAGCAGGGACAGGAACCCAGGGAGACAGGGCAAGCACAGCACCAGCCTGGAAGGAACCAGGCACTGGTGTCACTGCTGCCATTCATGTGCATCTGCCCTGGCAACAGGACAGAGAGGCTATCAAATGAAATCATTATAATGTGATCAGTTTTATTATGTCTTTTTGAAACAACACTTTGGTTTCAACAAAATATTTACAGATTCTTCCCTTCCCCCAGATGAAAATTAATCCTACTCACCAGGCCAGAGCCAGCTGTCTTTTGCTAACTGTATTTGTAATTCCCTGTTCTTGAACACCTTGAAATGCGTTCATTTCCCCATCTCAAAATGTAACAGTTTAGAACCCCTTCAGCATCATTAGTGGGACTAGATTTAATTTCTAGATACTGCAATCTACAATTTCCTGTCACCTTACACATTTGGCCTAGAGTAAAGAATTATTAATAATTAAAACCTACCACTGCACAGTGATTAATGTTTAATATTTTTGAAGCATTTCATCTTTTTGAATTTTTTTCTGAGAAAATTATATTCTTGTTTAATAACAGATACTGCCTACTTTTATATTCTCATCTCAAGACTAAGCACTCAGTTACTTTCAACCAAACCTGAACCAATACTCAACTTCTTTAGAGAAAAAGTAAAGCTATGACCTTAAGTTCAGTTTAGATGTTCAAACAACAAAGTAAGTGATCTTTCAGAAAACAGACCAAATAATCCACTATGCAGTAATATGTAAAGATAATGCCAAAATTACTTTCTGTGATGCTGACACAAACCACAATTTTCCTGAATAATTCTTGGTTAGAATCTCTGCTAAAAGTCTCCAAAGTTTAGCTAAACAATTGCAGCAATGGATATTCCATGATAAACCATCCTGATAATTACTGAACAGCAATTCTAACAGTTAAAAGTTGGCATTTAGAGCCTGAATTTCCCTGACTTCTCATTGTACCTTGCAGAATGTTAGAATGCACCTGCCAGACCGTCCTCTACCACTGAATTCACTTCTGGCATCAAGTTTCAGTGATCCAGATATATATTTGTACCCCAGGACCAAGACACCCATTCACTTTCCCACTAATAAGCCAAAATGCCTGGAATTTCTCACTATGAGACAGGTTATCTCATGAATTAAGCACCTACATGGGTCCTCTCTCAACCTAATCCAATTCCTCTGCCTTCTCAATTCAAGACAGAAGAAGTGAACATTGAGTCTTCCAGCAGCAGCTGTCTCAGTGTCATGGGCATATCTCAGCTGGACAGATCATCACCCAGGGGTAGCTGCCAGGGTGGGAAGTTCTGGAGATTTTCACAGCCTCAAGGGAGTGCTCTGTGTTTCCCCATATTTATAGCACAGCTCTAAAGTGTTAACACAATAAAGAACAACACACAAAATACACTCCACAGCCTGCTGGCCAAAACCAGGGTTTTTCTTTACACCAAGCAGAGGTGATAGAACTTCCTATCAGTTCTACTGTGTGAACTTCAGAACTACTTGTGACCTCTCTCCTGTGTCCCATGTTTTCACCAGGCTTTTAGCCACAGCACCACCCTGGGTTTGACACTCTCCAGGAATGTGTGAATGTAACCATCAAAGCTCAGCTGTCCACATTTGGGGACCTGTATTTAGACAAGACCTCCTACTCTAGCATCAAGGAATTAAGAAGAGGAGCTGAATTAATTTGTGGATAAATACTACTTTCCCAATCTCCTATAGTGCATGATCTAGAGCAGGCACATCATGCATATCTTTGGCATTCCATCTAAATGTGTAGCAGCCTATCTACTCAGGCAACTAAGGATACAGAGTACACTTCTGAATAAACCTCAAAGTCCCAGTTTTTGCAATCCTGGTAGAGTACTCCCAAATGAAAGCTTTCAAACTCACTGCAACCTTACCAGTTTTTCTACTCTTCACTGGGAATCCATGCCAGCCTCTCGAGCACCTTTACTGTTTCAAATACTTACCCATACAAATGAAGTATTTTGGTATTTTTTCTTTTCAAATGCCCTCACTGCAGCTCCACACAAAGCCAGTGAGGTGCCAGAGGTTCCCTGTCCACTCACCATTCATCAGCACTGAGTGGCAGATCACACACACTCTGGCTTCCTTTCGGTCCATGTACAGCAGCTTGCACTTCAGGCTACAGCACGCGGCACAAAACACCTGGAACACAGGGAAACTGCTCAGGGCTGTGCACAAATATGGGACAAACTGATGGACCTGCACAAGTGAGTGTCTGCAAAGCTCTTGAAATGCAAAAGACAGAGGTAAAAAATCAGTATTTTCCCATTAAAGCCACAGTGACCAATACCTACCCAGGGTGCCTGTAGTACTAATCCTGAGGATTATTTTGTGGAACACATAAACACATTTTGTCCTGATACTGCACAGCAGTGTTGTTAAAATTTGTTTGGCATAAATGACAATGGGGGTAAAAAATACCTACCTCATTACAATCCTTCACAGAATTAACAATTTGGGAATTAACTTCAGTCTTAGAAAAAGCATGAGTACTTCCTAGAATTAAATAGCAATTCAATGCACAAGTATTCCATATATATAAAAGAAACTGCTATGGCACAGATTAATTCAAACTTAATGAATTCTTTGTAACAGCACAATTCATCTACATGGAATTGGACATTAGAAGGAATTTTTGGACATCAGGAGGAATTTCTTCACAGAAGGGGTGATTCAACATTGGAATGGGCTGCCCAGAGAGATGCCAGGGAGGTCCCTGGAGGTATTTAAGGAAAGACTGGATGTGGCACTCAGTGCCATGGTCTGGCTGACAAAGCAGTGATCAGTCATTAGTCAAGACTGGACTTGATTATCTCAGGAAGTTTTTTTCAACCTAAATAATTCTGTGATTCTGATAGCAACTCCAGATATGAAGCTAGTAGGTTTGAGGAGGAACAGTGACTATCAAAATGTTTTAAGTGTTAAACACATAAACCAAGACATTTCAGAAAGCTGAATGACATTAGTACTGCAAGAAAATCTTGCTCCATTTCTATAAAAAAGCTCATTTTGACATGAATGCAAACATCACAGTATCACAACAGGAGGGAGAACTCAGGAACTGCATTGGGTGCACCCTGGCTGCTGAAGGGGCTGGGGCAAAGCCCAGGGAGCACAAAGTGCTGTGGAGATGCAGCTGCAGTGCTGGTCCTTCTCCCCTGCAGCAGCTCTAAAAACTCCCCAGTCCTGGGCAGGAAACATTCCTGAAGCTTCTTCCAGACAAGCAAAACCATCAAACATGAGCATGGCTTGTGCACCAGAACACACTTGCATGCAGACAGGATCCTACAGTAGCAACTGCCTTCTCAAAATCCTGCAGAACACGAGCCCTTAATGATTTCTTATTCATTTTAAATAATGATATTGTCTTTATTTAAAAAAAAAACAGTAGTTCCTCAGGGTTATTTTTCTGGTGATATGAAGATGCTGATGAACATCGACTTCCTGCAGAAAGGTAATGTCACACTCAGGAGATCTGCAAACAGCAGCAGCTGCTTAACAAATGAGTTCAGATATCAAGAGAGAATTTCAACATTTAGTTGTGGGTGGATATTATCTCTGCAATACACTATGCATTATTATGATCTATAACGCTTTCTAAATTAAAAAAAATATTCCATCACTCCAGCAGCATTATTTCTGTAATACAGACAAGAAGCTACACAGGATTGTTATATATAAATGTGTTTAAGCCTAATTAAATTTCAACCAAGTTAAAGATCACACCAAATTACAACTACTTTTAGTGGCAAGTGTTCAAAATAAGCAAATACAGGTTCTGAACTAAACATGAGAGCTGAAAAACAAACGTGCAGAAAGCTCAGCCCTGTCTCATTAGAACCAGTTTTAATGTTTTCTAACTATGACAGCTCAAACATTTCAAAAACAAAATATAATTAAGCATAGACTGGAATTTTAATGCAAAAATAAAATCCACCCTTTCACATATGTGAAAACCTTTAAAAAACCAAAGTAAATATATTTGAAAAATCTGATTTCTGCACTTACATCTTAACCCAATTTACATGTATTCTAGGGAATATTTAAAACAACATCACAGCATATTTTAGAGACATTTGACATCATTTCAGTTCTCTGGGCAAAACTTCCAGTCAAAAGTTCATTCAGTATTGAACATGGAAAAATCAATGTTGTCAACCATAAATGAAGACCCAACACAAATTAATATCTAATTTAGGACCCTTTTTCAAACAATACATTCATGAAAGCTCCCGAATGCAGTGATTTAAATATTAAAAGAGAAAATAGAAGCAATGACAGAACATCCCCACCTCCTCTCTTAGGCTGCACCAGCCCTGAGCAGCAGGGAACGTAATCCAGCACAACTGACAAGTCAGACTTGTTATTAACAATCACCAAGTCATTATCTCAGTATACCATGCCATAAAAAAAACAACAGAGCAGTGTCATAGCAAGTTTTTATGTTACTAAGGCTTTCAGGTTCACTAGGAGTTGTTAAAGAATTAGTTGCTAGTGGAATTGCTGATTTTTTTAGTATTTTAGCAGAAAAATATAATTTTGATTGTCAATAAAAAAGATTGCATATAAATCTTCTGGTTTTCCTATCAAGGATGATGATTTAATCTGACAATAGAAGGTACATAAATAGGTAACATATAATTTATGAATGTGTCCACACATTCATCAGGTTCTTTATTTTAACTCAAAATTTACTCTAAGTGTATTACTTTCTATCAATCCAAATGGTTCATATCATCCATTAACTTTGCAATTATTACCCTGAAATTAAAAACCCAGACTTCCTAGTTGCCACTCAATTATTTTTAAATGCAGTGTTCATTCCCAAATGAAGCAGATACATTCACCCCTACTAAAATGATTTGTCACAACGCTAATAAAGCTTAAACAAAAACTGCTGTGCTAAAGCTTGTGTTCAAAATACTTCATCCCATGACTTCCCTTAGAAACAAATAATTGCAAGGGCTGAAGACTGTTTCCCCAATTCTTTTAGTGAGGTTCAGACCTTTACCAGTGGAAGCATCCCTGTGGTTCAAGAGTTACCTACAGCACACACGGTGTGGGTTGTTTCTGTGATTAGGCTTCCACTACTGCAACCAGAAGAGGTTTTAGCTTCTAGATCTGTTCCCTGAGGAATGGCTTTACTGGTGAAGTTCTGAACTGCTCTGGGGAAAAAAGGCAGAAAGCAGGAGCAGAGAGCTGAGAACTGGGATTTCTCAAGCCACTGCAGCCACATTCATCAGAACTTGTCTGTCAAAGCTTTGGTCTGTCTCTGCCCAGCATCATACAGGAATTAAGGGCTGTAAAGCAATTTGCAGTTTGTGCTGGGTATTATGTGACTTACACTGATCCTTAGCATTTATTAGTGAGTCCTTTTCACCACATCTTTTGGCTGCACTTGTGCAAATTTGGCTCAGATAAACACTTGCTGACAAAAGCTTGTAAAAACAAATCCATTCTAAGTCTACTGAGTCAGTTTGTCTACTGAGTAGAGGTATTTTTTATTTTATCCATTTTCCCACATATAATCATAAAAAACCCCACTGGCACTGGCAGTTCTTCTCAAGGTTTGTCAGAAGAATGTAAAAAGAAAAAGAAAAAAAAACATATAAAAATTTTTGGCCTTGTTCCATCATTGCATGTTTTATCCATTTACAGATACTTTTATTTTCTGCATTCATTTGTGTTACTCGGGGCTTCAGTCATTACAGAGGAACAATTAAATCCAATCAATAAACTTTTTTAAAACACAAAAATAAGTAAAAAAATTTACTGCACATAAAATCTGAAGTCACATTTGTCCAACTAGGAAAAAAAAACACCCTAAATAACCGTATCAGTTAACATATCAAAGCTAAAATCATGGACAACCCTTTAACTTCCATGCCTTACAGATTCTCCTTAGCTGCTATGAGAAGAATGAGGCCGCTGATGGAAACCCAAAGTACACTGAAGGCAGGCATGTGCTTTTTGTGATGCTCATTGATCACCTGTGCTCAGTACTGGCTCCACATCAGGACTTCCACTGCAACCAAGATGCTGCAGGATGGGCTGAGCCAAGTGCAAATCCTGGAGCAGAGCACAGGGAATGTCTGCTCAGCTTTTCAGAGAGCCCTGGGAAAGACTGCTCAGCATGTCTCCAGTGAGAGGCTGAGTGCTGCGCTCTCTGGCTCCTAAAGGGAACAGGAGCAAGCCTGGGGGCTCTGCTGGGCTGCTGCCAGAACCAGCTGGCACCAGGCTTTGAGCTTTCCTGATACATTTGCTTCTTTTAGGTTCTTTATCCAATCATTCTGCCCTCCCTGCACTCTTCTGGTAGCAAAAATTATCACCCATAGCAGCCAGGTCTTTCAATCAACTTCAGAAACCTTTGAATGAACTGAAGTTTTTTTATTCTACTTCTTGTTGGTTTTAGTATTTCTTTCTACAATATTCATTAATAGCTAATTAACAAGAGTGTTAGTTTACTGCTTTTGAATCATCATTATTTTCTCCCTGAGTTCCTGCTTATGTCACTGATATATATTTCAGTAAAAGATATCTGGAATACTTTACAGGTTAATAATTTACAATAAAATCATCACATAAGAATTTGAGTTCACCTAGATGGCACATACATAAAATGTTAAAACATTCTCAACAATAAAGTATTTCTTACACAACAAAAAGTGATACAGAAATTGTGCTTTAGTTGTTTTCATTATGACATTTCTCACTATGTGGACATACACCAGATTACAGTTAATCACTTTTTTTTTTCCCCCAAGAGCAAATGTATGTTTAAAAACATGTTAATACTATTTAAAATAATGTAAGCAATATGAGAATAGTAGAGAAGACTGAGAAGAACTGAGTTTATCAGCCATGTAAACCAGCAGGAATGCCAGCAATCCAACAGCCCACTCCCAATACACAAGTTTGTTTCAGTAATTTTAATGGGATTATTGATGCAGTAATTTCTGTAAAGCAGTTTCCTGAACTTAGTCATTTTATAAAAGTTCTGACATAAACCCAAGGATGATCATTGCAATCAAGAAATACAACTGCTCATTTAGACTAAAAACAATGAGTTACTCTTTATTGACACACTAAATAGATCAGAGCTCAGAAATTCCCATTCTGCTTCACTCAGACACAGCTTTTTAGGAAGAGGTGTCACAGGTAACTATATCCAGTAGCTTAGCAAGCCCTCTGATGTTGTGCAGTACCAGGGAAAAAAGGGTGCTTTGAGCTTATTCACAAAATATGAACTTACCTTCCCACAGGCTCTGCAATGGTGCCTTCTTTTGGTGAATGTAAATCTGGCCTCACATTTCATACAGTTTGGTGCTTGAGAGTCTGGAACCCACACAGGAGCCACCTCACCCAAAGTCGTAAAAGGCTTTCTGGCTGGAGCTCCCAGCTGGCCAGCTCTGAGATCATTATCTGGACTATCTGGGGCTACTGCAAGGCACGAACTATTAGAGACTCCAGATTCATACTCGTCCAAATGTTCCCCATTAGAGCCAGTACCAGAGGCATTTGAAGATGTTTCACCAGGAAACGTGTCTGCTGTATCCCCTAACTGTGTCTTACCAAAGACATTTTTGTTTTTACTACTACCTCCACAATTTGGGGGAATAACATCATTTTGTAAGTGGTCCGATAATGGCTTCGGAATCTGCAGTTTCAGATTTGTGGGTTGCTTAGGTCTTGCACCACCAAAAGGAACACTATATTGCAGGTTAGTCACTGGTTTTGGTGAAGTCTGCCCTTGCATGGATGAAACCTGACTACAAAGATTATGCAAATAATTTTTCTTTATGTGATCACCAGTGCTGTTTAAAATAAGACCACTCCCTTCTGTGGCCTCATTTCCTCTCTGTTCATAAATATTAGTGTAACATTCTGACTTGCTCTCCTCAATCTCCTTTTCCTCTGTTACCGAGTCTTCCTTGGAGGGTAAAGTCTTTGGAACATGAGCAACAACTGGGTTCTGCATTCCATAGGAATCACAACCATTAGACAGAGAGCTTGCTGCTGATGTAGCCATCACATCAGAGAGACTGGACCCTCCAAGCTCATCTGTACCAGACCCTTTTAAGTCTATGCCTGCCTCCAATACCCCATCTTCATCTTCTCTGCTATTCCCACATGCATCATCAGGCTGTTTGGTCTGCAAAAGTCTTTCATTCTCTCCTAGAGTTTGCTTATTATTCATCTCATTCAACTTTGTCAGCTCCCAATTAGTCATCTCCTGAGATTCAGGGTAACATTCTGCCATGCTGTGCAATTCCGTTGTGCCGAGATTTTTATCACATTCAATGACTTCGCCTTCAGTGGCACCAACATCCTCTGCAACACATTCCTTGTAATTGCCACTTCCAGCCACGTTAGGCTGACAGGTCTCGGTGAGCCCAGATAGCCTAGACTGCAACTGCTGGGTTGTTTCCTGTTCTACGATTAAGCTTCCACTACTGGAACCAGAAGAGTTTTCAGCTTCTAGATCTGTTCTCTGAGGAATGGCTTTACTAGTGAAATTTTCAACTGATGCACAATTTTCTTGCATTTTAGCAGTACCATCAACTGGTCTCTGTAAGAGAGTCACTGCATTGATCCCTGCAGTTGTAGCTTCTGAAAACAGCAAATCTTTATTCATATTAAAATCCTCCTTTAATCGAGAGGAGGGGCATGCAGCAGCCAGGCTTTCAGATGAAGCGTTAATCAAATGACTTACAGCATCATCTTCAGTGCACAGCCTGTTTACCTGCTTTTCTGTATCAATATCCTTTTCTGTGGATCCATTTACAGTAACACTGAGCTGGTCACTCTGTCGGTTTTCATTATCCAGTGTAAAGCTAATAGAGTCCATTAGGGACTGACTGTTGTAATTTGTACAATCCACCACATCACCACTTTGTAGTGTTCTTCTGTCACAGTTGTGCATGACTGCCACCACTAGCACATTTTTCTCCTCTGGCAAGCAAGCTGTATTTCCACATTTCTTTTCTCCTGCTTCCATAGAGTTACACTGATCATCCCGATTACTATTTCTTTTAACCAACTGATCATCTGCTGCTGCCTGATCATCAATCCACATGACTGGGGTCTCTGGGCTTATGCTAAAATCCTTTCCATTAGCACAGCAATCCCCTCCTCCTGTTGGTGTAGTCACTGAGTGGGACAAGGAGAAAGACTTTAATCTCTGCTGACATTCATTAGGACTTGGAGCTTCATTCACGTTGGCCACGGCCGAGTTGAATGACAGGCGCCGAGAAGGAGGATCTAGAATCTGATTCCACTTTGCACCCAGCAGAGTAGGTGAAACAGCGGCATCTGAAAAAGGGTTTAAACAACAAAACTTACTGCCTTATTAAAGCTACAGGTTCTATTAATCCTGCTGCATTAGAATGTCCCAAATAGAAATGCAGAAGTGTTCAAATATGGGCACAAAAATGAAGCGCACCTGTCATAACCAACATCCTTGGTCAACCATTAGTAGTGGATTTCCATAATGTTACTGGAACTCAAGAAGTTTAGAGCTACCCCAATTAGTATCAGGTTGAATTTGCAAAAGCAGCTTTAGAGCATTGATTAATGTATTTTAGACAGCTGGAAGTGCCTGGAAAGATTCTCACCCCCATAAAATGAACATTTCAACTTCCTAGACAGCAAAGAATGACCAATTAGACTAAGCAAAAAATTTAGTGCTTTGAACATGATAGCCTTCATCATATGATTTATGTGACCTAATAAAACATTTCTGCTAAAGAAGCTTAAAATAAGTTTTGCCTGATTTGTTGAAAATAAATGATTCAAATATTGCTACTGAGATTAAGCTTCACAAAACCTTTCTTTAAAAGTGTATGGCACATTTGCTATTAATAGAGGAAGAAATTTTACAAAGGTAAACAACATGAATGGAAGCAGAAGAGAATGCTATTAAGAAATGCTGAAGACATACTATGCAAAATTAAAAGACGTTTTTTGTAAATTCTGAGATTAATTTGCAACTCAAACCCTCAAAGGGTATCACAGATCTCCCCCTTTCCATACTGTCCTCTGGAGAAGAGATCTGATGTGCATCTACAATCCTCTTCAAAATGACTCACCTTCGTTTTGCTCAAATTCATCTAAAACCTTATCGAGGTTATATGCCTCTGCTTGGAAATAGTTCTCCATTTGTCAGGGAACAACCACCAGATCCTTGTCTAAACCTGCCAGAGAACAAATTACAATCAGATGCTTAACCTTCAGTCAGCAGTGTTCCCTTACATATTGTCCTGATTTAAGGGGAAAAGTCCTTTGTAAATCAAATTTTACATACATCACAGACATAAATCAAAAGTATTTTCCAGGAATAAAAATCATTTGTGTGCTTAAACTTGTTTCATTCAGATTAACAACTTCCCCAAACTTGATTTGGATTTTATTACCTCCAGTCTCTCACATTAATATGTCTGGCTATTGGGATCACCATAATGGTAAGAGCAAAACTGCTGTGACACCAGTCTTAAAAAAAAAAAAAAAAAAAAAACAGCCTAGAGAAACCAGAAAGGCCAACTAAAAAATCTGAAGACCTGACTTTCAGATCTCTGCTACCACCAATTACTTCATGTGGCTTTGAACAAGGAGTTTCAACTCCCTGTGCTTCTGATTTTTTAATGTACCGTAGGCTAGCAGTACTCTGTGTCAGTCCTCATTCCTCTCGAGATGCTTCAAAGATTCATGCTTGTAAAAGTTGTTAAGGGACTTAATGGGTGTTACTTGAATTGTGCTACCTCTCAAAATGTCTACTTTAATAATCCTTGTTTCCCTGAAAGGCAGCCACTGGAAATCCAGTAAAATGCACAGAAGTAAATAGTGTCATCAAGAAATAATGCTCTCAGGCTAGAAAAGAAGATGACAAGAGAGAAATAAGGGGGGAAAAAAACCAAAACCAAAGCAAAAAGCCAACCCTGAATCGTTACATAACTCTCTTCACATTATAAGTAATATTTTGCTCTAACACCAGTAACATGGACGCCTCACTACCAAAGTCTTGTAGCAACAAGACACCCTGATTCATTTGTCCCAAACATTCACTACCAGCAGAGACATTTTCCATGGGAAATGTGTGCCATAACCTATAAACCACAGAGACCTTGACTTGACCTGTTCTCTGAACATCATCCAAAACAGCTTTATTCTCTTCAGAGCTGGCTTTCACTGTTGTGAAATAAGGCAATGGAGGAGGAGAGGGTGAGAACCTTGTTTTGCAGCATGAAGCAGTGTTAGATCTGACAGCTCAAATAAAAACCTGCTTTTTTCCACCAGAGATACAACACATTAGAGGAAGTTTCCAATTTAAAACAATACTTTACCATTACCCCCACAGGATCTGGATTTGAGGAAAACATCAACCACCTTTATTTCCATTACTACAACATTTCGTATTTACAAATTCACAAATTATTAATATTTACAGTACAACAGCTTACAACAGCTGCAGTTAGGTTATTGATAGGAAAGGGTTGTGCATTAAAATATCACAAAATGCAGAGTTCAAGTTTTCAAGGTCAACTTAAAATTTGATACATGGTTGTTTTAAAAGGTGATCATGATACAACATAAATACATTGCTATTTAATATAATTAGACTAAGGCATGTGTTAAAGATATACACAGAAGCAAGTTTTAAAGAAATTTAATCTAACATGCATCAACAGAAAAAAGACCATTTGCAAAATAATTCCAAGATAAACTAGACTTGTCATCTAACATACTCCTAGATTTGTCCTCTGTTCTGGAAATTTAGATTAATTCCTTCTGCAAGGAAAACAGATGATTTGCCATATCATTTACTGTGCACAGATGCACAGATCATAACATAGGCAATGGAAAAGCTGCCCACCTCCATCGCCAGCTGTATTTCAGGAGTCTCAAAAAGTAGCACTGTTTTGTACAAAATACCAGGTGACTGCACATCCATTTATAATGTATTTCATTTACATTACAATGGTAACATTGCTCCTAGCAAACAATTGATGAAGACATATATAATTATTCCTAGGCAAAGTCCTGCTACTGAAGTCAATGATGCAAAGAGTATTTGTCAGTGAGGCACTGCAAGACTGAAAAATGTCATAACAAATTTTTGTGCTCATGAGTTCCAACTGAAGAGAGAAAAGACCTTTTATATCACTATTGTTATTTCGCTCACTGATGTACCAGGATACATGGAGAACCTTTTATTTTTAAGCTCAAAGTCACTAAGATGACAGCCACTCTAAATGAGATCTCATTGTCTGTTGCAGTAGGTATTTCTCAGAAAAGGTCAGCTGCAAATCTTTAGGTCTCATATCTAAAATTATTATTATTATATAAAAGAATGCAACAACCCCCCAAGCTTTTCTGCAAGCTTCTGCCAAGGGCAAAACACGCTGCCAAATCCACAGAAGTCCTTAATGTCCTCTCCTCTGTCTGACAGTAAAGGAGGATGAGTACTCATGTTCCTAACAGATATCAGCAAGGCTTCCTGATTGTCAGCAACTCACATATTTTCCAGGTGAAGATTTAATGCTTCAACTCACCATAGCCAGCAACTCAAGATCAAAATAGAAAATAAAATGCTCTAACACAGCATGCCATAATAACTGAGGAGCTGTTTTCCCTGTGGTTTAGAATTTCATTTTATTTTGAATATTTTTATTGAATGCCCAAGATAAATAAAAAACATGTTCCTTTACAGGTCTTTTGAGACCTTTGACTGCATCTCACATGTACCACTATAAAAGTTTGGAAGACTTTTAGAATTACTCTAATCCCAAAGTTTCTCTTAGGACAAAGGTTGGCATGACATTTTTTCAAGGATCCTTAATAGTTGAGAAACTCTGTAGTATTGCCCAAATATCCTGAGTCAGGGCACGAAGAGAAGCTGATGAGCAAACACACAACACTTAGACTCTGGAAAAAGGAGAATAAAAACAGGAGCAAATCAGAAAGAAGTTTCAGTGGTAATTTTATGCTATCAAAAAGGAGATCCAAAATTACTATATATTGGGATGAACAATATGAAGGAGAGGATCTTGTGCCAGTGCAAGGAAAAGAAAGCACAAACCAGCAATGAGTAAAAAACAGGAGATGTTTTTTTCAAAAATACAGTCCTCCATGCTAAGACTTGGCAGAAAAGACTAATTATGGGAAAAAAAAAAGTAAATTTTTACATTTTATTTAACTCTGTATACAAGAAAGATTGCTACAATGGTTACTATCCACTGGTATATAAGTCCAGAACTCAAGATCACTTGTTATCCATTGCAGAGTCATCTTCTGTCTTTCAGGGCAAGGAGCTAATTAAAACATGCAGTCTGTCAAACCAGATTATTTTCAAGCTCCTGTTGGATCACACATCATGCATAATTCAGGAAGTGTGTTTTACTTCTCAATTTCTTCATAACAACAGCATGGGCTTATCATCATCTTCATTTCTGAAACTTAGGAACTTACATTCCATGAGGCTTACATGCTTTACTCTCCCTTGATGTCTAAATTTAAAGGTGCATGTACCAGAAATGTGTGTGTCATATCCACCCAGAATTACTGCCCTTGTCATAGCATTCAAACACAACTCAGACTGCAGCTGCATAGTGGAGGAAAGAAGGACACAAAGGTGTCCTTAAAATTAGGTGTTTCAAAGAGGCTTAGCCTTGGAGACTGCCTCTCAGATATCCCACATGCCAGTTTGGAAATTTCCTGGGAAATGAACTGTACAAGAGACTGGCCTTGTGTTACACCTGCAAAGCAGCCAGACTCGTATTTGTGTAGGGCTCTGTGATAAGGGATTATGTAACCCATGATCTTCTGCACTGCACATCCTAAGTTATCCTTGGGATGTTTTCACCACGGGAACTGACAGCCTTTAGTCTTTCTAATTGTCTTTTAACAGTGGATGATCAGCTCATAATCACATTAATACACTGTCATAAAAAAATGCACTGAAAGGAAGTAATACTGACGTGCAACTGTTGGCCTCGCAGCAAAGACCTAAAAACCAGAAAATATGTAAAGAACCAGAATAGGATCTCAGGATTTTCTGTCATGCTGTCCCATGGAGACAACTCTTTCAATATCAAACTGTGAACCTACACGTTTCAGTAATCTCTTACAAAATGCTCAAACAGTTTATTATAGTGCTCATAAAAAATACCCATGGAAAGCTCCTAAGATGGAAGTCACAAAGGGCATGATCAAACTGAAACCAAACATTGCTTACTCATCCTGATAAAAATCACACATCCAGAAAATGGCATTTTCCCATAGCACAACAGCATGGAAGTACAGATGGACTGGACAGACAGATTGATTAGATCCAGGGCTCCTGAAGACTTCCTTCAAGCCCAACAAACAATGGCCAAGTGCACATCTTGTTCCAGCTCCCTTCGGCGCTCTGTGTTACCTGTCCCTGCGAGTCAGGCACCTCTGCTGTAATGAACACTCTGTTCTGAGTTGAGCAATAGCTTTATTTAGAACTGATGAGATCTGGCTACAGCACAGACTGAGAAAGACTTTGCCCGCCTTCCCCCTCTCCCAAACAAAATAAGACACAATCTTTGCTCTAAAATGGGGTAATTACTCTCAGTAAAAAACAAAACAACAAATTGCTAAAAATACTCCATCATCTTCTTTAGAAGAGATCCATCCATACACAAAGGTATATGTATATAAATATATATCTGTAAGAATACATAAAAACATTTCAGGTGCAAAACTCTGAATCATAATCTTCTAAAGGAGAACTTGCCTCTTACCTTTTTCTTACACATATGTTAAGAAACGAATGACCCTGTGCCTTCTCATGATGACAGCAGCACAACCAGCCAGTTCTGCTGAATCAGGCTGTTCTACTTGATCCTAGAAAATACAAACATGTATTTTATGACAGGCAATTCTGCCACAAACCATGTCCTTTTCAACACGTGACTGCAGCTAGCACAGGCATATTTGGCAAATGCTGCAAGCTTCAGATGATTTGGATTACATCTGCACCTTTGAATTCAGGGATGTGTGTGCACTATGCCATTATCGCTCTCCCAAAGTCTGGTGAAAAATGTTGCTAATAAAAACCACATTATTACCTACCTGTTATTATTCTTCATTTAACTGTAAACCCTCAGTGTAATGCAGCAACTCCAACTGCCCTTGTATTCCTGATGACCTTGACTGTAACAATTTATAAAACTAGCCTCTGAAATCAATTATATTCTACTACAATAGGCCTTCCAAAAATAAAGAGCTAGTAGCTTTGATAGTCAACAAGAATTCACAGCCCTCTGAATTCTGTAAACTGTATTCATCAGCTTCCCACTGATTTTGTTACAGCTAAACAAGTGGTTTTGTCTTCAAATTATTCCCCCTACAATCTTAGGCTTCCTTCATTTCCTAAAGGCTTCTTCTCAGAAGGCCCACAATAGCACCAACCTTCAATAGTATGGAGGACCCAAGAGGAAAAAAAAAAAAAGTCATCTGAAGAAACTTTTATTCTTCAATCCACAGCATTTCTATAGGTCAGGTGCTCATTTTCTCAGGCTGCATCCTAACAGCCAACATAGCTCAAAAATCCAACACAGCCATGGGCAGAGAAAACAGAAACCAGTTTATGACAAATAGTACAACAAGAAAAAGAATTAGATACATTAAATTCATTTTTTAAGCTTTGCTAGCACTGACATTTTGACCTGTTAGGTAGTTGAAATATTTATTAGTACTCTGATGTAGCTGCAACATATGTTAGAAAAAAAATCTTCAAGCTCCAGCAAAATTAACAGTGCTAAAAAAAAAATCAGTTCTCCATGCATGAAAGCAATATTCAGTGTTACACTAGATTTCTCCCAGGGCTGTTTATTATTCTTTTCAGAAATAAGCAACAGTAATAATTCCAGGAAACTAATGAACTGAACAGCAGCACTCTGAGTAGTACTGTTTTCAAACTCAGAATCCCACAGCTTTGGATGCCAGCAGAACTCTTCCTGTATAGAAGTAAAATTTCTGATGCTATGTGTATTTCCGCCTCTATAAATGAAAATTAATTTTGGTTATCTGGGAAGTAGTAGATGTTATCTTATTACAACATTCTTCAGATAGGCATCACATGCATGCAGAAACAGAAGTGGAGGAAATTTAGTTCCACTGAAAGGCTTCAGAATGAGCCTTTTCAAAGGGATGTGAAGTACACGTGGCAGTGGGGAAGGTTTTCTGTACCACCACCAGGTCCCCTCCCAGCCTGGAGTACAGGAAAATGATTCAGTTTTCATGACCCCTTTAAAAAGACAGATCAATTAATGACAATTCTGTGATTTATGGCAAGGCCTGTCAGCTGCATCACAAACACCACATGAACCAGTCATACATTAACCACAGAGTTCAACCTTCCCTGATCAGAAACGGATCAGCCCTAGCAACCCCCAGCTGAAAGCAGCTCTGCTGCCACCCCTGCTCTAAGCCTGCAAACCTTCTAGGCAAGCAATATTCAGGGCACAGCTTTATTATTCATTGTTTTTACTCTGCTCCTCTTTCCTTGTTCCATTCTTCCCAGGTAATGACTTTTTTGTGCGTAACCACTCAACAGAGAAGATCCAATCAATGGCTGCCACTCTCCAAAGTAAGCTTTGAAGAGATATTACCTGGAGGTCCTGGAGCTTTTTTGTTTACAGTTCAACATTTACTCTCAGCAGCTATTTCCCCTTACAAAGATCAATGCAAAAATCAAAGCATGCTTACAGATATGAATGTAGTAGATTTAAACAAAAAGTAAAAGAAAAAAGAAAAGTAAATTATAACATTTGGATTTCATGGAAAAAAAGAGCAAGTTGGCAACAGAGCCAAATTATTTTTTCAGTAAGAATTTAATGTAAGAGAAGTATATTTAAATGAAAATTGAGGACAAAAGGAATAACTACAAATGAGAGCCAAGAATACTCACAACAACATATAACCTAGCGATTATTAGGTGTTCTCTGAATCACAGACACTGCTAAAAAGGGTTCCATCACACTTGTGAAAAATACATCTATTTCCACCTAAAACTATGGGCCCACTGAGACCTAAGATCACAGCAAATGCAGGAGGCCCAGTGTCCCTGCTGTCCCAGTTTGCTGCTTGGAGCATTTCAGTTCCTTATCCCTTCTGCTGGTGGTGGGCTGAACCCCTCTGTCTGCTGCCCTACAGTGGTGCCACTCAGGTGTGGCTTTGGTCGTACCCCACATGTCTGATTTCCCTCAGGAGCTCCAGGAAGGCGACTACCAATTACTGCAAAAGCAAAACAGAAATTGAAGAGAATTTTGACAAGCAGAGACGTGCTCAGAATAAAGAAAAGATGAAGAATAGAAGGAAAGAACTCCAAAAATACATAATTAGAAATATCTTCCACCAAAAAGAATGTAAAAAATGTTTACAACATTAAATGAAAGTAATCTGAACTAGCAGAAACTGGAATAGCTTATAATAAATGGAAAGAGACTGAAAAAGAAGCAATTTTGATACTATGGTAAAAAAATGCAAAAAATGCTCAAAGCATGAGGAGATGCTAAAAAATGCTTCCATCTACTGGCAAAGATCCAACTCTTAACTACACTACAGATCCTCTATAATGTGCTACCAGTGAGGAGATGTCTTTGAGTAGGCAGGGAGACATTTGCAGCCATTTTAAGGCACTTTATTATTGCTAGATTAGTTGAACCAGGCATTATCTTACATGCAAATCCAGATTTCAACACTGGTATCTTCACTTCCTACCTTGTCTACACTCTAGAAGTATCAGATGGGAGATTCAGAGACTACAGACAGGAGATGTGTTCAGGCCCCAACTCTGCAAGAAAATCCAAACTACAGCAAGGAATGCCATAGCAGGGGGTTACATTAACAGGAAATCAGAGTACCTGAACAAGGGGAGAGACAGGTGAAAAGTTTCAGGACACACATCAGTAATGTAAAATTAATTATTTTATCTGATCAATCAGTCTGGAAGCTAAACCTTCACAAATGGAAAAGGGGGTTCTTCACTCAAGTAATGTAATGCTTGGAATAGTGGTGGTTTGCCACATGCCCAATGATTTTGTCCCCAAACATGGAGTTCTTCTACCTAGCAGGTGCCAAATGAAGGGAAAGGCAGGTGTTACAAAGTGTGTGTGACACAGCAGTAGCAATATCTGTCACACACCTGAAAGTGTCTGCAATGGCAAGGACTTCAGATTAGGCCCCAGATTAAGCATTCCAAAATTAAGTGTTCTATTAATAAATTAAAGTAGTAGTCATTCAATGCAATCAAAAAAAATGTTTTCAGAATTCTAAGTTATTAAAGAAAACTCAGCAAATGACACAGATTTTTTTTAAATACATGGTCTATACCACAGTTCAGATTAGAAAAATCCATTAAAACTCACCATAAATCCATTTAGTAAGAAATACTACATACAGCAGCAAAAATGAAATGTAACAAATACAAAGAAGATGCAGTCACTGATAATCCTTTCCCTGCACCAAAAGCTCAAGATGACCAAGCATCCTTCAGCTTTACTTTCCATAATTTGCTGATGTTTCTACTACTCCATGTAAAGAGCAGGCTGGGGCATGGCAGGCTATTCCTGTGTAATACAACGCTTTGTACCAGCTCACTACCCACGAATGCTGACAAAAGATAAACTATTGCATTGTTGCATTGGATTGGCTTTTTTTCCAATCAACTGAACAAAGAGAGGTGGACAATGCTTAAAGCAGAACAGCCTCTCTAATTATTTCACTAATATTTGCATCTTTTCCCTTGACTCTCCCCCATGCCATTTTAAAGCCATTATTTCCACTTTTGTCTCCAGCCAAGTTTCCATAAGGAGACATTCACACATGCCTGAGCAGTAGTAAGGCAGTCAAAAGAGCAGCAACTTCAAAGCAGCATTATAGGAAGTATCACAGTCAAAAGTAACAGGGAGACAAGAACAACTACAGCAGCATTATCAACCTTTGTGCTCCAGAAAATAAAAGCAGCTCAACTGAAAAGGACACCTGCTTTATAACCATTTACAGTAGAAATAAAATTCCATTTCCTACCCTTTTTTACTATTTCAAGGAGAAAGCAATTGATTTGTTTGCCCGACAAACGCCAGCCTTGCCAAGCAGCCTCAGCCTGCTGCAGAGGCCTCAGCACCTGGAGACAGGAACCAGCTCCTGCTTATGTAACTGCCTGTGCTGCCTGGAAAAGGATCCATCCCTGCTCTGGGGAAGAACAAATAGATAGGTTTACACCACAGTGCTGCCTTCCACGCAAGTTTTTCCAGAGGAATACAGCTGGAAAAAAAAAAAAAAAAAGGAGAAAAATCCTTTCCTGAGCTTACTCATATGCTCGTAGAGCAAAATGTGGTGGTTTATGTATCTAATGTTTTTTAACACTTTGTTTCATGCAACTTGCAAATTTGAAATACTGTAAACCACAAAAAGCTAATGCACAGTGCATTAAACATAAATTTAATATGAAATCATGTTTCTTAATTTGTGCATGAGTTCCAAGTAATGTCATCACTGTAACAACACAGTTATTTTTAAAAATTAATCCATTTAACATACTGATCTGAAGCTGTTATTTATCTTTATTCAAACACAAACTAAAGTAAACATATAGAACAAGTAGGTTTATGGAATGATTTTTATTTTTCAGTATTTAAGGTTTTGACTCTGATGTTTAACACATTTGAAGAATAAAATTATTTAAAGCGGCACACTCTATCCCAGAGTGGATTAATCCTGTACTCTAATACTTTATGAATTTTTCTTCTTTCCAATGTAGGGTAGAAACAAGAATGAAACCCAAATAGACTCAACATTGTTTTAGATCTTTCTTAGATTTGGGCAATAAGAGAGGAACTGACTGAGGTCCCCTAGAATCTCTAATTAAAAGCCTACAACTCCTAAGGAGCTGTCCTGTTTTATAAAGCTCACGTGGGACTGACACATGTGAGTGCCAGTGAGCAAAAGCTGATAATAAAAGCCAGAAGTGCCACACAACCAGAATGGGACAGACCAAAAGGACAATGGGCAAGCAGTGAAAACTGCTTTGCCACCATTTACCAGCCCATCAATTCCAGGTTGTACCCATAGGGGAGAGAAGCTGCTGGAAGCAACACAATTCATACATTCGGCTGCTCTTCAGAGAATGGACCATCCAAACAGGCAAAAGCTCTGAAAGACCACTGGAAAGCCAGGCACCTACTGGTGCCAGTCAGGCACCTACTAACAGCACTTTATCAACAGGCTTTGTTTCCAGCACTCCTGGGTCATCTCTGCTCCTCTGACAACTCAGCTACACAACAGCATTGTAAATTCTGACATACCTTTTGAAGAAATGTAATTATAGACACCAAATGGTTACTATTTCTCAAATCCTACGTTAGGTAAAGCTGGATTACCATACATCCCTGAAATAAATATGGACTTTTATGTCATACTGTCTTCTCCCTGAAATTATCTCTAAGCAGATAACTTAATTCCCGTTTTGTGTAGACCTTTATATTCATATCACACCAAACACATTATAAAACACTGTTGTCAAGTGTAGCAAAGTTCCCTCCCACGTTTGTGATCATGATCTAACTAGCATCACTGCTGATGCTCACAGTGCATTATGTCTTAAGTCATCTGTAACTAGAAACTCATTCGATACAACTCCATAATCCATGGCAACAGTGCGTACTGAAACTGCTATTTCTGAGCATGCACCTCCCCTGTGCTCAGGGCCATTGACATGCTTGTGACAGTGCTGAAGGGACTGAGCACTAACCACCAGAAACAGGCAGCAACTTGCATTTAGGTGCACTGTAAAGCTTTTTCTTTTCACTGATATGCTGTGTCACTGAGGCAATCAGGATTTCTACCTGAAATTTATGCTGGGCTCCATGAAGTTTTAGTTCTAAAAAGTGCCCATAATTCTGTATCTCTGTTAGCAGGCACAGGAAATAAAGATTTAACAGACAAAACCAAAAAACACTTGAAAGGCTTCCTTATTAATGAGTTATGAGTATTAATACAGTTATCAGAAATCTTACAGAGATGTAGGAACTCCAAATTCTTCTAAACTCAGGTGCAACATTTCTCAGACAGATCAAAACTGAGAAACCTCTGCCACTTCTTCTGTCCACTGACAAGGTGGCTGATTCAGCTCAGCCATGAATCCCCACCTCTTCACCTCTCATTCTGAGCCTGTAGCATACTCAGCATACTCCTGTTTTCTTTATCTGGAGGGCCCCTTTTCCCCTCTCACATTCCTTCCCCATCCACTTCTTCCTGCATCCATTTGTTTTCTCCCTACCTAAGCTGCCTTCTTTCTCTGACCAAAAAAACCCAAACCCATAAGAAACCTCATGTTCCAACGTTACTGTTCATTACTGGCACAAACATACTTGTAAACAACCTTGAGAATAGTGGGAGCAAACCCAACAGCAATGGTGCTCCATCCGCTTTGCAAACTGAAATGAAGTCTTTAGAGGGCTGGCTATCAAAAAAGCAAAAAAACCCCACATGGCTACAATAACAGCCATATCCGAAGACACAGTCCTAACTACCAACCTGCCTCCTACCCCTCCTCATCATTACTGACCATCATGAAGCTCCTTCATAAATTCATTTAAACCCCCAGCCTTGTAGCCTGAAATGCATTTTCTGACACATACACACAGTGGGTATGCAGCATCTGAGACCACTTCCCTCAAGCATCTCAGTACTTGAAACCTCTAGCCAAGACAAGTTTTGTTAAATACATAGGAACATGTTTCTACTACACTATTGCATGTTTCCTCACATCAGAAGGTACATTTAAAAGCCATCTGTACAGAAATGAAGCTTAATAAAAAAAAAAAATAGCCACAAGGGTTATTATAGGAAATTAATAAGGGAACAAAACCACTACATATACACCCATCTATTGCTCACGAGTCTCAAGAAACAATTTCTAATTGGCATCATAATAAACCCTACATTCCTTCTACATGAGTAGTCAAAAAGAAAATCTATGAGCAAATTCCAGAGATGGGTTAAAATGCATTTTACAAGTGACTTGTTAAGTGAAACCAAGGTAAATACAATATAGAAGCTATTAAGCCAGTACACCAATACAATTACTTGAAAGCAGAAAAACACACAGGTAGACTGATGCTTAAGTAACAACCTTTTAAAGTTACATTTATAAAAGAATCAAGAAAGAACTGTGAAACCCATGAAATATGCTAGGGTTTTATTCAGCTTTCATCATTTATACAAAAACACAGTATGAAATTACTACAATCAATGCAATTTGGTGTTTCAGCTAAGAGGCTGTTTCAATATATATGCTATTTAAAGTAATCTGTTAATAATATAACCTAAGAAGTGGGCTTTGCATGTACTTTCAAGTTCACCAAATAAGGGACAGTTAAAATACTCATTTTGAATTAACCAACACAGCATTTACAATGTACCTTTGTAACACAGTGACAACCAATATGCTCTGCTGGACTGTCAGTGGGGCTGGGCCAACAAAAACCAGCAGCTGTATACTGGATATAACCCAAAAAGGGTGTAAATAAACAATACCTGTGCCTTCCTCTTCAAAACACAAGCCTCAGAAGCAAGCTATTTCCAAGCCATAGCATGCATTTCTACAGCATCACAGGAGAATGTGCAATTTCAAAGACTGCGGGATAAATGAAAAGAAAAAATATCACAAAGAGGGAACCTTCCTCTTACATTATCTCAATTTGTATTAAATGTTCATTTATCTGCATTACAGTGCAGATAGGGAATAAAAAATTACATTGGCATGATTGCCTGGGTATATTTTAACCATGTAGCTTTTTTGTCTCCTCCAGCCTACAAAGAAAGCTCAGTATTCAGAGCCTCAGTAACATGAACAAGAGGACTTACATACTGATTTAGTGTTCAGATGCTGCCACTTTTCAAGTGTTGTACCTTTAATCTAATCTCCTATAGAAATTAATATTATGGGATTGTACTGTTCATTTCCTATTCTTTATGCTCATATTTTAATATATATATATATATCTGTCATGAAAATGAGTATCTACACAGCAAAAGCAAATCCAAGTGACTGCCCTCCAAGGGAAAAGCAAGCTGCTCTATGTATTTTGGCAGCAACCTGCTGGGCAATCAATACCCACACAGCTCTGGAAAAAATCGCCAGAATTGTGGTGTTATGTGAGAAAGATGGGATTAATGCAGAGAAGGAAGGAAGAAAAGACATATTATGGGGCAAAAAGGATTTCCATCTCCAGAAAAACAAGATTCTTTCATTCCACAGATGGTGGAACAAAATGCTTACTAATATAGTATCTCCAAGGACTTGGATACATATAACATCAGATAATAAACTCATTCAACACATCTTCCAACTTAAAACAAAACACACTTCTCTCCATCTCCAGATCATGGAAGAAATTCCCTGCTACTTAGAAAATCTTTCACAAAATCTAAAGAATTACAGGTGGAAAATAAGTCATAGCCATCAGAAATTAATCTGGAACAGATTCCCAGTGCTTCAGCTCCTTTATTACTGGTTCCAGCACACTGCACTGACTCAATGCAAGAACCACTGAACTCTTTAGAGCCCCAGGTCCAGTTCTCTGTCCTCAGCAGTGGATGGTGTCAGGCAACAAG
This sequence comes from Molothrus aeneus, assembly GCF_037042795.1. Lineage (NCBI taxonomy): Eukaryota > Metazoa > Chordata > Aves > Passeriformes > Icteridae > Molothrus > Molothrus aeneus. The sequence continues at coordinate 6,126,256 of NC_089654.1, forward strand.
CCCTTGATGTGATGCACTAAAAAGACAGGTCAGCACTACCCCTACTCAGCAGTTGCTGGGAATAACACATAAAATAAACTTCTCTCTTTCATATCACATTTATTTGAGAACCACCAGCACATTATCCACCTCTCTTCTGCAATAAACCACAGCAGCCCACTGCCTTGGCTTCTCTGCAGCACCTGCAGAAAAACCAAATGTGCACCTCTTCACTCACTGCACTTCCCCACCTGGCAGAAAAACAAGATTAATTTCATTTTGCTTAAATTGAGATGCAAAGCTCAGAGCTGCAGAACTTGAAGTGGGAATACAAATTTGATTCTGCCAGGCACCTTCAGCAGATGACTGGGGCAGGGTTTACCTTCACCCCCACACTCATCACCAAAGGGCACCTCAGAGATACTGGATGTGTGTGGCACACCCAAGATCAGAATGAGGTCTGTGCACCACACACACCAGAGGAATCTACATCCTCAGAAACCAGGACTCATATTTTACTATTACTGACACCAGTCTTCAACCTTCCTCTTAAAATCTAACAGTTCAAAATGAGAGGAGAAAAAAATTCAAAGCTGTTGAAGAAGAAAATGAAACAGGTGAGAGAACAGTTTAATTGACTGGGTTAAAAGAAATGCAAGAGAAGCACAGTAAACAATGACTGAGAAACAAAAACCACAAATCTGAAAATATCTACAATTTTTGTGATGTAGTATCTTACAAACTTCCAATTATCTGACTGGTCAAACAATAAATTTTATGCATATTCATATGATTTGTCAATTCTTCTTGAATTTATAGTAACTACATATACTATAAAATCATAGTTTCACATGGCTTGGCCTTTATTTTAGTGTTCCTAAGTCGATCTTCTAGTTCACACTTGGAGTGCAAACAGCTAAGACAACATGTACACCGAGTTCAAAGCAGAGTTTTGACACAACAAAACTGAACCTGGAAACAAGAAAAGCTCCTGTAATAGTCAGTGTCATTCACAGATAAAGAAGGTATTATGTGATTTAGAAAGCTCTTTGATCCTCTTCTTCCACTGAACATTAACCAATTGAAGTGCATCACACTACTTTTTGGAAAAAAGTACCAGTGTATGTTCTTCCATTGATAATCTCCTATCAATCTGCTAAAGTATTTTACCCATATTGCTTCCCTAAATAAAATTTTAAACCTGGACTGAAATAGAAATGTTGTACCCAAAATGTGTGTAATGTTTGAGTTTGATTATTTATTAAAAAAGGCTTCAGTATATTGTCAAAGTAAATCAAACCTTTCCAATTACAGTGGTTTTTGAAACTGCAAGAATCCAGAAGGCTGTTAAGTACTACTAGAGCAGCTAGAGCTCTTTTGTAATTGATAGAGCACACATGAATCTCTGACCCAAGCATGGCCTAATTTCAATTTATCACTGATAGGAAATGTCCTCTGGATTCTCTGTACGCTAGAAGGAGGAATGACAAGTTCCTCCCAGCTACCATTTTACTAATAAGAAAAAAACCTCTTCTGCAAAATTGTACTACAAGTACTCAGTAAGGAAAATTCTGAAACACCACCAGTCAGCATGGTAATAATTTGGTGTAAAGCATTTCTTTTCTAGCTCTTAACTGGACAAGGATCTTCTCAGCTCAAGCAAAGAAAAGCACAGAACACTTCAATCATCTCTGATGATGCCTAATTTCTCTAATGAAGAATAGCTGGGAAACAGCCCTAAAATACTTATCAACCTGAATTCTACAACATTTTCACACCTAGAAAACAGCAGAGGAAGAAACACATCCAGTTTTGTGTACATTAGGCTTTAGTGCTTTTTTGTAGCTACTGCAAACACCAGTTCAGCTCGAGTCAAAAACCAGGAAGACACCAGAGAAGGCACATTTACTGCACTGCTTCACATAAAAACCCATCCCCTACACAGGGTCCAGCAGCACTGCCCAAAGCACCAGCTGATGCCTCAAGCCTCCATGGGAAAGCTTCCCACCTCTGTCACTGTGCTGGAAGCAAATTACAGAAATACAACAAAACAGTGTTGGAAAAAAATGTTAAGGGCAATACCATTTCCAAATGTAAAGCCCTACTCAAGTCCACTATGCCATCAAGCTCTTAAAAACAAAAGTTCATCAAGCTTCCTGTGGATATTAAAAGGAAGGGGAAGAAGTATAGGAAACAAGCTGCATGCAATAAAATTCCTGACAGACAAACCTAGAAAATCCTGGCAGAGCTTACTGGAATGCTTCTGGACCTTCAGTGTGTTCCCTTAACCAACTGATACCCCACTGATTTATAGATAGGTTTGTAACTTCAGTTGCCATCAAAATATCAGAGGTATAGTAGGAACAATATTAACACATATAGCAAGAAAGAAAAATATATTTATAAATTCTATATACAATACAGAGACAAAATATAGAGGGGTATAGCTATTAGCATTAGCTGCAAATAATTCCATATGGAAGTTGATCATTTATGCTCAAGAAACATAGAGACAAACAAAAAACCAGCACAAATGGAAATCCAGCACTGAAGTCCACATTTTCCTTTGCTCAATGTACACTGGGGACAAAACATGTGAAAAGCTCAATCCATCAACACCAAAACTTCAAAGCAGAACATATGGTCACACTGCTGCATATTGACATTTCCAAATGATCAAATTTCTCCTGAAAACAGAACAATGTTGAACTTTCCTAAAGCTCTCTTTTCCCCAGCCTTCATAACGAACCCAAGGACTGCCCCCGTTTATCCTCAGACTGGAGATGTCACACAAGCTCTTCAGAGAGCGCTCCAGCTCCACACTTGTAAAACACAGAGCATCTACAGGTTGTGACTCTACACCTGCTTTTCACATCCTTTATCACCTTTGGGTTTTTTGCCTTTTTTTTTACTGTAACAGAACTATGCCTGTGCAAATCTCAGCTGACTGGACTTGCTGCTTTACATCCCCTCTCCCTTGAGCAGATCTGGATGAAAGAATAGGGAAGGAACAATTTACCCTCTGTTGACACCCTGAAGTTAGCCATGCATTCTTGCCTTCAACCTATGTTTTTAAATTAATTCAATTTCTCTAGTAACTACCTTTAAAATAGTTGAAGTGACACTTTATGGATTTCCTCTGCCACTCATGTTAAGCCTATTTGATGCTGATGTACTACTTGGAGGGCTGTAAGGAAAAAGGAGTACCAATATTAGCCATCTCTGCTTGTCTCTTGCAGCAATACAGCAGTAATATAATTACAAATAGCATAACCCAGTCATAAACCAGACTGGAATTATTCAGTGAAATAATACATATAAACTCACCTTAAAAGTGTTTTTCTTATTCTACCTGTCTGCTATGACAACCTGAATAGCAGCTAAAGTGAAACTCAGCAAACAGATAGTAGGTAGGAATGTACTTTATTTGAATGTAAAAATAAAATTATTCACAGAGATAAGACCAATAATTATTCTTTACAGATAAATTATATTTGTGTGCATTAAGATAAAGGTCATTTACTTTTATCACACTGATTTTTCAGTGTGCATTTTTTTGATAACTATATAGCATGTTTTGCTGTAGTCATTAGTCCAAAAAGTTGTATTGATACATATCCTGAATTCTATTTTCCTGAATTCCAAATCAAGTAGAAACTACTATGTCAGTGAAGGATCCTTGATGTATATTTTATATCATCCTATCCATCTGCATTAATTGACACAATTTTAACAGTATTGCAAGATATAGCCAACACTTCCAGCCAACACAGAAGTAAAAGCTGTCTCTATCAGCTAAAACTCAATGCTTTCAGTTACTTTCAGCCATTTACTTTTGACTTTCTATTGCTTATCAACACAAAAAGCTTTGTCAACTGGTAGTACCATTGTACCTTTCTCAGTGCTTTACAGAAACAACAGGAGGGAAAATCAAGCATATTAGTTCACATTTCTGTCCACATAAAAGTCCCAGTCTCCTAAAGAATCACAAACAGAACCTAAACAGGCCACGCTTCATTTTCTTTAATCTCAATCACATTACAAAAATAAACATTAGCCTTTATATAACACTTTCAAAGAAGCCTATGAATATACTGGCATCTTACAACAGTGTTCTGGAAAAGATCACAGATTCATCAGCACACAGACTAACTGTGCACTGAAACTATCATTCCTCAACTGATTTTCAGTTAAGAAAATCAGTTTTATTGGGAAGAGTCTCAGCTTAGTATATAGAAAAGATTTTTCTGGTCAACAAAACATGAACACAGAACTTCTTTTCAAAACCTCTTTTTGGTCAACTTGTATTCAAAAGCAAAAGGCCACTCAAATCCTTTAGCAAAATAATTTCCAGGTAATTTTCTATAGATAGCCTGCAAACTGAAAAACAAGCAAGCTGTTTTCTGCCAAAGCTGGCACAGCAAGTGGACAGACTACAACAGACATTAAAAGCTTATCATTCTTTGGCCACAAGTTTTAATACTGCATCTTTGTTCAGTCTCTACCTTTGTTCCCTGAGACAATCACAGCCAGACTTTATGCCAGGCTAAAAAAACTGTATTTCATCTCAGCCTTAGCCCCAGGCCTCAGATCCTGAGATGAGTGTGTGTTTGAAAGTATTTAATCCCCAGCCTCGTAACTGCCTCAAAGCTAACGCACAAAAATAACACCCAGTATCAGGAGTCAGCACGGCGGTTTTGGGGTGGGTTTCTTCCTTTCTCACACACTAAAGCAGGCACCATAAAGCAATGCAAATAAATCACAGTGTGTCAGAACGTGGTAACTTGTTCAGGGCTGATCAGGGCTTCAATTAGAGGGGGGAGGCTTGTTTGAAATTTTAAACCCTTCTTCAGCTTCCATTTCAGATTCCCCAAACCTCTGAAGAGATTTTTAAATTTGTCTCTCTTGGGTCAAGGAGACTGGTCTTCTCATTTTGCATCACATGCCTTAACTTTATAAAAAGAAGCACACAGAGGGTTCAGGCAGTAACAAAGGATTTGGATCCTTCAGTCTCAGCCACTGAAGGGGTATCTAAAATCGGGATGTGTTCCATGCAATCGAAAATTACTTGCTAATAGAAGTTAAATACAATGTTTTAAAGCCTTGCCTAGTCAGTTAAATACTGCCCAAAGAAAATAAAAGCTTTTATTCAGGTAGAGCATCTTTTTTATTATTACTATTTTATTTGTTTTCACACAGCTCCTTCCATGTTTGGGTTCTGTCTGGACCCAAAAACTGAGGGCAGTGTTATTCAGAAATTCTAATCAGAGACAATCACACTTAATAAGAAGACTGATGGAATTTAGTCAACTTTTAATATCTGAACTGAACGAAAATATGTGTAAAAATGACACTCTCTGAAAAACCACTTTCATAAAATAATAAGGAATATCCTGTCTATAAATAAAGAAGATCGTTAACACGAAAACATAAAGTCTATCAATTTCCATCTGCTACTTGTTTCTCTGTCTGGTTAAGAAGATAAAAACATTTCTTGAGCCACATTCTGCCACAGGCACCTATTTAGCCGTAACATTTATGAGCAAGAAACTAGCCTACCTCTGCAAAAAGTCTGACATGTCAAGAGTGCCAGTTATTCTTAGAGTGAGACATGACCACAATTTCACGTAATTAGAGATGTTATAAAACGCATCCCGCCCGCTCTCCCCATCCCCCTCCACCACTACCACCATTGCAGGAGTGACTTGTTACACATCGCGATGAGCAAGTAACATTCCCTGCCCGGGGAGAGAGCGGAGATCAGGCCATAAAAAGGGCACGAGATGCAAACAGGGATCCTCCCCTGCCCGGGCCGGCAGCCGCGGCTGCCCGGGCACAGCCTCACCCTGCCCCGCGCGGCTCCCGGGCCGTCCCGGGGGGAGCAGCAGCTCCTTCCCCATCCCCGGCATCGCCGGCGCGGGGAGAAAGGTGCCCCGGGCGAGCGGGTCACCCGCTCCGGCCGCCCGGGAACGGAGGGGGAACGGCGGGGAGGGAGCTCGAAGGACCACGGCGGCGGCCGGGGAGGGCTGGGGGGCGACCGCTGCCTTCCCCTTGGTGGCGTGCCGAGGACAAGGGCGGCGGGGCTCGGGGACGCCCGGAGCCGGCAGGCCCAGGGCGCTGTCGGCGATACGGCGGCTCCACCGAGGCGCCGGAGCCCTCCCCGCCCGCCCGCCCGCCCGCGGGGCCTCGCTGCGGGCGGCAGGGGCCTGGGGAGCGGGGTGCCCCGGCCTCCCGGGCCCGCGGTCGGCGTGCCGCACACCGCTCACTCACCTCGGGAGGCAGCAGGCGCCGCCGGGTCTGCATGGCGAGAGGGATCTCCCGGGTCCGCCCCGGGAGCGCTGGGGGCCGGCGCGCCCTCGCCGCCGCCAGCCGCGCTCGCTCGCTGCCTCCGCGGCCAAGGCCGCCGCAGCGCCCGGCAGCAGCGCCCCCTGCCCGGCCCCGGCGGCAGCGCACGGCACTGCGGCACCGCCGGGGAGGCGGCGCGGAGCGGCCGCGCCCCCGCCCCGCGCCGCGGGGTCCGCGCCGGCACCCCCGCACCGGGCCCCGGGGTCCGCACCGGCACCCCCGCAGCGGCCGGACAGCGGGAGCAGCCGCCCGCTCTGTCCCCGCGGGGACCCGCCGAGCCCGCGGCCCCGCAGCCACACACACACACACACAGAGGCGGGGGCGGCACCGGGCACCCACCGCCGCCACCGGGCGCTGCCGGTGCCCCGCGGCCGAGGGACGCGCCTCCGGGCACCGGCTGCAGTGTGCGTAGTGTGACCACTCCACAAAACCCGGCGAGAAGGACTCGCGGCTGGGAGCCGAACATGTGTTATCTCGCCATTTCATGTTGAGCGTCTCCACAATCGGAGAGGGACACCATCCTGCGGGACGCCCTCGGCCGCCCCGAGAGGTGCGAGGCCCGGAGCCATCCGCTGGCAAACACGTTCAATCCTAAGCAAAGAGGCTTCCAGAAATTAAAAATAAAAAAGAAAGAAAAAAAAAAAAAAGAGAAACACAACACACAAAAAGAAAAAGAGAGAAAAAAAACCCCAAACAAACAAAACAAAGCAACCCCACACACACCAAATAACAACAAACGACCACGCTCGTTCCCCACAGAAGCCGCGATGGCGAGCAGGCAGGGCACGCCAAACCGTGACACTGCGCCAGGAGTCTCACCCGTTCTCTCTCCAAGAGGAGGCGGCCGCCCATGCCGGGATCGGGACTCTTCGCCTGGCTGCGGGCGCTCGGGAACTCCAGGAACTGTCACTCCCCGCGTGTGCCGCGGTCCGCCGGGCGCGGGCTGGGCGGGGGCGGCCGGTGCTGGGCTGCGAACCGGCACAGCGCGCCCTCACCGCCGCCTGCAGCCTCACCCAGGCGAGCGAGCGCCCAGCGCCTCACGAACCCCTCACCCCTCGCCTCAGGAACCCCGAATCTCTCTCCTCAGGAAGCCTCACCTCAGGAACCCCCACCCCTCGCCTCAGGAACCTCTTGTCTCAGGAACCCCGAATATCTCTCCTTAGGAACCCCTCCATCCCTCGCCTTAGGAACCCCCTCACCTCGGTTCCTCCTCAGGAAAGGCTCGCTTGGTGCCAGGGGAATGGGAAGGAGTCGCTGTCCCCTCTGTGCAGGTCCGTGATCTCCCAGCTGCAGCAGGGCCATGTCAGCCCAGGAAGGAGGGAAAGGTGAGTGTGGTGGCTGCTAATGCAGCTGCACGGCCATTCCCTCTTCCCAGGCCTTCACACTTACAGGCCATCCCTTTCCAGCAGGTTGGGCTTCTCCATTAACTTGCCACATATGTCAGTGAATGCAGTGTAATGAGCCTCGGTGATAAAATCTAGGCCTCCTTGCTCCAAGAGCATCAGCCCATCCCGCTTGAAATGAAAGGGAAGCACTTAATGTTTATTCATTGATTCTGGTGGAACTATGTGCTTTTCAAGCGAAAAATATGAGATACTCCCAATCAACTGAATCATCAATCCATGGGCAAATAGCTGAGGAGATAAAAAATGCTCATCCATCATAGCTGGGAGCAGCATGTTAATGGAGATGGAATTTATTTACTCCCATAAAGCATTCCTGGTTAACCCCAACTTGCTATCTCTTTAGCAATTAGTGTTGCCATGCTTGTGAAGAACAGTTGAGGGGTTCAGATTGGTGCAATACACAATTACTGTCCTCGGAATGGTTCTCACAAAACACCTCAGACTGATAAACACACAATATACCCGACAAAAAAAAAAAAAAAAAAAAAGGGAAATTAATTAAAGAGTGAGTGGTGTAGTGGTGTAACACACTGTAACCTCTGGCCAAATGCATGCCAGTGCATAGCTTTGCCATCTGTGAATGTCTCACAGAGGCATATCACTACCATAATTTTGTTCTACTTGTATTCCTCTGGATATAGCCATTCATTGGGATGTCTTCTCACCAAACACAGGGAGGTTTTTCCTGAAGGGTTATAACTGGCTGTTTTGCAAGAGGGCAAAGCATGAAAGCATGCAAAACACAAGTTAGGAGCAATGGGAATCATCTCTAAGTTAAGGTGATGGGACATGGTCTCATTCCCCATTCCTCCTCGCTATCTTGGATGCCTCGTGACTTGCTCCTAATGAAGATGTATCTGGAGGAATAGCAAACTCCACAAGCTCCAGGGTGCTGCTCCAGGCAGTTGTGGTGCCAGACACCTGAGCTTAGAGCAGGGAGATTGCCCATCCTATGTTCTCAATGTGCTCCCTCTGCTAGAAGAAGAAACATTTCAATATTGATAGTGAGAAACACTGTGTACAAACCAAACCAATAATTTCGATCCCAAGCCACAGCAAGGCTGTAAGACCACGGACCATGGACAATGACCTTTCACTTGGCACAAGAGTCCAAGGTACAAACTCTCCAAAACATATCTGCAGCTCTTCCATGTCCATGAGCCTCCACAGCACTGTCACAAGAAATGGTGCCTGATACTATCCCACATGACAGCTTGCTTTTGAGCTTGCCACCTCTTTTCCCAAGTATTTTTCTCAGTTCTTCATGAGAAGCTACCAAGGAAAAGGCATAAAGGAGAGCAGAGAGAAGAGGGTACTCCAATTTGCAAAAGGCAGGGGATGGGAAAGGGGGAAAGGGGACCACAGTTAGAAAAGTGAAGGGAACCTCTGAGGTGCCCTGTTTGCAGGGAGCAGCACAGAGTTACAGGGTCAATACAAAGATGTGTGTAACAACGTGTGTATGCTGGGATCTAGGAGTTCCAGGGGATTCAAAATTATGCCAGAGTAATCTCTGAACAACAGAGTTAAGGATAAATAAGATGATTTTTTTAACTACATGATGAAACTTGCAGAAACCTGGAGAAAAGGAAGTTGATAATGTCTTCACTCTGTTCCTAGGTAGAAATAGTGGAATGATTAACAACAGTGTAGGAAAGCAGAAGTCAATAATTATTCCTGGTCTGTTTTTGGGGAAGAGCCATATGATACACAAATATCAGATGATGATGATGATGATGACGATGATGATGATGATGATGATGAAATACATTCCATTACAACAAGCACTGAGGAGGATGTTAAACAGAAGCTAATGAAGTTGGCTATCAGCAGAATCAGGTAACTTGCATCCAAAAGTTTTAAAAGCACTGGCACAGAGTATCTTTAGACCATTAATGTTGATTTTCAATAAATCTTGGAACACTGTTAAAGTTCCAGAGGACTGGATGAAATATTGTACCCATATTTTAAAAGGGTAAACAAGGTGACCAAGGTAATTGCAACCTGCCAGACTGACAAGAATTCTGGGTAATAAAATGGGACATTATCTACATTACTTGATTGAAAAAGAATTAAAGAATGGAAACACAATAACTGCAAATTGATGTGGAAAATAAATCTTGCAAAAATAATTTGATTTTTTAAATGGCATTACAAGTTTGGTTGATGAAGGTAAGTAGGTCTGCAAAATATTTGTTCTGGTAATTTGCAGCATTTTAATTAAGAAGGCAAAATGATACCGACTCATCACAGCACTTATTAAACTGTTGAGACTCTAACTAACTGACAGTTACAAAGTGGGAAAATAAAAAGTCATCATCAAACAATGTGTTTCTGCATCCTATGGCAATTAGTTCTACACTGCATTGTATTGATATTAATGGTTTTAAGAAGAACATAAAATCATCACTTAAAGAATTTGCAAGTGATGTAAGCAATAGGGATTAATAAATAACAAGTCATGCTGCAAAGTAGCTGAGACAGCTTGATAACAAATAATGTGCATTTCTGTACAGCCAAATGTAAAAGCTTGCATCAAGGAATAGAGGGAGTGATTATAGGATGAGAGAATTTGTGCTTTTACAGGTTAATGCTCAAAACCCCCAAGAATCATCCCATATAATCAGGAGAAAATAAGCAGGTGGTGTGGTGCTGTAGCCAAGAGGATAATGCAATCCTTGGGTTTAGAAACAGGAGAATATAGAAAGAGGTCTCTATTTTTCTGGTACTAATCCCACTGCTCCTGAAGTCTGATACCTAAATTCCTTAATTCCTTAACAGAAGCTGAAAAAGAGATGGTTCAGAGAAGATCAATAAGAATTATTTAGACTGAAAGTGAAAAGGTTCAAATTATTTCAGTGTCAAGAAAGAAGGTGAAGGGGTGACTCAATCACAGGCTTTGAGGACCTTCAAGATTCAGTGAGTGTATGCAGATGTATTCATCTTCCTGTGAGGTCTTCTACAGGGAAGGTAATTAATCACCAGGACAGTTTAGGACAGGACAAGCTGGATTTCCCAGCACTGGGAATGTCAAAATCAGGAGGTTGTAAAAACTTAATTTTGACAAAAGCAGGAGTTCAGTCCTGTAAGTCTGCTCCCTGGGAAACAGAGCTCTCTGTCTGTAGCTGTGGATTCTGGCTGCTTGTCTATGCAGAAGCTGATTTCCTGGGGCACTAAGAAGTAACAACCTGTCATCCCTTTCAGCATCATCTGACACAGCTCATGTGCTGCTCAGCACATGATGGGAGCAGCCATGGGGATGGCAGTGTTTACAATGGTTCAAGGGATGGGTGGACTCCTTCACAGAAGGCAAAGCCTTTGAAGCATATTGCATACCAAGATAACTTTTCTCACTCAGGAAGCCTGAGACATGCCTTGCTGGAAGCTGGGAGGATACTCCTGACAAGTGTGACTATATGATTATCCTGCTACTAAACTCTTCCTCTGGCATCTGCTTCTGGCCACTGTCACAGACAGCACATTGATCTTGTGCAAAACAGTCTCTCAGGTCCACCCAAAGCTGACCCACGCCTGATCTCTGAAAAGTGCAGTGGGAAATTGAGGGTGAGCAGAGAGCAGATGCTTGACAACATGCATTGCACAGAAGAGGGCAAGAACCAGTGGAGACAACAAGAATTCTCAATATTAGAAGGTCAAAGGCTGACTTGGGTAGGGGATTGTACACAAGGCTCTGGGTGTCTCCAAAATCTGTCATTGAAGCATTCAGGAGTCTCTCAGTCTGATCTGGTACCATCAAAAAACTGGAAAACTTTGCAGCAAAATGTTCATTACTTTCCCAATGTAGTTCCTGATACAAGTGCTCAGCTTCCTACTGATCTGCAAGCTCTCGAGTAGGAAAGGCCTGTGCTGTGAGCCTAAGAGTCCAAACCTCTTGAGTGACTGAAGCTTTTATTCACAGTTCCATGGAAGAAAATGTTGGCTTTTTTTCTGCACAGTTGCTAATAAGTGCCTGCATGCCACACTTTGACAGAAACAATACTCTAAGTATTCATTAGTAATGCCGTTCCTAGCGAAGGGCTTAGTGATCATTTAACCAGTTTTTGTTGTAAAATGAACGCCCTCGCTGATAACACCCTTGGAAAGAGGCGAGCAGACGGCGCTGCCGACTGCAATGCTGTGGCTTTGCCCTCTAGTGGCTGAGGGACTCGCCCAGCTCCGGTGGTGTCTGTCTTAATACGTTTTGATTACCTCATCAGCCTTGAATCTTTGATTTTTCTAAATTCTGTGCAGTCTTCATCCATTAAACTCAAGTACTACCTGCACCAGAACAATGTGAATCAATAAAATCCTTGGCTTAAGATTCTCTGAATCCTATATTAAGGTTAACTCAGTATTAGTGAGTCATACGATAAAGCCACTAATACATGGGCACTTAATTAATCTATGATGCATTTTCCACCAGATAGGACTTAATCTCTTGGAAGGAAAAAGGCCTGCTAGGTCATCATCTCATTGTGTGAGTCAGTTTAGAGTCATTCCATGCTCAATACCTGTTCTTATTTTGTCCAGTTTAAATTTTAAACGTAGCATGTATCCTTAGAAGTTAAAAAAAAAAAAAGTGTGGTAATTCTTTTCAACAGTAAACTCATTATACATTCAAAAGGGGTATAAGTTCTTTACTGTCTATGCTGGCTAAATCTTGAACATCCGTCGCTTTTCTGTCCATACTCCAGGCACTGACCTGGAGTCTCTAAGAGAGCTGTGTCTGTACCTGTTTTAAACCTCTATGGGAGCTTGAGCAAGGGCTTTGGACTTCAAGGACATCTCAATTTTTTCTGTTTCTCTCCCTCTGACACCCATTTTGGATTATTACACCAAACTTCATAAGGAAATAGCACATATTCAATTAAATTGTCTTTCTCTCCCCTTCCCTCTTTCCTGTGTCTTTAGGATCTCTTGGCCAATTTCTGCCAGAGCTGAAAAAGTGGTAAGTCTCAAAAGAAATTTAGTTCTTAGAATTTTTTGTGTCATTCCATGGCCAGAGACAGAGGGGCTGATGCAAAGCAAGTCCAACTCTGCTGGTCCATACTCAGTGTGACAGCATGCAGTTTGTCAGTCAGTGCCCTGGCCTTGCAGAGAATGTGGAGGGAGCTGAAGTCATTGTGGTAGCAGGGTCATTCTGCTCATGGCAGGGCTGAGGTTAGTGCAAGGAAGAGATGAGAGGGTGAAGACACAAATCCATGTGCAAACTCACTCATACTCACAGGACAACTTTTCAAGGGTTGTTATTTGGACTCAGTATTTGAGTGTGAGATGTGATACTCAGGTAATTTGAAAGCCTCTGCTAAGCAAGAAGTCAAATTACAGGATTTAGTAGTTCCAACAAACAACTGGATCATTTAATTCTTATTGTTTATTTTGTTATTCATCCGTATTTAGAAGCCCTGGCAATGCTTAAGTACCTTTTTGATTACATTCCTGTTCTGGCCAGAAGGTGGAAGTGGCTTTAGTGAATACTCATGGGGCTCATGTATTTGTGAGGCTATTCCAGATGAACATGTCTGTGCTCAGTAACAAAAAACCTGCCAGGATCTGGAATCAGGAGAAACAGGTTCTTGTTCAACTCTTTGCTGCCTTGCTGAGTGACATTTAACCCCCATGACCTCCTCTCCTTGTGTGCAGTAGAAGTAGTTATATCTACAGCATGAGTAAGTTTTCCATAAGTCCTTAGGAAGGTCTGTGAAACCACTTTGAGAGTCTCTTATGGGAAAGGTTATTATGATGATTACCTGAGAAGCCATCATTTGGAAGATATGAAATAACCACCTAAATATGTGCTTTCTGGTTCAGAGACAAAAATGAATAGGAGTCTGAGACATGGACTCCATCTACAGAAATTCATCTCCCTAAAATGCTGACAGATATGTATTTTCCATTTGAAGATCTGAAAGTAATTTACAAATAGTTGATGCCTGCTAGTCACCCTGTGAGGATTAATACCTGCTCATTATCACTCAAAAAATGCATTTAAGGGTTTGGCCTGGAATTGTAGAACTCCTGATTTTACAACTTATCCCCTGTATATTAGGGTGTCCCTGGGATGTGCTATTATTTCATTTCCTCAGTGATATAAAACTCTGCTAAGGCTGACAGTACTCCAGGAATATTGTTGGAGCTGTGCCAGAGGATGGTGGATACTAGGAAAACTGAGATTCTCATTGTTTGGATAAAAGTCATAATTCATGCCAGTTTGGTCTAAAAAACCCTGCCTCAAGTGTGATATATTGGTGAGGAGGGAGGGCCCAGCACAACTCTATAAAGAAGTGTCTCACAACTTCTATAAAGGGGTTTCAGAGTTGTTGACAGCCCTACACGCTTTTCCATATGCACCACCAAAATTTCTACACTTCACTGCCAATAGGAAGCACGATGGTGAAGAACAGGTGATTTTTAAACTGAGACTCTCCAACCTAGACCAAAAAAAGGCCCTATAACGGAGCTTAGAAGCTCAAAAATAACATCTCAGCATTTGTGTGGGCTTCAGTGAACATGCTTGGGACACTCACTCCTAGAAGCAAGGCTGTTGGCTGGGAGCAAACCTCACCAGACACTGGCAGAGAGGAATTCCACCAGCAAACAGCAGCACAGAGGATGTTCTTTGGAGGATTTTTGAATGACTGTTTTTGTGAACAGAACCCACTCCCTTGAATGTCAGTGCTTCAGATGCAAGGAAAATTCTAAGGATGAAAGAATTTTAGAGAAACTGAAACACTACAATTCAAACTTGACTTGATTTTAATTACAGACAGTGGAAAATAAAACTATTGCAAATTGAAAAATCACATCAACATCAGTACTATTAAATAACTCACTATTATGACTTTCGAAGTGATATCTTTTGATGTGTCTTTTCTTTCAGCATAACTATATTCTATGACCAAAAAAGCTGTCAGAATTTTTTACAGATTCAGTACACAAATTAAATAAATCTGTTCATCATTGCACTTATATAGAGACACATTTTACACATGAAGGAAAACATCTAATAATTTTAAATCCTGTTTTAGTCTGTGATTTCTTGTAAAAGTGAGTTCCAGGCACTAATTGTGGCACTTTAAAAGTATTTTCTTCCAGCAGATGTAAATGCTCTACTGTACAATTTAACTTAATACCCTTTTATTTTCTCATATAGGAAAAATTGTTCTCTTTGTAACCCTCAATTCTGTTTATTTCTGCTATGTACCTCCTTTTCCTTCTTCCGTAAAGATTGTGATGTTTTCAATTTATCTTTAAATCTCAGGTTTCCCTGCATCTTTATATGGTGTCATTTTCAGTTTGTAATTCCTCAGTCCTATCCCTGTTGACAGGGTAAGGGTTATGGGCAGAGCTGAGGGGGCTGTGGCACCGAGTTAGAGAAGCTCTGCTGTTCTGTGGTTGTGTGGAAGGCACTCAAATAGAAATCGAAGTCCAAGGTAGGAACAAAGACAAAACAAACAGCTGAAGGTGAGAAACTGCTACATCTGACTCCTTGTATAGGCTGTGCTGCCAGAGCACAGCAAAGAGGGATGCATCCCATCTCTGTGCCTCACAGACAGGGGAATGCTATAATAGCATTTTTTTCTCATTATTTCTTTCTCCAATTCCACCAGATCCACAGGTCTGTGAACCTGAGGGAGGAGAGGGAAAGCTGCTGATCCTGGTCAGAGAAGGGAGGATGCAGAGAGAAGGAGCCCAGTGAGTGCTGGGGTAAAGGAAGGCAGAGGATGAGGGACAGCAGAAGCAGTGAGGACACGCATCTTCCATGAAGCTCACAGTTTGTGTTTGAGGTAGGAAATATGTTTCAGACAAAGTTTTCAGTCCAAGTGTAGCATTGTCAACTTGTCTATGATCATGCAGCTACATATTTCCAGTCTGGTTTGTTTTGTTGTTTGAGGGGCCTTTTTTTTTGAGGATGTAAGTAAACAAAAGTATAAACCTTCATCTACAGTACCTTTTTTTTTTCCTTTTCAACGCTTATGTGAAGGGTTTGATCTAATATGTATATATGACTTTATTCTTTAGGTCTTTGTGGATTCAGAGGAAGAGCTGGGTTTTCTTTAGGGAGGAACTGAAACTTACTTGAAAGGAAGTGATAGATGTCGTTGGCTCATTGTTATCTTAAGCATTTCCCTTCTTTGTTGCACTGGAGATAGATGAATAGCTGCTATGCATGGACATACATGACTCTCAAGCTCTGGTTAATGAATTTTGGTAATTAAATCATTCAAGGTGTGATTGAGTCAAACTCCAGCGAAAGGGATTTTATTCTTGAAAGAATCTGGCAGGCATCACTTTGTAACAGGTAACACTTTGTTGGCTTATCTGCTGTTGGCATCTTGGTATTTTCCTCCCTATTTCTCCTCAATGACAATGGGTGCAGCAGGCATCAAAACCACCATCCTTTGTGCACAGAATATTTGAAGCTGCCTTTCAAAGGAGAGAGGCTCCCACACCTGTGCTGCAGATTGCAGGCTCATCTTTGTTTCTGAAATACCTCAGGAATATGTTGCTCAAATTCAACCACACTTGACTGAGGCAACTGGTGACTGCTGTAGGGGAGGGCCAAAACCAGCTGCCACTGCTGAGGGCACGGAGAGGGAAGGCAGCCACTGCAGGAGCTTTCAGCAGCAGGTGGCTGTCAGTCAGCCACACACAGCCCTAAAATTCTTCATAGGGTTATTTCTCCTCTATCAGAACTGCCACAGGGCATACAGTGCTCATAGCTCAGGGAAAAGGTGTGATGGGGGCAGGTAAAGAATGGTTAAAAGCATGGGCTGCTGCTTTACATGGGCTCCTGCTTTCATCAGCTCTTCGAGCAGTGAAATGGTTCACACACACACACACAAAGCTTTAAGCACACCCTGAAGTATTTAAGGCATTTACGAAAATCCAAAGCATCTTGTTCATTTCAATTACTCCTCCACCCACATTCCTCATTGAATTAAAGGATATCCTACACACTCTTTTGTTTCACTTATTCCCCAAAGATTGTTTCATCGTACACCAAGCAAGGATCTTCAGCATATTCATAGTAACGTCTCAGTCACGGCGTTGAGCATTATGATGTTCCTGGCACAAGGGATGTTATTAAAGGATTGAATAGATGAATAGATGGCAGATTTCCCCAGGGCAGCACATCAGAAAATGGACATCAAAAGAACCTGGCTCAAAATGCAGTGAGTATTACAGGCTTCTGACAAATCCCACTCATTTTTGAACAGTAACACTGTCAGGCTGTGTTAGGGACATGTCCATCCTGGAATACCTACATAAAACTGTTTGCTCAATCAGTAAAAGCACTCCATTTCAACACCCACCCCTCTAGTTGAAAGCAGCATAATCTTCATTAGTCAAAAGTACCTTGGGCCCAAATCCAAATACAATCTTACTCAAATAATTACCAGCATCCCAAGGCTCAGGCTCCGTAGCCATCAAAATTATCTTTTTCTTCCACCATTTTTCATGAACCCACCTGGATTGCCCTAGAAACCCTGAATGTGTGAGTCTCTTTTACAGGACATGTAGGTTGTCACATATTACAAGTCATTTTCACAGACCCTGACAGGATAACAGGCCACGGTCCATGATGGGAAATTTTAAAAATTTCTATTTCCTTTTTCACCAAGAACTGGTTGGAATTGGTTTTCTTAAAGCTATTTCAAACCATGAGTAACAATTCCTGAGCAGGCACTGAGGAAGGAGAAGCACATATACTGACATGATGTCACCACCTGAATTATTCTGCTGAGATATAAAAATAGTTTGGAAGGCAGCACGGCCAAAATTACTATATCATTTAATTACAACCTGCTTTCATGACAGGCCATCAGTTAATTAAGAGTGTCAAAATGCTGAATTGCCTCCAGCTTCTACATGCTTTGCAAATGACATGGAAGTCATCTTTTTAAATAGCAACAGCTTAACTGAAAATGTAGAACCCACAGTGAAACGCTTTGAAAAATGAGGCAGTCAACTGAGCTGACCTGAAATTCCCCACGCCATGAATTCACTAGGGAAGACAGTTATAACCCATTTAATTTACTCTCTGAAGATCACATTCACATGACATCAAAACTATTTTTCTGAAATTGATATAATTTTGAAGTGTTATAAAACAGGAGCCTGAAGTGCCTGTGCTCTGTGCAGGTACACACAGGGCCTGGCTCCAGCACCAGCACTTTCCTCCAGGCTGCTACAATACAGGCAACTGTAAAGCAGGAAAAGGCTTAGAAAAAAGGGTTTTTTCCTTTAGAAATAAGTCACCTTCACTGATTCTCAAGTACTACATATGACATGAAAGAAAATTATCTGTAAAGGGAATAATGTTGCTATAAACTTTGAAAATGAAGGAATTCATTTACCCATTTGTCATCTCTGATACCAAATCTCTTATTCTCTTTATAGAGCTATTTTTATTAAACAAATTATTTTGTATGGATTATATAACAGTTTTATATAAATTGTACCAAAACAAAAAAAGGTAAAGTGAAAAGCAGGATAGAAAGGTCATGTTCCAAGCACCAAATGATAAGAGTAGTACCCATGTGCAGAAAGAAGCCAAACATCTTGAAACTGAAACAAAAACAGACCAGTCCCTCTCCCTCATTCTCCCTTTGGCAACAAGGGGGTTCTTTCATTGGACAGACAGAAAAATATTGTTTGCTGGCTGGATTTTTCTTTTCTTCCAAGGAAAATGAGTGCTTCACACTGGGAAAAAAACCTGATAAGCAAACATCTCCCCCTATAGTTTGCAAGAAGCTGAGCATCTGAAAAATAATAACTAAAATCCTGTCTCTTGGCTGAATAAGGCAGGCAAGCCAAAACTGAGCCAGGACTTTATGTAGTATGGTAACATGGAAGTGGATGCTATAGGACAGTGTTTGAATAAAAAGTAAGAGGCTACAAGAAAGAAATCTGGTAATTCAGAAGAATTGTGGCAGGCTCATGGTTTCATGACTGTGGCAGTGTCCAAGTGATTAACAAATTCAGGTTTGGGGAAGACAGACTGAATTTCAATATCATTTCTGTGAATTATATTCACGTGTGGGAGTAAGGGGAGTGCATTAGGCCTGTAGTTTATCAATAGGCAAAGAACTTCAAATACTAGAAAGAACTGCATGTGCTTTCTAAGTTGACTTCAAAGTGCTCCCTACTACTAAAGACTTTGATTGAGAAAGGATTTGAGCTTGGTAAAAATGCCATTTAATCTAACAGGCCATAAAAATGAAAGCTGACCAATAAACAAGAGTGCTTGGCCAGATGACAAACACCTCAATGCAACTTTCAGAGAATGGTGATTATTCAACGATTTTATGTCTGTTTCAAAGGCAGTATGTGTGGGATGGACCCTGTCATCCATGCCATCATGCTGGGACATTGCTGCTGTTTCTGTAAGGAAGAAGCACTGAGCCCTGTAACTGGATTTTACTGCCATTCACAACTACTAAAAACCAGCTGCCATTACTTTTACAATCCCCATGGAGGTTTAAGGTAAAGGGACATTTTTTATTCAGTGTTTTTACAGAGAACAGTCTAACAGAGGAGTTAGTATCCAGCAAGGCCCATTACACAATACAGTGATGCAACATTAATGGAACATTGTGCTCTCCCCTGAGCACTCACATTCTGTGTTTGACAGGCAATCCTTGGGGTCCAAGCACGAGCCCAGCAGTGGCTTCGATGGCATTGGCTCCAGCCCCTTCCCCAATGGTGGAAAATATCCCGTTGCAGTTGTACAAGCTTAGCAAATGCTTCACATACCAGCCTGTGCTGGCCTCCTTATTCATGGAAACATACTTAAAATTCCCATTTGCCAGGTGTGGTGTTAGACATGGACTGGACAAGTCTGGAATCCTGCAGACACTGGGATGTGGCAAGAGGGGGTGAAAGCAATGATGATCTTTAATGTCCCCTCAAAACCATCATGATTTCGTATAGATATTAAGTCACAAAAATTGAGTGAAAGGAACAATAGTGTCAGTGGTTTTATGTAAAGAGCTCCTGACTAAATACAACCAGGCATGCCCACTTCCCACTGGTTCATTTCTCTTTCACTACTCCATATGAAGGGGAAAAAGACACAAACAAACAACAAAAAAATCTGAAACACACATACTCATCTGGATCATGTCATTTATTGAGTCAGCAGTGATGGCAAACGGGGAATCCATCGGCCTTACCGTCACAGGCAAACCCCACCACCAAATGCCATGGAAGTGCACACACACTCCTCCTGCTTGTCCCATGACCTCCATGGCTCTGCTGGAACCTTCCTGTTCTCCTGGCACTGCTTTGCCTTCTCAGCAGTGTAGCAACTCCCTGCTCAAGCAAAAAGACATGTCTTCACTGGGTGTAATTAAGCCTATAAAAAACCACCTTGGGCTTATTTATGCCTTGCTAAATCACATGATTGAGATTTTGTGGAGTGCTGTGAGTCAGACACTTGGGAAGGCCTGACCAGCTATTTCCTCAACAGCTCAGTGAGAGATGTGTCTGTGTTGTTCATGTTTGTACCTCAGCAGTCAGTCAGATGAATGCTTTGAGTTTGCTAAAAAAGGCTGGTACCCCATTTCAAAGTGCCAGAACCCTTGCAAACAATTTTGACTATGATACAGAACTAAACAGGGCACAGTAAATAACAGCACATACATCAAGAAGCTGCACTCTTGGGAGAGAGAGTGAGGGGTGAAAAAGAAAAATGCTCTTTGGCATCTCTGACATCTGTATTATTTTGCTTCTACCAAACAAGAGAGACATTCCAAGTATAAAACTTGCAAATGTTTCTGCTTTAACAGGATTACTTAAATATGGTAGGAACAACTGCTAAAGCTTGTTTTTATTGTGCAAGTAGACCAATGCATGTAATTCCTCCTGCAGTAATTTTTCATGGGGCAGGAGTAATTGAGGACAAGTATTTAATCACCTCTCTCTTATCTTGGCTTATCTAAATGTTAAGATAAAAGGGCAAAAATCGAACCAAGGCATATCTCATACAAATTTTAACACAGATTAATGTCTCAACAGAGAAACTAATAAAAAGAATTGCTCACCATATTTATTCAGTACAAGTGAATTCTTGTTCTGAGTAGTCACTACTTTCCTTTTTTCTTTTCCAACAAATACTGGCCATCCTGAACCATAATGAACATGAGGACCTGAGCAGTTTGAAAGTATCAGCACACTGTGATGGCAGTCAAATTCAGTAGTCCTGTTTCTCAGACAATACCACAACAGCTACAGAGAAAGGAAGATGACAGAAGTGCAGTCACACAAAGGCAAACTCAATGGGTGAACATTCCTGATGATGCTACTGTGAGCCATCGAGGAAATGGAGGTATAAGACACCTAAACCTTTTATTACAGTTTACTGCAATCCATGAAGTGCTTGTGCAGATAAAACCAGTAAGACTGTGTGCATTTTTCATGGAAGAGTTTCCATCAGTTAAGATGCTAATGATGTTTGTCTGCTTGTAGCCAAAGAACAAGCAAGCTTGTTCAAAGAACTCACCAGACTGCACTATAAAAATCCCCTATAATTTACAAAATCATCAGGATAGAACATGTATTCCACTAGAAACAATAGCTAGATTATCCCTTCAAATCTGACTATAGCCTTTAAAAGAAAAAAGAGTGTCTGGAATATTTTTATGGAAAACCTATTTCAAGGTTCTCAGGAGAACTGAGCTGGAAAAATCACCGTGTAATGGGATAAACTATTACAATTTCAGGGCTGCAAGTGGCCAACATGATTTCTCAGTGCAGACTGCCAATGAAAGCAACCCTGTAACTCAAAGGGCAGGAGAAGAGTTAGAGGCAATAATATCCCTGTGTTCAAAAGTTAATAGTTTACAACAACACTGAAATCACGCTGCTGAAAGGTGATATAGTAAAGACTAGAAAATAACATCCCCAGTTTTTCAGAAGACTGACAGCACTTCTGTATCAAAATAGAAGGAAGCCTCAGCAAATTGCCCAAATATCCATCAGGAGATCACGAGAAAACCCGATGTCTTTCAGTCAAACTGTGGAAGCAGGCTGTGGGAAACTTAGGACATACAGGGGGAGAAATCCTTATTCAAAGTAAAAATTATTTTAGGCTGTATTTGCATTCTTTCAGAAGCATGCAAAATGTCACTAATTACAAGTGTCAATCACAGAGCAGGCCAAGTCTCCAGCAATAGAGCAAAGGTTTCAAAATGAACAGAGCAGGAATTCAGTTGCATTGTTACTCCCTGGAGATTATAGCAATGCTGTAAGCAAACTAGAGTTATTTTCAATTCAACAGCATGTATCAGAAGCCATTTAAAACTAGATCTTGTCACAAAAGTAGAAATTCTATATTAAGCATCTCAGTCAGTAAATTTAAAAGTGATTTTCAGTGAACAAGAACCTGCAGCATGAAACATCAAAACTTGAGCAGCTTGCCCCAGTAAATCCCTGTTCTCCTAGAAGGAGACATGCAGGACAGGTTCACAGGGAAGGCTGTGCAGCTGTGGAGCAGTGGGGTGGCTGGGGCAGAGGGCAGTGAGGACATGCTGGGCTGCCCCTGGTGCAGGCAAAGTGAACTGGACAGAATCCCTATTTCACAACAAAAAATTTAGAAACAAACTGCAAGTTAGAGGGTCTGACAAGATCATCACCCAAGGCTTCAATATGGCCAATGCTCTCCTCTTCCCAAACTCGGTGTGACCCTGGCAGCAGCAGCACAAACTCCCCTGCAGTAGGGCTCAAAGGCCTGCTCAGTCCTGTGAGGCTGCTCTGCTGCTGGCCATCCCCACCCAGCCTGCCTGCAAACACTTCCCTCTTAGGGGTTAACCTTGATCTCCCAGAAATTTCAAGCTCATTGGCAGGTGGTGAGGCAAAGGGAACAAGATGAGCTCCTGCAGCTTCAGAGCAAGCTGGTCCAGCTGACCTCAGGCATCAGTTTGGGAAAGCAAAGGAAGGGGAAGCCTTGCTCTGTTGGCAGCAGAAAAGCCAGAGATCAGTGAAAGCTTTTCAGGGAACTTCACTCTTGGTGTGCAAAGGTCTGGCATCCTGCTGACATCCTGCTGAGATTTTACATCTTCACTTACCTGTGTCAGGCAATAATTTGCATTGCTTGGAAATTTCCAGCTTCGCACATGGCCTCAAAATGAGATCTGCTGTTCTCAAAATGTTGTTTGCGCCACACTTCCCAATGTCTGCAGAGAGCTGGTCTCACAGCACTGGCTCTTCTTTATCAGCTAAGTTGCATTAGACAGAATCTAAAAATACATTAAATACTTTCTAATATTACTTTTTGACATAAGCAGTTACTATAGCTGCAACAAGGATGTTGCAAGAAAATGCATGAGGTTGCATAACTCCTTTTATTCAGCAGGGATATGTGCACTGAAAGGTCAAAAGGCCTTGGAATAAGGTTTTTTGTTTCTATGTTTGGCTTAGCATTCATACTTTAACAAAAATACCACAAACAACTTCAAGAACTCAAATGAGCAGTTGATCTCCTTTTACTTCAAAGAGGCAACTAATTTAGCTTAGCTACAAAGATCTACCTGCAATGCAAAATTCAAGGAGATGCTGTCTAATATGGGAGAATCTGGCAGATAACAGTTGACAAAAAAAGCAGCATCTGAGCAAGCTGGGGGTCTGTTGCTTAGTGAGAGGGAGTTCAACAGCACAGAGAACCCACCAAATACTATGTGTTTATCACACAGAAGTAGCTTTTTATACCAATTGCACAGAGATGTAGCTCTCTCCTCTCAAGAAACATCCCGTTTGGTATTCATTAACTTACAAAGCACATAGAGGAGGCAGAGCAGTATTCCTGAAACAAAGGCAAACCAAGGCCCTGGAAAATGTACAAGTCTGTTTTTTCTTGTCCAGTAACAGTGGTGGATGTGACATGGAAAGTCCCAATAACCCTGCTCTAGATACCAGCCCAAGCTTCTACCCAAACATGTCAAGACTACCAATTTTAGAAATAGTGTCTCCTCTTGCTCCCCAAATCCTTGATTGATACTGCAGCCCTCAGGTTTCTGGATAAATCCATTTAGTTCTTCAGTGTCTGGAAACTGGTCTTTAAAAGGCAGGGATTTAAAAAAAACTATTTAATGGGAAAGCAGTTAAAGGCAAATAACCATTCCCTGCACTTGTGCTGTCACTTCTGTGAAGCTGCTATGGCTGCTGTTCTGATAAGCTTCTCTTCTGCACCACTTCATTTGCTCAAGTACAAAACAGGGATCATTTCATTAGTGGAATCTGGATCCCCAGAATAAAGACTACTCACTTTGTTGAACAAACTAGTACTGCCTTTGAATAATATGAGCAGATTGATCTTCGGTGCTAGTGGAATTCACTCACTCACCTTCAGCTAAGGGGCACTTTGCTCAGCCCTCTGTAAATTCCTACTGCCCAGAGCTGCATGGATTCTGATTCCAAGGAACCTCAGGAGGATCCCTCCTAGACCTTCCTTGGTAGAGTATCTCATATGTAGTGCAGCCTTACTGTGCTTTTATGGCTTCCTCAGTTAGTTCCTTCCTGCTAACAAATACACTGGTCAATCAACCCACTGCTCACTTATTAAATCAGCTGTAGGACCTCCGGGGCTCATTTTGTACACACCAAATCCAAAACATTATTTGTGAAGATCCTGGCAGAAGGGAGCTCATAGCAACTCCTAGTTCCCATGGAAAGTTGACAAATATGAGCAAGTTATCAACATATTTCCACAGCAGTTCTAAATTCATCCTTATCATTCCTGCGCACTCTTCAAGTATTGCTATATAACAAAAGCTAAAAATAAAAAATCCAAGGTCTGTATTGTGCATTAAATGTCCCTTTTATATTAACTCCTTCCACCCTACAAACATTCCCAGCTGTAAATTCACTTTGTTCTCCAAGTCTGCATGGGAAATCCATGCACTCAGCCCCACTGCCTGCACAGTAACCCTGGCATCCATCACACACAAGCATTTCTCTTTCATAGAGAAATTATGAAACAATTTAAGGCTTTTACAGACTTCTGCCTCAGAGAAGCCAGCCAGACCCAGGTTTCCCAGCCATAAACTAGGGAACTACACAAATGCACCAGCAGCAAGGGCAGGAAGGTCAGTGTTTGCTGTCTCACACATTTGCCCATTCTTTGATTTTCACTGGTCGAGCTTGGACTCCCTCACATACAATCCAGGAGACATTTCCATTTCCTTTCTGCTCCATCTCCCTACTTTCCAGTCACTGCTAAGTTATTTAACATGTCAGTAGCATTAGCAGTGTCTTTAATACATCAGCAGAGTTAAGTAGTGAGCAAGTAAGCACAAGGGCTTCAGAAGCATGGTGGTTACCATGCTTCAAGCCAAGCAAAGAAGAACTTAGTGTTCACCTTTATGAGGGGAGTTTTTATTTACCAATGCTCCCCAAAACTATTTTTAGTAACCTTGCATTTCCATCAGCATCTACAAACACTGTTTGTGTTATACCATGAATAAATACAAAAGAAAAAGAGCTTTTCCCACAACAGCCTTTATGGGCTACTTTTAATTAAAATCAGTTTAATGATTGATAAGCTCTAGTATTTCCAGCAGCAAATCATAAGTGGTTGACTGTTTCCAGAGACAGTGAAAAAAACTGAAGATAATATAACTACATAAGCTAGCATAGTTAGTTGGTTTACTGGTTGTCAACACAGGAAAAATTTGAGGGTTTAACATGTAAATTCAAGAGCAAAAACTAAATCAGTATTTTGTAGGAATCAGAAAGTTCAGCTATATAAACTGAGGGAATCATTGTTTCCAAGGCTTACTTTTAGTCTCTCACAAAATTGCTTTTGACATACCTCCTACATCAGAATGAACAAGCAGGAATTTTCAGTATCTCATTAGTTTTTAGGAAGGGGATGTCCCATATATCAACTCTGTACAGTTGCTACCTGGAAAGGTTCTTCACTTGTGCCTCTTAAGCAAACAGAGGAACACTGCACATCCCTGTGTCCTTCCTTTGCTCCCTGGGCTCCCAGAGGCAGCAGAATGCAATTCCATATGCCTGAGCACACATTTGTGGAGACATCTCCTCCTTATAAACAGAACAAATCATCTGCAGCTGATCAGCCATACAACAAAGGAAAGTTTCTTTCCACAGCACAGAGAAAACAGGAGTGAGTCTAGGAGTGTGAAATCCTAGAGCTCCAACAGGACCCTCCCTGGCCCCACATCTTCCTTGGTCACTGTCACCAAGAATGCAGCGCTGTCTCAAACAGCTGCTGCACCCACCTGCTTTCCTCAGCCAGTGCTGGTGGGAGGAGCAGACAACACACAGGAGGGAGCATTTCCTCTTTTGTACTGTTATTTTATTTTGTAGTAAGATCCATGTAGTATATAAAATATAACAGGAAAAACTGAACGAAGCCTAGAAAATGAACCGAGGAGTTCAGCTGCCGAACAACCACAGCTCTACTTCCCTGGGTTCATGAAGTCTCCAGAACTCATGGACTGTTTGCTTGTACTATTACAGTTCTCTAGCATATGAGCCTACACCAAAAGCTGATATGTTCCAATTAAGCCATAGTTAAGTGACAGATGTAGAGGAAAAAAAACCAAAGTGGCTTTTGTAAGCCACAGCTGCCCTTGACAGAGGTTACAATGACATCTAACTATACTGTAATGCACATTACATCAAGAACCTTGAAAGAGCCTCTGAGAAAACGGCTTCACATTAAGCATTTTAAAGAAAGGTCATAAATACTGCACTGTACCAACAGTACCTCCCAATGTCCTCCTTATGCCTGAGGAGCATTTGTGTTTTGTAAGAAGCTACTACATAGATGACACCAAACCTAGAGGTAGGTTATAGGCCAAGGTAAGTTACAGGCAAAAAAAAGAAAAAAAAAAGGAAAAAAAATCCCTTTAGAGCTAGTCACTGCACAGACTGCCCAGCAGGAAGCAAGGCAAAGTGTCAACAACTCTTTCCTCCCGCCCTAAACATTGTTCACACAGTGCATTTAGTTCCTAGCGCCCTAAGAATGAGAGTGGATCATCAGCTGCTAGTAAATGCAGTCATGCCAAGAGAACAGCTTGAAGTTATTCAAGCAAAAACCTGTTACTGTGCAAAACTGGTGCACTGGACTGTTACCAACCAGACCTCCAAGCTTAGGAAGTGACCCAACAGTAGAGAACCAAGGGGTTTTTCTTTTGACTGGGAAATACTTTAGTAACCAACAGGAGAACATATTGCTAAGTCTACATGGAAGGAGTCAAATATCAGCTTGTATCAAAACTTTAGAGACCAAAAAAAAAAAAAAAAATTGAAAAAGGTTAAAAAAAGCACACTTTGATGAGACGAAGTTTTTTAAAAGTTACTGTACCAAACAAGCTGCTAAAACAGCTCATCTCCCCTAAATCCTGGGATCAACACAAGGTTGGTAACAAATATGTGTACATTGAGAAACACACCTGCAAGTACAATAGTTACAGCAAATTAACCCCAAGTTTTAATGGTGTATGTAATGCCTTCAGGTCACAAAATGTGGACGAAACGTTCATCTTAACTCCCTCTGTGCACTATTTGGTGATAATCAAAGTAATGATGCTGAAGATTCAGTTTATTTCTACTTCCAAAGGAAAAGGGTAAATGGTTAAATATGTGTTCTCCAATTTGTTCTCCACTATACGTACACCCACACACATACACACACCCCTCAAACTGCACTGACATTTCTTTTTGACCAAAAGAGTAGATCCTGGGAGTAAGTGCAAAATGCAAAATCAACTGACAGAAAATGCTGAACAAACAGCATCATAAAAATACAAAATATTTATATTACTGAACTATTAACAGATGATGTTCTCTGTTTCTTTAAAACTTTGGAACCACATAGCTGATTTCTTAAATCTAGTCCATGCCAGCTTCCAGAACTAATAATGTTTTAGTTAGCTTCATTCTTTGATGCTTCATCAAAATTTTCTACGAGATCTGAAAAAGATGAAGATATTTAATACAGTAATGCCCAAAGAAAAAAAAAATTACAAAGTAATTGTAAGTTTAATGAAAATGCATATAATTACAGGAAAGGTTAAGTAATACTTAATTACACTTAGGGAAACCATGTCTTTATAGGCAGATTTCAAAGGGCTTTAGAAAATATTGTTTGTTTAAACATACACAAAGAACTAGAAATGCAGAAACACTCCAACAGTGAAAATTCTAACATTAAGTGATTAAGAGCTGATTTCAAAGGTGCTCTACTAGCTGCAGTTGAGTTTTGAGCATCAGCATTCTTTAAAGAATGCCTGCCATTTTAGAGAACTGAATTTTATGCAAGGTCACGAAGAAATGAACCAGTGCCAAGGCAGGAGGAACTCAATCTCTGGTTCACACGTATGTTATTTTGGCTAACACACCATCCCAAAGGATACAGTGGAATGTGATTATTGATAAAAGAGTTATTCACTGTCAAATAAAGAACTTATCATATTTACTTCCAGACACACTGACATACGTCTTTTTTCTTCTGCTACAGAAATAAAAATTCCCACTCCAGACCCTGATACAAAAACAACCTGGTAACGATACCAATTATGTCATTTTGCAGTCCTAAACCCCTGTTTGGATATTTAGATACCTGTTCAACCTCACTGAAACTACTTTAACCTAGTTTCACTCAATAATTAAAGTAGTTGCACAAGGTAATCTACTTTTCAAAAGCTGGAATCCCAAGTCATATTTTAATGCTGTCCTATATAAGAAACCTCCTTCAGCAAGTGAGGAGTATGATCACATCAAAAGCTACACATTTAAATGAATGAATCAAAATATTTATATCTTAAATGGACATAAAAGTGTCTATGTGCCTACCTGGGACATCATCATCTTCTTCATCAATATCTTCAGATTTTGGTGCTTTACTATCCAACACTACAAAAAGAAATTTGGTGCTGAGTTCTCATAATACAGAATCAGGGACACTCACACAACAAAATAAAAACCATACATGTGAAAAAAGCAAGCACTTCCCCAATCCCCAGTAGTGACAAACACACACAAATGATCCGGTACTGAGAGTTACCAGCATGACCAAAAGGTTTCCTTGGGGACATTCTGACAGCAAAGCATTAGCAGAGCCATCTTCAGATGCTATGGGGTACTCATAAAGAGTTTGGAAAGATCAAATGATACAGAAAACCCCCAGCATGACTCAATCTTCTAAGTGAAGTCCCATGTTTCAATGCAACAATAATATGGCACCAACCAGTGACCAACACATCACTTGATTCAAGTATGTTTATGATGATCCATCTCTCTAAATTCTAGAAGGTATTTTATACATTACTAAAAAAGAAAAACAAGCCCTTTACTTTCACCTAAAGTCTGAACATGAATGTTGGAGAAATTAAAACTGATTTTAAAGGAATAACTGTGTGTTGAAAACATTAGAACAGGTGATGTATATTCCATTCCAAACACAGACAACTGCAACACATCCAACTACAGTCATCTTAATGGCCTTAACAGTCTAACTGGAACTGTACCTGATCTTCATTTTTTAAGATTACAGTAATAGTTATACCACATACACCCTTCCACCCATGCTCCCAAGGTTTTAAAATTAATAGAAAATAAAGAATCATATGCAGAACTGTGATTTGTTGGTTTTTTTGGTTTGGTTTTTTTTTTTTTTTTTAGTTTTCCATTAAAACATTGATTTTTAACTAGTTTTTTTTTAAGTCTTGGTTGGATTCCAAAGTGAGTTGTAGAGCAGAAGAACATATTTCTTCCTTAATTGCAATAGAAAGATGTTTTGTATGGACAAAAGAAAACAGAATATATTTCCTGACAAAAAGAACTGGTTGAGTTTTCCCAAGTAAAAACTTGCCTTCCCCTAAGCATTCTGCCATACACAGCTGTACACCTGCTATCATAGCATGCCAGATTTACCCATTTCTTTTAAATGAGGGCCTGCCTATGTTATCTTGAACCAACAAAGATAAAAAGAAAGTTCTTCCCCCACCCTCTACTTCCACAACAGTGGCAAATAAATAAAAGCACACACACACTTCTGACTTTTTAAGTCACATGCTGTTGTTAAATTTGGGTTAAAACTTTCAGTAGTTCATAAATCCTTTAAGTCAGCTATGAAAGATTCCAAAAAGACCTACCTTGTCTTGGGAATTGTTCAGCTAACTTCCTGAGACTTGTTAAGCTGTCAGCACCAAGCTGGCTTAAGATGCCTGGAAGCATTTCTGTGATCGGTTTAGCCTCTGCATGACCAGTAATTGCAAAAGTGTTGGCAGAGAGGGAAGCTTGAACCTTGGGGTTGTTGAAGTGAATAACTGTTCCATCATCTTTTATCATGTTCACCTGTTTAAATATATTAATAACATTCACCTAAGTGTTGCAGCACCTTGTTACACAAGCATAATGACTAAAATCGAGATTTGAAATATCAAAGTTACAGAACTAGCACTCCTCCTAAAGGACAATATAACCATGATAAAAGCACCTGGAATTAACACCATCTACACTCAAAGCTCCAACCTTGCCAGGTCAGGCTAAGTCTGCCTTCCACAGGTGCCTGTGTCACCTACCAGGAAAATGTTCCTGCTTCTTCCCAGCTGGCACAGGCACAGGGCTCACACTGGCTCAGGGCAGGGATGCACACACAGCTCTGGTACCAACTCCACTGGAACACACTTCCAGTACCTCCCCAATAATTCCACAAGGGCTCTGAAGACTAAGGACACCACACAGCGATCCTGCTCTCCTTCCCTGGCCTTCTGAATCACCATGAATTCTATCTTACAGCCAGAGTAGTGGCCTGCTTTAGAAAGCTGAAAAGCTTTTTCTTCTAGGCATGGATAAACTATTATGCAAAAAATAATTGTCTGACCATAGGAAGAGAGTCTGGCCCATCCAACACAACAGTGGTACTAAACTTACATGAAAAAATTATTAAGCAATGTTTTTAAGTTACAGGGAATAAAGAGGGATTCAGAACTAAAGATGAGATCTAAAATACAGAAACATCTAAGTTCTCAATCCTCACACAGCAGTAGAGTTCCAAATATGTTTTGAACAGGAAATCCAGGTGTGTTGCTTTCCTGCAAAACTAAGCAATATCCTGTCCTTTGCCCATGGGGAAATGGTAAAGGCTTCAAGCACAGTTATCCTGTTACTTAAGAGCCTCTTTCAAAATGACACAAATGTGTTACTCATGCTTGACTCAACATGACTCTTCTAGCTGCACGAAGCTTACCAAGGTCAGCCTGCGTTCACTTGAATAAAACATTCCACAATTATGTCTCTTGCTATCAAGGTAGAAACACTTTGCATCATCTTCCTACACTGAGATATTTAAATTCCTTAATAACTGTGTCTGAATAAAGATCCTGTGCTCTGTGCACAAAACCCCCCCGAACATACACTAAGAAGAACTGTGTCTTTCTTTAGTTCATATAGCTCTGCTTATTTGTATTCAGCTTAAGAAAACAGACAAACTGAACTGTTCTGTACCAGAGGTCTGAAAACTTACAGGCAAACCTCACTGAATCTGCATTTGCCTTTGGAAGGGAGGAATGCACTTAGTGACTTCTGCATGCACCTTGCAATCCTGCTTCAATTAACCACAGATTAAATGCTGCACTCCTTTACAAGTACTACAGCTCCACTGAGCTCACGATGGAGAAACCTCCTCCTCTTCCCATGCATGAGGGTCACTCCCTACACTGTTATGGAAAACATGTTTTATTAATACATGTAAATTAGAGGGATTCAAGGAACATCTGAAACCTTCACATTCCCACTTACATTAACACAGAAGCTGTTTCTGTAGAGTCTCAGCAGTGCTTTAAAAACATTTCCTGGAACTACTGCAAACAATGCCAGCAAGTTCTGTGTAGTAAAAGGTCCTAATTTTGATAATACAGACTCAAGCTCTTACTCAAGGTGTTTCTAAACTTTCCTTCATACTCTGCACCACACTTGCTCTAGATGTGCCTGCACAGTCCATGTGCATTTACTGCTCTTTTCTTTGGAGCAAGTTCACAAAAGTCAAGAGTGAAGAGAAGTTTTGTTCTGCAATGAATGCTGACACACAGAGCACAGAGCTTACTACCTCCACCACACACTGCCTGGCCAGCAGAACCTTCACCTTTCCTTCTCCAGACACATACACATTTATGCCAATGAGGCAATGATACATCAATGTTACCTCTCAATAACCTGATCTCTATGGTTTAGCTTGGAAGATAAAACTGTTGTCAAAGCCAAAAGCAAACCCCACCACACCACCACCAAAACAATAGCATGAGTTCAGTTTCAAACAGGAAACATTTATTTTTTCACTCTACCTCTTCAATGCCAGCAATGTTATTTACAGCCAGTTTTTTGAGGGAACTCTGAAGTTTTTTGTCATCAGCTGTAGCTGTTCTGTGCACCACCTTCTTCTTTCTGCGAGCTGTTCCCTGGGAAGAATCAAGAGACAACAGTCATCCCTACTCAAAATCTCACAACAGTAATTGCAAAAGTCAGGGCACAGTCTGAGCAACATCTTTC
The DNA here is from genome assembly GCF_037042795.1 of Molothrus aeneus. Classification (NCBI taxonomy): domain Eukaryota; kingdom Metazoa; phylum Chordata; class Aves; order Passeriformes; family Icteridae; genus Molothrus; species Molothrus aeneus. The sequence goes on from NC_089654.1 coordinate 6,158,505, forward strand.
AAGTTATGAGACATTTCTGTAGACAAAAACACTTCTTAACTTATCTCCCTTTACCTATAGCTTTGACCATCATTCCCAATTATAAGTTTTTTCTTAAGCATAAAGACCAAAGAAATACCAAACAGCAGCATATTTTCCCTTTCGCTAACCTAGACTACAAAAATACTACTTAATATTAAGCAACACATAACGAAGTTTCCCCAAGATATTTTTTCCAAATCAAAGCACAAACACAGTGATTTATATAGCCCCACTTTGGCAACCAAGTCATTAACACTTTCAGAGTGTTCCACAGACAGCAATTTTGGAATTCCTGCTTGGCAAACTTTTGTACAATCATCCCTATGACAGGGGATGAGCGCCCACACTGAACACACTACATACCTTTTTATTGGTCACATTAACTACCCATTAGAGCTCAGAGAAAAGAAACAGCTCAGTACACAGCCAGTGCCTGGAGCAGGCACAAAGAAGAAAATCCCCAGCAGGAAGACCATAAAGGCAGAACTGGAACACCCAACAGGTGAGATTAACCAGAGTTTTCACAGGTCACAACAAGTCACTGAATTAAAACAATGCTTGCACGCTGGAAACTGCTCATCCAGCCATTGTGAACTGAAAGAAACTTGCATTTCAGGTAGCTGCACTATAGGCCAGATCACACAAAACCTGTATTTAGTCAAGCCTAAGCATATTTTTTTTCTTCTCTTTCAAAAGCATCTCTGGTGGTTTTTCTTACCTTTCCTCCTATTCGGACCTGCGCTTGAAGCTTGGCCAATTTTTCTTGGTTCATAGTGCTATGTCTAAAGAGCAAAAAGAAGTTCAACTTCACATCAAAACAGTAACAAAAAAAAAGTCACGTAAACAGTAACAAAAAAAAGTCATTTAAAGAGTACTTTTACAATTGCAGCAGATTTTTCAAACTTCTAGAACATCACCCAAAACAAACATACAAACCAGAGCTTTAAAGCCACCCCACCTAAGCAATCCACAGTGGTCCTGCAGTAGAAAGGACCCACATTTAGCTAAAGAGTCTGTGCCACGATGAGGCACAGACTCCACAGGACATTTCATTCTGCATCAAGCCAAGATTCTCATTTCCAGGATGCCAGTTTACTGCTGGAATTATTTAACTGAATTACAGGCTCCAACCAGACCCAAACCAGCACATACAACACAACTGGGTCTGGGAAGACACCTTATCTTTACGAGGGTCCAGGGACACGGTCACTACTAAACTACCTGGGATAGTTTTCATATAATGAATTTATGATACTTATGACTAATAAGCAAGATCCAAACTCTGTGAAATTCATGTATGGACATATTTACTACATGAACTTCTGGTAGCTTTATATCCAATACAGTGACTGGGAAGTTTGTCCAGTGCTTCTCCCACGCGTCAGGTGGGACCTTTAAAGGCTGAAAGCCCTGAAGATCCATAATGGGTGAAAAAACGCCTCAAGCCTCCCAGCAAAAGGAATGCGTTTCACTCCTCTGCCCCAGCGAGTCATCAACGATCCCCGGAAATCTCCGCATGTGCTTCGTGCCGGGAACGGCCGGGGCAAGAGCGGGAGCGGGGCACGGACCGGCGCACGGAGGCGCCCCGCGGGTGGCGGGAGAAGGGGCTCAGGGTGCAGCCCCAGAGCAGGGGGAGCGGGAGGGGAATGCGGCTCATCCCTCAGGAGCCCGTGTACCCGCATCCCACGGGAGAGCCGCGGCCCCGCGAGCCCGGGCAGCCCTCGCACAAGGGGCTCCTCGCTCGGCCTCTCCCCGGGGAACGGCCCAGCACTGCCCAAGGGGATAGGACCGAGCTGCAGCGGCGCCCCGCCCGCCTCAGGCCGGCAGGGCCGCGGCGATACTGGGACGCGGCGATAGCAGGACACGGAGACAGCGGGACACGGGAAGAGCGGGCCCCCTCACCTGAGCGCGGCGGAGCCCCCGCTACCAACACGCGGCGAGAACAAGATGGCGGCCGAGGAAGGAAAGAGAGGCGCACAGAGAAAGGAAGCGCTGCGCCACGTGACGGCGCCAGCCCGCCCGCAGATGGGCGGGCCCGCCCACCTCATTTACATAGAGCTGGAGGGTATGGTGCGCAAGGGTTCCTGGGAGTTGTAGTCTCCAGGGAGCAGGAGTCGCCCGCGCTTCGGGGCAGGGAGCGGTGCACTGTGACCCAAACTGGGACGCGGCGCTTCCAAACGTGTCACCACTCGCTCTGTCCCCCTTCGTGAGCCTTCCCTCACACTATGCGCTTGCGGCCGGTTTTGCCTTCCCGCCAGCTGGGCAAACTCAGGAGAGAGCAGCGCGACAAAAGGGTTTATTTCGGAAGGAGAGAATAAACTCGGAACCATGCCCCTCCCACCACTGCCTGCTCCCGTCGGGATAACACTGGGGTTTGCCCAGGGGGAGTAACCAGGGCTCTGGGGCTCCGGTGCGATGACTCCTACCCCTGGGCTCCCGGCTCCCTGTAAGAAGCGGAGCTCATCCCCAATCCCCCACCACCGTTCCCGCCGGCTGCCTCCCCCGGCACCCCCGGGCCGAGCCGTCAGGGCGGCGTACCGCCCACATCCGCCACACATCACTTCCTGGGCTTTAAAAAACGGGGAAAAAAAAAAGACTAAAAAAAAAAAAAAAAAAGTCCAGCTAAGCGGGTCCTGTCCTGTCCGGAGATTCGGGGCCGTACCCAGGTGCCGCCGCTGCCCGCGCCGACACCATGAAGGCTCAGCCCGCGGCAGCCTCCGTCCTCTGCCTGGTGCTGGCGGCCTGCGCCGCCTCCGCCGCGGGAGGGCTCGGAAAGGGTCAGACAAACGCTTTCTTCGGGCTTTCCCCAACTTCTGTCCCCACTCGGGCGGGTCCGGTCCCTTCAGCCCGCGGGGGCCGCCGGGCGGGGGCAGAGGGCGCAGCTTCGGGCTCTGGAGGTGCGGGGGGGCTTTGCGGGGTCTCCGCCGCTGTGGTTGGGTTCTGGCTGAAGCGCTCCTGAGGGGAGCCCCGGGGGAGCAGCCCCGCCGTGCCCAGTGCCCCGTGCCTCCGCCGGGCTCCTGGCAGGCGATGAATGGCCCTTCCCTCCGCCCTCCGCTTCCCTTGCCCTTCGTGACCGCTCCTCACCTCGCTCCTGGCTTGCCCAGGCTCCTTGTCTAATTACCGTGTCTAATAGCCCGGTTCAGCCGGGGCCGGGCTTCAGCCCAGGTGGTGGCTTTGCCGTAGAGGGTAAATCTCCTCCTCAAGGCTGGTGAAACCAATTTGATCAATGACAGCAAAGCTGTGGTGTGGACCCCAGCCAGCCATTCACCCTTTAATTCCCCAGATGACTTTCATTCAAAAGATACACTCTGTAATGTGTTGGGCAATGCTTTCAAAAACACACTGAAGCTCACCACAAAGTGGGGTTTGTTTTAAATATAGAAAAGCTTTTGAAAACTCTTTCCCAGCTAGAACAATAGAAGGTTTTCCCTGTTTTAACATTTTGCGTTTGACTGAAATAGCTGAGGTGTCAATATTCTGGGTAAACGTGACTTGTGCTAATCCAGCTGGGTTTTGCTCTGGGATGTTGAGCTCGTACAAACGTGGTCCTGTGTCGGGGGCTGCCTCAGCACTTGCTGTGTGGCTGTGAGGGGACAGGGATGAGGCGTCCCCACCCTGCTGTGAGCTCATCTGTTTGATGTGTTGCATCACTTATGCTCATATTTGCTCATATCAGCAGAGATCAGGTAACACAAACACTGTGCCAGTGTCCTCACCTCCCGGATGCTGAACGGAGGTGTCCCAAAGACTCGCCTTGGTTTAGGCTTTCTCCAGCTTCTTTGCCACAGTTGTCTGCTGGAGACAATGTCCACTTTCCCCTGTATCTTCACTGGGCAGTCTGTGGCTCCTGATCTCTGTGTAGCTCCCAAAATCTGCTCCCCTCAGCACCTCGGGCATGGCGGGTTCCTGACTAATCTGAACCCTTAGGGATGGGAGGGGGCAAACCGAGCCTCATGTTTGGCCGTCCAGCACAGTAATTGTTAATTACTGGAACCAAGACCTCTGAGGAGGTGTTCCAAGAAGAGTTCCTCTTTGTACAGTTCCTGGATCTCCTTCAGCTGAGCTCTCCAGGTGGCTTTTGGCCATGTGCTGTGTTGGCTACTAAAAAAACCCAACCCTGGCTTTGCAACTGTTAAACATACACTGACTCACTCTTAAGTCAATTGACATAACAAGACTTGTTATCTGGATGCCAGATAAAATATTTCCTGCATCGTTCAGTCATTGTAACACTCAGAAATCTGTGTAATGGTGGTGTTCTTTCTTGCTCTTCCATGATATTATCATCAGCAGGAATACTTGGCATAATAGCTTTAGAGCAATTAATGATCATATGTTGGCCTCAAAATTTTTAAGTTTCAGTTTAGTTCACCTTCAGTGGGATTTAGGAAGCTGAATGCTGACATGTTTAATTTGTCATTCATCAGAAAATAAATGTTCACAAACTGAAAAAGAACAGAGAATAATCAGAAGGCACTTCAATTTTAATATCTGTTTGGGGGATTTTAGTGTCATTTACATACATATATAGAAATATTCATGAGTATGGTAGTTTTTGTTAATTAATTTCAGTGGGATTCCTCATACGACTGTGTGGGCTGTAAGTATTTCCAGAAGTCTTTCCAGAAATGGGGCTATAGTTGTCTTTAAAAAAATAATATAAAATGAGTTGAAAGTACTCTCAAGGGTTGGGCTGTTTTCCTGTTAGCTGACATGTTAAATTATGCAGCATTTATAAACCCTTCTCTCTGGCAGGTTTTGGAGATCATATTCATTGGAGAACACTGGAAGATGGGAAGAAAGAGGCAGCAGCCAGGTATGTTTGTTAGTGTTAAATACAGAAATTTGTTTTCAGAAGCATTCACAATGGTTCTATTTCAGCCCTAAATTTAACCATAGAAAAGAGTCTCTATTAACAAAAAGGAGGGTGGTTTAGGAGACTCTTCAGATCCCTACAGGTTATTGGAGAGAAAATACAGAGCTTTGTTAACTTTGCTAAGGCACCACCTAGGTTTAATCACTGCAGTTTAATTAAGTGATTGAAGCCCTAGCATGTCCTAGAAACAATAAAATAATTATTTATCACAGTAAAGAAAGATACGGTTCTCAAACACACAAATACAAGTGTAAGTGGTGCTCAATGCCCTTAAACTCAGCAGTGCTAAGAGTTCCCTAAAATTCCTTGTGCCTGTATGGATGAGGCCTCAGCATGAGGTATTTTGTTTCCATCTGCAGCAAAAATCTGGAAGTTTCAAACTCTAGTGAACTGACAGAACCTGGTTTGGGGTAAGCTTAAGTTCTAAAAAGAACAATGTCTCTACGAAAAATGACATGTTGACTTTCTCTTCTCAGTTTCTTCTGCTTCTTGTTAAAATCCAAGAAGGAGAATGGCATGCTTATAAATTCTACATGCATTTTAACTTTATAACCTAGATCTGACAATGCTGACATGAGCAGAAATTACTCATGCCTTTCAGGTTTGCTGTTTAATTTAGCTCTGCTCTCAAACGGATCCATCTGGCAAGTTCTACACTCCAGTGCAGACATTGAATTAACCCAGATGGTACACTTCAGAAGTCTTACAAGTTTTTATAACTCGATACTTTGGCATTTTTGAAAAAAAAAAAAAAAAGGTAGATTATTTCAGTTTTTACGGTTATAATTGTAGCAGCAGCAGAGGAAGCTTTAAAATGAGACAGAAGAGGGTGGGAGCGATGGCAAGGTCTGAGCTCTCAGGTTTAGGCAGGATTAGTGCTCAAAAAGACCCTGCAGCAAGGGATGGGATGGGTGGGAACTACACTCTCCTTTCATTGCTGATGCGCAGATCTGCTCGCTGATTTGAGCACGGCAGCATTTGAGTGTTATTGAATTGAAGGCTTGGGAGAAACTACTAGTCGCAATGAAAATATAAACGTAAAAAGTACTTTTTTTTTTTTTCTGACCATAAATCAGGAGATGTAAAATTACATAAAATTATCTGGGATGCATCAAGTGAGATGCACCAGAGCCGGTGGTCTAGGAAGTTTCAAACCTTCGATTTCAATTCTGTAAACTCCACAATGCCATGGGATGCTGGGGACTTCTCGGTTTTAAGTTCCCTGAGGGCGAGGGAGCGGTCCCTCCGCTCCAACAGCTGCTGCGAAGGCGTTTTTAAGCGGGACGCCTCGCCGGGCGGTGTCGCGGTGCTGGGGCGTGATTCCCTCCGCCCGCGGGCTGCGCGGGGTTGGCCGGGCGAGCTGTGGGTGTGTGTGCCCGGCGGAAGCAGTCGCTCCACGTCCGGGTCAGGTGTGGCCGGCGGGGCGATGCCGCTGGTGGTGCTGTGCGGGCGGCCCGGCAGCGGCAAGAGCCGGCGGGCGGCCGAGCTGCGGGAGGCGCTGGGCGGCCCGGAGCGGGCGGCGCACGTCGTGGCCGAGGCGGAGGGCGGCCGGGCGGCGCTGCGGGCCGAGGTGGAGCGGCGGCTGAGCCGGCGGGACGTGGTGATCGTGGACGCGGGCAACGAGCTGCGGAGCATCCGCTACGAGCTGTACTGCGCGGCGCGGCAGGCGGGCACGGCGCGCTGCCTCCTGCACTGCGCCGGCGGCGCGGGCGGCCCCGACGAGCCGCCCTTCGAGGAGCCCGACCCGAGCTGCCGCTGGGACCGGCCGCTGTTCACGGTGCGCGGCGAGGAGCCGCTGCCGCTGGGCGCCATCCGCGCCGCGCTGTTCGAGAGCGCCCCGCCGCCGCCGCACCGCTCCACCCGCACGCAGCCGCTGCAGTCCTGCGGCTTCCTGCACCAGCTGGACCGCGTCACCCAGGACGTGCTGGCCGCCGTGCTGGCCGCGCAGAGGAGCGGGGCGCAGCCCGGAGAGACCATCCGCGTCCCCGGCGTGGCCGAGGGGCTGGTGCTGAGCCGGCCCGTCAGCGTGGCCGAGCTGAGCCGGCTGCGGAGGCAGTTCATCAGCTACACCAAGATGCAGCCCAGCGATGAAAACCTGCCCCAGCTGGCCAGCATGTTCCTGCAATACCTGAGCCGCAGCATCCAGTGAAGTGTCACCCGTGCCACCCAGCAGTGGCGGTGGTCTGGCCCCCAAGTACTCGCAGCGGGATGAATGTGCCTTGAGGCACAGACCTGCGGAGCCTGGGTCCCACCTGTCGGGGATGCTCGGATCACTGGGCAGCAGCAGCAGCAGCAGCAGCTGCTCTGGGAAGGTGGACACCGTGTCCCTGCAGCAGCCGAGCCAGCTGCATCGCTGGGGAGACCTCCAGGAAAGCAGTTCCTCAGCACTGCCTTCTCCCCACTGGCATCTTGCAAAAAGGAGAGCTACTGGTGCGTCCCCAAGCGATGAAATCTCCTGTGGAGATGCAAACCCTGCTAATCAAATAGTGTGATGTGAAAGTGCAAAAGGTGATGACTGTAGGGAAGGCTTTTCCCTCCACATTGGCATGTGTGTGCTGGAATAAGAAGATTGTTTTTCTAGAGCTGCCACCAGATAATGTCAAACTGCAGAAGAGACTTCAGGTCCAGATCTGGAACAGGCTGGTTTTTTAGGATGTGACTGTTTCAAAGAAATCTGACTGACCCAAGATTTTCAACTTTACACTGCAAAAGGGTGCTGGCTTAACAGACTCAAACTTCTCTGTTTCAGGTCTAATAATAAAATGTGTGCCTTAAATGGAGTAAAGTCTTAATTTGCAGGACTATTTTACTGAAAAAATTTGGCCAGGTCTTTTGTCTTCAAGGTCATTATACACCCTTAAAACCATCACTTTACACCCTTAAAAACACAAATTGCTTAAGAATGAGTCCTGTCATAGGAAAAAGGAGATAAAATGACAGAAATAACTGTATTTATTTCTGTTCTGTGTGAAACTCGTAAGTCTGTACTGGCTGTGATGGGTAGCTAGGTTTCCAGTAATTTTGGGTACAGCTTATATAAACTTCTCACTTTCTGGTGGATGCTTCATTCTTCATTCTAATAAATGGTGGCTTTTTGTTTTAATTTTATGTGTAGCGCTCACTGGGATGAAATGGTGAAGTGGGGCAGGAAGGGTTACTTAAGTTACAGTGTCTGTCTGGCACACCAGCTGCTAAGTGGCTTTATGCTCTGCAGAACTGAGAAATGACTATAAAAATGTTTTTATATAAATAAATTTATTTTGCCAGTCAAAGTAAAGAGAACAAAGGTGAGAAAACACATAAATTATCTCAAACCTCTATGAGTTCTTACTGACTAAGAGTTGGTATTTCAAGGAAGCGAGCACTTTCATTTAAAATCTGCTTTTAAAATTTCTCTTTAAAAAGGGTATGCCAGTACTGACCACCAGACCATTGAACTCTTTCAACATGAATCACAGATCCTTGATAATAAGAACAATCTTAAATCCAGTCTTAAATCAGCCTCTCCTCAAGAAATAAGCAAAATCATTTTGGACTCTATAGTAACAATGAAAAGAAGTCAGGGAGAGGGCACTGAGGCAATGGAAGCTTTACTAGGGAAATGTGTACTCTTGCTCCTTACTGCAAGCAGATATAAAGTTGATGACATATCAGTTAATTATAGATGGTGAATTTGTGTTTGAACAACTCTAAATGTTAATGGCTTCATTTCCACCCTTTCCTCATTCTAAAGTTCATTACTGAACACTGCTCAGTAGAGATTTCCTTTCATGTCTATTTACACCTAAAGAGAAGCTCATACATAGTTCTGCTAGTAATTAATGTTGTTGTGTGCAAAGGTGTTAATAATTCATGTGTATGAAAATTTGACTTTATTTTTGTCCCCTAATATGAGTTTACATATCAGGGGACAAATGAGTTTACATTACATTGTGCAGAGTTTACAGTCAGAGAAAGCTTACATTTTGCTTTGCTTGGCATATCCTGAAAGAAGTATCCATATAGGATGTTCTCTCCAGATTCCTTCCTCTCCTTCACCTAATTTTAGGCTGTTCTTACTGTTCTGGAAGCCATATCATTATTGTATGGAAACAATCTCTGGGTACTGTAGCTAGAAAATGCAAAATGAATTATTTGGAAAGAGTGAAATCAAAACTAACTTTGGTCCTTTTGCATTGCATTTTATTTAGGCTGCAGTTCCTCACAGACCCCCTCTCCTTAGCCCTGTACTGGACACATCTATCACAATTAGTTTCAGCATACAAATGTGTAGGAAGCCATGCAGGCAGCCCAAGGGTTTGCTGGGTTATTGGGTTTGCTGGGTTATTGGGTTTGCTGGTTGCTCAGTGAGACTTGGGCTGTAATGGGGAGAGATTGTCATCCACTAGATTGCCTTAAGCAGCCATAAAAATCCATCCTGAGATCTCTCAGCAGCTGCTGTCATTAACCATTGCCAGTAATCCAGGAAAAAAAAGCATGACCAGTTGTGTATGTGAGAAATCTAAACTTAGAAGAGAAGTCTCCTCCTCCTGTACACAAGCAGTTATTGGCTGGCAGCTATAATAATTTTATCACATGTTTTAAGATTGGGAAAACTTTTTGCAAGACAATCTTAGAGCACCCCATAATCTCTTTATATCTGACTTATTTCCCATTACATTTAGCCTTTGAGGAAGACTTGACTATTAAACTGTACATGTGACAGAATTTCTTTGACAATTTTCTTTCTTCTTTTTGTTAGTGGTTTGCCTCTTATGGTTATCATCCACAAGTCCTGGTGTGGAGCTTGCAAAGGTAAGTGCATTGAATACTAGAGCTTGCTGAAATTTCTAATGAACCTTTGTACAGACATCATGTAACCATGAGAAATGTTAATTTTGCATCCAAAATGTAACTAATGGTATTTGTATTTCATTGAGAGTGGTATAATATGGCGGTGTCATAGCAAACAAACAAGCTGGGTGTATGGCTAAGCCTTAAAGGATGAGGTAGTTGAGTGGGAGTGGTGGTTTGCATCAGGATTTCTGTTTCTGTTGCACTGGATCAAATATAACCACCTATGTGTGTTGGGCAGGCTTCAGCCCATGGCTGCCAGGCAAGAATTGCTTCAGGTCCCTGCTGTTCCAAGCCTGGAAGGGCTGGACACATACATTCCATTTACTCACTGCCTATTGAGAAGTGCCACCTCTCCAGAGGGAGGGATGAAGTGGAGATTTTGATATTGACCTGAAAATCTGAAATATTTTCCACTGCTTTTACATGCCTCTTATTTTTATTTATTTCTTTAGCTTTGAAGCCAAAGTTTGCTGAATCCAAGGAGATCTCTGAACTTGCCCATAATTTTGTTATGGTCAACCTTGAGGTAGGCTGCCTTCTGCTCTCTGTCCATGTTCTGCCTAGTAATGAAGCATTTGGAATCTGACTCAACTGGTTGCATCCTGTTTTGTGTACATCCTAAATCCTGCACTCCTAAATAGGCATTCAGGATTGATTGATAGAGCTCATTGTTTTAAAAATACTTTTTTTCAGTCTTGTTATTTTAATTGTGTTTATAAACCTGGCTGTCTGCCATTTCCTCTTTAACAGTTTGTAGCTTGTGTGATTCAGTTTCCACAAGAAAGGAATTTATGTTCATTCTCTCAGTACATATAAAATATTCCTGTAGCAGAGTGGGGTGAGTAATGCAGATTGACTGACCAGAAAAAATATTGTTTTCACAAATGATACTTATGTAGGTAAAAATAACTTTCTTCCCTTGGAGAGTGGAGGATACTGCAGTTACTTAGCATCTCTTCAAGATATAAATTGCTCAGGGTAGAAGGAATCTGAAGGCAGTAATTTGTTTCTGTAAAAGGCACCATGTTTTGTTAGCTGTCTTGCTAATATCTTTCCTCTCTCCTGCCTTGCTGTGGAAGGATGATGAAGAGCCAAAGGATGAAGCCTTTAGTCCTGATGGAGGTTATATTCCCAGAATCCTTTTCATGGGTAAGGCATCCACAGCTGTTGTGTCCATTCACAGCACTGGGTTCTTATTGTTTCCATCTAAATTTCTTGTTGGTTTTCTTATTTCATAGACCCCAGTGGAAAGGTCCATCCAGAAATCATAAATGAGAGAGGAAATCCCAGCTACAAGTATTTCTATACCAATGCTGATCAAGGTATGTGCTCAGTTGTTTGAAGTGCATTTTTAGTGAGATGAAGCTTTGGCAATGGAGAGAAATTATGTTACTTTAAAGTGTAACTGGGAGTGGTTAAATACAGTGTGAGTGATTCTCTGATGCCTCAGTGACCATATTCAGAATCATGATTCACCTTAATACCTACTAAAAGTCTCTAAGACCTAATTTTGTCTCCAGTTCTGGCATGGGAAATCATGGAAATTGCATGATCCAGCCACACATAGTTGGGGTAAGGGTGCAGGACTGGTTTTTTTCTTACAGATTAATCTGTAGATCTACATTCTGTAACTGTGTTGTTTTAAATCACTTTCTTTACCAGTTTACCTTGATGTTTTCACCCTGAGATTAATGGTTGGTATCTCTCTGTGTAATCTTTCAGTTGTCCAAGGGATGAAGGAGGCCCAGGAGAAGCTGACAGGCGATGCTTTCAAACAAAAGCACCTGGGAGATGAACTATAATGGATACACTGAATGATAGCTTTTCATCACTTCAAAACTGAGAGGAAATGATTAAACAGACCAAGAATGTAGATGCACTGAAGGGACATAATTCCCCTGTCAGCAATGTTAGGTTAAAAACCCTGTTTGGAGTTCACACACACACACACACACACACACACAACAGTTACAGTGTTTTCTCTGCCTGGCAGTTTGCACTGTGGTGGTTCTTTACAACTGGGTAATGTGCAAACACATCTCTCTGTGTGTTTGAGAAACCACTAATATTTGGTGTTAAAAGGGAGGTGTGTAGGGAACACAGTATTTGAGGACAATGTGATGGATAAAACTAGAAGTAGCCATCATTTTGACACTAATCAGGGTTGAATCTCTCTTTTCTCACTGATATTATGTGATCCCATAGTTTTTACTGGGCATTCCCATCACTGGGGCATGTTCCTGGGCCAGTTGTTTTCTTGATATCCAAAACCATGAATTCTGCCACTACACCAAGTAGAATACGTTTCATGAATGTCCAGATAGCATGTGAATTATCAGCGCTGCAAATGTATTATTGTGTAAAACTCTGTGATTCATCTTTATTTGCCTTTGGCCAGAAATGTAACTTTTTCCTTATGCACTCACCTTTTGATTGTTCCATCAAGTGAGGGTGGGTTGTGTTGAAGCTTTATGGGGTTTCCCCTTTTATTCTTTGAATGTTTTTGGCGAATGCCTTGCCATCACATTGTACTGTATTTTTGTACCAGGGTGAAAAAATTAAACCTTTTTAAACATAAGCATGCAGAGAGTGGTTTGTGGTTAAGGGTGTAGCTTTATGGTCTTAAGCAGGGGGGGATATGGTTTTGTTTGTTTGTTTTTGTTTGTGTTGCAGTGATTATTGATGTTGACTGTCACAGCTGAAGGTTTCTCCTTTTTTATAATTAAAATACATATTTGTTTTTCCATTCCCACAATTACAATTCACCATTCTTATACTACCTCCACTGTTGAAGGCAATGTGTTTCTTTACTGGAACTGAAGAGAAGAATAGCAGGGAGTAAAATCACCCTTCTTGACCTGCTGAGGACACTTTTTCTAATGCAGCCCAGCATGCTGTGGGCTTCTTTGTCACATGAGTGCATTGCTGGCCCATGATCAGCTTCTTCTTCACCTGGATTCCCATAGTCTCCTGTGCAGCAAAACAGATTTGCAGACTTTCTTGTTTCCAGTTGAAGGGCTTTGCATTTCCCTTTCTTGAACCTCCTGACAACCCTCTCTGCCCATTTCTCCAGCCTCTTGAGGTCCTCAATGGCAGCACAACCACTGTTACATGGAGATCAGCCCCTCTCCCCAGCTTTGTATCATCTGCCAGTTTGCTCAGAGTTAGGTGTTAAAAAGTACCAACCAAAGGTACTCCACTAATGATGAGCCCCCTTCAGGCCAGCTGTTCTGCCAGTTTTCCATCCATTTCACTGCCCTTTTATTTAGGTTGTACTTCATCAGTTTGTCTATGGGGATGCTTTGGGAGACAGTGTTGAAAGCCATGGTAAAGCCAAAATAAACACCACCTACTGCTCTCCTCTCAGCCACCAAATTAGTCATCTCAAGCAAAACTTCCTGTCCAAAAGACACTTGCCATAGCTTCCCATAACAAATGTGATCATTTTCTACAGATACTTATTGAGGAGCCATCTGAGGATGTTAGGTGGGGAAAATTGTTTATACAATAAACCCAACTTGTCTACTGAATCAATTTTTACTGTTCAGCAGCATTAGGAATTCTACTTTCCAGACCAGTATGTTTAAGAAATTTTAGGCACCAAAACTTAACTGGGTACTAAAAGATAAGGACTCAGTGGAATTAATGGAATTATTGCACATTGCAATTACCCTGCTCAGCTGCTAATAGTTACTCTACAGGCTTTATCCTCTGCTTCTCTTGCAAATTGTCTAGTAAATTAACAATGGAATTGAACTCAGCAGCTACTCTCAAGTCATATCAACCTCAAAGTAAATCCATAAAAGCCTTAAAAAAGGATTGGTGTTGTGCAAAATATTCCCTTTTTTCCCCAGCTCTATCCATTGAGCAAATAAAAAATAGATCCTATCTGATGCTCATTTTATTTAGAGCTTTAAATTGACATAACTAAAAAATCATTGCTATGGCTTTTTTACTTGCCAGCAGGGGGAGGACTCTGCGTGTTCATCTGGGAAAGGATTCAACAAATCATAATTAAAAAGCAATCTCTGATGCAAATTAGCAGAGTGCGCCTCTGTGAGTTTCCATGCATGACTTTGCAGCAGCTCTGCCCTGCTCTTATCTCTCAGTGAAGCTGCAGCCTGTGGGATGTGCATGAAGTGTCCCTTTCTTTGCAAAATGCTCTGATGCCTGAAGCAAGGTGGCCTCAAGGTAATTTTTAGAAAGTTCTTCATCCACAGACATCTCCCTTCAGTGACAGGGACGGGCAATGTGCTTTATTCTTTACATTTAAGACCACCCTGATTCAAAATTATCCTCCTTCACATCTTCTCTGACACAGCTCCTCTCCTTAGCACTTCATGCCTTCCAGACTTGGTACTTTGGAAGGAAGAACTTATTTCATTACCCTTTTTCCTTTGTTCTTCAGCTGCCTCCTTTCTCTGTAATCCTTTCTACCCTCTGTGTGTTCAGACACGGTCAGGTGGTACAGCTTCCCCACCCTCTCTTCCATTTACTCTTTTCTAAACCATGCTTTTTTCCTCTGTAGCAGGATGGAGCTTGGCACTTGCTGCCCTGCTTGGTGTCTAGCTGGGGTCTCAGCAGAATATGATTTATGTGCTTTCACAGTTTGGTTTCTAGGGACAGCTGGGATTACCTTGTGTAAAAGCTGTTTTTACATCTCTGGATTACAGGGCAAACCTACTTTTGATGTTAAGTCACTTAAGTATTTTTCTCTTTTCTACCTGTTAGTTTTATACCTGGATATTTTTGTTACTATCTCCTTTACATCCTTCTTCTTCATGATCTTGATAAGATGGTACAGATGGTTGGCATTTTCTTCTGTGCAGAGGGATCCACCCAGCAGTTGCTTTTTGTTATGTTTTGTGACTTTATACACAAACAAGTCCCCAGGGCTTAGAGGCTTGCAGGTCAATGTTTCCTGTAGCTGTGTTTGAAGTTAATGATACTGCACACTGCTCAGTAACCAAGACCTCAGCTTAGTTTGCCCCCATCAGTTTTGTTTCTTGTGCTGCCCATCTGTGTGTGACTTGCAGTAACTTACATGATCAGTTCTTCAGATGCATTTAGAAATCCCCTTGGATTCTCAGCTTTTCCTCCTTCTATGGTGATATAAAACCCCAAGACACTTCAAAATTCTTAGTACAGACCCAGCAAACTTCCAGGCTGAATTAATCTCTTGTAAATAAACATGCTGTCAGTTCCCTTTCTTCTAGAAACAACCTACAGAGGAAAAAAAACCCTGAAGTTAATTAGGGAGTGCCTGGATTGCAGCTCCCATCTGGCTGCCTGGGAGCAGAGGTTGATTTGTGCACCTGAGGCTGGACAGGCTTTAAGGAAGTTTCAGCTGGAGACTTGGGAAACCTCTCCTTTGCCACGTTAAGCAGCAAGGAACAAAACTGCAACAACCAAGAATGCCTGCACCGCCAGAGTGCCCCATCTGTCATCCTGGCATGCTGAGTTTAGGAGTCATCTACTTCAAACACACTTTTGTCCCCGTGGCTGTCTGCCTGCCACAGTGTCTAGCCTGTATCAAACTGCTAATGAGCTTCATTCACTCAGAGCTCATTTAGAGCTCCTGTAATAAATAGCTCTGAAGTGAAATATTATTAAACCCCTATGAATATGAGGCCATATACCGTTGGAGGTGATGAAACTTTTCTTAACTTTTGGCAAGAGGAGAGGTATTTGCATTTATGTTTGGCTGTGATATTTATTTGCAGCTGACCTGGTATTCTGCCTGCTTGGGTTTGCCCAGCCAGGAGAACACTCCAGGGCTACTCCTTGACAACCGTCGCTATAGGTGGCTCTAAACTTCAGGCCTGAGGATAGAGATGCAGAAAACAATAAAGATGGAATTACTCTGAGCAGAGCTCTCTCCAGAGACTGGGATGAAAAGGGGAAGTCACGGCAAATCCATGCTCATTTCACAGACAGCAAAGCCAAGGATGGAGTTTCTCTAAAATGTTGCATCCCCTTTCCAGACATCTGTGTAAGTTGTCTTTGGCACTGACTGGAGAGGGAAGGTTGCTGCCTGAGGATACCAGGAAACAATAATAAAGGTCTGTCTAAATGTTAGAAGTCACTTTGTCTCAAAACTATTTGGCGCATTAACCCATTCCCCCTTCCCTCCTTGAAGAAACAGGTGCTGATTTGTTAAGCAGTTAGTCAAATAATCTCAGTTTGCTTTTCCCCTCAAGGTTTGTCTAGAGTAAGGTGTGGCTGTGCACAGTTCCCAGGCCTGCCATTGTCCAGGGAGCACAACTCCTGCCATTGCAGCACCAATCTGGTGCCACCACGTCAGCACCATCCAAGGAGGAGGAATCTTCAGCGACAAGTGCCAGCCAGCCCCTGTGACCTGTCACAGGCAGTGGCAACAGGGACCAAAGCTTTAGTGACCCTCTCCAAGCTGTGAAAGATGTCGTGGCACCATTTTGTGATGGTGAAATCTGCAGTAAGTTCCTTTGATTATGGACAAAAAAACAAAAATAGAGACCCAAAACTGCTCTGCTCACAACTGTGCTGGAAGCAGGGACCGGCTGACCTGTGCTTACAGCATTCCAGCTTCTGACTCAGAACTGTGAGAGAGGCTGTCACACACCACCCTGTGCTGGCTCTCATCCCAGCACGGGGCACAGCATCAGGAAAAGTGCAGGGAGCAGCCAGGATGTGGGAGCAGGCAGGGTGGGGGGAGCAGGCAGGTACAACCTGGCCATGGGATCTCAAGTGGGTGGGTGCTGCTCCCGTGCTCTGTTTTCCTCCAGCCAACACAGGAATCTCCTCCTCCATTCCCATGTCTCTGCTGTGATGTGGTGAGTGAAGGGGAGCCAGCTTCCTAGAGTTTGCACCCTCTCACAAGGTCATGATCCCATTGTTACACTCCAAGTCAGGGCAAGGGAGGAGCTGGAGCAGAGCTGAAGGGGCACAAGTCTGTGGATTGAGTTTGGCTAAGGCTGTGGGTAACTGGCTGCTGATTAGAGTTTATTTGCTAGTATACACTCATTTTTGGACCATTTTGCACATGCACAGCATGAAATAGGTAGATGTGCTGCGGAAATATTAATTGATAAGAACTGCAGATGTGCTCTGCTTTTTGAGAGTGCTTCAGGTCACAACATAACATGCTGTGCATGAAATAAGCTGCACTGGCAGCACAGTCAAATTTGGATGTCACTTTATTGTGCGGTTTCTGATATTATGAACAGTGCTCAAAGAGCCATTTGTGAGGATTTGGATGCATTAGCCCTGTTAAAGGGAATGAAATTCGCACACATCCTGGGGACACAGCATGGGCCTTACTTGCTCTTTATTCCACACTGAAGTTGAGAAGAACCTGGGTGAGTGCTGCCTATTCAAACAAGGAGGATTTTGTTTATGGGAGTCCTGTTTTTACCTGGTTCCCCTGGACAACAGCTGATTTAACTGTTTTGGTGCTGCTCTTGCTTTAAGAGTAAATAAATCAATGCATAAATTGATACATTAATTTTTAAAAATTCCCTTTTTAGAAAAGATTAATTTTGCTTCTTCAGATCAATTGCACTGTGAGAGGATGGAGTGTTTTGAATTTAAAATCTTGAGAGAGCAGTAGAGTATGTATGTTGTGCTTGATAAATGTACTCTCCTGACTGCTGGGAGAGAGTGAGATAGATCCACATGTCAGAAAACAAGATAAAGCACAGCATCTGCTCTTCCACCTCCGTGTGCTTGTGGGAGTTCTTTCCTGTTTCCTTATTTCCCCATCTATAAATCTAAAATAACAAAGACCTCCCCCACTGGAAGTGGTATCAGCAATTCATGACCATACAACATTAAAACCTGGCAGGAAAGTGCACTAGGAGAGCAAAAATTGTTCACTCCATAAATTATAGAAACATGTCTAAACAAGGTGATAGCAAAAATCACGACATATTCTCCTGTCTCCTAATTCCCTGGGTGCCCTCTTTTGGTATCCCTGACTAAGAAAGGGCTTGCAGGTAAACACTAGCATTTCAAGGGTGGCATGAAATCTAAAAAAGCCTTTGGAAATTAGGATTGAACAGTGGCTCTGCACTTGTGCCTGTGTTTTTGGGGTGTCAAATCAGGTGATCACTGCCAGATGCCCAAGTGAGCCTCAGCCGTGGTGTGTCCTTTGCATCAAAGGTGCAGGTATGTGCCCATGACCATTTGCACTCTGTGTTGGTGCTTTTTAGGGCTCTGGGATCACAATGATTTTCTAGACTGAGCATCAGTCAGCAGACAGAGAGAAGAGCTCTACCCATGCTGGGTTGATGAGAAGTCAGGTTTTGGCAGAGATCAATTATCCCAGAGCAACAAGAGGATTGCAAGGAGCAGGAAAGACTTTTTTAGGTGTCAAGCCTGCTAGGCTGTCTTTGAAATAGTTGTAATGAGTTTGGGATTTTGTTACACTGTTGATTATTTCTAGTTGCCTACACAAAACTGTTATTTTGCTTAAGGCTTAAATCAGGGCCTGGTTTATATAACAGTAATTTTAGCTGAGGTTTTGATGGCAAATACACATTTTCATTCTAGATGAGGGTAGAAAATTACCCTGATGCTGGGTAGAATTGTCCCCTGAGCCACCTGGCAGATAGCTCAGACTTGAGTAAAATGGAGAAGCTGTATGGCATCTCTGATCTGCAAAGAGAAGAGGTGCTCCTTAAAGCTGCTCAGCATCTCTCCTGTGATAGTTCCTAAAATGTTCACCTTAGCTATATGCTAGTCATACAGTACTACTGTGCTCCCTGGCTTTCTACATTCCCATGACACTGGTAACTAGTCAACTGCCCTGGACAAAATGTAGCAATAAATCAATTGTCAGACTCCTCTAAAGTGAGTGAACTGTTATAGAGCTCAAGCTGCTCCAAGGGCTGGTTGACCTAAGAGCCAGTCTGAAGATCAGAGCTGAGGATCAGATGCTGAAGATCACCAGATGTGCAAGAAGCTTTTACAAGTGGACAAAATTATTCCTGTGCTGTGTGGGCAGTGTCGGAGCCGAGTCAAAATGCTGCACATCAAACAAAAGGCACAATGAGACTGAGAAGAAAGCAGCAGTGCTCTGGAGGACATAGCAGGGTGAAAAGACATCTGCACCCCCAAGTTTTAGGGGTTTGAGTTCAGAGGTACTGCCTGAAGACAGAAACCCTGCAAATCCAGTACCTTTAAGCACCTCCTGCTGTGGCCTCCCCTCACAAGGAGCCTCTCTCCTGGGGCCCAACAAGACCTTGTGTTTGTGCTGAGGCACTTGCTTAAATCCTGCCATCTTTGCCGATTGTTAGGGAAGCACCTTCTTGGTTACGTCACACATAATGTTTAATATGTTTTTAAAAACCCTATATTTTGTTCATTCTGTCCAGGGCATCATGTTCAAAGGCTGTTTTGGTTTCCTGGAGAGAAACAGACCACAGTCAAGTCTCTCTGAGGTCTAAAAGATTTTAAAGCTAAGAGGGTCCACCACAATCTCTTCATCAGACTTTCTTCATGCGAACGACTTAGATCGCAGCCCCTGCCTCAATTTCTGTCTTCTCACCAGTAGAATGTAGTGCCTGATGCCACATCGGCCATCACTAGGCTTCAGAGTTAACAGTGCTACTGATGACAATCCCAGCCCGTGCGGAAAGCGCGGTAAGAACGGCAAGTTCGGCTCGTACCCGGGACGTTTTCCCAGCCTGAGGCGATTGCCATTCCCGCGCTCCCCGCGGGCCCCCGCCCCGCCGCGCTCCGCCCCCGGGGCCGCCCCAGGTACCGGCGGGGGGGCGGCTCCCGCCACGCGAGCAGCGGCCGCGGGACCACTCGGCTCGGCTCGGCTCGGCTCGGCTCGGCTCGGCTCGGCTCGGCTCGGCTCGGCTCGCTTGCTTCAGTTCAGTTCAGTTCGGCTCTGCTCGGCTCGGTTTGTTTCGGCTCGTCCCGGCTTGGTTCGGCTCGGCTCAACTCCGCCGCTCCTCCGCCGCAGGTAAGAGCCGCGGCTCCTCTGAGGGGGCTCCTCCCGCGCCGTCGGAGCTGCTTCCCCTCGAAGGTGGCGAGGAGGGGGCTGGCGGTGTTCCGCGCCCCACGTCCCCAGCCGGGACCCACAAACACCTCCTGCCCTCCTCGCCCCGGGCTCCGCGGGAGGGGAAGCAGGAGGTGCCCGGCGGGTGAGCTCCGTGCCCCGAGGTGTGGTGTAACGGGCAGCCCTCGGGAGCGGCGGGGCGGAGAGGGCAACAGCAGTTCCATCTCTAAAATAAACATATCCCAGCAATAAGAGGCGATATAATATTGCCTTATCTCTAAAATACCCTCAGCCTCGCGGGGCGGGAGGGGGGGGGGGCGGAGAGCGGGGCCTTCCCGGCTGTTCTCCAGCTGGTGCGTAACCCGCCCGTTCCCGTCACCCCGGGCCGTGCCCGGCTCGGGGAGGGGGAACAGGGAACAGGTGACAAGAACCGAACTGCTGGGAATGGAGCACTGCCGGGAATCGCGGCACTGCTGTCGTCGTGGCTGCTCGGGCAGGGCACGGACCCGCTGCTGCCTCACAGCCCGCCCGAGCCGGCGGAGCGGACTTGGCCGTGCCCACCCTGCCCGTATAGCCCCGGGCAGCGAGCCCACCGCATCAAACCGAACGCATCCATCTTCTAATTTAGTTCATAAAAAGTACAAACTCTCCAGTTTGTCCAGTTTATGCTGTGCGAAACGCATGCGGTATATTTTCTTTTTTTGCCGTGCTGTTTTGTTTCTTGCCAGCAGCCCGGCAGTGCCGCTGGTGTGCGCGGTAGCATCAGCCGGCGGGACCGCCGCGGCATCGCCAACGCCGGCACCAGCGGCTCCACCTTTTCTGCCTCCCAAGGTTCGGTCTCCACGCTGTCCTTTCCTTCTCACAAGCTTGTGGGCTTGTGCAGTGCATCAGGTTGATCTAAGTGTAACTTGTCAAAAAAGAAAAAAAATACCCCAAACCGGAGGGGAGTAATTTTAACGTGGATTTTCCCATGTCCTGAGACAATATAAGACCGTGGTCTCAGAACATGTTTCTGTGCAATTCTTTGGTGGCAAATCTGGTTTTGACGTCTCTGCTTTGTTTCTCATCACTTATTCCTCACCCAGTGGTGCACTCTCAGTTGTGCAAATAATAGTTTGCAGGGCTTAAGAGTTGCTTGGATTAGCTCTGTGTTCAAATAACATTCTCTTGTGAACGTTGTTTTTTCCCCCTCCAAAGGTAAAAATGTCACAGAACTATAATTTTGATCTGTGTGTTTGTAACTGTACTCAGATCACGGGAGCGCTGGTATTGGGTTATAGAGGGTACAAAATTGAATCCATATGCCACTGTATGGAAGTGTGTAACTAAAAGGCTTTTATTTCCTGTTATTTGGCTTGCCATCCTGAAGGTGGTTCTATATGCATTTTCTGGGACTTCACTGCCTTCAGGACAGTTTTATCAGAACAATTTATAGTGTAAGTCAGAAGAGAGACAAATAAACTGAATTAAAATCAAGATTCCTTTGCAATTTTGACAAAATCATGATGCCCTCTTTGCAGACCCAATATATTTTCAGGTGACAAAATGAGAAGACTTATCAGCTTTAGGTTTTAATAGCAGTAGTTCTTGTGTGCAGCAAAGCAATGCATTTAGTATTTGTTAACATGATGGTTGTTGTGTAGTAATCATGTTAGCTGCATAGTTCAGAGGTGGTTTTTCCTACCTTCATTTTCATATGTTTTCATGCAGCTTCAGCTTAAAATGTGCAGGTCACAGCATCACAGTTCAGGGTCTTGCATCATGCTGGCTGGTTGTAGTGCCAGGGAAGGGCTCTCATGTCCACTTTGCCCTCCCCAGTAGGTACATGTCTACTTTTTGTTACTGGTTGGGCTGAAGAAGTTGGGTTTTTTGAGGTGGTTCTCAATGGCTAATGCTGAGAAATGTCCTGAACTGGTCATTTCAGGTATGCTTTTTGCTGTAAAAAATGTATCTTGTGCTTCAGGTTCTGCATATTTAGTATGCCCCTGGAAATGTGTGCTTAGCTTAGTGCAGTAGTGTTTGATATTTGAAATAAGCAGTAAGATTTATGTTTGGAAGTATTAGCTCATTAGAAAATGGGAAGTGTGAGGGTGCTTGTTCTAATCCCAGTTAGCAGGTGGCTTACTTTGCAGCATGGAAGAACATCATAGCATAGAGAAATGAATTAACTTATTCATCACAGATTTTCTGCTTGGAAGAGGAGCATTAACAGGCAGCAAATTAGACTTCTGCACTGCAGAGGCATCCTAAGCTGGTCCTGTCTCTGTGTGATTCTGGTTTGCAGGTGGTTTCTACAATTCCAGCCTCTGGTCACTTGATTCGGTGAGGACAGCAGCTTGTTTTAACCTTTTAAGATTTTAGACCCAATGGTGCAGAAAAATCTGTAAGTGTCTCCTGCTCATTGGTGGGGGGATGTCTGCCTGAACCTGCACATGGCCTCACTCTAGCTCCAGACAGGGCGAGTGCCATCTTATGCCTGAACTTCCCTTATCTTCCACCACCGTGGGAGGGCATGGTCATGGCTTTCTCCATGAGGGCTGCATCCCAGGGCAGAACGTAGCTGTGCCCTGCCTTCCAGCTGGGGAAGGATCAGCAGGGACTCACTCGCACACGTCTTGTAGCAGAGCTGGCACACATTCATCTCGGGTGTTGCTCTGGGTGCCTTCATGTCACTGCTCCCTCAGTGTATTCCGCAGTGAGGTGTGAGGAAGTGCTTCACCATTGCCAGTTCCTTCCTGAGAAGGAGAGGCAGAGCTGTGGGGCTGCAGATCCGATGAGGAGGGAGCTGAATTCCGGATTTCTGTTGTCTCGGCCATCGCTGCAGTGTTTGTGCCAGGAAGGAAGGGCTTTGAGGATGGGGAGTTTTGTAACAGCCCTCAGCCTCATCAGTGTGCGCTGTTCTCTGGGACAGGGCTGCATTCAGCCTCAGCTTGCAGTTCGTAGCACTAGAAATTGGCTGGCTCCAGGATTCCTAAATTCAACAGAATATTCAGGGAGTTGTGAAAATCTCTGCATCCCTTCTTTAGAGTATAGGGAAGATAAAAATCCCCTCTTCCCTGCATCCTCTGGGAGAGAGCTGAGCTGGGTTCATATTTTTTTACTATTACATATTTTTCTGTGTATTTTCTGGAGTAGCGTGCTTGCCAACAGGCATGGAACCGTGTGATAGTAAGAGAGTGGCAAACACTTAATGCTCATAGAAAAGAGTACAAAAATGGAAGCTTGCATTTCCTTAAGTTGTTTTTTTTTGTTGTTGTTGTAATACTAGAGGGACTAATTCCTCCTTCCTGAGAATTTTATTCTGGCTCTAAAATGGACTTTGAGGATGTTGAATGTTGTGCAGGAAATGGGAGAGGCATGGCTTGATGTTTGACTTGAGGAAATCTTTCTAACAGTCGAACCAAATTTTGTTGTAAAGGTAGGTGGCAAAAAAGTGGTACCTGCTGGTTCTTGACTCGTGTTCCACACCCAGCAAGTTTTTAAAAATCTTTTAAAAGCTGTTTTTAAAGCCTGTGTTCCCAAATCTAAATGGGAATGAAAATAAATAACCACTGACATTGCTTACAGATTTTCATCCTTAATTGTTATGCATATATTGAACTTTTTTGTAGCATGTAAGTTCCAGAACAAATCCACTACAAGCATCTTCTTGTAAAGGCTTCTGGACTCTATTAATAAATGAATTTTATTAAAGATGAAGTGCTCAAGACAAAGTGCTCACATTTTTCAAGTAATAAACATAGACTTTCTGTGTAGAGAGTTGAATTGTTTTTGTTCTAGATCTGTCAGCTGAGTGGCATTTAGATGACACCCCAAAGTCAAGTTCTGGGCAGTACTGAAGAGTGAGCCAGAGGCTGTCACAGGGAGCAGCTGTTGCAGGGGGCAGGGCTGTGAGAGCAGGAGGAAATGTAACTGAAAAATGTGCAATACTTTGAGCAAGAGCAAGCTGCTGTCGTGTTGCCAAGCGAGGTGATTGTCAATTGTGTGGATCCCGAGAAGGGATTTGTGTTTGATCCAAATTCCGGCCTGGAGTAGGTGGCTGCAGCCTGTTATTTACCTAAGGTCCGAGTGTGCCCAGGTGTTTTGGCAGTCTCCACAAGGCAAGATAACGTAAGTCAGGATGACAAATGGTGCTGTACTCGGGCTTACTGGAGAGAAAATGCACCAGACACAAACTTGGCCTTTACAGCGGATTAGCCGTGAAAAAGACAACTATGTTCTGTTACTTTTTTTGCTCTAAATCTGGAATAATTACTACTTTAAGGCAGATATTTTTGTGTAGATGTGCTCTAAGTTGCAGATGTCCTATTGCAGTTGTCTTTGCAGCATGGTAGACTTTGATCCAGGCTTTGTGCAAAACACTCTTGTGTACAGAGGGATTTCAGCTGCTTCTTGGTTCCGTTTGCTTTGCTGCCTTTCTTCAGGAAATGTGCAATGATTCCTATCCAAGGTTTTCTGTCCACTTGTGAGATTTATCCGGAACTTTAATTTTAGATTAATAAATATAATCTCCCTTTAATAACCTTTAAACTGATGGCTTCGAATGTTTGCTGTTATCTTAATATCTGTCACTAACTCAAGCACTGTTTCTGTTCTCTTTGTACACTACAGGACTTTCCTCTTTACCTTCAGTGGAGGAAGCTCAGACCTGACACAGCACTGTGTTCCCAGCCTAACCTGCCTACCCATTATTCCCTTACCTAATATTCTTATTATTCATCTTTATCATAATCATTGTAATCCTTTTGCTTCTACATCACAGGTTCAACAGTGTGACCACTCTCTTGATTCATATACTCACAGCAAAGCCTTCATCTCTCTCATGGATTATAGATCTAAATTGGTAACTATCGCTTGCTTGCAATGTTTATTAGCACTTATGTTAATTGCTCCTACTCTGTTTTCTGCTTCTGAGAAATCTCTCTTGTAGAACAGCATTTGTCTCTAAGGTCACGGCCTTGTTTCCTTTATGAGCTTTATCCTTAGGACAGCACACATTGGCACTAAAAAATTCCATTCCTTGGTAGAAATCTGGTTCAGAATGGAAATTCATTACTGAAAAAGAAAACAGTATTTATTTTCCAATGACAGAGCACATAAAGGAGTGAGCTTTTATAATAGAAAATTGACATAGATATGTAATTTGTGGACTAGAATATTTTTAACTTAAATGCACTTACTAAGACTTTTGGGGGAAAAAATACACAAGGTATTAATGCTTTTGAGAAGAAGTTATGTTGCACATTAGTAGCACCTCTCATGGGTTACTGTAGAAATACAAAGGAGTGGTTTCACCCCATCCTCTCATCTGCCTAATTAAAGAAATGTGTGGTACTGGATGATGATGAAACAGTTAAACTGTCACATTTAAATTGTTACTGGTCCTAAATAGCATAAGGCAAGTATAGGAAATTACACTTTTGGCTTTAAAAATGAAGCATATTAAAAGATGTTTTTATTGCTAGAACTGCCCAGAAGTTGTAATATAGAGAATAACAACAGGTTCATAACAAGCTGAATTTGCAAATGTGTCTTAGGGTATAGTTTGAAGTATAAGTTGCATCAATGTGACCAGGTTTCATGGTTAACTGGGGTGACTGACAGAAGAAAAGGAGATTCTTTCCCAAATTTAGACTTCTTTCTCACACTGTTGTGAGAGAGAATGGGATGTGGAAACAGCATGTTAGTGAACACACCCACATGGTTGCTAATAAAGAGACAGGTAACCTTCCAAGGTAATGGTTGGATTTCTTGTTTCTTGTCTGTGAGAGGATAAAGAACAGCTCTCCATTAGTTTGTAGCCAAAACCATGAGGGCTGGCAACACTAAAAGTCAACCTTTGCCTTCTTTCTGGCAATAAATAAATGGTGAGGTATATCAGTTAATTTCTAGCTAACACTTTAAACTTGTCCTGAAGTTGGTTGTAGGCAAAAAATGTTCCAGAGCAGGGCTGACAGTGACCACTTGCAGTGATTGCTGAGAGCAGGAACACTTTGATGTTTTGTGTTGCACTAGAAACCAGTTTGAGGCTTCACCATGATGCTGGTCACAGCTGTGTGGATCCATCTATGTGACAGATTTCAGTGAGCACTAAAAACAACAAAGGCCGGTTTCCCATGGAGGTGTCTTCGGGCAATTGGCTTTTTTCTTTTAAAATTCATTAGACCAAAATAGAAACTAAAGGCAGGAGGGCCACTTTGACCTAGGAATATATTCTTTGGTGGCTAATAAGCTCTGATTAAGATTTTATTGCTTTAGAGCATTTGCAGCATCGTGCTCTTATGTGGTTTCTTTGTCTAATAAAAGATGAGCTCACACTGCAGGCTTTTTCCTCAATAGGGAAATAATAAGGTATCTCAGAGCTACAAAACTGCCTATTCCCACAAAACTAGTTGGAAGGGGCTGTGTTTGAGACCTTGCTCCCATTGCTAATGCACGTGGGGAAAAAGATTGTCAATATAAGTATGCTCTAGCTACAAAAATGGGGGCTACCCAGGCAAAAAACTAAATCATGCAAGGTCTCATGCTGAAGTGTTCTCAAGGACAATCTGACTGGCAGCTTTTCCCTCTCCTGTGTAACTGGTTTTATGTCCTGTAGCAAAATCTTTCTTGTGTAAGTATTTTATTGAGGATTAGTCCAAGACAGTCAAAATGGAGCAGTGGAGAGCCTCTCCTTTGCCCTCTGTGTGGCAGCTGTATTTGACCTGTCTCCTGTAACAGAGCTCTCCTTGGGCTGTGTGTTTGTGTGAAACAGCAGAGCTGCTGCTCTGTCTGGAGGCCTCCTAAAGGAGCATCTGTGGCTGTGTGCCCAGGGAGCAGGGGTTACACTGCCAGCTAAATGGCCTTGGGCCAAGGAGGGAGGACAATCCCTGGGAGCAGTGGCTGTGTGAGCCTGCAGGTGATTTGGACAGGAGCTGCCTGACCCTCAGCGTGTTGTCTCCGTTTCCCTGTGCTGCAGAATCTCCTCCAGGTGCAGAGGGCCTGCAGGAGATGTCATTTCGTGGACCTTTCTCTCAGTAGCATAGCAACTGCCACCACTTCCCACTGCTCTGTCCCCTCTGCTTGGCTCCCTGAGCCGTGAGGGATCAGAAACTGAACCAACTTTCCAAACAGCCCTGTAAAATAGGAGAAGCTGTAGGAGGATTTATTTTTAACTGGGATCTCTCTGTTCTCTGAAGCACCTCTCTGCAGGGTCCTCAGGGCTGACATGACTGGGGAGTGCTTGGAGCAGGAGTGAGACAACAGGTGGGGGAGAGAAAAAGGGAGGAGAGGAGGACCAGGAGAAAGGTCTGCTGTTCCCTGCACAAATTCAGGGGCAGCCCTGCAAACACTTCCAGCCCAAGTGCTGGTGGAGCAGAGCTTCAGTAATGATCTGCCATTATCAGAGGGAAAATCAGAAATTAGTATGAAAGTCCTTTCAGTTTCACTCAATTCACTAGAGGGGAAAGGGAAGAGTGAAATTTAAGCAAGGGGATGGAGTTTTCTTTAAAATTTTTGTGCTCTGTCTGCCTCTGGTGATTCAAGACACTGACCTGCAGCATCTTCAGTCAGCACAGAGGCCAGTGAGGGTTGTGCTTCTATGACAACAGCCCCACGTTCTGGACAAGTATCATTTGATCTTATTCTCTGCGTTGTGCTTCTAACAAAGCTGCTCAAGCTGGCCACATTCTGTAATTGCTTTTTCAGCTGAGATCTGAAAGTCACATTTGTAGCCAGGTACAATTCTGATTAGAGCAATCTAGGAGGGTTAATAGAGGCAGCAGTGCTTCAGTTACAGGATCAGTTTGGGGTGTGTGGATGGGTTCTGGGCAGGCAGGGGTAGAAAGAAGATACTGATTCCTATGTGATTAGTACACTACCTTTGTTAAAGGTCTGCCTCTGAATCTGTAAAAGACCAGACTTCAAGTGATGAGGGTTTCTCACTATTTTGGGCCTGTGTGAGTGGAATGGAGAAGTAGAGATTTTAATTATTTTTTTCTTCTTTAGCAAGTGCACAAGTATTGTCCATGTAGAGATTATAAATGAGATTACTATCATTTGTAGAGATTATAATGTGTATGGGGAAGATAAATGACTCAAATGGAAAATTTTCTGTCGTCCAGTGTGGTGATGGTACAAATCAGCTAATCACCTGATTCATAATTTTTGCAGCTGAGATTTCTAAGGATAAGGAGGCAGCAAGTGCATTGGCCTGAGTGTCTGAATGGAAGTTAGTCAGATGTTGAATTCTTCATTTTAGAAATTCCTGCCATGAACCACAACACATGGGTAGAAGAGCTGTTTTCTAATACACTAATGAGAAGAAAATTTGTGCTTGTGTTTTCTGGAGTGCTTGCAAAGGATTGTAGACTGACTGAAGAGCAGCTGAAGTTCAGAAGAGAGTGTATCAGAATTATGCTGTATCCTACTGAGAAATACTTTTGGGAAGATTTTAATGCATTCTGTGCAGCTGTTCACTATTGAGCTACTGATAAATTTCTTCAGAAACTGCCCTTGTGAATGCAGTCTGTGAACGAAATGTCTGCTGCACCAGCCCTTTTCTGTGTGAGAAAGATGCATATGTTTAATCTGAGATAAACCATTGTGCATATTGCACTGAAGTTTAAACTGGGTTGCTTTTGGTTTCTTTCCCCTCTGCTGGAAATTTAAGTGAAGTTATCATCGCTATTTAAACTGCCTTGGGATAGTGTTTTGGTTTAGAGTTGTGAATTTTGAACTGCTTGTTTTGGTTTTGGTGAGGTTTGTGGGGTGGTGTTGTTTTTGTTGCTGTTTTTCTCAGTGAATGGGCAAAGTCCTCTGTGAAGGTGAGATTTGCTAAGAAGGGAGGCATTTGGGCACATGCTGAGAGTAGATATTGGAGTGAGTTTTGTTCCCAAAGGTGCTTGTGAATTTGAGTTGAAGAGAAAATTAACTTCTGTGGATCCTGGGTGAAGGAGAGACTTCTGTCACTGCTCAGTGCCTTCTGACTGCACACGAGTAGCCCAGGCCCTGCTTTGCATAAGCAGCTGCTAATTAAATTTGTGATGTCATTGCTCCAATTTGCAAACCTATAACTTGTTATAAGGAGCCAAGACCTTTGCTTATTTGATGTGTGGTAGTTTCAAACAGCATGAGAGATTAAAAGTGTGGTATATCTGTTAAAAGGTAGTTTTTTTCCTCCTCTGTAGTAATTTGGTTTGTCTGGTTGTGTTCTGTACAACCAGAGGTGAAAAGTCAGAGTCTTACTCCTCTCACCAGCTGTCTGAGCTGCACACATTAGAGCAGCCAAGGCTGTTTATGGCCCTTAATGATTTGTATTCTGCTGTTGGTTTTTTTGTTTCTGAATCTAAAAGGGAAAATTTATCGATTCCAAATGCTGTCTGCACCCCCACTGGCTCTCACATTTTATACAGTCTTTATTCCAATTGCACTCTTAGGAGTAGATAGGTGTTGGATGGATTCAAAGTTTCCAGCTGAAATTCCTGTTTTTTTTCATCTTTTCCCATTTCCTTTTGTTTTTCTTCTCTAAATGTTGAGGAGGGAACTTTTGTGAGGATAAAATGGTGGTGGTGCATGCACTAGAAATGTGGATTTTCCACAGAAGTAGTAAAACCAATTATTTAGGTTTATTTACCTTGGAGGCTGCTTGATGAGTTGCATGGTTGGATGCACTGTCAAAGATTTTAGTTCTTGGTTGCAGTTTATTGAAGCAACAGAAGTGGCACCCTGCCACTGGAGTAAAGAATGCTGTTTCCCCATGAGGATTTGAACAATCTGCAGTGGCCATCTGTTATTCTGTTAAATATAAAGCAGTGCAACAGGTGTATTTCTTGGGTTTGGAAGTCTTACCAGCATGAGTGAACACTAAACAGGATTAAAGCCAGAATTTAAAAGAAGATTTCAAAGTGTGCTCCTCTTTAGTCAGCAGATATGGTGGTTATGACATTAGAAAGTGGAGAGCTAACCTAAACATATGGTACACAGTTAAGGAAAACAAATGCTGAACTGCTCTTAAATCTGTTCTTTTTCCACGTTTGTCATTTTCTTAGATGGCTTCAGTAACAGACGCCCGATTCAGGCAGAAGGATACTTCAGACCAAAATTTTGATTACATGTTCAAGCTCCTGATCATTGGCAACAGCAGTGTGGGTAAAACATCCTTCCTCTTCAGATACGCCGACGACACCTTCACTCCAGCCTTTGTGAGCACAGTGGGGATCGACTTCAAGGTGAAAACAGTTTACAGGAATGACAAGAGGGTGAAGCTGCAGATTTGGGTAAGTGCCAGCACTTTCAAAGGTGCTTTGTATTAATCCCAGCAAAGGTGGGATGGTAAAATGTGGCCCATTTGGAAGTGGGTTTTTGGGTTGGTGTCGATTTTGGTTGTTCATAAGCTGTGTGTAGCTGGACCTTTGTGTCCCTGCAGTAAACTGAGGGAGTTCTCTTTGTGTCTGTCTCATTCAGCTGGTGAGGGTCCTGAAATGGTCTAAGGAGCTGCTCTGCATTTGAGTGAACTCTACACACAACCCATAGTATCATTTTATGGCCTCTGCATGAGAGATTTGTATCTTCCTGTAACTCATGTATCTGCTCAGCAGCCCATTTCTACCCAATTTCTGCCCCATCTAAGAGCTTAATCTTCTAATTGCTCTACATACACCTGATTCGTAATTCTTTAATAGTTGGATTTAAATGTCAAATTACAGTGATCACATCTGGGTTTTTTATTTATTGTGGTGATCTTGAATAGTGAGAATCTAAAATGAGGTGCTTTTTTTTGTGCTCCAACTACATGATTCATTTTATTTCTGTGTTGCTGGGTACAATGTAAAACAAATTATTTAATAAAAGATCCTTTTCATGTTGTAAAATCCTGACACTGAAACTAAGGTAGGTCACCTGATGTGAAATTGATTGAATTAATTTAGGGTTTTGGCAATAAAAATGTTTTTACTTCAGGCTCTATAAGCAACTAAAGATGATTTCCATTTAGTTGGTCACTGTGAATTTTGGAACGTGAAATTTTCTAAGAACTTGTGTAAAAGCGAGACAGAAAACACCATAAAATATTAGAGCTTTTTCCAAAGACACTGTGATTAAAGTGAATTAAGCAATAATCTTAATTAAATCTGTTAGAGGGCTTGTGGGCAAAAAGGGCTTTAATAACCTTAAACTTCTTTTGAAAAGAGATGTCAGGTGAATTCCTCAGAGGCTGCAATCCATTGGACCTGTAATATTGGAGTTACCAACAACACTGTTGATTTAACATTTATTTTTTAATAAAAGGTACACCTACGTGTTGGGCAGTTTCCAGAGTAACTTGTGTTCTGTTCTTCTCTCTTTTTGCATGGATCCCTGACATGAGTCATGATTCAAGGCCCTTAACAAAACCACTGTGTGCCTCTATCAAAACCACAGTACTTATACATGTTTGTCTCCTGCCCGTCCTGAGATTATCTTTGTCATTCAATGTGTTCTCCAGGGTACATGAAGTGTTAGTGAGGTCCATTAGCACACCAAAACTATGGGCTCCTATGTGTGGGAAGAAAGTGTTTTCATACCAATTGGTTTTTAAAACTATTTACAGCTGCTGTTGAGTTTCTGGGAGTGTGGGGCTCTGTGGCTCCATTAAATCCTTTGCTCTGACTTAGAATTTTCCAATTATGTTGACATTTTTTTCAATTATTTCTCCCTAAGCTTGGCATTAAGCCTTATCTGAATCAGATTTAATGTGAAAATAAGTGAAGGAGAAGGTACAAGTGTTTGACTTAACCACTTCAAATATTTTTCTAAAACCCAGAGAAAAGCACTTCTAGGAACCTGTGATGTTCTCTTCTCCACAGAGCCAGGGTTTTTTCACTTCAGGGGTGCTTGTGGAGCTCTGAAGTGAGCGCAGCTGTGACACACTGGAGGTGCTCAAGGGCTGTGCCAAATAACCTTGTTCTGTGTTCTGCAAGCCTCAAGGTGAGAGGGAGCTTATTACTGCTGTGCTGTGATCCAGAGAGATCCAGGATCAGTGGGACTTCCTTTACACTGCCTGTTGCCTGTGTTGAGCAGAAGAGCAGAATTGGGTGCAGGACCCAAATTCTTGTGTTGCCTCAAAGCTCAGAAGAATTCACGCTGCCTCAAGGGCCGAGCAGGTGCCCATAAAGGCTGACAGCTGCGTCAGTAAATGTCTCTGCCCTGACTCCTGGTTTTGTTTCTCCAGCAGAAGTTGATGAGCATTTTAAAGCCAAAGATCTTGCCTTTGTGTTTGTGCTGAGTTTGAGGAAGTCTGTATTTTGTGAATCAGGATTTGACAAGCTGTCACATGGAATGATCAGAAGAGTGCTCCTCTGTTTGATTTTGGTGTCATTAGTGGGCCTCTTGCTTTGTTGACATGAACGCCTCCATCACCCAAATTGATATTTTAATAATCAGTTGTGCTTGTGACTAAGCAGTCTGGGAAATGATCTGCTTTGAAAAGACTTGAAAGAAATATCTCTTTAGCTTGAGAGGAACAGGACATAGCAGAGATATTCATGATGTTTTTAAGATAGAATGACAGCACTGCTGCTGCATATGGAAACAGTAAAATGGTTCAGAGAGGGGTTTATGAAATAATTTTTGTTGGCTTTTTTCCCCTTTCTTTAAAGAACTCCAAGATCAGTTGACTGTGTTTTAATTTCAAATATTTTCTGTCTTGTTTAGGAATGGTGGTGTTGTGCTAATAGAATACATTAACTTTATTGAGAACATTTGTTTTGTAGTTGGATGAGACTTAGTAATTTAATATCTAATTAAAAACATTTATTACATAAATATATTCATATATTATATAGATATTTATATATCTACATAAATGTAATTCTTGGATTAGATTTTTTTTTTTTATGCCACTGCCATCTGTAATAATACTTTTATATAAAGCATCTTCCTTATGATTGGGTTGTAAGGAGCCAATTTATAATATCTCTCTGCATTTCTTGATCAATTTTGTATTGCCAGAGTTGCTAATTACTGTTTACTGGAGGAAAACTATTATATTTTCAGCTAGGTATGTTTTTTTATTATAAATAAATCTCAAAGGTAACATTATTATATTCTTAGCAAATGCAGACAGTTAATACTTAATGCAGAGTTCAGGTTGCCTAGCAGCTAGAGAGGACCACTTTGTCCAGATCCACATGGAAGCAGGGTGAATGAATAAAAGTGATTTCAGTTTTAGGTAAGAGCAAGGTGAGATTTCTTTTTCTGCCTTCTGTGCATTTGTGTGTCTATTGCTGGTGAGGAATAATGGTGGTGAAAATGACAGCAGAACTGCTGAGCAGCGTGGCCTCGAGAGCAGCTGCTGGGGGGCAGCCTCTGGCCCTTGTGCTGGCCCAGTCTGGGTTCATTACATGAGCTCTTTGCACAGGCACATAAATTAACTGATAGAAAATCACTGGCAGGGTTCAGCCCCAAAAACCCCAATGCCCACTTTGTGTGAGGAATTTGATTACATTTCCATTATATTTTCCTGCAGAGCCTTACACAAAGGACTCTCAACATTGATGTGATTAATAATAAACATAACTAAATACAGGGTTTGGCAGCTGATGTTACAGTTGAAACTACTTTCAACCCCCTTTGTAAAAAGCAACAGAGATTAAATTTAACTTCAGGTTAAAAGGCAGAAAGGCTGTGATGCTCAGACAGAGGGAGCATATTTAGACTGCAGTAAGATTTTTCTTTTGAGGAGCTGTTTATCAGAATTAAACTGCTAGGATGAAGGTTTTTTCCTTCTCATTAACAAAAATGTCTCTGTGGCTTAGCTGCTGAAACCTGTTGGGGTGTGAGATTAGCTTTAGTGGATGTCTGAAGCACGTGTTACAGCTCTCAGGCACAGCTGGGGAGAGGGCACAAAGCAACATTGCTCTGGGTTTTTTTAAATTTTTAAATCAGAAATATGACAACTGCTAATTATATTGAGTGGCAGTTACCACTACAAAACAGAAAAGTATAAACCAAAATAACCCCCCTGCTGTGTAGCTGTCCAGAAGGCAAATACACAGTGTTTTTAACAGCTTTTTGTACCAGGCATTGCCTGGATGACAGGATCATCTTGTGCAGCTTGCCTCTTAGGGAAGGGATTCAAAGCAGTAACACTGGCAACTGAGTTCCTTTTTTTTTTCCTTTTTTTTCTTTTTTTCAGTTACAGGAGGTAAAATTAGAACACCATCATATTTGATTGTAAATTTTAATGCTAATTGCACACTTAACCAAAAGCTAATTATGCATTTCAGATGAGATTCATCTATTCCCAAGGCATCCTATTCCTGTCATGGTTTTGCTAAGTTCCTTGTAAGCACTGACTTCAGGCTTGGATGCTTGCACAAAACTTGTTTCTAAAAAAAGGGATAATAAGGTTTAGTAATTAAATGTATAGATGTGATAGTGATGGGTGTCTCTAAAGCACTAATCGGCCTGATTCTGCTTTTATGGGCTCACAGTTGTTGTGAAATCCTCTGATTTGCTGTTTAGATGAAGAACTAAAATGGAGAAATTCATGATAGTGAAAAGATCAGGTTGATCCTTGTAAGGGAGTCAAGGATTACATTTTATTTGCAGCATTAAGGACTTATTGGGGCCCAGGAATGAAAATCATTGTGGGTGAGTGGATGTAAAGCACTGCTTCTCATGCTAAAATACAATGCAGAATATTTGACTGGAGAAGAGATGCAGTAACAGTGTCTGTAATTCAATTCCAAGGTCTTGGTTATATCTCAAGTAATAATACTTGTGCTTTGAGAAGAACTTGGTACTCATGCCACTCTGAATGGCTTTAAGATTAGAGTTGCAAGGGTGATACAAAGGAGAGAAATAAAAACTTGACAAATAAGACCCTTGCCAAATAAGACAAAATGACTGATGGGTCAGTTACCCAACTCACTATTGAATTTATTGAACAGCCTAAGCTTGCTGAGCAGGGCATTGCTGTGTTTGCAGTCAAACAGTTGACATGGAGGGTTTATTTCTGTTTATAGTTAATCACCTCAATCTCATTGTTATCTCATTATAACACTGCATCACAGTGAAGGCCAAATTCAACTTCAGTCTAAGCTCTGATACCACTGCAGCTCTCCCTGCTGACAATACTGGATTTGTTCTCACTGCAGGTGTAGTATCTCTCTTTGTGCTCCATCTTTGTAGAGTTACTGTGCCCTTGGAGGCCTTGTTTTGTACATTTCAGTAAAATGAAACATCTTCAGAGGTACCAGGCTGTATCCAGGGCAGTGTCGAGTGTGTGTTTGGTGATAAAGAGCTGTTGGTAGTTCAAAGGTTTGGACCTTTCCTAGAGAAAATGGACCAATGCTGACTGCTGGTTAAGTAGAGGGAAAGCTGTACATGGGAAATTTCAAGGGAAATTATTTACTTGATAAGGTGAGGTAGTTAAGCTTTGAGAGGACAAATTAATTGCCAGCCTCCTGACGTTTTGCATATAATGCTTTTTTACCAGAAATTCAGAATAAGTATTTTGAAGTAATTTTATATAAGGTCTGAGATTCAAGTGCCTTGAAACCCTTTCCTGTTGTCCTTGTCTCATCAGAATCACCCTTATTATGATTTTCTTTCACAATTTTATCTTCTGCTAATGACTGGGTGTATTCTGTATTTAAATACGCTGGGTGCACTGTGATCAGGTAGGAGATAACACAGGGGGTGGAATTTATGAGTTCTCATAGTGTTTGTCTCAAGTCAGCCTGTACTTAGGCTGTGTCACATTTGGTCAGATGAGAAAATATAACTCCTGTGCTTACTCACACTTCTAACTTTCATGCATTGTGTTGTCTACTGCAGTGCCATGTTTATACAACACTTGAGTACCTGAATGACTGATTTTAGAACTCAAAAAAGGGAATCCAAACCCCCAGAAATGTTTTTCAGGTGTGAGAAATTGTACCCTGTAGCACAGCTGGAGTATCTAGGAATTTAGCAGCATGTACTTTGTGATTTATTTTCTGTTGTCCAGCTGTTCAACATCATCCTGATGGATTAAACAGCATGAACTGAGCTCCCAGAGATAAGCACTAATTTTCTGGCATTGGACTCTGCAGACAGAAGGAAACATTTGTGAGAAGCACCAGAAACTGGACAAAAAAGCAGCACATTCCTGCGGTGTGGAAAACTGGGAGGCCTATGGTTTGCTGGTTAGCTTCTCCCATCTGCAGAGCAAGGTGATATTTACCTGGTGACACTGATCTCAACCCAGATTTCTGGTGAGCTGTTCTGGCTGCCCAGCAAATAATAATGAGAGTGACAAAGTAGGAAACATAAATCCTGTTTGGGGTAAGATGTATCTTCCCTCCAGCAGCAGCTTAGCACTTTGCATTTTATGGCCAGGGGTCACTCCACTGCAGCCCAGAAGTGTACCCTAAGCATCCCAGTGTATCATCCTCTGCTTCTGCCACAGTCTGGGTTTGCAGCATTGCTGAGATGTTCCTCCATCAACATGGAGCTGCCAGTCCCAAGTGTCCTGCTCAGCTCACACATGGCATCCTGTGATTCTGTTGTGCACTTGCATCTTGTTTGAAAATTCCTCCAGTATTGCCAGTTCTGCTTTGCATCCATTTCTCTGCTAATCAAATACTCACTGCTTCACTACTAATTTGTGTTAGAAACTGAAACAGGAGGTGGCAGGAGTGTTTGAAACTTGAGGGGAGCAGGTGTAAGTGCAGCAGATAAACACTGTGTTATGAGCTGCTGTGCTTCATTAACTGAAGTACCTTCGTGTGATCTATGACTGAAGTGATTGAACTTTGTGTATTACCCAAAGAAGGCTCGATGGTGGTGTTTTCTCAGCCAGATTCTGGCTGGTTTGTCGCTCTGACAAACTCACGCAGACACCTGCAGCAGTGCTGGAGGGTAAAGTCACAGCGAGAGAGCGGCTGTGCTGTGGATCTGTGTGTGCACAGATGCTCCTGCTGCTGCCAGGTTTTACTGTCCCTCTGCTTTCCTTGCAGCCAGAGCAATAAAACACACCATGCAGGGGACCTGTGCACAGGATGTTTACGAGGCAGAGCACTCACCCTGCTGCTGGTTTTGCTTTTGCCTGTGCTCCTTCCAAGGCTCACCTGCTGCTTCCCCTCGGCGCGTCCCTGGGTCGGTGCAGTTGTGAAGTTGCTGCGTGTTCAGTGCCATGGTAACTGAATCCTGCTCTGCTGCCTGCCAGCGGGCACCAAGCCTGCCCAGTTGTGAAAGGAGTGCTCCAAGTGCCAAATTGTGGTAGACTGGCATGAGTCGGCTTTGATAAGTCCAGGTGAAGTCCTTTACCAAAGACTGCAAGTCTTTTCTTTTGAGGGAAGAAAGAGAAATAACTCCCATCAAATGTGTTTTGGGTTTTTTTTTAACTCTAAAAGGCTAAAAAATGTGTTTTCATTGGAATTACCACCAAGTGCTAAATTGCTTTCTTGCTCTGCAGTTTAACTTCATGCTGTACACATTTCTGTAAGGCTGGGCTACTTTTCCCATTGTTTCCTCTTTGTGTTGTGCACCCTGGCTTGCTCTTGGAGAGGTTAGAGAGCACCTTTGTAAGCACTTTTGCACTAACTGCAAGGTGAATTCTTGCAGAGTACTGTCATAACAACATTTAAAATCGTGGAGTTGTGCCTAAGAGTGAGCAAGTAGAGCTGGGGAAAAGTGAGGAATTCTAGTTTGCTTTTTACAAAAGAAATACTCCGTGATAAAGCACACAGGTGCAACACTTAATTACATGGAATAGTAACACTGGAAATTTACAGCAAGCAAGGGTAATTAAGGAATGCATTTTTCAAATCTTTCATGTACAAGAGTGGAATGATGGACCATAATAACTTCTATGCCTCTGTTACCCTCTCCTGGCCCTCAGTGGGTTGCAGAACCACCATCACTGTGAGGGCTGGTCCTGTGAGAGCAGTGTAGTGAGACACTGGGGTAAAGTTGTCTGAAAGAAGGAAGGTGGTGCTCAGTGCAGCATGATGGGGCTGGCAGCAAGCCTGGCTTAGCTAAAACACAGCTTCAGCTCGCTCTGCTGTGCCCCCTTTACCTCTGGAATCCTGCCTCTGGCAGGTGGAGACTGTGCAGACAACTCCACTGTGCAGTGCTGATGTGTCCTGAAGGGAGCAAGAGAGAAGTGAAAACTGGGGCAAAACTTGTGTAGAACCGAAGCAGGACCATGACAAGGAAAACCCCAGTGCCTGTAATGAATACATGAATTACAGTGCAAAACAGCACCAAAGAGCAGTGCTGGAAATGCTGCCTTGCAAGCAGCAAGGGCTGGCCCTGAGCAGCAATCCCAGGAGGGCTGGAGAGGTGGAACTGCTGTTGCAGAAGTGTCGATCTGTGTGAACTCCAGGTGGATTCCAGCCCTCCTGGGAGTGGCTGGTGTCTGGGCTTCCTGAGATGTAAAGGGGTTTGCATTTGGCAAAGCTCTTCAGCTGGTTTTTATACACCCTTCCTCACCAAACCCCCTCTCTAGGTTGTTTTCCTAAGTGTGAGAGCAAAGCACAAAAGGGACTTGAATGGTTTGGCTGATTGTGGGAACTCAGAGCTTGAGATGAGCGGTATTTCTGTACTGATGCTCCTTCTGACTGCTGTGGTGTAATTATGCAGGGGACCTGTGCAACTGCTGCAAATCCATACCTGTTTAAGGTGCCTTTTCCCAGCTAAAATGGTCTTTTCTTTTAGAAGAATGACTTTCATATTGAAAACAGCATGCAGGAAGAGTCACTACAGCAAAGATATTAAATGAGGTAAATCTGTGAGAACTGCTTAGTCCTTCTTGAATTTTTGGAGAACTGGAAGGGTAAGATTAGTAATTTCCTTCCAGTTGCACTGGTTAATGATTTTAGGGAAAAGCAAACTCTTGCAAGGGAAGAATCTGCAGAAAGTCCTCCTCTGTGATGTACTTTCTACTGTTCTGAGGTGCACATGCCACAGTAGCATGTTCAAAGCTGTGGCCATTGTTCTGAGGTCTTGGAAATGTTTGAAATTACTTCAGCTTTTCTGCTAAAATTCTGATATAAATATGTATAGGAGCTACTTAGTGTTCAAGAGACTGCAAGAAATCGAAAGGGAACAAATTCAGTAAAAATACACCATTGTCATGGCAAAACTATTATTTCAGTAATCTTTCACCTAAATCTGGAAGTGGTCTTGGTCTACAGCATATTTTCTGCTTTGACAGGAAATTTCACCTGAGTGAGTGGAACTTGCTGAATCTGGCTGAAAGTTGGACACAGCAGCACCTTTGTGTCAATGCAACATCAGCTCAAAGTGATTTGTCAGTTCTCCCATCTGCAGCAGGGGCTTTGGGAATCCTCCCTTGCCCACCTGGCTGGGAGACCAGGAAGCAGTTGTGTGTCAAAACCTGATGTTGCTAAGTGATGGCAAAGTAGCCACCTGCCTTAGCATTTACAAACCCCAGTGCTCAAACAGAAGGAAATGAATAGCTTTATTTTCCATTAACTGCATGCAAGGTGTTTATTCACTCTGCTCCTGAAAGTATCAAACATATGCATCCCTTTTACTCCAGCTGGAATCTTCAGAGTTTTCAAGTCCCTGGAATGGCAGCTGTTTATTCTGCCTGAGAATACCTCCTCCAAGTAATGTTGGATTACCCTATAGCTGTGAGAGATACTGCAGTCAGTTTGATGATTAAAAAAATACAGACTTAAAAAAAAAACAAACCAACAACCCAACCAAAAACCCAGTACAAAACCAAACTGCTTTTTATCACCTAATACAAAGGCAGAGAAGAGGTGGTATTTGTTTGGTTAGTTATAATGTCAGAATCCATGCAATAGCCCTCTTTATCTTTTCTCTCCTTTCTGTTTTTTTAAGCTATAGCCTAAGTGGCCAAGAAAAATTGTAGCATTGATTTATTTTCTTACTATATTTTTTGTGAAAGAAGCTGAGAAGAAATACAGATTGTTAGATTTGCTAACTACTCTGGTACTGTTATCAGGAAATGGGAGAAGTAGGAGATCTTTCACTTCTTGTCTACTTACTTTACAGATATTAAAAAAAAATTTATAAAGGCTTAATTGCCCTCATGCCACAGGTGAGTCTGCTGTGTTCTGCTAAAATCTGTCTGCTCAATAAAGTACTTGTTCAAAATAATCTCTCAAAGGGAGATGCTGAGTGACTTTTGCAGCCATGACTCCTTGCATCTTCATTTTTTAAATGAAAAGATTCCCAAGACATATTAAGATCTCATCTATTAAATTCTTGATTAATAACAACAAGAATATTAGTTTGATAGTGTGTCAAGGCTTGAGGGATTCATATAACCAGTGTTCTCTCTTCAGAACAGGAGGGATAGCTCATTTTTTCACTGAGGAGGACCTGACAAAGACCCAGGTTTGGAACTAGAGGCCCTCACCTGAGAGAATGGAAGCTTTCCAGTAGTTGTCTTCCTGTGAGGTGCAGTCAGCAATCCAGCTCCCCAGATGAATTGGTCTTCCCTTCATCCAGAGGATGTGGAGCACCTGTGTTTGTGCAGAGGAAGGGTCAGGGGTTTTCAGGAATGAAATCTGTACTGACATCAGTGATTACTTCCTACTCCTAAAAAATGAGCTCTTCCTGAGTTTTACAGTTCTGCCCAACACATATTTGGATTTGAATTTGAATTGGAGCAGTTTCTAGCACAACCCTGTGACCCCAGAGAAGCTCTCTTCCAGAGTCAGGAGTGTGTCCCGTGTAAAGAAGTCTCCTCTCCTGGGAGTCTTGGTGCCTCGGTTCTCAGCTTTGGCAGTCCCAAAGTGTCACTCAGCTCCCACAGGTAGCTATAAAATCCTGTAAATTTAGCTTTGCTCTTATGATTGATCTCTTCATTCACTCTGAGTAATGAATGGAACAGAAAATTGTCTTTCTTTGTTTTATTGAGTAATGAAAGGGAAAATTGTGCTTCCTTTACTAAACAACCATTGCCAAAAATAGCAATTGCAAAAATACCTGACTATATTTTATCTGTCTCTTCTTCCTTACTATTATTTTACTACACTAAATGCAATCTTTTTTTTTTTCCCTTTGGATTTCTTTCTGTCTTTGTGCCCTGAAGCTGCAAACAGCAAATTTTGTGAGTCATATAAATGTTCTGAGACATCAAATTAAGTACAAACTGGAGAATGAGTTCTCAAAAGGTTGTGAATGCTGCTGACGTCAATCTCAGATAGAAATAAGAAAGAAGATATGGCTGGCAGATCCTGTGAGCAGGACTGTAAGCACACTTATGCTAATTCTGTTGTTGGAGGAGAAATTGTGTTTTTATAAATGAAGGCGATAGTCCCAACTGAAGACTTAGCAGGCATTCATCTCAGTAACTAGATGATCTGGAGCTTTCATACTTTATGCTGAAATTTGCCTTCAGCAGATTCAAACAAAATTGCTTGGAAGTGACTAAAAAGAATGGCAGCATGCTTTCTGCTTTTTCAGCTTGTAATATAATTCAGTTTTCCAGCTCTGCTTTTGCAGAATTCCTCCTTCAATGTGACATTGCAAAGTATGGGGTTTTCTAATGAACAGAAGGCTGTGATGAACCTAGTAAAGAGATTTTTCTTGATTGTCTCTGGCAGAGAACAGAATTTTGAAAGTAGCAAGGAGTCATGAAAGTCAATATGTCTTATGAATTATTTTGATAACATGAAACATTTATCTTGCAGAAAGCTGCTAGTAATACTGTTTTTGAAGTTAAATGCATGCAGATTGCATATCCATATTGATGTGATGATGCTATTGAAAGTTCCTATAGGTGCAGTGAGAAGAGTGCAAGAAATGACTAAAGGAAAGGGATGCTTGTTTTGTGGAAACTACAGGGAAGTTATTTGTTGCTAGCTTATCAGTGCAGAATGTTTTTATGTGTGGGCATGTTTTGCCTTTAATGAGTGCAGCAGTTCCAAACTGACAGATAAGTGATGTACTTGTTGACTGTTTATCTTACCTCCATTCAGATGGTTCACTGGAAGCCTGCATCCAATTGTTAATTGTTAGTGCTGCAGAGACTACTCTGACTCCAGATGTGTTTTGACCAAAGGTATGTTTCCAGTGGTGAAATAGGAGTTAAAGATGCTTAGCCCTTTTTCAAATCAAGCTGTCTTTTGGAGAGGATCTTACAGCAGCAGATACAATAGTGCCAGGCTCAGAGAGACCAAAGTGAATTGAAGTGAGCCCAGAGGTATTGAAAGGAGCAAGGTAATGTGATTGCTGGTTAACTGGATCAGGGCAGCAGAGGAAATGCCTCCACCAAGTATCTGTATTGCTGTGCTCAGGTGCCTTCCTGATGCTGTGAAGAACTTTTGACAGATTTCTGTGGGAAGTCAGTTTTCAGACTGGTGGCACAGCAGGTATCTGGGTATGAAATATTGCAGTCAAGACCAGTATGAAAATAAACAAGAAATATCCCTTCAAGTTTAGAGATTAAATAGAGGCTGGATTTACCTGCAGGTAGGCAGCAGGAGCTCAGCAGGAAAGTAATGAAGTGGGACTGTCTGGCTGGAGACTCAGTGCAAAATGTGCTTCTGCTTTGAAGCTGAGGAGAGTGCAGGGAAAGAAGTTCTGGCTCTTGAAGAGTGTGCACACTGTTCTGGGAATAGAAATAACAAAGGAGAGCAGCCCCAGGGGTTGGTGCTGCTGCCAGCTCAGGGGACACCAGGGTGAGCCTGTCTCAGGGCTCAGGCTTCAGTCACAGGCTCCTTCTGGAAGGGGGACCCCATCAATTTGCAGTAATTTTTCTGCCATAACTCCTTGGTCACCATTGAAAGGAAGAAGTAGGCAGTGATGGCAAATAATGTGGCTGAAAAGGTATCAGCCACCAAGATAGGAGATAACATGTCTGAGGTATGTGCTGACAGTAGAATTCTAAGGCTTCTGACCAAAAATGGTCAGAGATCATCTGGAACTCACAGTGTAGAATTTCATCAGTGAGGAAGAGACCTGTGAGGGATGAGGGTCTTTAAATTACACCTATAGGGTTAAGAAAAAGTTTTAAATTGAGGGTCTGTGAGGGATAAAAAAGGGTCTTGGGAATTTGCCTGATTCTGCATGGAGGAGGAGAGGTTTTAGTGTTTCAGTTATAGGAATATTTTGGTAATGCAAAGGTTGTCCACCACAACCTTTAAATAAATAAATAAATCACCACACTGATTTATTGGAGATTGGCTTCGAAGTTAGGAAGGTGTTTCCCCTGTTATGTTACTTATGTAAAGTTTTATATAATTACACTTCTCTGCAATTTTGTATCTATTGCAGAAACATCCATTTCAGATGGCTATTTAGATCAGAAGCTTCTACTGTTCAGGACAGGATGCTGAAACACTTCAGCTGCTAATCTGAGCTGGCACGGCGATTCTTTACCCCATGGTGGTTCCTCTACCCCATGGTGAATGAGGATTGAGACAGAGAAGCATTTCTGTTTCCTGAAGCTTCCTGTTTCTGATTAACCAGCATAAAAATTAGTATCTGCTGAATTGATGCTTATCAGAATTCCTAAACAACTCTTCTGCCTCCAGCAGTGACACTCGATTATGTTTCTCACTCCTAAGCCTCTTAGAGGTTTAGCATTTATGAATCCCCTCTAATACTTTGCTTGACACATTTGGTTAGGCATATGACAGTGATCAGCTGAGAGAAAAACAAGTCGTCTCATCAAGTACAAATTGAGGCTTCTGGTAAGGAAAGTGGAGAGGCAAGCTACGGTTTCCTGCTGTTTGAAGTCAGAATAGAACAGGGCTGTTAAAATAGCTGTAATGCATTTAGTATAAAAACAGGCTATGTGTTCATGTCCCAGGCAGCTTCAGAGAGTCCACCCCAGCTGGTTTTGTGAGCAGTTGGGTGACTGAAGAGAGGTGTTCAGCTCTCACCTGGTGCCTCAGGATGCCGAGCACGCTAAGGGTGTGTATCTCACACCTGATGTTGGTTCTGCAGCTAAACTGTGGGGTCAAACCCAGACACAGGGCTCTGCAGGGCTACCCACCCAGTGCCTCTGGAGTGCAGAGGAGGTGATCTAGTGGGGAGGAGGCAGCCCTGGTGCTGACTGGGGTGGTGGTTCCTGCAGCCCCTTGGTGCTCGCTCACTCCTGACCCTCCTGCCCAGAGAAACTCAGCAGTGGCTGCAGAGGTGCTGCTTGGCCAGCCTGGGTAACTTCTCAGCAATGGCTTCAAAAGGCTCCTAAGCATTCCTGCAAACCAATGATGTTAAGAAGTAGTTGGTATTGTAAGCAGGTGCTTTCCAGCTCGGCATACCTTGACAATTTGACAGCAGCCAGATGTTTAACTAGGTGGAGTAAGCGACGACTCAAAATGCCATCTTATAAATCTTGCAAATGGTACCACAGCTGAGCCTCTGGGTATGCCTGGTGAATTGTGATTTCTCAGAGGTCCTGTTTGATCAGAGACTGAGCTCTTCCTTTAACCTGTGATTGGATCCCACAGAGACAGCAGGTATTGTGATGCATCACTGGTGACTAATTTCAACAAGTCACTTAATTGCTCCTTTGGAGCTACACGAGGCTGGTTGAAAATAGTTAAATGTTGGTGTTTTAATGGAAATTGTCCTAATATTGCTGTGAAATGGAGCTGCAGAAAGAAGCTTCCTACAGCTGCACGTCTTGCTTTGGTATACATTTCAGCCAGCATATGGTATGCATTTTAACTGAACACATGGAGAACTAATTTGATTTGAGTTGATTGATTTTGATTACTGGCATGAGGATATGCTAATGAGAAACAATCCAGCATGTCTAAAAGATTGTTTCAATTTCTAGCAGCACAGCTGATACATGTTGGTATCATATGCATGAAAAGTAGGGGAGAAAATGTTGTCTATTTTGAAATTTTTCTCAGTGGTTACTCTGTGGTGAACATTATTCTGATTGCAGCTTGACAACACATTCT
This sequence comes from Molothrus aeneus, assembly GCF_037042795.1. NCBI lineage: Eukaryota > Metazoa > Chordata > Aves > Passeriformes > Icteridae > Molothrus > Molothrus aeneus. Next base: position 6,203,089 of record NC_089654.1, read on the forward strand.
TCTATCAATACAAATTAGGACTGATTGAATATATCTAGCTAGGACAGGTGTAGCTTTTGCATCAGGAAATGGGTAATACTGGTAGCTGTAACAAACCTCAAGCCATTTTTCAAGAAAACTTCTGCTGCAGATCAGGGGGTGAATCTAAAAAGTTTCAGAAGGAGGCTGTTGACTAGGGATGCGTGAGGTCTAGGAGACCAGCTCAGACCAATGTCTTTGAAATGGCTTTGTTAGTTTTCAATTTACTGGAGCCTGTTCAGTTTAGATGTTCGTGTACATGTTGCTTAGGGAGAAAAATTGTAATATATAGTGGAGGATTTTCACAGAAGGTGGATTATTGGATGCAACATCTCAAACCTGAGGCTAAATACTTTTACTTGTGAGCATTCAGTTATAGGTAGGAGCCTTGCTGTTGTTTTGTGTGGGTATGAACCAGCCAAGGTATGAAGTGCTGCTCTTTGAAAAGAAGCAGAACACCTTCCTTGATGTATTTATTCCTCCTGCACTCTCAAAAAGTCACATCAGCTTATGTAGATTGGGGTCCTGCAAATGCTGAACAAACATGCATCACTCTAAATACACAACTTAAGGCAGTGGAGCTGGTTGTTCTACCCTTATGAATATGGATTGAAATAAAAATCTTTCCAAGTGGTCAGTAAATGAAGCTGTCATGGCGAGTCAGTTGCTCTTGTTATGGGAGATGTAGAATCACAGAGTTGGTTAGGTTGGAAAAAACCTCTGAGATGGAGTCCAGCTGTTTACCCAGCACTGCCAAGCCCACCACTAACTAATTTCCTCAGGTGCCACATCCACTTGTCTTTTAAATACCCCCAGGGATGGTGTCTCTACCACTTCTGTGGACAGCCTGTTCCACTGCCTTACCACCCTTCAGTGAAGAAGTTTTCCCTGATATCCAATTTAAACCTCTGCTTGTGCAACTTGAAGCCATTTTCCCTTATTCTGTCACTTTTTACCAGGAAACAGAGCCTGATCCCCACCTGGCTACAGCCTCCTTTTAGGGAGTTGTGGAGATCACGAGGTCCTCCTGGGTCTCCTTTTCTCCAGGCTGAGCACCCCCAACTCCCTCAACTGCTCTTCACTTGTGCTCCTTCCCCAGCTCCATTGCTCTTCTCCAGACATGATTGATATCCAAGCCCCAGAGTGATTTCCACCTAGCCAAAAATACCCACTTCATCAAGGAGGTATAAAATCTTATTTATATAAGAACATTAAATGATAATCCACCACATAGTAATTGATAGCAACTGATCTGAGTGACTTATGCAAATAATCACTATAGACACAGCTGCTGCAGGAGAGGAAGAAGAGTGGGAAGCTTTACAGCCATCTCTGCATGATGTTTCTCACACAGGACTTGAGTAATCACACTGCCTCTGTGCAGCTACCAAGGTGAGCCATATAAATAATATTTATTTAAGTAAACAGGAGCCTCCTGTATTAAACCTGAGTTGGAGGAGGGGAGCTCTGCTTCTTTTCTCCCTGCTCTGAGGTTCTGCAGTGGGGTCAAACCTTCTGCGTAGGCACAAAACTACTGCTCAGGGAGAGAAAATTCACAGGTAAGATAAGCACAGCGCCACAAATGTCAGAGCTGCAGTTGCTTTGTCCCTGAGCAGCTCCAAGGTGATCACAGTGCTTGCTGCACTGTTGGCAGCACAGCTGGCAGTACTGCCAGTGAGGCTGCTTTGGGACTCTGGAGTTCTCTCCCCTTTAGGCACTGTGATGTGTGAGAGGAGGAGATGGCACCCCTGAGAAGCACAAAGTCCCACTGACATGTGACATGTTGCTCTGTTGCTAAGTGGGGAGTTCTCCTTGGGTACACAACGACACAACCTGGCTTTTCTGCTTTTGCTGTATGGTTTGCAGGAGTGGTTCATGGGATGTGAGCACAGTTGCTAAGATCAGGAAGAGGTTTGCTGACATTTAATCTGCTCCTGTCAAGCAGCAGGCTGGTATCTTCTCCTGGATGTAGCAGGTGACAGCCTTGATGTGTCCATGAGGCAGTTACTATAGGATATTTGGAAGGTATAGCTTGTCAGTTAACACCTGTCTTCATTCAGGTGGGTAAGCAGATGGGCAGTAAAGGCAAATGAACAATACTCTGTATATGAACCTGTAAAACGTAATTCTTTGTGGCCAAAACAATCTGTATTTCAATGTAATACCTCCAATCTGTATTTCAGTATAAAGGAATAGCTGCCTCCAGGCTGGTGTTTATTTTCTATTTTTTTTCTCCTTTTTCTCTTCTATATTAACTCTCCATTCCTTAAGAAGAGCACTAACTAGTCCTGGAACGGCTTTGTCATGCTGTGTCTATAGATGCCTGTCTCTCACATGCCCCCCAAATTCAGCTCTTCTCTGCAAGGACAGTTGGGGATAGAAGAAGATCCATGGCACTGGAAGTGGCCAGAAGTAATCCATGGAGGTGGGAAGGTGTTTATGTAATTGGGAGGGAAATCCTTGCTGGTCAAAGGTCAGTGAAGAGAGAAGTGTTCTCACAAAGACTCAGCAGGACTGTAAAAGGCCTTGGCACGTGCCCTTGTCTCCCCTGCTTCAGCACCCTGTGATGAGCTTTCTCTCCTTATTTTCTGAGCTGCCCATCCAGCACTGTCCATCTGGAGTGACAGGAGCCTGCTCTGTGATTGTCAGGGTTTGTCACTGTTGAGCAAGTAAAGAAATAGAAGAACAGCTGCTAATCTCAGCTCAGACAAACCCAAAAAACCTCAGCTCCTACAGGAGTGTACCTGGGAGCAAAATCTGGATCAGATGCTCTCTCTGAAGTTACATTGGAAAACTGTGCCCAGAAATTATTTCGTTTTCAGATTGTGGGAACTATAATGAATTACGAATAACAAGCTGGTGACTCCTGTGAACAAAGAAATTCTGAAAAGTCCTGTGCTAGTTTATTGCAGCTTCCCACACAACAGGATGAATGAGTTTGCAGCAGGGAAAGTACAGGTCTGTGTTAAAGTATTCAATTTTGTGTTGAAAACACAAAGCTGGAAGGAACAATAGTATCCTGGTAACTTGTGATCCTAATCTTCCTTACAAGATTGTAAAACTGTTTACCCTGGCAGTATCAAGTTAATATAGCACATTCTTTCTGAATTTCTTGTTTTCCCTTTTATTACAACAATGTGTTTGCAAACTCTCTGATGTTATATACTGCTATTTGAAACCTTGTGATCCCATTCAGCAAGCAAAGATGCTAATTAAAAGTAGTTTTACTACTATACCTAGTTGATTTTTTTCCTTCAGTTATTCACTTTCTTTGTTTTAACAATCCTATTAACACCTGAGAATTCTGACCTAAGCACAGTCTAACTGGGACACAATGTGAAGCCTGTGATTGTGTTTCTCTTTTCATTAGAATATTTAATTAATTGTATTTTCATCAGTTCCTCCTGGAATCTGAGTATGTCTGCAAAATGGCTTTTCAGTAACCATGTGGATATAGAGGTGGTGACAACTCTACTTTTCCAGAGTGTGGATATAGTTCACAGTGCAGTCTGTGCACTAAAATCTGCATTACCATGCTATGAAATTGTCCAACATTCAGATTATGGCACAAGCTGACAAATAGAAAAGCTCCAAGAGGAGGATGCTGCTGCTGCATGCTAGAAACCTCTCTCACACAGCAGCAAATCCTGACCTGAGTGTCTTGCATGCATGAACCAAATGCATCGTTGTCTTTGAATGTCTTAAGCTTTATCAGATTTTGTCATTATTTTGTGGCTGCCTGAGTTTGGCCAAACCTCTGGAAATGACAGAAGAAACTGCACAAAGATGTAAAAACCAAGTAAGCAAAAACCCCAACAACCAAAAAAACCCCAACCCACCAGCAGATGCAGAGGTCTGTGATTACCAAAATAACTGATTGAGGTGTTTTCCTCTTTTAAAAACTTGAATAGTGAAATGGGTACAAGTCCTAGACCTAGTGAGATCAGCCAGAGTTCTTTGGTCTTACTGTGTGACAAGGATAATATCATTTTATCATCTGCAGAGTCTGAGTGCCTTGGGAATTGCAGATTTAGAGAGTCATTCAAGCTTGAAGGAGAGACTGCCTGAAGACCTGCTGATCTCTGTCACAGATGAACAGACCTGTCCCCTGCCTGAGGAAGCTGCTTGTTTTGCCTTTTTTGAAACAAGCCTTGGAACATCCTGGGATGATTGTTGTACTTAACCAAATAGAGCTCATCTTTCCAATGGTTTGTGATGAGCCAGCCTTCCCATCATCTTATTTTGCTCTTCTTTTGGCTCATTTCAGCTTGTCCCTTGTTCCTCAACCATGACATGTTACAAGGTATCTCCTTCCCTGAAGTGACAGATCCCATTCCCTCCAGAAAAGTCCCAGTATTTCTAGTTTCATCCCTCCTGTTTTCTTTCATGGGCACAGAGATTAACCTCTCTCTTTGCCAGGTGCACTTTGAATATCTGCTGTTTTTCTTCTTTCCACACTAAAATGCCACCTCTTCCCTTTCTGAAGAGCAGAGCATGGATGTGGCATGAGGTGGTTCCTGCAGCTCACTTCAATAAGATGTTTTGAAAGAGGGGACCTGTGTGGAGGTTGGTTATGTTTACATCTCATTTCAGGAGGTAGACTGCAGCTCCCCTGCTCACTAATTAAAAGGAGGTAAACATGTTGCCTGATCTTATCTAGTAATTTTTATATAACATTTGCTGCCTGTTGATATAACTGCCCTAATGAATGCAGGGTGATTTTATGTATCATTAGTGATGTGGAAGGACACTATGAGATTAGAACAGAGTGTTTATTCTTTATCATCTGATACTCTATATCTATCTGATCTGATATTGCCTGACTGTTTGACTCCAGGCAGAGTACATAACATGGATGAAACTTTGCTGTGTATTTACTTTTGCCCTACTTAATGAAGACAACTAGAATCCAGGAAATTTTTAGTCACTAAGCATCAGGAAGACTGGCAGAAAGAACTGATTAAAAGTTGCAAAGACTCCTTGTTGAGGGTTAGATTTTAGGATTCCCTTCTTTCAGCTGGAGATGTTGGCAAGAAATGAGCTCTGATGTTACCACACAGTTTGCTAAAAAGGCCTGGCTGAGGTTGAGAGTTATGGGAGCTCTCAGTTTGTCCTGATAGGACAGGGATGAAATCTTCCACTTCCCCTCCAGGCTCCATATGAAGAACTAGCAAAAGAACACATCTAAACAGTTTTGGATGTTATTGTGGCTTTCATAATTTTTCAGCTGGCTCGGAAGGAGTAAAGAAAAGCTGTGGTCAAGGGAAATTACTTCCATTGGGAAAAATAGATGGAGAAAGTAGATACTGGTGCCATGTGAAGAGAGACTTGTTTTTTCCTTTCAGTTCTTTGTATTAATTTTATTAGTGCTTTAAATGGGGATACATTTTGTTCTCTGCACTCTGTTCTTCTGACAGTGGTGTTTGTGATATGACCATAGCAATGAAACAGCAACTGCTCCCTGAAGGAGCAGGAATCACTCTCTTCTGCAGAACTGCAGAGACTGTCACTGCCTGGATCTTGGGATGAAGCATCAGGGTAAGCTCCAGACAGCCAACACCAAAGCTTCCTCTGCTGCTCTGAAGCCTCCAAAATTATGTTGAGTTATAATTCTTTGATGTCAGAATAAGGCAAAATAGCAGCAGGCAGAAAGTGCATTTAATTCAATTGTAGTTTCATAATGTTTTGAAGCAGTTAATACTGTTGCTGGAGTCATGTCCCCTTTAGTGAAAATGTCTTTTGCTCACTTATGCTTTGCTCCAAAGTTTACTTTTGCACTTTCATTCCAGAGAAGTGATTTGAGCAAGGGTGGGACAAAAAACAAGTCCTAAGAGCCCTTTCTTTATCTCTGTCACAGTAAATAATGTGTGCTGCTCCAAACATCAACTTGTTGCACCTTCTCCAGACACATCACTCAGCTGCCCATGAAAGCAGAGCACGGTCTGTCCAGAGGTTACTGCTTGCTAGGGAGGCTGCTTTCATTTGATAAATATTTCAGTGTGTGTTCTTCCCAGTGTAACACTACTAATTCACTCCTAAGCTGGGAAGTGTTTCCAGAAGTGTGAGGTAATGGAGTGTAGATCAGCTCCCTTTGCTGAACTGAGCCAGGGGTCCAGAAAGTCTGATTTCAATTTTCTGCTGGCAGAGGGCCTGGGTGATTTAGGAAGCAGCATAATGCATGAACTTGTGCTTGTCTTGTGCCTGATGCTATGATTGCTTCAATTACAGATTGGTTGATAGACCTTTGCTTGCTTGGGGTAATGCTGTGCAGTTTCCCTGTTTTATGAAGCTATATTAATACAAAATTGCTAGAATATAATGAAGACTGATGCCCCCCTAATTTTGTTGATGTGTAAAGCATTGTACACATTTAGTGTTCTGTACAAATGTGATCTCATGCTGTCTCTGTTGCTTATAGGCTTTTTATTAGCTTTAAATAAGACAGTTTGGAGTTGTCATTAAGATCTTTTTTTACAGACTCCTTTCCTTGAGCTGAGGTTTGTGTTTTGAGAAATAGATCACATGGAAAAAGCTGTGTCTTGTGTTCCTCTTATCTAGACATTTAATCTCATTTGAGAGAAATCAGGACCCCTGCATATGCAGGATTCTTTGCTGGATGAGGTCACTGGATGCAGACAGGACTTTGCAATTCTCCAGGACTTATTTTATATCAATCCCCAAATTTGGGCTGAGCTGAGTGGTCCTATTAAGTAAAAGCAGCAGGCTGTGCTTGGGAGCCTGACCAAAGCCCCACTGGTGTGCATGGCTGGGGACAGGGGAACCTGGAGGCATGGAGCAGCATATTGCATTTTTATAATGCCAACACCACGTTTTCTTCAGCTGGGAAATCTGCTGTCATTTTCCTCTGTCTTTCTGAAAGGATGAACATGAAGATGTCCTTCCATCAGGAAGGTTTGAGCCACTGGGGCCCTTGATGTGTCCACTGGCCAAAGGCAGTTTGGGGCTTAGCAAGGGCAGGGAGGAGGTGATGAACTGGTCAGTAAAAATAAACCAGTAAAACCAGCAAAACATCACATGTGTGTGTCGAGGAGTATTTGCTCATGGCTCTCTTTCCAAATGGAAAAGAGAAAGGAGCATCCCCACAAGGGTGGGTGAACTTAAAACAGTGCTCAAAAGAACCTCACACCTACAAGTGCATCAGCTGTAACCACTTCTGCCCCGAGGTGCTTCCTGGCTGCCTTGGGAGCCACCTGCAGCTGCTGCACAACAAAATTTCCCTTTTAACATCTTATCTGTGTGGTTATAATAGAAAGCATCACGGTAAATGGTAGAAGATTATTTTCTTTGTCTTGTGCTATTACTGAGCATCATCACACGTGTACTGTTGTGGCTGACAAAGCACTTCAATTCTAAGCTTCTATTTTAAGATGCTTAGGACTACTCCAAAATAGCTGTTCTTTAGCTGAAAGTCTTCCTTTATATTCTTAGCAGAGATGTGGGTTTACTTGGAGAGTTTCAAATTCCATTTGATTTTTTTTTTACATTTATTGTGAATTTAAACATGTCACCAATATATCAAATCTATTTATTACATTGCTTTTCAAAGTAAGTGCACATTTCTGTCAAACAAAAACACATGAGAGAGGAATCTATGTTTTTGTTAATTCTAGCATTTAGAAAATGTATTTCAAACTCCACTGAAGTAAGATATGCACTTTTTTATTTTCCTTTTTATTTACCTTCTGGTTTATGTGGTTCAGATTGCTCTTGGGTTTTGTTGTCTTTAAGCTTTCATTCTACCTTCTTGAGTGCTAGAACCTTCTTTATATTTTTGTTTAATGCTCACCTGAATACAGCAGTGGGTCTTTTTTCCTAATCCCGGGATGTAATAATTGAAAAATTTTCTAATCTACTCTAAATTTCGACCAAATCATGAAGAATGACACGCTAGGATTTTAAAGACCTTAAAAGAATATTATATTTTCTTTTTATTGGCATGTTGTTGTTAATATAAATTAAGCTTGATTATTTTATTTTTGCCTTTCTACTGCCCTTCAAATTAAAGCACACATTCTTGACTCATGGTTGTAATTCAATTTGGTATTTTAATCTCAAAAATATCATGGACAGCTTCCCAGAATTTCTGAGCACTTTATCTTAGAATTGACCCTCTTGACATAATATCTCTGGGGGGTTCTTGTGAAGTATGAGGCTAGGATTTAGCCTTAATCCACTCCTAAATAAGATGAAATCTTCCCTGGATAAGAAGAACCAGCCCTTGGAGGGATGCTCCTAGCAGAGTACCAAGTTTTTTTTACAGTTCAGGCTTGCAACAGGTATTTCAGCACAAAGTCCTTGATTTCCCTAAATAATTACTGTGGTGGTGTTCACCGGCGTCCCAGGACGAGGGAAGAGATAAGAATCTTGACTCCATGATTCAGAAGGCTGATTTATTATTTTATGATATATATTATATTAAAATAAAATGATATATTGAAACTCTACTAAAAGAATAGAAGAAAGGATTTCATCAGAAGGCTAGCAAGGAAAGGAATGGAATGATAATAAAATCTTGTGACTGCTCATAGCCTTGACACAGGTGGCTGTCATTGGTCATCAAGTAAAAACAATTTCACATGCTGGGCAAACAATTCTCCAGATCACATTCCAAAGCAGCAAAACATGGAGAAGCTGAAGCTGTTGTGCGTGGCTGGGGACAGGTGAACCTGGAGGCCTTTTCTCCTGAGAAACTGAAGCTTCTCAGCTTCTCAGGATAAAAGATCCTAACAAAAGGATTTTTCATAAAATATGTCTCTGACAAATTGCTTTGTAGATGAGTTAAGGAAGGCCTTGCCCAGGGCCGGGCACACCTGCGTGTACCAGTGCGACGTCCATCCCCGAGTACTGCGGTGACGTCCATCCCCGGGTACCGCCACGATGTCCATCCCCAGGTACCGCCACAGGGATGTCCATCCCCGGGTACCGCCACGATGTCCATCCCCAGGTACCGCCACAGGGATGTCCATCCCCAGGTACTGCCGTGATGACCATCCCCAGGTACCGCCACGATGTCCATCCCCCAGGTACTGCCGTGATGTCCATCCCTGGGTACCACTGCAGGGATGTCCATCCGTGGGTACCGTGGCCATGTCCATGCCCGGGTGCCACGGCAGGGATGTCCATCCCCGGGTACCGCAGCGCTGTCCATGCCCGGGTGCCACGGCGGTGTCCATCCCTGCAGCCGAGCGGCTCCGCAGAGCCCCGGCACTGCCCCTGCCGTGCTGGTTTCCATGGCACTGCATCCAGCAGGAACGGGCTCCGGGCGCTCTGCCTGGGGCTCCTTCGGCTGCTCTGCTGCGGGGATTTGCTCCGCTCGCCTGCGAGCGCTGGAGGGGAGGCAGCCCCAAGGCACCGCGGTGCTCATTGCCGTCACCGCTCCTTGTTCCTTCTGAAATCAGAGAGCCAGTGACGGATCCGGGCAGATTCGTGCGGCACATCGCTGCCTCCTCACAGGCTGTGCGCTTGTTCTTTGTTCTTTTGGCTGCCGATTGTCCCTTTGTGCCGCTGGCTTAGCGCGGAGCTGTGCCCACCCGCCGGGCCTGGGGCTGCAGCACATCAATCCCTCACCCTGCAGGACCTGTTAGGATGTCCAGCCATGCCTGGCTCCTTCTCGGGAGTGAGTGCTGCTTCCGAAGTGCTCCAGCTGTGATTAATTATAGCAGCTTCTCAACAGCAGCTAATTAATAATGCTTATGGTGGCTAACCCTGCTCAGACAGCTGTGTGCTGTACAGCTGTTCTTACAGGGACTGATCTACACAATTAAGGGATATATGTGGGAAAACTAAAAAGATCTAGCAAAACTGGCAGTATATTCCATAATAATGCATCCACTTGTTTTGGGATCTCAGCCTCTTAGATGTTTTTGGTGTGTTTTTTTTTTATGTCAGTGATGGTTTTATCACTTGTCCACAGTGGATGGGCTTTCAAATGTATCATATGCCTCTTGAACTTTGTTTGCTGTTTATTTGGAGCTAAAGAAATGGAATTCAAAGTAGGCAGGTGGTGTGGATGCTACAGATTTTTATCACTGCCATTTCTTTATTTTTCTATCAAGGTAGCTGGATCAGAAAGAATCAACAATATGAAACTGATCTTCATGTTAGTTCTAAGTAATGAAAAATAAGACTTTTAAACTCTACGTGATTTAAGAAATGTACACAATGAACTTAGTCTTTGTGTATATCTTGTTATGTGATTTCACTTTTGCAGCCACTGTCTTTTAAGCACTTTAACAGAAAAACTCAGCCTACAAAATGATGAGAAGAGCAGATAAGGTTCATAGGCAAGCCAGTCCTGTTCCAGTCCTCCTCGCCCTCAGGAAGGGCAGCTGATGCTAATCTTCACTAAAATCTCAAGGCACCTGGGAAAATGGAAATAACATTTTTAACATCTTAGCAGGTCATGAGCAGTAGTGTCACTCACAGCATCTTGGCCTGATTCCAGTGTGGGAATTACATTCTGCTGAGCAAATGCACCCTGTTGCATTTTCAGTGATTCACTTTTTGTCTTATGTGGTGTGGAGTTGCTGAGAAAAGTTGAATGAGCAGGGGCTTCCATACTGCCAGAAATATTTAAATGGTGGATTAAGTCAATCTACAGTAGCTTTTCCTGCTTGTCCCTAAGCTTTTTTTACAAAAGTACTTTGAAAAGTAAGTGCAGTGCCTCACCTGAAGAGATACTTAGCCACAGAGTCACAGGGAACAATTTCAAAAGCCTCTGTGTTGGGCATGACCAAGGCCTTGATGACTGGTGAGCTCTTGAAGACTCTGCATGCACTAAAAGTCTCTTTCCAAAAAATTTCCTCCTCTCCACTGTGAGTAGTTAGTGTGGGAATGTTAGAGAGAACATGGTGGTAGAACTTTCTGTACAGGGTAAATAAAATAGGAGAGGAAAAGGGAAATTCCTACAACTGATAAGTACTGAAATGATACAAGCCTGCTGGTTTTACTGCTTCTATAGAGTAGAAGTGAAGATAGCCATAATGGGGAAATGTTTGAAAAGCACTTAGCAAGGGTAGAGAATTTTATCAAAAAAGGCAGGGGTTTTGTGTTGGGTCTTATTCACATCAGAAATGTTTTCCTGCATATTGCTGAAATGAAATGTCTCTCAAGGCAGCTGAATGGGTCTGAGTAGGTTCCAGTGGCTCTTGGGCAATGGGAGCACTCAATAACAAGAGAGAGAAAAAAAAAAAGCCTAATATGATCTGTTGAACTGGAGCATTTTGATGAGAGCTGAGTTCTGAAGGAACCAGGTGTTATTTTGCTCCTGGCAGCAATTGAATCTTCACAGGTTTTTCATGACATCACATCTTTTCCATGTCTTAACCAGTGACTCATCCTGCTTGCCTGTTTGTTCCTATTTCTAGCTGCCAGCAGGAAATGCTAAGCTTAATGTTAACATTCTCTTATTAATGACACATTAAGTCTAGTCTGCCCAAGGTCCCTCTCTCTTGTGCTATGTGGTGGGTGGGTGGTTTTTTTCCCCCTTTCCCCAGGTGACTTTTGTTTATCTGGTTCTTGGTGGCTTCCACTCCAAAGTCTACTTTTGCAAAGGAGATGTGTACCTGTGTGTAACAGCCCCCTATAGCCACAGGGGGAAAGTGGATTATCCTGTCTCCAAGGCTGACCCAGCCCCAAACAAAGTGCAAAATGCCATAGTATGTTACAATGTGACATTTAACAGCAGGGAAGAAGTCTTTCCTTCAGGAGGTTTGAAGAAGGCCCAGATCGTGGTGGGTGCTGGTTATTTGGGAGGACGTAGCCTCTGTTCTGACTCTGAGCAGCCTAAGGAAGGATCATGCCACGTACATGCAGACTGGAGATGTTGCCAGTAGCTGGACAATAAGCAACTCTCATCCTTGCATGAATTCTTGCATGAATCAACTCTCATTCTTCTTTTAAAAAAAAAACAAAAAACCATGGAAATCACACATTAATTCTTTAAAAAATGTAAATGTTTATTTCCTTAGAGGCTATTTGTCACGTACACTGCTAGAAAAGTCATGGTGCTAAGGGGATTAAATTCAGTACAGATTAGATGTTTCTGTGACATTTTATTTGGAACAAAGAATTTGTGGCTGGAAATCTTGACTAGAAGAAGGATGGTTCGGAATCAGGGATTGTGGGTTTTCAGACCTGCAGCAAAGAGCATCTGTCATTATTTAAAAACTGAAATATGTTTTCTGTGTTAGTGCCTAGTAGTTTCTGCTGAGACAGCCAAGTAAATTTAAGAAAAGCTGATTGTACTCCTATTGTGAATGTTTGCGTGATGGATCTTGAGACTAGAGGGCATCTGCACACAATGCAAATGCATTTAGGTCTTTTTCTTCTCTGATAAATACTGAATTTTGATTGCTCATTAATGCAAAACCTTCACATTTTTGTTTCAAGCTACCCACTAATGGTCCTGTGGGTGTTTTTAATTGTTTGCATAGAGCACAGGCACACATGTAAGCTGCAGAAGAGCAGAGCTGGTAGCACCCTGGTGTAAATACATCTCCCAGAAACCCTCCTGTGCCTGCTCACAGCCAAGCTCTCTGGTTCCTCCTCAGGGACAGCCTAGCAGCTTTCTGGATGCTGGGGGCTCAGGCTATTCCACCCAGGCATTTGGCTAGACTGTTAATTAGTGCTACATCACCTTTCTGCTGATCCCTGCCTGTGCCTCATGTACTTGGCTCCTAATGAGTTTGTGGTCTACCTGGAAATCTTGGAAACAACTTGGCGGGGTGGGGAGCAATTTCTGTCAGTTGTTTTTTCCTTCATTAGATAAACAACTTGAACTTAAAAACCTGAAATGACTAATTACCTGAGGCTCGTGGTGTTTTAAACTGAGAGAAGGACAACTGCTGTAATTGCTGAAGAAAGTGAGCTCAGATCTTGCAGTTTGTTTTATTTTATTTATGCTGAGGCATCTCTGTGTGTGAAGGGGGTTGTGCACTTGAGCTCTCATGGGGTGAGTCAAGAAAATTAAGCCAGTTTATTGCTGTCTAAGAAGCTAATGTAACCTAAGGAAAAAAGTAATTTCAGGGTGATCGTACAACAATTCAGATGCAGTTGGAGAAATGCCACTATAAAGCTGTGAGGGGAGATGACATGCTCTGTACCTGTACAGTAAAACAGAGTGAGGAAACCATCAGTGACTCAGGAGGAGATGAATCACATCTCTGTATTGTAGCACATGGCTAGCAGGGAAAGGGTATGAACAATCTTTATATACCATGAGATACAGGATGCATTTCCCTCACACACTCTGTGAGAAGGCAGGCACACAAGAAGTATATTCTAGTGAATATGCAACTTACCTTTCTAATGGTTTAAGTGCACTGCCACATAGGACAGGTTATGACTGAGCAAACTCATGTTATCCCTTGGGGTTCTGTGCCTCCTGCAGCCCCATCTCTCACTAATGTATAAACTGGGGCCATCCCCACTCACAGGGGGATCACAGACAGAATTCTGAAATCAAATCAGATGTGCTAAAGTCCAGAGCTTTCAGGCAGTAGCACAATTTGGCTTTTTCAGTCCAATTCCTCACTGAGCTGAGGCACTGAGGTGGTATCAGGACAGATTTTGGGAGTCACCCTGTGTGTCCCTTGAGGCTGCTTCCCAGGATAGCCTGGATGTATGTCCCCAGAGCTGAGTCCTTGCTCTGAGCCATTGTCAAATTTCATTTCTTTCCAAATTACTCTGCATGTAACTTGACAATGTGTCTTGCAGTCACTTTCTGCCTAGTCACAGCCTCATGCCCTAAGCCAGAGTGGGCACTGCTTAAACACAGAGGAGAAAATAGGAGATGAGGTTTAGAAGGCAGATGAACCTGTGAATGCAGGTATCAAACAATAACTCTGTGAGCATGAGATGTGGAGAAACCTGACTTCCTATGGATTTGTTTGGTTTTGTTGGTTGCAGGATCTCTGAAGTTACTGATTTAGGGCCTTCTCCCAATGAGGCACAAAGAAAGCCTCTCTGTTATGAATCCTTGGAAAAGATAATCATTGCACTTCAGCTTTTTTCACAGCTAAGGTATGCTTAAGGTCTCTCTTTACCTTACCAACTACTTTTTGTGACAAATATGAAAACATTTGAACACATTTTCCTTCAGGCAAATCTGATCAAGTGTGCCTATGTGGAGACTGATGTTTTAATAAACTTCATGTCTTTAGGAAATCAGGCTAAAATAAACGATCATCTCTCTGAACAGAAGAACAATACTATTACTGCTGAGACCTTCCTTGCTTGAAGAAATATAGTTAGGATCTAGTTGTCATGGCTGGTTTAACTGTTCAGCAGCTGAGGGGGGATGTGGTGTCAGTGAATATGAGAGTGCTCTGTGATGGATTTATCGCTGGCAGGAAAAGAAATGGTCACTCAGGCTGCAGGGTGGAGCCCACCTCATTGTGATATTCCCATCTCTGACCTGTTGCCAGGAGGGAACAGAGCAGTTCCTCAGCCAGTGTGCAATGGTTCATCGTGATCAGCCAATGCACTACCCTGTCTTGAAATAAATGCGCAAGTTTAAGGGAAAAAAAATCACATCTTTTCCCAGACATCTGGTGGAGAAAGAGCAAGATTCCTGCTGCACAGCCTCTCCACTGGGAAATTCACAGTGTGTTACAGCTGTGGATGGTCTCACAGTGGTGCAATAGCAGAGCCTTTTAAGCAAGCTGTAGGGAGCTTATTTACAAGTGCTGTCCTGCAGAGAGGCTCTGTGATGTTCTGGTGCAGAACAACAGGCGGCCCAGACTGGCTGCTGTGTGTTCTGCAAGGGCCAACGCTGTCTCTTGCATGCAGCAAAAACAAAGCTGCATGGATGGCTATGATGATGGGCAGGATGATTTTAAAGCTGAGTTTCCTCCCCACTGTCTCCTGAGGCTGTGGTGAGGTGCTGTGTCTGATCTCTACTCCTGCAAGAGTGCTCTATGTGGATTTATTTTACTCTTCCAACTAGTTACATGGTTGTTAAGTCCTTTTGGGTCTTTTTCTTTAGAACTTTAATCCCATTTTAAACCAGTGGCAGCAATGCTTTCTTCAGTGTGGGTTTTGGGGGACTGAAGGATGGTTCATTTTAGAACTAACCCATCACAGTAACTATAAGCTGACACCTCATACTGAGCACACAATTTGAAGGCAAAGCCTTTTGGCTCCCTGCAGCTGTTTCACAGAGCTGCCATTTGCCCAAAGAAGGATGAAATGTGTTCAAAAGATAGACACCTTCAGAGTGAGAGAGACAATCAGCACATGACTTCTCTCCTTGGTTCAGAAGGCAGGTCTGGAGGGAATGGATTGGGCTGTAGGACTGCAGTTCTGGTGCAGAAATATTCCTCAGTTTAAAAATAAGCTTGCAAAATGTAAAGGAAAAGCGCTCCTGGCATCCAACAGATGGTAGTTGACATGTTTTCTAGTTGTCACAAGTCTTTCAAAATTCTTCTGTTGCATATGCCAGAGTTCACCTTTGTGCTGCCCAGCTGAACACAGAAATGACAACTGCAGGTGGAGGAACTCTGCAGGAACTCTGTGGGTAAACAGAATTAAGATGAACCAACAGAACAGGATTAATAGATCTCATATTAGTATGTGCACCTCAGACTCTGTGATTAGGATATTCCACATTAGTTTCACTTTCTATAGTAATGTTGATTGCATAAAATCTTTAATTTTTGTGTCTAACCTGAGGCAAGAAAGGGAGTCACCCCCAGCATCTACCTCAAGGACATTTCCCTGACCGTGACACTGAATTGCAACATGTGAATGTTTTCTGCCTGGAACAGTCCTGGACTGGTTATTTTGCCTCTGCTTTGAAGTGTCAGTTTTCAGTGAACTCTGCTAACATTTTATTATTGCATTGCAGCTGAGGCAGAGAAGAGCAATTAAAGGGTTGACATCTTTGGTATTTTTTTAATAGTACATGTGTCAAAATGCATTTAACAAATCATGGTTGATGCAAAAGACTAATTAATGCTAAAATGTAAGTAGAGTTCATTTCAGCTGGGAGAAACTGAGAATTTTCAAATGTATAATAACAAAGAGTGGTTGTCTTATTTTAGATATAGGACCTAATTACAGTTTTTGCTTCTGAGAACTGAAGTCTTAAAGCCTAAATGTTCTTTTCTGTTGCAGGATACAGCTGGACAAGAAAGGTACAGGACCATCACCACAGCCTACTACCGAGGGGCCATGGGCTTTGTCCTCATGTATGATATCACCAGTGAGGACTCCTTCAATGCTGTGCAGGACTGGTAGGAAAAACTGAAATACTGTTGGTAATGTTGGGTTTGTTTGGGTTTTGGCCACTTCTCTCTCCACAATTGTTTGTTGAGAACATGAGACATCCCACCCTCTATCACCTCCATGTTCTTTCCTCTTCACCTCAATAATTTGATTTATAAACATTAGAAAAAGTCCTACAGTTTCATTTTAATGAAAAAGTTGTAATTCAAATATTGTAGCATACTATAGTATTTGTTACTTTTAAAAGTTTCAATTTATTGTGAAGAAATTAATCCTTTAATGCTTTTTTTTTTGGGTTTATAAGATTTCTGGCTATGCTGCTAAAAATAGAGATTACCAGTGGTTGTTCAATTCACATCTCAGGAGTTGGGGAAAGGCTGTGTTTCTCCTCAGTAGTGCCCTGTGACTCCACTGAAATGTCTTGCAGTCATTTCTGCTGGTTTCCTGGTGCTCATTACTGCAGATAGGAATGGTCACAGTGCAGAGAAGGGCAGTGCAGTGGTTAATGTGATCTCCTGAGGCAGATTGATTTGCAGTGATCTCAGTGACCCTCTGGAGCATGTGACATCCTGGCTGTGGCACTGGCTGCTAGCATCTGGCTCAGATGCCTGGCTTTCTGAACACCTATTCTGGATCCCCTAAGCCAGGCTGTAACTCAAAAGCTGGTTTGCTGTTTCAAGTGATTTGTCTGTCCTCTAAAGCTGCTCAGTTTTTGTTCTCTCATGAAGGTCACATGCAAAGATGCAGTCTCCACTTTCACCCCCCATCCCCAGTACCACAACACCCAATGATCTGCAGCCCCATCCTGAGCAGTCCTTCAGCAGCTTGTGGTTGAGGAATACATTATTTTTTTGTTAGAAATACAAACCCAAAGGTTTTGCCAAAACCAGTTTCATCCATCAAGTTTTGCTCAGATGAGGCTTTTTCTGCAAGTGTCTGCACAGGGATGTTTTCCATAGGAGTGCAGGCATGTGAGCTGGGGCAATATCTTTCACTAAACAATAAATATTTCCAGCTTGTTTCTCTGATGAAACAAGATCCCTATGACCACACAGTTCATCTACCTGTCTGTCTGTTGGTTCTGCTCTAGTAAGTTTTACTTACCAGTCTTAAGTTAGCCAAAATTTACCAAATCTCCATTTCTTGAGCTGCTACTATTTTAAAGTTTGCACAGGTGGAGTTTAACCTGAAGCTTTATATTGGAAGTAGTCTAAGGTCTGTTCCAAAGGCACTGGTGTGAGAATAAGAATTGGGAAAGGTCAGCTCTGTCTTTTTGACTTCATGTCTTCCTGTGCCACAGGAGCTGCAGGAAAATCTTTGCTGAGAGCGCTTTGTCAGCCAAAGGACAGAGGTGAACCATCAGGGTGTTTTTCCTCTGTGTGTCAGGAATCTTTCCAACCAGCTTTAAGGTTCTGATCCCAAATGAGGTAGTGGGATGGATAAAAAATACCATTTCCTTCCTTCCTGAAGCTTGTCCAGTGGAGAGATGAAGACTGCAGCCAAGACAGCATCTCTGGGCCAGCAGAGTCCTCTAGTGGCTATTGCAGCCAGGAGATGGTTCTCCTCCAGTCTGCAAAATTGCTTCCAAAATTTCCAAAGGCACAAGAAATGGAGAAAAAGGCTTTTGGCTGGTGCTGCTCTATTGGCCATTTTCAAGCATAGCAAGTAGGATTTTTTTCCCCCACCATTCTGCATGATACAGTTATGATTAAAAGAACTTATTCCACTGGATATGATCTTCAGTCAGGAGCTGTACTCTGCATAGAAAATGAAGGTGTCTACTACTTGAGCTCCTTTATCTCCATCTCTGGATCATTGGCACATGACTGTTTTAGCAGCTGCCTGATTGGGCCTCTCCTATCCACAAGGGAAATGAGAATATTCCTCCCAGTCTGCCAAATGATTTCTTCCCTGGGAGACCTTTTACTACCCTCACTCTTTCCATGGGGGGATGTCCTGAAGAGGATCCTGGTTTGCTTTGTGTCACTCACACCTCTCCTAAACCAAGTAAAGGCACTTTCTCTCCTGAGTGAGAGCATCATGGCTGTATATCAGTATTTAGACAAACTCTCCAAGTAGAATATGAATGCAAAGCAGAATCTTCATTTCATTCACATGAATCACCCCAATTAATGATAATGATCTTAAAACCACTGAGAAAGAGGCACTATTTAAATGCATTTGGGAGTACCTGGAACATGACTCTTTCTCTTGTTCACTGGAAAATGTACAACACATTGTATGAGAAACCTTAAAATATTAAGCCTTACTGCAGTGTGGCAAGAGTTCAGGTTATTTTACAAGAAAAAATATAAGTAAGCAAACACAAAGATTGGTTATAATTGATATTTGAAAAGAAGTAATTATTTCCTTTGAATATGTCTTTCCTGTAGGGTGGGTGAAAGGGTTAAATGAGCTTTCATAGCTGTCAGCTCAGTTTCTAGAATTTTTTTAGTAGACTCCTTTGGTAGCTATTATTTGATGTTGGGTTGATAGTTTTGTGTGTGGATAAATCACTTGTTTATACCTTGTTTGAAACTGCAGTGGAACTAAAATATACTCAGTACTTGAAACTGTAAAGTAAATACAAAATATTATGGAAGCTGTGCTTTGGACAATCTAGACAATTTCATAGAAGGGAAATAAAAATTGGTAAAATTTAACTTAGATACAAGGGACATCTGGATTCACAAATCAGCATTATTTATCTTTAACCCAAACTGAGTTGTTGATACCTCCATGTAACTGTGAACCTGAGATTATTTTTCTTCTAAGAATGAAACACAATGTTTGTGCTTTATTGTTAATTTGGGGAATTCAGCACAAACAAGGCACAGCATTTTATTATGTCACAGAAATGTGTTTCTTCCAGTGTGTATATTAGGCTGCCCTGATGGTTGTTGAAACAGCTCCATCACACAAGCCTTGTTATTATTCCTTTATCTTTCCAAAAGCATCTGGAAATTTTCTGCCTTTCATTTTGTATGGACATCAGGGTTCCTTTATTTGTTCTTCATAACTTTTTTGGTTGTTTTTTATTCCTTAGAAGAATAAATTGGTGTTCTGTAAGAGGTTTTCCACTAATTTGTACAAAGCTAGGAGAAGGATGCAGTTCTCTGGGAGATCCTTCATGCTGTTTGCTTCTTTTTCATTTTCTAAGTAATTCTGTGTAAATAGTTAAGATTTGGCAGGGTGTCCCCACAGGATGCCAGGGGCTGAAATGAATCCAGAGGCTGAACTGTGAGTCAGAAGAGAAGCCTGCTTGTAGTTGTTTGAAGTTGAACTTGGGGAGACTTTATTTCTCTCTATTGCTTATGGAGGGGAGATTTCATCTCCCTGGGTTTCTGGCTGATTTCTGCAGTCACCCCCTTCTCTGATGAGCCTTGAGAAACCCCAGAGTACCACAAAAACTCATCACAGATTCATATTAGCTCTCACAGGACTTGTCTACATGGAGACACTCAAAAGGGTGAGACTGGAGGAGCTAAAATTGGGATTGGAGTGAGATCTCTCCAGGAAGACACTAGGGAGAGTAAGAAGTTTCATTGCACACAGTCTTTGTTTATTTTTGCATGTTGCACTGTGGGGCTGGGCTTGGGTGAGGTTCCTGCTCTCCAGGGCACTCCAAGGCAGCCTCTTCAAGGCAAGTTGCACAATGAAATGCCCCCTTTTTCCCAGGTATCTGTGGAGTAACATGGCTGGCTGCTTTCCACGGAAAAAAGCAAGTAAGCAACTCAGACTAATTAAAAATTGTAATTAGTAGATCAGAGCTGGAGGCTGCTGCTCATTCAAAAGAGAAGGAATCAAGTGCTTTATTGTTAAGGGAGTTCAAGGAAACTTACACAGAAGTAAAATTTGAGTGGACTCCAGGCTCTCCTGGGAAATGGCAGATTTGCCTGAAACTGCAGTGTCCTGCCTGGAGTGCTGGTGGGGCAAAGAGTGGGAAGGTGAGTTAGGGAGTGGAAGAGGATGGAGGAGAGGAATGTATGGCTTCTGGCATAGCCTTGGGGAGGAGGGAGCCTTCAAAGACAGAGCTGACTTGGTGAAGATAAAATAGGTTGTGTGGGTCTGAAAAGTTGGATGAAAGTGAATGCTACTGAGGTAATAATGTTCTGCTGCTGGCTCTGGAACACCTCTGGGACACCAAAGATGGTGGGAGAGGACTGGCCCCTCAGGATGCACAAAAAGAATATTCTCTTTTGTCATGGAAAAACTCTAAAAAGGCCAAATGTAAGGTCAGATCCTGGGATCCACTGTGAGCTGCACTCCAGTTTCAGCACATGAGCCACAGGAAGCTTTAGAGGCTCCAAGGTCACCCGAGTGCTCCTGGCCAAGCTCCCCTGCACTGCCCCCCTGTGCCACTGAAGTTAGTGTTGGTCTCTCATTGAAGTGCTCTTCCCACCCAGCCTGAGGTGTCCTTTAGTCCTGCTGGGTTCTGTTAGTTCCCAGAGCCTTGCTTTGATCTTGTGTCTTCCCAATTTGGTAAATTTCTCTTTCTCCTTTGCAGTTGTTTCTATGTAATTTTCAGTCTCTATGAAGTTTTCCTGTTTGAGCAAAGACACCTTGATACTTCCAGCTGTTCTTATGGTGTTTCTAAAAATCTACAGCAAACTGTGCTGCAGAAAATGAGAGAATTATTGTTGTTCTGTCTTATATATGGAGTTGTAAATCCAGCATGAAGTGTGCATCTGGTGCATAGCTTTCTTTATGGGACAATATCCTTAAGAGCTGTAATTGATTGTTGTTCTCATCTGACAGATGAGACCCAAAGGAGAAGAAGCTTTACAAAATGCCTTTTTTGTCCCTAATCTTCAAAAATCACTTGATTCAGTTTTTTATCTGGATCTTGTGATCTTTAAAACCCTTGCAAAGTCTTAACAAGAGCCTTTATTGTCACACAAAGTTAAGGAGTGCTAAAACAGAGCAGTGCTGTGAATTACACAGGCTGCATCCTTGCTTTGTGTGTAAGCCTTACACAGAAGTAAGGGCTCGTTTGCCCTTGAATCAACACAGCCTGGGGATGTTGATGGTGTCATTAGTGGTACTTGTTTTCATATTTAATATAGGATTGTATTTTGGCACAGCTGATGGAATGTAACAGTCTCTCTTGACCTCTTGTAGGGCCACACAAATCAAGACTTACTCCTGGGACAATGCACAAGTGATCCTGGTTGGAAACAAATGTGACATGGAGGATGACAGGATTGTTCCTGTGGAGAAGGGGAAACATCTGGCAGATCAGCTGGGTACATGCAAAGCTTTTCTTTCCACCTTTCTTCCTCTGCTTCTTTATACTCTGCTCCTTTCAGTTTGTACAGCAGTAACACTTCAATAATGGTCCCACAACTAAGAAGTGTAATATATTCTAGGTTCATGTTTCACTTGTTTTTGGCTCAGTAGGCCAAGAATACCTGGTAGAATACTTGTAGTGTTGCTGTGTTTATAAAGGTGGTGTCTAGAGGTGCAAGGAAGATAAAGTTTATCTGAATAAAAGAGCTTTTATTAGCTTAGCAGAATGAAACGAGAAAAAGTTTTCATAAACATAATTCTGTCTCCAGGTCTCTAAGTACCATGTGCTCATTATAAATCAAGGCAAACATTGATTTTTGTTGAAGCATTTTTTTAACTAAACAATGAAAAAGAAAGAAGTTTATACATCAGAACTGAAGAATTGAGTAAAACATATTTTAAAAATGTACTAGGCTTCTCTATCCAGGTAAGAAAATGACATTATGTTATTGATGTGGAATAGAAAAAGCAAAACAGTTCCATTGAGAGGAAGCTGGGATTGCAATGAAAATTTTATAATGAAGAGCCAAGTAAACTCATACGAGTTTATAAGTTATTTATCACTTTTCATTATCTATTATAGCCTATAAGATATTTTTAGTATGAAATCAGGGCTCTGTGTTAAAATTTACCTATACTGTTGTTTTCTGTTAAAGAATTCAAAGTAACAAGTAAATCCTGATAAAATTTCATTCGGGTAACAGTGGAGACCCTTACAGTGGGCATAAATGTTTAGCTTGTAAGAGTAGAGAATCTTACCAAAAGACCCCAAAGAATAATCATCATCCTCAATTTATAAAATCCTGTGTTGTCTTCAGTTTTTAAGCAGTAATCGGAGGGTGCATAATAAACTGTTAAACTGGGGGTGCTGGAGTTCCAGGACACACTGCATACATTGGTGTAGCTTAAAGTGTGGCCTTGAAAATGTAAATTCTACATATGGCACATACAAAGGGGTCCCATTCATGGCTGGAGCCTTGAGGCACTGCCATCCTAAACAAATAACAAGCAAATATCAAATTAGACCATTGTTGTTATTATTGTAAGAGTAAATATTTACATGTAGGATTGGCAAAGCAAAGATACGGTTAGTTTGCAAAATCAGTTATGGGCTCTTTTTTACCCATCAGAATTTAATTTGTTTTTGAAAATATGAATGTGAATAAACTTGGTTCCTGGCTGGCAGACTCTCAGGAAGGTTGTGGATGCATGTGTGTCCACCCATCTCACAGCAATAATTACACTGCTAGTAATTGAAATTTTGTCCAGACCAATGTAGCAGCAAATGGAGAGTTTTTATTTGAACTCCCAACCCAATTTGGACTTGCAATGTTTTTTTTCTCCTCCCAAAATTCATCTCCTTGTATCAATACAAACTTGGCATCTAGAATCTGAATCCTTTACGTGTGGGACACTTCAAAACACACACACACACAGGGTTACCATAGCAACTGATTCCATCAATAGGAAACTGTTTTGCAGAAGAATCCCCAGTGCTGCCCTGACCTGGTGCTTGTGCAGCTCACCCTGGAGGAACCAGCCCAGTGCAGAGCAGCCCAACAGCCTTTGGGAAGAGCTGTCCCCTGCTCTTCTGTAACCTCCCAACTTCCAAAAGACTCTTTTTAAAAGAGCTGGAACATAGATCTGATTTGCTCAGATCAGTTTTTCCTTATAGTAACTGTGCTAATGTGTACAGCATTATATGAAATTATTTTGTGAGTTACGTGGGAGGAATCTAATTGGCAATTGACTGCTTAAAGTGCTAATATTCATCATAATGATTCACATAAAGGTTATCCCTCAGCATATTTATCTAAATTTGCATAGTGACATTAACATCATTGAAATAACTCCCTAATCAGATTAAGCAATTGTTGTTAGCCTGAATGTGAACTGAACCAAAACAGATTGGTTTAGCAGAACCTAAGCCAATGTTGGACTAACAGATACCTAAGTGCAGTTCTCCGATTTCCTGTGCTTTTTATATACATTTTTATTCATCATCAAAACAGCAAGTGGAGCAGACAGAGCCCTCATCTGATGCAGGGCAGCTCCCCCTGTTTGCTAACAGGGCAAACATCACCATCACTTCACCCCTTGCCCCATGAATCTTAAAAAGGCTCCAAATGGGGTGGACACCTACTTATCCCCCACATGGAGGTGACTAAGCCTGCCAGCAGTGGCACACTAATCAGTTAAGACCAATTTTCTCTTTCTTTGTGGCAGAATCAAAGGGAAATGATGCAATGCTGAGTATCCCCAGAATGAAGCACGACAGAATGGAGCTTATTGCAAAATAAACTCTCCGTGGGGCCTCAGCTCTTGCTGCTGGCAATTTAATAACCTGACAGGAGAGAAGCAACAGCTTGGTTGGCCCTCGAGGCCCCTGGGGTGAGGGAGATAAGGAAAAGCTTCCCAGTTCAGGGCATTCCTGCTGCTGAGGCAGGGCCTGGGCTGTCTGTCACAGGCTGCTTCTCCCCCAGCCCCTGCTGGCAGCAGGAGGAGCTGGTGCCATCCCCTCCTTGCTGTGACTCCAGCCTTGCTGCTCTGGTTTGTTTTAATCAGAAAAGCTCAGTGTTTAAAGGGTCAAGGAGCATTTTGACAGCAATTGGTGAGCAGAAGGAAAGCAACCCCCCATTTTCTCTCTCTCTCTGACCTCTGCTCTTGCCAGAGGGCAGAAGGGCTTGGGGGAGCCTGGCCCTTGGCAGGGCTGAAGAGCCCAGGAAGGTTCCCCACACCTTGCTGCTGTCCCCACACCTTGCTGCTGTCCCCACACCTTGCTGGTCACCAGCTGCAGCCCAGGGGACCTGCACTGATGAAAGGGGCAGAACTGACTCCCTTACCCAGGGTTTACCCCTACCTGCAGATGTGCTGACCAGGGTAATGGGAAGGACCCATGTATCCTTTTTTCACTCTTAAAGAAGCTTGATAACTTTTAAAAGCATTTCTGCTCACAGTTCTGAGATTGTGGGAATCAACTGACTTTCAGGATTATCTGATGTCTTATTTTCTTCAGGTAAATCCTGAAAAAAACCCGATATTTTAAAACCCATCATGACCATCTGTCTCTATTGATAATTTTGTTCCCTTTTTCCCCCAGGTTTTGACTATTTTGAGGCAAGTGCCAAAGAAAACATCAACGTGAGGCAGGTGTTTGAGCGTCTGGTGGATATAATCTGTGAGAAGATGTCAGAGAGCATAGAATCAGACAATTCCAGGGGCACTTCTGGAAGGAGCATGAGGCTCACAGACAACCCCTCCCCTTCACAGCAGAACTGCTCGTGCTAGTGACCTTTCACACTGAGAAATGTCCTCGTCCCCTGATTAAATTTTATCTTTTCATTTGTGGTGGTGCATTATCATGTAGTCCAGAGGCAGAAGTGTCTGTTGTAGGAAACTGGTATGTTTGTTTAATGTGCTGGAGTGTTGATATTATATATTTCCTCATTCAATAATTTAATAATCTGAAAAAATATTGTAAGTGCACCTTGTGTGAATGTGAGTTACACTGAAGAATAATAATTGTGTAGTGATGCAAATGTTATTTCTACAGAGAATGTTGCATTTTTAAATTCTAAATTCCTCTATTGCAGAAAGAGTGTTTTTGTCAAGAACAGCAGAAAGCACAAAAACCAATTAGAGGGAATCAGGTCTAAGAGCAGAAAGGGGGAAATCTCTTATAAAGCAAGAATATGCTATTTTAAAACATAAACAAACAAATAAATCTCCAGATATTTTGAGAATTGTTGCTGTCCTCCAGACATGGACCTCAGTTTTTCTGCAGGATGGAGCAGAAAGCAGAGCATTTCTGTCTGACAGTGTGAGGTCTCCCAGAGTGAAGAGGAAGGGGCTGGATTTTGTGTCAAGCCTCTAAACAGATGAAGAACACAGGCAGGAATCAAAGCTGCCAGGCTGGGGAGGAGGAGGAGGAGGAGGCCTTGCAGCCATCCCTGTACTGCCTTCCCTGTGCTTTGGCTGCTGCTGAGTGAAGGAGTAAGAGCCCTTCCAGGGGCTGCCCTTGCCTCCAAACTTCTCAGCACAACTTGCAGAGTGCTGGGGGTGTTGCTGTGTTCAGCACATTCCTGTCCCCAGTCTCCTCTCCCCAGAATCTCTCTGTCCTGCAGCCTTTCCCCTGTATCCTGTAGTTTTACCTCTCCAGTCTGGATCTTCTCTCATCAGCTGCTTGCAGGATGAAGGAAAAGGGGAGTTGGCTGCTGAACGCTTGGTTGGAGGCAAAAACATAGAAGATATGGAACAGCACTGTCTCAGAGAGATAAAAATATCACAAACCAAAATGTGAGTGTTGGCAGGTATTTGTGCCAATATTATTAGATTATCTTTCTGCATTTTGTTGTTGATTTATTTTTTTAATCTTGTTCTAGATGGGTGTGTGGGGTGCTAGATTTTCTGGGTTAAGATTCAAGCACAAAGTATAATTTAAGAAAAGTAAGAGTGACTAATAAAACACAACTGCAAATGAAACATGGCAAAGACATCCTGTTATTCTGTCAACTTTTTTGTGGCATCATGCTTTGAAGGGAGACAACATTTTTAAACTGAGTGGATATGGAGAGAAGTTGGTTGTCTTAAGAGGGAAAATTCTGGAAAGTTTTTACCTTTGGTCTGTGATCTCCTCTGACTGAGGAGACTTCCTGATGCCAGGAACAGGAGAGGAGTGCCTGCCCACTGCCCTGTAATGTGTTGGATCATGACACCACTGAGTGCTTTTGTAATTTCCTTCTGCTGTGTCTCAAAGTGTAATAGCTCTAAGAAGAAAAGCACAAATTTCTGGACAAAAGTGCAACTTTGTTGGAGTGGTTTGAGCTCATTGTGCTAAAGGCTTGATCCCTCTGTCGCTTTTGGGAATCTCTACTGTGACGTGTTGGGGGTGTGTGTGATCTCGTGCTGAGAGTGTGATTTGTGCAGTGCTGGGACTGTGCTTGTTGTATCTAAACTCCTGAAACAGCAAAATAAAGAGAAATGTACTCACTGGGTGTGGCCAGAGAGCTTGTGTCAGCTGCATTTCTTGTGTTAGGAATCCTCCACGTGTGTGGAGAAATCTTTTTAATGCTTTAAAAATCCATCAAACTACATTGATCTTTCTTTAACAGGTGATGGTCTTCGAACCCAGCAATCTGGAATCACTATGTAGCTTTAGAACAGTGAGTAGAAGGATTATTTGGCCAATAAACGCATAGTGTTGTGTTCTAATTGTAGAAGAAGCAGGTTTTAGGGCAACTTTTATAACTAGCAATAAAATTTAAAAAAAATTCACACCAGATTTTGAGCTGTGCAGACAAACTTAGTACTTCAGTGCAAATAATGATTTGTCAGCTCAGCAGCTCCCTGATAAAAGACAATGGATTCAGCAGAAATGGAATTTCAATTATTTTCTTTCACTTACTCTTTTTCCTGTAGCAAAAAAGACCTTGCCCTTTCCTACCCAATATATAATTGTGTTGTTCTGGTCAAGTCAGATTGGCTTCTTTAAAGAATACAGTTGCATTCCAGGCCCTTCAAACTAGGATGGGCAGAATTGTTTTTCACAGGACAAACGAGCAAGTAGCTACATGGCAATCTGAAGAAAAGAGTTGGGAATTCTACCTTGCCTGATATTGCATACATGGAGAAGCCTGATACTTTTTGCAGAAATCCTGCAGAATTTATTTCAAATAACTAATCAAACCATCACAGGTGACTGATACACAATATGTATATTAATTCAGAGATGTATCTCATAATCTTCTGTTTGCTGTGAAGGAATACAGGGAAAGCCTTTTGCCTTAAATGGCCTGCAGCTGGTTTCAGTACCAGCAGTGAGTCAGGAGTAATTGTTATTTGCATTAACTTGTAAGGGGAATGGCAGAATGTGAGACACTGGTTTGTCAGGGCACGGGAAATAACCCTGCTTGCACTGAAGGCAAACTCGAAATTCGTGATGTGGGCTTGAAGAGAGCCTTGTGTTTGTCTGGCAGGATAGTTGTGTTAATAAAGCAGCCTGGTTACAAGGTAAAAGAGGGGCACTAGGGTGTGAAAATGAAGAGGCGACAGCTCCTCACGAGCGGCTCTCTGTGTTTGTACATAACAGAGCGTGCTGTGCTCGGTAAAAGCCATGGAGAAACCCTGGGATTGGAGAAGGTCTTGGCTTCCATCTGGTGGAGAACGAAAAGGCTGGAGCGTCAGGAGGGCGCCCAGGCTGAGTTATCCAGGCCGAGTTACCCCGACCGAGTTACCCGGGCTGAACGATCTTCCCTGTACCTCAGGCTCCGCCTCTTGCCTTCAGCTCCTCCTCTGCAGCCAAGGCCGCCGGTTGCCGGGCGCCGCGGGGAGCGGAGCGGGACGGGAACGGTGCAGAGAGGCTGCGATAAGCGCAGGATCCCGGCGGCGCCGCCGGGAAGCGCCTGAGCCGAGAGGCAGAGCAGCGCTCCCGCTGCCGCCCCATCGGCACTGCAGTGGGATGGGGGAAAGGATACCCACGAGCCGGAGAGCGCAGAGAGCTGCCGGAGGGGCAGGCAAAGATCAAGGAGCGGTCTCTGTCGGGCAGCCGTGGGCACTGCCTTTGCGCTGCTCGTTCCCTTCCCGGCAACGGCGGCCCACGGAGCCCTCCATGCTGCCGACAGCCGGCCCGAGAGCTGATTGGTCACTGCAGGCTAGAGCGACAGCCAGCCTAACCAATCGGTGATGGAGCTGAGGGCAGGAGGCTGGCTTCCGCCAGCTGGCTGTTGGACTATTCCAAGGCGAGAGCAGGGGAGCGCAGCTCAGGCGTCGGGCGGTCATACTCATTGGAACGTGGCGGCGCACAGCTCAGTCCCCGAAATATGTATCCGCTCTTCCGCCTTTTTCTCACCCTTCTGATTTCTCTGCCCGCTCCGCCCTATTCTTAAAAGCAGCCACATCCTCCCCTTCACTCCTCCATTCATGGCTTCCCCCACCCGCTCACGCCGGCAGCCTTGTCTCCACCAATGGGAGCGCTGCGCAGCTATGCGCATGCGCATTCTCGCGGCCGCCCTCGCTCGGAGCGGGCGGGCGGCGGCGGCCGGGGGTCCCCGCGGGCGGGCCGTGGCCGGGGGCTTGCGGCCGGGACGGGCCGTTGTCCGGCCGCTGTGGAGCGGCAGCACCGCTGCCATGCCCGGCAGGAACAAGGCGACGTGCGGCTACGGCAGCCCGGAGCTTGCGGTGGGGCAGCAGGCCGCGGAGGGGGGCCGCGACGCCGGGGGCCGCTCGCCTCACGGGGACGAGGAGGAAGAGCGCGGGGAGGCCGGTCCCGAACACAACCTCGGTGACCCCGACATCGTCAAGTCCCCCAGCGACCCCAAGCAGTACCGGTGAGGGCGGGTGCGGCAGGACGGGCTGCCGCCGGGGCAGCCCAGCCGGGCGGTGGGGTGGGCCGGGGACCCCGGGGATGGCAGTCGGGCTGGTTCCGGCGGCCCGGGCAGCTGGGGCCTGTCTGTGAGGAAAGGAGACTGGCGGTCCTGAGGTTGTGTTCGTCCTGAGGGTGGGCTGCGGGCACAGGGCGGGAGGATCGGCCCTTGTGCCCAGGCTGCTCGCTGCTGGGTGTTCTCCAGGCACAGCAATGGCCAATTCAGCGCTAGTTCGCAGCCCTCGGCTCGGCAGCTCCTCTCCGAAAGCCTTCAGTGCAAAGTGCGGTTTAAGTATTTCAGAGCAGATCCCAACTTAAGAACTGGTACTCTTCCTGTTTTAGATGAGCTTCTAAGTTTTAATGCAAACGTATCTGTGAGTTGAGGCAAAGTGCTTTTAGGCTGCCATTTTGTTTGTGTTTTTATTTCAATATTTCTGAGTAATACCCCAAAAAGTGATGAAAAAGATCAACTTCCCTGAGCACGGTGTACAGCGTCTGTGGCCCAGACCCAGCGAGAGACTCGGATGAAAACTCCAGCAGAGGTTGAGCTTGTTGGATGCTGTAGGGCAGTCTGTTCTTGAAAGGACACTGTTATAACTTCTTCCTGTAAGAGAGAAGATTATCCAGCCCTTGTTCGAGCTGCTTTTTAAAATTTATCTTTAATTTTCATGATGTCTAATCTGTGCAGCCAGTGGAGAATCTGCTGCCTGAGCCTGGAACTGAAGTTTGGGTTTGCAGTGACATTGGCTGGCAGTGAGATTCCCTGCTGGCTGCCTGAAGAGGGCTGTGCCCATTGGCTCAGGGAGAAACTTGCTCCCTCCCTTCTTGCCCTACTTCCTTGCTGCTTCCTCCGGATCTCTGCCTGCCTCTCCTGATGGCATTCTTAGTCATGCTACTTTGTGGCAGGCTTGTCTTCATGCAAAGCTCACAGTGCTGATGCTGTCAGGTTAAGAAACTCCTGCTTTTGCTGCCTGAAGCAGCACACTGGTGGATGAAGCTTGGGAAATCCATTGAAGGCTGTCACTGTCTATTTTGAGGCTCAGGACCCTCCTCTGCATGTGAGAATTGGAGACAGTGTTTGCTTATAACATAAACTAATACCAAAATCTTTCAGAAATCCTACTGCCCAGTCTTAAAAGAATTTTTCAGTTGGAAGCACAGAGTTAACATCCTTTCAGACTCATTTCCATGTGCGTGAAGTGAGCCTGGCAGAGCACAGACATTGTCCTTATGGAAGAGAAGTTCAGTGTGTCTGGAAGCAAAGCCACACTGAACCTGTGTCCAGGTGTGATGTCCCAAACCTCCTGATGGGGTGTCCTGGCGGGTGATGTGATGGTGCTGACAGATGTGATGGTGCTGACACGTTTTCCCCTCTTCATGCTTCAGTGATGTGTGCTGCAGCCCAGTCACTGTGGGCTTAGTGTCTGTGTCTGGTGACATCAGTCTTAACATCATGGAAAATGTCTTATTTTGCCCTCTCAAATAACATTCACAAAACCAAAGGAGCTCTGATGTAGATATCAGGATGTATTTTCAAAAGTGGGTTTGTTGGGACAAAATATTTGTCATGCTAAAAGTTTGCTCATTAGAGCTGTAACTGTGTAGTTAAATTAACCAAAAATGTATGTTTTATTTACATTCATCCATATATGGAATTTCATGGTCCTGTATTTATTGTCATTTGTGAAATTATAGCATTTCTCTCAGTGTTTACCATGCACTGATATGTATTTCAATACTGACTTCTAAACAATTGTCAAAGAAAAACTTGGTGTGAGAACAATCCTGTTTAAACTTATTCAGGAGATTTAAGCAGTATTTTTAAGAATTTGAATTTTATTTTATAATTTGGCCTCACTTACAACAATGCTGTATAGTCCTTCAAAAAAGCAATTGAACTGTGCTTGCTTCTGTTTCTACCTTATGCCATTGCATTTTTGTACTGTATTTTGCATACTAGTGGATATTAGTTACATTTGTCCTTTTCCATCGGACTGAAACATGGAAAAAGTAAAGAACACCTGTGTCAGTGGTGCCTGTGCTCTGGATAACCTAAGCTGGTTAAATCCTGCTGGAGTGAAATCCGAGAGCCTCCAGCAGCACCGGCCTTGTCCTTGCTGCTTTCTGTCCTGGGTGCAACACCCACGAGCCTCCAGATGAGCAATGTAAAATTAGTATAATCTGCTCCATTAGCTTAATGGGGCTCTGTGCAAAGGATCAGCAAGAGCTGCTGGATGCACCTGGCTGAGCAGCTTTATGGCACATTGTTCCTCAGGAAGAGCAGCCCCGTTCTGTTCTCTGCTCCACACCAGTGCTGGGGTTCTGCAGCAGCTGTGCAAACCTGCAGGGCACAGGTTGTGTGTGGACAAGGAGGTGCTGGAAGGTGCTGTCTGGGCTTTGGCTCTCAGCTGCCCGGAGGCTGAAGCACCCACATGTGCAGTGTGTGTTTTGGGACATTCAGGAGAGCTGCAGTTGTGCAGTGGGACTTGTGTCTGGTGGGAATGGTTCACAAACGTGCTTTCAGAATGCAGGAGGATTCACTTTGTTCACAGATATTCCAGCACTCTCTGTGCCTCCTGCAGTTCATCAGAGCATCCCTGCAAGTTACACAGTGTCTGCTGGAGTTTGAATGAGTCAAAATGCATTTTGCTTTTGGGTAGAGCAGATTAGTCCTGCTCAGCAGCCTTGCAGCAGGGAAACTGGGTGTGTGCAGGATCACAAAACCCTGGCCCAGAGTAAGCTCTGTCACCTCCCCTTGGGTCATTAGTCATAACCTTAACACAACTATCAGGCTTCTGCTCATTAGCTTTTTTCATAGACTTGGTAGTGCAGGAGCTGTGTCTACATGGCAAGGTTCTGACCTGGTACAAACTGGGGATTGGAGCAGATGACCTCTAAAGGCCCCTTTCAACAAAGACTCTTCTGTGGTTCTGTGCTCTGTATCTCAGATTTTTCTGGGAGTGTGGGATGTGACCATGGATTTATTTTATTCTAGCTTGCTTTTTTTTGTATGTGTGTTTCTGCTGGATCAGATACCACAGGTCTCCATCACACTGGTTCATAGGGTGGATGAAGTATTTTCTGGACCAGCATTCCTTCCTTTCTGCTGCTGGTGCATGCTCCTGGCAGGGATGCTCTGGCTAATTTGATAAATTGTGACTGTTCCAGATTTGATGGTAAATGAATACTGATGAGGGCTCTTGTAGTGCAGAGCATTGGTGCTTGCAGTCCTCAGAGTGAAAAGTTGTAGAAGGGTGCTGCACAAAGGGCTTGTGGGGTTTTATTTATATGTATAGACACATGTTTAAAAACTTCTTAAAAACTTAAACA
Organism: Molothrus aeneus; assembly: GCF_037042795.1. Taxonomy (NCBI): domain Eukaryota; kingdom Metazoa; phylum Chordata; class Aves; order Passeriformes; family Icteridae; genus Molothrus; species Molothrus aeneus. The sequence goes on from NC_089654.1 coordinate 6,235,334, forward strand.
CACAGAGTTTATTGCTTCTTGATAGGAGCCCAGCCAGTTCCCTGTCACTGGTTCTGTGGAGCCTGCAGAGGAGCTCTCTCCTTTCCAACACTTGCCTGCTACATCTGCAGACCCCATTTATTAGAAACCATTGATGAAAACAAATCAAATCAAATGCTCTGGGGCCTAGCTAGAAGGAAAGACTAAGATCTTCATTTTGTCACATCACACCTGTTTCCAAGAGCCTGACAAGCCTAAAAGATGGTTGAAATTCAGGTTTGCCTGTCCTGAGTGCATGAAGTGAGTGCTAATAGCTTAAATGTTTCACAAAGAGAAGAATAAAAGCCAAAATCAGTGAGCTTGACCTCATGGGAGAAGGGCTTCTGCTACTGCCCTGAACTGCTTCTTATTCCTAGAGCTGTTGAATAGCAGAAGAATGTTTTACTTTCCTGCTATAAAACTGCTCAGTCCTGCCTACCATTAGATTTTCACTAGGAAATCAGTCTCTAAGTATTACATGAAATAATGAAATTTTTACAATTCTGAAAATTCAAACCTAGGAAATGAACGTATTCATTGCACAAAATTATTCTTTCAGGTATATCAAACTGCAGAATGGCTTATGTGCACTTTTGATTTCGGATTTGAATTACTTGGATGGTGCCCCAACATCTTCAGAGGAAGAGGAGGAGGATAATGATGATGATGATTCTGAAGAGGGCAGTGATGAATATGATGACTCTGGAGCTGAGATTGAAGATGGCAAAGAAGATGATGATGAGTGTGATGAGGGGGATGAGAGTGAGGACAGTGATGGAGATAATGAGGATTTCAATGATTCTGACAACAGTGAATTAGAAGAGCTGGCTGAAAAGGAAGAGACAAGAAAGAGAGGTTGTTCAGAAAAGCAGGTATGTACTTAAAGCTGTAGGGTGCAAAAATATAGAGTGAACTTTCTTGAGGTCTGAAACGTGTGATTAGGTGTTCAGACAAGACCTCTTTATTGTGCCTGTCCCAATTGATCCATCTTGTACTTCTGTCATTTTCCTGAAGTGTTCTTGAAGCAGCTTTTACTGAGAATGTTGTATTTTCTCTAGTCTGCAGCAGCCCTCTGTGTTGCTGTTGGCAGCTTCTCTGACCCTGAAGATCTGCCTGGATTAGCACACTTCCTGGAACATAGTATGTATCTGCTCCTGTTTCATCTTCTCCAGCTTCAGTGCAAAATGGGTGCTGTGTAGCTCTGCATTTCTGAAGTATTTAGTATCAATTCCTAATGTGGCTATTGGAGAATTTATTTTCATGAGCTTGTGATTTTATACAAATACTGACTTAGTAAGGAGTTCTTAATATGAGAGAAGGTGTCTCATACACTTTGCCAAGCTGTGCATGAGCTTATATCAATTTCATTTGTTACCCATTAAATTGAGGGGAATTATGTTACCTGTGGCTCTGTAGACCAGGTTGGAGCTATGGACCTTTGTCTCCTGGTAAAGGGTGATGAATTAGTAGTGTGGACACAGAAACCACGTGAAGTTTCTGACCAGGTGTGTTTCAAAATACTGTTCCTGCCTGGCTGGGGCCAGGCCTGCCTGGGAGGGCACTGTCAGAGGCAAACTACAGCAGGTACTGGGCAGATCAGCCAGGCTTCCTCTGGGCTGTGGGTCAGTCACAGAGGGGTTGCTCTAGCTGCAGTCAGGATTAACAGATTGCTGCCATTTTGGCACTGCTGGTGATTTTTTGTTGCAGTGGTTTTTATGGGCAGTTTGAAGTACCCAGATGAGAATGGCTTCGATGCGTTCCTGAAGAAACACGGGGGTGGTGACAACGCCTCGACGGACTGTGAGAGGACAGTGTTCCAGTTTGATGTGCAGAGGAAGTACTTCAAAGAAGCCCTGGATAGGTAACTTTGTGTGAATGGTGACTAGGTGTTAATTAATGTCTGTGTGTGCCTCAGGAGCTTGGGTGTATTTGTCCAGTTCTTCATTTTGGGATGATCAAAGCTGTTGCTGCACTTCCATAGCACTACAGCAGTGATACTGAATATAGGAAAGTGATGTTTCCCTTTGGATATGTTGCTGGTTTCTTTGCTGTGGGATTATGTAGGACTTATGTTTAAGTCTTAACACATGCAGCTCTTTGATTGTTTTGGCACTCTTAAACTAGTAGCATCGATGACAGGAGAAATGTTATGCAATGTGACAACTGATCAGAGGGGAAGTGCTCCCAGAATCCCAGGGACTCATCCTTTGAAATGTCTGTTCTGGTAGAGTTACTGTTTTTTCTAAATTGTTAGTTTGTTTCAGGCAGTCTTCAAAGTTGTGGTACAATGTGTGTCTCAGAGGGAGGCATTTAACCCGGGGCAGGTTATTCACTGCTGAATGTCTCTTTTGCCAGAAAGTGCTTAACTTGCTCTTTTGTGCTTTGGGAACAACAGAGCTCCACTGGTTGGCATGGTTTCCTTTAGTGAGAGGAATTTCTCATTCACAGGGGTATAGCTGAATACTCTTGATGCCATAAAATATCTCAGGAGCAGAGTAGGCTCCACTGCAAATTTACTTTGACTTAAGAGCAACACATTTGCACATTTTTCCAAGTATAACCTAAATTTTACTTTACTAGGCCAATTTCAGCTTCCATTTGCAGATTAATTCAGCTTTTTAAGATGTTTGGAAGTGTAAAAGAATAAAAAAATATAATTGCAATCTGTCACAACAGCTTGCTTGGTGCAGAGGGAAACAGAAATCAGGAGTTCTGTAGGACAGCTTCTCATACAAAGGAGGTAAATGAGTGCTGAGGATGAATTCTGCTCATTCAAGCACTTGTGGATCTGAAGAAATGGAAAGACATCACCTTTCAGTTGTCTTCAGTGTAATGGGTCTTCTGGCCATAGAACTCCATCACAGATATATTACTTTTAACCTTTTATTGCTCCTAACCTTTTGCTTCAGCCAGTTCACTTTTTCATTAAAAAACCTCAGCAAATTAACCAGAACTATTAGATTCTCTGGCAGCCTTCTGCAGAGTCCCCATGCACTGCAGATCTCTCCCTTTCCAGTGCTCTGCTCTCTGAGGATACAGAAGAAATTTATTTGGATGACAATGCTGACTTTTATAGTAGATAGTAAAATTGTAATGGATATAGAAACTTGTGTTTCACAGCATTTTGTTTCCTGGAGTTAGGAAGAAACTTTCCCCATGTGGGCATGTTGTTCCTGAGGAACAACTGGGCATTTCCTCTGAAGCCCCTGATACTGGTCCCTATCAGCTCCAGATTGCAGATTAGGTGGATCACTTGTGTGATCATCTGGTGTGATCATTCTCAGGATGTAATGCAGACAGTCCTGCACCCATGTCCTACTGCATCCAACCAATTCAGTCCCACTCTGGAGCTGGGAAGTTCTGCCCTTTGCTTTCTGGTATCTTTTGTCTTCCTTTAAGACATGATAGTCAAGAATGACATAGCTCCTAGTAAGTCATGCAACTTTGTAAACCAAAACAGTAGATGTTGGATGTAATTACTGGGGGTTTGGCCTAGTTTAATAGACACTAAAGAAAAGTATATGAATTTTTCTGTTCCATAGGTGGGCACAATTCTTTATTCACCCATTAATGATCAGGGATGCAATAGATCGAGAAGTGGAGGCTGTGGACAGTGGTAAGTAAGAGAATCTTTGCCTGTGTGTTTAGCCCATCTTCTTAAAGCAAAACCTACTTTTTAATATTGTTTATTGGTTTCTGTGTTGACTCCCCTTCTAAGCACTTCAGTCAACTTCACATAATTTACAGAGAGATTAAAATCTTGAATTGAAGCTTTGTGGCTGCTAGCTATCAGTGGCTTTTAGAGGAAGAAAAACTGGATGTGGTGCCAGCACTATGAGAGTTTGCCCTCACATTTTCACTAATTGGAAATTAATAATCTGAAGTGGTTTGGCAGAAACTGGCAGGGCAGTTACATGAGCATGTGGATGCCCTGCAGTGAACAAAATGCCTTTAGCTCCAGCAGAGCCCTAGAGCTCTCTCCAGTCCTGTGCAGAGTTAATACAATCAGTTGAGGTCGTTTTACTTGTCTCCTTATTCTAACACCTGAATAACTAAAAAGTCACTTCCCAGAAGGAAATTAAACCAGGCACAAAAGCGAGTGGAGTGTTGATTTTCTTATATGTGATGGATACTCCCAGACTGCCTCTAAAATGTCACTGTTTTAGGAAAAAAAAAAGCAGATATCCCAACTAGGTCAAATATTTATTCCAAGTAATTTTCTTTATCTGTCTTCTGGCAGGGAAAGGGGATGATTTGATCTTTGAATTTCGATAAAAGTCAGTGTAAACAAGGACCTGCCTGAGTTAAGGTGTGGTTCTTCAACAGCTTCAGCCATTTTGCACCTTGGTGGTGCAGAACCAGTCCTTGCCTTGCAGTGACACCATGGTAATGTGCTGCCCAGGAAATGGTGTCAGCTTGCTGAGCTGGCTGCAGGAGAGCCCAGCCACAGGAATTAGTTTACAGCTCTGCTGTACATGGTTGTTATTACCAGCAAAACAGGAATGGGAAAACGCAGTTCAGGAGGGTGAATTGATTTTGGCAGAGCCCCATATTTAGATTAGTGTAAAGTGGTTGTAAAACTGCATTTTTAGAAACTTATCTTGTTCACCCTTCAATTTCTTATTTCATTATTAGGCTAGGAGTTGGTCTGTGTGACATATGGTAGAAACAGATTTTTAATTGTTCTCTGGCTCTTACTGCAGGGCCTGGTCCTATATAATATTGATTAATTTTGTCCCCATTGAACTTAACATAATCAGAGCATTCAGACAGGATAAAGTGGTGCTTTACATGCTTTTCCTTCTTGACACTTTACTTCTAACACCTTCTTTACTTCTCAGCTATATTTTTCCTCTTGTATTCATTATTACTTTCTTATTTCACTACTGCATTCATATATTAAAAGAAATTCCAGACTGCATCTGTGTGATATGTCTCCTTTTCAGTTTGGCTGGGATTTGTGCTTTGTTTTGTGGGAACATGATGTCAAACTTTGATGCATGCCACTGCAAATTCTTATAATTAACAGAGTATCAGCTTGCAAGGCCCTCTGATGCCAACAGAAAGGAGATGTTATTTGGGAGTCTTGCCAGGCCTGGACACCCTATGAAGAAATTCTTTTGGGGTAAGTCCTTTTGGGGTATTTCTGTTCTAAAATGGTAATGATAATTAAACTTTTAACCACTTAGAAGTTTGAATGGTTAGATGCACTAACATGGACTGTCATATCACAGCAGCCATTAAACTTGTTCAGAAGAGTTCAAGCAATTATCCATTTTACAGGAAAATGGTTGGGAATAAAAGCAGCTGTCTCCTTTTTAAGATACTTTTTTTTCTGATACTGCTTTTTGCTATGTTATAACTGGGTGCCCAAGGTGTATAATTATGGAACTTTCTCTTAACACAAAGGTGGTGCTCTCTGAGTCATCTCCATCTTGCTGAAGCTTGGGTTTTTTTGCTAGTAGAATTTCCTGGAAAAATAAATTATTTCTAGTTGTCTGTCAAGAGAGGCTTTTCCTAGTAAATAATTCATTGTTGAATTTCTGGAAGTTAGACCTTCACCGCCATGTGATAGGAGCAAAATGGAAATTTGTCCTTCTCTTGGACAGTCCAGTCCTGTCTCCCTCACCCTGTGGTGCTGGTGAGTGTGTAAATGCAGTGTGATTGATGGGTATTATAGTTACCAGCTTTGAAGTGTAGCTTGTTTTTATAAATTTCTGTGGTGACGTACACTGAGCTTTATATTTCCTCCTCCTTTTCCCTCTGCTGTTCTGGAAGTTCCACTGGTGAGGGAATTGCTGGCAATACACAGTGAGCTGGACCTGTGGGAGATGTGATAATGCAGGAGGACTCTGGCCTTCCTTGTTATAAAAATATCAGCTGTCCTTTGGATAAGAGCCAGAAATCAGAAAATACCCAGTTTCACTTAACACTCCTTTCACTCCAGTTTTCTGTTAGGTATTTTTAATGTGCTTTACCATGATTAGAGCCAGGGAGGGAAGTGGATTCTCACCAGGGGTGTTCTTGCTGTGTGGATGACTGGCCCTGCCTCCCCTGTGATGTTTGCAGGTAATGCAGATACCCTCAAGCACGAGCCCAAGCTGAACAACATCGACACCTACACCAGGCTGAGGGAATTCTGGCAGCGCCATTACTCTGCTCACTACATGACCTTGGTTGTCCAGTCTAAAGGTAACATCAGCTCTCCTTAAGAGCAGCCTCATTGCTGCCTTTGTAGCCCAAGCCAGTCTAGTGGTTTGTCCAGTCCTGCAGAGGGTATTTATATGTAGATTTTAGCCTGGTTTCCAAATGAAACAGGACCTGAGCAATTGTGCTGTGTTATTGTCATCCTGCTGCTTCTTGAGAAACCTTTTGAATGGGTTCCATGTTAACACAGAAGGGAAAATCTCAAAGATAACATTTCAGAAATAATCTTGTAGCAATGAAGAGTCAAACCACTTAAATGAATTAATGCTGCTAGTTTCTCTGCCATCAACAGTGGAACTCCTCAGCAAGTGATGGGGACACTGTGACTGAATCTCCCAATCAAATTGTCTTGTTTGTCTAGGAGGAGTAGAAGTTCTATTTTTTTCCCCCATACCTTGAAAAATTCTATTAAAATGGATTATGGTTTGTGTTTAGGGAGGAGTTTTGTTGAATGCTAAAACTGATTACAATTTCCATCTCTAAAATGGAGATAGTAATAATAGAGGCATTCTTTCTTTTCTTCTCCTTTGCTTTTAATTTTGATCTAGACAGTAAGGGTGCTGAATGCCTCTTGAATAGTCATTTAGCCAGTGATGGATTGTAATATTTTCTATGGTGTTTGGGAAGAAAATGGTGGTACCTGATAACCAGCCAGGTCAGTTTTGTGTTTCCTTCTCTGTTAAAACAAACCCAGCATTGAATCCTCCTCCTACCCCATCCAGACCTTTTTCCTGCTGTTGTTTACATATACAACATCACTTCTGGAGTTCAGAATGGTTGCTTAAACAAGAAAAGTTTTTATTTTAAAAAACCTTTCTGGTTTGTGACTTACTTTCCTCAGAAAAGAGGATGGGGAGAAGGAATCCTTGGGACTGCAGGACTGAGTTTGAGGGGGAAAACTCCTCTGTATAATTTAGAGAGTCGGGGAAAGAGTTGCAAGTCCTGGTGATCCCTTTTGTAGATCCCTAAGACAGTAATTCCTTCTGCAGTCACTCCAGACACTACTGAACTTTAAATCCCAGTTGTGTCAGCCTGGGATTTGAGCCCCTACACAAACCCAGAGCTGTGGCCACAGATACAGCTCAGCAAATGTTAAGAATTGGTTCAAACCAACAGCTTTGAAGTTTAAAATGTAGAACTTGGCAGTTTTCAAATACACTGACTTGCAGCCTCTTTGAAATAACTGAACTGGTGAGATAAGGTAACTTGTCTTAGATCTTGAGGAAATTGCATTTCTGTCTTTCTTCTCTCTTTTTTAGAAACACTGGATACATTGGAAAAGTGGGTGACAGAAATCTTCTCTGAGATCCCAAATAAGTAAGATTCATTTGATGCATAAAGACACTGCAGATGATAAAATTATCTCTTCTTAAAATGACATTTTTAAAAATCCCTTACTGGAGAAACAAAGGAAATCACCATTTGTTAATTAACATTCTTATCTGAGAAAAAAAAACCACGGCAACTTTTTAAATTAAGACCACTGTTAATTGTTCCAGGAAGATTTTGTTTCTGCTTAACAATTATTTAGGCTGTGAGCTGTGTGGTGCTAACTTGAAGCAGTGTTTGCTTAATATGTGCTGATGCCTTGACTTTATGATAAGTCATTCAAACTTAGATTATCATTTCACATTGCTTATCTTTGCTTTGTGTCAAAAATAATTAGAAGCAAAATTAATTAACATCGTATCTGGAATTTAAGTGTCATCCTTGGGTGGCAATGGGTTAGAAATAAATCTTTTTTTAATGGTTCACTCCAATATGCCCTCTAAAAAGGGGATTCTGCAAAAGCTCTGCTAACTTGAAAAGCATTTTTTTCCCTTTTGCAAGGGAAAAAAATGTGGTGCTTGGAAGTGCTCTTGTGAGAGCCTGATGCCGTTCAGAGACACTTTTGTCTGTCCTGGCCACTCCCCTCCTCATGCCTCCTGCCCCACAGGACAATCCATCAGGATTCCTCGGGTGCAGGGTGAACTCAGGATGTTGTTTGCTGTTCTTGGCTGTACAGAATCAGGCTTTGTGCTTCTTGTACAGAAGGAAGGGGAGGTGTTGGGGTGGTATCCACACCTCTGGGTTAATTGTTCAGTTGTGTGGGCAGGCTGCCTCCAGGGAACCTCCCTGGGGCTGGGGGGATGCTGGCCTGCACCCTTAAAAACAGGACAAGGGCCTTTTCCAGACTCCTGGTGTCCTGCAGGGCTGTGGTCCTGATGCCTTTGAATATCTCAGTGTAGCCCTGAACCCCTGCCAGTAACATCACACTTCCATTTTGCTTTTTAGTGGTTTACCCAAGCCCAGCTTTGGCCATCTGACTCAGCCTTTTGACACACCAGAGTTTCACAAGCTTTACAGAGGTAAGTGAAATGGATTTAAATGTTTTGAATACCTGAGTGTTGAAAGAAATTTTCTTTGGGTGATCCAGATATTTTGTAGAGTGATTCTATGTGGTTTAAAGTAGCTTTTAACTATTCTTTCTGCATTATGTAAAATTTCTTATCTCTGTCTCGTCACATATATTTATAATGAATCCATTCATTTGTGTCCAGTTGTTCCAATCAGGAAAGTTCATTCATTGACCATCACTTGGGCCCTTCCTCCTCAAGAACAGTATTACAGGTACACTGTGCTGCATTTTACTTCTACCTTGTTTATGCTGTGAATAATTTCTTGACTTTCACAACAAACCAAAGAATCTCATTTACTTGTCTGATTACTTTGGTTCAGCTAGTCTCCTAGCTGAATTCATTTAAAAATGAATTCAACTGCTGCAAATACACTTCCCTTTCCTCACTGACTCAGATCAGTCATTATGTTCTGAACTCCCACACTTTCAGCTTATTATCTTAATTCTGCCTGAAAATGCAAAACTTGCCCTGAAAAAAGAGACAGTGCATATTTCAGTCATTAGCCCAGTGATTTGAATTCTTTCTGTGAAATGTGTTACCTCCTGGCATCTAATCTCTTCCAAACTTTCTCTTAGGGTGAAGCCTCTTCATTATATTTCCTGGCTGGTGGGACATGAAGGCAAAGGCAGTGTTCTTTCTTTCCTTAGGAAAAAGTATGTGGTTTTTAAGCACAGTTATTAAATGCTTTGATCTCATTCAAATACAGATAAACTCTCTTTTGTGTATTTGTATTTTCTATAGATGTAAAAGCGGGCCAAGCCTGCCTTTTTTTATCAGTGTTTTGTAGTGATATTCTGTGAGGTGATGATAAACCCAAGTAAGAAATAAATGGGATTTTTGTCTGTGAGTCATGGATCAGCACTATCTCTGACTGATCTTTGAGATCTCCAAAAGGTTACTTAACTTTTTCACTGTTTTTCTTTAATTCTGTATCCTGAGGTCACATCCTTAAACTGGAAAAGCTTTTTGTAAACTGTAAATGGATTGAAAGCCTCTGGAATAGAGATACCCTGTGATATACTGCTTCTAGCTAAGCTCAAACAAAGATGAAAGGATTAATTAATAAATACCTTTCACTCTTCTATAGGTTTTGGGCCCTTGCATTGTATGGAGGAAATGGAGAGACAGGGTTTGAACAGAACTCCACTTACTCCATCTTCAGCATTTCTGTGACTTTGACTGATGAAGGTTACAAGCACTTCTATGAGGTATGGTGTCCTGCAGCTTGTTTTTCCTGCTGTTCCCCTAATGGCTGGAAAGATGAATCTGTTCCTTTCTGTCTGCAGGTGGCCCACGTTGTGTTTCAGTACGTGAAGATGCTGCAGAGAAGGGGGCCAGATCAAAGGCAAGCGTTTGCCACTCCAGCAGATATTTCTGGTGGTGTCCTTCTCCATTTTCCTGTTATTTGTAGTGTTTGCCCTTTTTCTGGAGTTCCTGAAGCATAAACAGGGAGTCACTAGTAAAACTTGTCTGTGTGGAAAACACGTCCATTTAAAAAAGTTTAAAAAGAATTTTTCTAAATGTTTATGCTTATTGTGATGTGATTCCTTCAGTTTAGTAAGCTGAACTAGTGTAGAGGTCAGGTGCAGTTTTGTGTTCATTTTAAAAGAATTTGTTGAGCCAGGTCTGTGGGAGTCAGGACTGGGTGTTCTTGTGTTAGCCTTTATATTAATTAGGTATCAGATTTTGACACTTGTTAGTTAACTTTCTCTTTGGGAAATGGAAGAACTTTCTGCCAGTACTGAGAAATGCCATTTTGGGAAGTGCATTTAATATTGGCTTCTGTGTCTTGTACCTGAATGAATCATCCATCCCACCATTGATGCCTTTCCTAGAAGGCTCCTTTTTTAAGATTCTTGGTAAATGTTGTGGAATACTGGAGAAAATCCACTTTTATTATCTTCTTCTTCCTTTGCAGAATATGGGAAGAAATACAAAAGATTGAAGCTAATGAATTTCACTACCAGGAACAGGTATTTATCCTCTGTTCTGAAATAGGTAAACCATGAAAAGTAATTACTTTTTCATTTTGAAACACATTTTTGAAGTTCTATTTGAGAAGAAATACATTGTGCACTTAATGAGGCTGTATTTTGCTGAAAGGAGATGTATTCTAGGCAGAGAAATATTGGGATTTTTCCCTAACAGAATTTAATGTTGATTTTTCATTCCTTACCTGCTAGGTAGGCTCTTTCAGTTTAGATTTTCTTACTCCTACTACATTTAGTCATGTTCTGTTTCTTGCTAGGTAACTTGGTTTTTTTTCTTTGAATGGCACTGAAATTTCCTTTTGGGAAAACAAATCCATCCATAGAAATACTCCATACAGCAGGAAGATAGATTTGTGTGTGCTGTTGTGACAGGCTTGTGAATGAATCCCAGGGGCAGAAGAATGACTTAGTCATGGCACCCCAGTTTTCTGCCTGGTGGATGGAGCTGTGCTAAGGAATGATGGTCTCACAGGCAGGGCTAGCATGAATGCTTAGGGGGTGCCTAGGAGAGGTTTAATGTTTTCTCAGGTGTTTGGTGTCTTAGGAAATCCTTGGGCATGTTTCCCACTACATTTACAAGACTCAGCTCTTTCCAGGTGTCCTGTGCTCTCTGTCTGCCCCAGGATCTGTTCAGTCCTGTGCTACCTGGTGCAAACACCCCAAAAGCGTTTGGCAAGAAGCTGAGCAGCCTGGTCCTCCAGGCAGCCTTACCCTGCTAAGAGCAGCATGTATTTCATGTTCAAACAGGAGAACTCCCCCTCCTCACCCTGCACATCATGGCTGGGGAAAGGAGCAGAGTTAAATCACGACTTTGAGTTAAATCATGGCTGGGGAAAGGAGCAGAGCCAGAGCTCCTCGTGCAGGAGCTGCAGTTCCTTGCCTTGTGCTTTCCAGGTCACTTTAGATCTTGAATTGTTGCAGGGCTGTGCTTGTGTCCCCTGGAGGCAAGGAGTGCTTTCTGCTGGGTCTTTAACTTAGTAGATTTCATGCCTGTAAACTGCATAATCAAGGTTTTTTCTACAAAGATGATGTGTCTGAAATGTCAGGATTCTCAGAGGAGACCGAACATTAGATATGGTTATGAAACATATTTAATTTAATAACTGAAACGAAATGCTGTAACAAGCACAGCATCCAACACATGCTCAACATATCTGACTAGTCAAGCTCTTCTCAGAACAGAAAATGGGTATCTTGGGTTTCTAATTATGTGACAAATAGCTTTATTTCTTTGCTTGCAGACAGATCCAGTTGACTATGTGGAAAACCTTTGTGAGAACATGCAGTTGTTTCAGAAGGAAGATTTTCTGACAGGAGACCAGCTCTTGTTTGAATACAAGCCAGAGGTAAATGTTCTTTGAACTCTGATTATATGTTTTGATGTAAGGAAAACATGTGCATGCTGTGTAATACAGGCATTTGTAATTAAACATAATGCAGGCACAGGTTTTGTATTAATTGAAACACTTGTTGTATTCAGAAAGCAAATCTGTTTTGTAAGCTTGTTTTTTCTTGTTCTTCCTACATTCCAACTGAGAAGTCTTTGCTGGCTCAGGCAGTCAGCTGCATTTGAACTGAACTATTGTCTGGAACTTGCAGATCATTGCTGATGCCCTGAACCAGCTCAGCCCTCAGAGAGCCAACCTGGTTTTGCTGTCTGCTGCCAACGAAGGCCAGTGTCACCTCAAAGAGAAGTGGTTTGGGACTCAGTACAGCATGGAAGGTAAAACAGCAGCAGAGCTGAGAATCTCTGATTCCCGCATTAGAGGAAGTGAAAGGATGACAACACAAAATACAAGGGGGGAAATGAATCTTCAGTGCTTTATTGAGCTCACCATCAGTCTCTGTGCCACCCAAACCTGCTCTTTGTTTGCTGCCAGTGGATTCCCACTCGTGCAGTTTCTTTGGGAGGCAGAGTCCCAGTGAGCTGCACTGGGCTGCCATTCAGGGAAGGAACAGCAGTGGAGCACAGGCTGTGGGGGGAGCTGGGTTACTGAGGCAGACTTGATTTGCTTTTTAATAGGGCTGCTCCAGTCCTGCTCCAGAAGATTTTGTAGGCAGGGATTTAGAAAGAGTCCTGAGGAATGGGGGGATGTTAAGAAACTGCTGTGATTCTGCAGATCTTTCTGGAGATTGGGAAAAGATGTCTGGAAATAGGATGTCCTTCCCTTCCTGTTGAACTAATGCATTTCATGGCTTGTAACAGATATTGACAGCTACTGGAGTGATTTATGGGACAGTGACTTTGAGTTAAATCCGGATTTACACCTTCCAGAGGAGAACAAATACATAGGTAAGGCACCTGGGCATGAGTGAAATCTTCCCCAGTGATTTATTTGAGAATTTGCTGTGGTTTAAAAACAACCTAAACTGGTATCAACCGGTTTTTACAAATTAAAACATGAGCACTCTGTTCAGCTGGATTTTATTTGCTCTTCTTTTATTTATAAGCTTAAGAAGTGAGTTATTTTAAGGTATATAAAATTACAGATGATATATCCATAACAGAGCAGGCCTCACAGTCAGTGGGAGTTAATGCAGAGCTTCAGACACCTTAGAAGAGAATTTTATTTGCTTAATCCTCCTGTTTCTGAAAGCACCTAAATACCATCTGGCTTTGTTGCCAAAAGCAAAAGAAATGAAAGCCTGGACTTGTGTCCTGGATGGAAATGTGATGCCACCACTTCTGGTCTGCTTCAGCCACTGTTCTGGTGTGGAAGTGAAAAAGAGGTATTCTTTGGGTCCAGGAAAGTACTGTCACAAATAATTCAGAAAACTAGAGGGGAAAAATGTATTTTTTGATACTTTTGAAGACTTGGATGAATTTAGCCTGATTGTGTCTGTGAAACACACTAACACATGGTTTTGGTGTGCTTTTTCTCTTTGTTAGCCACCGACTTTGCTTTGAAAGTTTCTGACTGCCCCGAGACAGAATATCCAGTCAAAACACTCAGCACACAACAAGGCTGTCTCTGGTACAGGAAGGATGATAAATTCAAAATCCCAAAAGGTAAATGCCTGAGGGCTTTCTGAATAGCAAGACCCTGTTTTTACCAGCTGGAATTTATTTGAAGGCAAATAATCCGTGGTAGTGTTCACCATTTAAACTTGCTGTCAGCTCTTCCATGGTCCTTTTGATATGTTTATTAGCTACAATAAAAGAGAAGCAGGTGAGCTAAGGCAACAAAGACACCCTGCTGATACCTCATGTTGAAAAGTGGAATCACTGAAATTTACTGACTTCTGAACAGTCTGTGTGGGGACAGGATTGGGCAGACAGAATATGCTGCTGAGACAGGGGCTTCAGAAGGAAGGAGCGCTTTAATTAGAAGGGACATAGTCTCTTCTACAGAAAGAGAAAAATACAGCCTGGATCAGAGACAGAGGTGTAAAATATATTGCTGCTTTCAGGCAGAATTTAGTGTCTCTTAAACAGATGTTCTGTGAAGTTTTCTTTTTCTATTTATAGTGGTCATGCCATGGGAGTATTCTGCAAAGCACAGCTTTGTTTTCCAATATTTGGTACTTCAAAGGAAAGATTTTTAGAATAAGGAGAAGACATTTAATGATGACTTAAAATAAGAAAAAAAGTGTTATACATGAATGACCATTTTCATTAAAGTCGAATTGTCACCAAAGAGCAACTTGATGAAAATATATTTGAGTTCAGAAAGTTGTCACTTTCTGTACAATTGCTCATTGAAATTTCCTTTTCCTCCCCAGGTTATGTTCGATTCCATCTGATCTCTCCATTGATACAGCAGTCTGCAGAGAAGTGAGGATTCTATTACTTATGCTTACCTTGCAGAGTAACTAAACTACCATACCTAGTGAAAAACTGGGAAGACACTTTCATTTTAAGCAGGAATAGAATAAGGTGTCCTTTTCTCACATCCTTCCACCTTCCTTGTGGTTTTATCTGCAGTTTGGTGATGGTGGTTCTGCAGCAGGTCCTGCCTGCAGCCAACAGATGCGTAAGGAGTTCATGGTGTGATATTCCCCAGGGCAAGCCTGGGGAAAAGCAATGTGACAGCAGCAGTGCTCAGAGAGGAGCTGCTCCTGAAAAGAGCAGCCCACAGTCATGTCCTGAGCGTGTCCCAGCATCCTGGGAGCCTGCAGGAGCAGGAGAAGAGGCTGCAGCAGCCTTGGGAGAGCAGCTGGGGTCAGGCAGAGCTCTGGGTGCACTCCTGGGTCTGCTGCACTTGGCTTGCCCCAGGCTGAGATTGCCACTTGTAAACTGTCACAGTGCTGTTGTCATGAGCCTGCCAAAACTTGCACAAATCATGTTTTGGGAAAGCCTTTTTAAATCTGTTTTCAGGAGGTGTGTTAGTTTAATCTTTGAATTGGAATCCAGGCAATAACAAAAACCTGAAAGCAGGGACTGCAGTTTCCAGGTTGTGTAGCCTGCTTTGCTCTAGCTTATTATTATTATTATTTTATCTTGGTACATACACAATCATCTCATTACTCAAGTATTGAGCATAACTGAGTCTATCTGTTCTCCAGGCCTTTACACAAAGTGAAATAATTTAATTTGCTGTGATTTTTCCATGTTTTGAGTATTGTCTTGTTAAAATGTGCATTCTTACCTTGAAGAAACCTTAAATCTTGTGAAGCTGGAATTTTTCACATTTCGAGGACATCCTGACACATTGCTGGATGTCCAGATCATTTTTAAATAGTGTCATGTGCTTTTTGCACAAAGGGAAACCTGCATTCTCTATTTCTATTTTTTTGGGAAAATTTCTTTTTGAATCTCATTTTACACAAATTCCATTTCTGTTGGAATTCACTGCATGCACTGTCAAGCTCATCGGGCTTAACTTTCATATTTAGTCCATCCTTTATTTCTTTCTTTTTAACCCCCTGCCCTTTTCTCCCTCCAGCATAGTCTTGTTTGATACATTTGTAAACATCCTTTCCCACAACCTGGGGGAACCAGCTTATGAAGCAGACGTGGCTCAGCTGGAGTACAAGCTGGTGGCTGGAGAGTATGGCCTGATCATCAGAGTGAAAGGATTCAATCACAAACTACCTGTAAGCTCTGCTCCTCTCCTCACTGCTGTTATGCCTGCAGCTTTGCAGTGTGTGTGCTGTTCTGGAGCTGTGAATGGTTGCATGAGGTGTTTTAAATAGAAAAATTAGTCCCTGGCAGGGTAATGCAGCAAATGTGCTGCTTTTTTCTTGTGCTTACATGTATAAAGATGGAGTTGTGTGAACTTACACAAGCTCAAATTACTGACTTCAGGCTGACTTAAATCTTCCTTTTAAGTAATAACTGTATCTCCATTAAAATTTTAACAACCTTTCCTGTAAAAAGAGCTTTGTGTCTCCCATGGCCATAAAGAGGCTTGGAGCCTTTCTATCTCTAAGTTGTGCCTATTTGCATGATGTCTGGAGAAGGGTGTCTGAAAAGAGATTTTGGTTTCAATTTGACTTTGGAGATCCAGCTTCTGAACATGATCATTTTGGGTGCAGATTTTCTGTGTTGGCTTGCTGAGAGGATTGGGGGATCCCTGTTCCCATTCCCTAAATTCATGTAAGACATGGCAGGCACAGAGAGGACACACAGTGAAGAGGAGACAACCATTAACTTCTATTGCAAGAGCTTTGCTGGAGCTTTAAGACCATTAATCACTTGACAGACTTATTAATAGGAGTTTTAACAGAAAAAACCAAATACACAAGCAGCAGGGTCTGAATATTCTCTTTTTTAATCCTGAATGATGTGTCTGTTGTGATGTCATTGGGCTGGTCAGCTTTAAAAGGAAAAAATGGAATATTGAATACAGAAATGTTGGGGGTTCCAGGCTAGATTGGTTTCAATAGAATGTGGAAACTCCTATTGATTTGGGATATTGAGCTTATTCACTGTGTAAAAGCACTGCCCTTCTGAAACAGTCATTTGGGATAGAATTGTTTAGTGAAGACCATCTGTCAGGATGGAGGAATGTGCTTTAGTAATGCTCCATGTCTCAATAATGATAATTTTATTAATGATAATTTTATATTATTGTACAGCATTAAATTAAACCAACAAAACCCCCAATTGAAACTGTTCTCTTTACAGCTTCTATTTCAGCTCATCATCGATTACTTGTCTGACTTCAGCTTTACTCCAGCAGTTTTTGAAATGATAACAGAGCAGCTGAAGAAAACATACTACAACATCCTCATTAAACCCGAGACTCTGGCCAAGTGAGTTCTGGGGAGGGCAGCAGTGGCTGAGGCTGAGCTGAGGGGCTCAGGGATCCCTGCTCTGTGCTCACAGGGCTGTGTGCAGGCTTTGCTGTAGCTTAGGGAGCCCCAGCAGTGTGACCGTGTTCACAGGGGTCCAAGGATGAGGGAAGAGACGAGGATCTGACTCCGTGTTTCAGAAGGCTTGATTTATTATTTTGTGATATATATTGTATTAGAACTATACTAAAAGAATAGAAGAAAGGATTTCATCAGAAGGCTAGCTAAGAATAGAAAATGAATCATAACAAAAGCTTGTGTCTCGGACAGAGAGTCTGAGCCAGCTGACTGTGATTGGCCATTAATTAGAAACAACCACATGAGACCAATCACAGATCCACCTGTTGCATTCCACAGCAGCAGATAACCATTGTTTACATTTTGTTCCTGAGGCCTCTCAGCTTCTCAGGAGGAAAAATCCTAAGGAAAGGGTTTTTCAGAAAACGTGTCTGTGACACAGCAGCCCCGCAGCAGCGGGGCAGACGCGTGGCCAGGGAGCCACTGTCCCACAGTGACCTGGAGCCAGCAGCAGCTGCTGGGGGAGGGCACAGCCAGCCATGGGCTCTGCAGCCTCTCCCTGTCTGCATCTGGAGTGGCATCTCTGGCATGCAGCAGCTCCTGGTGAGCCCTGCCTGTGCTCCCTGCAGGGACGTGCGGCTGCTGATCCTGGAGCACGGCCGCTGGTCCATGATCGACAAGTACCAGACGCTGATGAAGGGGCTCTCCATCGACGCCCTCTCCGCCTTCGTCAGCGCCTTCAAGTCACAGCTCTTCGTGGAGGGGCTCGTGCAGGGCAACTTCACCAGCAGGGTGAGTGCAGCCCTGGCAGTGCCACTGCTCACTCTGGGATTTACCACACTGAACTCTGATGCTGCCTCTGCTCCGGCAGTCTGGAGTCCCGTGGGTGCTGGGCAGCTTCACCTCCAGCACCTCAGGAGTGCTCATGGGGACAAGCCAATGGCAGTCCACAGTTGCCAGTTTGAACAGAAGTTTCCAGGAATTTGGATTTAAACTGCTGATAGGAAAAAATGTAGTAGATGTCTGTAATCTATTTCTCCTGTTGCCACTATGTTTTATATTGTTTGGTGTATTGATATATTTGATATGGAGAAATTCCCACAGTGGTGCCACAGGAGGAGGCTTCCCTCAGAGCACATTTATCCTGGGAATTTGCCTGCATGGTTTGGTTAAATCTCATTGAGTGGCAAACACATGGAGTAAGGATAACTGGTGCTATTTCTTTGGCTTGTGCCTTCTCCTTCTGGAGAAGTGCAAAAAGCAGCATGGAGACTCTGCAGTGTGGCGCAGAGAAGGCTGGAGGGACTGGGGACAATGTGAGGAAGCAGGGATGTAGGAATGCAGGGATGCAGGGAGTAGGACAGCTCAGCTCTGCTTGGGGCTCACTCTCTCAAGTGCTACCCTGGGGTCTGTGGTTGTGAACTGGGGTAATAATTCTCTTCTAACTAAAGCTGATGTTTGCTTTCTTCCCTAGGAAGCAAAGGATTTCCTGAATTATGTTGTTCAGTGAGTATCTCTTGACTCTTTAATTGCTTATTATATGGAAACTATAATCAAGATTCTTTTCTGGAGGAGGGAGTTAGAGTGGGAGTGCTGAGAAATTCCCTTCTTCCCTCTGGTGTTTGCAGGAGGTGCCTGTTGATGGTGGCAGTTTGAGCAGACAGTTCTGGTTTGGAGAAGGGGAAAATTATGTCAGACCAAGTGTGTAAATGTCTGGGTGTTCTCTGGTTTTGGCCAAGGTGTGAGCAGGTGTTTAAGTTGTGCTGTTTGTGCTCCCCCCAGAAAGCTCCACTTTGCCCCCCTGGCCCATCCCTGCCCCGTGCAGTTCCGGGTGGTGGATTTGCCCAACACCCACCTGCTGTGTAAGGTGAAAACTCTCAACAAGGGCGACGCCAACTCCGAGGTGACAGTCTATTACCAGGTACTGTGTGCTGGGCTGGCCTGCTCCTCTGCACCACCCCTCCCTGAGAGCAGGCTCTGCACAGGGATGGCACAGAGGGGACACACACACACACACCCCTCCTGTGAGCACAGGCCCTGTGCCCAAGGCTCAACCCAGGTGAGTTGAGCCTGAAATCCAAGCTGGGGGGTTCCCTGAAGCCAGCACCTCCCTTCCTGCACTAGTGCTGGGAGCTGGGTTAGTGCTGTGGTGGCTTCCTGGTGTCCCCAGCTCTGATCTTGGGTGCTGGGCTGGGCCTGTCCCCTCAGGGAAAACCAGAACTTCCCACCTGTCCCTGCTGTGAATTGTCCCTCCGTGCTGCAGTCCAGGCTGAGGTGTGTGCCACAAGTCACCTTGGCCTGAGCATTCCCATGAAACCCACCCTAAATTCTTCATTCTCTTTCCAGTCAGGTGCCAGGAACCTGAGGGAATACACCCTGATGGAGCTGCTTGTGGTAAGTTTGTGTTTGTGTCTCCCCTGAGCGCTGCTTGGAGCTGAGGCCACAGGGCTGACTGGCCCCCAGTTTTCTGTTGCTGCCCCTGGCTGCAATGTTTGGGTGCTGCAGTGATGGACACCACAGGAGACTGTTCTGTAGCTCCCAGCCCACAGGACTGAGCTCTCTTAATGCTGTGGTTGTGGCTGGCCAGGGGCACTTCAGTGTCCCCCTGCTCTGTGTGGAGCCCACGAGGGGCTGCAAGCAGTGTCACCTCTGCTGTACCTTTGTGCTCTTTCAGATGCACATGGAGGAGCCTTGCTTTGACTTCCTGAGGACCAAGCAGACCCTTGGGTGAGTTCACTGGGAGGAATTCTGCACCTGCTCCTACACTCCTGCTTTGACTGGTCTCTGGTGCTTTTACTCTGGGAGTCCTTCCTGCACAGTGGCTAATCCTCAGTTACTGTAATGGAAACAGCAACATCAACATTTCAAAACCAAAAGCACCCATCAATACAAGGTGCAAGCAAGCCAAGTTGCTTTTGACTTCTGTAAGAATTGCATCTATTACCAGTGTGTTAACTCAGAATTATTCAGCATAAAGTTGTTCCTTGCACTTCCACACTCAGCCCCCCTTCCCCAGGGCTGTTTTCACAGCAGCTCTGTGGTGCTGAGCAGCCTCCCTCAGAGGCACCCTGCTACCTCAGGAAACTGGAGCAGGCTTTTCACAGCTCTGGGTCTCTCACTCTGCTTGGATGAGTTTGCAGGAACCCAAATACAAACACTCTCAAGTTTAAAAGGATTTCCTAAGGCTGAGAAAACACTGAAAAGCATCAATGCAGAAAATAAATAAGACTATTGCAAATTTAAATCTCACATTTTTTCTGTCTAAAGTACCAACACTATTTTAACTTGCAGCATGTCCTGTAAATGAAAAGTTAATTGTGCTTGTGTCCTTTTTTCTTTTAAGCTACCACGTGTACCCCACCTGCAGGAACACTTCTGGGATTCTTGGCTTCTCAGTCACAGTTGCAACCCAGGCAACTAAATACAAGTAAGTGCTCTGTGGGGAAAGTTCTTCACCACTCCCAGCCCTGGCTGTGGGAGTCACCTGCTCCCAGGTGAGATTCCCCAGCTGTTTCAGGCCACAGAGGGATTTTTTAATTCAAGGGGATGTCAGAAGGGACACTGCTGACAGTCACAATATCCTGATTCAAACCCAGCACCTGAATAAAACAGTAGCCTCAGGTTTCTTAAAACTGCACTGATCGTGACTTGAATAGTGAAAAGTAATCTCAAGACTAAGTAAAATATCCCCCTGCCCTTTTGAAGCTATCCTGCCAGGAGAGGTCAAATCCTGTCTAGCTGTTCTTGTGGCTCATGTTCAGCAGGCACAGCACTGTTATAGTTTTGTTCAAAGCTGGGCCTTTGAACTGCAAGCATTTGACCTGCCAGAGTTGAAGGGTTTTTTGAAAAATGTGCCACTTGTGAAAAATAACAGTGTCAGTGAAAACTTCATTAGCACAGTGCTGCTGCATCTGATTTTTACATTTGGACACTTCCACTACTGAGGTTTTTGTCATCAGTGAGGGTTTCAATGTGTCAGAAACCTCGGAACCTATCACATCACATTTTCTTTCAGTCCTGTAGCCCCAAACTCTGCAGGGCTCAGGGCTGCAGCTGGGGACAGCAGAGCAGGACCCCAGCAGCATCACAGCTCCTGGGGTACCTGGGCACAGCTGAAAATGAGAGCACTGCACAAACTGACCACCAGGTGTTCTCAGATGAGTTTTCAGGGGACTACAGCAGTGAGCCTGTCCCTTCCTCATCATATGGGGGCTGTTACTTTACCCCTTAATAATTTGTGGAAATTTTTTTTGTTTGATTTTTCCTGCCTTATTTAATTATTGGTTTCTCTTTTAGTTCTGAATTGGTTGACAGGAAAATAGAGGAGTTCCTTTCTTGCTTTGAAGAGAAAATCAAGGATTTAACTGAAGAGGCATTTAACACCCAGGTAAAACATCATCTTGAAAAGCTCTTCTTTGAGCTGCCTGATTCACTTTCAGCTATCTGGTGATTTTCTGAGGTTTTCTGGACAAAGGCATCACCTTTTAAAATCTGCCTCTTGCTCTGTTCTGCTGTTGTTCCCTAAACTTCCAATCTGTGGCCATTTGCAGTTAAGCTCCAAAAGCAAGGAGCTACCTTGTTAATGTAATTCAGCTTTTCTCTCAACTGCAGTGACTGTGATGCTAAATTTAAGGTAGTTTTAAACCCATTAAAGCTAATTCTGTTTTTCCCATGTAGGTAACAGCTTTGATAAAACTGAAGGAATGTGAAGACTCCCACCTTGGGGAAGAAGTGGACAGGAACTGGAATGAAGTGGTGACCCAGCAGTACCTGTTTGACAGGCTGGCACGGGAGGTGGGTGTCCTGCAGCTGTGGCACACAAAAACCACACTGCTTTTGCAGAAGTTTCAAAAACATAAATGGGATTTATGCTACTAGTGACACACTGGCTCTAAAATTACATGTTCTTTTAAAAAGGTTCTTTTATCCAGTGGAGTAGAGGTCGCAGAGGAAATATTTTTTATGTTTAAAATGATTTGAATTGCCACTGTGCTGCTAAAACCTCCTTGCTGTGGGTTTCAGATTGAAGCTCTCAAGTCTATCACACAAGCAGACCTGGTCAACTGGTTCCAAGACCACAGAAGCAACCAGAGGAAAGTGCTCAGTGTACATGTGAGTGTCTGTCAGCTCCTGCTGCCACCTTCAAGGAGCAGAGTGCAGTAAGAGTGTGGGAGAGGAGATCTGTGATGTACCTTTTACTCTGGTTATCCACATTTTCTTCATTTATAAGTAATGTTCTTGTTAGAATTGCATTTCGGTATCTCAAGTTAATTGTCAGGGCATAGAAACACTGAATGAGATCCCAATTTCTCTCCTGGTCCCTTTTTCCAGGTGATTGGATATGGAAAGCACGAAGGGGACTCAGAGGTGACAGCTGTCTCAGGACAGAACTCTTCATCTGCTGAAATACCTCATCTTGTTTTATTGCCCCCCTCCTCTTTGATGCGTGACTTTACTTCCATCAAGGACATCAAAGCCTACACATCAACTCTGAATGTTCTCCCTTACCATAAAATATTGAAATAAAACTGATACCTTCCCCTGCCCTGCTGTGTAATACAGGTGCTTTCTGCAACACCAACATTACAAACCTATTTTTATTAAACCAGAGCTGTAGTGGTAGCTGGGATGAAGAGCCCATTCAGACACTGAGGAAGCTTTCCTCAAGTTTCCAGCCAACCTCTCATCACCTTCCCATGTTCATTGAGAAGAGGCACAGCCCTGACCTCCCCACGCTCTCCTCTCCAGCTGCCTGGAGCTGTGGGCTCTGCCCTCGTGTCCAGCCTGGCCTGCACCATCCCTGCAGTGCTGCAGCAGCTCCTCAGCAGCAGTGACAGCTCCTCAGGAAGGATCTGCAGCGCTCCTGGAGCAGTGACAGTGGCTGGGAGGGGGAGAAAAGCCCAAGGCTTCCATCTCACACTGCTTTTTTAGTTTTTCTGTATGTGCAACAGAGACAAAATTAAGATGAAATCAAATAAAAGCTAGACTTAACTGTGGAGAGAAAAGTAGTTTGATTGCTACATCTAGCTACTTACTCAATCATTATTAACTGTAGCAAAAGCACACAATGCAGAGGTTCTTGATGTGCTGGCAAGGCTGGATGTAGAGTCCAGAAAACTTCTCCTGTGGATGCTGCAGATGCTCATTTTGCTACTTCATTAACTACTTTAAGAAGTAGGTTTAGCTAGCTGCAAGGATTATTCCAGTGGAAAAACAAATACCTCTAATACATTTCACATAATTAATTTATCATGACTCAACTGGAAAACAGTCTTCCTGCAAAGGTTTATTATGAAATAAATAAAAAGTCCATAAGAGAAGTTTGAAAAATCTATTTTATGAAGCTTTAAGATGCATTGGGTAGAATTATCTATGGTTACATTTCAATCTCAAAATAACAGTTATTTTGGGCAAGACACTGAAATGCCAAAAGATTTGATTATCATACAGGTGGAAGATAACATTGATGTAGCATTTTCTAACAAATTGTCCCATCAGAGGAATCCTCATATTTACACGTTGCTAACATCAGCGAGATTTAAATGACACCTTGCATTTTGTTCCTTGCTTTTTAAATATGTAGGACCCAGGATTATGATGCAACTGCTCCCAGCGCCGTGGCCTGCACAGTGGTTACACAGTGTGTGTGCCCCAGGGCCTGAGCCTGGCCACTGCCACCAGAGCCAGTCCCTGCCCGGAGCTGCTCAGCCTCTCGTGAATTGCTTTGTCTGTCTCAGTAAGTCCAGTATCCCTGAGAAAGGAACCGCTGCAGCTGCAGGAGGGCCGGGGCTGGGATCATCACTGCGGCCGTGGGCTCAGCTGCCAGCCCTGCCCTGCCCTGCCCTGCCCAGGCTCCAGGGTGGGCTCAGCTGCCAGCCCAGCCCAGCCCTGCCCTGCCCAGGCCTCACCCCCTCAGTGCTTGCTGGCAGCGAGGCGCTTCAGCAGCGGCTCATCATAGACCCAGCACTCCCCGTCCTCGTGGAATAACTGCAAAGGAATAACCACACGTGAGCTTTTTGTGACTCCAGAAAGGAACAAAGGCCACAGGCTGAGCTTCATTCACCCTGCTGGAATAAAGCTCACCCTCGTTTCCCAGGAGGTCTCGTTCTCCTTCCTGGCCCTGGCCTCGGCTCTCTGCCGCTCCTCAAGCGCGTGCTTGGCCGCCGTGGCTGCGTCGATGTCTCTGATCTTCAGGTTGTAGGTGACATCCTTCCATAAGCTTCAAAGAGAAAGGCAAGGGAGACTTTTATGGGAGCAGAGTGCTACAAGTTGGAGACATAGCAGCGAATAAAGGTAGATCTCAGGTTAGAGAAAGGGCAGAAAAGCCCTCAGGGTATTTGAGATTTGTGCTGTTATGGCAGGAGGGAAGAGGTTGTGGTGGAGCTCTCCAGACCTCCCTGAATATTTGATCCCAATTAGGATGTGACTGAGAACTCCAGGTATCCTCTTGCCCCTTAAATCCCCAGCCTGCCTGTACCTGGGCTCAGGGTGAGCAGAGCATGCAGTGCTTGGATCAGTGCAGCCTTAGTCCCTGTACTGCAAACTGGAGTCTAACTAAAATAAAACCTTAATGTTCCCAGTAAACTGAAGTTCTTACCAGCGAGACTCAAAGTCGTCTTGGTCCTCCAATTTCCTTACCTTCTTCTTTATTGTAGGCATTTTCTTGGTATCTATAAAGACAGCATTCTCCTGGAGTGGAAGATGAAAAAGACCTACTCAGTTCTTTAGCTAGACTTCAGATTTTCTACACTCTAGTGCACTGGTTAGCAGCAAATACATGAAACATGGTAATTCTTCAGATTCTCTTGTATAGAAATCAAGTTTCCTTAAAAATAAATGAACAAGTTTTATCCCCAGTTCAGCATTCATTTGGACAGCCTCATAGGAGGTTCCAACTATTAATGTTTGTTTAAAATAAAATCCCAAGCCTACAAAACCACCCCAAACCCCCCTTTCTAAGTACAATCTTGTATTTCTGATGAAAAGAGAAAAAAGAAAGCAAGCTGTGTTACCCCTGTGGAGTACTTTGCATACATGACCCCATTCCATTCTCCTTCAATGGAGCAGAAGGGTTTCTTGTCATTTGGAGAACTAAAGAGAAACAAACAGTCAGTTCTCAGCTGTATTACAGCAACTGAAAAATCCTAAAGGATCAAACTTGGTCTTCTGTACAGCCTGGTTCATATCAGCCAAAGAGTCCCTGCCCAGCACAGCAGAGGAGGGCTCTGTTCACAAGGGGGCAGTTTGGCATGAGTGAGTTACAGAAACCTTCACAGAAGCACTGATCAGGGTAAACCAGGCCTTGCCCGAGGGCTGGATCTGCATTTAGAGTTTAGGAAAGCAGTTACAGGCCTTCCACACAGATTTAGGGTGGTGAGTTTAAGCTTAAAAAGGTTTCCAGGGAAACACAAGACACCAGTGTTTAAATGGCATCTATCAATGTGTCAATGGTTTAAAACCAGGTTAAACCTCATTTTGTCAGCATCCACTTGCTGGCATCACAGCACATCTCCAAATACAATGGGAATCTCCACTGAATGCTCTGTGCTGGGTATGTGCACAGGGTTTAACCAAAATCCACCAAACCACAGGTAAAAATCAGTGAAGTTTGCAACTGACACCATGAGCAGTATCCCAGGCTTGCTGCAGTATTTGTATTTGTAGGAAAGGTAATGATGGAGTCACTTTTGATAATTCAGGACAGCAAAGTTCCCTTTGGGAACCAGCTGAGGATGTTTTCAAGCAGCACAAAGTAGGACACAGGCCTGTGCAGCTTCCTCTCACAAACCTGGCAATAAAATTCTATGACAGGTAATGATGAGCTAAGTTCTTCTGGGTGTTTCTGCTTCAGCATTTTATACTCTTGACTGTCTTGTTAAAGCTGTTGGCATTTCAGGAAGGGAAAAGTGAGATGAAGGAAGCTGCTTACAAAATTTCAGCTGTAATTCTGTGCTTCTTTCCTCCATAAAATGGTTTTGTGTGGAAGACAATGGAAGCATTGTAACCTGTCTTTGAGCAACTGATGCTGCACTCCCCCCCAAGCTCTATCCATGGCACAGTGAGAATAGACCTGCAATTAGAAACACAGAAATGCACATCATGATAAACTCTTGACCCATAAATACTAAGCATGAAATATTACAAGGCATTAAAAATGAAAATAACAATTAGAATATCTACTTGCCTTCCATAGCCATTAGGAAAAGTCAAAATATAGTGTTCATCATGATCTAGGCATGTAACACACCCTGTTAAAGAAAAATACAAATAGATTTGAAAAACATTAAGCAAAACCTCTACAGAACTTTTCATAATGATCTCATGAAATATGCCATTAAAAACAGGTGCCATGAAAAGGAAAGGGGAGGAGCTCCAATTTTAATGGATGCTGAGAATGCCCAGCTTCTGGAGGAGGCAGGGATGGCTGTAATTTGGGAAAAACTGGGCCCTAGGTGTTCTCAGCACACAGAGAGTGTGGAAGGGATCTCTAATTCAGATACATAAGCTCCAGTTATATAAATGCAACAATTGCTTACATTTAGTACCATGACATAGAATAATTTACATTAATTATTTAATGAAAAATCCTAGTTGCAGAATTTAATTTCTCCTCTGCTGCTCAGGTGACACACACATACCTTGCCCTATGTTATGAACCCCAATAGACATTCCTAGGAATTTGGACTTGGTCCATATGTGAGCATTGAACTGTATCCTCTTGCTAAAACACTCTGCATAAAATGCTGAAACTGAAAAGAAAGGCAGGTATTAAAAACAGCAGCACAGGACATTGATACCTCTGTTCCCAAATTCATTCACTGGGAAATATCCAGGTGCCTCACACTTAATGTGTAACAGAGTTTGCAATTTCACACAAAAGCAGTTTATAATTTTTCAGTCTTTATAAATATTCAGCTTTTAAATCTGGAGACAAAGTGTAAATCCAGGATTGAAACCAAGAGCTGATTTTACTGTCCCCCCTCTCCTGGCAAAGGTGTTGTCACAACTTACTTGGAGGATGGTGAGAGACCTGCTCTGCCACAAAGGTGACGTTGCTTTTGCTGACCCAGGGGACTGGTCCTTCAGAGACTGGCTCCTGTGGGACAGGGCAGAGCACTGCATCACTCACACTGCCTAACAACACTGCAAGCTTCCCTGAGAGCTGCCTCCATCTCTAAAGGCTTCTAAAAATGTACTGCAGGACTCCTTAGTCCTGGAACTATGATCCTTTCTAAAGGATCTACTCTCTTATTGTTAAGTATAAAT
This sequence comes from Molothrus aeneus, assembly GCF_037042795.1. NCBI lineage: Eukaryota > Metazoa > Chordata > Aves > Passeriformes > Icteridae > Molothrus > Molothrus aeneus. Next base: position 6,262,470 of record NC_089654.1, read on the forward strand.
GTCTTTGTTTTAATTGTCTCCAGAAAAAACAGTCAAACTGAAAGACTCATGTAGAAACCCAATTACAAAATAAATAATGTTTAAGTGGCAGAAACAGTTTTTGCTTTTGCTTCTGAAAAAGTCTGATCTGCACATTAATAATCAGATCAGATTCCATGTACCACAAAACCATAAACTAATATTTATTTTCCGTGGCAAAGAATGCAAAGTGTAGTTAATTCATGGTTAGAAGCCGTGGAAGCCCAAACACAACACTCCCTTTCTGCCAGCAAATTGGAGTGCAAACATTCACCTCAGAAACAAGATTTCAGCAAACAGATCAGTGGGAAGCAAAGGAAATGGGAAAAAGGCATGGCTTATACCCAAATAATCACATTGGCTTGGATGCATTACCCTGGGGCTACATGAAGCACCTCACAACAGCACCTTCCACACCATCACTGGCAACTTCCTCAGGCAAGAGGCCCAAATGAGGTGCCAGAAAAGAAAAGCAACAAAAAAATCCCTCTGGGCTGCACTGGTTTAGAAAGTAAAGGAAAAAATAGTAATAGTTTGGGAATAATCAAATTCATAATTTGTGCTATGAAACAGTTCAGGGAAAAAGGACACTTTTCAACAGGTCAAGTGATTCTTTAAAAAACAATAAATTTTGTTATGCAAGATTTATACTTCTGTCAAAAGATAACAAGGAGGGATGGGGAGAATTGGTTAAGAAATTGCTACAGTTTGTTGATTTGCTACTTAACCACAGCTTAATCCTTTTCAGGCAGTGACTTCACAAAATTTTGGGTTGCATCTCTGCATTGTGGGCTCCAAAAAAATCCACCACAAGAAACTCACCATGTCATCCTCAGTGCCAGGCAACACCCAGTGGCAGCGGAAGATCTCCCCCAGAATGGGATTGTAAGGCTTCTTAGCAACTGAGCCTTTCCTTCCTGCATGGAAAGCTGAGAGGTACCACTTAACCACCTGAACCATCCTCTCCTTGGGATCCTTCTGGTCACTAATGCTACAGAGAGGGAGAAAAAGGACAGGCAGAGTGAAATATAAGCAGGGACCTTGGATACAGGAACGTTTAATGGGTGGTTGTTTTACAACTACAAGTTTGGCTGATTTGACTGTTTTTTGAAGTTTCAACCAAAATCCAAGCAATATTCTTCAAAACTACCAACTTGTGGCAGCCCACAAGGGCCATAAGCAGCATGAGAAGCAGTGAATGCTCCAGCTCCCAAGTCAAATACCTGACAAACAAGTCCGGGTGTGCAAAGAAGTCGGCGTACATTTCCAACAGGGACCTTCTTTCCAGGATAAATGTTGGGAGAACCACCTGAGTGAAGGAAAACAACTCATCCAGCTGAAGGTATTTCAATATCCTGTACAAAAGCCAAGTGGAAACAGCAAACAGAGCAGCCACAGCATTGTGTGTGCTCAGCTGACTGTGAGCCTGAGCTCACCAATGAGTTCTGACGTATGCAGGTCAGTTGGCACCTTCTCCAAACCCTAAGGTTTAACAGGAACGGTCTCATCCTACATGGATTCTAGTCCCACTTAGAGCACATCAAAAGCTGCTCTGAATTCCAGTTTCTCTGCTGATTGAATTCCATCTCTGTGAACACTGTCAATTTTCAGTTACAAACACTCACTTGCAGTCCCATCCTGCTGCATGTCTCATCAAGATCAAGGTTAAGCTTTTCCCTACTGCTTCCCAAAGGTCCATCCTCATGGATCTGCTCAGTGTGATCCACCCTCAATTACTGTTGCTGACAAGGTACATGCTCACAAAGATTCCTGGCAGCCTGATTTGAGATCAGTAATTTTCAGCTACCCCAGGAATTCCCAGAACAGACACAGTTTGGATCAATTCCTATTCAGAACTGCCAGAAACCTTGAGCTGTTTGCTTGTGAGCTGCTGCCCATCACTTCCCCAGAAAAGTGGTATCTTTTTATTATCTCCTGTTCATTCCAGGCTGGACAGTTCAATTCATCCACTTAAGGAAACTTTAGGATAAGGATTGATCTCCCCTGTCCTTTCTCACTCTGGAATGACTTCTTTAAATTTATCCAAGCTGCCTGGAAAGACCAACACCTTCAGAATGCTGCTCACTGAGCCTCCAGACAGACACCAGCATGAATCTCACCCATGAAGGACCCAACCCTTTCCTTGCCAGACCTAAGCGTAGCATTTCAAAATACACAGGCAACTTATTTACTCATTAAGATCCCAACTAAGCCAAGCTTTTCACCATATGGTTACAATTCTCCCTTTCACTTTATGTTTTATTGAATGCCACCATATCTTGGGATCTTGGAGCTCTTTGTTCTAGGAAACTAAAGACAGGAGTAACATTTCAGCATTCTCCCTATGCCAGCTTCACAAGCACTCCAAGAATTAGGTTCAAAGAGAACAAACAGCTACTTTCCATAGCAAACTATTTTCCCAAGCAGATTTTAGCATCTGGATATACTTATTCTGCAGCTACTCTTCCCCTTCCAGTAAGAACTCCAATTCAAAAACACTATGCTAAAGAGATTACAGCTTCACCAGCTCTTAGAACAAATATGTAGTTAAATTATTCAACATTTTTTTACCCAGAACTCTGGGTTTACTGCCCCTCCCATCCCCATGAAGAGCAGCAAGTTTACCTTGGTGAGGTCCATGCCTAATCTCACTTGTGACAAGAGATGCATGATAACACTTTTGTGCTCCTCCACTGACTCTCCCTCCCCATCATCCTCTCGATCGTCAGGAGGATCAAAGAGATCTGAAAGACCAAATAAATGGCTTTTGTTTTCCTCTAAACCTTCAAAACCAGACTGGATTTCATTAGCATATATGTAAAAAAATACAGATTTTAAATCCTACCATTCAGCAATCTTCCATTAGTAAAGAAACAGTAGATAAACCCCTTCCCATAAGTACTTTGCCATATACATACACACACATATATAAAAAAACCCTGCATCTATTGACCCAGTTTACACACAGATGAACAATCAATAGCTCCTTACTGAAAGTTGACACAGGCCACTTACCAGCATCATTTGTGCCATTAGATATGGAAGAATTGAGGGACTCTGTGGTATCTGGACGTTTCAGGCTGCTGCCTGTGCTGCTCCGAGTCAGGACTGCAGCAGACCCTGAAGAACTATAGAAGACTAATAAATTCTCACAATTCAAATTAAGTAATTTCAGACCAAATTATTGTCATTTGATATTCACAGACAGGGAATTTAGTGATAGACATCAATAATTGTGCAGTGGCAGACATTAAGACACATGGTGCATGCTAATTCACAGAAAGCTCAGAATGGATTGCAGCTGAAGGAATGGGACAGCCTGCAGCCTCAGATAACACATGAAGGCAGAAAACAGCTGACTAATCCCTCTTTGCAATGTGTAGCATCTCTTAAAATTAATTTTTCAATTAATAAAAAATGAAGAGTAAATAGAGATTTTGGGAAAAGGGTGCCAACTTCAAAGAGTATCTTTTAGCAAATGTGTGAAGGAATTGGTCACTTAGCAAGGGCTGCAGCAAATGCTTGTGAAATGCACCATGGCCTCAGAATACAGCTCTGAGCTGGGGGCTTCCAAAGTTTGGTTTGTTAGAGTTTGTGAACACATATCTGATGGAATGGGAAGGAGGAGAGGAAGAAACTGCCTCTGTGTTTGTGTCTGTGGCTGAGGGCAGGGGTAATCTCACTCTGTTACACCAAGTGGCTTTTTGACCTCCCCCACCTTTTTAAAGCAATTTCTGCAAGCAGACAAGGCATGGCCTTGGAGATACAGACTGCACACAGTGCACACTGCCAGCTACTTACTCCATGCATCTCTTTGGGGAAGAACTGCTCTGGTAGAACTCATCAGCATCATAGAACTCATCCTCACTGCTTGAGTAAGAAAAATCTGGGACTGTATTTGGAGACAGGTTGACATGGCTTGGAGAGGTGAGACTGCTGCTAGGTGCTGACTGCCCACTCCCTGTGGAGTATTAAAAATTACAGAAACAATAAAAATGAATTATTTCAAAATCTACTTAAACAAGAATAGTTCAAATCAATAAAGGCTGATATAAACTCAGAAGAGGAAAGTACAAAATTAGAAGCAATAATTAGGCAGGTTCATAAAGAGTTTAACAGTTGACAAAAGGAAAGTCACAAGGAAAATGAAGAGCACAGAACACCAGTAAAGTTTAAGGGACATGTTTTCTCAGTTACTGCAGGATTGCAATGCTGGGGAGACAAAGGGAAGCTGGTAAAACTCGTGCATATTGTGTACATATGGTGAGGAGAAAGAGCAGCATTACTGGTTTTAACAAAACACTGAAATTGGTGTTGATCAAAAGCAAGATGCAAGCTAATAATACTGTTGTTTTAATGACTAATTACAGGGTTTCTTGTGTTTCAACAGAAGTTACCCAGAACTGTACCTGTACTGTTTGGTGTTGGAGTCTGGTTCCCCAGCGATGCTACCACAGGTCCCACTGGCAAAGAGGAGGGTCTCTGCTCTGACTTGCACAGCTGAGCAGGTTCTAGGGGAGATTTTGACATGTTAACCCCAAAATTCAGAAGGAGATTCCACATTATTTCACCTCACCTCCAAAAATCAAATAATTGTCTACAAAAGCCATACCTAGGTCCTTTTTTTTATTAACCAAGGATGGTATCTAAAAAAACCTGCAGTTGTTAGGCTAGAAAACATTTGCCTTTTCTGAAAGTTAAAGTTTCATTTTTTAAAAAGACTGTTAGAAATGCAAACCAGTAACTGAGAGTAAATAAAACAAATCAGCTCATCCCCAGAACCAGGCTGGTGAGAATTCTCTGTGCCTCCTGCTCCTGTTCAGCCCCTCTGAGCTGAGTGTGCAGTCACTGCTCTGGGTGGCTGTCCCCAGCCCAGCTGGCAGTGTCACAGCCTGGGAGGGGCTGTCCCCAGCCCAGCTGGCAGTGTCACAGCCTGGGAGGGGCTGTCCCCAGCCTACCTGGCAGTGTCACAGCCTGGGAGGGGCTGTCCCCAGCCTACCTGGCAGTGTCACAGCCTGGGAGGGCATGGTGCTGATCCCTGATGGCTCCAAGGGGCTGGGCTGATACACGGCGTCCACGGGGTTGATGGTGCTCTAGGCAAGAAAAAGAAAACCACGTTATTTTTTTTCCCTTCAATTAAAACAAAATAAAGCATAGATAGCAAGAACATTGTGAGCATGAGAAATGCCCAAATGCAAGAGAGTGAATTCCTGAGAGAGGAAGTAAAACACAAATTGACAGTTGAGGACATGAGAAATACTTTTGAGGTGGGAATATTTTGATTCTTTACACAGACTGCACAATAAATTGGATTTGATGCAGATTTGAAGCGTCCTATAAAGAATTCCTATTTCAGGTTCTTGCTTCTGGTATGCCACCCAATGTCCATTAATTAATAATGCATGCAAAGAGTGGAAAGTTAGATGCAAATTATCTGGCCAAAATAAGAATAGGTAATCAGTATTTAAAAAAAAAATTTCCTCAAAAATTCATTTTGCAGATCAACCCATAAATCAAAACAAGAATCATCAGCAAGCTTAGAGCCATGAAGCAGCTTTGTTGGCAAAATTCTTCCCAAAGCAAGCTGACAGTGCTCAGTGCAGCTCAGGAGAGGACATCTCAACCTACTTCTGAATGTGGGCACTTGGAAAATGAAGGACCAGGTCCATTCAATGCTCCCAAAAGTCACTGACTTCACTTGATGTCCTTGGCTTTTATGCATCAAGACCCTTGGAAATCTGAACTGCCCTGTCTTTAACCCAAAATATCACCTAAGCACTGTTTGTTATTTATGTTTACACACAACCACCTGAACTTCTTGGTTGTTGAGTAAAAGGCAAATAAACCCTTTTCCAAGCACCTTGCAATTTAAATGCCTAATCTATCAGAACTATGAAAATTTTTGCTCAGTTTGCTCAGAAATTCAGTCAGTATGTTCATCCCTATCCTCTTTTTTACACCAGTATTTAAAAGAAGTGTCTACAACTGTTCTCCTCTCCCTTTAGTCCATTCATTTCTATTTGCATTCAGACTGAGGGAAACAGGCTCATTTTAACCTTCTTCCCATTTTCCTACTAAAGGCAGATTCCTTTCCTGCCTTCTTTCCCAGTTACCTGAAATTCAGACCTTTATCCTACATTTGGATGTTGGGACAATGCTCTCAGACACATGGTGTGGTTCCTGGGGCTGTCCTGTGCAGAGCCAGGAGCTGGAGCACTATGATCCCTGGGGATCCCTTTCAACTCAGGACACTGTATGACTCTAAAAATCAGTGAAAAGTTCTATTATTTTTTTTTATAGCACAGGATTTCTTTAACTAAAAATAGAACAATTATTCTCTGCTTATCACTAAAAAAAAATCTCCATTAAAAACATCCATAAAAGTAGCTTTCTAAAGTTCCACTGGCTTTGCTACTCAGTATACAAATAATCCGGTACAGGTGCTATCACTCCACTGCATTCCAGCATAAAGGCAATGTCCTTTACCCAGTACTTCACCTCCTTGTGGAGTCATGTGTTCAACACAGGAAGGTCCCTGTCCCACAGAGTTCACAGTTTAAAATGATGATCCCATCTTAAGAGTTAAGATTTAAAACCCAAGATGGCTCTATGATACACAGGATGCTGTTGCTACCTACATCTCCTTTATTTTTTAGGGAAACTAATAATCCACATGATACAGAGCACTGGTATGATAAAGAAAGAACAAAGTAACTCTGATTTTGTATTCAGGGCTGTAACCTCATCCTTAAACAATTCTCCATACTGCACCAAGAACTGGAGTTTCATGTTGGATATTTTGAGGGATGCCTTCATGAGCTAGAAACAGCTGAAGGCAGACCTGAAAGTCTCCTGCTCTGAGTTTAATAACAATTACACAGAAACAAGACTCATCCCACCATGGCAGCAGACAATGATTGTATTTCTGCCTAAGTTTAAAGTGAAATCCTGACCTTTAGCCCAAGGTGATGCTGACCTCCCCAGCGTCACAATTTTAGACTTCACAATCACTGACCCACAGTTAATATATCCTTACAGAAATATTTTATCCTCCCCAGTACAGGCCAGCCTACAGATAGTGAGATCAGTGGCTAATCAAATTCAGACTACACCAAGCTGCAATATCTCTATGCAGTTGCTGAGTTGCAGCCCAGATGTGCAGGTCACTGTGCCTGTGGAAGTGCCTTCCTGCACAGCTTCTCTTTTCCAGGGGACATCACACAAGCTGTTCCCTCACACCAAGATCTGAATGATGTTCCATCTGCAGGGCACATAATAATTCACCTTATTTATGATAAGCACAAAACTGAAATATGCATGTGTACCTTTAGTCCAAGGTTCACACCAGAAAATCCAACTGCTAAATCTGTTTGTAGTGGACAAACAACCAAGGCCTGGGAATCACTGACAGCTCTAATGAAAACACATCAGGATTTTTAGAATTTTTACTGAAACCAACCTCCTATTAAAAGTATCTGAAATGTACTCAAGTGACAAAAAAAGAACAAAGAAAGAGAAACCACGTGTGACCAAAACCAAAAATGACAGAAGTTACATTAAAAATGCAGCAGTTCTATTAAAGAAGAAACATTGCTTAGACAGACATTACACAACTCTGCATCAAAGGAGCAGCACTGTAGAAAAGACAAACTACTGGAAGCACACGGAGAGCAGATCTATTTCCTACACAAAGACACTTCAGACAGAACACAGAACTATTTCTATGCCAGTAATTTCCCTTTCATCTGTTCACATGGCAGATTTTTATCTAAGTGTTCAGTCACAACACTGCTGCCCAAGACACTCCACACAAAAGTGACCACTCTATCCTCTAAAGACAAGGGTTAGCCAACCTCAGGAACTAAGGACTCGACAGGAATTTTAACAAGACACTGGAAGCAGTAAATTAGAGAAAGGAAGAAGCATGTTGCAAAGTGAGTGGAAATTCAGGTCTCTGTTCACATGTTCTGCAGAATTAAAAGGAGATAAAGATTAGATTTAAACTTACTATAAGTCCATTTGCGTGCTTCTCCTCATTATTTTGGTCCTTAAGGAAAAAATGTTAAAAATATCAACAAAACAATCTTGCATGACTTATCAGTTCTGTGCTAAGTGAGAACAGTGAGTTTCCCTCAGGAATGTCCACATTTCCAGCCATAAAATGTTCCTCATCATGTGAGACAGTAACTGAACTTGGAGGACACAATTCCACTCACAGTCCCTGCACCTCTGAACATCAGCATTTTCTGAGGGCCTGTCCACATGAGTGCAGACCATTTTAAAAATATCCTTTCTGTACTGCAGAGTGCAGTTCTGCTTTATAATATGGGTGCTCCCCCAATACCTAGGAGCTCCCCTAAATATGCTCTGCAGCTCCTGTAAGTCCCTGAAAAAATGAAGTTCTCAGCTTCTGTGATTAACACACAAAAAAGGGAGAGGCTTAAGTTGAAAGGTTTCAACTTTTGCTTTTTGGCATCCACTATATTTTAAAATGCTTTAAGATCATTCACTAGCTCAGATTCTGTTGTTTTTTTTTTTTTTGCCCAGAAGCATAAGTGAAAGAGCAGGCAATGTAAAAAACATCTGTCCTCAGGGGAATGGCACGAGCAGCAGACCAGTTAATGCCAGTCTGAGCCAGCACAGTTTGAGCACTGAACAGCACCAGTATAAATTCTACTGAACACTAAGCCAAATCTCTTCCCTTCTGCTGCCAAGTTCATATTAGTCAATACATCAACCCATAACCTTATCCAGAGTGAACCTCAAAACTTGTCTGCAGAGTATTCCCCTGGATTTCCAGTTACATTTGAAAGGAACAAGAAAAAAAAAAAAAAGCTGTAAGAAGTATAAAGAAAATTGGCACATATTTATGTTTTGATACTTAATACATCCTTCCTTAGCTTATACAGTTGGCAACAGGCTGAACAAATTTCATCTCTGCTAGTTGACATTTTTCAAGTCTGGCTTTCCATGATAAAAAGAACACCAAGGACAAAAAGTTCCACTGGGTTGCAAATTTACAAAACACATAATTTTTTTCCCAACACAAAAAAAACCCTCATGTTGTGTCCATAATCTTAAGACCTAAGATATGAAGCACAAAGATGCTGCAGGAGCACTGACTGATGCTTGCTCTCCCACCTCAGTAATGCACCAGTAGCAGCATCACTGAGGTAAGGAAGGCAGAAATTCCACAAAACTGGGCAGGCAAGACTGCCAGAAATGGAGTGGAAAAGAGAAGGGAAGGATGCAAAACTAAATATCTAAATTATAAAAGGTACTTCATAACACATATATCACATATATTTCTAAGACTGAGTTCTACCACATCACTGGCAGAACATTTCATGTTTTTTACACCACACACATCAGCAGGGCTGGACATCTTCAGCTGCCACACACACAAAGGGGACAACACAGGCCAAATGCTCCACCTTTTTTTTTTTGTATATTATTTTGCTCCCACTTTGTTTATTTTGACTGCTTTTTGATAAGCAATGAATGTATTATGACATATTCCTGCTTAGCTGGTATTTAGTTCATTATTTTGGAAATGCCATGAGTCACTTCAGTATGAGTGGTGTAATTACAGACTATTTACCAGCAAGTTTAATGAAAATTTAACTGTCCAAATATTAACACAGGTAAAAATCCATGAAACTGAACAACTGAACACAATTAAAAAAAGAAACAAAAGAAAACTCCAATAAACAAAAGTCCAGATTTGCCTCAATGTTCCAAATAATCAACATAATAAATGGTCATGTGTTGGAAACAGAGTTCTAAGTATGTAGAGAAGTGGTAACACTATCAAGGTACAGATTGGCAAATCTGTCTGCTAGTGAGAAAGGCACTGTAAAAGTAAAGTAAAGTAAAAGGAAGTAAAAATGGGGTGCAGGGTGGTGTTAGGATGATTTCCTTTCAGCAGTGCCAGTCAGCAGCCATACCTGCCCTACAGATTTGGGAAAAAAAAAACCCTGCAGAATCTTAAAAGGTCTCTAATGGAGAGCACAAAGCCACAGTCAGGCCCAGCACGTTTTTACACAGAGATTGCATCATACACAAGCAACTTGCAGAACTCTGGGGGAAAAAAACTCCAAACCCCTTTGTATTATAAATTTTCCACAGCAGTAGGAAATCAGGATACTAACACAGTTAATGGAAAAGGTGTAGGGGAAAGGAAGACAGAATTCCCTTGCAGTTAAAAAGTACAGTTGCCTGAGAGACAAAGAAGGTGAAGAAATGAAGCAGGAAAGAGGTTATTAAAGTACTGGGAAATTTTTTTTCACTATATGTGGATCAACATCTTGCAATTAGCTGTGCATAAGGCACCCCTTTAACCCACCTTGTCTTCAACAGCTCCAAAAGAGCTTCAGATTTGGTTTAGCAAATAACCAAAACAATAAACCCCCACTCCTTGGTGGATAAACTGAGCTGTTTACACTGGTTAATATTTAGTGGTACTGAAAGAAGGACTTCAAGGTCTGATTTAGTGCAACAAAAAGCAACTGTCAGCACCTTTGGGGGACTCAAATTCCACGTGCCTTTACACTCCCATGGCAGCTGGAGCAGTAAAGTACTGAACCTGACCTAAAGGACTGCATCTGCCACTCCCAGCTTTGTCCATTATCTGTAAGTCACCTAAAGAACTTCAAAATATGTTTTAGCATCAGCACAGGTGGTCACATTTGTCTGACTCTCAATGAACTCAGAGCAGGATTTGATATTCAACAGAAACAAGAAAGATAACCCAGTTACCAGCTCTGATCAACAGCCTGAAAAGCAGATTATAACTCTGCAATTTCACATTTGCTAATTACATAGCAGAGATTTTGAAAAAGAGTAAAATTTCATAGGAATTAAACCCCTGTGAAAATATGAACTACTAAATACATTTATACAGTAATTAAGAAAAAATGAGCTAGTAATTCCTTGCAGTTTGTCCAACAGCTTCCTCAATACAGCAAATCACATCTAGATAAGAAAATCAGCATATTACCATCTAACCTATCTACAACTGACTCCATCAAATCCCTAAAAAATGACATTGTCAGTATTGTCTACTGGCTTCACTGTGCTAAAACACCTCTAAATATACCCAGGACTAAATAACAGCAAATTAAATACTGAAAGGCTTTTCTTGTTGGCACTACAGTGAAGGATTGAAGTAGCCTCACTGCATGGTAAATAAAAACTGCCCTAGCTCCAAATTCATGTGGCACAAAACTATTTCAATGTTTCAACCCTAGTGCTTGTAAAAAAGTTTTGGTTTTGTACAAACCTGTTAATTAACAAACAGTTTCTTCACAGATTTTTAAGTAATAGATATGAAAATTGAATTTCACAAAACATACACTGATCCTTTCAGTGAATGACTTTGGATCCTCTAAGATCTAAATACTTCAACTTTCATTGCACTCAGAATTTTGTACAACATATCTGGCATCTAAAATGAACACTAACAGCAGTCTTGCATTCCAAAGCCACAAAAAAATAGTTGATCCAGAATTACAGGGAAAAAAAAAATCGAGGAGCCCACACCTGTATCTGGATAAATCAGAATGTGTTCTGAGTAGATCAGCCTGAAATTCTGAAAATATCTTTATTTCTTTGCAAAATATCACCTCCCTCCACTTTGGTCACAAGATACAAATCAGCAGTTCATAATTCACATGTACTAAATAAAGAATGTTAAACCTGCAAGGGCAGAATCTGACAAATAGTAAATCCAGAACTCCCCAGATTTTAAAATCCAATGAAACGTGCAGGTGAAAAGTGTAAGTGCATTATCCACACTGCATTCTCAAATGAAACAATTCTAACTTCAAGAAGTTCCAACATCATGATGAACTTCAGACCTGTGACAGACCTTGCCAAACCAGTTTCACTATTTCCATCATCTTTCTCCCCTTTTTATTTGTTAGCCACACTCTTAAATGAAGCAGAAAGAAGGGTTTTGTTAAGTTCCTGTTCTGTCAACCTGACATTTGTCTAAGTTCTTCTTTAGTCCAGTAGCAAACTCTGCAAAAGAAAGTTTATCTGAAAGAAAACTCAAACCAGTGTGACTGTTACCATGAGCATTAGTAGGACTGTCTGCTGTGGAACTCAGTATTTCAGAAACTTCATTAAAATAAAAGCAGAAATCAACTTATAATTGTTTTCTTGTTCCTGGATCATTTAGAAGGCACTTTTAGGTTTCAATTAGATTAATGCTGTATCACTAAAATTCAGAATAGTTTACAGTGTACTTACTTTAGCAATCTGTAGCAACACAATGCAGTGTTTTATTGATTCTACCATGCTCTAGGAAAAGAAAAATATCACAAAAACATTGGGTTACTATCCCTTATTATTTTGTATTTATTGGTTACATACAATATTGGGTGTGAATTAAATGGACACTCAGTTCTGTTGAACTCCTGCTTTCCCTTCCCCATTTTTTTTTTCAAGAGACAAAAGCACAGCAGCAGAAAAGTGAAGTTTCCAAAGCCACACAGAGCATAAAGCCAGGCTGTCAGGGTGAAGTGGAGGTCAGCTCCAAACCCCCAGAGTGCTGCAGGCAGGTAAATTATCAGGGAAGAGAGGCTCAGAGAGCTGGGCTTGTTGAATCTGCAGAGGAAAAGGCTCAGGGAGGCCTTTTCAAGGGGGATCAATATCTGACTGGGAAGGCAGGAGAGGGCAGGGCAAGACTCTTCTCACTGGGGCCCAGTGACAGGAAAAGCAATGGCCACAACCAGAAATACAGGGAAATCACCTTAAACAGAAGAAAACACCTTTTATTCTTTTATGGATGATAAAACACTGGAACAGATTGTCCAGGGAAGCTGTAAAGCCTCCAGCCTTGGAGTTACTGAAAACCCAAACCAGATTTGGTCCTGAGCAACCAGTTCCAGCTGATGGTGCTCTGAGCACAGGGTGGGACCACAGACCTGCAGAGACCCCCTCCAACCTCCACTACTCCATGATTGCTGGACTGAAACCTGAACACAGCACCAGAACCAGGTTGTCTCTGCCATCACAATGTTGGACTTAATATGGATTCTCATTTTTCTGTAAAAAGGTTTTAAAAACTTCCCAAACAAAAAAGGGGCGAATTTCAGAATCAATATATAAGAGTTACAAAAATTAAAGAAACTTACACTGGTTGTTTCTTTGAGACCTTCAATTTTCTGTAAAAGAAAAATCAAAACAGTGTGATTAAAGACAGAATTCCCAGCATCTGGTTTGACCTAAATACTGTATAAACACAATATTTTAATTTTAAATTGGAGGAGGGAAAAAAGCCCTAAACCAACATGTTAAAGACTATTTCCATATATAGACAATTTGCAAGACAAGACTGAAGTCAAACTGATAATTCAAGCTTAAAGATGACAAGGTTAAGAATTTCTTAACAGTGACATTTACCCATTGAAAGCTATACTTCCTTTTTGCATAACATCAACAAAAATGAAATGCAGCACGAAGATTCTAAATTCATTTTGTATCCTTATAAAGTGCACTGAATGGTGGCACATTTCAACACTATTACACCAAGTGACCATCATTCAAGTACAAGAAACATTTGCAGTTAAGCACAGCTTGAAACAAATCACAGAAAATAGCAGTGCACACATGTTCCTGCTCTTCCCACGCCTCCAGTGAAAGTGCATCTGGAAATGTGCCTACTGAATTTTATCTAGAAACACTGGTCCATCAAGGTTTCCTGTGTGGAGCTGCACCTCAGGCATGCAGAAGGCATCTGCATGCCCTGTTCCACAGCAGCGTGACCTGGGGCAGCAGCAGATGCTTCCTGTTGATGTCCTTGGCTCTGTCTGCAGGAGGCAAAATCACTAAACTGGGCTCAGCACTGAACCTCCACTAATGCAATTACAGGAGCTCTTTGTTTTGATTAATTTGAGTGTCTCATGTGACTTGAGTCACAATCTTCTTGACTGTTGAATAATCCAAGTGTGTAAAGGATCCTTTCCCTGCACCAGGCATTGCAAGGAAAAGCCTGAAGCATAAGAACAGAACATGCAGCTATAAAAATCCACAGAAATGAACAGTCCCAATTTGTGGATTAAAAAGAAAACAAATGCAGTGACAGCCTCTCAGGCAATTCCTGGGGGGAAATTCTCAGTTATGCTCTAGATAAATTTCTTATGCTCTAGATATTACTCAAGGGATGCAAGGGATGCTGTGTATTTTTTTCAGGATTAATTGGCAAGAGGTGGCCAAACAGAACCCAGATTCAGCCCTTCCTACTAAAAACTGGAAACCCTGGATCATGTTTATCTAGGATATATCATATGAGGGATGTTATACCATGAAGTTATATTTGCTCCTGCTGCTAGCAGAGAAGCATGCCAACAGCTAAAAATCCCTTGGCTTTGTTTTTGTTTGTTTTTCACGTCTCAATGAGACTTCCAGTCTAAACTTTATCAGCACATATCCAAAAAAGCATTTTAAATATGACAGCATAGAAGACTTGAGCCTTTTAGCCCCAAAATAGAATAGGCAATGCACCCAAGTACACACATCTTGTTGGATGAAAGATGATGCAGCTGAAGGAGATGATGCAGTCTCAAGGCTGTACAGCCAAATGGAGGCAGCCATCAGCAGCTTTGATCATTCTTTACTCATTTTTTCCTCCACTTGTTATAGAGTATTTACACACCAAATAAACTGAGATCTCAGTCCCTTCAGTGACATCACCTTTGCTGAAAATAAGAAAGTGACCTCAGGCCATGTGATGCAATTTAGTGAAGTTGGTTTCTCCCCACCCATGTGTAATTTTCCAAACAGTTCACTGAGACATTGTTGTTCTTACACAGAGGTACAGACAAAAGGGTAATTTTATCAAAGATCACATGGAAGATTGAAAGGGAAAAATCCTCAAGACAAGCAGATTTCTAAGGCCTTTCAGTAAATCATAGAACCACAGTTTTTCCCTCTTGGAAATGAATTCTTTGTGAGCTGGCCAAATTAAGCAGTGACAGGTTGCACTGATCCAGTATTTTTCACATTTGTGCTCAATGACCACCTTGCAAGAACACAGCACATGGAACTTTGATAATTTAGACAAAACTGTAAGGAAAACCATAAGCAAGTATGTTGAAGATAAAACACGTTACCAATAAAAAAAAACCAGAAACAAAACCCCAAACATTTACTACTAACATCTATCACAGTTTTCTCTTTTCATCATCCCTAGTCTGTGAAAAATGATGAAGATAAAATTTTAGTAAGACAGTTCCCCTGGTTTCAGTAATGAATACACATATTTTCATCTGACACATCAATTTCCTGCAGATCTACATCTGCAGAATGCAGATTTACAATTGCAGAACACAATTTGCTATATTTAATCTAATCAAACTGCAGGCTGCTGCTGAAACTACTCCCTCTACTTGCTGCTCATTGCATCCCCTTGACATCTGATTTTTTAGGAAATCACTGAGAAAGCCAATTTTTCCTCATCCAACATGATTTTTGCCTCACTCAACCATCATGTGACTACAGAGGGATCAGCTCACCCAGCACAGAGAGGCAGCAGGGCACAGAGTGGGAGCTGACTCATGGTTGAAATCTGTAAGGAGCAACCCAAATCTGTGTGCTCAGCCTTGGATTTCCTTCACAAAAAGCACTTGTTTTGAACCAAGCAGCTTAAACAGGCTGCACTTGCCTCCCAAATCCTGTTAAGGAATGTCAGCTTTGTTCCAGCCTGCAAACATGCACCTCTTTGCTATTCTGGTGCCTTAGAGTGCTCCAGTTTTCTTCTCCCTGATGTGTGGTCAAGATAGCTCCACCAAACTGAAGAGAAAAGCTGTGCTGGAGTTCTCAGCAGTAATATTGGAAACACTGTAAGAAAGCAAGGTCCTGTCTTGTCTCCACCTTGAACCACCAGCACCCTCAGATCAGATCACACCCCCTCCTCCTTCCCCTCCTCTGCCATCAGACACAAACATTGTACCCCACCAGGAGATTCAGCAGAACTGGAGCACTGCTGCTTGTGCATGATCCCCCATGCCCTGCACTTCTGCCAGAACAGCAGTGCAGCACAGGGAATGCATGAAAATCCCTGCATTTTCATCAGGCCTACATCTGCACTGTCTTCATCCAAATTCGCATCTCAGAAGGAAGATAGCACATCTCAGAAGGAAGATATCCAGGAGATCTTGAGGCATGTCAGAACACCTATAACCTGTGTCACCATCTCCAGAAAACCAAATATTCTGTAACTAAAAGCCAGCTCATACAATGCTCTGTGAACTTGTAAAAACAACAGCTCAGGTTTGAAATCCCTGGCCATAAACAGTTGCAGAACAGCACTCAGCTGCTTGGGAAGCACTTAAAACTCAAATATCCAAAAGTTGTTTCCTTGGAGGAAAGAACTATGGGTTTGATGGAAGCACCCTGCAGATTACACTCCACTCATAATCTGACAGCTGAACCATGCTTCCATAAACAAACAGGGAAAATGCCAAATACTGTATCAAAAAACCTCTCAGTACAGGCAGAGACAAAAGAATGCTTTGTCAAATGTTCTTCATTTTTAATAGAGAATAAATGGAATCTGTAGTAATAGCAATCCTCATCAAGATTTAAAACCAGAGGATGCCAACCTCTTTGAAACGAGCCTCCTCCTTTCTCTATGAAATGAATCCATCTGTGCCACAGATACCTTGCACAGACAAATAAAGAAGTCAGCACAACATGTGGGAAGTCTCTAGGGATTAGGAGACAAGAAAGTACTGCCTGATCTGCAAAGCAGCATCTGGAGGGAGGTCAGAATTGAAGGACAACTCTTCCCAGTAAAACACACTGAAGGAGAAATACAAAATCCTTAGACCTGACTCTTGTGGTCACTTGTCTACAGATTAAACACACTGACAGAGAGGTACTTCAAAGTTCTTTTAAAAGCCTGCACATGAAAAAGAGCTCCCCAAGACACCACCTAACACATCAGGTGAGATGAATAACACTTGAAAGGTCACAACCATTATAAAGAAGTAAAACTAAACACAGAAAACATCAAAGAGTTTTCAAAACAGGAACCAAACACCAGGAGAACACAGCTTGTTTTCCACAAGAGACATTGAGGGAGAGAACAAGGATGAAACACACCACTACTTCATGATATCAAAATTACTGCATTTGCTGAAGAGAAGCAACTGCTCTGTAACCAACCCTTCATAAGGAATTGTTAAACCCCTCCTCCACACACACAAATTAATCTATGAAACCAGCATGACACTTAATGCCAAACCCACACCACCAAAGGAATGTGCCAGCCTTTCTTAAACAGTGCTTGAACTGACAGAGCTGACTGTGGCATGGAACAGGAGGGGGTGCAATGAACACAAACCATTTAACAAATTACACCCTGGCTTAAAGAGCTGTGCTCCCCACTACTACATTGCTGACACCCTCATTCCAGTGAATCAACTGTGGTATTCTCACACTCCCAATGAGTCACAGACCTACACAGGATGCAGATTGATTATGTGAAAGACATGATTAGGAGTATTATTTTTTTGCCTTTGGAATAGTTTTGTAATTCCTACCAACATTTAACACTCATCCTTGTTAAAGACTAAAAAATAGCAAATTTAAGTTAAAATGCTTTCAACACTGTTGGAAGCATTTCAACATATGGGATAGCAGAGGAGCAATTACTTCTGACAGACTGAAACCTTTTTAATGTTATGACTCCCATTATTACTAAATTTTTTTTTTTGCAAACTTAGTCACAACAAACTGTTGTAAGTTACTCTAATTGCTTGAAGTGATTTTGACAACCCAATAAATGTGTACTTAGCATTTTTACTACAGCAAACTGATGCACAACACCACCTGATAGACAATTTTTAAGACAAAATGTACTTGCTTTTCTCTGTTCATCATCTTTGCAGTTCTGGAGTTTTTCATCAAAGAGCTGAAAGGAAGAGAGATACTTGTGAGAATACTGAAAGGGTTATTTTTCCACATAAAATCAGACAGAAACACTGACATTTCAAAACCGAAAACATTTATTAAGGATAAAGTCACACAACCCTGGTATTAGGATCCAAAGCAGTTTTGGCCTAGTATTTCTTTACAGCATTTGTGATAGAAGAGATTTTTAACTAATTTCTCACATCATCCCATCCTGCAAGAGATCCCACAGCTAAGCCTGACAATTCTACCATGATTTGAAGAAAAA
Organism: Molothrus aeneus; assembly: GCF_037042795.1. Taxonomy (NCBI): domain Eukaryota; kingdom Metazoa; phylum Chordata; class Aves; order Passeriformes; family Icteridae; genus Molothrus; species Molothrus aeneus. The sequence goes on from NC_089654.1 coordinate 6,280,675, forward strand.
GGTGAGGTTAAGGAACATAACTGAGCTCATGAGAACACCTCCAGCTGCCTTTCTTCTATTTCAGCAAAAACCTTTAACCAGAAGAGCTTTAACTCTCACCAACCCTTCCAGGTACCTTGATTCAGGTACATGATCCAAATCACGTAAGCACATTTTCTGGGGAAGATATGACTTCCTAGCATTAATTTATGCTTATTTTCTTAAAAGTGGGATATGAGATGCAACAAAGCAAAGTGAAACAAACGCTCACTGAAAAGCCTGCATGTGCAGTTAACACAGGCTGAGCTGAAAGAGTTACCAAAGGCCTCTGAGGGCACTCTAAGGTGCACACACAACCATGAAGCTGCTCAAGGAAGAGAAAAGACCATGGGTAATGCTGAAAGTTCATGACATCCACCCTTGCAGCTTGGAGAAGAGGATGTAATTTTTAGGAAGTGAGCTGCAGCTCTCCACTCAACTGCCTGCCTCAAACCTACTCGTGTGTTCCCTTTCCCTTGAGGGCTGATTTCTAGTTCTAAAAATAGACTGTGATCTTGGTCTCTGTCCATCCTCAAACTGACTCATCTTTCATTATTAATTAATTTCTATCCCCCTCCCCCCAGCTGGCCTAAAATAACAATTAGAAGGTGTAAAGATTTAAATACATTCTGTCAGTGAAGTGATGGCTCCAGAGTGGCAGAAAAGACAGCTCCTGATCAAGTCTTTGCAGGGCAGCTCTGAATTTTGTTTGCATCTCTTCTGCCTACCTTCGTTTTTGTTGCTGTGCTCATCCCCCTCTCCACCCTCCCCTCCAACTGAATTTTTGCTGAATATCCCACATGCAATACTTGCACATTATATCAGGGGAAAAAATCCAACCCAGCAGAACTGAAGCAATTTAACAGCAATTTTAATCAGCTGAGTCATGGGAAAAAAGGTGTCCTAAGCAGCAGCAAAATTGTTTTTCTCAATAAGGTGAGTACTGAGAGATACGACCTCATTGTTCCTTGCAGTCCCATCTATTCTTAAAATACAAAGTTTGAAAGAGCTGTATTGTACAACACTCCTCCAGAATGCTTTCACTCAAGGACAAAGCATGGATTATCCACCACTACTGCAACAAAGTCTGAAACTATCTGTAACTGTAGTTACACATCACTTGACAACACCTTCTCAAGATAGAGTCTAAAATGCTATGAGCAACACAATAATTTAATTATGTTTTAGCATATTTAACCTTGCCATTTCCATAAAAGTTGTATAGAAAACAGAATCTTTCAGCCACTGTAAACCATTTTATTTAAATATGCTTGACATATTCTAATTTTTAACAATCCTAAGAGAAAGGCATTTTCATCTTGAGTGACTCTCTCTGTTGAGCTTCCTTTCAACCTGGCCTTGAAATCCAGCCTGACAAACAGACCCCCACCACAATAAATGCAGCATTTAGTTACCATACCTTCAACTGGTCTATCAAGATCTGTAAGTAAGCATCAGCCTCAGTAAGTTTCTTGTCAAAATCATGAACGCTGGGAACAAACCCTGAATCCACACCCTAGAAATAAATAAACAAACAAAAATAAAATATTTAATTAGTGTCTCACAGGAGAAAAAAATACAACAGCAATATGGTTTTGCCTGCCATCTGACTGAGAAAATGCTGCCTTGCCTCTCATCCTGCCACGTGCAAACACAGGCACACAGCTGAACACATTTGGCTTCTCTCTGCAGCTACATCAGTAGCAGTAAATTGCTCCACATTTTCAGAGGGGGTATAATCATCACACACCAGAGTATTTCATTACTGATGATTGAACAAATCCTCTTAAATTACACTGATTAAAGTTTCTTTATAAAATATAAAGGAGAATTCACATTTTTCTGAAGACTGTCTTGTGATTCCATAGCCTCCCACTTCAGCTAGGGAAGCCCAAATCACACCCAATGGGATAACTGCACTTTTCACACTTCACACAGTATTGCTCAACTCACAGCTCCTAGCTAAGAACTGCTAAATCTTTTCTTAAATACCTTTGATCTGAAAAGTTCAAAATCATTAGTGCTGGTCACCCTAGTTCCTTTACAGCTAAAATGATTTGCATCTTTGTCACTGTATCTGAATTTTGACACTTAGTTGCACACACAGCACCAAGGACAATGAATCAGTGCAATGAGAATGATTACTTTTATATTTTCTTGCTTGGAAACTTGTTTCTCCCAATAATATAACACTCAGAACACACTTCTGTATATAACATCATCTCTATCTCTAAACTGATACATCATTGATTTAAAAACCCAAACAAATTCCCACTGGGATACCACATCTTTAATTAGAGGATTCTTGATGACTTCTGCCTTCATGCACATATGCTATGTAAACATATTAAAGGTTTATTTATATAATACCTTTAATGTAAATGGAACTGAGAAACAAATATTGAAGTTGGAAAAAATTGTACACTGTAGGATAAACATATATAGGAGAGAAAACCCATGAAGGATAAAGAAGCAAACATCAGTTGTAAAAAACCACAATCCTGAGGACATCACAGCAGTGACAACTTTGCTACCAGCCTCAGTATTTTCACACTGATCTCAAATAGGACAACTTCAAACTCTGCTGAAACCATCAAGTGCTGTTTGAACTGCTGAGCATCTCAAGAGTCTGAGCATGTAAAGATCAACCAGTGGAGAAAAACATCCCACATGGAGGAAGAGAGGCACTCTGTATTTGTAAAGTTCCACATTAGGGTAGCATTTTCTTTGGCATTGTTGGCTCTGTCAGAACACACAATTTCTCTTATTTTTGTATGATGCTGGGCCATCATATTAAGAGTTTTATTGATGGCTCTTTAGAGGTGTGAACATTTTTGTGCATTAGTGGAATGACTTGCACAGCATCACACACAGCCTAAAACATAAACCCAGCTAGTGACTGTAGAAAATATTATTCTTTATTCATTTGCTACAGATGGATATGCAGATCTTGACAACAGCTCTACAGGAGTCCATCTCTCCATACAGCTGGGTTTGTAATCAAAAAAGATACTTCACCTGTATTAGACAGCCAACACCAGTCAAATTTAGAAATAGTGTTGTGAAACAAGGTGGAGGGAGGAGAAGATGAGGGAAAAAACACCACAAAACAAAACATTTTGACTGTGACAAAAAAAAATTCAAAAAGCACTGAGTTTCACAAGTTATTAAAACAACTAATAGGCAGAAGGGAGAGTGCTCTCAACCCAGCAACTTCTGACTCTCCCTCAAACTAGCTTAAATTACACTGAAACTACATCTGAAATGATGTGAAATTAGTATTCAATTTCCTTGTTGAAAATTGAATTGTCTGTACAGCTACCAGCAAAACTCTTTAGTTCAGCAAATGGTCCTGCAAGCTCAGTTAAAAATTCTGGAGGTCAGGTTTCATATACCAAACCACATACAGGAAATTTCTGAAGATACTATACACAGAAATATGGTTTTACTGTGCATGTTATCTGTATGCTGCATCAAAATGCTGATTTTTATTTCAGTCCTCACTCTATGACTATGAACACATAACTATCTGATATTTTTAGTGGTGGCTTAAGATAAAATGTCATTCTAAATTTCAGGCTCTTAGAACTAAGGGAAAAGCTGATCAAAACATTCAGTGTTACAACTGAGCAGACACCCACACAAAATACAGAGGGAAAATTGTAACCTAAGAAGTTCTATTTGAAAATTAAAACTTTAAACAATGTAAAAAGGAAGCCATAAAACCAGGTAAAGTGTCAAGCTGAACTTAACAGAGATGAAACATGAGAATAATTTTGCAAAGCACAGGTACTTAAAGCTGCAGCACCTTACTAGTTTGCTCTTGGGAAGCTGAGATGAAATTTGATAATCTTCTCAGCAAATTTATTAGCCTGTCTTATATGAGATTAGGTTACTAATTTAAGTTCTCACATAGTTTTAGAATTGAAAACCAAAAGACACTCGGAAAAGCTGAAAAGAGCATAGAAAAAACAGTCTGGATAAATAGCAAACAAAATCAATCAGCATTTCAAACCCAGCAGTAATTTAGGAAGAGGAGATACACAAAGTGCACATTTGCATAAGAAATGCTTATTTCTTGATCTTCTGGTCTCTCAAAGCCACAATAAAGGTAAAATAGGGACCCTTTCTCTCCTACCCTGCCATGAAGGAAATGAGGCTTCAAAAGAAACAGGTGGGCAGAGTCACTAGAATGGCACTTAACAGCTTGGTAAACTTGCACATTAGGAATCTGCACATCTCAACGAGCAATCAGATTTTTATGAGGAACTTGTAAAATACACTGCTCACCTATTCACAGGCTGACAAAACAGGCTGCCTGCAGATATTGTTGAACCTCCACCCTCGGAGGGCAGAGCTCCAAACTCAACTGGATTTGACCTTTGACAACCTGATCTAAAGCACAAGTTTGCCTTCAGTGAGAAGGCGCTTGGAACAGTGATTTCCAGAGGTCTTCTCCAGTTGAAGTCATCCTGTGATTCTAAAATAAGTATCTTCAAAGAACAGGAATCCAGACTATTACTGATCTTCAGAAATACACTGAACTCTTACTGTCAGGACCTATCTGAAGTAGTATAACTTGTTTTTCCATTGAGTAACTACATCTTTTTGTAAATACACTTTATTAACCTCAAATAAAGACTCTGTGTTCATGTAAGTTTAAAAGAATTAACAGATTAAACAGCTGCAGAAGGGGGTCATTTAAAAAATTTTAGTCTGACCACAATCTTCCAAACCAAGAAGTTTGGTGTCAAAACAAGTAATTTGATGTCTGACTGCTCCCCACCAAGAGGGAACAAATATCCTGATACTCAAACCATACTGATAAAAGAGAAAAAGGTACCATAACATTCTTTCCCTCATCCTCCCTCCCTCCCACAACTTCTGGAACGTCCCTCCCCTTCAGGACACAGCAGGAGCTCAGGGCCCAGACTGTCCAGGGCCATTGTCAGTGCCAGTGTGTGCAGGAGGAGGCAGGGCCCAGCAGCACTGACCAGCTGAGATCAGTGCCCAGGGGGATCTCTGTGATCCCAGTGATGTGGAGTGACCACACAGGATGGTTTGCCTAGGAAAGGCTTTCCATGCTGCTCTCGAGTTGAGTAAATAATTTGCATGCTAACAGTCCTGCAAAATTATTCCCTTCATATACAACCCATTTTTTTGGAGGAGGTAAACAGGAGGGCAACAACAAAACATAACCTAATTAAAAATACATCTTATGAGCCTTATTTTCACTACAGAACTGCCAGCACCAAGGGAGTTTTGTGTTGTTTCCTTGTCCTCCAAATTACAAGTCACACATATCTCTAATGCATTTGTATTCAAAACTTGTCCATGCTGAGAAGTAATTCAGCCTAATTTAAACCAGTTCTTTCAAACTCAGATGGGATGAAAAGATTGCATAGTCCTTAGAAGAAGCATACCAGAAATATTCAACTATATTTCTCAAATAGAAGCATTAGAATAACAGCTTTCCTGGGGGAGGAAGGCAGAAAGCTGTACAGAGTGGAATTTCTTATCTTTTTGAAGACACTTCTACATTCTTCATCTAATTAGGATTCCAAATCCAACAAAAAATTCCTGTGTAAGTTAGTTTGAAGAAGTGAATAAGAATGTTTTCTTTTCATCCACAATATCTCATCAGAAACACATTCCCTGCCTACATGCTTGATTTTGATGAGCTGGACATTGCCTGTAAGGACCACTGATAGAAAATTGAAGAAAAACAAGAAATGAACTTGTAAGCCATTAAACAAGGGCAGTTTTCTGGCAAAAATAACTTTATTTTTTTCCTCTGCTAGATTTTTATGCAATATTTGAAGCTCATATATTTGTTTTCAAACACATTCTAAGTTGTGGAAAGCATATGACCCTTCCAAACAGAATATTGCAACTCTTAGGAAAAAAAAAAAAAGGTTCTACTTTGCAAAACACAAAATGCTTAGCAAAGACTGTGTACCTGTAGATAGTATCAGATCTTCAAGGAGAACAGAAAGTTCAGAAGACAGAAACATTTACACACTGATGTAAAAATTCTCTCTTTAAAGCGTAAGTTACAATTCTGAAACCTCACAAATACCAAGTACATCTTAGAGTCCCATTTCTTTACCTTTATAACCTATCATCAGTGCAGATAATGCACATGTTCTAGGGTATTCAGGCACTATCTGATTATTTCATTAGCAAAATGTGGAAAGGGCAGCATGGCTGCCAACCCTATGCCCTCCCTCTAGTACTTGTAAAACATCTACACTGGATATACTCTTAATCTAAAAGAGCCTGGTTTTAGCTTTATGCAAGAACTCTTGACTCACAAAAGGAGCAGCACTGAAAAGCCAGTTAATAACACACAATATATTTAGAGTGTAATATATTTAACACACAAGGAAGTTTTACTCTACCTCGTGTTCTTGCTCGCAACTTTAGAAAGGTCAGAAAAAAATCCTGGTTAATGTGGTACTAGGTGAACTGCTACTATCAACATTTCACAAACACTTTGCACCAGCATAAATGAAGAGGAAACAAATCAGTTCCCCTGCTGTTCACTTTAGCCTTCGTTCTGCTCTTTATTTTGAGTCAGCATAAACATTTACCTTGTCACATAAACAACTCAATGTGGAAACTAATCAGGGTTAAAAATAAATGCAGAGAGAGCAGCAAGAAAAGCAATTTTAAATTCCAAATTCCACCCTTCTTGCCACACTGCCTCTTCCCTTTTGCTAGGAGAAGTGAGACAGGACTGCTCCCAGAAGCAGCACCAACTCCTACATTTTGGTGAAGCCATGGTGTCAGTCAGTGTTTAAGCCATTGAATCTACTCTTCTCTAAAGCCAGCATAGAGTCACATATTAGAATCAAGTTTTCTTATCATTTGCTACTTAGGAAGTAAACATCTTGTTTAAATCATGGAATTATCAACCTAGAAAGCAATTAATTTTCACTTAATTCCTTTCACTTTAATGGTGGTTAGAAATTGCTCACCTTCATGATTTCAGTTCATTTGTCTCTACAGAGGCCACTTAGAGGCTGAAGTAAATTGGTGTTGATCAAATAAGGAAGTAACTGTGTTACTAAAAGACATGAGCTATCCATTATAACTCACGAGACAATTCCAGAGCCAAATTCCACTGCCCAAAAGCACTTGTAGCTCTAGGGTGCTGCCAGGGTGTACCTGGCAGGCAGCAAGGAAAGCAGGACAATGAGAAGCATGTCCTGTCTGAATGGGACTGCTGCTTGACAGAAGACTTGCTCAGCTTGACTGCTGCTGGGGAACTGAAGAAAAAGTGAGATAACTTCCCTCCCCACACAAACATGAAACTTTAGCCACAACATGCCTTCACCCCAGGCACACCCTCCCCTTTAAGTGCTGTGGGTATGAGGCCAGTGCTGTGCTGCCACTGCAAAGCCACAGCCCTGCTAATGCCACAATAATAACAATTTGGGGGGATAAGGGGAAAAACTCTGCGGGGTTCAGAATGGCATTTCCAGTAGTGTCACACCATCTGTTCAATGACTTTTCCACAGACAAAGCTAATACTTGAACCACTATGTGTATTTTTAGCAACAGCTTTAATACAAGTGCATACGAAAACACAGCGCATTTCAGTTTCAAAATTCAAACAAATCAGGCTCCAAGTGTATCTGAAATGTTTCCTACCTATCGTTGTTCCCTGTGGATACAACATAACTAATTGTCAGCCCTCAGGACAGTTTGGGTCCCCTTATACATTCTCTGTATTTATGACTCAGTTCCTTGCCTGTAGCTCATTTTAGGCTTGGGGGGAGGGGGGCAGAAGTGTGTTTCATTCTGTGTTTCAAAAACACTTCCATTATAAATAGTGAAGGACAGCACAGCAGAACATTTAGGCAAAAATAAAACCAGCAAGATTAATCAGACTAGAGAACACAAAGACACCACTTCACCTCTCCATCTCGCATTAACTCGTAATCCTTCCTGATTTGGTTCACACAGCACACGAACCCCCGGGGTTTGGTACAGTTCCTCACAGCTCAGATGAGTTTTTGGTACAGTGAAGTCAACTTTAAGTCTGACTTTCAAACTTGAACACTCCTACACCAGCACAGGCAGACTGAAAAGCAGCATGGAAATACGAAAAAAAGACTCTGAAGAGATACAACATTTTGGGCAAAACCAGCTGCCTAAAGGTTTTAAGTGACTGTCAACCACGTGTTTAGTTAGCGAAACGAAGAGCCTAAGAAAATGTCTTTACAGAAAATAATCTCTGCCGCGGCACTCAGACCCCGCCATCCCGCTGAGCCAATAATCCCCCAAAGAACCCGTCCGACTGTTCTGTCCGAAGGAAAAGGAAAGCGAAACAACAACACCAAGCGCACGAAGCGCCGTTTGTTCAAAGGCTCCTGAAGCCAAGGCGTGTCAGACCATGCGGACAGAGCCTCCCTGCGGGCACCCGGCACCGGGCGCCTCTCGCTGCTCCCGGAGCCACCCGGGCGCTCCGTGTCCGCTCCCGCTCCGTCCCCGCCGTGCCCGGGCGGGGCAGCGCCAGCGCCGCTCGGCCGCCAAGGGCAGGGGCTCGCTGCCCGCCCGGGGCTGCCCCGAGGGACTCCCGCAGCCCCGACCCGCGGCCCCCCGTACTCACACCGGCCATCCCGCGGTGCTCCGAGCGCGGCGGAGGAGCGGGGCTGGCCGCCCGCCCGCCGGGCCCCGGCAGCGCCGCCTCCAGCGGGGCGGGAAGGGGCGGGAAGGGCAGGACCCCCCGGCCGCGGCCCCGCCGAGCGCGTCACCAACACGGCGGACGGAGATTGGAGCGGGGCGGCCCGGCCCCGAGAGCCGCGGCCGGGGGAGGGAGGGAGCGGGGAGCCCAGCAGTGCCCGGCCGGCCATGGAGGCGCGGGGATGTTCCTGCCCGGGTTCACCCCGAGCTCGGCCCTGCCATGGAGGCGCGGGGATGTTCCTGCCCTAGTTCAGCCCTTGCTCGGCCCTGCCATGGAGGCGCGGGGATGTTCCTGCCCGGGTTCACCCCGAGCTCGGCCCTGCCATGGAGGCGCGGGGATGTTCCTGCTCTGGTTCAGCCCGTGCTCGGCCCTGCCATGGAGGCGCGGGGATGTTCCTGCCCTAGTTCAGCCCTTGCTCGGCCCTGCCATGGAGGCGCGGGGATGTTCCTGCCCTAGTTCAGCCCTTGCTCGGCCCTGCCATGGAGGCGCGGGGATGTTCCTGCCCGGGTTCACCCCGAGCTCGGCCCTGCCATGGAGGCGCGGGGATGTTCCTGCTCTGGTTCAGCCCGTGCTCGGCCCTGCCATGGAGGCGCGGGGATGTTCCTGCCCTAGTTCAGCCCTTGCTCGGCCCTGCCATGGAGGCGCGGGGATGTTCCTGCCCTGGTTCACCCCGTGCTCGGCCCTGCCATGGAGGCGCGGGGATGTTCCTGCTCTGGTTCACCCCGTGCTCGGCCCTGCCATGGAGGCGTGGGGATGTTCCTGCTCTGGTTCACCCCGAGCTCGGCCCTGCCATGGAGGCGCGGGGATGTTCCTGCTCTGGTTCACCCCGTGCTCGGCCCTGCCATGGAGGCGCGGGGATGTTCCTGCCCTGGTTCAGCCCGTGCTCGGCCCTGCCATGGAGGCGCGGGGATGTTCCTGCTCTGGTTCACCCCGTGCTCGGCCCTGCCATGGAGGCGCGGGGATGTTCCTGCCCGGGTTCAGCCCGTGCTCGGCCCTGCCATGGAGGCGCGGGGATGTTCCTGCCCGGGTTCAGCCCGTGCTCGGCCCTGCCATGGAGGCGCGGGGATGTTCCTGCCCGGGTTCACCCCGAGCTCGGCCCTGCCATGGAGGCGCGGGGATGTTCCTGCCCTGGTTCAGCCCGTGCTCGGCCCTGCGAGCATCCCCCCAAACTTCGGCCCCTGTTCGTGCCGCCCCCGCGTCCCGCCGGCGAGGGGGAACAGAAGGAACAGCACACTCCTAAGCCGTGAAAGAAAGAGGTTTGGCAAGGAGTGCAGCCGTGTTTCATTCTGAAATCGGTTCAGCAGCTCCCGTGGCAAACCTTGGCAGCTCCTGAACGGGGGTGTAAGTGAACACTACTCCACCGACCCCACAAACAAGGGCCAGAGGGTAAAAGGTTTCATGACCCGTACACTGAAGAAGGTTATTGAAAATGAGTGGTGAGCACACAGCAGTGGTCCACAAAGTATGATGCTCCATGGTGAACATATTTACAAGGATGGAGGATATGTTTCTTATACCCAATTCAGGTTTTTTAATTATTCCCTCAAACATTACTAGATAAATTACTAACTTGGGCTTTTTTTTTTTCTCCTAAATACGCCTTACTCGTTTGAAAATCTCCAGGAACGTGAACAGTTATGTAATGGAAAATGGTTCCATTATTAGCTGCTATAATGAAAGCTATTTCCACCAATATAACTACACTCAAAATTTCTAGAGAGCATGGAAGTGTACATTTTGATAAAACCAGTATATATTCTGGTGTTTCATTCCTTGACCTGTATCTCCATGTCATAAAAAGTCTGCCAGCAGAGAAAACAGCACAGATTCCTTTAACTTCATTTCAAACCTTAAACAGGACCACTCACATTAACCTATTCACTTTCTAAACTGAGGATAGGGAAAGAGGCATCCCTTGGGAGCAAGCTCAGCCCTTCTACATGCACATATTGCTCCCTAGGTAATCCCTGTCTCCTCACATCCACTGCAGAGTGGGGTTCTTCAGCCCTTGGTCAGCTACAGTGTTCAGAGGGGAAGATTACTTCTAACATACCCATGGCACAGTGGGAGGGGTAAAAAGCTGACTGTCAAATGGGAATTTTTATCCAGGGATCTGCTATTCTCTAAAAAAAATTGTAGTGGTATGAAAGGAGGTTGAAACTCACTGTCTAACAGGTAAATTGACAGAGATAGTACAATGGTCTAAAGTTCAATGGGTCAAATTCAGGCTTGTTCTAACCCTTTAGATTGGGCAAATTTCATCTAAATCAGTCTTCACAAGGTTCTCTTTACGTGATATTAGAGATTTTATTCTATCTTTCTTCACACTGAATCAAATGTTAGGAGACCTAATTCTCCTGCCATGCTACAAAAGCACAACCAAAGCTTTATTCAACACAAATAATGAACACCTGCTTTAAGATTTCTACCCTGTCACCAGACACTATATGGTACAAACCAAATGCCTTTCATGAGTTTGGGTTTCTCTCCAGGGCAAAAAAAAAACCATACAGCAAGTCTTATAGACATAAATCCAGAACCTTACCATAAATATACATTATAAATAAACATGAGTTAATGAAAACTATATATATTATAAATATGAGCTAATAAAGGAAAGTGTCATTCTGACTTTTCATTATGGTAGGACAAGAAAAATGTGACAGACTTGAACCTAAACAGATGTCCAACTGTATAGGCCACAGAACAGCAAGATTTTATACAGGATGTGTTGGATATTAGCAGTCATGCCACTGTATTTCATTGATTGAAAAAAAAAGTAAAACAAGCGAAAACTGAAAGTGAAACTTGCCTGAAGTTGGAGGGTATGGCGGAGGATGGTGTCCTCTAAAGCGTGGATCCACTTCTCCCTCTCATCTGCATCTCGAGCTGAAAAAGAATTCAAAAGTTATTGTTCAATTACATGCAGTCTTATATACTAAAAGGCACAGGCAAACAGATCTGCTGTCCACACTAAATATGGAAATTAATCACACTGTCTGTGTTAATCACCAAGCACAAAATTCCACAGTTGTCTTAATATCCTGTTTCTTCCTCTGTGGTTACAGCTCTGTCCCTTGTCCAGCTTTAGGGGAACACATGCAAAGAGAGTTTGCACAGATATTCCTCAGGTCATTAAGTAATTCTAAAATTTTCTTATTTACAAGAAAATTACCTGTAATTAATTATCTAGTAATTCTACTTCAGTGTGGACATAGTAACTTTCAGGTATGGATTCATAATAGGGGACAAACACCCCAACAGCTCACTGGTGTGAATAATGAAGCACAAAGAATAATCTTAAACATACAACAAACATTAAATTGAAGAAAATCCTATTCCAAAACTGCTTTCTTTCCCTCCTATCCCCAGTACAGACAAGCCACCTTTACTTCACTAGTCTGAAAGAGTTCCTTGCTGTGCTCTAGGAGTACTTAAAAAACAAAGGAGCAGTCAGTGGACTCCAGGTAAAGAAAGAAGGGAAAATTCCAGAGGCATTAAATAGACTGTAAACAAACTGGCCTGTAAATGGATTGAGAACAGTTATTAACAATTGTTTCTAGGTCCTCACTCAAATGGAAGATATTAAAAGAAACAGGAAGCCTGCTAGAAGCAAGGAAAGCTTAAGTGAGCTAGCACCTATTATGAATCAGGGAACTGAGATTTCTATCTCACTTATTTTTAAGGAGTTCAGAGGAAATATCCTTAGGCTATAGTGAAATGTACTCTCCAGCTCAAAACACTTTGTTTCAATGTTCCCTTTCTCACCCTTTTTTTTTCCATTGCTTTTATTTTTTGGAATTCTGCAGCTTAAACCTATCAGCACTTAAAAATGCCCCAAGACTCCTGAATATGTAGATTTTTCTAAACTCCCAAAGGATAACCCTACCAATTTAAAGATAAACATACTGCACTGTTTACTTCAGCATATATACACTAATTACATCAAGTTAACAAAACCATCAGGAGAGAACTGACAATGTTTGTGAGAAATAATTAAGAATGTATTTTTAATACATAAGCTTGCTCAGAGCCTAACTGATGAGGTGGCCTCACAAAATAGTGAGACAAAATTTTCACTAAACACAAGGTAAAAGATTGAAATCTCTCTACTTTTTTCCTAAAAAATTTACATTTTTCCAATCTATTACAAGTCAATCTTTACTCACTGTTCTTTAAAAATACTAGATTATGATCAACAGCCACAGGTATTTCAGCTACAATACCAATAACCTGAACAAATTAAAACTAGACATAAGGAAAAGTGTCTACCAAAGTGCTTTCAGATGCACAGAGAAAGAGGAAGTTCAAGTAATTAAATGTTGCTCAGAACAGCAGATGACTTTCCTGCAGGAAATGCAGCAAGTGTTAAAAAGCTGGATATGCCTCATTAGAAAGAACTTTTAACTTACAGGACTCTTCTTACTGATGATCCATATTTTAATTAAGAAGCTGAAGCAGGCACTGAGGACAAGTTTATAATTCAGTGAAAGCAGACAGGATGGAGGGACAGAGGCCCTGTGAACTCTGTCCAGTGACTGCATTACACTAAATACATTTTGCAACATGCAAATTACAGTTTTTCTTTTCACATTCTGTACACACGTGCACACAAACGCTGTTCTTTTTGCACAGCATTACACCTTAACACTCATTTCAATTACTGAACTGGTCAACCAGAATCAATTTTAATGTTTCTTAGTTTCTTCAGTTCTGCTTACCAAAACCAGGCTCCTTGGCCTAGTCCTGCCAGATATTTCAATCAAGTTTATTCTTCCTATACTATTATAGGAAGAATATAGTTTACTCTTCCTATATTATTCTTCCAGTCACCACTAAATATATATAGTTACCTGTGTCATGAATCCATCAGTATTTGAAATGTATCAGTGCTTTAAGCTTTCAAAGGTGTGTCCAAAACAACAGTGGTTAGCATTATTTCAATATGTGTAAGGTTTCTGTTTTTCTGGGGTGTTTTTTTTTAATCACCATCTCCCAGTCCCAAGAAACATCTCACTGGAGAACTGGGGTACAAGTCACTGAGGAGCTATTAAGTAATTCATGGGATACAAATATCCTATGTTGAAGGATTTTTTCCCACGATTATTTAAACTAAAAAGGAAACAATTAAGCTGCAGACCAGTGAATTAATCCTTGTACTGCTGCAGGATTCCTGTGATCTTCCATACTGCCAGCAAAAAGAGGTCATGGTATTAGTTAAATACTGATCTTAATATACAGTAGCCCATTAACAAAGGTTATCACATTCTGACTTGTACCTGAACCCCCACCAGAACAGAGAGGCCTTACAGCAGCAGGGAAGACCTAGAAACCAACCAATCCATACAGTTCCAAAATGAAACTGACTTTCCCATGCTCATTAATAAACGAAGTTTTTCAAACTTCTGCTTCTCCAATGACCCCTTTACAGCTCTCTCTACCAGGGCTCAGCAGAGGGGGAAAAAAATCTGTATTTTTTCCTCATATATTAGACATTGCACTCTTCTGGCATAGCATGATCCATCCTTAGGGAGCACACATGAATCTCATCAATCCTGCTACTTAGAGAAAGTCTTGGGCACGATAAATCCAGGAACACTGCCATGAGAAGACTGCTTACTGCATGGAAACACAGCATCAAAACCTTTTAAGCACTCTCTGTTCAGGACACTGGTTTAATTTCAGACCATTTATCATCAACAGCAGATCCTCCTGGCTCTCCTCCATACTCTCTTAAGAAAACCACAGAGAAAACCAGCAGGATGCAGTTTTTAGTAAAGCAAGATGCAAGAAAAGTTATATTAAATCTAATCAAAATGGCTGCTGTGAGATTAGGTGCAAGTAAAAGCTCCCTAATGGTAAAAGCAATTTAGAACTGAACAGCTGCCAAAAGATCACTGATGAAAAAAAAAAAATCAATGGGAACATTCAAAAAAGAGATTAGGCGACACACTCAGAAAGAATTTATGGGAAAAATCTACACACAATGGTCAGAGATCATTATCTACCTATCTGTAAAGCTAAATATCCAAGCTGTTTTACATTTAAAGAAGGCAACTTTGGTCAAAGAAAAAGCTCCAATATCCTTGCACCTAAGAAGTTTGTGATGCACAGCACCTAATATCCACTCTGTATCTGCAGATGCTTTCTTCAGCAGGTAGGGACAAGAATGCCCTGCTCATTACTCCTTCTCTCAAGTACCCTGAAATCACTTCAACTTCTCCATTATTTGATCAGGCTCCACTTTAAAGTTAATCCCTTCCTCAATTCCTATGTGAAAGCTGCTCCAGAATTTGTTTCTGACAAAACATTTGGGATAAGGCAATTCTTATCTAGTCCAAGGAATGACACTGGTGTGCTTATACAAAAATACAGGAGTATTATCTGGCCCCTCCTGGCACAAAACTTCTAAAAAGAGAAGAAGGGCATGAGAGATAAACAAGTTGCTTTTCCCCAGGCTGATTCTAGAATAACAGTATTACAAAAATAAAACCAAACAAGAAACACTGAAGGACACCTGGACATGAGATATACCTGACACTTAAAAACATAAAGGTGGTTCTTAGTCTGAGGGGTTAATGCCAGTGTTACCTGGTCAGCTGAAATTCAAATTGTGCTAGAGCATGTAACTACCCACAAAAATAGCCACGCTAGGTCTGCAGTTGAGAAGGCACTAACAGTGCCTGTGTTTTTCTCTTATTTTAAGTCCTAGAATTTTAATTCAGTTTTTACTGTAATTTAACAGTGAGCAGTTGCACGTGAAAGAAGCTAAATCCACACAGAGCTGCATAATCACTGCTGTGTGCAAGAGACTGGAATCATTAATGGCTGAAACATTGCAATTTACTGTGATTATGTCAGTTAAGCTATTTTTACTTTTTTTTCCTAGTAGAATTAGTATTTATGAGCTAGATTACAGTTTGTTCCCATATGCCTAAGCCCTCACTCCTCTGTGTCTGTGGTGCATCCTTTGAAAGACACCTGTATAATTTACTGTGACATCGCAGGCATATCTAAGACAACCACAGGGTACTTAACATGATCATAGTCCTATTTATGACTAGTTCAGAGAAATACACTTGAAAAGTATCTCATTTATTACAGTGAGTTTTATTATGATTTTTTTAATGCGTATTTTTTGTGATCTGTCTGGTTGAGTTTATTCCTAAGATATTTTCACATCAATCTTATACTAAAAAAAAAAAAATCTGAACTCTTTCCTAGAAGAGGTTCAAAGAAAGAAAAGCAATTATTTGATCAAAGAGAAAATTATAGAATGAAAAAAAAGTACTAAACACAAGAATTACTGCTTCTACTGAAGAATTTCTGTAATTCTGAAAACTTGTGGTTTAAAACTCCCTTTTGTTTTATGGAATTGTCCTTTATCTCTGAACTTCCCAAACTGCTAAATCAGATATGTCAGGGATTTAAAAAAGTTCTATGAGGATAAGAAGTCAAATGAAATGCAACTACATTAGATGCTCTCAGCCTCTATTAATTTTCCAAATAGAGAATAAATGTTATAATTTAGAGTTCCTATAATATTTACTTTGCTGTGGAGAGATTATATGTGTTTATATAACGTATACCAAATGTTAAAGTACAGCATAAAACAGATTACTTTTTCCAGCCTAAGCTTGATAGCATCTAAAGATTAGATACAAACAAGTTTAACAACTCTGCTCCACGATACAGCATTTACCACCAGCATTTCTAGGTCATGCACAGCAGTACTTGGAAGACAGAAAACACACAAAATATATCACCTCAGAATCTGCACACTGGTGCTTATTTGTGTGTGTGTGTGTGCATCTACATGGCCATGAGGATGAAAGAAAAACCTGAAGAATTAGTTAAAAAAAAAATTACTAGATTACTTATAAAAACACCATGCTGTCACAAGAAGAAATGCATATTTTATTTTCATTCACTGTGACCTACTTACAGGCAGAACTCAGTAAGAAGAGTCTATTATACCCACAGAGTCAATAGAGTCAATTATGCAGCTTTTATTCTGACAGAACTTCCACTGATTTGTATGCAAAATTCCTGTATTTTCTCAGCCAAGTGCAGAACTAATGTAGTACCTTTACACACAAATCACCAGATAATAGAGATGAAATCCTGGCTACACTGAGATCGATAGGATTTCTGCCACCAGTCTCAATGGAAAGAGATTTTATCAGCAGTGCTCAATAAGGTGGAAAAGTCATGCATCACAAGACTGTTCCATGGCTAAATAAATTGCTATTTAAAGTCACTGAAGGCCTTTCAAACCATAGAAAAACATGCAAGATGAAGCAGGGTTTCATACAAGCCTGTATGAACAACACTGTACTTCCACTGCTGACAAAAACCCTTTAACTCATGCAGCTCCCACATCTGGCAGTAGCTTGAACATTATTTCCTCTGTATCATAATCTTGGAGTTGTCCCAATCATTATTCTCCCTCCTCCTGATGCCATTCTCCACCCATACACATAAATCAACCCTCCTTTTGTTGGTCAGGTGTCTGACCAGCCTGAGCTCCCTGTCCCTACAGGAAACTCCTGTGCAGTCACAAGACACAAAGTCATGCCCAAACAAAAGGCATCAAAAGGTCTCCTGAGCACAATGTGTCATCTGTGATCCTGAGAAACCAACTAAACTGTTCTTTTATCGTTACCTAAGCTGAAAAGCCTTTTTAGCAAGCTTTATAATCAGCCCAGAAACATAGCTTTGGGTGGGAACTTGACAATTGAAACACATGATCAAGTTCCTAGTAGTTCTCTCTGAAATCCATCAATAATGTCTACATAATCCATATATAATTTTGTAATTAAACATTTCTGAGTGTGGGACAAATTGGCAAGTATATGTTTTTTCACTAGAAAATAATATTTAAATGTTAATAATAGCAGCACTAAACAATACTTCATATGGTATATTCTGTGGAAATGGTTTTCAGGGTATGTTTGCATTTTAAATTAATCACAGAATCACAGAATGGTTTGGTTTGGAACCATCTCATTCCAAGCCCCTGCCATGGGCAAGGACACCTTCCACTATCCCAGGCTGCTCAGTGCCCAGTCCAACCTGACCTTGAAGACTTCCAGAGCTGGGGCAGCCACAGCTTCTCTGGGGAACCTGTGCCTCAGCACCCTCACAGTAAAGGATTTTTTCCCTTGCAGATCCCACTCACAAAGCTCTGAAACTACTACTTTAAGGTAGAAACCATATTTTGGCTTGAATTGAAAAAATAAATCAAAATAGAAGAACAAAAATATAACCATTTTCTTAGCCAATAAACAGTTGTCAATTTAACAGGTCAAACTCAAGGTTATTGCTATTTGGAATTTCTTGCTAAAACAGAAGGAAAAGAGTGTTGAACTACTCAGTATCTTCCCCCTCCTTATAGTGAGACCTTTTCTGGCCATTTTTCCCCTTCCAAAATCCTTGCCATGTACCCCATATACAGTTGAGATAAGATATTCATATTGATGCCAAAAGTAACAATTTCTTCCAGAGGAAGAAAAAAAGAAAACAAATCAACACATCACACAGATACAGTTTCATGGTATTATTTCTTTCCTACTCTTAAGTGTAACACACATTCTAAAATCTGCAGCTTCAACCTTTAAAACAGAAAACAAGGAGGTGTTTATATATAACCATAACAATTGAGTACAGGAAGTTCCATTAAAAAATGGCATAACCAAGGGGTGGTGATTGGAAAACAATTACAACACAGGATGCTGCTGGGGCAAGAAGGACCTGCATGAAACAGGAAAAGCACAACCCTGCACCATTCCCTGCACTCTGGTCACATGTCCCAGCCACTCAAAATACCAGTGCAATACAGCAATAGCAAAAAGGAGCAGAGGGAAGAGAGGGAAGACAGAAGAATCACTGTGAAGCTAAACCTAGCTCTGGCTCACAGAGGAATTTCTGCAGTTATGCCAATCAGGGGAGGATGAGATGCAGCCCAGAACTCTGTGCAGCCCAGACCTGGTCAGGTAAAGGGAGGATGTGATCAGAGGAAGCTCAGCTTTACTCTCATCACAGCTGCTCTTACTCCTCTGCAATATAAAAGCACAGTTCAGCACAGAGGAATTCACTGTTTCAGCACCACCAGAAGCCCAAAAGACCCAGAAAAATGTTAACTGAGGACAAACAATATTGTCAACAGCAGGTATAGATATCACTGAAGAAACCAGCAAGAATTCACACCAAAATCTCTCTCTAGGCATTTTTCAATATTAAATTTGAAAAAAACCAACTCTTAAACTTTTTGTTTTTAAAGGCTGCAATTTATGAATCATCATTTAAATCAGGTAATGTGATAGACTGAAGTGCCTCTTCCTACCACAAGAGCAGGCAGCTTCCTGTCATCTATTTGGTGGACAATGTCAAAGATTTCTAGGAGACTATAAATATTGACTATTTCTGCAAGTAATGTTGAAGCACAGGTATAAAACCAATATAATTAATTTTGATATGTAATACAAATACTTAAAATCTCACATTCTGACACTGCTCAGCACTAAGGCTTTGTGGGCCCCAGTATATCCTCAATAATAATGCCTCTCAAATTAATGAAAAATCATTGCTCTTGTAACATTATGGCAACCTCTTGCTGGGCATGTCTCCCTTTTTCCTCAGCTGTGATGGTGGGCAGACACAAATCAAGTTACAGAACTGGGAAAGGATGGGAAAAAAAAGGAGAAATCTACCTTTACCAGCTGACAGCTTTCATGTAATAGGAGAATAAGTTGCACAGCAACATTCACGCTTCATTTCTCAGATACTTTTGTGGCAGGAATAGGAAAGGAAAGACAAAAGCTAAAGCAAAATCATCTCAGATCAATGCACTGGACTGCTTCCAATCTTTCCATCCTTTATTACACAAAACAGTGGAGACAAAACTGATTTGCCTTCCAAGGAACTGTACTGCAGGCTGTAAGAATAAAAGCTGGATTTTCAGGTAGGAGTTTAATTTTTTAAAAAAATATGAATTCTTTTTTATGCATACAGTGTGCATTTAGTGAAGTATTTCAGTCCAGATAGAAGCTATTATTGCTTCAGGTTAGACAGAAAATCAAACATCAAGAAGAAATACAGCAATACCCTTGCCAGAGTCTCTTGAACATCATGTTCCCACTCTTGAATTTAAGTCACAAGCATCCCAGTGAGGAGAAATAACAGCTAAGTAATATGAAGGATTGAAGAAGTGAATTTCCAAATGGAAAGAGCTTAAAGCTTGGTGATGATATGAAGATGTTAAAAGAAAAACAAACCCAACCCCCACAGTGTTTGAAAGTTATGGAACATTTAGAACAGGGACATGTACTGCAGCAAGGAAAAATATATTACCAAGAAAAAGCTTCCTGACAGGAAGGTAAATTAAACTAGAAGTATTATCCCAAATGTCTCACAGCAACTTGAATGGATTTTTGCATCTAATCTGAAAAAATCCACGAGGGAATACTTTAAGATCTACCTAATTCAGCAGCCTTACAAGCAAGCCATGAAACTGGATATTCAGCACGACCAAACAAGGACCAGTCAGGAGGTAACACATTACTTTTGCATCTATTTTGAAATTTCTGATGTCATTCTACCTCCCTTCCCTCTCCAATAGGAACGAGCATCAATATACCTGTCTATAACAATAAAATACAGGGAAAGAATCTGCTGGGCACTCTGGCAGAGCTAAGGTCAAGCTGACAAACATGTGTTTGTTTTACTGCCAATATTTATTCAATTAACTCCTGTCCTTTATACCCAGGTATTAAGGATATGGATCCCATATCCTTACATGTGGATGTACCCAGTCACCTTTCAAAACCTACAATATATTTGTAATGAAAACTTTTTAACTTTTGCTGATATTCAATACAGGGATGGCCACTAGGAAGCACAGCTGAGAACAGAAAAGAGGGAGATTGTCACAGACAGAAACAAAATATGAACTTTTCTTCTGAGAAAGACCGAGAAGTTGCCAAAATCCAGTGATAGGCAAATCTTAGTGGGAGATGCTGGAGCTTTGGCACTTCAGAAATTCAGTTACACACATATGGAATCAACTTCCATGTGAGAGGTTGGTCAGGCAATTTTAAATTACTTACTTGCCCTTCATCTCATTATTTCCATCTCTAGAGCGTTAGTCAGATGTGCAATTTCGAGCAACTGACATTAAGAAATAATTAATTAACCCAGAATGAAGTTCTTCTTTCATTTTTCACGAATTCAAATTCTATCACTGTCAGCAAAATTTCACTGAGGCACCAATCAGTACTTAAAGTCTGAGTGAATGGAGAGCCTGCAAGAGAAACTGCTCCACTGCAGATGGGACCCCAGCTTAGGTCAGGAGATCTCTGAAAGCTTGAATTTTTAAAGTTCTGATTTTTCCCCAGCAAGGAGGCTCCAGCTTGTTTGAGTCCCTGTCTGTCCTTGAGAGAGCAGGAAGGCAGCAAGAAGGAAGGGACTGTAAGTTGCCATTCCTGCAGTCTTCTCTTGTCCAAGACTTCTTTTATAAAGGGTAAATGAATTTATAGTTATGACTACCTTGCAGAACAAAAGCTCTGTCTTAATCAGCTATTAAAAGTTAGGAAGAAATTGTTAGGAATTTTGTATGTTTTCTTGGATTATTCCCAGAATCTGCCCTACATACCCTATGTAGTCTCAGCATACATTTTGTAATGTTTACATTATTAACCCCTCACCATTTATGACTGAAAGTGACTTACATTTTGCATAAGTTAAAACCTGTGTAATACTGAATCAATTTAATATCATGTACAAAAATTTGACATAAATATTACAGAGGTTGCATGAGGTGAGAATGCATTTACAGTGGCTATAAGAACTACATATATAGTTCTACAGAGCATTTTTTGACACTGAAATATCACAGGACTCAGATCTTACCTGTCTTTATACATGTTTGCATTAAATCCATGTATGTTAATACTGTGCTTGTATCATTACAATTTCCTGGGTATCAGGGACGTTATCTTCATAATATACTAATAGAAAAAGCATAACACAGAAAATAGTGCACAATATCTTAGTTGTACACTAAAGGAGGATACATAAATCCTGGCCTAATATGAAATGCAGAGAAAGGGAAATTATAAAGCATGAGATGTGACAACATTGCTGTTCAAAAATGACCAATACTACTTAAGAGTACAGCATTACTTATGTCAAATACTATCAGTTTTCTTAAGACATCTGACTACCCAAAGGAGAATACAGCATATAACAAGATGTATTAAAAAAGGTCTGTCTTAGTAACTAAAGATCAGAGATTTCTAGATTTACCTGTATCAAGTTCTCAAATATTCAGCAGTATTTAGCTTTATAGTACTGAGAGACTGCCCTGGTACAGCATTCCATTACTGCATTAGCAACTAGCTTGCATTTAACAATTATCCTTGGGAACAGGAGATTTAAGTATTACTGTGAGCTCAGCACTGTGAAGGTATATTTATAAGGCTTAATGCAGTGAAAAGCCAGAAGACAGCAGCAGTATTTAGGAAAAACTACAGCACAAGGAATACAGAAGCCAGTGACAATATGGTGTACAATTAGTATTTATCATTAGAAATAGTCTCACAAAAGCAACAGCATTGACGATAATTCCCAGTTGCAAATCACTGATTTAAAAATATGTACAGTACAATATAAGTTATAGAATTATTTCAGTTTACATAAATGAAAATGACTGCATAAATGCAAGTGTGCCTCTTGGGTATTTACATTTTCCAGCTCTATACAAAGCAATTATTTAGTCACTGCATTTCAGAGGAAAAGCAAAAGGACTAACAAACGTTAACTGCAAAATATTTTCATCATACTTCCCTGGGATTTTAACATTCAGAAAAAGGAAGTTCTCTATTCAATATCAGCACAGTATTTTGTCCTACTGCTGCAGACAAAATCATTTAAGGAATACATAGCAATGATATAGAGCCTTACCCTTTCTACCGGTGAGCCATAGCATGCAATGACGAAACATAGCAGTGGCAGATGGCATTGGTGCTAGGAAATGTGAATAAAAGGATAATAGCAGAGAAATGGTGACTGGCAGACAAGACACAGAAATGTAGATGAAATGAATGCAAGCTGGTAAATCTTGAAGCAAAGCTCCACCGTTAAGCCCAACGTTGCCTCTAGTCTCCTCATAATTGAGCATTAAGTTCTATTTGGATAAAACTGCAACCTTCAGACCAGTCTTGATTCTCTTCATAAAGAAATGCATCACTGTATCTTGATAACGAAGAGCAGAAACGTTTTGCAAGCGAAACCCATCATCAGAAGCACATTACTTTCTCCCCTTGAGTGATTTATTCTTTACATTATTCATCTCCAAATCCTGCCAGAGCTACAGTCTCCTTCTAGCACATATGTATTCACTGCAGATGTAAATCCCTGCCTAACCTGCAGCACCCCTGGATCCAGAATGTTCTCAGCGTGCTCATTCATGCTGTTCTGTTGCCAAACATTTAAAATCATCCATCAAATACAAGTGGAATCTATTATAAGAAAAAACAATCTCTTCTTTCAGCTCACCCTGAAAATGGAAGGTTTTCTGATCAACAGTTATTGTGAAGGTGCTGTCGTCCTCATCGTCTATACCAATCACAGCTCCCTGTGAAACAAAGAACAAAATCCTGATAAGGCAAGCAGTGACATCAGCAGCACACACTCTATCACTACACCACTGGAATTTAAAAAGCTTTGACAAATTAGAAACAAACCGAATACAGTAAAGAGCAAAAAGATTCTCTGTTCAGGCATAGGATGCAGTCAGTTCTTTAAAACAATAAATTTTTAGTTGCAGAAAAAAACCAGTGAATGTAAAGCTGTTATCTGGATAATGATATGCATCTTTTATTTTTGTAGTGGAGGTGGCTTTATGCTGCAGCAGTTCCCTACTACATATTTTATATGTATTTTCCGTGTATAAAAATAATAATTCTTAAGTACTCTACAAAAAGAAGCTCTTGACCTGATTTTATCTACCAGCCTGTAATAAAAAATAAATCATTCTAGCAGAATGAATTTGGCCCATCATGTCATGTCACTGGTACACTGCATGATCTAATTTTCAGTCCCTAAGTAAATATTAACAGTAAGTAATCAGGATATATCAGAAGCAACTAGCTTTGTCTCCTAATTCTTTATGAATTATTACAAGAAAATGCAAATAAATTAAAGACCATCTGTGCTTAGCAATTTACAAATCTATCCACATTTTCATTCCTGCCCCCTCCAACACTTATAATAAATAACAGTTTCACCCAGGAGAAGACACAAAAAAGGACAATTCCAAGTCTCTGCCAGCTCCAACAAATTGTAATATTTAGCTCAAAAATCACCAGTGGATTGACTCAGTTTCTTTTCTCCTTCTGCCCCACAACAGCAGTCCTAGGTAAGAACAGCACCAACCCTCTGTAATACAAGGCAGTGTGGCAGGAAAGGATAGCTCCAAGATGGTTTTTTATTTCCCTCCACTGATAAAATGTGCCACTTAACTTCTCCAAGAGTATCTTCCTTACAGGCTTTTCATGGACAGCTCTGTGATCACTAGAAAAGAGGCACCTAAAAGGTGTATCCAAACCAGTATAATTCTGAACATTTTTAGTGCCAGGACACAACAACCACCAGATTTCTTTTAAATATACCAGTAGATAAATATCTGGCACTTGAAGTACATATTTTGCTATGCAGTAAAGCAGAAGGTCACTGCAAGTTGTACAATATTGCTCTCCTCAGCAGCTGTATCAGAGTCAGTGTGGCTGGGAAGGAGCTCCAAGATTATCCAGTCCAATTGGTAACCCAGTGCCACCATGCCCAACACTGAATTATCTCAGCAAGTGCCACATCCACACATCTTTTGAACACTTCCAGGGATAGTGACTCCACCACTTCCCTGGGCAGCCTGTTCCAATGGCTGACCTTTCTTTCAGTGAAGAAATTTCCCCTAATATCCAATCCAAACCTCCCTGGAGCAACTTGAGGCCATTTCCTCTCATCCTGTCACCCAGGAGAAGAGACTGACCCTCACCTCACCATGACCAAGATATTCTCCTCAGAGGATACAAGTAAAATTCACATAAACACAGACTCAGACAGCTGAGTCCTGCCCCATCCCAAGTGTGGGAACAGGGAGAGCTCTCCTGGGCCTGTGAACTCAGCACAAACCTGTGCACATACTGTCACTGCAACACTGGGGCAAAGGGTCTGAGCCAGAAGCACAGAAAATGCTTCCTCTGTCATGCAGATAACACATAGGAACAAGTAAAATTAAAAATAAGAGTGGCAAAGTTTATGGATATTCCAGAAAACTTTAGCAGGACGTAAGCATAGTGCAGATGACACAGAATGATTTATGACTACACTTTCCTAAGTACTCTAAGACACCAGCAAAACAATTTTGAAGATGAAACTTCAGCCCTATGAAATGTGCATTAGGAGCAAAAAGGTGAGGAACAAGCTTTTCATAATCCATTCAAGAGAAAAGGAAATATTTTAGCCAGATTCCTTAAGTTACATGTTTGTTTATGTTCACACCTACAGTTACAAATCAACAATTACTCTAAACAGAAAACCTCTCTGATAGAATTTCAGACTGCAAAAGCCCATCTGTTCAGCTATCAGTATCACTGTCATCTGCCAGGGGAGCTGCTTTACAAAAGCAGAAAAAAGGAAGATGCCTTCCTTCCTCACAAAAAACCCCCAAACAAGCAAATCACACACATTACACATTCAGAGGAAGGCTGGGGGAGTCCATCAGTTTTTAGAAAATTCCAAAGAACAATTTGTGGTGGAAGAGTGACAGATAGGAGAAGAGAAAGTGGCTGTTTTATGTTAAATACATATAAAGATGGACCAGGCAATATTGAACAGATTGTTCACTTTTATTATTTCCTAAACGGGCAGGCTGAGGCCAACCTCCACAGTGACAGGCTCACAGCACTATTAAAGCAGGCATGGCTTTCTGGACTGAATTTTTCTGCACAATGAAAAAACCTCCCTCATGAATCTTTGGGAATGTCTTGTTCTAGACAGTGGTTTGAGTGTACATTTCCCTTAAAGAAATTCTGAATTAAGATATCAATACATCAAGCAAGGCAAAGTGCAAAGAAGTCATCTGGAATTCAAGTTACTGGGGATTCTCTGAGTCTCAGAAGGCTACAGGTACCCAGAGAAAGACTAGAAAGGCCTAACAACAGAAGGAAGGAGTAACTGGAAAATGCACAGTTTTCCTTCAACACTCATCACATTGCTTGCAAGACCACAGATCCCCTTCTCTTGACTCCTCTTCAACTTTCAAAATGCTCCCATTCATACCCATCATTCTCACTCCTCACTTGTTCCAACTCTTCACAAGACTGCTGCATGCTAGAAACAGAAATTCTACAGGAAATGGGAAAAAATATAGAAAAAGGACTTGTGCAAGAAGAAATAGCTTTGGTACAAGCATGACAGTGAGGTAGGAACTAGGCATGTGCAAAGACATCACAGCACTCTCACCTCCCTTTAGTAATTCCATTCCAATACAGCAGCAGCAGTCAGGGCTAAATGAACCACACCAGAGAGCCCCACACAGGTAATGCTCAGCTTTCCCACTCTGCACCTTCTCTTTCCCCAATTTGCACACCCAATCATATTTCAAAAACTTTGCCAGCAGTGTTCTCCCTTCCCTTTCCAGTTCTCCTTTCACTAAGCTCAAGCCTAGGCCTAAGGAGTGTCCAAACTGGCAGGATGGAGGACATGGTAAGAGAAGAAAAACAAACCAGGACAGAAGGAAGCAGTTTCACAATGACTTCTGTAGGTACAGAACAACACACACACACACACACACACACACACACACATATACATACATATATATATATATATATCTGTGTATATACACATGGACCTCCACACACAGAAAAATGAGAACTGCCAACAGCAAATTTTTCATAGCATCCTACTACTAACCCATCTTACTCTGCCACAGAATGCCTTCTAATATATCATATAAAATGTATAATATTTTTATACCATATATAAATTCTAGGATGTAATTAGCCCAGCATGTCACTTGACCTCTAACGTTTTCTTTCTTTAAATACTTTCACCATTTCAGCATTTTGCAGAGTCAGGAATAGAGCCCAAACCTCAAAAGTCTCCTTGCAGTTCTCTCCACTAGGACATATTATACACAGTAAGTCATTGAGTACTGAATAAAACAACACTTACCCTGAGTCTAACACACCCTCGGCGTGAGCCTCTCATCATTTTGTCTTTTGACTGAAACAGAAAAAAACAGATCAGTGGGTTAACAGATACAGTAAGAAGAAAGTTATTCAAAGCAACAGAGAAAGAATAAAGCATTTTTACACCATGTTTTAGTGACTGATTAAACAAGATGCAATTTCTGTTACAAAATTGGTTCGTTCCCACTGCCATGGTATGGAAAATGAATTCTTCAAAAGAATACAAGATCCCACTTCAAGAAGTTTCCCAAGTAACTTCAAGAAATACTTATGAAATGCAGTCCATGCCTTTAGAGAAAGTAAAAGAAAAGGAAGAAGAAAGGAGTTGAGAAATATTAAAAGTCAGCAGTATGCTGATTCACATCTTCCTCTTTTCTCTCCTATTCTCAGGAAAGTGTCCATGAAACAAAATCTAGCTGTGCAGGCAGAATTGCACAAATGAAATTATACATCTGTCAGAAACTTCCCCTGATTTATACCTCTTTTTAGCAGAGACAAAATTCGTGTTTAGACTTGTTTGTAAATCTACTTCCTAGCTAGTACAGCTCGCTGTCATTATTGCAGTTTAAAAAGTTAACCTTTGTAGCCATTTAAGCTGTTGGAACCCAGATCAGAAAACAGGATTTTCATGTCCATAACCAGTGGTCAAACTTGCACATTAACCCACCTTGCAAAATTACTCAATCTCTTCTTTACTACCTGTTTGAAGCACTGAAAAAGAGCTTCAACCTCCCCCCCCCCCCAAGTAGGGAACTCTAAAGATTAAACTCAGATTGAAATAGTGATCCTTGAGCTTTCAGCTCTTCCCACCACTGCCACAGGCAAAGCTGACAGTAATCATTGCTATTGGGCAAGAGTGGCAAGCCCAAGTAGCACACACCAACTATTTAAGGTGAAAAAGAAAATAGTGAGATCATCCTGAATACTCAGTTTTCTGGTAAGGGCTGTTTTTTGACTACCCACACACACGCTTCCTGTTTTTTAAATTATAAATTCCTTGCTATTGTAGCCTTATCTGAAAAGTAGTCCTGTCTAATAAAACCCCTCCTGTCCCGCCATCCAAATATTCAAACTGCATTCTTTCAAGTCAGGAAAACAACAATTCTCACTGGTGTCTCAAGATCAGATTCTCTTGCTGCCATCTTCTGAAATACCCACTTCTTTCCAGCAGTGTATCAATAATTCCATCAAGTCAATATACTGATGTTATTATCACCAGACCTATTTTCACTTTAGCAATTAGACAATAAAATCTTGCTGACATTAATGGGAAAAAAAAAAGACAGGACAAGAACTACCAGTCTTAGGAGTCACTAATTATTCTTTACCTGAAATATGTTTTGGATACAGCTAGGAGGAAAGAATGAAGCAGTCCTAGCAAGTCCTATTCACTAAAGATAATGTACAGGTACAGCACTTGGGGCTTCAAATAAAGTTTTAGCTGACCTCTCATTCAATTCAGGCTCCAATTTATCAGAGCTGTCTTCTGAGTGTTAGAAGCCATCAGTATTAATCTACTTGTTTTTACATCAGCACATGTTAGCTGATCAAAATGAAATGCAAGTAAAGACCAGCAGTGCCTCCATAATGCATTCTACAGATATATAATTTCTTTTTAGACAACAAGTACATAGGAAAGACTTTTTGGAACATTGTTTTGTTTTGGTCTCTTTTTTTTAACCTCAAACCCAAGAGAGGATCTAGTTACAAAGTTTCTCCAACAATTTCCTATGAGAAATTGTGTATATTTGAAACATAGCTCACTAGAGTACACTTTTATTTTTTATATTCACTGCCTTGAGAGTTCTCCTAAAATGGGAGGACACTTCTGAGAGCTTATCACTCCCTCTGGTGGTTTCTGGAAGAAATATTGGCATAATCTAAGCAGGAAAGAAAATATCTGGACTGAGGCTGCAACAGTGCAGAAGCTGCAGGGACCTGACCAGTTCTGACCCAGATCCCATGAGCCAGGCAAAGCCCTCCCAGCTCCCTGCACAGAACCAGAGCAGACAAAAAGCAAAGGCAGCAGAAGAGATTGGGTTTGGAAGGGTTTATACCTCTTAGTGACATGCAGGGAATTTGGGAGCTCGTCCCAGTGCAAGGGAGAGCAGAACCCTAAGAACCCCCATTTCCACTGATCACCAATTCAGCTGCAAAAGATACAGTAAAAGCCTCCCTTTTTCTTGTCCACCACATTTTAATGGGATGGAAATTAAGTTTAAACTTTATAATGTTTTTAGTCTGCAAGAAGAATCACAAGATAAATAACAGGTCAGAGTGTGGGCCTGTATACCCATAATTTCACCATCTTCTGACAGAGCTTTACTTGGTTAATACCAATTATAAGAAAGCACTAAATGGAATTTATCCTACCTAAGTGCAATAAAACACCCATCATTCCAGTAGCTGAATTCCCTGAGCTCCAGAGCAGGCAGCTGCCATCACACACACTGCTGCATTCTCTCACTGGCAGACAGCAAACCCTTCCCTACTGCTGCAGGACAGCACTTTAGAACACAATTCAGCTGACATTTTAGATTTTGCCCCTCCACAACTAAGATTTTATAAAAATACAATTCAAATACTTTCAGCTTTCCCTTATTATTCTTTGATAGAAATTAGGTTATCCAATATATCCTATTAAATATAAAGCCATCCCATAACTGCTTTGAGGAATGGTTCCATTTCACTGAACAAAAAACTCATACAGCAGAAAGACATCTCTAAAGGACTAATAAAAAACCCCCACATTTTACTTTCCTTTTATATTTAAAATTTTAATATGCAGCTATCTTTTTCAGTGCTCAGTTTTATAACCAGACAAAATTGCATTTTCCATAAGCTTTCAATACACACTGTACTGATTGTGATGATAAAGGACTTGAACAGGTTATAAGCAGACAGCAATATGAGATAAATTTCAGCTGAAACTCAAATAAAAATTTGTAAAAATGAATAAAGCTACAGAGTATTACTGCAGGGAGAATTTAGGTATCTCCCAAAAAGATGTGGCCTTTATTGGTTCCTCTTTAACATCCACATAGCAAAGTTGATCACATACAGAACTGATCTAACATAAGGCATTTCAGGTAACCTACAACTTCTTAAGAGAAATAAAAATAATGTTTGGGCCTATTTAAAGAAAAAAAAAAACAAAATTAGAATCCTAACCCAGGCCCCAGAGACCTCCAGCCCTCCTTCATCTTTAGAAGTGCTACTATTTCATTTGAGTTGTAGCTGTGGCGTGCAAAGTTTAAGGTTTCAAATAAAACCCAGCTGCTCTTTGCCTCCAAAAGTTCTCAGGCACGAGTTCTGCTTGCACAGAAGGGCAGAACTTGAAGAGGTGCATTTCTGACTCACTCGGTGCTGTCATGGAAATCCCTAACATAAGTACACAGATGAGCAAAACCACTTGGGACATTTATTTCCTGTTAAGGATGAAGAACCTGGAACAAGCTGTATCTATAAACAGTATTCTTTGCAATTTATCTACAAGAGAAGCTTAAATTTGGATCACTTTCCATAACAGTCATTTTTTCTCATCAAATCCTAAGGCAACGCTCATTTTTTAAGCAGAAACAGACCTCCACAATTTGAAGACTTCACAGGCTGTTCCCAGCCCCACCATTCCTCCAGCCCCTTTCCAAGGCACAGCCCAGTCTCAGAGGAGAAGCTCCCTGAGCTCAGGGACAGCATCTCACAGCCCTGCTGTTGGTGCAGCTAAAGCTGGGACTTCTGTGGGTGCAGTCATAAGACAGGAGATAAAACACTGCAGCAAGAGCTGAGGTGCCACTGGGGCTCATCTAACCCCAACAGATACCAGGATTATGTGAAATAGGTAAGGCAACATTTTATAGATCCTGGCATGGAAAAGCATTACACTGCTTTAGAGAATCCTATGAGAAATTAATACATATGAGGCCTTAACTGCATCAAGGTGTAAAAGGTACAGCTCAGTCCTGGAACCTTCCATTCAGCCTCTTCCTCAAAAATGCACAGCTGCAGACTAAACTGCCTGTAGCTGAAACTTAACTACTAAAGAGGAGTCAACTACTTCAATTATAATCCTTTAACAGTTCATTCAGTGCACAGAAACCCCTGATACAAAGTTTAAACTATGTACAAAATTCAAGTTAGTGTTGTATGACAACCAACAATATTTTAGATCCCGTGACCATAAATTCAGAATTATTTTTATTATGACAAGTTCACTTACAGCTTTGTCTGGTTTTAATAGACTCACTGAGTTGTTTTCAGGGCATGTGACAAGATCAAGTTATTATAAGAAAAAAGTGTCATTTCATCTGAGAATGGAAAACAGAGACCTCGGAGGGAACGCTTGTGCAAAAGCAGATGTGGTTTTTTCCTGTTTTCTTGGGATTTTTGCACGCAGCTGCTGATTGAGAAACTGTATTTGAAAGAAGTATTTAACTGAAAGTCTCTGCCATGGGGCCACTGAGCCCTGACTGCAGCTTCAGAGGCATCGTTTGAAATCAAGGCAACAAGGTTTGCTTTCAGTTCACCACCAAAGATTCACAAAACTGCTCCAAAATTTGAGTCTCCCTCCTCAATAGCTGGGTTGTACAACCCACAAGCAGCTGTTCAATACAACCAGTTTGAAAGTTGCTAACTAGTTGTAGTCTTGAAAAACATGAGGGGAGAGATAATTTCATACTGCCACAATTACTTTTCCCAACAAGTGATTTCACACAGCTCTTGCTCCTGAAAGCAGTCGACCAGCAAATGTTTTAAAAGTAGTTTGATGGAATGATGAACAAAAGAACAGCACTTAAATCCATTCTTCAGGTATTCACTGGTGCAAAAACCACTAAGATGATGGGAGGTTCCCCAGTTTGGTTTCAGGAATGCACAATATGGAGCTGTCATACACAACAATTTTTTCTGGCAGCCCTCATTCCCTGTGCAAGGCAGTTCTTTAAGCCTGCAACATTTTGAATAGTTCTCCTTTCAATATCACCAAATGTCATATATCCATGAAGTTTTAAAATACTTTATGGAACTGACCTTCCTCTGGCACTGTTTGCACAGCTATGCCAGTTCTGCTTTCAATTTATTATACAATTTAAATATTTATTTAAAGAATACACTTAAAGCTAGAATTTAAATCAGATTTTCAAACTTGAGTGGTTCACTGGATTATTTCTACAGAATTCCCAAGGGTTATCAAGGCTATAGCTGATGTGTATTTAAGACAGCACTTCTGCCAGAAAACACAAACAAAAAGCAAATTGCACTCAACTCCCCTTTCCTCCTTGACCATTTCTTTGTCTTCATGTTCTCTTCCCAGAATAATGTCAACACACACGTTTCTACACTGACATGCACAAAACAAACAACAGAACAAATTCAGCTGAAAAAATAAACCAGCACAAAGCTATTTTTCATCTGGAATCCAGCTCATGGAACAACTTTACAGCTCCTGCACCAGCAGAAAGCAGGAATGAGCCAGTTCAAAATTTGTTTGCTAAATATTTCAGTGAAGCCAACAACACAGTGAACCCCCCCAATGCTTCAGTAACTTACATATATAAGCTATTCCCTTAAGAGAAAGCACTGAAGCATGAGTAGGGTCACAAATCCAAGAATACTGAGGGGAAAAAAAAATTTTTCAAGCCATTGGTCAAACTGATCCAAGATGGCAAAAATGGCACGCTGTCATTTAATTCATATTTTGCTTAAAAAAAAAAAGCAAAAAAAAAAAAAGGGGGCCATTTACTGATATCAGACAATCATTTATTTAAGCAAAACCATGTGAAAAGAGTACTTGGATGACAAGTCCAAATCATACTCTGTAAATTACAGAATTTGTAAATAACTTAACACAAAAGTAACTGTAAGCAAATTTGAGGATGAACATTTCAATTCTGAATGAGGAAAAAAGCTCCTGGATAACAGAAGTGGGGAAAAAAGCCAACAATTTGGCAATTTAGGTAAAAGGCTTTTTTTGTCAATGTACATGAGAAGATTCACATTGACACATGCAAGTAGCACTACTATTGTTCACTGCAATACAAGTACAGAGCATGGAACACACAAATGAAAACAGAAATAAATGTGACCATTACATTTTTTTCTTTTTTTCCTGACTCTGACTTGATGCAAAATCTTTTGACTTGCTCCTTTAAAGTTCTAATCATTCGAGAAATGGAATTTCATTGAAATCATTTGCTCCTGGTGTATGTATCCAAAACATACTTAGGTTAACAGCTATTCATTCCACCAAAAGAAAAAGCATAACCTTTTATTTTCCCCCCAGAGTGCAGTGCTATTGCACACTAATTCTGTTTGAATGTTTATTTCACATTAAGGGTGCTTTTCTGCAGTCTATTTTAGGTAACTACCAGGGAGGGTTGAGTCCAGGAGTGCCAGGACACGCCTATGAAGAAGTTTGTGGCTCAGGCTCTAATGGAAACTTCAGCTGCATCAGGAGTTATTTGCCTGCAGTTTTCCACAGCTGCCCAGCCAAAGGTTAACAGGCTGTGGGATCTGCTGATGGAGAAAGTTTCTCCTGTCTGCAGAACTTACTGAGGCTGAGGAGCCTGGAGAGACAGTGGGCAGGCTCAGGCTGATCAGGTACCTGTAATCCCTCATACCAACAAAACTGCTTCCAGGCTGTGTGTCCAGACAGCCGGGCTGGAACCACCCCATCCTATCCTATCCCAGCCCTGCATTACATTCCTGGGAGGGGCCAGATCCAGGCTCAGACAGCAGCCACACTGACTCAGCCAGGCAACTCCACTGCTCCAGACTGAAACTGGTGCAGAAGGAGCCCTGTGCACCTGATCACAGGTTCCTTCCCAACACGAGGCTGCCTGTGCAGAGTGCAACAGGCCATTGTCCCATTTAAATAAAATCACAAACCTGCCAACGTTTCAAATTAATGCTCTTTATGAGCCTCATCAACTACCAGTCAGGAGTTAGTACTCCAACACTAAAGCTGAAGCAAACAGTGCCCTATCACCCTATCACAGGTGAAGGACTGGCTCTTGAGAGGTGTGTGATCAGCTGGGACAAGCTCTGAGTTATCCCTCAAACGCTGCTCCTGCTGACCCTGCTGCCCTGGGAGCAGCCCTGCCAGCACACAGGGAGAGGAGGGCACGCCCAAGGACCAGATCTTGTGACAGGCAGGCTTCAGCAGGACTGAAATTTGGCAATTTGGGTAAAAGGCTTTTATAAAACACCTTGCAAATGCATATGCATTACATGCATTACATTACGCCTAACAGCCTTAGGTATGAGAATGAAAGAGCTCATGGATGGGAAAAGCATTCTGAAAGAAATGCTCACTCCAGCCACTTCTCAGTGGTAAAGGCACATAAAGCAGAGAACATGATTTTATTCCTTAAACCCAACTTGAACTTTTTAGGATAGCTAGTTAAAAAAAGGGGTTTTAAATTTTTGAACTAAAAGTTGTTATACTGACAGAGAACATAATAAATTATACAAAATGGAAGTGTAACATACGTGTAGAGGTACCCAGTCACAGGAAAAAATTAAATACTATAATTCTACTAAACAGCTGAAGACCATAGGATGAAAGTCAGTGCAATATCCAGAATTATAATTATACACAGTAGTCATCAGCAAATGTTTCTATTTCTGTAGCTGAGCATTAAATGACTTTGCACCTTGGACTGCTAGTTAGACCACACTGACTAATTCATCTCTGTCAAGCAGCTGACATTTGAAGAGCCACTAAATAGCAACTATAAAAGCACTTCCATTTCTCCATCCACATCCCAGGTGTGAGATTTTGAACCCACATGAACAAAATCGAGAGCATGTGACAGTTCTGTGACAAGAGCCTTACCCCTGCTTCTACCAGTATAATGGAAATCCAGATTTAGGAAAAAAAGTTTCATATGCAATGCTTCTGTACAAACAAAGCTTCATAGACAATGTGGTTATGTCAAGTTATTTGCTGTACATCTATTACAACTTACTGCAGGCTTATTTTGTATGTGTTTTATTCAGCCTGATATACTTTGAAAAAGAAAACTTTGGGGCATGGATGCAGTTCACTCAGTGAGCCTTCAGATTTCAGGGGGCATCCTTGAAAAAAATTAATTCCTACCATTAAAATACTTGTGAGTTATGTAAAAATATGAATAAGGAAGGTGAACAAGCCAGTAAGGCAGGATCTGTCAGGGGTTATAAAGAAGAAAAAAAAAAAAGTTAAGAAAAGCATCACTGTTTCTTAACACACCGCAGTAAAAAGTTCGTGCTGGGAAGTGGGAAGTCCTGAACGGAAACGGGAAAGTCGATCCGGCTCCGGGAAGCACCTGCCGGGAGGCAGCGAGCCCGCCAAGCGCGGCCGTAACGCACCGAGAGCCGCGGGAACGAAGCGCGGGGCGCGCACGGCCCCGAGAAGGCGGCACCGCCCGCGCCCGCTGGCCGGGCTGAGCCCCCAGACCGGGGCCAGCGCGAGTTCCCGCTGGACAGGGCGGGGAGCAGCGGGACTCGGCCAGCACCGAGCAAGGCTCCGGGACAGGGGGACACGGGCCGCCCGAGGAGGGTGCGCGGCCCCGGAGCTGCCGGGAGAGCCCGGGCGGGTCCCGCGGCCGCTCCCGCCGGCGGCGCCGCCCGCCGCCAACAACAACAGCGCCTCTCGCCCCCGCCACTCCATCTCCCCGCAGCGCCGCCCCATTGGCTGATCCCGCCGCCTCCTCGTCCCCCATTGGTCGCTCCCGCCGCCTCCTCTTTCCCCATTGGCCGCCCGGGCGCCCGCACGCCCCGAGTCCCCTCCCCGCCCCCACCCTGCGCCTGAGCCGGTCCCCGGCGCCTCCTCGCCCGCCCGGCCCGCCCGCCGCCCCTCACCGTGTAGTAGGAGAGCAGCCCCGCGTTGTAGTCCAGCACGAACCAGCGGTACTGCCAGCCCTTCATCACATTGGTCCATTTGCTCAGCGGGCCCTCCATGATAGACGCCATCTTAGCACCGGACCGGCACCGCCGCGCACGCCGCGCGTTCGGTGAGGGGAGCGGGGGAGAGACTCGGCGGCCGCCGGGCGGGGAGGGGCGGGGCACGCAGCGACGGGGAGGGGCCACGGGGCCACTCTGCCCCGGGGGGCGGTGTTTGCGTGCGCAGCGGGGAGGGGCCGTGAGGGGAGCGGAGCCCGGCGGGGGCGGCCCCGGGCTCCGGAGAGAGGGAGCTCGGGGTAGGGACGCTGAGGGCGCTGCCTGAGGGATTCCGTCCCCGCGGCTTCTCCTCACGGCCCCGGGGGAGGCAGAGGGCGAGGCACGAGGCAGGGCTGTGAGGCGGTGCCGTGAGGACACGGCGCGCTGGCCCTGCGGAGCGTGAGGGCTGGAGGGCGTCATCCTGTCCCCTAAAGCACTTAGGGATCTTTTAGTTCCTCTCTAGAACACCTGGCACCGCTTGGAAGCTTTGAGCATCTCTCGCTGGTGTACTTGTCCCTCTGCCTCTCGGCTTTTTTAAGTGCCTTAAATCTAAACCAAAGTGGGCTTAACAATGGAGTCCGAGGGGGTTTCTCTTCAAAGCGCTCCACGTCCACAGTGTCTAAAACCCATTCATGACTCGAGATGACCTTTAAAAGCTAAGATTTCAATGTGGCACAGCTTTCCTGTGGACTGATCCAAGAATGTGGAATGAATTCCCCAGGAGCTACGAACAATTGCAAATCTGTTGTTCAGCATAAGGCATGGTTTTGGCACTGATCTCCTCTGACATAAGTACAGAACTTGAGCTGTGCTTTAACATGAAAACTTCAAAGGACCCATAGGGATACTCATGTTCCTTCCTAGGGAACAACAATAAAGCAGCAGAAGTAGTGTTTTTACCATGAGGTTTGTGTTTATCATGCAGTCTACCGTGTTCATTAGTAACTTTTTTCCTTTCCCCCTTATAGCCCTTTTTTATTCTATTTAAATGCCTTTACAGTGGGCTAAAGCAGGTTTAGTGTCTCACAACACTACAACTTTATACTAAGTTAAACAAAATTTAATAGAAAATTACCCCTTTAGTGAAAAAGAATCACTGTGTTTGGTTTTAGGAAATAAGAAATATTCCAGATTTCTAATTGTCTCCCCATATCACATGTCACATCATACACTAGTTTGTCACCAATGGGAATTTGGAGCATTGATACTCCTCGGAGTCACCTGGTGGTGTATTTATGCGTGGAGTCACCAGTTTAGGGCGCCTAATGCACAATCTGATTTTGAAATCCAGCTTCTTAATTTAGATAACTTTTTTTTTTCCAAGCTGCATATGACCTTAGTAGTCTGTTTTTGTTCTTTATTTTCACTGACTAAACAAAGCAGGGCTGCCTAGAGATTATACCCAGGCAAGCAAAACAAAAAACATCAGATGGTGCCAGAACATTACTAGTGCTGCCAGTTAAAGCTGTAGCTGGACTGGAGCTTTATTATCTCAGATCACTCCTTTGGCTCTATTATGCAACAGAAGTTGAAACAATGCAAAGAACTCATGGAACAAAACCCCTCTTGGCTTAACCCCGAAAAAGCTCTGTGTGGGCAGAGCATCCACAGTAGGAAATTCTCCACAGAAGAGCTTTTTATTTACCTTGGTTTGCCAGAGGCTGAATTTCCTGAACTTCAGTTTACACTGCATATCTTAGTAGTTCTTTGTTCTCTTTGACTCTTTTTGGTGGGGAAATGTGACAAAGGCTTGCATGCAGCAGAAAAAACAGGTATTTTAGGTATCTTGTTTTAGCTAAAAGTTTAGAGTAGGAAAAAATGTGTTAACAGGAATAAAAGGGGGAATTCAGCTCAAGGTTTCTTTTAGAAATGTAGTGTGGATAGTCTCTTAAAGTAATTTGGCAGAGATCAGAGAATCATTGTTTTTCAGAAAGCCCCACACAAACTGAAATAAATACATTTGAAATGGCAGTCTTTTCAAATGTATTTATTTCAGTTTGTGAATGTGCAAATGGAAGTGCATCAACCTGTATGATATACCCTGCTGACAGAGCATCCAGGGTGTATCATACAGGTTTATGCACTCTCAGGCCAGGATGTTCTGTGTCTGTCAGATAACTCCCCTATATTGGGCATGGATCATGAGGGCACTACAAAGGGTTTAGGATGAACTACTTAGATCCTTCTGATAAAGATTCTTGGGGCCTATTTGAATTCTTTTGAAAGATCAATGCAAACATTTTAGTTCATTTAAATAAATCAATAAACTGAAATCAGCAATGTGCCATAATCTTTTTTTATATACTTTTTACTTTAAATCATTAGCATTGATTATTTTGAATTAAAAATGGCTTAAAATCGAAATTAGGGAGTAATTTCTTAATAGAAGGATTTGGTTTACTTTAACATGTTCTGTCTGCATACCATCTGGATCAGTTACAAAGAGCTGTTATTTTCTGTGGTTATAGGCAGTTTTATTGTGATGTTCTCCATATTTTACACAACTCAGACTGGAGTGTCACCCTCTGTACCATTTAGTACCTACTGTCACCTGAGAGAACAATGTACTAGAGGTGTAATAGAACTGGGCTGAAGGCAGCAGCTGTTACCTTGTACTGCCTTTGTTTCATGCACTGCTCCATCAGCTGAAAATCTTGTCCAGCACCTTTCTCTTGCCTCCCAGAGGTCTCAGTTCTGTTATCCTGCCACAGTGTCCCAGCCACACACACATTTCCTGACCATGAAGTGGCCTCCAGGGTACTCAGACTGTCCCAGCAGGAATGTAGGGGGAAACCTCAGATATGCCCAGTCCTTCCTGTGTTTTCCAGGACATCCCAATTTGCACTCTACTTTTAAAAATTTCCTCTGTGTTATTTTTCTTTGTCTGAGCATGTCCAGTAAATTATATTTTTGCCCATTACAGTTTAAATCTTCGTGGTTTCTAGCCAAAAGGGAGACACTGCTGGTCAGAGTGAATACCAGTGAAGGACCAGGGTAGACAATGGAAGCAAGAGAACACTGGAAGTCTGATTCTTTATGAAGAAAATGCTTTTCTGTTGTCATTTTGCTGAAGTTATGGCTGAACTCAGAAGAACCTCAGTGATGAAGTTGTGGCTTGTGGGTTTCCTTCAGGGTGTCTGGAGTGTGACTGGCACCAGTGAAAGTGGCTTTTGCTTCTCCCAACAGCTGCAATTGCTTGGGGTTCTGAGGAACATAAGGAAGGCATTTGAGAAGAGAACAAATAACATTCTGTTTCAGTTTCTTTTCCAACTTCAGAAATGTGCTGGTACTTTAATTTTGTATTGCTTGTCCTGTAAGTTCCCTGTGTCAATTACTGATAATGTAATAATCCTAATTAACAATTTATGTTTTAGCCTGATAGTGGATGATTCTTTTTTCGCTTGTTGATAGCAAATAATGTCTTTTATTTGTACCTTCAGGGAAACGTTCCTTCCATTTTATTTTTTATGGGTAACAAATGCAGTAATAAACTACAATCAAGTAGAAGATGGAGCATTCTGAGTCATCCTCAGTCTCCAGCTTCTGTCCTTTACAGGTATTTTCTAGTCCCTCTATGTACATCCCAACTACACTAAGAATAGGAGCACTGTCAGAGCATAAACATTTTTTATTTTATTTCTTCAGAATTATGTCTGGTTTAGGGGATTACAGAGAGAAAGATAGATGGGAGAGAATCACCTTCATCCTACAAGCAGTCATTCTTCAAAGAGGACAATT
Organism: Molothrus aeneus; assembly: GCF_037042795.1. Lineage (NCBI taxonomy): Eukaryota > Metazoa > Chordata > Aves > Passeriformes > Icteridae > Molothrus > Molothrus aeneus. The sequence goes on from NC_089654.1 coordinate 6,320,293, forward strand.
AAATCAAGCATGACAGTAAGTGCCATTGTAAGTAGATTTTCTGAATAGATTTATTATACTGTCACTGGTTTTAATAGAAATGTTTATGAAAAAAATCAACAAGACAGTGGAAGGAGGACAGTAGCTAGTTTCTGAGGCAAACAAATAATTCTCTTGGGCCTTTCTTGCCAATTCCTCTATGATTCTATGAAATAAAAGCAATTAGCAATACATTTTCCCAATTCTGTCCATTTTAATCTAGTTTTTTCCCTGATTTTAATGAATTGTCGTAAATTCATTAAATTGGTCAGGGATGAGGAACTTCATTGAGGGTTATGCAGGCCTTTCTGAGTCTTCTAAATGACTCCATATTAGCATATTCTGGAAAAAATCAAATTATAGCAGGTTGAATGGGAATCAAGTCATCACGTCTCAGAATCCCTGTTCTGGTTTTGCATATTGCTTATGGCTGTGTTTGGTGGAAGTTCACAAGAGAAGGGGCTTTTCTATTTGGACATTAGATCTGCCTTCCTGCAGTTCAGGATCTCATCCTTCCACGGTGTGTTTGGAGCTGCACTGGAGAGCGCTGGAATATTGGAGCCAGTTCTCCATAACCCATGGAATATGTTCAGCCAAACTGCAACACCATTTAAGACAAGGCTGAAGACTCTGTCTTGCATTTAAGATAGAGATGATGCAGAAAGTCAGATTTGTTCTGTGTGCAGTTATTTAATCCTCCCTGTAGCGCTGTCTGTCAGAGGGATGATGCAGCAAGGACACGGCTGACTCACCTCGCTGGCACGGACCCTTGGCAGGACCGGGAGCAGTTTGTCAGATGTTGTTGCTGTGTGTTAAAAACAGGGAGTGGAGGTGCTTCATTAAGCAACTCCAGTGACTCACCTAATGGCCAAATCCTGTTACAAGGTCTGCAGATAAACACATTTTAAGGACATTATAAATTGGAGTAGCTTTGAAACAGTAACACAACCTAAATTTTTGGTGTGGTTTCTTAAGAGTAAGTTCAGGTTTTGCATGACAGTTTGACATAATGTTATCTGGGAGTTGCAGGAGTGTAGATTGACACTTCAGGACTCAACATCTCTTCAAGAAGTACATTTCTGGGCATGTTGAGAAGCTTGGCTGTTAAGAAATGTGATTATCTTCTGCACTCACTTTACTCAGAGGACAAAGAATTCCTCCCACATATCCTGATCACACTTGAGATCTTCAGTGTTCTAAGAGAAATTAATAGCAGTAAAAATTAAATGGGGAAAGCACCTTCTAACACATTCTGTAACTTAAACATAGTATAAATCTAATACAAAATAATTTTTAAAATTACCTAGCCTTTATACTGAAGAAATAGTTATACAGGCTATATTCCATCTCTACGTTGGCTGAGCTCTGGTAATCTGAAAATCAATCTAGCAAGTAGAAAAATGCTGGAATGAATTTTGGTGACCAATTCATTGTCACCTTTGTATTACTTTATTATAAAACTTAAAATACCATAATTTTCTCTTGAGATCAACAGGCCATGGACACCTCTAAAATTCAGAGTTGATAGGGTGCTGGGCCATATTGTCTAGTCTGTATTTTCACCAGGAAAGAATGGACCACAGTATCCTTGAGGATGATATTGTAATTCCAATGTGGCATTGTGTGAGTCTCTGATTCTTTGCTGAGTACAGGAGTTTAGAATTCACAGCGTGCTGAATCCCATTTCATACTCCTGATGCATTGCTAAGATGGGTAATGTCTCATCATTTGATTTAAACATCTTATCATCCTCCGAGCAGAATGTATTTAAAATTTAATGCAGAAGTCCTTGCTATTTTCTCAACCGCAAATAAGTGATTCCTACTTTAGCCTCCACAGGGGCTTTGAAAAGAGACAGAGGAATGCTGCTCAGCTGGAATGTTTCCTTCATTGCAGCTGTGGTATGCAGCCACTGCTACAAAAAGGCAAAGAAGTATAATCTCTTTTCCCAAAGCTTTCTCACCATCACCTTTTTTCATGGTGTTTGCCCTATTAATATGTTCAGGGAAGGTTACTTGTTCTTTGTAGTTGGTTTAGCAAGAATGCAATACATCTATCATCATCTTCTCACAAAATTTAGACTTAGAGTTTGATGTGTAGCAAATTTAGCAAGGGAAAAGGTAAGAATAAATTAGTATTTTAGAGTATTGTCACTATTCATAAGGATTATATGCTGTGTTTATTTTCAATTCAGGACTGTTTGTTTTTCTTTATACACTGTATTTATTTATTATTAATAGATACAGCAATATCAAAGGCAGTATTTAAAACTGGTGTTTATACATACAGATAGGTTCCAAAATATATGCATATTTTTAGGCTGTTATGAGCAGTATCCACACTCAGTGGTACAAAGTCATGGTAAAATCTGGAGGGGAAATATCTATTTCCCTATCTTTTTTCCCCCTGTTTGTTTTTTGTGTTTGTTTGTTTGTTTGGTGGGGTTTGGTTTGGTTTGATTTTTTGGGTTTTTGTTTTGGTTTGGTTTTTTGTCCAGGTTAATAACAGACATCTGACTCTGGTAATTTTTCGGGTATTAAATAAGTGATGAAAGGAAGGCTAAAAGTAAAATCAAGGAGACCTAGAGCTGAGCAATCCATCATAATACACAAGTACAATGTGTGCCTTTATTGCTCATTTAATTTCCATAACTAGAGGTATTAAAAGGGTCTCTGTTAAAACTAAGTTTCCATTGTGTCAATGTAGAATGAGTTTCTGTCTTCTCTACATTTTGTTCTGGAATAAGGTAAAATAATTTTTCATGAGGTCTAGCATCACTCCCAGGGATTTGTGTGTAGGAGGAGTCCATGAACAGTATAAGCCCTCATTTAATACTGCCCTGATTTTGGGATGACAAAAAGATTTTTCTTTAGGGTTACTGTTTCTTGTGTAAGGATGAGAGACAAAACTAGCAAAGTTTATCCTACCAAAAACTGGAGAAGATTTTTTTTCTTCTTATCTGAGAATGAGAAAGTCCTTTTTCATGCCTACTTAAAGGACTTGCTTTCTCCTTGTTCTGATGAAAGCAAAAATGCAGAAGTTTTTTTTCATCCTACTCAATTCTCTCTCTCTCTTCTATGAGAGAAGAAAAAAATAAAGGGAAAACTAAATTAGTAGAAGAAAAAAAAGTAGTTGGCAGAACACACTCAGATTACTCCCCAAAAATCATGATGTGCACTTGGACCAGAATTTAGAAAGCAGATGGGTGCAAGCAGATGGGTGCTTTGCCACTGTGTCAGCTCTCAGGAACTGTCAGGAGAATATTCCACTTATGTGTGAACTCTCAGACTTGTGCAGAATGCAGCTGCATCAGATCTCCAGATGAAGTGAGGCTTTAGTTCAGAGCAGCACCTCCTGCAGCTCCATCAGCTTGGAAGAAAACCCAGGTTCAAGGATCAGGGAAAGCCCTGGCACACCCTGGTGAGGTTTCAGTCTTGGGAGGCTGAAGACAAAAGCCTTGGATATATTACTGGATACATTAAGCTGCTGTCCAAAGTAAAAAAGCCACTCACAAGAATCAACTCCAGCTCAGGTGACTTCTTAACTGTAAATCATTGGAAGTTTGTGAAGTCCACCTGGGCAGTGTCACTACGTTTTCCACTCCTACCATTTTCCATAGATATTGGCTATTGCTGTACTGTATATAGTAAACAGAAGAAAAAGAAGAAAAACTATATGTCCGGTGCAGCAGTAGAAAATTTCAGGCTCCCAGGGAGTAAATGGTTTGGTTTTTTTTAATTATTTTAATTTGTAATTTCTGGTTTTGTTCTGATTTTGTTTTGTATTTTTTTTAGGAGGAGTCCAGCTTCCAGAGACTCCAGGTTGTGTCAATTACAACACTTTTTTCAGCAGATTCATCGTGTCACAAGAGGGATCTGCCCAGTGTCCAAGATGATGTTTGAGATTGAGGCTTCAGGTGAGTTGAGCATTGTGACTAGGAGAGGGAGGGTGAGCAGGTATCCAGTTAGGAGTTGTTGTTGGGGGGGGTGGTTTTGAAGGCAGCAGGGTGAGAAAGGGGGGGGCTTATTTGAGCCCCCCCCGGATTTTCAGAAGCGTAGCAGAGGCGTTCACATGTCTTACAGCACACGAGGTCATCCACTGCACTCACAGGAATGCCATTTCACTTTGTGAAGTGATGACATCTTGGTGCTAGAAGAGAGCAGGAGTGTGAATGCGGGTTTTTTGCATGAAAGGCAGGGAAGTGTCTTAACACATGGTTGTTAGGAGGTTATTCAGTGCTGAACTGGGGTCCAGAAAGGGTTTAGCAGGATGGACCCTCCTTGTAGAGAAAAGAAGGTAAGTTGACTAGAGAAAGGAAAATAATGTCAGGAGCACCTGGGGACGCCAAGTTTGGGGTTGTCAAAGGGTCGCCAAGGCTGGGAGGTGTCTGGCCGCTCCCTACGAGCGGCGGGGTCTCGGGGGCTGCAGCAGGCACCGATCCATGGAGGTGGCCCGGCGGCGGGGCTGGCAGCAGGGGACACACAGGTTTGCCAGGCAGGAGCGGGCTGGCTCCGTGGCAGAACTGCCGGGGGGCTCCCAGACTGCCGGGGTCCCGAGTCGAGAATGGCAGCATTGTGGTAAGTGGGCCGAGACAGAGAAGGAAAGAGAAAGAGAGAGAAGAAGAGAGTGAGAGGGCAGAAGGGACCCAAGGCTGCCCCCAGGGTCCCCATGCCCGTGGCTGCTCTCCCCTGCTCCGGCTTGCAGTGAAGTGGCAGCACGGCATTGACAGCAAGGCCGTGAAAAGAGCGGGAGGGGGGCTAGCACTAAAAGATAAAATCAAAGCAGAGATTGCTGACTCTCCAAACCTCATAAAGTAATTTGTTTTTCTTAAGTAAGAAGGTTTTTGGTTTTTTCTTTTGTGTGTTTTGTTTGCTGTTAAAAATAAGTTGTTGGTTTTTTTTTTTCTCCTGAAGAATGGGTTTGTAAGGCTAAAATAATTAAATGCTGCCCAAAAAGTAAAAAGCAATAGATGTGATACATCTAGTGTTAAAATTGGTCTAGCTTTTCTTATTTAACTAACTGTAACTCACAAAAAGAAGAATTTGCCTCTGCAGCTATTAGCACAGCTGGATAGAAGAAGAAGAAGAAGAGGCTGCTGTGGAAAAAGCTTTTAGCTAAACCCAGAAAGTTTGGAAGCAAAGTGAATGGTAAAAGTTAATGCAGTATTATCTTTCTTTTATTACTATGCTATTAAGAAGTCCTATCCAGGTACTACTGAAGCAACAATCAGATTCACGGAAAGAGGGTGAATTCATGCCAGCAGAATCAAAGGACTTGTGAAGAAACCTGAGGAATGGACTATCACATTTAAACTGGGTGATACCAAACTGACTTTCCAATGGGGACTGAGTGGTAACAGTTTGGAAAAAGCCAAATGATCCAAGAAATGTACAAAGAATAACACTGAATTAAGAAGTAAGACAATGCTTATACCACTGGTTTCAAGCACTGCCTGAATAAAACATCTCCTTAGGGGAGGAATACTCCAGATAGAAGAGTCAAGACTGTTTTTGTGTTCTGACCTTAGCCTGTGAATTGTACAGGGGAGAAGGGGAATTAGTTTTCCATCAGTAAACTTTATTTGACTCATTCCAATACTGGACATGCTAGCTGGGTTATAAGTAAATGCTTGAATTGTGAGAATAATTAGTATTGTGGTTCACAAAATTTATGCTCTTATTGCAAAAAGTGTTAAAGTAATAACTTAGCTTTGTAGATGGGGATTATTAGTGCCTGTTGAATGAGAGATACCTGAAGAACGGTAAGAGACCACAGTTAAAGGGTGTCCAAACCAATTTGCCTGGAAATTAGTTAAGAGAAAGTGACAAGGAAATAGAGGGCAAGAGCAGATTGGCCTCTGTATTTTGCCACCAAGATCAAATACACCTGCTGTGGGTTGCAACCTCACAGGCCTGGGAGGTGGGAGTATAAACCATACTGGAGCTCTGTTATTCCTGTTTCTGGCACTCATTTGTTGTCTTTTCCCTTTCAGGATACCAGCACGATCGTGTCACAAATGCTACAGAAAGCATCACATGGAAAGAAACCAAAGTTCCTCTTTTATTACACACACCTATGTCATCAGCCACTGTTATAACCCATCCAAATTAAGAACCTCTAGGCAAAATGGAGTAAATGATTGGATTACAAGAAACTTAGAAAAAAGTGGTAATAGATTTGGAATTGAATGTCCAAAAGGAGAGAGATGGATTTGTTTTACATTTAATCTTGAAAATACAAGATTTGGTAAAAAAACAAATAATAAACAAAAAGGTAAAACCAGCACAGCAATTTAACTTGTATTGACCCCAAATTATCGATTGAGTCGTATTAGAAGACTCCAAGCAGTTATGGAAATGATAGCAAATGGAGCCACCCAGGCATTAGAGTTAATATCAAGTCAGCTAAGCCAAACAAAAACTGTAGGGTATCAGAATAGGTTGGCTTTAGACTATTTATTGGCCAAAGAAGGGGGTGTTTGTAAAAACTTTAATATATCAGATTGTTGAAAATTCATGACCACAGAAAAGTCATTCTAGAAAAAGCAAAAGAAATCAAAGAAGAAAAATATATATATGCATATAATAACCCAGGTACCAGTCCAAAAATTAGAAAAAAATGTTAAAACCTAGCTGGTGGGGTAATGTGTTAGAAGAAATTAAGATCTTTCATTTTATGTGTTACAACAGTTTTTATATCTCTTTCTTGTGTAATCCCCTGGGTTTTTTTGCCAGCATAGTCCAGAAGATGCAAGTAGATAAGAAATATTGCTCAAGCCAAATGATTTACAAAGAATAAGAGTGGGGATTGTGAAAAATGCATGCATTTTATGATTGGCTTTTCACAAATATTGAAATTAATATTATATGTGCTGTGTTAGAAAGTAATGCTGTATTAATTCTCTTAAGTAGTGTGTTAAATATAGTTTTAGGTTACAAAAACTGTTAAAATGGAAACAATGCTATGTAAGATACTTTGTTTAAAGAAAGGACTCACAGTGAGATAGCAGCCACAGGACATCTAAATCTTTCAGAGAGAAAGAATTTATTGCCCTCTTATCAGAAGAAACAAACTTCTTCCCATCTCGAAGGCGCTGTTAGGATTAGAAGGAAGAAGCTGACCGCTGACCAGACAGAATCCTGTGTTTGAATGGAATTTATGCATCATGTATGAAGTGTATGAATATGCAACAGGCTATTGCTTTTAAGGGTTAATCCCTTGTTTACGGGGGTCCTTTTTCAGGCTCGTGCTGCCCAGAAAAAGGTACCCGGACTGTGTGTAACTCTTTGTATCTATTGTCTCATATTGTCCTGACTCAAATTGTCCAAATTATTATTACTCTAATTGTATTACTATTTTTATAACCATTTTATTACTATTAAACTTAAAAAAAAATTAAAAACAAGTGATTGCCGTTTTTCACAGCAGTCTGTTAGTTGAAAATTATCAAAATATTTTTGTGAGTTTTCTAATTTTGGCATTAATGCTGGGGAATTTTCAGGGTTTATTGTCTCATTTAGGGTCGAGAAATCTATCCGAAACACGGTGGGGACTCTAGAGCTATTTGGGAACAGTTCTTTTTCGAAATTCTTTTGTGTTGGATCAAAGGGTTGGCATTTGCAGGGGCAAAATTATTCTCTGTCTGTCTTGTATTTATTAAAGCAGCTGTCATATTCCAGCCTCCTCCTCCTCGTCGCACGGTTTGTGTGCATGGATGTGGCTGTGCGGACGAATCGTGACACAAAGTAGTCCCACTCGGTGCTAGGAGTGTAGAAGGCGAAAACGCGGAGGCACACCAGGTATCGGTTTTACGCGCTGCGAAAACGCGGAGGCACACCAGGTATCGGTTTTACGCGCTGCGGAGGGATCTCTCGGTGCCCGGCAGAGGGAGAGACGCGGAAGGATACATGCAAGCGCCGCAGTTTTCGGCTGCTGTGGTGCCGTGTACAGACCCGGTGGTGGTGGAAGTGGCGTGACAGGGCACAGGGATGCCGGCTGTGGCTGGACAGCGGCATGCAGCGGCTCGGAACCGGGACCGGGCTGTACCAAAGCTGCGGCCAAAGCAGTGGGGGGTGGCGCCGGACCATGAAATAGAACTGCGCATGCGTGCGGCTGATCCCGGAAGCAGCGCTGTGGTTGGATGAGTCGGAGCGGAGTGATATCACTGGTGCGGGGTTGTAGCAATCCGCATGCGTGGGTAGTCATCATGGCGGGGGGGGGGGGGGGGCGGCCGGGGGGTGCGGGAGGCGGCGGCGGAGCCGCGCCATCCAGCAGCTCTGAAGCGGGGGGCCGCGGTGGAGAAGGCGCGGCTCGGCCCCACGGGCGGCGGCGGAGCAGCCCCTCGTCAGCGGGAGATGATCCCGGGGTGGCGGGAGGCGGGAGGAGCGGCGTGGAGGCGGCGGGTGGCTGCTGCGGGGGGGGGGGGCATGGCGGGCGGTGGACTGGTCGTCGGCTCGACCGCAGCGTGCAGCCACTGGGGGCTGGGGCGGCTGCTGGCCCGGCGGGCAGGGGCGGCGCTGACCGGAGCTGGGCTGGAGCGGCAGCAGGCACGGCAGAGGCTGCAGACGCCGGTGTAGGCGCCGCGGCGCCGGCACGGGCGGGCTGGGCGGGCTGGGGCGCCCCGGTCCCAGCGCAAGCGGGGCTGTGCCCGGACCGGGGGATTGCGCTGAAACGCCGGCAGGGACAGGGGTAGCCGTGGGGGTTTGTCCCGCGGCGGGGCCCGTGGGCAGCTCGGGGTGTGCGGCGTGCGCTTGGACGCCAGGGCGGGGGGGGCGGGCTCCCGCGGCAACGTGCACAGGGGGCGCTGGGGGCGGCGCGGCCGCGCCAGGCGTGCTCGGCACCGGAGATCCGGGAGCCGCAGGGAACTGCAAAGACGCAGCAGCGACGGGACTTGGGCCGCCGCCGGCCCCGCTGTATCGGCAAAGGGGGTGAGGGGGACGTGGGGGGCGGCAGGAGCGGCCGCGCTGGCAGCGGGGGGGGGAAGTGGCGGACTCGGGGGGGGGGGCCCGTAGTAGCCGGGACGGCAGGGACCGACGGCATGGCAAAGGCGGGGATGGTGGGAGTGGCTGGGGACGGGGGCCGGGACCGCGAGGGCGGCGGGCGGGGCGGCAGGGGCGAGCAGGACTGCGGGTACTAAAGCTGTGCAGTCCGACGGGGAGGTGGGGGGCGTGTCCCATTGGAGACTCGCGGCGGCAAGGGGCGGACTAGCACAAGGGGCGGGGCTCGGTGGGGCGGCTGCTGCGGGCATCCCCCTTGACACAAACAGCTCGAGCAGCACCCTGCAAGCTGGGACCAGCTCTGCGGCAGCCCTGCCCTGGCAGGAGATGCTATTAAAGTGCTTTAAAAAACCTGTGTCCTAAAAGGCTCTCTTTACGACAGTGGGGCTTTGCGGCCGATTTTACGACAGTCGCGCTTTACGGCACCTTTTTACGACAGTCGCGCTTTACGGCACCTTTTACGACAGTTCTGCTTTACGGCACCTTTTACGACAGTCGCACTTTACGGCACCTTTTACGACAGTCGCGCTTTACGGCACCTTTTACGACAGTCTCGCTTTACGGCACCTTTTACGACAGTTCTGCTTTACGGCACCTTTTACGACAGTCTCGCTTTACGGCACCTTTTACGACAGTCTCGCTTTACGGCAGCTTTTACGACAGTCTCGCTTTACGGCAGCTTTTACGACAGTCTCGCTTTACGGCAGCTTTTACGACAGTTCTGCTTTACGGCACCTTTTACGACAGTCTCGCTTTACGGCACCTTTTTACGACAGTCGCGCTTTACGGCAGCTTTTACGACAGTCGCGCTTTACGGCACCTTTTACGACAGTATCGCTTTACGGCAGCTTTTACGACAGTTCCGCTTTACGGCACCTTTTACGACAGTTCCGCTTTACGGCACCTTTTACGACAGTCGCGCTTTACGGCACCTTTTACGACAGTCTCGCTTTACGGCAGCTTTTACGACAGTCTCGCTTTACGGCAGCTTTTACGACAGTTCCGCTTTACGGCACCTTTTACGACAGTCTCGCTTTACGGCACCTTTTACGACAGTCTCGCTTTACGGCACCTTTTACGACAGTCGCGCTTTACGGCAGCTTTACGACAGTCGTGCTTTACGGCACCTTTTACGACAGTTGCGCTTTACGGCACCTTTTACGACAGTCTCGCTTTACGGCACCTTTTACGACAGTCTCGCTTTACGGCACCTTTTACGACAGTCTCGCTTTACGGCAGCTTTTACGACAGTCTCGCTTTACGGCAGCTTTTACGACAGTCTCGCTTTACGGCACCTTTTACGACAGTTCTGCTTTACGGCACCTTTTACGACAGTCTCGCTTTACGGCACCTTTTTACGACAGTCGTGCTTTACGGCACCTTTTACGACAGTCTCGCTTTACGGCACCTTTTTACGACAGTCGTGCTTTACGGCAGCTTTACGACAGTCGCGCTTTACGGCACCTTTTTACGACAGTCTCGCTTTACGGCAGCTTTTACGACAGTCGCGCTTTACGGCACCTTTTACGACAGTATCGCTTTACGGCAGCTTTTACGACAGTCTCGCTTTACGGCAGCTTTTACGACAGTTCCGCTTTACGGCACCTTTTACGACAGTCGCGCTTTACGGCACCTTTTACGACAGTCTCGCTTTACGGCAGCTTTTACGACAGTCTCGCTTTACGGCAGCTTTTACGACAGTTCCGCTTTACGGCACCTTTTACGACAGTCTCGCTTTACGGCACCTTTTACGACAGTCTCGCTTTACGGCACCTTTTACGACAGTCGCGCTTTACGGCAGCTTTACGACAGTCGTGCTTTACGGCACCTTTTACGACAGTCGCGCTTTACGGCACCTTTTACGACAGTCGCACTTTCATTAATTTTTATATAATTTTTTTAAAGTTTTTATTTTATTTTTGATTTTATTTTTTCGTTAATTTTGATTTTTAATTTTTCTATTTTTAAAGCTTTTTATTTTATTTTTTAATTTTTTTTTAATTTTTAAAATTTTTACTATTTTTAAAGTTTTTTTGATTTTTCTATTTCTAATGCTTTTTTATTTTAAAATTTTTTTTATTAAATTTTTAATTTTTAATTTTTCTATTTTTAAAGCTTTTTTATATTTTGTAATTTTTTAATTTAATTTTTTATTTTTAATTTTTTATTTTTAAAGCTTTTTATTTTATTTTTTAATTTTTTAATTTAATTTTTATTTTTGTTTTTTCTATTTTTAAAGCTTTTTTTTGTATTTTTATATTTTATTTTTTATTCAATTTTTATTTTTAATTTTTCTATTTTTAAAGCTTTTTTGTATTTTATATTTTTTAATTTAATTTTTTATTTTTAATTGTTAAAAAAAATATTTTATTTTTAAATTTTTTAAATTTTTTTTATTTTTCTATTTTTAAAGCTTTTTATCTTATTTTTTAAATTTTATTTTTTATTTTTCTTTTTTAAAGCATTTTTTATTTTTTCAATTTTAATTTGTATTTAATTTTTATTTTTAATTTTTCTATTTTTAAAGCTTTTTTTATTATATTTTATTTTATTTTTATTTTTGATTTTTCTATTTTTAAGGCTTGGTTTGTATTTTAAAAATTTTTTCATTTAATTTTTATTTTAAATTTTTCTATTTTTAAAGCTTTTTTTATATTTTGTAATTTTTTAATTTAATTTTTTATTTTTAATTTTTTATTTTTAAAGCTTTTTATTTTATTTTTTAATTTTTTAATTTAATTTTTATTTTTGATTTTTCTATTTTTAAAGCTTTTTTTTGTATTTTTATATTTTATTTTTTATTCAATTTTTATTTTTAATTTTTCTATTTTTAAAGCTTTTTTTGTATTTTGTATTTTTTAATTTAATTTTTTATTTTTAATTTTTAAAAAAAATTATTTTATTTTTAAATTTTTAAAATTTTTTTATTTTTCTATTTTTAAAGTTTTTTATCTTATTTTTTAAATTTTATTTTTTATTTTTCTTTTTTAAAGCATTTTTTTATTTTTTCAATTTTAATTTGTATTTAATTTTTATTTTTAATTTTTCTATTTTTAAAGCTTTTTTTATTATATTTTATTTTATTTTTATTTTTGATTTTTCTATTTTTAAGGCTTGGTTTGTATTTTTAAATTTTTTTAATTTAATTTTTATTTTAAATTTTTCTATTTTTAAAGCTTTTTTTGTGTTTTTAATTTTTTTTAATTTTTTATTTTTAAAGCTTTTTATTTTATTTTTAATTTTTTTATTTAATTTTTATTTTTGATTTTTCTTTTTTTAAAGCTTTTTTGTATTTTTTAAATTTTCCTATTTAATTATTTCTATTTAATTTTTATTTTTAAAGCTTTTTATTTTTTTATTTTTTATTTTTTATTCAATTTTTATTTTTAATTTTTCTAGTTTTAAAGTTTTTTTTGTATTTTTTAAATTTTATTTTTTATTTAATTTTTTTAATTTTTAATTTTTCTATTTTAAAGGCTTTTTTTGTTTTTTTTATTTAATATTTTAAAAATTGTTTCATTTTTAAAGCTTTTTATTTTATTTTTTAATTTTTTTATTTAATTTTTATTTTTTATTTTTTGGGGGTATTTTTTGTATTTTTAATGCTTCTTTTGTATTTTTATATTTTATTTTTATTCATTTTTATTTTTAATTTTTCTATTTTTAAAGCTTTTTATTTTATTTTTAAATTTTTTAATTTAATTTTTATTTTTGATTTTTTTGGGGTTTTTTTTGTATTTTTAAAGCTTTTTTTGTATTTTTATATTTCATTTTTATTCCATTTTTATTTTAATTTTTCTATTTTTAAAGCTTTTTATTTTATTTTTAAATTTTTTAATTTAATTTTTATTTTTGATTTTTTGGGGTTTTTTTGTATTTTTAAAGCTTTTTTTGTATTTTTATATTTTATTTTTATTCCATTTTATTTTAATTTTTCTATTTTTAAAGCTTTTTTTTAATTTTATTTGGTGCTGCCCAGACCAACTCAAGCTGGTGATTGTGGTGGTGTTTGAGGGTCTTGCATTACAGCACTACCTTTTATGGAACTTTTACAGCACTGTACAGCACTTTACAGTTTTTATTTTGTTTTTCATTTATTTTAAATTAATTTTGTTATTTAAATTTTCTTTAATTTTTATTTTTAATTTTGCTATTTTTAAAGCATTTAAATTTATTTTTTATTTAATTTTTATTTTTAATTTTTCTATTTTTCAAGCATTTATTTTATTTTTTTAATTTTATTTTTTCTTTAATTTTTATTTTTAATTTTTCTATTTTTAAAGCTTTTTATTTGATTTTTAAATTTTTTTATTTAATTTTAATTTTTGATTTTTCTTTTTTTAAAGATTTTTTTGTATTTTTTAAATTTTATTTTTTATTTTTCTTTTTTAAAGCATTTTTTTATTTTTTAATTTTATTTTTTAATTTTATTTTTATTTTTATTTTTCTATTTTTAAAGCATTTCTTTTATTTTTTCAATTTTATTTTTAATTTAATTTTTCTATTTAATTTATCTGTTTTTAAAGCTTTTTATTTTATTTTATTTGGTGCTGCCCAGACCAACTCAAGCTGGTGATTGAGGGTCTTGCATTACAGCACTACCTTTTATGGAACTTTTACAGCACTTTACAGTTTTTATTTTGTTTTTCATTTATTTTAAATTAATTTTGTTATTTAAATTTTATTTAATTTTTATTTTTAATTTTTCTATTTTTAAAGTGTTTAAATTTATTTTTTATTTAATTTTTATTTTTAATTTTTCTATTTTTCAAGCATTTATTTTATTTTTTAATTTTATTTTTTCTTTAATTTTTTTTAATTTTTCTATTTTTAAAGCTTTTTATTTGATTTTTAATTTTTTTTATTTAATTTTAATTTTTGATTTTTCTTTTTTTAAAGATGTTTTTGTATTTTTTAAATTTTATTTTTTATTTTTCTTTTTTAAAGCATTTTTTTATTTTTTAATTTTATTTTTTATTTTATTTTTATTTTTCTATTTTTAAAGCATTTCTTTTATTTTTTGAATTTTATTTTTTATTTAATTTTTCTATTTAATTTATCTGTTTTTAAAGCTTTTTATTTTATTTTATTTGGTGCTGCCCAGACCAACTCAAGCTGGTGTCTTGCATTACAGCACTACCTTTTATGGAACTTTTACGGCACTTTACAGTTTTTATTTTGTTTTTCATTTATTTTAAATTAATTTTGTTATTTTAATTTTATTTAATTTTTATTTTTAATTTTTCTATTTTTAAAGCTATTTATTTTATTTTTAAATTTTTTATTTAATTTTTATTTTTAATTTTTCTATTTTTAAAGCTTTTTATTTAATTTTTTAATTGCTTTTATTTTATTTTTAGTTTTGATTTTTCTATTTTTAAAGCTTCTTTTGTATTTTTTAATTTTATTTTAATTTAATTTTTATTTTTAATTTTTCTATTTTTAAAGCTTTTTATTTTTTAAATTTTATTTTTGATTTTTTTTAAAGCATTTATTTTATTTTTTAAATTTTTTTTAAATTTAATTTTAATTTTTAATTTTTCTTTTTTTAAAGGGTTTTATTTTATTTTATTTGGTGCTGCCCAGACCAACTCAAGCTGGTGATTGTGGTGGTGTTTGAGAGTCTTGCATTACAGCACTACCTTTTATGGAACTTTTACAGCACTTTACAGTTTTTATTTTGTTTTACATTTATTTTAAATTAATTTTGTTATTTTAATTTTCTTTAATTTTTATTTTTAATTTTTCTATTTTTAAAGCATTTTATTTTATTTTATTTGGTGCTGCCCAACCCTGCTGTAGTGCATTTTTATACTTTGCAATACTTTGAAGTAGTTTTGTTTTGTATCCCCATATTTTTCCCAAATGGTTTATCCCAGACTGTGCCCCCCCCCCCTCCCTTTACCTGTGTTATCCCTCTCCCCAGATGAGATCATCCCCAAACCCCCACCCTGGCTCTCTGTCAATCACTCAGATCCCATCCCCTCCATCCAGAAGTTTCTGTCCCGGTCGTTGAGTGATCAGCCCGAGGCCAGGGGTCAGCCCCCCCAGCCTTGCCCCATAGGCTGTCCTAAATGTCCATCCCCCAGTACCCATCCCTTAGGGTCACTTATTGGTTGGTAAAATGTTTTCTACTTTTGGTTTCCACCTCCCTTTAAATGTGACCTTGGCACATCTCCCGGGGCTCTCGGCAGGAGGCCCCTGAGGTGCAGGAGCTCCTTTGGGATCCTAATAAAACCTTGGATTAACCCCTGCTAAGAGTCGGCCCTTTACCTTCTACCGATGTCTCTGGTGTCTCTTGTGCTGCACAGGGGCCCAGCCCAGGTGCCCTCAGCACCCTCGGGGCACAGAGAGTGTCTGCCCCCAGCCCAGGTGCCCTCAGCACCCTCGGGGCACACACAGAGAGTGTCTCCCCGCTGTGGGCCCAGGTGCCCTCAGCACCCTCGGGGCACACACAGAGAGTGTCTCCCTGCCAGCCCAGGTGCCCTCAGTACTTCGGGGCACAGAGAGTGTCTCCCTGCCAGCCCGGGTGCCCTCAGTACCCTTGGGGCACACACAGAGAGTGTCTCCCCCCAGCCCAGGTGCCCTCAGCACCCTTAGGGCACAGAGAGTGTCTCCCCGCCAGCCCAGGTGCCCTCAGCACCCTCGGGGCACACACAGAGAGTGTCTCCCCGCCAGCCCAGGTGCCCTCAGTACCCTCGGGGCACACACAGAGAGTGTCTCCCCCCAGCCCAGGTGCCCTCAGTACCCTCGGGGCACACACAGAGAGTGTCTCCCCCCAGCCCAGGTGCCCTCAGCACCCTCGGGGCACAGAGAGTGTCTCCCCCCAGCCCAGGTGCCCTCAGCACCCTTAGGGCACAGAGAGTGTCTCCCTGCCAGCCCAGGTGCCCTCAGCACCCTTAGGGCACAGAGAGTGTCTCCCTGCCAGCCCAGGTGCCCTCAGCACCCTCGGGGCACAGAGAGTGTCTCCCTGCCAGCCCAGGTGCCCTCAGCACCCTCGGGGCACAGAGAGTGTCTCCCCCCAGCCCAGGTGCCCTCAGCACCCTCGGGGCACACACAGAGAGTGTCTCCCCCCAGCCCAGGTGCCCTCAGCACCCTCGGGGCACACACAGAGAGTGTCTCCCTGCTGTCAGCCCAGGTGCCCTCAGCACCCTCGGGGCACACACAGAGAGTGTCTCCCCGTGTCGGCCGTGTCGGGGCTGCCCCCCGGTGTCTGCTGACTCGGGGCTGGCCCAGGGTTCCTGAGAGGCTCGCACAAACCCGCTCGGCCGGTGATTGTGGTGGTGTTTGAGGGTCCCCAGGGCAAGGGAAGAGACGAGAATCTTGACTCCACCTTTCAGAAGGCTGAAATACTATTTTATGATCTCTATTATATTAAAAGAAAATGAGATATTAGAACTATACTAAAAGAGCAAGGAGACATCAGAAAGCTGGAAAGGAATGAATAATAAAAACCTGGGACTGCTCACAGCCCCGACGCAGCTGGACCGTGATTGGTCATGAAGTAGAAACACACAGAAACACTTTTTGGAAATGTTCATTTTTTTTCATGCACACCAGAACTCTGCAGTATGCAATCTGCCATTGTCTGGGTTTTTTGTATGTATTTAATAGGAGTGTATTTAATTTATCCTGTGTCAGGATTCCTGATGTTAAGAAATTCAGACACCTGAATACAAAATCTGGGGAGATAGACAGATTAATAGGCTTATATATGCACATAGATATTGGTGAGTGTTTGTTTGTCGATGTGTTTGTGTGTGTGTGTGTGTGTGTGTGCACGCCCTCGGGAAAAATTCCAGGTGTCAAAAAACCGCATTTATGGGAAAATCAAGACATATGGTATTGAATTTTAGTCCTGAAGCTCTTCGGGTGAGGAGGTGCCTGGCTTCTTCTGGGCCTTGCTGCTGGACCAAAGGTGGCAGCTGTGGCGTTTTTCACCCCAGAGATGCCTTTGGCCAGCTGGGTGCTGCAGCTGGGCACTCGGAACAAATCCAGGCAAAGTAAGAACTCAGTTTACCTTTGGTGGAAAAGGTTGAAACGGCAGTGAAGAGAAAAGGAGCGGGTTCTGTCGTATAGACTTGGTCCAGAGTTTTATTGCAGCATGGTAGACTTCTGAACATGGTAACAGCTCACAGACAGACACACTGACTGTATGGTCTCGTGTCCTTTTAAGCCCCGGGGACAGGGGGAGGGACAGGTGAGGGCCAACCAGGTGTGAGGAGGGGAAGGCTCAGGGGATATACAGGCCAATGAGCCCCAACCTGGGGGCATGTTTTGAAAATCTGCCAACCACATGATGCCTTGCTGGAATGTTAAGAATGATGGACAGCTCTTAGGCAGGAGGGCAAAAGGGGGAGGGGGAAAGGTTGGCACACCTGAGGGGGCTGGGACTGGTCAAACAGGAAACCACACTGCAACAACATGGTAGCTTCAAATCAGGTTTACTTTACAATGAAGACATTGCCTAAGGCATAATCCTGCCTAAGGCAGGGACAATGCCTCCACTTAGGCAAGCTATGGGCAGGGAGTCCTGTGGGAGAGCTAGGAAGTATCACAAGCTGGGGAGAGCTCTCTAGTACCATGTATCAGAGTATTTAAATGGGAAATCAATACACTTCATAGTCCATGCAATTTAAATTATTTATTTGTGCTTAAACGCTGCTAACCAAAGCATGAGTGAAAAAGGAATTCTGGTTTCTGAACAGTTCATATTTTCAACCTTTTCTTTGCAGCCTTGAAGGTCAGAAAGTTCCTGTATTTTGCTCTTTCCTTGTCAGCTTTGTTTTTTAACTTATGCTCAAATAACCCTGCAATCTCTTCACTCCAGAGTATGGATCTTTATTAAGAAAAACCCAACCAAGAGACTGGAAGATGCTGGCAGCTGGTAAAAACTGAATTTGTTTTCTAGAGCATGCCATATTCGAAAAGAATATGTAGACAAGCAGAAAATGAGAAAGAATCATCTCCCAAGCAGATAGGCCCTGTTTATCTAAAGTGGGACAAGGAAAACTTTTATCTCACATAACTTTTACTTTTGGATGGCATTTGAATTGGCCTTGTGTGTTTGGCAGCTCATCTGTTGAGCCATCTGTTTCAGATTATGCATGCTCGGAGGGCACATTGCACCCAGCCTTACAGCTCCCCTGAACACCAGAAATTTGAATTGGCTTTACAGTTTAGTGATCAGTGAGCATGGATGTGCATGTACATGTGCATGACACATCTAAATAAACTCTGTTTATTTGGGACAAATTGAAGCATTCACAAAGCTGGAGAAACCTGAGGGGGCTTTAGAAGGGGAAAGCCTTAGGCCTTGCTCACTGTCCGGGGCCCCCTGGCAGTGCTCAGGTAAGGCAAAACAAGAGAAAAGCACCCAAGGTCCAGGAAGTTTCTTTTCTAGACTGAAAAGTTCTGAATGAACTAAGAGGAAATATATAAGCCAGTTTTACAGCCCCTTTAAACAGTGTCTTAAAGGGCTTGTAGGGTAGAGAAATTGCAATTTGGCTCCCTCCATTAATGAATCATCTCCAGTCCCATCTCAGTGCCAGAGATGAACTGGGCTGGGTAGTGAATCAGAAAGCTGTAACCAACTCTGTGAGAGTCTTTGTAATGCCTAAGTACATCATGGCCAGGAAAGAGGATTTGATCCATAAACTTTAATGGTGCATTATGTGAGTCTTATATTATTTATGGCATAGTAGTAGCACTTATCTTTTTCATGGTATCTGCTTTGAACATACTTTTTTTTTTTTTTTTTTTTTTTTTTTTAGAATATACTGCTTGTTCCACCCCTCCCTTTTCCTTCCTTTCCCCAGAATGCTGACTCAATTCCTTTTACTCTTTCAGTCAGCTTGCAATTTTAGGCATTTCCTTGTCCAGTTTTCAGGGGAACACATTACTTCCCTCTCATGAGCACTGTGCAGAACTTCTCTGGCTGTTGAATCTCATGCTGGCTGGAGATGGAGGAGATTTCTTTGCAAGCAGTAGAGACTGACATAAGACCATCTGCTCTTCATGAAGTTCTCTGAACCTGTGGACTTGGATAGCAATTGTGCAGTTGTGTATGAGAAGAAAATTTGGCTCAGATAGTGCAGTGATGGAAAAAATGGTAAATCTAGAACTAACCAGGGGATTTGAGGGATAAATGCAGTTTTGTCACAGGTTCTCTTTCTAGATAATTATATTTCTTTTTTTACAGGTTTTCACATTAAGCAAACTCCCCAATTGCATTATTAGCAAAGTTTAAGTCCTCTGGTAATGAGGATCAGGCTTTAGTATAGTTTATAATAAATTGTGAACAGAACATTGACCAAATGTAGATATATTGTATTGTTTGGGCAGATCTTACTCGATGTACATGAGGAATCTTAATTATGAGATTAGATTGAGCTTGGAAATATTTCTTCTTGGTTCAAATAGCGCACATAGTTCATTTAATCAAATAACTGCATATGTGCAATTAAATGTGTAACATCTAAAATTTGAGGCATTTTACTTTTTGTGATGTATTTAATCTGCTCATCTGCTAAAAAATAGATCCTCATATTACATTGCTTATTCAAGGATTAAATTCGATTACTTTTTAAATTAGTAATCCCCAAAGAGCTACAGGAATTTATTAACATTATTCCATCAATGTTAAAAAATTGAGTTACCTGAAAGAAGAAGAAGTCTAATTAAAATTTTCTCCTTGTTGAATCTTGTTAAGTGCTTCCCTCATATGAGAAATTTGTGAAGTTATTGCAAAGCTGTAAGGGCAGGGATCAGAACTGCAGATATATATAAAAGTCAGCTGTGTGATAATGGTAAAGAGAGACAGAGACAGATTCTGTGCTAGTTTTAGAATCTGCCAAGGACGTGGGTGCTATATTTTGGGCAAGAGAACTTTTTTAGCCTAATGCCATCTGGCTGGCTTTCATCTGTGCCAGTTGTTCCACATGCCAAGCCGCCTGTCCTGCCCCTACCACACTTCTTGAAGTAGAAATTAAATTAAAAATACAGTAATTTCTAGTAGCCTGATTGGAAAACTATCCAGAAAAGGATTTAGAAATCCAAGGAAGAAATCCAAGCTTCTGTGCTTCTGTCAGAGACTTTGATCAGAAGTTTCCTCATCCATGTCCTGAAGCAATCTTTGGATATTTTTCCCCTTTCAAGCCTCACTGGCAGCAGAAGTTCTGGCTGTAGGATCTGCTTCAATTTGTTGTCCAATGTACATGATAAATACAGTTAAAACACACATAAAACCTCCACACACTCCCATCTAAGATCTTCTGTTCCATTCTTTTAATTAGTAACTATATACCTGTATTTAGAAACACAACAATACAGGTTTTCCTCACCTTGATCTCTACAAGGTACCTGCATGGTTTGTATTTCTGGGCTGGCAGCTGTGCCATCTAGCACAACATGGATCTGTTCTGCAGCCCTCTGTAGGAGACCCACAGCTAATTTTTATCCTGGGATTTATTCCCTACTTAGAAGAATTAAGGAGTTGGGCTAAATTGAGCAACTCATCTATATATTCATTTTACAGTTAACTAAATAGCTCTACTGATGATTTTGGAGTGTTTTTTTCTCATGCTCATCTGTATATGTGTGATTTACCATCATTAATGCTATCACAAGGAAAGGAGAGAGAAATTCATCAAATCATTTTGTACAGATATTTCTGTAAGGAAAAAACATTACAGTAAACTTGATTTCAACAGGAACAAACTCTTCACTAAACATAAAGAGACTGACAATCAAGAATGTTTCAGTTTTTGGATGGAATTTGAATGTCTTTTGAATCATGGAGATTCTTTCAGGAAGGATATCTCTTCTGTTTCTGCAAAACTCATCCAGCTATCTGACCTTACCTGCTTTACATGGCTTTTGCCTCTGTTTCATACCTAAAACCTTGCTACTTTTCTCCTTTGGACCTCAGTGTTCTTTGTGTCAGTTTTCTACCTGATATATATTTGTCTTGTGAGCACTTTGGGGAGGAGGGGTTGTCCTTCTAGAGAAGGTCAAATTTGTTTGTCATTGAGCTGATTCAACAAATTAAATTGATATGGGGATCTGAAAAATCTTGGTGGTTTGATGCTTATGCATCATCATCAATAATTTTGGTAATCTGATGTCGGTATTTATAAATAATATTCTCCAATTGCTTCTCATATTTTGTGCACATTTAAATTAGTATTACCAATAACAGTGATAGCTGACAGAGTCTTTCAGATTCTACAGTGCATTTTTAAAACCAGAATATATTTAAATGGAATTTTATTTGTAAAGAGAGGAAGTTTGATTGAAAAACTGTTGTGAAGCTACATGATGTATTTTCTAAGTTACAGTGATGATTACACTGGAATTTACCACAGCTGCTTTCAATGCTACTAAATGTCATTTGAAGAAACATTTTATTATGAATGGTCACCAGACTTTCACTTTGTAGTTGTTGCATAGCTATATCTGTTTATAGCTGTATTAGCTTCACCTGTTCAACAGGTGAGATATATTTTATTAATGATAACAGTACAGAAACATAAAGTGGCACAGAGGAAAGCAAGTCCTTGTCAGCTGATGGAGTTCAAAGTCCATTAATGCCCTTTGGCATCTGATCAGTCACATGCGCACCTTAACAATTCCATTGAGGCTGAATCACTGCTGCATTACTTCTGCAACTTAATCTTAAAAAAAAAAGAAAAAAGCAACCAACCAAACAAACCAGGAAACAAATCAGTCATTAAGCAAATAACTTGGTCATATTTAAGGATATTTCATATTTTAATTGCATTGTGTGTACAATCAAATGAGAACATATTTTGAATTGTGAACTATTCAGTGATCTTGTACTTTACATATTCAGTCTTTAATACTTAGCAGTGATATTTATTGTATGTGTTTAAAACATTTTTCATAAACACAAATATTTTTGGTACTATCACATCAGTCAAGTTACACTCTATTTTTGATAGTACCAACCCGATGTAGAAGAATGAAAAAATATAATTACATGTCAGTTATTCAGGAGTCCAAAAAGCAAAGAGAGGTTTTAAGGAACATTCCTTAGTTTTATGTGTTGACACCAGTGGGATTATATGTGTTGCACTTAAAGGAACATTTTGCCTGCTGATGTTGTGCAATAGTTGGCCAAGTAACAGAACAGATTCCACTCCCTGCTACAGGGCTGTAAATAAAAAGAATCCCACATGGTGGTTTCTCTTTTATGGACATACAGCAGGATTGTGCTTTTGAGAAGGGGAAATGCAGCTGAAAGAGCATCTGTGGAAGTTCCTTCTGCCTGCAGAAGGAGCATTGCAATTTGGTATTTGATGGCTTTCACAGAGTGCAACCTGCAGGCTCCTTTACAGCTCTCAGCACTGACACAGATGTAGGAAAGCTTTGCTCTTGCTTCTCACTGTATTTGTCAATAATTTGTGAGCTTTTCCATAGCAGCAAAACCACCATTTTAAATGTCAGTTGATCAAAGTTAACTAAAATGGTCGAATCATCTCTGTCCTTGTCTACTCTGAGGGCTAAATCAGTAACACCTTTTCAAATATGATTGATTTTCCACCATTGTTGAGCCTTTTGACTCATCTCACTGAACCTTTGGCACTCACTGCCTTAACTCAGCTGAGATCTCTGTTCTGTCGCTGCAGCTCCCTACATGAGAGACTTCATTGCTGAGAGCAAGCAGAACGTGATTTACATTTAGGAGAAGTTTTAACTACTAATGTAAAATCAAATAGGAATATTGTGTTGACCTGAATAAGGATGAATTAAAAAATATGATTTAAATGTTGGTACCTGAATTTCTCAGTTTGAAGACTGGGTTGCTGTAGTAGGTTACTGTGATTTGTGAAAGTTATTTTTTGTCTTATGGCTAAGGTTACTGCATTGGTGTTATTTTGTTCTAATACTTTCTGAACCATTTTGTAATTAAGAGCAGATGAAAATGAAAGAAAGTGGAGAAGATAAAAATAGATAAGAAGATGAAAATAATTAGGAGGACAAGTAAGGAAGTCTCAAGAAGAAACACTTGCTAGTATGAAGAGTTACAGTAATGCCATAAAAATGGTCTTTTACCATTAACAATCATGAGTTTGTCTTAAAGACAAACCATTTAATGAGAAGAAAAAATACCAAATGCTCTTTTATCTAATTACTTCATGTATCTTATAATTCTGAAATTAGTAATCTTTGTGAAGGGCAGAGTAAACTAATTCTAGGTTAGGGAAAGGTTGGGAATTCAGTGTGTAGATTATATTTTTTAATATTTTTTGTTTTCTTAAAACATAATAATCTTTTAATTGTTTCAGAAAGATGGGCAATGTGGATTTATGTTATAGACAACATGCCTAAGGAAACGGGGAACAGAAGAAACTGTTGGTAAAAGCTTTTCTGCCTGCTACTTTGTAAACATATTAGTTTTCAACCCTCATTTTGGTTTAATATACACCACACACTATGGTATCGATGTGTTTAATTTATAATGAAGACTGATGCTGTTTCAGCAGTGCTATTGCTTGTTCTATTTCAGAACAAGTATTAAGCTGTTCAAGGAACAGCGAAATCTCCAGCTGCTACATTAGCTGGACATGTCAAATGAATGCCTACTGAAGATTTTTCTGGGTTTCGGATATGGTCTTGAATGAAAAATGTCATTATGCTGTCAGTCATCCAGCTAATTATCTAGAGGTCAAGCTGACCTCTTGTATATATCTACATTTTCTCTTCTTCTTTTACAACATGAGGTGTAGCCCCATGAAACTGGCTAATATAAATCAGTTTGAGAAAATATGCTTACAGTCTTAATGGAAAGATAAATTGTGTATGTTTTAAAATAGCATGGATCTGTACTGCTGCATTTCGGATTTGCCAACTCTTCCATCAAATATGATTAAAGAGATTCACTCAAGCCCTATTCAGGTTATTTTCAATTTTACCATTCTCTTAATAGAAACTCAAGATTGTTTTTTCTAATTACTACAGTTCAAATACAATTTTACCCTTTGCATTTCTGAATACTGGCAATATGGATGACATCATTTTGCAAAACAAAGAGGTACAAAGACCCCATACTGTACTCTGTTTCTGCCAGATGAAGGAGTTAAATTCAGATATAGTCAAATACTTCTGAACATCTGAACAGGAAACACTTTAGAGATGAAGAAATATGCTGTTACCTTAATACCCCAGTTTGTGTTTCTTTAATACTGCTACAGTTTTATATAAATTTGATCATCCCACAACCCACTTTGAAATACTTTCAAAGCTGCTATAACTTTGAAAGTGTGCAAACCACCTTAAGAAGACAAGAGCACAGCACAAGATGAATAAGCAGATAATTCCTATGCAGTTTTCATAATGATCAATGCACATGCTCTGGTAACTACACATCCTCCTAGAAGATACACTGTAGGGCTCACAGATTGCATGTTTTATGCAAAAGAAACCCAGAAATTAACAGATCTCTACAGAAGGTCTGTTGGAGTCTGGCTAGATGATTGTAGTGTTCTCTTGTGGCCTTAAAGCATAGCAGCCTATCTGTAACCCTTTGTCTAGAAAACTTGCAGCTGCATAAAATGGAAAGAGCACACAAAGCATATCCTGGGGTGGATTTCTAGATAAAGGCACACCTGCAGTGGTGACTTCCTAAACCAGCTTGTGTCACTAATCCTGGAAAGAACTCTGAGATGTCTGATAAAAGGTCCCCTCAAGTGCAAAGGTTGTCAAGGTTTGTGTGATGATCTTCCTTATTTCTCAGGAGGAATCTTTCAGTAACCTAGATGTGGGAAATGCTGTTCTGTGTCAGGAGCATGGGTGCTGCTCGGCTCTCTGAAACCTGTGCAATGTCTGTTTGCCTGTGGGCAGGTTCCCTTGCATTACAGTCTTGGATCATAGAGCAGGGATTCCTTTTTCTGGCCGGGATTTTGTGTGTTGATGCATATGTTTCCTTTTATTCTGTAAAACTCAAAGTGGCTTAGTCCTTCTTACTTTCAAATCCTTGGTTCTGTACACGCAATGCTGCAGCTCCTGCTCTGCTTTGCACTGGAATTCCAGAGAGCTGGGTACCTCATTTCCTGCTCAGGAATGCAGGAGGCAGGGCTGAGTCATTCCTCTCTCAGCCTCCGGAGTGCTCATGGGCTGTAGTAACACCTTTCCTAGAATGAGCAGAGCGAGTCACACGAAATGCCGAGCAGCACAAATCACACTGAATGCCTGTGTGCTGTTATGGGCTGCCTGGGTGCTGATCCACAGGGTGAGCAAAGCTCTAAGAAAGGAAGAGATGGACACTCAAGATGTTATTTCCAGGGAGATCAGTGGATATGATTCAAATATTACCAGCTTTACTAACAATCATATTTGGAGATCTATAAAACAGAGGTTGTTAGTGTTTGACTCTGACTGGTGGAGAGTCTTTCTGTGCTATCTTGCACATTTTCAAACTCAGCTGTACCAGAACAAGTCACTTTCTACTCTTACACAGTGTTTCACCTGGGGATTTGCACCAAAATGATTGTGCTGCTGCTGTGCTCGCTGCACTGCTGCAAGGCCCAGTCCTCACCAGCCATTTGGCTAGTTTTGATTTGTTAGCAGTCCCTTGTTTGTCCAGTGCAGACATAACCTTGTGCATTGTACTTTTAAAGAAACAATAAAGAACATTGAGATCTGGTACCTATTTGTCAAAATGCCAGTACTTAGAATTGTAGAAAATCCTATTACACTTACAAATAAAAGCATGCTAATACTATTATTTTCCATGTCCTTTGGGCATGAAGTGCACTGTAGTAGAGGATCTTGCAACAAAAAATCAACATATAGCAATTCTTACAGAGCTGATTACAGATAAATATTTCCTGCAGGAGAATTCATGTTGAATGCAAAAAGATATAAAATGAAACTGTTAAAATTCTTGCAGTTCATTGATCTTTTGACTTTCTTATGTTCTTAACAGGCTTTCCTGAAAACCCAGCACAGAATCCCACCACTCCTTACACAATTCACAGAAGATATTGCAAAAGGTCAGCAAAGGGAGAGACTGAAGAATGGGGTTTCCACTGAGGAGGAAATAAGAGGAGAGGTACATTTAGAAAATCCCTCTGTTCCAGATTTCAGGAGCTCTTCCACCCTAGCCAAGCCCGGGTGAGCTGCTGCTCATGGCTAAGCCAAGAAGGTCATTGGAGGGCATTGTTTTGCAAACCTGCCAACAGCTTTGAATAAATTTTAGTAGCTGTGTTTTTCTCTTGGCTGAAAGTAAGTATGAAGTCCAGTTTTGTGATCCAATGTCAGGTGATGACATCTCGATTCCAGCTGAGGAGCAGAGAGCTGTTTTTCTTCTGGGAGCTGTCATTCTAGATTTGTGAAAATCTGCAGTACAATCATTCACCATCAGCTGGCTGACAAGTGCTGTTGTGATTGCTACAGAGATGTCTGAGGCTCTGAGCTGGTTGTTTTAACTCAGGTGGTTGGAGGCATCCAGGACAATTTGTCTGTGAGATGCACAGAATGATCAACAACAGATCTACGTGACCACATTAACTCAGTGTTGATTATATGAAACTCATTATTATTTTAATTTGTAGAGGCCAGAGTGGTTACCTTCAGTGATTCTTGTCCTCTGACTGTGGACACAGTGGTCATGCCTGATGTCTGAGTGTGCACAGCCAGGGTGAAGGTACATAACCACGTACCTGGCACTGCCTGCTCGTTCCTGAGCTGCAGGTGCAACTTGGAGTCTGCCACAGCAGCTTTGGAGAACGCTGTGGAAAGGCTCTCTGGATGCAGACTGCTGTGCATTTCACTGTTTGAGGGAGTAAAATGGGGGGTCTGTTGTGTTTATTTTGTAACACAAAGGGTCAGGAAGGCCCTCAGGAGCAGACAGCTGGAGCAGATCTCCCTACTGGACAAATGTTCTGCTCTGAGGGCACCTGGGGCTTTTAATTGTGCTCTGGGGTGACACAGCTCTGCTGGCTGACCTGCACAAGTTCCTTGGCTCAACACCCTTTTTCCAGAGCCTTGCTGCAGCTCTGGGTCTCTTCCTGGACCTGGTGGAAAATACTTGATGCAACACCCAGGAGAGAAAGGGAACAGCAGCAAGAACACTGCTGAGCCAGATATCCTGCCCACAAAATCCTGCTCACAGCAGCTCTCGGCACCAAGCCTCCAACTCCAGAGCCAGATCCCAAGTCCCTGTTTTGCATTTTCCTTCTCTTTGCAGTGAGAACACATCAGCCTGGGTGTAACCTCTCTCCTGAGAGGCCACCAGTCACTGCCAAGCTGCAAGACTGAGAGATGAGGGAAAAAACTGATCGAGCAAAGGGCACCCACATGAGCTCATGGCAGCTCAGAAACCCAGGCTCTCCAAATGCCTACCAAGGGGCCCCCTCCCAAAAATACTGCTCTCCCCAGGAGACACAGCTGTAGCTTTAAAATCTTCTGGTTTAATTTCAAGGTATTAGTTATTCTGGGATAGAATTCCAATTTTAATCAAAGAAGAAAAAATCAACCTAGAAATATAAAGTCTGTGCTGATTTCTAGGGATTTTGCTTATGGGAGAAGTGTGAGGTGGAGTAGAGAAGTGACAGTGAGTATGTGAATGGTGTGAATATTTTTATATCTATTTTGTTTGCTTTTTATATTCTTCCCCTCCATATCTTCTTTTTCTTGCTGAAAAAATGGCTGAGAAACAGGTTGATAAAGCAGAGCTTCTATAAAACCTTTATTAAGGAATAGGTGGGAAGGAGGGATCCCACATTTCAGGACAGATGATGAGCACTAGCAGCTCAGGATGACTGCCAGATGAGGAATGACAGGATGCAGAGGTGGGGCACAAAAACAATGCAGAGGTGTAGAGAATTACGAACAGATAAAGAAAACAGAGCATGTAGGGAAAGCTTTCCAGTAATCAAGTATGACTTAAGCTAATTTCTTCTTACAGGTCCAAATGCATATTTCAAATTTAAATGTGTGCCTAAACCACCTTGGGTTAAAGTATAAAAATAGGAACGTTTTCTCTCTCAGCCCTCAGTGACTGATGTATGCTGAGGTAGTGTAGAGCTCAGAGTAGGAGAGGAAATAAGCCAGTGGGAGATGAGCAGGTACAGGAGGAGCAGGAGAATGAGTGGTGACACAAGTATTGTTTTCAGCCAGTCTGTACACAATTGTTTTGCATGGGTTTGGAGAATGCGGTGCAGTTTACTCCGCACTCCAGCTTGCTCCTTTGTGTCTGTGATGTCTCATAGTTTCTCCTGCCATAAGGGTTGCTCATCCCTTTCTTCTGGTTACCCGCCCCAGAAGAGCCACTGTTGCCCTGAGTACAAGCAGAGAGACAGAAGGATAAGTACAACCATGAGTTGCCTGGACAGGCATCCCATTTCCTGTGAGTGGAGGGAAGCAGGAGGCCGAGCCCAGGGCTGCTCCTCACCGCTGTGAGGATGCGTCGGGTCAGGACATCCTGCTGGGCTCACGTGCCGCTTCCTCCTGGGCTTTGTGCCCAATTCTGTTGCAACTGAGCCCAGACCTGGTTCACCTCCTGTTTTGGGACTCCCTCCCGCCGTGTCATGACTGGACTGGAGAACGGCAACCATTCACCATGCTGGAAGCATCTCCAGCAGAAGCAGGGCCAACAGGGAAGGTGAGGGCCAGGAGCGGGCAGTGAGGGATGTCAGGCCAAGGACTCCGGCTCCGGGTTTTCACTGCAGCTGCCTCGAGCGGGCTCCGGCTCCGGCAATCCGCGCCCGGTTTTGCGCGCGGCTGCGCTGCCGTGTGGCGGCGGGGGAGGCTCCGGCTCCGTCCGGCGGGCGGGCGCGGATCCGGTGCCGGGATTTGCCCGGGGCCGGCTGGGGAAGTTGCCGAAGTTGTGCGGCGAGTGGCGGGGCCCGGCGCGTCCTTCCTGCGGCCCGGCCGGGGGCATGGAACAGCATGGCCGCGCGCCTCTCCCTGGCTCAGGTAAGGGGCTGCGCGCCCGGCCCGCTCGCGGGGCCGCCGCCGCCCGCTCCCGCCGCAGGCACGGCCGGGCGCCGCGGGGCTGCCCGGGGGCCCGCGCTTTGTGCGGACGCCGCCGCCCCGCAGCGCTGCCCCGCCGCTGTCAGGTGGCGGCGGGGCGGGGGTGTGTCCGTGGCTGCGGGAGGGAGGAAGGGAGGGAGAACGGCGGCGAGGGGAGGCGGACGGGCAGCCCCGCGCCGCGACCCGGGGGTGCCACGGGCGGGGAACGGGTCCCGCCCGGCCGCAGGTGCCTCTGCCCGGGGCTGAGGAGACCCGGCGCGGGAGCGGCCCTGGGCGGGCGGGGCTGCGCCGGCGGCGGTCGCGGTCCGTCTTTTGTCTCCGTAGGACTCGGGGCGCCGGGCTGGAGCCCAGCGAGCCCCGTCCCGGGAACGCCGAGGGCGGGCGGGCTCGGGGAGCGTTCGCGCAGGGGCTGAAAGGCGATAGCGCCGGGTTAAGGTGTCCGTGCCCGGTGCCAGCCCCGCGGCACACCCGGCATCGAGGGGTTCTCCGGAGCAGCGAGACCGTGGGCAGGTGACC
The DNA here is from genome assembly GCF_037042795.1 of Molothrus aeneus. NCBI lineage: Eukaryota > Metazoa > Chordata > Aves > Passeriformes > Icteridae > Molothrus > Molothrus aeneus. Next base: position 6,349,821 of record NC_089654.1, read on the forward strand.
CTGCGAGAGACAGACGAATTCCTTGTTTTAACAGAAACCCATCTCCGCAGATACTGCCTGCAGTATCGTTTTACCTTGGTTTTGGTGGGCCCCGGGGTGTGGGGTGTGGGGTGACCCCGTGGTATGTCACATAGTGCCCATACAGGTGCCTTAGAGTGAGGAGCTGTGCAGGTGATGGCCCCAAAACTTGGAGACTCTGGCACTGTTCCGTGCTCGTGTCATCTCAGTTCACCTCAATCCTTGTTGCTCGCATTTTTTTCTGGAGGTGATGGAATCACTTCACACAGGTTATTCTATACCGTTAGGATCATGTCTTATTCCCTAGAGCTGCAATAGCTAATGAACGGCACTTTTTGGTACTTTTTAATTTCATTTAGCAGTGAGATGAGAAATTCCCATTCCTGCCTGCTATAAGGCTGAGGTGGGCCTGTTGGTTCACCCTCCTGGCTTGGGATGCTTCAATCTGATAGCCAGTTGTGACATTTACAGAAAGCAAAGCGGGTAAATGAGCTCAATGAATTGCTTACACAAATGGAAGTAAACTTAAAAAGCTGGCAGCAGGGCTGCACAAGTTTGCAGTTACTTACGCAGCTTGCTTTTGAGAATATCAAGCATTTCAAGGAAAGAAGGGGTGGTTCAGTGAAAAGGTGAATATGTGGAGAAACAAATATGTCTTTAGGAGTCTAAAGGTATAGAGTTATGAAGTATAGTACTTTTTGTGAAAGCTTGCTTTATATTAAAATGGCTAAGTTAGCATTGTCTGAGTCTCTTAATAGTCTTCAAGTAAATGAAAAAGCTTTAAACATCTGCTTACTGAAGGGAAAGAAGTTTTCACAGAGCTGCTCTGTCTCTTGATTTAGGAAGAGGAGTGGAGTGTCGGCTCTGGTGTGTTCTACAGCAAGACATTATTGCTTACAGGCTGTGTAATCCTTTCATTATAGAATTTCTTTACTTTTTTAGTCACATGGATGGGGGACTAAATACAAATGTGATAATGTTGACAGAAGCAGAAAAATTGCCAGTATCCTTAAAACCATTGTGGCTGCAGCTTACAACAGTGGTTAAACTGAGGGAGATATTTCTGTGTGTTGACCATTTGTGTGGGGATTTCTTTTTTTGGCTTGTTTGTTTTTTCTTCTTGTGTTGCATAAGAATCATCTTAGGAAGTCAAGCAAGCCTGAAGATAATTCTTTTCAACGTAGGTTCTAACATGTGGAATTTTTGGGTTATAAAAAGTCCTCACAAGTGTTGAAGTGCCCAGAATCTGTTGAAGAGCGTGAGGAAGTGAAAATGAGGGCACGGGGGTGGGGAGGGCAGTGGTGGCTGCACCGAGATCGGTTACGGACAGCAGCAGTGAAGTTGTGCAGATCACTACGATCTGCTCAGGTCACACGCAGGGAGCAGGAGGCGCATGAACCTGCACTCAGACTCGCTGCTGGGTCCGATTTTCTGTTCCCCTTCCTGTGCTTGGTTTGACACTGCTTTAGCATGGCTGGGACGTTGGGTATTTCCAGCTGAGATGAGGGTGTTTTCAGATGGCTTTGCAGCTGCAATGTCTGAGAGGGCTGCTGTCCTTTATTTGAATATCAAAGCTGTAATTTCAGTAATTTGAAACTTTTCTGGGCTAATTGTATTATTTTCACTGATTAGTAAAAATACTTCAGGACTGTGTAGCTGTAGTGAAATTTATTACACCAAGTATGCTTGAACAAGGGTTGCAAAGTGAAGGTGATTATCTCCCCCTCCTCTCTCCCTTTAATAGTAAATATCTGAAGTATTTTTAATCTCCCCATTTTGAACCCATTCTGGAACATCTTGTTGCCACTTGCGTTTGCTCAACGCATGACTGTGAATTTCATGTGGAACTTCTAAGGGAACTTTTACCACGGGAGTGTTTTGTTGTGGTTGCCTTTAGTTTGGAAACAAGCAAACAACAGCAATGAGAAGGAACTGACCAATCTCACAGATTGTCATCTGTTGTTGGAAAAGTCAAATTAAGCTATAAACCAGTATAAGGGGTTGTATGTTTTGACCTTCCAAGGATGGTTGCTCAATTTCATGTGAGGAATTTAGAGGAAGAACAGAGAACTAAAGATGTGGAAAATGGGGCAGGGGTATTTCTTGAAAGGTGGGTTAATATGGACATTCAGTACCTTCTAGTTGCTCTTGAAAATAGAACTTGTGGTTTATTCTGAAAAACTGGCTGTGATTGAAGGGTAAGCTCACAGCTCAGGGAAGCCCTGTAAAGTACTCAGGAGGAAAAGGAAGATAACTTTGTGTTTGTCTTCCTGATGAAATGCTTTTTGTGAGAAATGTGGTAATTGTCTTGAAGTAGTTACGAGCTGCTTTGGTAAACGAGACAAAATCATGTAGTATCAATTTGTATCCTAATTAGCTACAAGTCTCATTTTAGACTTGAGCATTGTGTTGCAGAGTTGAGAATGCTGTGCTGTGTTGCTGAAGGGAAACATGGAGTATTACACTGAGGCTGGGCTGGATGGATTCCTGTCTCGTGCACACATTGCCAGGATTAAGGTCTTGTTACTGGAATACACAGGATCCAAATACTTGCAGTATGAACGATGCCCTCATACTAATGAACATATTATGTATAATCTAGAGCCAGAGATTTTGAGGTCTCTGGCAAACTCGTGGTGTTTGTTTTTGTTTTTTAAAGAAATCAGCAAAATTGTTAAATAAAGATCAGAGTTTGTCATTTTTAGTGGAATGAGGAACCTGTTGTTCCTCTTTCTGTCCTGCAGATGAAGAAACCAGAGTATGCATGTGTATATTTTAACCTGCACACAGGGGGGACTGACTGCTCCTAAAGCAGATACAACCCAGTTTTTTTGGTTGGTATTGCATCCACCATGTTAGAGAGAAGCTGCCTCTTAAAAGGCAGTGCAGCTACTCTTTCATTTTGCACAGGCTTTGTTCAGTACTGATTAGAAGATGGTGGAGATTTTCTGTAGCAATTTGAAAATTAAATGGAACCATTTCTAATTATGCAGTGACAGACATCTCTGCAGAGAGAAGACAGCAGTTCTTGTGCCTGCTTCAGCTGTTCAATGGGAAAGAAAGTGCTCCATTTTTAAGTACTTGGTAATAATTGTGTGGAAATTTATAGTAAATATTTTCTTTACATTTGTTGTTGCTGTGGGAGATATACCTGGTTATATAATTGAAAGTGGTAGAAAGCTTCACCCTGAAACACTTCAGCTAAGACAATAAAGCAATAGAGGAAAAAGAGAGAAGTTGATTATTGTTTTGAAATGGCATTGTAAGGAAACCAGCTTGCCTTGAGCTTACCTGCTTTTTGGCTGGCTAACTACAGGAAGAACATTTAAGGCCAGATTGTGTCTTTTGGAAACTCTTAAAATGAGTCCTGGAGCTTTTTGTTGTGATAGAATATGGTATTTTGGATTTTAATCAGGATAGAATAGCTTATTTCTCCCCTGATACCTCACTGGGGTTGGAAGGGGAAATGACTTTTTGTTTTTCTCAATGGACAGCTTTTGTTTGTGTGTTTTTAAGCCTTTTTGGAAGGAAGGTCGTGGCTGGATGGGGTGGGCAGACTGGTAATAGTATCTTATTACACCTAAATGGGAATGTGCCAGAGGCATGAAAACATGGGGATTGACTGACAACAGAAGATGAAAAAGACGGGTGTCCCTGAAGGTGTTTTTTATTTCCTAGGTTATCATTCTAAAGTTCATAGGTTTGTATCAAAGGTTGTAATTACTACAACACACATTACCCTTATGAAGTGATCAACTTTGAAATGGAGCCATAATAATGTCTTTCTATTTTTATATGCTGTGGAATCTGACCTTTCCTCCCTCCCTCATTTTGCATTTAAAACAAGCTGAATTTACTCTACAGATGGTTGTTACAAATCCCATGAAAAGAATTTTGCCAGGTAAATTCTAAGGCAGCACTTGGAAAGGTGTTGAACTGTATTTTTTTTCTTATCCCAGAAGAATATCCTAGATCATATTTGCATTTGTTTGTTTATTACGGGGTAAACTTTGAAGAAAAAGCAAGTTTATTACTAGTAAAATAGTCTGAGAAACTTTTTTACTACTGTTTTTCCATTCACAGGAAATTCCAGTTACTTCAGTCATACTGATATTAAAATGGATATTGGAAGCACTAATGAAGTAAAGAATTATTGGCTCATACTCTTAAATACTGAATGAAAAGATTATTTGCACTTAGTGTTTCCACTGCAGGACTTCAGCATGATGTTTCCTGTCCAGGAGTGACAGTGATCAGTTTGGCTGTAAAAAGGAGACATTTGGCTGAACAAAGGGTGACATTGGGCAAGAGGGATGATGCACAGGAATCGAGGGTTCCAGCAGATGCACTGGCCAGCTCTGTTCTGCTTCTCTGCTCACAGCTTTAGTTTTGTCCTGTGCCTAGACTTTCACTTTCTCATGAAGTAACACTTAGTAAATCAAATACTTGAATATTTGGGAGAACTACCCCTGTAGGTTGCTGGGCAAAGTGTGTCTGAGTGGGTAAATAAAGCATGTGAGGTTTAGGTAAGAAAATAAAGTGTGCTGTGAAGTGCTGGGAAATGATTGAAAGGTGTTTGTTGTATCAGTGTTGTGGCAGTCTGAGGGCTGGCAAAACTTGAAAATATTGTGTCAGGCTATTTTGAGGGATGTGAAACTGCATGTTTAGTTGATGGCTGAAATAGTAAGAGTCTTTGGGTACCAGAGCAGTCAGAGCAAGGTTAAGCTATAAAAATGGAGGTATTGCAGTGAATACCAATGATGGTTCCCCAGCCTATGTAATTTTTCATGTCTGGCTCTGAGAGAGGTATTTCCCACCCACCTCCTAGTAATCAAATAAAACCTTGCCAGCTGTGTGCCCCTGTTGTTGTTCCCTCCCTCCAAACACCAAAAAAGCCAAAACAAACAGCAACACAAAAGCCACCAAAAAATACCAAACACAAAACCCCAAAACCAGCTAGAAAACCAGAAGCTGAGTCTCTGGGGCACTATACTTGCTGAACCAGCTCTGAATGGAAGCTCTCCTGTTATTTCTAGCTGTACTCTCTAGCTGGCATTTCTAGCTGTTCTACCTGTTATTTCTAGCTGTACTCTCTAATTTGTATTTAGGACATTCTGGTGATGCTGCACACTTTCTGTGATTGCACAAGATCAAACTAAATGAACTTCTACCAAACATCTTCTCTTAGTAATATTTTCTGATTATCAGCACTTGTGAACATGGAGTACTCAACCAAAAGAGCAGCTGTTGCTGTAGGAAAATGGATGTGGTGTTATTTAACTGACAACCATTTATACAATCTGTAGTAAAGGTTTTTACAAAGATGTGATTGACAACATCCATGATGCTGTTGGTTTCCATATTTCCATTTGAAGGTCTAAATTTTAAATCCAGAGAAGCTGCTTTGTTGGATTCCGTTTGTACAAAGGTCTGCAAACCCTGAGGTTTGACATTATTATTCCTCTTAAGGGGGAGAACTCTGGTTTTGGATGATATTTGAAGTTATGTGCTCTGGGCTTTTTTAGTAAGTAGTGTGTAATTAGCTTGTATTATGCTCAGTTGTTCCCACAGGGTTTGTGAGGGCAACACACTCTGAATTCTAGGATTATCCTCTGCCTAAATGCCTTTGGTTTAGGCAACGTGCACTTCATGAAAGCAGAATCTGATTTTGTACCTGTTCTTATACTGGGGAAGAGAAGTAACCCTAACACTTCATTTCTTGGCAGTCTGTTGGGCAAGGTTATTTCATGTAGGCCAAGAGATGAGGTTTTGCATTGTTTCAGGTCTTAGATTTTTTTGGCGTTTTTAAGAATAATTTAAAAATAAAGAAAGAACCTTTTCCAAAGAGGCTGTTTTATCCTTGTCCACTTAACTTTAGGTGAGCCCCAAATGTCTGGTAGAGGGCAGTGGAATGAAGGCAGAAGTTATCCCCAACAGGAGTTCAAGTTACAAACCCCAAAGTTAGAATATTATTCTATTTTAATGTGGTACTGTTGCTGTGGGTTTAGTTTTGAATCCAGGGATTAATTTGGGTAACTGAAAATTTTACAGGCTGGTTGCATATGACACTAAATTCTAAAGAACTATGCAGAGGACAGTGAAATAAAATGATGTTGCTTTGTACTCTAATATTAGAGAGCACTTCCTAGCCTGAGTCGGTTCAGGTTTCTGCTTTTGCCCCCAGGCAATGTTGCCTAAGAGTTCCTGTTTCATTCAGCCTCACCTGGTGACCTGGCTGAGGGAAATCTGATCTGGGGTGGTGTCAATGACTGCAAAACAAGAAGTCAGTCTTGTAAAAGTTACAGCATGAAGAGCTGTCCTAGTTCCTCATCATTGTACAGAATAAATCCTTAATGCTTCTTTGAAGACCAGTGGAGTGTGTGTTTTATGTCTTTATGTGTCCAGGGAGAGGGAAATTGAAATATGGATCTCCAGGGCTCATTTTTCCTCTGTGTCTCTTTTACAGCTATCGAGTGCAAATCCTGTGTATGAGAAATTCTATCGACAGGTATGTATATTCTGAAAGGATATATATTCTGAAATCCTCATCTGGATTTTAAAGAATTGATATTCTTTTGCTATGGACTCAGCCTGATCAACAGTGTGTAAACAATAAAAGTTCAAGAAAAATAATAGTGCTTTAAAATGTATTTTCATAGTAGCTAACATGTAGGTCTGAGCTCTATCAGTATAAATTTAATATTGGTTGTAAGATGACCTTTATTTTCTAGGGAACTGCCAGGTGTATATGACATACATCACTTGACTGTTCTAACAGACTGTGAAGTCTTGGGATGGAGTAAATTCTTTAAAAATGCTGTATTGATATGTTCTTGGTTACTTTTTACAAGTGAAGATTAATTTCTTGCATTTGTAGCTCAGTTAGTGTCATGTAAAACTTGATTCTCGCTCAGAATATCCCCAGAGTTAATCACAGGATGTTGTAAGGAGTGAAATTTGGATAGAAGGCCACTGAATGCAAAAAGAATGCCTGTAGCTCTTGCAGCTTCACTCAACAGATGCAAATCTCTTGACTACTTGAGGCAAAAATGAAAAATACATATAAATAAAATATAAGAATTATTTATCACTTGTCTTCTATATTTTGACACCAAGACGTTTTGATTCCTATAAATACAACTTTTTTTCAAAAATAGCTGTTTCACCTATTCTGTAATAACAGTATTTTCAGTCATGTACATAATGTACTTTATTGTACAAATGTATTGTAAAAACTTTCAAGGAAGTTAAACCACTTGGCTGTATAAAACAGTTAAAAATAATTTTGTTTTGTAATACACCTGATGAGTAATTGATGAACCCTATAAAAAAACCAACCAAGTTTTTTTTTTTACCTTTGTAACTGGTAATGCTCCTCTAAGGTTAAGGTGTATATGGCCTCCTTATATAGGAGCTTCTTCTGTGTGTCAAAATCAGAATGTAAACTATGTGCTGGGGAAGGGACAAGGCCATGATTTCTATCCATGCCCTATTTTCAGATTGTGCTTAGAAGATTAGTCCCATTATCAAGTGCAAAAAACAGCAGTCTGAGAACAGAAGTCTGAGCTTGCCATTGTACTTCAGTAAGGGATTTTCTCCACTGCAGGACAGTAGCAGATTTGAAATTGCTAAACAAGAAGAGAGAGTTTACCTTGATCAAAGTTCAGATGGCTCCTGATGGCTGAAGGAGATAGTATCACCCTCATAAAGTTTTCCTTCAGATGGACAAATCCACTGTGTGCTTATCTCCAGGCATTGGATTAAAAGCCTTAGGAGAGTCCCTTATAATAAGATACAAGAAAAGGCTGGGAACTGATTGTTCTGCACATTGTGGTTGCCACCTCAGTCCTGACTCTGACTGTCAGGACTTTGCCATGTGCCTGTCTCTTCCTCCTGACCCCATTTGCTCAACCACTGAAGTGTGGAGCAAAAACTTGGATAAAGGAACTGAATTGAAGCACTAATGTGATACTGGTTGCTAAGTCAGTGTCTTCCATTTGTTGGAATACATAGCTTAGTGAAATTAGAGCACTATTTGTTGTCCAGTGGTTTCAGCAGTGTACAGGAACAGGGATTCCTTAAACATGATGTTACTGTTAGTGAAGTGGTGCCAGTGGATTTGTTTCCCAGAGGATTATTTTTCTGACTTGCTCAGATGAACTCTTTGCTGCAAGGATTTTTCCTAAAGAGGAGCTTTCAAACATGTCAGAAGACTTTCAGTGCCACTGGGGAACTTTTCCCTTCCATTCCTCAGATAAGGAGATGTCAGATTTCAGAACAGAAATTCAGAGAGACATTTCCCACTTTGTCTTATGGTGCTGGTGGAGTGTGCTTTTATATGAATAAATTCATCACCTGGAACAGCTCTGATGCTGACTACACTTTCAGTTCTATCACAAACTTAAAGGAATTCATCTGGCAAAAGGTGTGTTGTGAAATGGGTGTAAATCCTGCCTTTTGTACTTAGAATGAGATTGGAACCTCAACCTTTCAGAAGGCACTCTTTTCTTTCAAATAAATATTTTTCTGTTTAACCTTTTATAGACTGACTCAAAGCAGGGTGAGGTTAAAGAATAAACTTAAATACCTGTCATAAAGCACTTGGAAATTACTTAATCACATGATGCAGTGCAGCAGGGAAGCAGTGCTGAGTTCTTGATGAGTCCTGAACTGAAGCACTTCTCACTGTAACCTTCTGCCCTAATCACATCAGATGGATGTTTGTAACTTTTGGTAATTCCTGGTCCTACAAGAGACAGGCTGTAACAAGGGGAGTGTTGGCTGATGCAGCTGTGGAAACTGCTCCTTACACATCAGGGGAAAAGCTCTGCCAAGCTGGTGTATAACTGACAAACTCCAGCCATCATCCCAGGGCAATAATCAAACATAAGTAACCCCACCCCAGCCCTCAAGACTCAGTAATTTGTACAGAAATTGAAATCAGCCCTTTAAAAAAACAGCTATTAAGGTTTTGATAATTAATTGTACAAAAAGAAACTAGATCAGTATTGGGTTAAGTAAGAATCCTGCTTAAATCCCTTAAAGTCACCTTCCTCTGGCCTGGACTTGGGGAACTAAAAAGTAAACACAGCTGATACTGTGGTGTTCTCTGACTTTCTTGAAGGAGGAGTGCTAGGCTGGAGGTTTTCTGAGTGGATGCCAAGATTGTTGCGTTACATGCAAGGTCAACTGCACTATTTAAAAGGGGGTTTGATGCTCTGTCTTGGCAGCTTTGTGCCTATAGATGAACAGCTCTCCCATAACTCAGCCCAGCTGCTGGACTGTAGTGTTTGCAACCTTATTGCTCTGACCAGGGCATCCTCAGTTACAGGAAAAGCCCTCTCCTAATTAAAATCATACTGGTTATGTTAAAAACAATAGTTGTTTTCACTTGCATATTAAATTACGATTTGGGGGTTTCAGAGTGTTTTGTTCCCTTTCAGAAGTATCTACAGACAACTGCTGCAGCATTCCTTCCAAATGATAAATTCCCTACAGTCTTTCAGGAGCCAGCTCTAATCCCATCTTGGGAAGCTGTTAGCTTTGAGCACCTTGTGTGTGCTGCAGCTGTGAGCTTGGGCAGCTGGTGGTGTGTTCCAAACACAATATTGAATATGGCCTTTGTTTAAACACAAAGCTGTGAGACTGGAAATGGTGCAGTTGTCATCATCATCACCCTACCTGTGGTGTGTAGTAAGGCTGACAGTCTGAATGGACTGAAGATACACCTAGTTCTATTTTCCATACTGTGCCCTTTTGAAGAATCCTTTTCTTTAGGCTCTCAAGGATTCTCAGCTTTTCCTCTATTTCCCTAGCTCTTACCATCACCATGTAGGTTTCCTTTTTCTGTTCCCACTTGAAAAGGTTTAGTTTAGGTACCGTTTCCACTTAAGAACTTGAATAACTCTCTATTTTAATGATCTCTCTATTGATCCAGGGAGAAATGCATGCTGATTGGTATGCTGCCAGTATCACCAACTTCTTCACTGTGTAAATAAATTTCACTTCAGGGAGTATTTCCCTCTGCTGTGGTGGTAAAGGTATCTTCAAAGCAGAGCTTTCTTTTTCAGACCCTAACAGTAACGAATGCAGAGCTGGACAATGACAAGTAATCAAACCCTGGAAATCTCTGTTCTTAAAAATCACATGTTTTGATGGCATCAAGAAGAAAAGCCTGTGATTAGGAGGGACTAATTAGATAGGTTCAGAAGATAGTCCTCAGAGTGACTGTTAACTTGAGCATTCTTCTTCAGTAGCTTTTTGAGAGCCTGTGTAAAGAGATGGCATCAATTCAAAGGCCAGTTTGTCATGTGAGGATTTTTTTCTTTCCCAGGTTGATTCTGCTAATGCTGGAAGAGTGTTAGCTTCTGATGCAGCTGTTTTCTTGAAAAAGTCTGGATTGACAGATTTGGTACTTGGAAAGGTATTTAATGGCAATTTTTTATTTAATTATCCTGCCTTCTTGCTTCAGATAGTATCCTCTTTAAATTAAAATACTTAGTAGCACTACAGGATACATGATCTTCCCTAATGTGTTTTCAGTTGTTCTATCCAATAGTTCCAGTAGTTTCTATCCAGTCATGGAAATTATTGCAATATTTAAATTTGTCATCACAATTAAGTATTATCATGGAAGTTAAGATGTGAACTTTCCTCCAAGAGTCCATTATAAATGGAGGGAGGACTTGCCAACTTCCTCTGAAGCACTGTGAACCCTTTATTATTTTTATATTTCAGATTTGGGACCTAGCTGATACTGATGGCAAAGGTATCCTGAACAAACAGGTATGATTATTTATGTGGTGTATCACTAACCATTACCCAGCCTTGAAACAAGATGAAAGTTGAATTTTTTGGTTCAGGAAAGCAGTTTTTCTAACAGATTTTTCTAACAGATTTTTTCTAATTTTGACTGGCTATGTAATTCCCATTTGAGTGGAAGCTACAATAAATAGCCTTCAGCTGCCTCATCAGCTTTTCTCCAGGTTGCAAAATGGGCTGATGTGTAGCTGTGCAATTTGCTTAGAAGTAATTTAAGGTTTAATGTACTGCATTTATGAAGAAGGTGACTTTTTCCTCATAATCTTGTAGGAAACAAAGCAGAAATTAAAATTCTTGTAAAATCTTAAAAATTCTTGTTACTTTAATTATGGTGGACTTGACATTGGTACATTCTGTTTGGAGTTGTCTTTCCCAAGCTGTGGCAATGAGCAGTGTGGGGACAAAATTTACATCTCAGTGGTGCTACCACAAGTTCTAATGTGTGTTGCTGTTTGATTTGAAATATAAATAACAGTCTGTGGAGAGGGAACTGCTTCTTCCCATGGTAGGAAGAGGAGGAGGCTGTAATGTCTCCCAAACAATTTTGGGGTTTTTTGGGCTTCTTTTGGTTCATTTTTCTGTTTTTCTCTGCTCCATCAACCATCTGTGGGATCAGCTCAGTTCCTCCAAGATAAACAGCTGCAATTACACTTCAAATTTTCAATGTTCTGTTACAGAAGAACTGAGTGCTGAGAACTGACTACACTGGCCAGAAAGTTACTTAATTCTTGGAAAATTAATTGCAAAATTTTTCTTACAGAAGGAATCCAGCATTTTGCTGGCTGCTGCTTTCTGTCACTTTCTGTCCCCCTTTGAAGCCATGTGCAACTTTTCATCTGTACAGTCACACTAGAAAAGCTCTTAATTCTTCTGAAATTTTACTATATTTTAAAATTATATTTTCATATATAATATATTTTTTCATTTTATAAACCCTTCAAAATTTCTTTTCTTTTCCCTGTAGGAATTTTTTGTGGCTCTGAGACTTGTAGCCTGTGCACAGAATGGATTGGATGTTTCCCTGAGTAGTCTTAACTTGCCTGTTCCTCCACCAAGATTTGTAAGATTTCATTTTTAATTGAACATATTATTAAGAACTGCTTTTAAGTGAAAAATTAGGAAGGTTTGGTGTAAACGCCAAACACTTCAGAGGGTGATGTTGTAGGGCAATGGGGCCCTACAACAGGGAAAAGAATCAAGCAGTATGGAATAAGCTGCTACATGTTCTAGTGGGGATTTGAATATAAAATTGTGTATAATTTGAAGATATATGGTATTTGTTCTATTAGTGTTGTCCTTAATGGAATAAACATTTAAAATTTCTTGCTCTAAATTTTGGTATGAATGACTAAAATGCAGTTCTGGCTTTGAGAAGCAGCTTCTCAAATAAGGGGGTGGTTTTGCAAAGTCAGAATCACATCTCTTTTAATGTGTCTGCTGGCTTTTTGTCTTGTTTTTCCTTAGACTGATACTGGTAGTCCTTTGCTACTCAGTGGAACAGCATCAAGTGATCTACCATGGGCTGTAAAGGTAAACTAAATATTAGCTGTTACCTAGAACTGTTAATCTGGTTTGCAGGAAAACCTGTCTTTCTTAGAAAAATCTAATGCTGCATTTCTAAAGTATGATAGTTACCATTCCTATCAAATTCGTAATTGGGCTAGTAGACCTAATTTAATGAGAACACTTGACTCTTGGGAAATCTCTTCATGTTTAGAAATTTAAAATAAAGAAAAAAAAAAGATTGTTACATGAAGTCATGAAAATAATTGAAGAGGAAATCTCACAGGGTTTTGATGAGTCTTTGACTTAAAAATAGTATCTTTTTGATGTTTTCTTATAAGCATCAGGAACTGCAATGTGTCTTTATTAAAAAAAGTTAACACTTTTGAAAGAACTTCTGCTTCTTATGCTATGAATGTGACTGTTTGTATAAGTAATATTTTTCTTCTGCCCCTGCAGCTGGAAGACAAGGTCAAGTATGATTCTATTTTTGACAGCCTAAATCCAGTGAATGGACTGTTGTCAGGGGATAAGGTGAAACCTGTGCTCCTCAACTCAAAACTGCCAGTGGATATCTTAGGACGAGTAAGAAGATCTTTCTTCCTAATTGTCAGTTCACAACTAATACCTGTGCTGCACTCAGCAATACCTGTTTTTCAAATTGAAGAGTTGTAGTAATGAACCTAATTTTTATATTAGATTTTATGGAGTGTGACTTTTGAACAGAAAAATAAAATTTCTTTTGCTATTTGGATAGATCACCTCCAGCTGCAGTTTATCAGTTATGTGTACTCTTTAACACTTGGCTCAGGCTGGGTGCCTGTCTCCAACTTAAGAATCTCTCTGCTTTTGTGTGGTTTATGTGAATTTACATTGCTCACTGCAAACTAATGCTGTTAATAGAACTGGAGCTATGGTGGGGGGGAGGCTGTTCTCATGTTTGTTTTTAATGAGGATTTAAGTAGGAAACTGCTGCAGTTTAGTCAAAGATGCCTATATTCTGCTTTTTATTGGTAGGTGTGGGAATTGAGTGATATTGACCGTGATGGAATGTTGGATCGAGATGAGTTTGCAGTTGTAAGTATCTTCTGCCTCTTGGGATTTTGAAAGCCTGATGGCAGGGTTTAAAAGAGAGGCACTGTGTATTAATTTCTGACTGTGTGGTTCATCTATTATCTTTATTCAGAGTCCTTAATCAAGTTTTAGTGCTGTTTAATGTTTCTGTCAGTTTGTTGAATGTGTCTCAGTACACAGCAGTAACTTTCTTTGTGGGTTAGATGAGCCATTAAAAACTCACACCTGAGATCTGCTGTCCCATGAGACACTTGAGTGTTTGCACTGAGTTTTACCTTAACCTTCAGTATTTATAGAGCTTGAATGCCTCAAGGCATCCTTGAGGAAAGTTTGTAGTAAGTTAGAATTTTAACACTATTAAAGCCAGGACTGATGAAATAATAGTAAGAAGTGTTAAATTAGAGATGGCCACAACAAAAGAATTAAATGCTAAGTGGAGCAATTTCTGGGAAAATGCGATAAACTAAAGTGTTTGAAGTCTTCTCTCCAATGAAATTCCACAAGTACTGGCACGAGTTTGGAAGATTATTTTAATGTTCTAAAAGATACTGAACTTCACTTGCTCAGCACTGATCCTCAAAAGAAAGTGGTAATGAAAAACACAATTTAGAAGGCAATGAGCTGCATCAATTGAGGGGCTTGTGAAGGGGAAACATAATGAAAAAATGCTACAAAGTTATTTTTTAATGAATTCTTTAGTCTCTTTCTCTATATATATGTATATATATTTCTAATATATTTACTTCCACACACATTTTTTTTCTTGTTCAGGCCATGTTTTTGGTATACTGTGCTTTGGAGAAAGAACCAGTGCCAATGTCCTTGCCTGCAGCTTTGGTGCCACCATCCAAGAGAAAACCTCTCAGTGTTCCAGGAGCAATGCCATTAATACCATCTTCAACCAAAGAATCTCATCAGTCCTTGCCACCTGTGGGCATTTTAGCTGCCAAAACACCATTAACACAGGTACAGTTCTGAAGTTACTGGGGATTCGAAGGTTTCTGCTCTTAGCTCTGTGCTTCAGAGACTGCCTGTGTGAAGAGACTTGATACAGGTTTTTAGTTTGCTTCTTGCCCTGTTGGTTCGTTTTAGGAGGCTGATGGGAAGACCAGATGGAGAGGTGTAAAATTTACCCTGTTTTACTTTTCCTAAATGTCTTCAGATATAAACAAATGGATAAAAAATATTGTTTAATACAGATTTTGAAGATATTTTTAGAACAAATTATTTCAAGCTAAAAAAAAAGAAATAGTGGTCCAGGTACACATCTGCAGAGCACAAGTTTTCTGGATGAGGACTGATTGGAATGTGGACACATTCTTAAAACAGTTTGTGGCATGTACACAGTCATGTATGTGTGTGCATGTGTGCAGTTTGGAGAAGACATGAATTAAAATGGAATAGATAAATGCAAGCAATGGGAAAAGAAAACAAAAGGTGCAGCACATCCACCTAGACACAGGAGATTTGATTTGTGTTCTGAATGTGATTATTAGGCAACTTGATGCCTCTTACCCTCCCCAGACATCTTATTTACTTCTCATCATTTTAGAGTCCAAAAATTGGGAAATGTCTTGCCAAGTAGCTTATATATAACTTGTTATATTCAAAATAAGAAAAAACATTGATTTAAGATAAGAACTGTGCTACTTAATGCAGCTTGGACATTTGGGTGCCCTTACTTGAGTAATCAGTAAGAAACTGGCATCTAAATTTTGGAGGTGCCAAGGTTTTAACCTGGAAATTTCCTTGCCTTGAGGGTAAGTCTTGCTGTATGTGTTGCAAAGCAGTGCCATTCTGGGTGAGTTTGTGTACAGCACCATTTGGGAGTCATCTGTTAATTGTCTGTGTGCACTGAAATTAATTAGCATCCATACATGCACTTGAAGCTGTTCTCACTCAAAAAACCCCAGACATCTTTATATTAGCTGAATGTTGTGAAAGATTGCTCAAGTAACAGAAGTGGCTCTAATTCCCATCTTTACCTTGTTCAGATGTGAATTCTTCAGTTTAGAATGTGCCCAGCTATTAACAACCTGGGCTTGAGCAGCTCTCCTGTCCCTCCAGCTAAAACTTTCCAGCTGTGTAAAGGGGAATAAAATTGATAGAGCCAGACAGTCAGCAGGACTGTGACTGAGCACAGGGGTGAGGGAGGAGATCCAGCCTCCAAGGAATGCCTTGGTTGGGGGGCAGAGCAGCACCAAGCAGCCTGGCTGCTTTCCTGAGGGAAAAGCTTCTACTTTTGCAGTTGCTTGAGGATCTCTGCATGTCTGTTTAGGAGGATAAAACTGGTTCATGAACTAGGCACCTGTGTCACTTTTTAAAAATCTATGCTGTAGCCCTTGAATTATGTAAATCTGAACTGGAAACAGAACTTGCCTGTATCTTAGTGTTGTGGTTTTGGTTTTTTCCCTTCCATCCTCACCCCCCTTCAGTGGGTTGTGTCGCCTGCAGACAAAATTAAGTACGATGAGATCTTTGTGAAAACTGACAAGGACATGGATGGATTTGTGTCAGGTGTGGAAGCCAGAGAACTGTTCCTGAAAACAGGACTGCCTTCTGCTCTCCTTGCACATATCTGGTAGGTTTTTTTCCTGTGACAGCTGTGTAGATGATGGCATAGTTCTCACTTCTTGCTATGCTGGCATTTCTGAAAGTGACATTTCTGTATATAATAGCATGGCTTTTATCTATCACTGTATAACCAGTGAGAACTTGCTTCTGCTCTGGGACAGAAATGGGTGGAAATCAGGTTTATGCCTGAACACAGATTGTTACAAATGCTGCACTTCACCTATCCCTGTGTATTTAAGACATCACATCATCACAGGTATCTGATCACTGATCCTACTCATGCGCTAGGAAAGGGAATTGTTTCTATAAAATTTTTAGCATGCAAGATTTATGTCCCACCTTATTCTACAACCTGTCTTTCCTTACAGCTATGTGTTTATTTGGCATTATTCATTACAGAAATGCTTTCATTGCACTCAATGCTTTTTAATTCTTTCTGTGCTATGAGCTGTTGCAGGCATACTGATAGGAGCAACTTTTCTTTCCCCCAAGTTATGGTTAACACAACTGCTAAATTAGGAAAATATAAATAAACTTGTGTTGGTTCTGAAGGTGTTGCTAGTGTCCTACAGGCCTGATTGTGCTTTTCACCAGAATGCAGCTGTGGGCCCCAACATGCAAAGTGAAAGTGGCTGTGTGTATTTGAGTGATGTTTCCTACGCCTCTAGTTTTGCTTTAGAAGAGGAGATACACCCTAGCAATTTTCACATTTGTAAATGACAGCAACTACACTAAATAGGGCTGTACTTGGAGAAATGAGGATTTTTTAAAATTGCATGTGCATCTCTGTGCAGGGCTCTCTGTGACACCAAGGACTGCGGGAAGCTTTCAAAGGAACAGTTTGCTTTGGCTTTCCATTTAATTAATCAGAAGTTAACAAAGGGCATTGATCCTCCTCAGGCTCTGACTCCAGAGATGATTCCACCTTCAGACAGGGGTGTCAGTTTACAAAAGGTAAGGATGGGTTTGGCATTTTTGGTGTACATCCCAAACAAATAATGTCAATTTCAAAGGCTACGCAAGAAGCAACCTCAAGTGCTGGCATACCTTAAATTTATCACAATATCAGGAAGTAAACAAATCTTAAGTGCAAAGAATTGACAATAAATTTCCATCCATATTTCAAAATGAAGCTGCCATGTATTACACCTGCCAACCAAGCAGAGAGATCTTATGTTGGGAAAGCGTTATTTTCTCTTTTGAAAGAATAATCCTTCTGCTGCCATTTTAAAGAAATTTGAGTTTTCATCTGAAGTGACATGCACAAGTTCACTTGTGCTTTTCTCCTAATGTGCTCAGTTACCTTTTTTACATCAATCTTTTTTAATAAGTTTGGAAACAATGTGAACTAAAAGTTTGGAGTTATTTAAAATTTTAAAAGTAAATGGTCCCCCACTTTATACCTCACAAATAGTTTAGATATCTCCATAGCCTGTTGGTTGCCATCTATCTTAATCCAGCAGTTAGCTGTACCTCAGCAGTTCAACTTGTTCAAAGCTATCAGAATGGTAGAGGTCATCACAAATTCTTACGTGTTTTACACATCATGAAGTCTGATGTGAGTTATCTTTTCTTGGTTGTGCAATACATTGACCTAATTCTACAACTTTCTTAAACAGAATGAAAAATTCACACCTGGAAAAATGAAACTCAAAATTTAGCACTATTTTTTTGAGTTTCTGTAACTGGTACCTAATTTGTTTTTACATTCTGTTTTTAAAAAGTAATTGCTTTATTTGCAACTCTACTAATCTTTTTTGTATGTTTGCTTTCCTTTCTATGTCTCTTTTCTAGTTTGGACTGTTTTTTCCATTCTGCACCACTCTGCTTTTCATCCTTATTATTCTGTCAGTTTGTTAACTCTGCTTTCTCAAGGTTAGAGAAACTTTGCTTTTCTAATATTTTTTATGTCTGTTGGTTTAATAATGAGCATCCTTCTAAGACTCTCACACAGTCATGAATGAGCTCAGCACTTCTCTCAGGTGTCAAGTTCTGCTCAAGTTCTGCTGATTTCCAGTGTTGTTCATCCAGAGTAACCCTGGGGTTCTCCCTTGAGCCCAGACCTCTGGGGCTGCTCCTGTGGGTTGCTTAAAGTGAAAACAGAAAACTCTGTGTCTTTTTGGTGAAATTGCAGGGGAAGTGGTGACAGAGTAGTAGCCCAATGTGGCATTTGGCATTTATCCTTAGGATTAATGCCCATGGCTTTACTGAAGATAGCACAGAAAATTGAGTGATTAGAAAGCATTAGATGTTGGTTGCTGCTGTTCTGTGGATGTAAATTGATTTTGTAAAACTCTCAAAGACATCAATGTGATTTTTATTTCATTCCTAACTTAAATGATGAGTGAGAATATTGTGTAAGAAGGTAAGTTAGCTTTCAATTAGCTCTGTAAATCCTGAACAAGAGGGTTTTTTACTAAATTGAGCTGAACCTTCAAAAAGCTCATTTTGGCTTTTTCAAAGGAGTTGTTGTGTTGTCTTTTTAATATGAAATAACTTTTTTGTCGAAGATTATTGTTCAAGATTTGAACTCAAAGGCTTGAGTAAGTAGTAGGAGATAGGCTTTTTGCTGGTTTTCTTGATGTGGTGTACATGGTAAAAAAAACCCCAAAACACCATGTTAGGCTTCATCTTCTGAGTTGACCCATACAAAGGTGATAGCAGAAATTTCAGTAAGTAAAATGGTATTTCATTGTGGTTTAAAACCTGTTGCTGTGTTTCCTGTCCCAGAACTGTTTGTAGTCACCATTTGCATCACAAGCCATAAAAACTTTTTTGTAAGGTCCTCTCAAAGAATTTTGATGGGAATTTCCTTTTACTACGACTTCGAGTTAAAAACTGGAGGTGCTGTTTTGCATGTATGTTGCAATGTAGTAATGGCAGCCTATGGTTCTAACTTGTCCTTGTTAACATGTGTATTGAAGCTAAAAAATGTTGGCTTTTATGTTCCTGCCCCCCACCAGTTCTCCTGAACAATTGAAAATAAGATTGAACTACACTTTCCTCAAGTTTGATGCTGGCATTAGTGTGCAGAATTTCTTTAACTGGTGAAAGAAGGAGGCCTGGAAAAAATTTTTGTTGCAGCTAATATTTCCATGTATTCCTTCTATCCTTGTCATAGGAGAAGTAAAAATCCCCATTGGAATGCCATGATCAACTCTGCAAAACTCCTGTGTAATTCCTGTAGAGCAGGATTGAGCATCACTGCTAGCTTGCCCATTTGGGAAGCTGTACACTAACCAGTTTAAGAATAGCTGTATAGTTGGTTCTTTGGTTGGTTTTTTTGGTTTGTTTTTTGTTTTTTGTTTTTTTTTTTTTTTTAATTCCCAGTTCATACCATTTGTGCTAGTAAAATATGCATGAGTATTCTGTAGCTCTGCTGAATAATATTCTCAGCCAGTGTGCTCCCAGTTTAGTGGTTCATAGCTCTTGGTTTTTTTCTTCCCCAGAGTATCAGTTTGAGCAAGCACATAGTTAATAATATCTTGCTTTATCTGTAGAGAAACTTAAGCATTTAAAAACTTTTGTGTTATTTTGGGGGTTATCACTTGCCTATTAAAATGATATGTATGTACTTGTCCTCAGAGTGCTGTGTTTGTCCTGAATGACTTTATTCAAGACTTGAAGGAATGGATGTATTTATAGGAGGTAGCTACACTGGCTGTTGCTTTGTAAGCATGTTCATGTTGTGACAAGGCACAGAAGAATAATTACAGCATTTCTGTCTTCAGCATTTGTTCTCTATCCATTTATGTGTACTTCTTTTGAAACAAATAATTTGTATTACAGTCATTGTCTTACAAAGACATTAAGCAAATGGGAACTCATGGGTGTAAGTTACCTTGTGACTTTGTATTATCAAAGTTTCATTGAGTACTCTGGAAGTTCCTGTCAAACAAGCTCAGTCTCCCTTAAATCCTTGCAAGTCAGTGTCTACTCTGCAACATGAGGATCACCAAGGTGAAGAAATATAAAAGTAATAAGCAAAACTCTCTCAAATGAATGCTAGGAAACCACCTAAATATTAGCTGTAACATAAGACTTATTTTAGAACAAGATTCTATGTTTTTTTGTATGATTAGCTAGTCCTGTGCTTTTGTGGAAGCAAACTCTCTTTGAATTGAGCTGTCTCCATGCTTTGGCTGTATGTTGTGTTCTGCTCATCCAGCATCTGTACTCTTTTGGGGTTCCTAAGATTGAAGGTTTGAAATACAATGCTACCAGCAGTTGTTACAAAAGGACAGCTCATGTTGCCACAAAAAGTAAATTGAATGTAGTAGTTGAATAGCATAAGCTCCAGACTAACAGTGTTTATTTTTTATCTTTCAGAGTACTCAAGGACCGAATTCTGTAGCAGATTTTTCTGCAATTAAAGAACTTGATACATTAAACAATGAAATTGTGGACCTGCAGAGGTATGTAAGGGAGGAATAGCCAGAGTTGCCTTGGATTCAGTTGTGCTATTTACTGCTTTTTAAAGAACAATTCAGTGCAGAAGAGAAAAGCAGGTGGTAGTGCTCTGCTGAGTAAAGGGGTCAGCATGCCTGTAGTACTGTGTGACACTGCTGCTCTCTGTTCACTCACATGAGTGCACTTTGTGGCAGCAGGACTGGGAAGGGCCTGTCCCTTGTGCCCTCAGGTTGTGTTTCAGAGAGCTGTGTGTCTCACCAGCCTGACATGGGAATGTTCTCCATGTTCATCTTTATTGGCAGATGTGAGTGGAGCAAATCTTTAGGATGCTGGAACCATATATAACCGGTGTTAGTTACCTTTTATTTGTGGAGGGCATTCCAAGGACTTGTTTTTGGTGGCAGGAAGGAAGTGAGATGGAAAAGATCAGTGAGTGTGCAGGATAGGGAGTGGGAAGATGACTGTGCATGGACCTCTGCTTGGGTTTTGATGGGGGTAAAGATGGGGATGCTGCTCTTGTGTAATAAAATAAACTGCTGGACTGAGAAAAATTGTTTTGATGTCTGCAGACTCTTGGATTCCATTAATTATTTCTAAGGTAATTAAGATTACTTCAAGTGACTAAGAAAATCAAATTCATATATTTTCTATAGTAATGCTCTTGATGCAGCAAGTATTTTTCTTCAGTGTTTTTCTTGTTACTATCATAAATCCACTGAAAATTCTATTAAGAACAGTAAATTTTCCTATTTTTTAAGTGTGGCTGCTTTGTCATGATGAAATCTGCCTCTCTAATTCATGTCACTTGTGGGAATGATTTAACTTGGCAGTTTGTCAGAGCACAATCTGTTTCCTAAATGCATAAATATTTTTTTCATTTCACTTGCTTATTCTCTCTTATTACTCCCACTGCCTCCTTGCTTCTCTCTGCTCTGCCTCCACTGTTCTTCAGGTTATATTAATTCCATTTTTGGACACTCATATTTATTAACCTGAAATAGGATTTGCAACTGTGTATATTTACTGTTGGTATTTTAGAAGGAAATAAATTGTTGGCTGGCATGAATTTTTAGATGAAGTTGGTTTTCAGTAGGTGGGCTTGCAGCCTAACATGCAAGTCAGGCTGTGTTTGTGTCTGGTTTTCTTTTCTTACTGTGAGCTATGAAGGAACCTGAAAAAGTCACTACTTCCTGAAAAAGTCACTATTTCTTGAGGGGCAAATACACATTGACAATTATTTTCAATTAATGATACTAGATTGTTGAAGATAGGATAGAGGCAACTCTTAGTGTGTATTTGTTTTTAGAAAGGGGAAATTTACTTTGATATGATTTAGAGGTTCAGAACAGAATGGGATTAACAGTGTGCTTCAATCTTTGGTGAATCCACATTTCTATTACAACTGGTCAAGTACACTTTCAGACTTGATAGTTGTCATATAAAAATGGAATTTAAACTGAAGTTATTTTTGTTCATTATTAAGCAAGATGGATTGTTCAGCTGTTGGACTCAATATATAAGAAATCTAATCTCTGATTCCATTGAGAAGTGTCCAAGAGCTGCATTTTTGAGACCCAGTAATAGAATTTGAATCTATTTTTGAAGTGCACTTCAAAAACAAAACCACAAAAAAAAAAAAAGGACAGGAGAGGAAATGGCCAAAAGAATGACAGCCAAAAGAATGACAGGAGAGGAAATGGCCAAAAGAATGGCCCCACAATGACAGTGTGGGAAGAGCTTTTGGAGAGACTGAGCAAAGAATACAGAGGTGATGTCTTTGTGGCTCAGCAGTTTGTGTGGGAAAGGGGTCTGGTGGCCAATAGCTTTGTTAATCTTAATTTGATAAATACAGTGTCAGGAAGGTGGGGGTTGAGGATCAGATGAAGAATAAAATGCAGAACACTTGTTAGGGAGGATAATACCCCTCTGGTGGGGGGATGATCTGCCTCTGGACATTGTGGAACCTGCATCATTTTGAGCCTGTTAGCACTGCTGTCTCTAAATTCTCTTGCAGTTGCAGTTGCACTGTATTTTTAGAAAACTATTTGAAGCTTTTCTTGATCAACATGGTGGGAGGCCGGACCATTCTTTTTCATGCCACAAAACCTTTTTCTTCCCCAACAAACCCAGCTTTGCTTTCTTGCTTTCAAAGTTAGTGATGGCCCACAAATTCACAGAATTTCTTCAAGCTTTCCTGACACTCCATTCCTCTCTAAGCAGAGGAGTGGCTGAGCTTAACTTGGGATATCTCACCAGAGATGTCATCCTTCACATATGCTGGATAGCAACATTTAAAAATTATCTTGAAGTACAAATCAGATTAAAAGGACCATAAAGCTGGTGAGTTGGTTTCTCAATAGCAATGGAAGAGCAAAACATCTTCCAGAAAAACAGGACAATCTCTCCCTGCCATACACTTGCATCAAACCTTTGTTTCAAATTTCAGAGATCACCTTAGCAAAGGACTTTAATGTAGGATAGATCATTTCTTCTCAGCCTCTGGTTTGGAATGAGCTGTTGCAGCAGAAGAGATTGTGAGCAACAAATGTTAGAAGAACCCTTGGCATTTTTTTCAGTATTGCCAAACTGAAGTATTACTACATTAGGAATTCCCAAAACAACTGATGTATGTGAAAATAAGAAATATTGGGCAACTATGAGTGTAGATAATACTACCAGCTCTGTGAGTAGTCATCATCTTATTATGGGAAAGAACTATGATTTTTTTATTTTTGTATCTAAGGTGATTCAGCCTGGCATGGGTTGAATGTTTGGCTTGAGCACCTCTGCTGACACAGGGACTTTGCAGTTCTCAGCTATGACAGATATTTGCAATGTGCTGGCTCCTATTTATAAATGACTCCATTCACAAATTAGTATTAAATTTAGGGTTTTGGTAAATCATGAAGCATCTGGATGGGAGAAACCATCAATTTGTCATTGCTTTTAATTTATTTGATATTCGTCATTGCTTTTAATTTATTTGATATGAGGTTCTCCCAACCTGACTGCTATTAAAATGCATAGGGAAATGGTATTGCTTTCAAAAATTGGCTTGAATTGCTTACAAGTGTCCTTTGTTGGCAAGACCACAGTTCTTTTGGAGTTGCTTTTTGGATGTAGTAAGGGACTTTATGATCAAGGAAATCTGTCATATCCAACAAATCAATTTTGTTACTTGTTTTTGGTTCTTTCAGTTGCTGAACATTCCTAAAGGGGCATAGCAGATAGTTTGTAAAAGAAATGAAGGTATTCAGAAGAATTAATGAATTAAGTAGTTCTGTGTTGTCTTTTCTTTGAAACAAAGAGGCATTTCTGGGGGAGGATGGGATGTGTTATGTGCAGACTATATGCACTCAGATTGTTTTCCTTTGCCTGAGACTGCTGCCTAAGCTTTTCTTGTTCTGCCTGACAATACTTCTTTCACTTGATTCTTTCCAATTCATTGTTTGTGCTCTGATTTGGCTCATGGAAGTGCCAGTGGGTGGGTGTTGTATCCTGTTGCTTAGTCCAGATTGCAAGGATTTAGGTACCTGGCTTGTGTTGAAATATAAAGGAAGTGATCTGCATCTCTGACAGTCTCAGGCACATCTGTGACAGTAATGTAGAAATGCTGTATATTAACCAAACATGCCTGCTTGCAGTTCTATTTCTTGCTCATTTTCCCCACCCTAGCAGGAAAAATAACAAGTGCTTGTTTTCCTACTCTTTTTTATCATCAATCAGGAAAAATATATATGAATGTTGGCTGTGCTTAATGGGTGTTTGAGGGCTTGAAGGTATTTTTCAGCCTGATTTGTACATAGATATGTAGAAGTGCTTTATTGAGACCTTTGTTCATGGGAAGTTATGGAAGCCAAAGCAACAGAGCTTGTTTCAAGCCTGTGTTGCAATGCTTTAAATATCTAAGTACAACTATGCTACAGATGCTTATTGAGCTAGAGGAATGTGCTGTAGCTTTGATTGAAAAGGTAAAGATTTTTTTAGAATTTCCAGTTTCTGATGAATGGAAAGTGAGGAATTTTATGAATTTTATGAAATTTATTTTATGAATTCTATGAAGGTGTGATCCTTTATTTTGAAGGATCACACTTAACAAAATAAATAGCCTTGATCCTCAAAGTTCCTCTTTCCACATCTTTCCTTTTCCTTCCATTTAAATTTCCCCTTTGGGCATAATCAGGAAGTTCCTCTTTACTCAGATAATGAGAAAAACAATAGCAGAGTATAATCTGTAGTAATTATTTGTCAGAGCAAATGTTCATTTAAGATCCAATATCTGGGTTCTTTTTATTTTCCACTGTGTGTGGTTTAGCAATAAACTAAAACTTTCTCAGCTTGAGTAAAGAGCTTAGAGGAGACCTGCTTTACTTCAATACAGAAATGCTTTCTTCTGTATTAAATAAGAGTAAACAAATAAATAGTTTTAGATTGATTAACAATCTGCTGCTATTAAAATATGAAGTTTTGTAATGACAGTTTATACCAGTAATACAATCTAATAGCTTTTCACTATGGTATTTTATTTAGAAATGTTAGCTTTATTGTTCAAATTCTAACTTCCCTGTGTGTGCTGGTTTATTAACAGAGTCCTTATGAAAGTATATGTCTACAGAAGATTGTGTAAAAACTGCAATGCTTAATGTTTTCCTGCATATATGGAAGGAGAAAAGATTCCATATGCTGTCTAGAGAGAAACACTCATTTTTAATAACAGTACCACTTCTCAGTTGTATGGGTTGGTTCCCTTTCTTAAAGCTATTGTTGTGTCTGACTGATGAGAATTTATTGATGATAATTCCCCTGTCATCAGCAGTCACTTAAACTTGAATAATGTCTGTAGAGGCAGCCTTGATATGACACAGCAAATCACTCTGTGTGCAGTGTCTGAGCAGATTGTGGTTCCAGCAAGCCAAGCCAACCTTCCTGCTCCTGCCTGAGCTTCCCAAGAGCCAGATCCCAAATCTGACGGGCCAAGGGCATTCACAGGCTCTGCTGGCCCGTGGGAGTGTTCCCTGGCTGCTGTGAGCACGGGCATGGCTGTGTTTGCAGGGGTTAATAGATGGAATCTGATGCAATCCCTCCCACTTTTCCTAGCAGTTTTCATTAGACAAGTGCTCCATAGCAACAGTGAGATCACTGGAGACAGTATTTCATTGATTTCTGCCTCCCGCCCCCTTCCATTTTTGAGCCATTCTTATCACTGGAGTGCAGTTGGTGGAAAGACAGGGGGGTTTATGCAGAACACTTCTGTGGGCTTCTGTCTTGTAAATAATTTGGAAAGCAGGAATCCCTCACATCTTTTTTGTTTCATGTTTCACTATGTATTTAAAGAGAGATACAGGCTTAGGGGGCTGGATAACTGTACCTGCTGTAGCTGATGTTCTTAAGTATTCTTGCATTGTTTGCTGGTCTTCCAGGGAAAAGAATAATGTAGAGCAAGATCTGAAGGAGAAAGAAGATGCCATCAAGCAGAGGACAAGTGAGGTCCAGGTAAATAAACCACCAAATTTTGGTTCAGACATCTGATATTGCACCATGTGCTGTTTTAATGACAGTGGGATTTCTCAGTCTTTAGATCACGTCACTTATCCAGTAAAAAGAAAAAAATTGGTAGCCAAGAAAAATAATGTACTTTGAAGTGTATTTTAAATATAATTTTGGGTTTGTGTAGGTGTGTATATTTATATAAATGTGCTAGCTCCTATAGGATATATAGCATGCATGGGGTTTTAAATGAAAAATATTACAAAAGACTAGATTTTTCTTTCTTTTTTTTTAAGCAAGATTATCTACTGTGTAATTAAAACTAAAGAGGACACTGTAGCAGTGTAAATTGTTTAATAAACTTAAGTGGCTGAATTAAAAGGGCTTGTGTATCGGGCTGCTTCTTAAGAGGCACAGTAATTACCAGCTAGGGAGAAATGTTGCCTCAAATTAATTTTGCCTAATTTAAGTTAATTTTATAAAGAATCTGTTGATTTTTATTTGAAAGGATGATATTGAATTTCTTGAATATCTGAAAATCTAAATTTACAAGTGTTTTGCAGATGTTAAAATTATGCAGTCAGCATCAGTGTTTAGAGTGCTGACAGACTAGCCAAGCTCTGAATTAAATATTGCAAAGCAATATTTCAGTTACATTCTCAGTTGCTGTTAAAAAAAAAAAAGCTTCAGTGTGATATCTGACCATTTATATTTATTTCTAAATTTAATTTAAGAATCTATCATTTTCCATAATCTTTACTTAAGAGCAAATAATGCAAGATTTCAACATTTCAATTTGGGTCGGGCTGAAAAGGAGCTAATGTGTTACAAGAGTTGTGACTTTTGTGCAGGGTTATTTAATATCCTTGGAGTCTGGATGATAATTAATAGTGTGACCTTTGAGGAGATAATCAGATGCTGGCCTGTTGGTCGTGCTGGCAGCAGCTCCGGCAGCTGCAGGAATGCGTGTGGAAGTTGCCCATGCCTGAGCTCCACGGTCATTCCCCTCCCCACCCTGCAGATTCCCTTTTCCCACTGTTCACACAATTCTCAGGGGCATTCCTGGCTTTGCACACAGGATTATTTTGTTGGTGTCTTCTGGAACCTGTGTTGGCTCATGTGAGGGTTGAGTTTTCTGGTGCCTTTGCACAAAAGGTTTGTAAGCTTGATAAAAACCTTACCTTGAGTGTTCCAGTGTCATCCATGTGTGTTTGACAGGCAGCAGAGTCCCCTGAGTCTCTGCATCCTGAGCAGTGCTGCTGGGAGCAGCTGTCTCAGGTCTTTAACCTGTTAGTGGTCACACAAGCTATTGTTACATATAGTTACAGAGTTGTGTCAGTCTGCAGAGAAGGAACAATCTATTATGGGCTTGTCAGAAAAAGGAGAAACCTCCAGGATCAAACAGGAAATGGCTGCAGCATTTATTTAATCTGCTGGCCCTTTATCTTTTCTTATTCCTGGCTGGTGGAGGACCTGCATGTTTCAACAAACTTTCTAGAACTTCAGAGAATAATAGGACAGATAAAGCATATCTTTTCCTCATGCATTTTGTTTCTGGTTTTGTTCTAATGAGGACATTTCTGAAGATGGTCTAACAAAAAACCATTTTGCTCTAACCTGCCTCCTTGTTTCAAGCTGGTTTTGTGGCACGACATTTCAGGGTTTCTGATACCAGAATTCCTTCCACAGACCTGTGAGTAATCTCAAATAGAGCCATGGTCAGTGATCAATCAAACTGGTTTGTATAGCTGAAGGGGAAGAATGACAGACATTTTTGCTTCTATAAAATAATTTCAAAACCGTGTAAATAGGTACTAAAAAGCAAAGGCAGAAAAAGAGTTGTAAGGAAGATGTAGCATCTAGATGGGGTTTAATGTGCTTGTTAAAATATCAGCTCTTTAGTAGCAGAGACTAAAGGGTGTTTCCTCAAAGTTACATGCACTGAGTATCCCTCAGAATTGGATTTTCTTTTTCTCTATTGCAGTGCACCAATGCCATTAGAAAGTCAGCGAAGTTTTACTTTTCTGTCCTCTTGCAGGCTTGACATTTTCTATTACATGAATTGTCTTGGGAAGGACAGACAGGCAAACTATTAAATCCCTTGTCCATGGAAATATGGATTCCTAAACTTTTCCTTATCCTACACTTTATTGGCATGAAGAGTTACAATGATCAAAAATCTAATACAAGGATTGTTACCATCAGAATGGCACTTTGTAACACCTCAAGTATCTTAGGGGTTTTCATTTAAAATCTCATTTAGTGCTTGATCATTAAGATGCTGCTTCCATGCTGAAGGGTGTTCTTTGAAATTGAAGCTTAATTGGAGCTTGGTTTAATTCATGAAGAGGCATCTTTGAGTATGATAGCCAGTTTTGTGTGTTGTATCTATTGTAGCCTTTAATTCTGGAGATGTTAGGTGCATATGTAAACAAAAATCACCACAGGTTTTGGGTTTGGTTGGGCTTTTTTCCTTCTTTTCTCTTCTGGCAGCCATCAGGCTTAGTTAGGTCTCTTCAGTGCTTCTCTACTGCTGTGCCTAGGACAGAAAAAAGTGGAGATGATCTATATTTAGCTTGTGTGGATGTGAATTCTTGCTTCCTCTAGGAGAAAGGAGGCTGAAGTCTCTTTAAGCTGTTACTTTTTTCCTCCACTGCTTGTGTTAACTGTCAGCTGATCCTTGCTTTTCAAAGCCATGTGAAAATGAATGGATCAAGAGTGTCCCAATTATCCAAGTCAGTAGCTGCTCTGAGAGCTTTTTGTGTGCACACTGGTTTTTCTCTCCTGGGTTAGAAATAACCAGTATTTTTCCTAGTCTGACTGCTGTATACTGACATACTCTTCACTGAAATTCAGATTTGATTTGGGGGAGTTTTGGGGGGGGCTTTTTGTGGTTTGGTTTGGGAGATTTTTTTGCATGGTTTTGTGGTTGATTTTTAAGGTAAAACCATCTGTGATGTATCTTTGGGTAGCCCTCCAGTTGTCTTGAGGTTACCTAATTCCCCAGCATCTGACTGCTGCATCATATGCCTTTCTATTCCTATCTGGCTTTTTGTCCTCCTTATGTGGAGGTGTTAGCACACAACACATGGATAAACTGTCTCCCTCACCAAAAAGAACCCAAACAAAACACCCCTAGAAAAGGAGAGCAGGATTGTAGCTTAGAGCAGCACACAAATGTAAGATCTAATCAGAATTTCATGTCTGCTTGCTTTCTTATCCTCCCTAATTTTTTTTTCTCTCTGTTCATTTTTTATTGTTGTTGATTCTTCCTGAAATTGCTGTATTTTCTCAGAAAGGCTGCAATCTTCTCTTTTCATCTAATACTTTTCCTTTTGGATTAATCCTTTTTGATCTCCCTGTATTGTCTCTTCCTCCTGACTTTGACGATTCTTTCTTCTTCCTAAATTCTTTCCTTGACATGTTTTTCAGTGTTGCCTCTGCAGCTTGTTGAAGTATAGCCATTCCTGTTGCTCAGAAGTAAAGTAATTATTTTATGATGCTACTTAATGTACTTAAAACACATATTTGCTGCTCTTGCATAAATCAGAAGATTCCATATTGTTGTGTAGGAAATGTGCATTTTTTACCTGTACTGGTACATTGAAAATAACTTTTTGGCTGATCCTTGCAAAATTGGGGGCAGGAATGCCCTAGGAGGAATTGCGTTTGGGTTAATGGTCTTTCACCATGCTCCAAAAAACAATTCCTATCTTTGGCCATGTGTTTTTGAAGGGGGAAGGAGCAGAATAAAGGATTTCTATTATCACAAAATCCCAGAATGTTTTCGGTTGGAAGGAGCCTCAAAGCCCATCTCATTCCAGCCCCCTGTCATGGGCAGGGTCACCTCCCACTATCCCAGGTTGCTCCAAGCCCCATCCAACCTGGCCTTGGACACTTCAGAGATGGAGCAGGCACAGCTTCTGTGGGCAGCCTGTGCCAGGGGCTGCCCACCCTCACAGCAAAGATTGCTTACTAATGTCCCATCTAAATCTGCCCTCTGTCAGTGTGAAGCCATCCCCAGTGTCCTGTGACTCCATGTCCTGATAAAAAGTCCATTTCCAACTTTCTTGTGAGCCCTTTTTCATTCCTGGAAGGTGCTTTAAGGTCTCCCTGGAGCCTTCACTTCTCCAGGGTGAACAACCCCAGCTCTCTCAGCCTGTCTTGATAGCAGAGATGCTCCTGCCCTCTGACCATCTTCATGGACTCCTCTGGGCTCCCTCCAGCAGGTCCATGTTCTTGATAAGAAACTCAAACATAAAACTAAAGACACAGTGCTAAAGCACAGGACAGAGACACTGTAGCAGCCTGAATAAAGACAACTTTGAACTTCCAAATGAAAACCTGTCCTCTGTGTGAGGGACACAGTTCATCTGTGTGTTGGTGTATGATCTCAACACTTCAGTGAGATTTGTTGCACTGGAGAAGAGCAAAGGCAAACAAGCTGATTATTTTTATGTCATTGAATTAGAATCTCAGAGTACTTGCTTGTCTGGTATCCATGCAGGCTTCTGGAAGATAATTTGTTGATACTTTGAAATCTGGGTTAGCACTGCAGTTTGTACTGTGGAATTCAGTGGTTAAGGGGAGAGAGGGAACAAATGTCAAGCTGTGTGTTTTATTTCAGGATCTCCAGGATGAAGTAAAGAGGGAGAGCAGTAATCTGCAGAAGCTGCAAGCTCAGAAACAGGAAGCACAGGAAACCCTTAATGATCTTGATGAGCAGAAGGCCAAGTTGGAAGAACAACTTAATGACATCAGGCAGAAGTGTGCAGAGGAGGCCCATTTGGTAAGGTCTGGTGGCCAGTGCCCTTGGGAAGCATAAATGCCTTGTCTTGAAGAACTCAGCCTTGCAGAGTTCCAGTTGTAGGGGCAGGAAAAAAGCTTTAATGAATAAATAGCCTGAGTGTCAAGGTTTTGTGACCAACAGAGTATAGGAAATACATCACTTGCTTCAGTGTTCCTAATTTAGTGTCAGTGTGTCAACAAACATACTGAGATCTACTTGCACACAAATAAGGTTTAAAGCAGAAATGTCTGTATTGGTCAGAAAAACAGCTAAAATGCTCTGTTCTTATTGAGACCAATAGAGAATTAACTGTTTATTCAGGTATGATCTATAATCTCTGCAATAGCTATGAGATTTTTTTACTTTTTCCGGTCATAAATAATAGTATTTGGATGTGTTTGGAAATGTTGTGTGGGTTTTTGGTTGTGGGTTTTGGGGTTGGTTTTTTTTGACTTGAAATACTGTTCATGCTTTAGATTGCCATGCTGAAGGCTGAAATAACAAGCCAGGAATCAAAGATTTCAGCCTATGAAGATGAACTGACCAAAGCCCAAGAGGAGCTGAGTCGCCTGCAGCAAGAAACTGCAGAGCTTGAACATTGCATAGAGTCTGGGAAAGCACAGCTGGGACCTCTTCAGCAACATCTGCAGGATTCACAACAGGAAATCAATTCAGTAAGGCAGTGTGAAAGACCCACCCCCCAAAAATATTTTGAGCTGGAAACCTTTAGTGTGGTTTGCCTTAAGGGGAAGGCGTTGTTTCCTTTTTTCTTCACTGCTTGCTCATGTCTTTAGTTACTTACACATGTGTTCTGTGCTAGTAGTTGTTAGGATTTTTAGAGGCTGACTTAAGTCACTCAAAATTCTTCATGGTCTTTTATTAATTAAAGGGATTAATTTATTATAGTCCATAAATAATTTGTCATAATGTAATGAGTGAAAAATGGCTGATGCAGACTTAAATTCTCTGTGTCCAGTAGTTATTAAAGTTTTCATCCTCCATGGCATGGGGCATGCTCTCACTATTCTTTAATTGATGTGAAGTCAGTATAAAATTACTGATAGCATTTACTTAGTGCATTGTTGAGGTGGGAAGGTGAGGTGGATAGAAGAAGAAATTGGGTTGAGATGAGACCCTGAGAGGCAGAGAGCCCTGTGCTTTGAAGTGGCTGCTGTTGCATGAGCACTTTCAGTTCCTCTCTGTAATCAGGGATCTGTTATAACTTTGGTGATGCCTGAGCTTGCACACCCTTTCCTCATGGTTCTCCTTCCCTGTTGCCAGCTGTGTTATGTATTAGCCACTCACACTGGTACCAAGTTGAAAAGAAAAGGCAACCCTGAGGTCAGCCATTTCTAGGCTCCCTTTGAGCCCTAGAAATGGCTGACCTCAGGGTTGGTCATTTCACACAATTCACATTTGTAACTGGCTAACGAGTCTTACAACGTTCCTAAGTTCAAAATCTGGCTTTTAGTTTAGAAACTGAGAAGTAAACAAATGGATTTTTTCAGCATTTCATCAAGGTGGAGAGAAGGTTATACCACTACAGTGTTTTTATATGGCAAGAGTGCTAGCCATGAACACATACAAGACTGATAATATAAGTGGTTGTGCTTGACTGTAGTCTATTTTTTTACTGGGTTTTATAACAGTACTTCTGACTTTATGCTCTTGACTCCTAAATAAGGAACAGTAGGTGCTTTGGTGCTTTAGGCAAGATTGTCTAATAGCTGGTCTGAGGTCAGTTAACTTAAAAGATACCTGATGGTGTCTTTGCTGACACCCCAGTAACTCTATTAGGTCACTGACCTAGCAGAGTTCTATGGGATTTGGGCACCCAAATATCTGGACTAGGTTTATTCTTTTGCATAACCTGCCAGATCCAGTAATTCCTTCATAACTGGTTATAAATGTTTGCTGTAAGGCACTGCATTAAGCATATTGCTGAAATAGTAAAAGATGAATATAAGTGTCTGCTTAGGAAGATATACTGGCTTTTGTAGACTTCAGAAGTCATAGGAGTCATGGGAGTTCTGATAAAGCCTTTTTAATTTTGAGTTTAAGGAAATTGCAAATACATAATCTAGGAAAGAAACCCAAACCACACACACACACACAAACCTCAGTCCAAAATAAAAATAAGAAAAAATAAACCTAACCAAAACTCCTCAGCAAAACTAAACAAATAAAAAAAAACCCCTGAGACCTTTGCAACTTTTCTGATGAGTTTGAATAGCGACAAGTCTTGGTGTTGCCAGTGACAGAGTCTCTTCTTCCTTGGCAAAAGGTGTGTCCTTCAACCAGTCTGCACTTCTGCTAAATAGGTTTTCTGCTTATCTCTCAAATTTCACCCTTTGACTGACAGAACAGGTTTTTATTATATTTGCTTTTGAAAACAAGATTTTCAGGCATATATCACCCACCTTATATTTAGGAGGAGATGGCCATTTACTGGCTTCCATGTGCTGCCATACTGATGCTAATAATTTATTTCTGTTTACAGGTGCAGACAAAGCTTCTTGAGCTGAAAGAACTGGAAAATAACCAATTTGGCTGGCACTCTCAGCCCCATAGTACACTTGTTAATGGAACTGTGGATCATTCTAGTCTTAGCAACAGCAGCAGTGAAACTGCAAACCTTAATGAGAATGCTGAGAGGGAAAGTATAGCAGAAGAGGAACAAACAAACCGTGTGTCTCCAGTGAGTAGTGTTTTGCCTGCTTGATCACGATGCATTGCAGCTGTGAAGTTGGAATAAGTTAAGAATGTACCAAGATTGATTATGTTTTTAAACATTTGCACAACTGAAATTTCAGGGTGTTTTTCTGTAGGACTGATATGTTTCCACATATCTGAAAGTTCATAAGCAGAAAAGGAGGTAATTTTAGTTTGCCTGGAAAGTAGCAGTAACTTTTTTTTTCCCTGTATTTATTTCCAAAGCAAAATATCATAAATTGAATAGCAGACTTAACATTAAAGGAGAGCAGCTGTCTCCATTTGGTGCAATGAGAACAGAATAAGGAAAAGTACAGAAAATCTAAAACTGTCTTGCTTTAAATGTTCCTCCTTATGTCTCAGTAGGTTCGTGATTGATTTATTTTTTTAAAAACTTTTACAGGGTTTATGAAATACTAAAGTATGTGCTATAATAAGTATGAAGCTCTTGACGTATGCTTTTGTATATTGTGTGATTCTATTTAAAACTTAAAATTTTATTGTGCAGTCTTATATTTACTTATTTATGGTGAATTGCTTTTACCCTTGTACAGATAAGGAATAGTCCTGAAACAGCAGTCTCTGTAGGAGAAGAGAAAGAGACCCCAGCTGCAACTGTTACCAAAAAAGTGAGTTTATTCAGCTTTGGGGGAGGAAAAAATAGGTTAAAAAAATCCTGGTTAAACTGTTTCAGGCTTGCATGATGGTCATACAACAATAGAGGAATAATTGTCACTTCCTACTGGTTTTATTTAGTGTGATGTCTTGAAAACATCTCCTGTAGCAGGCAGGTTGTTGAACAATATTTTGGATCTCCATTGATGAATTATATAGAATTCTGGCTGTCTCTTTGCCTTAAGCTTTAAGAAACCACTGAATGGTAACAGGAGATGACATAACTGTTTTCCATCCTTGCAAGTCTTAAAAATTTGATGTGTTTGTCTCTGTCTGCATTGCCCAGGAAGATCCATTTGATGCTGAGTCTCATCCCTTGCCTGATCTAGTTTCTGAAGCCAGCTTAGAGTTCTTCCAGTCTGACCCTTTTGTTGGCAGTAAGTAAACATTTCTCTCTAAGTGCAGATTTACAGAAACAGGTCTTGTGTGAATGCATCAGACTCATCTTCACCTTAAGACTGCTCTTTATAGGATAAATCTGAAGATGTGTGGGTGACAGGAGCCCGAAGCCAATAGCATTACAGAAACAGAAGTGATAGAAATGAGAGTTCTGGGGTATTTCTCCTTCCTTCATCTGGACTTCCTAATGAGCTCTGAAAATTGCTCCTTTCCCTCATTGCTCCTCCTGAGGGCTTCTCTTCCCCATCCCCTCCACGCCTCTGCCCTGGTGGCATTTTGGCTGTAAAGGTGTGGGCAGGCTTGTGATGTGTGTGGTGTCAGTGATCTGATTGACAGCCCCAATCCACAAAGGGGTCAGCAGAGGGTTCTCTGGGCTCTGCTGTGGGGAGGGTGTGGGTGGTTCAGAATGAATGGCTGTGGCCTATTTCTGGGGAGTTTGGCTCTCAGAACAAGGTAATGTGGAGCTGCACCATCTGTTCATCTTGTGGAAGTGCTGGGCTTTATTTTAAGAACTTGCCATTGACGAATGATGTTGCTCTGCTCTTATTTTTTATGGAAGGAATGATCTGCCTATATGGAGCCAATAGGGAAAGGGGAGTTATTTTGAATTAACTGCTGAAGCAGATGTTTTCAGCCACATTAATATGATTTTACACCCTTGCAGATCAACATGGTCTGATCAATTTAGCTTGTATTGCTTTGAAAGGAAAATAAGCTAAATTTTTTTCAGATCACTTGGCTTCTGAAAGAATGTCAGTGCAGATTGAATATTTTATGAATAAATTAAACTAATTTAAAACAGTTGCAATGTCTCTATGTAGATA
This sequence comes from Molothrus aeneus, assembly GCF_037042795.1. Lineage (NCBI taxonomy): Eukaryota > Metazoa > Chordata > Aves > Passeriformes > Icteridae > Molothrus > Molothrus aeneus. Next base: position 6,385,107 of record NC_089654.1, read on the forward strand.
CTGCTTGATTATTGTTTATATTGAAGTGATCTTATAGCAAGGCTTTTCTTTCAGAAGAGAAAAGGTCTGTCTGTTAAGAACCAAACTTTTGGGGGTAGATACCCACAGCTAAGAGACAGGATATCTGTCTCTCAGATGAACATGAGAAAGCAGAAATGAGTTGGGATCATGCATCCAGTACTGAAGTGAACACTTAGGAGCTGCCATCCACAGTGTCTGTGGCAATTAAACAAACCTGGGACTCATCTCAGTAGCTGGCCTGGATTACTGCAGTGGTAATACTGCAGAATGTGGGTGTTTGTGGACAACAGCCAACGGAAATGCAGCTTGGAGATGGCTGATTCTCTGTGTGTTTCATGATGGTAATAAGCTCTTTAATGAATATTTGCTTTTCTTTTGAACAGATGATCCCTTCAAAGATGACCCTTTTGGAAAAATTGGTAAGTAACTTTATAACTCATAATGGTTTTGTTTTTCTAGATGGTTCTTGCTAGTGGGGAAAATTGTCACCACTTTCAGAGAAAAAAAGTAGGTGGAAATGCCACAAAAAGTTGTGATAGAATATATGTGACATTAGCACCTGGCCACTTATGTAAAAGCTTTTCAGAGAAGTCCAGTGCCAGTGAATTTTGCTCTTGTTGGAAGTTCCTTAGCTGGGATTTAAGTATGTGAAAGTGATGAACAGAAGATCCCAAACACTTGCTGCCTGTTTTATTTGCAAAGTATTGGAACTGTGCTCTTTTAAGGGCTCTTAACATACCAACTTCCTTTAGAATCAAGTATTGAACAGGTGGGAAGTCTCTGTTTAGGTCAACTGTATAGGCAATGTCATTGAATTGTTTGCTTGGTCCTGAGTGAAGTTACTGGTGGCAAAAAAGCCAAATAACCAGTGGGAAAGCAACAGTTAAATAGGGTAGAGCACCAAGTGTCAAATAAGAAACATCAGTTGGGCTTGGGAAGTGCCAGGAGAGTTCTTAGGAGCGTTAGGTTTTGTAAAATGCTTCATTTTTAGGGACTTGGTTAAAGAACCTGTATGCTGAGATGATTCTGGAACTGCTGTTTCCATGATGTGCAGAAAACGTTGCCTTGTCTGATGTTTTGAATCACAGAATACAAATTATTCACAGGCAGATTTCCTACTTCAAAGCTTCTTGGCCTTAAATGTGTCACTTTGCAGCAGTATGAGAAAAGGTGATACATTGTTTAGTTTTTAAGATATCAGCTAAGTAAAGCAAGCAGAAATATTGGGGAGATGTTTACTTTTTAGATCCCTTTGGTGGTGATCCCTTCAAAGGCTCAGACCCTTTTGCAGCTGACTCTTTCTTCAAACAATCCTCCACCGACCCTTTTGTGACTGCTGGCACTGATCCATTTAGTTCTGCAGACAACAGTAATAATACCACAGTAAGTCTGGTGTCACACCTTTTACTGCTTTCTCTATGTGATTTGGACAAAATAACCTGGTTTGTACATTTAGACATGCTTTAAAAAATTGATATTCAGAAATCATATAGAGATTACCTCTGATCCCCTGGCTCTGTCTTGTCTTTTTGTGTCCTATTTTCTAGAAATAGTCACAGATGAAATAGAAGTAAAAATAAAAACATTTTTAAAGTATTTAATTGTGGATCTTCATTGCTCCACAGCTAAGAGCATTTGACAGTAATGACTTAAGCTCTGTCATTATTTAACAATGACTTAAGCTCTGTTAAGCTTTAGAGCTTTCCAAAAACTTTCTTAGTTGGTGGAACATAATAAATGGAAATAAAGTCAGGATCAACCTCATCAGGTTATGCTCAGACACTTGATTTTTGCCTCCACACACTATAGGGGCAAGAACTATGTGCTGTATTTTATCTGAAATCTGATGTGGTGTGTGGGGTTTCCCCTCAGAAAAGTCAGATTTTTATATAGGTATATGTTTAGGTTTTGGTCTGATTTGTTTTGTTTTTTTAATAAGAATCACCAAAGGTCTCTTCTAACGTGGAGATGCCTACTGAATGTCCCTCTTTCAGGGGTACTTCAGTCTAGCTTTTAGCTCACATTATAAATGAGCAGTGACTGAATACTCTTGAGCTTTTAATAAGCTGGAGGTGGGCATAAAACTCTCTCTGGTATATAGAACTTGTTGAATATGTAATATTTAAAGCTGATAGACAAACAATTGAAGCAGCTGAAATTCTTCATGCCATTAACTTTGTCTCCATTCTTTTGCCATCTCCTTTCGTTTTCAATGCTGCTTCTGTTCATGCCTCACTTCCAGCTTTGTGTAAAACATAAAACATGCATAGACATAAATAAAACTCAGATACATGTGGAATAAGAAGCAAGTTAAGTGGCTGTAGAATGTTCCTGGGGTGGACCCACAGCAGCCAAGAGTGAGAAATCAGTGCACCTGGCAGTGGTGGTCCTGCCCTTGCCCATGGTGTGCACATTGTGCAGATCTCAAGGTCCTGTTACACACCACAGCCTCCACCTCCAGCCTTAAAAACTAGATTTCTACAATTTGTAGTACTTAGCACACTATCCTTTTCAAAGTCGTGGTATTCTGATGTAATCAGCTCTTGGTCTTATTACAGTCCAAAGGAAGAAAAAAACCAGGAAGGTCAGAGCTGTGGTGTGGGATTAGCAGTGGATTCTTGAGATCTGTACTTCAGAACTGAAGTTATACATTCATCCTAAATGCTTTTCCACACCTCTCTGGAGTGTCAAAATCTTAGATCTCCTTGAAGATGGCTCTGGTTGTAGAAATCTGAGACCAAAATGAGCAGTAGATATTGTTGACTGTTGCATTAGCTGTTACCAAGTATGTTGTACATATTGTACCTTTTTTCCATCCTTTCAAAATATTAATCAAACAGAGAGGAAGAGTTTCTATTAATAGGCTTGTTTACTGATGCTGATAAAAGCTATTTCCAGAATGTGTTATCTTACAACTTCTAAACTAAAATAAATGGTGACTGTATTCTTAGATTGAAGAATCTTTTAAGCTGAAAACAAATTTCCCTCCAAAGCAATATTTTATTTTAGACAGAGATATCAAAGAAGAATGATCCTTTTGCTCCTGGTGGAACCACTGTCACTACATCAAATGATCTAGGTAAAAGTAGATTGTAATATCAAGCTTCTTGGGTTTTATTTTTGCTTTTGCTTGCTTTTGTTTCTAGGCTTTTAACTGAATTTGCAACAGGGCATTATATGGATTTCCCTTGTGTTCTGAATTTTCCCAAAAGTGTGACATAAGGTACCTGTTTTCATGGGGGATGTTTATAACCCAAAACTGACTTTATCTGCAGTATGTATCACTGAAGACTGATTCCACAAAAACTGTTCCTCTGCTTTACTAAAACTGGGGCAGTTCCTGATCTAAGTGTTTGGGCTGTTTGGATGGTCTGTACTGCTTCCCAGTGGGGTTGTTTTCAGGGATTTCATGTTGCTGTGTAAGTAACATCAGGATAGCTCTGCACCACAAGAGTAGATGTGGAATGCAGTAACTCCTCCACTGAGATTTTTTTACTGCTCAAGTTTGCTCCATCTGTGACCCTCTCTCATCTGAGGGCTAAAGATGTTTTAGGGAAGGCTCTTAACTCCTCTTTTCCTAAACTGCACTTGCAAGTGATAATCCAAAACAGGAGTCAATGTGTGATTTTGTATTGTAAACCTACTAATTTTAGTTCTAGGGAAAAATGGTGTTTTTTAGAGATGCAGAAATGAGTATGGCATGTCCTTCTCTACTGTACTGCAGTTTTTACATATTTTAGGCACATGGGAATGAAAAGGTACTGTTGAATTAGACTGGGATGATGAGGTTCAGGTATTTGATTCCACAAGTGGGTCTGCAGTCAGAAAAGAGCTCTGGTTCATGTTCATATATACACATATATATATTTACACACGTAAATTTATATATATATATATATGTCTGTATATGTATAGGTGTATGCACACAAAAAGCACCTCTGTGTGTATACATACATGTATCTTGGTAGAACATTTCCAGTAGTATGGTTATTTGGTACTTTCGGTGGAATTTAAATTGTTTTGATGTAGGAAAACTTACCAGTATTTCTTTTGAATTAATTCCTTCAGATTTATTGTTCTTAATTGGAAGTTGACACTTAGAATATTTGAAAAAGTTTCTTAATAATTTGAAATGCTCACCACATAAAATACTTCACTTGAATTACTTGAAGTTGCAAAATATGTAATAGTTTCTATTTAGTAATAAGAGTAGTGGGAATTTTTCTTTTCAGTCTTTTATATTTAACTTTTAATCTTATTCTTGGCTTGATTTGTGTATTTAGCTACAGACCCCTTTGCCTCACTGTTTGGAAGTGAATCTTTTGAAGGTGGCTTTGCTGACTTCAGCACACTGTCCAAGGTAATGTGGAGCTGCTGCTACTCACAGAAAATGCATGAAACTGCAGTGACAAGGCAAAGCATACTCAGTTTCATTACAGTTTTGCCACTACTAAACATTTATAATGGCTGATTTGCTTGAAAAAGAGGTCTTGATAGCAAATTGTCCTGAAATTCTGTGAAGAATGCAGTGTAATCTTTTCGGCTTGATAAGTATTTTCTCTCTATTTCCAGTGATGCTATAATTTATTTATTTATTTGTAAATTTGCTGATTTTAGCAGCAAAAGTATTACTTCTGCATGTTTAACTGCTTTCAACTTTATAGTGCTGTGCACAGTAACCATTCCTGATTTTTCTTTCTGTTCAATCTTCTGGAGTATGTGGATATGTGTAAAAACAAACAAAAGTATTTTCTTTAGTCTTAGTCCAAACTTCTAGTTGTGATTTAATATTGTATCATTGAAGAGAATGTCTGGTAGCACTGCACTGAAAATGTGTGTGTTGCTGTTTTGTTTTTTGAAGGCCAACAACGAGGATCCCTTTAGCTCTTCCACATCAGGCTCTGTCAGCAGTGTCACCATAACTAAAAACTTGTTTGAGGAAGCACCAGCTAAAAATGAGGATGTTCCTCCTGCACTGCCCCCTAAGACAGGAACTCCCACCAGGCCCTGTCCACCACCACCTGGTAAGAGCTGACCCTGAGATGTGCTCACAATCAGCTGCTTCATGTTGGCAGAGGGACAGGAATCACGAGGGGAGGGCAAAGGGTCTCAGTTTAAAATAAACGAGCAAGATGTGAAACAAGTCCATTCCTGATCATTTCCTCAAAGTTTTGCATGGTGTTTGGGATCGGAGTTTGAAGACACAAAGGATTTAGAAAACAGGAAAAAAGACTTGTTACAAGTGTGTGCAAGAACACAGCATAGCTGCAAGTTAAATAGTTGCTAATGTGCTACACTGTGAATCTTAAATTATGCTTAAAGTGAGAATTTACTGTGCTTTGTATGTTGCAAACACAGATGGGTTTAATGGAAAATGAATTAAATAGGGTTAAAGAACTGGCTTAGATTTTCAGGTTAACTTTTTCTAGGTGGCCTTGCCAGAGGTCTGTAGCAGTAACAGTAATAAAGCCAAGTTCCCTGGGCTGTTTTCCCCTCAGTGATAGTGGAGTTTCTGGGATGTTCCATGGCACAAACCACTCTACTTTCCAGAAAAGGCCATGATTATCATGCATAACAACACCTTCTTGTGCTTGCAACAAGGCCATATTACAACAGGCTCCTCACTCTCAGTTTGGTTTTGCAAATATAGAAGAATATATTTCTAGTATTCCTTTAAAAATTTCTGTCCTCTGTTTCATTGTCTTTAAAAATTCTACTGCATCATTTGTTTCACTGTTACACTAAGTGGATGAGTCTTAAGGTGTTTTGAGAAACTGGCATGAAAGTTAAATGTGTATTCATCTTTTCCTCAAAAGAAGGGGAGCACAGTAGATACAGGAGTGCTCATACAGAAGTTTAAACTCATCTGTTTGATTTTTAATGTTGGTGTGAGATCTGGTTCATGCTAATGCCTTGCAAGTCATCATTTCCATTGTAAATAATATTAAAACAGCTGACATGGCAAGTGGTGATAATTTGAATGTTTGATGTTGGTCCTTATTTAAACATAAAAAGGATTTCTGACTTGATTGTATGGGAGTGGCTGTGACGTGGTGCACTTTTGGAAGGCAAGCTTGTAGGGGTGGAGCAGCAGCTTCCTCAGCAACAGATAATTGTGAAAAAATAGGTGGTTTTGATATGCACACTAAAAATGTGATTATCTTGATAAACATTCCCAATTAATTATTTTCCTAATGGAAATAAAATCTGAGGTACTTACATTTAATTATTTCTAATTACTTCCTTGGTTTGATTTGAAACAATGGAATGCTTTTTCAATGAAATACCCAAAAATCTTTCTTGTAGTTCTTCTCTCTGCTGGAAAGTGTGTAGAAGGGCTGATGCCTCTGAATTCTGTTGCTTCTCTAGATACTGATAAACATTCCCATTTTTTGATTTTGGGGAAGATTTGGTGATTGTGTATTTTGTATTCTTACAATTATTAACCCTTCCCATGCAGAAATAAAATTCCCTGGTTGTCATTTGGAGATGCTTCTCCCACATTTTTCAAGAAATAGGCAGGCATTAATTGTGAGTAACAGAACTGTAAAATCACAGAATGATTTGGGTTATAAGGGACCTTAAAGGTCATTCAGTTCCAAGCCCCTGCCACAGGCAGGGACACCTTTCTCCAGAGCAGGTTGCTCAAAGTCCCATCCAGGCTGGCCTTGAATACTTCCAGGGATGGGGGAGCACAATATCATCAGTGATACTGATGATAGAACATCATCAGTGAGAGAGACAGCAGGGTTAGCTGGGAAGTGTCTAAGTAAATAATATGTTTCCCAGGGGATGTTCTCCAAATCTCTAAATCATTGCCACATGAGAATCTCTTTTCCTCTTATGAAGTAATTTTAGGTTAATTTTCAAAAATTTTATATGAAATCATAAGCACCTTTGTTCAATTCTGTAGTTTTAATCTTAAATGGAAACAGAAGCAAGTTCTAAAATACAGCCACTGCAAGTGTGGAACCACTTGCAGAACCTGGTAGCAGAATTCAGGAAACTGCACTGAAACCTCTTGTGTAAACAGTAACCTACAGAGGGAGTGGAGGGGTGAAATTCAGCTCAGCTCTTCTTGGAAGTAATTGGGTTAATGTCCTCAATGGTGTTGAAAGTTGACTGGGGTTAAGCTGAAAAAACCCCAACAGAATAAGTGGGGGTTTGTCCCTGATTCTGTTTTTTTGCAGCTTCTTAGGCAAGAATTAACAAAGCAGCTCAGCCTGTGATTGCTTGTTATCATACTCCTTGTTTTAAACTGCAGAAATTCCTGGTCTTAGCTTAGGGAGAGGACCATAGTGTTTTGAAAACTTATAAATGTAATGTATTTCTGCTCTCTGAATAAATTGTGCTAACTTGATCCAAAGAAATAATAAAAGAGCCTTGCTGGAATGATCAAAGACAGCTGATAACCAGAAAACAATACTGTGCTGACAGAATAGGTGTTCAAAACTGTTAGAAATTCTCTTTCCAAAACAGTTAATAAACTGTGTTCCTGACTCATTAACATACATGTGTTCCTTTTTACCTGATTACCCTTTCAGAAAGTGTGGGCTGTACCCTCATTTTTTAAATTGGCAACCCTTCCCCTGAAACTACAGCTCCACTAGTTTGTGGGAAGTGGTTGCATTCTAAGTAGCTTTTGAATGGGTTTTTTTTTTACTAGTTTTGGCATGTTATTACCTGCTATCTGAAATTCATTTTAAATTCATTTTAATCTAAGGGAAAAGACCTATCAATCAAATAGACTCTTCAGATTCCTTTAAGTCGAGCGACCCATTTCAGCCTTTCCCCACCCCAGACATTCCCAAAGAACAAGAAGCAGATCTATTCTGTGATCCATTTGCTCCCACCAGCATCAGTAAAGAGGCTGACCCCAACAATTTTGCAAACTTCAGTACTGTGAGTAAACGCTTTTTACATTTGTTTCAGTTAACGGCAGCTTTGAAATGTTCACACTGAAGTCTTCAGTCTAATTTAAATTATTAAAACATATCCCATGTACACAAGGGATATTGCTTCCAGTTAAAACAGTGTTTGCATTTAGTTTACAGCTGAGGCTGTCCTAAAACAAAATGCTACAAAATGTTGTAGTTAACGTTTAAATTGCATTGGTTTTATGCCTTTTTTCATAGAGATCTTCTAGCTTTTAGAGGAGAGGATTTCAAAAATATCTATGTTCTAGGGATTATTCATTTTATCAATGTGTGCAGCAGATTTAAATTACAAACCTATAACAAGCACACTGTTAACTACCCAATTAAAAAAAAAACCAAAATGTCATTTTAATTTAACTGCCACTGAACTGTGGTCATAATTTTAATGTACTGAAATACTGATAAACAGCCTCATAACAGTGTATGTTAATGAAATATAATTTGATGAGTTTTGAATGGTTAGTAAATTCCAGACTTATGCACAATGAAGTAAAGTAGTAAGTGTCTCTTTATAACCAGAATTCATTTCATAGAAGTCGTGGTGTCCAAGCAGTAGAAGCAAATCTAAAGGTTTGTGCATACCTATATATTATTTTTTTTCTTTTGAGCTTTTGCAAGTATAAGTTTTGAAAGGCATCGTCTCACTTTCAATCCTGTTAAATGCAATTTGCATTTACAGTATCTTGACCATACTGCTCTCTCTGTTCAGGCCTAATAAGCTACATGCTTGATTGAAGTAAACTAAGGATTGTCAGGCTCTCAAAGTAGACTTGCACTGGTTGGTGTGTCTTGGAGCATGGTAACTTCTGAAATGTGGTTATCCATCTGTGGCAGTGGTTAGGGAGACTGAGAAGCCACTTTGAGAGGAGTGGCAAAAATTTTTTATTATCTTTGTGAAGGAAATAGTGTTATTTTCCAGCTGCAGTTACTAAAAATACTGAGTGCACCATGGAGAAAACTCAGGTGTTTCTGCTTTTATTTCCCCAGGATGTAGCTCAAAGCAGATCCCTGGAGTCTCTAACCTCTAACCCTTTCAGTTAATGCTGGGACATCCATGAGGACAAGGGCTTCACCTACCTCTTAATTTTTCTGCATGTTTGCTAGGAAGAAACTTTAGCACAATCTTTTGTGTTTTATTTAAGATAATACCCTTAGCTGTCTCTGATTTATAATCATTGTACCAGAGGTATTTAGTTCACAATCAGTTCTCACCAATATACATGGAAATAATCTGTTATTTTTCCCCCTCTAATATCATGCTGACCTTTCTCTGTATTACTACCAGCTTTCTAACTCTACAGTTACCCTTATCATTTTGCTGCTTCTTGGCAGCAATATTTGTCATCTACACATTCAGAAACAGTCAATCTAGAGCTAAATTTTTGCAGTCATTTTCACCTGGAAAAGTCATCCCTAATGAAATCAGGATAAATCAGGACGGCGTACAGTGTGAATAGGAGTGTGCTTTGCAAAATGTTCTCCTGATTTATTCAAAGGTTTTCTTGTATGGACTGGTATTTAACCAAATAAAACTGTATTTAAATTATAGCACTTTCTGCTCAGTAACATTTTAGAAACTTAATACTGAAGTTTGAAACATGGCATATTTCATTAAAATACATCCTTTTGATGGCTTCAGTGCACTTCTTAGTAGTTAAACCTCAGACTAATCCAATTTAGTCTATTACAACTACAAAACAAGTAATATTTGAAGACTAGAATATCTATAACTATTGAAAAACTAATTGTCCCTTAAACTGACTGTTTGGACAGTAATAATTATCACTGTATTATTAATCTGGCTTATTTTGTCTTTTAAACTTGCAGTATTCTACTGAGGAAGACATGATTGAATGGGCTAAGAGAGAAAGTGAGAGAGAAGAAAAAGAAAGATTGGCAAGACTAAAACAGCAAGAGCAAGAAGACTTGGAACTGGCTATTGCACTCAGTAAATCTGAAATATCAGAAGCATGAAGTTTAGAATAAGATTTATCTGATGTAAACTGTTTTGTCCCTTTTCCTGAGTACCTAACCTATTTAAATGTTAATCAGAAAATGCATATATACAAGAAACTATGAAAGGTTTTAAATTTCTGAAAGTGATGTGAATGTTTCTGCTAAATTTAATCCTTTTGGTTATTGTTTGAATAATTGTTAAGTTTAGCATTCAGTTTCTCTCAAGTTTTCAGGAGAGCAAAGCTACTTTTCCCAGCTGAAAGCAAATCAGTTTATAAAATGCAGTTAGAGAGATTGGGGTTTGACTGTAATCTATCAGCAGTTGGTAATTGAGCATAAAGTGAACACAGCAATTATTCTGTCATGGCTGACTGTCTCCCATCAAGCAGTTAGTCACTGGAAACCTTTTATTCTTCTGAAGGGGTTTTAGTAATGCCAGAGTTGGAGAGTGCTTTATTTTATATGTATGCATATAGATTCTTTTTCTCCTCATTGAAGATTTTATGTTGGGTTTAACATAATCTTCATGAAGTCTCCATCAGAAAGAGTATGTCTTTCTGAAACCTTTGTTGCTTTTCCTGCATGATCATAGGTTTTAAGACAGACCTGTTATTTTGTTTTATAAAGCAATTAAACTGAAAATTCATGTGCATTTGCTGTTGGCTAAGGTGACTGTCAAATTGTGAGACCCCACTGCTATTTGAGCCACATTTGCCTGTGAAATATGCAGCTGAACTGGCAAGTTAATGAGTTCCATTTGAAATAGGATTGAAAATAGAAAGAAAAAACAGGTAGTCTGATTTCTATTTTTTTTAACCACAGTTGTTTTCTGTATATGTAATTTATTGAATGCCAACTGATAGTTGCACCTTAAACTGAATGATTTCTGAATGGTCACTGAGTCAGAGTAGGATTGATAGAATTTTAATGAAAATAACTTAATGAAAATAACTTATTGTTCATTTTGAATGAATTCTATTTGGAAAATCAGTTTCATTAAAATAATTCCAAAACCAATAATCTTGTACCCTATCTAAGAAAAATGGATGGCAGCAGCATAAACATCTAGAAGGGGGTTTTTTTCTTGCACTTTTAACTTGTGGTATTTCTTTTGAGGAAATTGAAGTGTTTCAACACAAAGCACTGGGGCAAAGGGGGAGAACTCAGCCACACTTCAGTATATTTAAGCTCTTCCCATTACCTGTCAATGCTGCTGTTGCATGAGTTTGAGGGTTTTCAATTTTTCAAGAAAAAATGAGTAACTTGACTGGGATGGTTTTTCTTTTGCACTGGGAGATGAGCATTTAAACACCTGCTCAAAAAAAAAAGTAACTTAAAATTTTGCAAGTATTAAATAGTTATAACTTATCTTATACATCTTTGTAATGAGTGTACACTAATCTTGCAAATCATATGCTTAACTGGATTACATAGTTTCTTATCTTTTGTTAAAAATGTATACTCAGTGGACCAACACAATATTATATGTATATATTATATATATATTCCTGCTTTCCTTTATGGGATTTAAAGTTTTGAGTCATTTGATGTTACATTTCATGTTACTGACTCTGACTATAGGACTTTTACTCAGACTACCAACAAACCACTGCTGTGAGCTAAATGGCATTACTTTATGAAGTTTTAACTGTTTGTTTTGTTGGTTTTTTTTTTAAACAACCTGTTCAGGTGGGATTAGCCTCTATTTATAGACTCCCCTTTTGTTTAAAAATTCTAACAATAGCCTGTAATTATGAAGAAATAAAGTTTAAGTACATAAATGTGAACTGTTTGCCTGTTTTTTTCAAGAGGGTGCTGTGAGATGCAAAGCCTTGTGTGCATGTATTGCAGTGTGAGGTGTCCTGACTGCAGCCTGGTGTCTGTGGCCTTTGCCACCGTGCACACCTGCCAGGGTCACCCTCACAGGAATAGGATCCAGTGGCACAATTGTGTTGTCTTGTGTTATTTCCCCAGTAACTTCTCAACAGTTTCATTCACCTACCTAAGTTTAAATTGGCTGTTTCAGAATTTGAATATTTAGTAAATTTATGACTTCAGTTTCATGAAGTTTTATGAGTGTTTAATTATGCTTTAGCCTGAATCTTCTACGTCATTGTGTACAGGGATGTGCAACTTCATGGTCTTGTGTTTGCAATACTGACAGATGGTAATTTAGGTGATACCAGATTTAGATAGCAGAGGGTAAGATTGGGAAAGTAACGTAATTGTTCAAAATATTGGCAACTAAAGTCCTATGTTTTCTTATGGAATTCTGTATCATGTCAGTGAATACTCTTGAATTTAATTCCATTGTTAACCAGAGTGAACATGAAGATTGGCTTTCAGATGCATCATTTTTTTCTTATAAGAAGGAAGAGAACAGTGATTTTTCCCTAATGAAAAATCTTTTTTGATCTTTTGTGGTCGGCAGAGTGGAGTTTAGTTGCCCATGTTAATGTTACTGAACTCTTGAATTCTCTGCAGAATTGTGTTTGCAGGGACCTCTGAAGCTTAAATTAGAAAAGGTGCAGAAGTAAAGAGGAAGGGAGGGAAGACAGCATGTTATCCCAGAAAAGGTGGGAAGGAACTTGTAATTCCTCAGCTGACAAGCCATCAGTAAGTAATATCCTGAAACAGAAGTCATTTTTATCCACAAGCTCTTTAAAGAAATGAGGAATAGCAAAACACACATAAATAACAGCAGCTGCATTCCCATTTCTTGCTCAGAATACTTGAGAATTCCTGTGGTACCAAAATGGAGACTTCTGGAGCTGCCTGGACTTTAGATTTTAACTGAAAACAAAGAGCATTAGTTTTTAGAGCAGGTGATAGAGGGGGAAAATGCTGCATTGTTTGGATGTGTGTTCAGGAGGTCAGGATGTTGTTTCTAGTTATCTCTTGCTGATTTAATAAGTGAGTATGGACAAACCACTTCATGCGAAGCCATTTCCTGTTCTGTAAGTGATAACAGGTCTCGTAGTTATTACATAACTGCCCTAATCTGGAAAGACAACCTTGTGCAGAGTAAAAGGAATTTTATCCCATTTTGCTTTTGTATCCCGTAGATAGGATCGAAGTTATGAGGTGTTTTCTCTGTTGGTATAAGCAGCCAGTTGCAGTCCTGTACAGGACTATACAAATAACTGGAAATAAATAAAGAATTTAACAGAAGTGCTGTTTTATACAAGAAATTAGAGGGTTTAGTTTGCTGGTAATACAGGGAGAAATTCTTGCCTTTGACTTCAGAGGTCTGTCCTGGCGAGAGCTCCTGTAACACTGCAAATTGTCAGCTCTCTCAGGTTTGCATGTGCCAGACTCACTCTGATCCACACAAACTGATTTTCCTGCCTGGCCAGAGTTACTGTTTATTCTGTTAAGACTATGTAGCATTGAAATGTTTGTATTCAAAGCCAGAAGGTCTTTAGGATTGATTTCCATAGAATGCAGCCTCTCCTGAGATGCTACATGAACAGGTGTGGTCACTTACAAAGAAAAAAGTCATTTTAAAAGACTCGGTGGGTTTTTAGGTAAGATCCTTATAGAATTTTTTAAATACTTACTGAAACTCTGCTTATACCTCCTTATTTTTAAAATTAGGGTCCTTGAGTTCCAAACAGTTCTGAGGATTTTGGAGAGTGAATCTCATTTTGGGCCCACATTCAGTAATAATTTTTACTGAATAAATAACTCAGTTGAGGTTCAAATCACTGACCCTGAATCCTGAAAAAGGTAAAGTACTTGTTGAATGTTACACTCATATATTTAAATTCTCTAATTTTCTTTAATATCCTATCCATTTAACTTAAAATATTTATTTTATTTTACTGTCAGATATTAAAAGCAGAGCTCTTCTCATACATACAATACTATGCTCAGGGGAGCAAATTTGTCCTTCTGTTTTAGCTTTTTCAACTTTGTTCCTACAACATATAATTCTAAAAGTTGTAAAAAGCAATTTAGAGTATATTTTGGGGTGTTTATTAATAAAAATGTTCTTTAAGTTAGCTGTGACTGGCTACTGACAATGGGCTGAAGTGCAGAACTGCACAGAAAGTCTGGCTTCATTGTGAACGCTGGGAGCTGGAATGTATGAGCCTCACAATTCAGAAAATGGAATGTATGTAAACAGGTATTTTATGCTGGAAAACGCGGGCTTGCATTTGTACCAAAACAGCTCTTTTGGCAAAGAAAGCGCGGGAAGGTGCTTGTCACAACTCTTTTTGCTATCCCTCACTGAGCTAAAATGCTCGATTTAGTGGAGACAATCATGACTTCTTGGCTGGTGTCAGAAGAGGGAATCATCCTTCAGTCACTGGATGTCTGCCTCTCTTCTCGGAGCAGCTGCACCCCGAGCACTGGAGCGTGAGCCCGTCCTGCCACCCACCTCTTGTTCCTCACGTCACGAGCCACATTGTCAGTGTGCAGCTAATAAATTCTTTCTTTTTTTAACCTTATACACCCACTGTTCCCGTTAATGTGCCCATTGTTTCTTTATGTCAACCCAGTCCTTCTGTTTGTCCTGCCACACCCTCGGCCGTGTATACCTTTGCCTTCCTTTGCCTTGTTCATTTCCTTCCACAGGCTCCTTTCTTCTGTTAATCTCTTCTGAACTGTTATCCCTGTAACCCTGAAGCTGCGTGATTGATACAACTATAACATAAATAATGGCCAAAGTAATGCAATTGTTTTCAGTATTGCATATTCTATTTGCAATTTCAGTGGGTTTGGTTTTCTTTAATGGAAGAGGCAAGTTAAAAATTGTAAATATTTATTTTGTTTATGAATTTTATGTTAATGAACAAATTAAAGAATCTAATTAGTTAGATCTAATTATTTATTTATGTAATTTGGTCATAACTTGTGTAAGTCCTTTGGGGTGTTACTCCTGTGCTACAACTCGCTGACCCCTGTGCTGGGGGTAGACGGCTGCACCCCGGCAAACCCTGCCTTGGCAGCAGGTGCAAGAGTGCAGCTAATTGATTAACCTGACGAAATATGTATTATGTTTTCCTCATGCTTTTTCTCGAGAGGAATTAATGACTCTCAATTCCAGCACACAGAAGCGATGCCCGCGTTCCTCTGGGCCGTTCTCGGTGCGGAGCGACACGCCCGGGTCCCGCCCGAGCGCTGCGGCGGGACCGGGGGCAGCACCGCATTCCCCCGGTGCCCTCCCCTCCCATTCCTATCCCATCCCCGCCGCCGGCGGAGGGCGGGCGCTGCCGCAGCCGCTCACCTGCGGGGGCGGCCCCTCCGCCCGGCCCGGCCCGGCCCGGCCCTGCCCGAACATGCGCCGAGGCTCCGGCTGCCGCCGCTCCACACACACCATGCGAGCGGGCTGCGGCGGCCGCCGGGGAGCAGCAGCAGCAGCAGCAGCGCCAGCCGTGCCCGCCGCCCTCCCGCCCTGCCCTCAGCCGCTGCCCGTCGCGACGCCTCCATGGACGCCCAGCCGGCCGGCAGCGCCGGTGCTCGGTACGCGGCTGGGGCGGGCCGGGGGGCCGGGCCGGGGGTCGCCGGGGGCAGCGCCGCCTCCGCCGGGCTCTGGGGATGCTCCGGCCCGGGCGGGAGGAGGGGCCGGAGCGGAGGGGCCGGCCGCGGGACGGTGTGAGGGCGGTGGGGTTCCGGGCGCTGCAGCCGCTGAGGGCAGGTCGGGCCCCCGCGCTGACCCGACCGCCGCTCGGGGCTGGGGCCGGAGCCGCCTGCGGCCGTGGGCCGGGACCGACCGGGCCGGGACCGACCGGGCCATGCCGCGGACCGCTCCGGCCACCGGGCTGACCCCGATGTGGGCAGGGACCGTGCCCACCTGTGCCGGCTGAGCCACTGCGCGGGCACAAGCTGGTTCTTGCACTTTGAGGGGGGTTTCTTTTTTCTTAGACAAGAGCGTCAGCTTGAGCTAATTACATACCTGCGCAGCAGCCCTTCAGTAGTTATATGCAAATTGCCTTTGGGCTTCAAAGGGTTGCTGAAGAGCGTGCCATGTCTGTGGAAGACCAGGTCCTTTTGCTTGAGCTCCTGTTTGTGCAGCTTGCAACACACCTTGACAGCGAAAGGCTGTTCTTTACCCTGTAACTCAATATCCTCTTGCTCACCCTCAAGAGGGAACTGCAGGTGGATAACTTTCTCCATTCCAGGTGTGCACTCCCACTGCCCCTAAAATACATAAACTTCTATTGTGTGCGTGTGAGAGTTGTTTCTTCAAAGCTGAATCAGTCTGCAAATAACATTCTTCCGCCATGATGATGGTATGTTAAATTTTAGACGTGGCTTCGTTAAAGGTCAGCTTGTGGATTCTGTATTTGACATAAGACATTTATAATCATCTGTGCAGGAGTAGAAGCTTTTAAAAGTGCAGTTGTTGGAGAAGTTTGCTGCTTAGAAGAATGGTAATGGCTCTGTTCATGGTTCTTCATCAGGTGTTTGGAGCAGTGGTGTGCTCTCTCTGGCTGCACACTTTCCCTTTATCTTAAAGTTGAAAACAGCAAACATTTACCTGAGACTTTATTTCTGCTGAAGAAACCATGATGGGAAAAACCATTTCCTGAACTTTAGATTATAGAAGCTTTAGTACAATAGTGCTTTTTGGTGGCGTTGATATTAATGTTAGAGTTTTTACAGAGATCAAAGAAGGTGGTCTAGTGGCATTTAAAGCAGCAAAGTCCTCTGGGATTTAAAAATCTAGAGTGCTAGACTTGCTAATGATCAAAAATGACCTGTCTATTAGTATTTATATATATAACCCCTACCTGGAAGTATTTAGGGACTGGTTGGATGGGGCTCTGAGCAACTTTGCGTAGTGGAAGGTGTGCCTGCCCACAGCACAGGTTTGGAATGAGATAACCTTCAAGGTCCTTTCCAGCCCTGTGAATTCTATGATTCTGTAGTTTTTAAGAGCTTTATATAATTTTATTGCCATGCTCTATCTTGATAATTCTTTAACGGATGGCCCAGGAAGTTTAAAAATATTTTTTAACTCCAGGCTGGAGAGGTGGGCTGTGTGTTTGTAATAATGATGTTAAATGACACCATTAAATGACCTCCAGGTGCTGTGTTTGCACTGACAGTAGCAGCAGGCTGAGGGACTGCAGTTGCATTGTGTTTCAGGAAGTTCTGAGCGTGGGGAACTAAGTGTGCAGAAATATTTAGAAGCAGGAGGGAGCTGGGTGAATTTTCCAGGTTGGGCAGGTTGTTCCGAAAGTCTGCATTACTGAAGCTGCTGGAGCTCTTGGTGCTGGCTCCTCATTGCCTTTCTGGAGCTCCATCTGCTGGAACCAGCTCTCCCATTCCAGGGTGATACTGCACTGGGATCTAAAGGGATTCAGGTGTTTCCAGTACTGTGCTACAAAGTGTTGAAAAGATCTATGAGGATTTTGGCTAGTTTGTGGGAAAAAAATTACTATTTCCTTATTGTAGCCCACATTTTACTTAAATCAGTCCTTTAAAATCCCAATGAAGCTCCCAGACAGTGTTTCCACAGATCTGAATTTGTGGTTTCTTTAGGTATCATGTGTGTTTTGGGAATAGATTGAGATTATCAGATCATAGTTGGAGGAAAAATGATCTAGTGGAATGATTGGAACTGAAAAGTAAACAGGTATTTGAGCAGGGGTGATGAAAAATGACCTCCCATTTTAGAGATTTTCAGCTGTTGTCTTCAACTTGATAATAAAACTTTCAGTCATCTGTTGTGAAAAAGCAATTGTCAGAAGAAAGTCTCAGTCTTAGGATGGTCATTCAGATACACTTGACTCAATGGCTGGAGCCTCAGCTGTATATCAAACAGAATGCAGTACTGAATTTGGATGTCATTTTACATTTCTTTCTAACTAAAATTGCCATCCTGAACGGATGAAATCTTCTCACTGCATCTGCATTAAAACTTACTTTTTACCAATCCTTGTTTCCTGTCAGAAAGGGAAAAATTGACAGAAAGATCCCAGTCTCACTGAATCCGTGAATCCGAGTTCAGCATCAGCCTCACTTGTTTTGGTTTGCTTTGTTTTTTCTCCTCAGGTAGTTTGCTTAGTTGATTTTGCACTCTGAAATGGAAAGAATAATAACTATTTTCTTCTTGGAGCCACTGTGCCAAAGAATAACTCTTCAAAAAGGCCTTGGCAATGCTGAGTGCCAAGGCAACTTTCTACCGGTACTTCTTTTTCTGTTCTTGAGTATTGATTCAGTGGGCAGGTTCAAAGAACTGTAAAGGTGTATTGAAGTGCCATGCTTGAATTTTTACTGAATTGGAGAGAAGGTGCCATTGTTAGTGATCAAGGTGCTGTGAAGTATGCTTTGCAGGTGACTTCTGAAGAATAAACTCAGGCTGTTGGAAGCTCTCAGGGAAACATAATCTGTAATGTCACATAAAGCAATGATTAAAGGCAAAGCAGCAATCCCCTATTTGTTCAAGTATTTTGTGTCATTCCTATATATTATTTCTATGGGAGCTTAAGATACTGTTCAGCAGTGGAATGATTTTAAAAAGCATGATTTTTTTTTTTTTAAGTTGCAGCAAAACATGTTACAGAGTAATTTATTTTGAAAAAACTTTGCTTAGATTTAATGAAAAAAAAAACCAAACAACCAAACACAAAACCCAAATCCAACCAAATGAAATAAAACCAAACAAAGAAGCATTTCAACTCACATGAAGTACTGCAGGAAAATGCTTTTTGGGCCAGAATGTGTGTTTCATCCTGTCTACGTTGGTCACCACGCTGAAGTCTGAAAGAAGTGAAGTAAGTCAGCATAAACGAGTACAAACCAGACATGCCCAGGTAGCTCTCTTGTTTCCTAGCCAGCCTTTATCATTGCTGATAAGTGCAGAATCCAACCAAAAGAGGGAATTACCTGACTTCCCTTCCTAAGCCTCACCCAGTCTGATTTCAGAAGTAATACAGATCTCTACCCTGACCTTGCAGTCCCTAGGAAAAGCAAATCTCACAGATTTTGTCTGGCTTCTTACCATGAACACAGCAGAGTAACTTTGCATTTTGCTTTATGCTTTATTTTTTTTGTTTTCTGGGTACCTAAATGTGCTCAGTACCACTGCATGGTAGTGGTGTAGTGCAGCTCTTGCTGATTTTTTTTTTCTCATTAATTTTAGTGAGATGAGAATTAGACCTTTAAAAATTGAGAGTAACTATGTCAGAAGTGTAGGTGGACCAGAGGCAGGAAAACTGAAAAGTCAGAGGACTTAGAAAAAAGAGCAAGTGGGTATTATAAGGTTGTCTAAAGACCCTTAAAATCCCCAAATGGAATGATATCAATCACACTTACCCTTCAAAGTGACAAAGATTGTAGATCATCTGAATTTAAAAAGAGGAGCTATTAAAGCTTGCTAAAATTACTGTGGTGTGATTTATGATGAAAATTTACTCCTAATTGCAGCAATACTGTTAATTTCTGTAATGCTGAATATATTTGTTTTATTTCAGTGTTGATCCTGTGTGAGGTAACCTTTTCCTTGTACATTCCAATAGATCAGTGGTGTTGCAGGATGTTTGGGCTTATTTTTGTAATATCCCAGACTGGATTGTGTGTCTTTTCATATATTTTCGTTCTGTCTGATGCAGGCAGTTCTGCTGACTGGGAGTGCTCACCCACGGTGGTGCATTTCACCCTCTGAGCAGCCATGGCAGCACAACAAGGAAAGGGAACAGTAGAAATGACACCCCCGACATTTTATTTGTCTGAACAAACCTATCTTAATGAATTTATTGCACTGTTTGCCCATTCAAATACAGGATGAGAACTGTGAGCCTAATGCAAACTAGATCCTGCTTGGTCCAAGTTAAACATGATGGGACCAAGGGCAGAACACGATTCTCTGCCAATTCCCTGGTCTTTGTGCTGCTCACTGCACTGCTTTGTCACAACCCTTTGATTTGTGAGCTTTTGCTGGAATGGAAGAGCTTTTTAAAAGACCTTTGACATTGCTGAGGCATCAATAACTCAGTGATTTGAGAGCTGAATTAACTTCAAAAATAAATGGTGTCATACTCCATGTACAACTTGAAATACTATGAATTCCAGAGTTGTATCACTGTTGTGTTTCTATGCAGAATATTTGGAGAACATGAATATTGAAATCTTTCCAGTTACTTTTGTTGTTGAAGTAATGGCATTTCTGCAGCACTGAGGAGTCTTAGACATGGGCCAGAAAAGTGTTCAGGAACACAGAAAGATAAATGCTGAGGTATTAACAGCTTGGCACATAGAACAGGAAGGGATATGGGAGAATTAATTTTCTTGCATTAACTTACTTGCTTTTGAATTATGAAGATGTTTCTGTATTGTCTGAAAACTGAATAGTAACAAATTATTGTGAGAACTGCTTATTTGTTCTTTTCATGCAAGATTATTTCTGATCTCATGTGGGTTTGGAAATGCTCGCAGAAGAAAAGAATTCTTCCCAAGTGTTGTGGTTTTTGTTCTCTTTGAATGTTGAGATTTTTTTCAGGCTGACAACTTGTAGTGCAGTGTTGCTCAAAGTCAACTATTTAGAAAAGTAGTAGTGAGTTTAGGAATGATGTGGAGAACTGGAAAAGGTGTACCCTGCTATCTCCTGATGTCCCTGTGATTATCCAGCATTAGGAGGACAGAAAATGGTGTCATGGCAAGAATTTCCATGTTTCTATATCTTTTTGAAAACGGGCAGTGGGAAGGACACCCTGGCGTCGGTGATGGTACCATGGGATGTGAGCTGCTGAACCTTTGCATGACAAAGGGCACAGGGAGGAGCACCTGGGGACACAGCAGGGGATGAAGACCCCCAGACTTTTCCCTGCTTAGACTGTGAGGGGATAAAAGCCTGGGGGTTCCTTGGTTCAGAGTCCCTCCTCAGAGGCACCAGCTGAAGCTGTTATTTTGTTACTGCACCAAGATGAAATAATTTGAAGGATTGAGACATCTGAGACACTGTTATGGGAAACTTGAGGCGGAGCCTGTCTCACTGTGTCACTGTGTGGGATGTGCAGCTGTGAAGGGGCTTTGGCCCCAGCTCAGGTGATGGGAGTGTGACTGCCAGTGGCTCCTGGATGCTCAGACAGGGAAGTTTCCTTAACACTGAAACTGAGGCCTTTGAAATGTGCTTTGGGAAGTTCCCACGTCTGCGAATGATTGAAGTGTTAGCACTGGTGAAGCTTAAATGGTGTTTGATTCTTTGTATTTTGTTCTCCTCCTCCAAATGAAGTTACCCATGCACGCAACCACAGCTGACTTATGCAGATAAGGTAGATTTGGCAGAGAAATGCATCCATATTTTAGGATATCACTGATTTAACTTGCTTTTAATGTTTCACAGTACTGAAGGAGCTCTTGAATTACTATTAAAAGCATTACTACAAAGGCACAAACCTCAGACTTACCTTTCTTTGTAAAGTTCTGGTAATTACTGAGGCTGAGTACTTTAGAATTTTGCACAGTAAAAGGTTCAAGATGCTATTTTTATTGAAGAAGTCTGTAAACCCAGTGACAAATCACAAAGCTTATGCACTGCAAAGTCATAGTAAGAAACCAGCCAACATCATGCAGACAGTGAAATAAAATTATGCATAAATATGGTAACTCCCATGCTCAAAAATCGTGTGTCTCTTTCCTTTTGACAGTGGAAAACATTTTTTTAAGATGTTTTACTGTTCATTAGTATTCCAGATTTTAGTTTTGCTTATTTCTGCTTATTCATTTTGTTTGATACTGCTGTTGACATAGAAGGGATCTGGTGCTTAAGTAAAAGGGGCATTGCCTGGGATATTCCAAGGAACTGTGTTTCCAGCTAGAGACAATGGGGATGCAGCAGAGTAAGGAGAGCAGTTCTTGCTGCAACTCCCAGGATATGCTGTGGTTGTGATTTGTGAAGCAACCCCACTCGTGGTCCCTGGGGCAGAGCACAACGATTTCATGAATAACAAAACCACAAGAAGAACCGTATGACTGTCCTTGCAAAACCTGCTGCCCAAAAGCAAGGAAGGAAAGAACCTTGTAAAACCAGCCGGGAAATGGCCTAAATGTGGAAATATTTCAGATCTGAGTTTTTTACATTTGTTTACTTAAAACATACGTATATGTGGGGAAGGGGAGGTTGCAGACTGAAGGTTGTCTGAGCATATAGTTGTTTCTAGAGAAGTAGTTTTCAAATAAAAACCTGCCAAATCAAGTCTTGAAGAACTTGGCAGAGACAGCTAGAGCCTTCACCAAACAGGGCTTTAAGGACTTTTTGGAGAATACAGTATTAATTAGAAATTGTACAAACATCTAGTGAGAATGATGAGAAACCTTTTCAGGGTAGCCTGTGATCCTGCCATGGAACCAGCCAGTTAATTTTGGGTTGTAACCAGTAGCTATTCCCTACTAGGGAAAAAAAACCCGGTAATGTCTTTTATCTCCTGCTGTGGCCCAGGTACCCAATGCTGTTAGGAACATGAAATGGAGTCATTATTGGGGCAGCCTGTGGATCTATTACAGTAATTTTTGTACCAAATGCAGCACAGGCTTTTCTGTACAGGATGCCATAAATCCAGAAAGAGATTTAATCAGGTATGTTAATGGATTCAGAGTACCTTCCTGGAATTGTCCTTTGCTAGTTTATCATTTTTGGGTCTTCCTTCTGCAGTGTATGTCTTCATTATTGGTTCTGCTTTGGGTAATCTAGCAAACAGATAACTTCTGCCATTAGATGCTCTTGGAGAAACTAATTTATGTAAGTAGATCATGGCTGATCAACTTCCACAGTCCAGCTCTTGTAATGAGTGGAAGGACTGGTAATGCTGCTTGTAGTTGTGTGCAGGGCTGGTACAGCTGATGTGCCAGCAAAGCAGTTCAGGGGAATTCACTGTTGCGTTTTGGGCAAAATCAGCCAGATGCACTCACTCCCCTGATTAAACTGTTAGTGCCAACTCGCCTCATTTTCCATGGCATTAAAGAGAGATTGTTACAAAGAGCGTGTAACGTCTCAGTTCCTCCCAAAGGTACAGGAACTAACGAGAAGCAGCAGTTTGGCTGCGGGGTTGGAGCCTGTTTTGTGGAGAATCCTTGCTGGGAAGAAGCACTTGCTTGTGTCTCTCGCCTGCGTGGTTCTCACATTCACAGCAATTACTGCCTGAGTGCCGCCTGTCAGCTGCTCTCGTTTGGCTCTCCGTTCTGGTTCGCAGCTTTCTGATGTGGGCCACTGCCACATGCAGTAATTCTTGTTGTTTCAGGTCTGTAATTACAAGGGGATTTGGCTTCTGCCTGGTTTGGACAGGAGGAAAGGTGGCTGCTGCTGCTGCTGCTCATTCCAGACAGGTCTGCAGATCAGAGATCGGCTGGCAGCTGCCAGCCAGCCCCTCCTACGCTGGAGGTATCCAGCTGCATTTGGATCCCGTGGCACACGAGCCCCGCTGTGGCACGGCCTGGCCTCCGAAGCAGGGTTTGTAGGATGTGGCCGGTGCATTAGCGGTGCTCCCGTTCCCGCGGCAGTGTCCAATCGCAGGGTGGTGCCGCAGCAGGCGCTGCCCTGCGCTCCCCCCGGGGCTGTCGCTCGCAGCTGGCTCCGGAGCACCGAGTGCTGCCGATGGTCGAGCCTAAAAGCTGAGTGGGCTTACAATGACTATGTCAGAACACGCAGGACACTCAGCAGAGAGGTGAGTAGCAGCACGCAGCATTTTGCGTTTGGCTTAGAGGCAGTTCTGGTCCTGCTGTTGGAAGCAGGAGGAATCTGCAGCCCACTGAAGCATGACTAATCAGTTTGCTAAAATGCTGAGCACCCTCGAGCCTAAAGTATTTCTGCCCTATTGTTAACAGGAGCAAGTGATGGTTCGTAGCATTTATGTGAGGTGTGTATTTTACCCAGGTCTTAAGCCCTTGACTTGGGAGCTGCATCCTGTGGCAGGTTTCCTTGGAGTATGAGGGAAATGTGCTGCTTGTGTTTCTGCTGCTGCTGCTGTGGGTAGCAGTGTGTATTGTTATTCCAGAAAAGATGCCAATAATTACAGTATCTTATTTCTGCTTTGAGCTTCAGCAGTGGTTTTGTTCTTTGTCATCTTTCTGTTTCAAAGGAACATTTTGAAAAGGTTTATTTGTATTGAATGGGGTAATTCTGCTGCATGACAAGAAACGAAAAAACAAAAAACTCAGGTAAAATGCTAGTAAGTCTAAATATTTTAAAACAGGTGAAGGTGTGCTTTATTGTTAAATATGTTACTTGGTTCAGGGACACAGATTTAAAACCAGGAAGGTAGGAGCTTTAATACAATAAGCAATAATTGACCAAGTTTTAATTATTAAGCAGGGCTCAGAATAGCTCAGAGTAGGCAGA
Source organism: Molothrus aeneus (assembly GCF_037042795.1). NCBI lineage: Eukaryota > Metazoa > Chordata > Aves > Passeriformes > Icteridae > Molothrus > Molothrus aeneus. The sequence goes on from NC_089654.1 coordinate 6,409,308, forward strand.
CATGATATTGCATTTTGTATGAGGCGGATGCCAAAACTTGGTTAATCAATGCTTGCAAAGCACTCACAGAGTGTCTTGGGTGCAAAAGGATTTGCAGTGTAGCTGAAGTTGTGATGACAAAGCCACTAGGAACAGTGTCACATAGTGTTTCTCTCAAATTTAAAGTCCTGCTTTTTGTTTATATAAACTCTTTATTTCTTTGCAGTCATTATTTGTGAAACCAAAACCAAACCACTGCTGCAGTGGGTGGTTATTACTGATGCTATCTGCTTGTGCTGTGCTCCCCTGCCTTTTCCTTAAGATGTTATCAGGACTTTGCTATCTGGTTTTCCTTTCAGCATTCTGTGTTGTGCTACTTTTTAAGGAGCTAACACAGTTTCTAAGTCACAAGATAGATCACATTATTTAGAGCTGTTCAGAATCAGGAACATGGTGAGGATTTGTTTGTATTTTGGAGGATGTTTTGTACATGCTTGTATACAATATATTAGTGCAGTGGAGCTCTTTGATCATTAGATGCAGATGTTTCAACTGTCCTAACACTGGCTAGGTGACCTTAACTTTAACTTCATTAGTGCAAGGCTTTATTGTTTCTTTTGTGGATTTTTTTTTTTGTCCAGTTCTGGTGGTGATGAACTTGGGCCAAACTAACTCAGCTGGTCTGTATTATCCTGTTGTCAGTAACCCTAAAGACCAGCTGAGAAGCCTTGTGACAGGTCAGGCTGACATCTGAATGTTGTAAAGGAGAAAAGTACAGCCAGAGTAAGTCACTGAGAGTCTTCTGACTTTGAGATACCACAGTAATTTATTCTGAGTGCAGTGGCACTTCTTAGAGACAGTGATGTTCCCACAAATATGCACAATGGGAAATTGTAACCCACCTGTGAGTTTGTAGTGATTTGTTGCTCAGGCACCACTCTGAACATGAGCTGAATGAAGGCAGATGTTCCAGCAGCAGTTGGTGTAATATTCTGATGCAGATTGACAATGTCTCATCCTTAAAGTGATAACATGATCATGATGTCACCAGCTGGAGTCTGGCAGCCTTACAATGAGATGTGCATTGTCACCCAGTGCTTCTGTGTTTTTGGTACCTGAGCTCATCAAATTGCTGTGCTCCCACATGGCAAATTCACCATGTCCAGGGTCTTACCACAAAGTACGTGCAGTTTGGTTTGGCTTTTTTTCAGAAAAAAACTTCAGTCTCTTTCACATGTTACTTGGTGACAGCATAGTTTAAAAAAACCTCCAAAACCCCAAATCCACAAACATAATAGCAGTCACTTTTACTTTTTGTAATCACTTAAGATAAAATAGTAGGTTATGCAAGGGAATAAATCTGGAATTGAGGAAGGGGGGTTCAAGTGCAGCAATAATGCAGTGGTAGAAGGAGAACAGATGTGCTGAGCTTGTTATCTCTTCTGGCAGGTCATCTACGTCAGACCTCAACGTGGCACTGCGTGAATGTATGGCAGCTCTGGATTTATTTCTTAACAACAAGTTCTCAGATGCTTTGGCTTCTCTACAAGCAAAGTAAGTTGATAAGACTTCTTACTTTTTCTCTGTTTATTTTAGTTTGCTTCACCATCTCTCAGGAGATTTTGACCAGACAGCTAGTTCTCTCTTAATAGTTGATAAGTCAGTAGGGTTTTGGTTCAGAAGGGAGGGGTAAGTTAATGTGTTAAGTTTTGGGGAAGACTGATAAGTGCTTTACACTCGTGTGAGTAAATAAAATCTTGTTATTTACTCATACAAGTGTAAAGCACTTATTTGTCTTCTAAAATTGATGTCCTCAGCTGTAGTGCAGTATGTGATATTCTTCCTCCTGGAAGAGTAAAAACCATCTTCTGTCACATTTAATTTTTGTCTTCTTTCCCATATTTTTCTGCACACTGTGAGAATCTGAATAATTATAGTTATGTCTCTAACTGAGTAACTGACCATCATTTGAAGTTTTGAGAAATATTAGGTATCAACTCTTTCTTTGTTGTTGTAACCATTTGCAGAAACTTTCTCACAGCTTATTTTGCAAGTCAGTGTTGTGGTCATGCACTCTGTTTCCTAATTATGTTGCAGCCCAACGTGTAATGAGTGGCCCAGCTGCAAGCAATGAGGTCATGAAATAGTTCCTAAAAATTGTTGTGTCTTTACAATGTCTGTGATCTGTCATACCCTGTCCTGAAGTTACCTGTGTTCTTAGCTTGTTGAAGTCTGTGGTTAATTTAAATTTCTCCCCCACCCACCCAATTTGCTCCATTTATTTTTGAGCCACCAGCAAATTGCATCATGCCTTATTCCGGGACACTGGAATATGAAAGAAGTAAAATTCATAGTGTGAATTTGGTATACACCAGGAGTAACTACAATGAATGCTACATATCTTCTTTGCTGAGGTATTAGTCTCATATTTGATGCCAGAATCTGTAGTTTAGCCATGTAAATACACTCTGGGAAAGATTAATGATAAATTGTAGCATCAGCTGTTTAAGTAATGCTGGGTTTATTCACAGCAAAGTTGTTTAGCATTTATGTATTATCAGAAGATATAATAAAAATGAGAAGAATAACTGTATTTATATTATTATATTATACAGTTATATTAAATAACTGTATTTTCATTAAATCCTGACAGTAAAGCCTCTCTGCCCATCTGGGAAGGCTCACTCAGTGCTTAGCATAAAATAAGGGGATATTTTATTTGCAGCAGGTTTCCAAAACACTGCAAAAGCTATGGGTTGTTTTTTTCTGTAAATCCATTTTTCTTCTGTTGCATATGGTTTTCATTCAGCTTTTGTTGGGCTCTGCAGAACATTATTTCATGAGCTGATTCTCTTTCTGTACCTGACTCTATCCCACACTGCAAAACCATTTTGAAGCTAATTTTTCATTTTAGCCCGTTGTTATGAGGAGGCCCTTATTCCTGTTGCCTTTGGCACTGAAGGAAATAGAGACTTATGATCTTTGTGAGTGCAGTGAAGAAACAGGATGCTGAATTTCCCCACAGATGAAATCCATTATGGACACACTCCATCTCTTCAGGAATGAGAAGAGTTGTAGAGTGGGCACATGTGGTAGTCCTGAGTGTTTTCTTTCAGAGCCACCAGTTCCTCACTGTTCCTTTTGGATGTGCTGAGATTTGAAATTAGTTTTCACAGTCCATAAACATACTATCAATGTTTAGAGAAATGCTTCTCAGTTTTTACATGCTTGTGGAAAACTTAATATCTTAGATTTTCGTGGCTCTAACGCTTCTGGTGTAGGAGATACTCTGCTCTGTATTATGTTAATGCAGAGTCACTAAATTACTCACATTTGACTTCCACAATAAGAGTATTTTCAACTAATTTGTACCATGTGAAACTGACAGCAGATTTGGCACAATGTGTGAATCAGAAATCAGAAGAGCTTTCCTAGAAGCTTAAAAATAAATATCTGAGGATGGTGTCTAGACTTGTGTTGAGGTAAAGCTCTGTTTTTCCTGTTAGAAAAGCAAATCCATCACAAAGAAAAACAAATCCGTTATAAAGAAGAGATCTCATTTCATAGAAAAAATACATCTGGTGTTTTTGCCTCATGTTATGTAACTTTTCTTGTTTCCTGAACTACCTTTTAGCTTTTAGCGTCAGTTTTCATTATTATTCACAATCATTGTACAATAGTGGGTTCTGATTATGTTGTGCTTTCTGCAGGAAGTTTAATCAAATTTCTCTTTTATATGGAGTACTCACACTGCATCCAAAAACTCTTAAGAAATTCCCAAAGTTCAGTCACCAAGCGCAGCAGTGATTTTCAGTATGTAATGTGTTAACTGTTAACATGCATAACACTGAAACTGTCCAATCACTGGAGCAGGGGAAAAAATCTCATCTTCCTTCTCAGCCCTAAGACATGCAGTAAATCCATTAAATGCTGACTGGATTTTAGCCCTTGTGTAATTGCAAACAGACAATAATAAATTAAGGGTTGATTCTGGTGAGATGTTCCCTTCCTCTCCAAGACAAATGCTTAATATTTTAATAATTATCCTGAAGGAAAACATGGCATAATCACCTGATAGTTTGGTGATATCAGATCCATTGGGAGAGTGGTAAATAAGATAAATTTGTGACAGAATTATCTGGACCATTGGATGAAGAGCACCACATGTGTTGCTGCTTGCAGTATTAAAGGAATAATAAGACAGTGATTCGTTCCAGGCAGTTGACTTTATTCTGAAAATAGACTCCAAAAAGCACTTGGTGTTATTTGGTGGAATATTAATTCTAGAATGAGTGTGCTTTGAAAGCTTTCCCTGGGAGCGGATCTCTCAAAGATCAGATGTGACTGTCGAATGGAAGTGGTGAAAGAACAGGGGGAAGCACACCCAGGTAGAGTCAAGCTCTAAACAGTGAATGGATAATTATGTTCCTCAAAGCCTGGGTTAGCTATTTATTGTAAGGAATGTCATGAACAAGAGCAAGGTTGTTATTTCTAGGGAGTTTGTCTTTTCTATACCTGAGGTCTGGAAGAACACAACTTTTACAGTCTTTGTAAATAAATTAATTGCAAGCAAAACCTAACTAAATTGTTGGTTTCACCTCTTTGCTGGAAGAGCTTAGCAGATTCGGAACTTTGGAAAATGGCTTTGGTTAAAAAGGCTCAGGGATTCTCTTGCTGAAGCACAGCTTTTTGTCTTGGGCCATCCTGGTGGTTTGTGCTAGCAAGGGAGCTGTGGTGGTGGCTGACTGGAGAGGTCCTTGCTGGTTGTTAACTTATTGCTACTGGGGAGTCCTGCAGGAAAAGGGTTTTTATCAGAAATGTTGGTTCATCAAATGTGAGCATTTCTGTGAAAGCCTGTGCCATGGGTCTAGTGGGTTGTTCAGACATTGGTGGAGCCTGGGATCAAAGATGAGGAAAGCCTTTGGGCCCTTGTGACCACATTCTCCTGATGCAGGTTTGATTTGGGCGTTGATCTCTCACTCTTGAGCCCTCCTGGATGAACAGACTCTTGACTGGTCTGTGCAGAGTCTTTCTCCCTCTGTGCTGTTGGATTTGTTTTAAATGTTGGAAGCATCTTGGTACTAAATCAACATATGGATTTAAATCTGAGGTTTCTGTAATTTAGGAATGCATGTCCTGTCTGCTGGATTACTTTAAAGGATCTGCAGAAAAGATTTTGAGTCCTATTTTTCACAAAAGATTACTAACCCTGGGTTAATTCTGAGGTCAAACCAAGCCGAGATGTTTGATTTTCATACTTCAGCTGGAAAGCTGTGACTGTTCTCACTTAAGCATTTGTTTTAGAGCAGGAATAAAAGTGTTCTCCAGCAGCTCCAAGAAAGGACAGTGCTGCAAGAGGACAATGATTGCACCATAGTTGGAGGAGAGGCATGTGGCAGAACTCCATAACTGCCTAAAGATATTACTTATAATCCTCTTATTCAGTCATGTGATACCAACTACTGGGGAAAGTCATTAATCACAATATCTGTTGCATTCGTGTCATACAGGCTTGTTAACTCCAACAAAGTCCTGAGGAAATTGCTGCTGAGGAATCAAAAGGAGAAAAGTAAAAAGATAACATTTCATTCTGTATCCATCCATATGAAACTCAGGCCTTAAAACTCCTGGGAATATTCCAGGATGTAGCTGGCAACTTTAATTGAATGGTTAATAGAAATAGCACAGATAAGTTGCATTTCTGCCAGCATCTCCACCCCTGAAATAAAAAGAACAAATTTGAATGTTGCTAAATACCAGTTTGCTAATGATAGACATTAATTATTATCTCTTTTAAATATTAGAAGTAAAATAGCTGAAACCATTGATTTGGGAAGGGGTGGTTTTGTTTCAGAAACAAATTACTGAAGAGGGAAATCCCTCTTCACCACATGTATGTGAAAAGTACCAATTTTCCTTTTAGTGCAGTGAATTTAATGTTTATCTGCTTTGCTTTAGAAAGCAAATTTCTGTCATTTTGAAAGCGTACCATTTCAGTCACTTCCCTGTGCTTTGAATTTGAGCCTCTGGAAGGGTTTTAGTTTAGTAAATACAAGATGAAGTGTGTTTTTCTGTGCCCACTGAGGGTGATGAATAATCTAATGAACAGAAACACTTCATCAGGCTGGCATTTTAGTGTGTTCATTTTTTTCTACTTTACATTATCAGTCTACTGAAAGAATCATGATTTACAAGGCCAAGAAAGAGCTGTCCTAACTCCACTGGATTTTAAAGTAATTTCTCCATTATCTATCTGTTCTTCTTAGCTTGCAAATGAGATGGATGGTAGCACAGTCTGGGTCTCACAGCACTTATGGCACCAGGATATTTCCCAAAACAGCTTTTCTGCTAGATTGGTTTAGATGGTGAGGGCAAGTAGGAATTAAGGACAGCCACAGAGCACAGACTGCAGTGAAGTTTAAAGATGTGCACTGCAAATTCCTTCAGTGCAGCCATCCTGCTCTGTGCCCTGTGTGTTGGAAAAAGCAGCCCTTTGTCGTCACTGTGAGGGCTGGGAAGCACCAGGCCCAAGTCACCACAGTGAATTATTAGATTATTGATTAATGTAGGATTATCTGAAATTATCCATTAATATTTTTTTTCAATCCAGTCCAGATACCAAAACTTAGGGAGGCAAGTGTATTTCTGGGATGAGTAATTACATCAATTGAGGTGTCTTTAAAGTCTGGCTTTTCTCATTAAAAAACCCCTGCAGAATAAGAGGGGATGAGATTGGAAGGCACCTCAGAAAGTCATGTACTCAAGCAGGGCCATTTTGAATGTCTCCAAGGATTACAGACTCTACAACTTTTCAGGGTGGTGTGTGCCACTGCATGGTCACTCTGACGGTAAAAAAATTGTTTCCTGATGTTCAGCCAGAGCCTCCTGTGCTTCATGTTGTGCCCATTGCCTCTGATCCTGTTCCTGGGCACCAGGGAAAACAGCCTGGCTCCATCCTCTTTGCTTCTTCCCCTCAGGTATTTCTGGATATTATAGGAGCCCCCTGAGCTTTCTCTTTTCCAGCCAGAACAGTCCCAGCTCTCCTGGCCTTTCATCACAGGAGAGATGTTCCAGTCCCTTAATCACCTTCCCCACCCTGCTCCTGAGTGTGTCCATGCCCTGAGGAGCCCAGAGCTGGGCACAGCACTCCAGGTGGGGCCTCACCAGTGTTGTGCAGACGGGAAGGAGCCCCTCTCTCTCATCCTGCTGGCAGCAACACTCCTCTTCATGCAGCCCTGTCTTTGTCAAGAGCACATTGTTGGCCTCAAGAGCACCTTTCTCCTTGAAAGAAAATGAAGAAGCACCTGAAGTAAACACATTGAGAACAGGTGTGCTGAGGGTGGAGATTTTGAAAGGATATCCTTGTTTGACTACAAGTATTTTTGAATATTCCCTGCCATACAGAGCTATCTGATCTGTTCCTGAGTGTAAACAATGGAAATAGCAATGGTTGCTCCTTAACAATATTTGTCTTAAGTTGTGCTGTTTGTCAGGGTGGATTAGCAAGGTCTACAGAGAGTTTCTGTGTCAGGAATTTATCTGAGCTCACCCTTCAACATATTTCTCAAGTCGTCCTTATTAGACCTCTGTGCCTGAAGATATTTTGATTCACTTGCAGAGAATTACACCAGACACAGGTGAATGCTCTAAATGTGTGCAATATATAAACCCTCTTTCCTGTCAGAGAAAAGGTGCCAGCAATGGCTGCACATAGGAATTAATTGTTTTCCTTGCACTGATGCCAAAGTTTTTTACTTTCTGCCAACGTGGCACTGTCTGAACCCCTAGAGAATAATGTTTATGTTGAACAGATTGAGATGGAGGTTTGGCAGAAGGGGAGAGGAAAAAAAAAGCTGTACTTTTTGATACAGACTTTAATGCTTCTGGTGAAAAGATCTGTTTCACGGAGATTCTATTTTGGCCATGGTTATAGTGTTGTGTTACTTATCTCCTTGAGCCTGTACTGAGTAACTGTCCCAAATTAGAAGAATATCAGTTGGATTTGTGTCAAATGTTGGAGCATTCATTAGATAATAAAAAACCCCTACCAAAATAAACCCCACCATGATTCTATTGTTTCTGAATGATGAGCCATAGTTAATTGGTTAATGGTTAATTCCTGTGCTTTATGTTTGTTAAATATCTATCCTCAGCTTAGAATTGATACATTTTAGCAGAGTATGGAGAACTGTAGACATGATTTCTTGTACAAATCTCAGTCTATTACTGTTTCTTGATTATTTTGCATGTTCTTTGTGTTTTTTCTAATTCATTTAGACCTTGTTCCCATGAGGCTGATGCATTTCTAGCTTTGGGTTTGTATTTGCTTTTTTAAAGCAATAATACAATCAAATCAGCTGTGCTTTGCACCTTGTTTTCTTGCAGAACTAAAGACAGCATGTATCATGCCCTGACCTATGCCACCATACTGGAGATGCAAGCTATGATGACATTTGATCCTCAGGACATACTGAATGCAGGGAACACAATGAAGGAAGCTCAAGCCACCTGTCAAAGGTAAGACTGGAGCAATTCTGTCAGTAAATAGTTCCTTCTTGGGAAAGTTTTGAAAGGCAACTGGATACAAAAGGAAATGTAATCTTACAGAAATCACAGGAAAACTGAGGTTGGAAGGGCATCAGGAGGTCATCTAGTCCAGCCTCCTGCTCAGAGAAGGATCACAGCACATAAATGAGGGTGTTCAGCAGTCTAGTCTTGAAAACTTCAGTTTACCACAATATCTGATTTTCCCTGTCAATTAGAATTTGTCCTACCTGTAGTCCTGGTTCTGCAGGGTCTGGAAGTTGTTTACAATGTTAAAAAACTGCAGAATGTTCCCGTGGGTGATGGTTGTACTGCATTTGTCTGAGTCAACTGTGCTCCTACTTTTGCACCCACATTCACCCATACACACAAAAAATAAATCAAAACACCCCCTTATCCCTCTCCTTCATCAAGATAGATTTCTGTGCACAAAGGGTAAGAGACAGATCCCAGAGGACCACGTTGGCTAAGTTGAGTTTTCTGTGGATTGTGCTGAAGTTTGTGTGTGTGGTGAGATAACAGGGGGCTGGTGAGCACTGGAGGCACGTTAGAGACTGTGGGGGTGGCTGGCTGGAAGATGTGGTTCTCTGTTCTTGATGCTCCTTCTTCAGAATGACCAAACTGACTTTTTGCAGATTTAGGAAGAAATCTACTGTAGCTGATTCTATCAACAACCTTGTGCATAGGCAAAGCCTTGAACACTTCACTGAAGGTAACATCTTTCACATGGGTAATGTTTTCCTTTTTTATTTATGCAGTTTGAGTCCTGTAGAATTGTTCACTCAGTATGTGCTTGCAAATTGTGAATTCACTGACAAAATCACTGATCTGGATTTGCTAGACCAAATATGAGTGTTTTGGCCATTGCTGTGTAACCAATCCAAAATCACTGGTCTTGTTGCTTTCTGACTCAGCACTCCCAAAAATTGCTGGCTAAGAAAATATCTAGAAAGAAGTGTTGGGTAAGGAAATATCTAGAAAGAAGTATTGAAATGCCTGTAAAGGTTCTAGATCCAGAAATTTATGGAAAGCACCAGAAAAGTTTCTGCAAAGTTTCTGTGACTGTGTGTAATTTCTGTTTGGAGTTACATCAGTAGTCTAGAACTGAAAGATTACAGCAAATTTGGAAAATATTTTTCTCAGTTTGAGCTCTGTGATCTTATTCCTAAATTAATGGGCTAAGTGGTTTTTAATTACTTTCTGACTGATCGATTTGTTTTCTTCTCTCTGTGTGTTGTTAGAGGAAATCCATGCAGAAATTTGTTATGCTGAATGTTTACTTCAGAGAGCAGCACTCACATTCCTCCAGGTATGGATTCCTGCATGGCTCTTGGGGGGAAAAATATCATACAGGTTTATTTTCCTAAATGGACTGATAGAAGACTATAGTTTGACCTAATGGATCTTTCAGCTGGATCAAGTCTGGATTTTATCTGGGCTATCTGGTGGATATTAGAATGTTTAGTTTTCCCTCATGATTACTAAAAAATACTTATCTCAAGACATATAGTGCTGAGTGCCCTATGACACCTTTCCCCACTCCCTTTTGGATGTGTGAAATGTAACTGCAGCAAGCACCAATTTTTAGATGATGTGTTGGGGTATCAGATTAAAAAAAGGGTAAAAGGTGAGATGGTCATTGATGGTCATTGGTTCTGGAATACAAGCAAGAGTTTTGTTTGAGTCTGGCTGCTTTCTCACTGGTTTGTTCTTGAGCAGCAATTATGTTCTGTGTAGCTATTAGGCTCCACACGTGCTTTCTCCTTAACAGTGCTGTCTGTCTTTAACAAAGGGGAGCTCTCCCTCTTCTTTGGATTTTATCTGCCTGTCCTAATGAAGCTTGATCTGTTTGATGGAGCAACATTAGCAGTACTTGCTAGGTCTCCAGCATGCAATTTTAATTGTTAGTCACAGTTGAAATACTGTTTTTTAAATTGATTTGGCTGTACTTGCTGTATGAAAGTGGGCCTCTTCATCCACCAAGGGGATAATAAAAGCCACAGTCAGAAAAAGGCTGCTGTTTCTTGGCGCAAGGGTGCTGATAGGAAATGGAATGCAGGTGGTGCTTTTATAGTGTTTGGGAGTTGCCAGGTGGGCTCTGATTTATGTTGCTTAGAGTTTATGAACCGTGTAACCTTTTTCAGCCATCTGCTAAGTCCCTCTGCTAGAAACTATTGCTTCATAGCAACACCCATAATCAAGGAGCTTCTAGTAGTTTCTGGAGTGCTGATGATGGACTTTGATATGACCAAGGTGTAGCTGTCTGTTTCCATTTTCCTTTGGGATGAGCAGCCAGTTTGGGTGAGATCTGAAACTATGAAAGGAAGACTTTTGAGAACTTTTCTGTTTTGTCTATAGAAAAGGATCATTTTAAAGCAGTGTCTCTTGGTTTTAAGCACTATTTTTCACAGATATCTGTTTATGAAAATGTTTATGGAGACATGAGGATTAAGAGTACAAAAACAATTTCTTGTCCTCTTTTGCAAAAGTCTCTTTGCTTCCTGTTCTCTTCTGTGTTTAATTTTTCATGAACACATGAACCAGTTTGAAAAATTAAACAGAGGCACTTGGTTCCAACAGCTACTGAAGTGGGTTAGTTTTGATGCTTAGTAAAAATGACCAAATCCAGTTGAAAACACATGAAATGTAGTCTCAGCATTTTTCAAGGGCTGAGAAAAATTCTCACATTGGCTCTCTCCTGTTGTTGGTATCATTCTGAGTGTAAACATTTTAAAGCCATATTCTGTCCTTGTTCCACTGTCCATTCAAAGGAAAATATAACTGAACCTTTACACATGGCTGGGTGTGCTGCACCCCCCAATATGCTGTACTTAGTACATCTCATTAATTCATCTAAACCATGTATTTTCTCCACAATGCCCCCTTATGATTTTTCTGTGATGGTATCTTCTGTTAAAACACATGTAGACTCTGAGTTAATGCAACAGCAGACATCAAAACAAAGCAGAGGGACAGATTATATATGTGAGGCAAGAAAGTGCCTTCAAAAAGTGATGAAACTAAAGACCCTCTAACTAATAGTCCCCCAGATACTTTGCTGTAATTTATCACTTTGTTATAGCTTATCATGTAACATGTTATCTTCCTAGTATGGATCTCATGTATATATATGAATATTCAAACCAGAAAGAGCATATCCTGCATAACTTTACTGACCCTGCTTCACTCTCAGGACATGAAACTCTATTCTGCAGACTCTTGAGGACAGGCAGTTTACTTGGGAGCATTTCCTGGCTCAGCACCAGATACATCCTAACTACACTCAAGTACAAATGAGAGAAAGCTATTTTTTTTGAGAGAGCCACAAATGCATGTACCTTAGGTGACATCTATTAGCTGAGTTCCTGTGTTCATTAATGCAAATTCAGATGGTTCAAAGGTGACAAGGGCTAGACTGATCACACAAAGCATTAAAATAAAATGCCTGTGTCTAAGCAGAGTAAAAAGTATTTTAATATAGAAAGGAAATCCTAAATCCATGTATTATATCTTAGAGGCTTATATTGTCTGTCATGCTGGTTATGTTCCAGGTGTGTATTCATCTTCAGAAGACAAAAGCCCTTTATAATGCTTGCAAATTCATATTGCTGCTGTGTTTCCATTCCAACAGGATGAGAATATGGTCAGCTTCATAAAAGGAGGCATCAAAGTCCGAAACAGTTACCAAACCTACAGGTGAGTCAGAGTGATGATGTCATTAAGTGCACTCTACCAGTAAAAAGTGCTGCTGGTGAAATGATCCAATTCACAGATTCATTACTGTTGTATTTACTGAGTCTTTATTATGGGCCTCGCATCTACAGAATCTTCCTTTGCATAACAAAGGACATGAACATTATGGTTATTTGGATTGTGGAGACAGTGGACCCTAGCTCTGTTAACTCCCAAGGTTTTCCTTGGAGTACTATATCCTTTAAATTATGTCCAAAATATAACTGTTCTAAGTGATGTACTGTTCATTGTGTCAGCATAGCAGAATTTGCAGGATTTGTAGGCTTTAGGCATAGTGAAATGGCATTTCTTTATAGTACCAGCTACAGCTTTTTGGAGCATTTAATGCCAGTAGCTCAAGCACAGTAAAAAGTGAAGGCTTAATATGCATCACATTTTATTTATTTTAGAATTATAAATTTTGTTTCAAAGTGGGCACAAAATGTCTTGTGTCCAGCAGACACAAAACAGCTTCAAGTTCAGAAGGCCACTGGAAGGGAGAGAGAGATGACAGTGTCCATGTTTGTGTGGTTTGAAGGTGGCTCTAAATCCACGTCCAGAAGATCACACTTACAGGGAATAGTGCTGAGTCTGTTGGCAGCAACCAGTCAAAAACGTGTGGCAGCCTGAACACAAATACATGCTTCCATTTTCCAGTGTTTTTTCTTTCCTAATACTTAACAAAATAAACTAAAACAGTAGTGTAAAAACCACATAGCTATAGAAAGCTTGGAGGCAAATTGATTTCAAGCTGAGCTGGATTACATGGGAAATAAAGGGACACTACAAAACAGAGACCTATAAAAGTTAGAAAAATGAGTGAAAGTAATTTCTGATGCATCTGCCCATTTTATAATATTTATTATGATTGTCTTTTCCTATATAAAACAAAACAATCTTTTGACCATGCACTGAATCTAGGGATTAGTGAACCTCCCTAGATTAGGGAGTCAAATTAGCAAAAAGTCAAAGTCAAATTTGCTAATTTAAATCTAAGTCTCATGCACTGCTCCATCATCTCTTTTTGCAGTGGCTAAGTTTGGTGATGCTCCCAACAGCCATCCTTGAAACATTTTCAGGCTGAAATGTGGTTGAATATTGGACTATTGAATTCCTGTTTGGCAGGAATTCCTCTCCAGGATTCCATGGTTTTTAATTGATAGTAATGTGACAGAAATTATTTGTTGATAAATGCAGCAAAATGTAGATGATGTTCACTTGAGTGAGAGGGCAAATTGGCCTTTTCTAAACTGCTCTGTAGTTCAGGGTAATCGGGTTACTGTCTTACTGAATTATAATTAATCATGTTATTTACTGACACTGTAACAGAATCTTGTGTATTTCCAGGGAGTTGGACAGTCTCATACAGTCCCCACATTATGTCAAAGGAGAGAACCATCTTCATTTTGAGGGAGGTGTAAAACTTGGAGTTGGAGCATTTAACCTGGTATGTACCAACACTCCCATCCTGAGCTGCTGCCCTGCTACCTCCTGAAAGTCACCCTGACTTCAATTCCTGAGAAGTTCCACTGGCATCATACTGATCATGTGCTTAAAATTAGGTGTGTGCTCTGACAGTGCAGGATCCCAGTGCCTGGTCTGAGCAGATAATAGCACTTCAGAAATAAAGAGATTGCTGCCCACAACGTGGTGTGAGGGCCCAGAGAAGCCTTGCCCAGGAGCACCAGTTGCCTCTGCCTGTTGAATTCCACTTACTCTTTATTGACACTTGGAAAACTAGCAGGATCTAGGCTGTTAGCAGGGCAGTTGGAAGGGGTGGGGTACATGAATAAAGTTTGAGGTGCTGCTCCAGCCACTGTTGGCTGTTGTTGCTTGTGTTCTGGCCAAAAAGCAGATGAGCAAATGGTGCAGGATGGTTCCTGGGAGGGGACTGACCCAGAGATGGTGAGGGGTGATGGGCTGCAGAAAGTGCCTGGAGCTTCCTTTTGCTTGCATTGCTTTGCATGAGTCTGGCACATGCCCAAATATCAGATTTACTGCACAAAGAACAAATATGGACTGCGTGGTATGAACCCAGCATTTCTGAAACATCCAAGAAGTACTGGAGTTACTAAGCATGTGCTGTGTAAACATATTTCTGTGTAGGGCATCCTGGAGACACAAGGTGCATAAATTAAACATATTTCTGTTTAAATTGTATGTAAAATACTGCAGGTGTATACATTTACCCTGAAAAATGTCATATAGAGATGATTTTAGTAATTTTATTAATTATTTCTTGCGCTTGGAAAAATTGTAGGAGGCCATTGGTAGCTGAAAGGCAGAAAGTCTGTTACTGCATAACTCTTAACATTTTTCTCTCTAGACATTGTCCATGTTTCCTGCACGGATTCTGAGATTACTGGAGTTTGTTGGATTTTCTGGGAATAAGGTAAATGTGAACTAAATATTATTGGTATGTTCCTCTCACTCTTAAATTAAAAAACAGGGGCAGGAGTTTCTCTCTTCTCCCTCACATGAGCTGTAACCCTCTGGTATCACACATGTGCACTGTGGCACTGTTGCTTTCATGCAGCTCAGTTTTACTTTATTATTTTTTTTTCTGAATTATTGCACTTCAAAGGTTGTAATACCATTGTTCAGTTTTGAAACAGTTGTGAAACATGGTAGAGGCAATGGCTAATACAGGGATGTCAACATATTTAGGTTTTTAGTTATTGGTCTTTTGATGTAAGCTTGTGCTCAGAAATCTGTAGCCAAAAGTGTATTCCTAGCCTTTAATATATTTATATAGCTTCCTTGGTAGTCACTGTCATTATAGGGTTTGAATGTTCCTGACAGGTTCTTGCATGGTAGGGGAAAACAAAAATCTATTTTATTTCTGCTTTAATAGCAACTGGAAATTTGAGTGTGGCACCTAAATTCTCCTGCCTAAGGGAGTAAGGGCTTTTTTGACTGTAGAGTAACCAGTCTGACTTATGTTGTTTGAGCAAGATGTTTAAGGAAGGAAGTTCAGTAATGGAGCACCAGAAAACTCACTCTTTTATAATACTTTCTATTTACAAAACAAATTTTAAGGAGAAAAGTGTCTTTTTTAAATCAGAATGAAGCCTTACATGGCAGGTGGATTACTGTCATCACCATTTTATTGGTTTACGGGAAGGATCTTATATCTGAAACTAAAATGTCTTATTTAAAAGCAAGGAGCAGAGTGTGGATTACAATTTAGAGATTTCCAGGAGCTGACCAGGAGCTATTTCACATCAGTAAAGGCAAAAATCAAATATTTCTACCTGTCAGTTTCAACAAGAGAGCATTTAAAGCAAATATTCTCTTAGAAATGTAAAGGTAATTCATGTGCCAGCAGAGTTCTGAGAATACTCTGGTGAGTGCTCATCTTACTCCTGCAGATGGAAATTGTCCCTGCAATTGAGTTTTCATTTGGCCCTGGGATTTCTTGCATGGCTGTGAGTGGGCTGATATTTGTGTTGATGAGTCAGCTCAGTTCCTTAACTCACTGAAGCATGACCTAGATTACCATAAATTTGAGCAAAACCCCTGTTGTTTGCACACCATACAAAGGAGCATTTTAAACATGTTGATCAAAGTTCATTGATCAAGAATGAATTTATTTGTTGAAAATTTTATTTTAACACTCTAAAAAAGTCTTTCTGCATTTAACATTCGTGAGTCAGGTGCCTAAAGCCAAAAGCAAAATTACAATTACATGTGCAGTCCTTTCCAGTGGTGGTTTTCCAAAGTTTCCAACAGGACAGTAGGAGTCTAGAGGGTGAAAGAAACAGTGACAGAGGAGGAGAGGAAAGTTTGTTCATCTGTGCTTCAATTGTCCAGGAGATTTTCATACACCTGTGTTTGATGCTGCAGTCTTTCCCTTTACGTGCTTACTCTGAGTATCAGATTGTGCAGCAGAGTCGTGGTTAGTGCCTTGAGCTGTTTGTAGATTACCTGGGAGAGCTGTAGTGCACTGCAGGACAGCTTGATTTTGGTGTGGATGATGTGTTTATTAAAACTGGATATAAATTGCATTGTGTGATCTTCCACGATACCAACCTACCTCAAAGCCAGCACATTTACCCCTGGGGACTCTCCTTTATCTCTGAGTCATGTCATGGGGAACAGCAAATGAGGACATGCCCAAAGCTTCAGCACTTCCTAAGCCATTTACAGGCACTGTGGACATCATGATCAACTTATCAGCAGTCTGGAGTCTCAGAATAGTAGGGGGGATAAGATCAAGAAAATATAAAAAGTAGCCTGAGGCCATGTTTGTTCCCTTCCAGTCCAAGATGTGCCAGCTATGCCCTTTGCACTGTTCAGGCTCCTTTCCTTTGCATCAGTACTGAAATCATGGGCTTATTTGTGTTTAGTAGCACAGGCCCCACATCTGGGCAGTGAAGTTTGGTGCAGTTTTGCCCAGTTTTGAGAGAAGAGCCTCGTGGGCAGAGGGGAGTCAGGCCCCCTGTGCTGGGGAGCACAGCAGCCTCGCTGGGCAGTAGGTGGAGCGTGTGTCCCATCTGCACTCGGGTGTATAACGTGACAAACCTGTGACGTGAGGGCAGGACACTCCTTGCTCTGTCTTCCTGGAAGCCTGAACCCTCCCCACTGCCTCCTCTGCCAGCTCTCAGGCTAATATTTACTCCTGGGCTTATTTTATAGGTGATTACAAATGCTGTGCTGCTAAACTGTAGAACAGTTTGACGTGAGCCTACCATATGTTAAGTGCAATTTGTCAGGGGGTCAGATGACAGCGTGATTTCATGAGCAGGCAGGAAAACTGTCAGATAGAAGCAATTTATTTCAAATTATACTTTTTTTTTTAATGTGGGAGGACATTTTCCCCAAAGCTGAAGAATATTCTTGATGTGTCAATTTCTAATAAATTGAATTCCAGCTTCTCACTAAGCATCTCTTTTGAATTGCGTTTTAGTCTCTTCAAATTTTAAATGAAGCTTAAATATAATATTATTTAATGGGATACATTCAAATGCCCTATCAGCTTAATCAGTCAGTTCTTTGTAAAGCTGTTAGTAGTATCCATCCTCCTTGCTAAACCTGCAGCAATGTGATCAGGCCATGGGACATGAACAATGACCCTGCTTTGCTTTCATTGTCAAGATCCCTAATTAAAATATTTATTTAAAAATAACATCCAAGAACTTTTGTTTCAGGAAAGTTGATGGGTTTTAGTCAGTAACAGCTGACATAAATATGAACCAGTCTCAGTGTTGTCTGATAATGATTTTGAGCATTGTCCTTGTTCATCCTGCAGTTGCTGTGGGAATCCCCAGTGCTCACGTGGGGAGTCCTGAATGAAGTACTGGGTGTCTTGGGACAAGAACTGAATCAATGAGATGCTGATATAATACAATGTAGTGACAGTTTTGGGAATTGGATTGTGGGATGTCACGAGGAACTTGCACAGAATGCTGAGTTACCACACTGGATCACATCTGCTCTGTGCTCTACCTTATATCCTTTAGAGTAGTTTATGTTTTGTGTGAAAATAAAACTGAAATGTGTTAGTGTCAATTAGGGAAATCACAAAAATGTCTTTCTGGAAAAATTATGAACTCTCACTGCCTTGACATCTGTCTTATATTGTCACCAAATGCCCTGTAATGGACTTTGTATGGAGACTCATTCCTGGTGTTTTGGGATTGCTTCTATCAGTTGTGACATAGGTGTGGGAGGTAGTTATGGTCATTTATGGTTAGAAGGTGTGTCCTGGCAATTAACTATAATGTACTCACTGGTGCCAGTGCCTAAGTGAGTGCACTGTGTTTGCAGAGTTACTCCTCAGGCTCAAGTAGCTGCTTGTGATTTGGTTCCCAGATCCTCAGTCTGATCCCAGGGAGCTCTACATTGCCCAGCTCCTGGCACTCCCTTGGCTGGTGGGGATTGTTGGCTAATCCCTGTAGGCTCCCTGTGGAGAAAGGGTGGTGCTTGAAAAGGTGATTCGTGTGCCTGACCCAGGCTGCTGTGCCAAACTCTTCCTTGGGGAGCACCCCTGCCCCAGCCAGGCTCAGAGGGAGCCTCGGGAGGCCAGCTAGGGAGTGTGGGATGTAAAACATGACTCCCAGTGACACCCTTCATAGTCCTATTTTCTGGGTATCCCATTCTGAGAGATGCAGTGTGCAAGAGGTTTTTTTGAGGAGAAGCAGCTTTGCTGCAGTGTATTCTACAAGCAAGAATTAAAATACTAATAACAACTGCTACTAGATTTCTTTTATTTAGTCTGTGTCTTCTACTGATTGTTATTATTTTAATACAGAAAGTTTGGGATATTCGGGTGGTAGAGTGAAAAGTAAAGAGCCTTTAATACCTCTGCTGGACTAGATGTCCTCTCTGGATATTCCACAGAGTGAACTAACTTGCTCAATGAGCTCCTCATGCCTGTGTAACTACTCAGTTCAAGAATTTAGAATTAAGGGTGTCAGATTTGAAGCCCTCTTCTGATGAATGGGCAATATTCTTAATCCAGTTACTGTAATCCAGGATGCAGTCCTGTGTAAAATGGGTGTGGGTTCATTCCTTGTTTATACAGATTATAACTTTGAGTTTGGCTGCACTCAAATATGCTTTTGAGACTAAAACATAATTGAGATCAACTTGACAAAGGTTGCATTATTTTATATGACAAACAAAGTCTGTTTGAATCATTATTAGTGCTATTCACATTCATTTTATATTTATTTTTATATAATATGGCAGATACCAAATGCTGTAAAGTCTAGTGCCAGTAAGGCTCAGTGAAATATCAGCCTGAAGATTTTCATTGCAAAAATATGTACTTTGGAAATATACTTTGGAAAATTTTTTTGCCAAAATTCAGTCCACAGAATGTTTTATTTTACTTCTACCTTGAAGTGCTACTTTTTAAAAATACAAATGTTTGTGGATTTCATCTAGGGTGTTTAAAGAAGCTGAATATATAATATTTTGTTACTTATTTGTATCAATCAAACTTTTCCTCTCAGCAGAAAATGAAGCTGGTTTTACTTTGCTGAGTACTTGATTTCCATTAAGTCACTGATTTTCTGTAATGATTTTACTATCTTTTTATTTCTTCTGTAGTGACATGCAAGTCAGTATTTTCATTATTTTGTCCCAACTAGATGTTATAATAATTGATCTGCAAATATGAGTCATATTTTTCCTTGTAGCAGTAATTAATGTAATACAAGGAGCTTTCAAAATAAAAACAAAGAGAAGCAAAATCACAACCTCCCCTATATTTATGTGAAAAACAATTAACTGCACTAGTTAAGTGCAAAGATAGATGTCTGAGGAAAATGAGAATATGATTACAGGCTTCAGTGTTTACACGGTAAAGGCGCGGTAGTGCAACACCCCTCAGTCAACAAGGACACACAAGAGATGTAAATCTGTGCTGGGATCATGCTCTGAGGGCTCTCCCTGATGCCCTTCCTGGTGCCTCTGATAGACCTCCCTCAGGGTTCCTATTTATAGTGTAGCTGGTTTGGAAAGGTGTCCTTGTAGTCACACACATCGTGTTCCAGCAACCTTCCAGGGCAGTGATGGAGTAACTTGGAAACAGATTTTGTCCCAGCACACAGTGGATGTCTTACTCTGCATATTTACAAGTGGGCAGATCTCTTGTTTGATGCATTTGCATATTTATATTCTTGCTGTTGATATCATGGAACTAGTCCTAGAATGGGCTGATTAATGCTCTTGCCTCAGGAACTTGAATCCCTAAAGTTGGTTATCCATCATGCTGTCATTGGCTACGAACACAGTGTTATCCTTGATTGCTTCCCAAAGGGAACAGAAATTCTCTTCTTTTCATCATATTTTTCCACTGGTGGTAGTGGGCCAACATCATTGCAAAGCTCCTTTTGTTCTTGGCATACTTTAAAATGTCTTTTTGCCCTGACATATTTTCCTCTGTTCATTGCAGATTTTATTTTCTTGATACCTTTAACTCTTCTGTGCACTGAACCACAGCAAACAAGAATACTCTGTACAATGGTGATGTGTGGGTTTTGTTTTTTTGTTTTCAAAACCCTGTGTTTTGTTTCTGGAATGCTGTTCAGCAGCACTTGGATCACAGTGATAGGTTGTCTCTCGTTTTCTTATGTTAACCATGTAATACATCCCAAGCTGCTACTCTGTCACCAAGTGTTTTCCAGGCTAAGCAGTAACTATTAGAAAAGCTATTAGATAAAGTAGTAGGTGTATTTTTATCTTTAATTGCTGTATAAGCAATTAGTGCCTTTTGAAAAATTTTTGAGGAATTTTTCGGTGCCTTTTAGGGAATTTAGTGAGTGAGCAATCTGTAGCTGACCCTGCAGAAGTTAAGCCAGCAAAACACAGCCCTGGTTCTTTCCCAACACCTTGTCCCCCTCCCTGTGTTTCACAGGAACATGGTCTGCTGCAGCTTCAAGAGGGAGCATCTTCATACAGCTTTAGGTCGGTGCTGTGTACCATGCTGTTGCTTTGCTATCATACTTTCATGACCTTTGTGTTAGGTAAGATTGTTTATCATAACTCTTGGATTTGATTAGTTCTTGTGGGACACAAAGGGGAAAAAGATGATTCCATCACCTGTTTGTTGGTGAATAGTTTGTTTGTAACCAGATGAAATGTAGGTCATTTGTGGGCCATTTTACAGTAATCATAACTGAAGAGTGTTTTTAATTTTCAAGATGGAGGTTTTTTTAACAGGTGAGAAGGGAGATTCTGGGGATGGCCAAGAAAGTTGTGAGAACTGAAATCTGTTTTAGCCGGATGCATTGTTGGGGAGGTTAAAATAATGACTGTAAGTGATAATTGCTTTGTTGACATTGGATTTTCTTTGGGAGGTGACAGCTTCCTCTAATGTGTACTTCTGTGTTATCTCCTGCTAAATCATTCCACAAAATATGTTTGTCTGTGCCTGAGTTTTCAAGTCAGGAAGCACAATGTTTTCAGGGCTTCCTGCTGCTGCCTTAGGGCAGCACCAACCTGTATTTATGCTTTACTTAGTGGAGAGAGGAACCAACATGTTGGCCAATTGAGGATGGAAAATCAGTACCTTGCATTCCTGTTCTCCTTTTTTGCTTTGTTTTCTAACTCTTTTTATCACTTGCATTTTTACACATTCTAGGGACAGGAAAAGGAAATGTTGAGGAGGCAGAAAAACTACTTAAGCCTTACTTGGCACGCTATCCAAAGGTAAAATGAATCATAATTTATTTGGTGTGGTCATTTAATGTTTTCATGCCAAAAATCAAAGATTTAGACTGTATGGCCAGATTGAAAACTGTTATAGAATACTTGTGTTTTTATTATTATTTATTACAGGGAGCCATATTCCTGTTTTTTGCAGGGAGGATAGAAACACTAAAGGGTAATATTGATGCGGTAAGTAATCATTTTGCTCTTGAGAAAGTAAATTTCAAAAGCTTTGGAAAAATTCCTCCAGGAATGTTATTTCCTTTTTGGCTAATACTTCCTCTGGCTTTGGCCTATATGTAATTCGTAGTTTATTGAATTACAAACAGGAATTTTGTACACTATTTTGACTTGTTTCTCCACCTCTTTTTGCTACCCCTCTCAATTTCTGGTGATAATGTAGTCCACCAGGATTAATGACACAGTTTTATCATTGTCTTTCCCATCCTGCAGCAGATTGTATCTTTAATGAGACCCAGTGGTAATCCTTTGCCTTCAGTGTGAACAGAGTCATAAAAGACTAGAAAAAATTATTAAGATGAAAAATGCATGCCCAAAACACTCTGAGACAGAGTATCAGCTGGTGTGCAGGACAGTAGCTCCCTTGAAATCCATGGAAGTGCAGCAATAAATGTCAGCTGAGCATCTGCCCTCTGCCTTCAGTTTCCTAATTTCCCAAGACACAAACATTCATTTTGAATATGCTTAGAAACATAATTTTAAGGAATGGGGAGCTCTGTGTCAGGGTAAACTTGCTAGCACCAGGATGACTGTGGAGCCAAGAATCTCTTGGGTGAAGCAATGTGATTTTGAGAAATACTGGAGCCATGCAGGCAGATCTTGGAGCCCCAGTGTGTGTTACAGCTCCACTGTGTGTGCATTTACACCTGACTAAGGCAATGTTTGGCAATCTCTGTGTGCAGGCAGTCAATAGGTACGAGGAATGCTGTGAAGCTCAGCAGTACTGGAAGCAGTTTCATCACATGTGCTACTGGGAGCTGATGTGGTGCTTCACCTACAAGCGCCAGTGGAAAATGGCTTTTTTCTATGCAGACCTGCTGAGCAAGGAAAACACTTGGTCAAAGGTAAGTTCAGCTGAACAGGAGGGCAGGAGGCCTCTATCTACAAACTTTCAAGTAAATTGAGTTGATTTTTTGTAGCTTTGAAGGTGCAGAGTGTAAAGTAAAACCTGGCCCACTGTGGCTGCTGCAGAATGATGTGAATTCCAAATATCCAAATCTGAACAGATGGTGGGCAAGCACAAATCTTTTGGGCCCAACTGGTAGATGAAGAGCAACTTGTTAAAGATGCTGTGTATTGACTGGTTATGTCATCAGATGTTGCCATTAATGGTGCAAGCTGCCATTTCTTTCATTATGCTGTGGGTAAAAGCTCTTCTGCTGGTGAGTGAGCTTAGCCACGGTGGTGCCTCCAGGGTAATAAATACAATTAGAAGTGGCGCCTATATCCCTGTGCGTCTGGAAGGGAGGAGCTCTTCAATCCAGAACCCTGGTAGCTCTCTTCCCTCTCTCTTCCCTTTTTGCCTTTTAAAAAATATTTTCCCTATTCCAGTTAGTGGCAATTTTCCTGAGCTAGCTTGACTTCACAGATATGCTGGGCAGGAGCTCAACAGTGTCATTCACCCCTTCCCTTGGAATCCATGAGCTTTGCCCCTTTCAGGTTCATTAGATGGTCTTGAACCCAAACTTCTCCTGCCCTGGGCAGTTCATGTCACATTCTCTGCCTTTGCTTTTTGTGACTTGGGCAGGGAGGCTGGGCACTTGATGGTGAGGACTGAGGAAAAGAAGTCAGAGTTCCTCAGTCTTCTCCAGATCCTGGGTAAGCTTGTCTCCTGTTTTCTTCCAGAGAGGGCCCACATTTTCTCTAGTCTTCCTTTTATCACCAACATACCTATAGGGTCTTTCCTTGATGCTCTTTCCATCCCTGGCCAGACATCGGGCTTAAGTTTTCCTAACCTGATCCCTGGCCATTCAGACAATTTCTCTGTATTCCTACCAGGCTACCTGTCCTTCCCTTCACCCCTTTCCTTTTTTGTGTCTTGAGTTTGTCCAGGAGATCCTTTTTCACCCACGTGGGCCTCCAGGAGTTTTTGCCCAGCTTCCTCTGTTTTTGGGATGCATTGCTCCTGGGCTTGGAGGAAGGGATCCTTGAGTATTAACCAGATTTCATGTGTCCCTCTTCCCTCCAGGGCTTTATCTTGTGGAGCTTTACCACACAGATCCCTGAAGAGGCCAAAGTCTGCTCTCCTGAACTCCAGGCAGTGACTGTTTCCTAGAACTTACTATTTGGGATATGTTACTAAGTTGTGATAGGACACAGAGACTGTATATTATAAGGTTTTCTCTGAGCATGACCTTATCTTAGGTTTTCTAGCACGTGTTCCTAACAGTATTAAAAACTTACTTTACTCAAGCATGAGATTTGTTCTTGGAATTTGGACACAAACTATAAACTGATACATACTAAGCAAACACACATACATGATTTAAAAACAATATTCTGTACTCGCTTTCTAAAATACTTATCTCTTACTTAAATTTTTGTAAAACTGAGCAATAGCAGCAACTTCTTCCCTTTATGTTGCTGTTGTGCTTTATATGAATAAAGGTGATGCTGTAAATTCATTTTTCTATATAGATATTCTTCATTGCATTTGCAGGCTACTTACATTTACATGAAAGCTGCTTATCTCAGTATGTTTGGACCAGATGACTGCAGTCCTTTTGGAGACAGCGAAGTTGAATTATTTAGGTAAAATTTGCAAACTCACAGTTACAACAATTTACTATCTTTTCATGTCACAGTGTTGGGGGAACAGAGGGAAAATTATCATGCAAATAGCATTGGATTGGTAAGAAATTGCAGAGTTAACCATCCCTTAGACTAAAGTGGACCCTGAGTTTAGACAGCAGATTTCTCCTGGCCATACAGTGGCTGCTGCTGTTCCATGTAATGCATTCTTTTTCAGTTGCTTCCTTTAATCAAAATGGAATGTAAGATGTGAAAGCCTTCAATAGATTTTTCTGCAAGATGTGTTCTTCCTTAGTGGGAACATCAGCACAACTTGATTCTTGGGTTCTGAGTCTCAGAGAAGTAAGAAATAATTAAATGTGCAGGTGAATCTATGCATTATAAACACAGTGAGATAACCTCACTGTGTTAATGTAATGTTTAAGCTCAAAAGGCTTGTTGGGGCAAAGAAAATTTGGTTACTTTAGGTTTACAATTTTTATATGAAGTATAATTTTTTAAAATGTGATTACATTAATCTTTTCAAGTTTTCTGTCTTTTTGTAATCATTATCAACAGATTTCACTGAATGTGGAATCCATCATGAAGTGAATAGTTTTAGTCTTTGGGAGAATGGGGAGACAAAAGCTAGTTTGCCTCTTTCATAGTCTATGAAGAGAGATGAGCCCTTTATAAGTCAGGTGCATCATCTAATTTAATCTTTCAGTGGGGAAGAGTCCCTCTCCTCCTGCTTGATTAAAGAGGAAGCCTAGAGATAAACGTGCCCTGCATAAAGACAGCTTTTGTGAGTATGTATTGCTCAGCTTCCCCGAGGTAGCAATAGCCCAGTGTGTAACAGCTTTTTAAACTTCTCCTTGGTTTGATTTTTTTTTTTTTTTGGTTTTGAAGTTTGAATGTCTTCATCTCAGAGGTTCACAGGGGAAAAATTCCTTACGTTTTCCTCTAAACTTTCAGGATTGTTCCCAGCCTGAAACTGAAAATTGCAGGGAAATCTCTGCCCACAGAAAAGTTTGCAATTCGGAAAGCAAGACGGTATCTTTCTTCAAACCCCATTCCTTTGCCTGTCCCACCTTTGGTAAGTAAGAAATATCCACACACACCCCCTCTTCAACATTTTTGTAATTTAGAGAAATAAACCAGAGATAATTGGAATAGTATCTTTCCGTGTTTCTAAGGTAAACCCTCTGCAGGAGACTGGAATGTTCCCAAAGCAAAGCCAGATGAATGCAAGGAATGCTGTAAAACTGGGGCATGCACCAGCCACAGGGAACTCAGCCAGCTGTTTGTGACACGTAAATGTGTTGCGTGTGTAACTCATTATTCCAGCTATAGAGCAGCGTGCTCCCAACAGCTTTCTTTTGGTCCCCTTTGGAGGAACTTTGCCCTGGGTCTCTTCTGTCGTGTCACTTGCTAACAGAGCACTATAAGGTACAAGGAGAGGTGGTGTCAAGGAAACAATGGAAGATTTGGGCACTGCATGTAAGGAGCTGTTGAATGTGCTCCTGAATGTTTGCAGTTTGGTGCTCTCCAGAGCAGCTCATGGGTGCTGGGGAGAAAAAACTGACTCCTTTGGCCACCCCAGAAAACCACTGCAGTTAATTTTTTTTTTCCCTGTAATGCTGGCCTGTTCCCTGTGGCCAGTTGCATGAGCCACCCATTGCACTTACAAAAATCTGTCTGCAAAGAACATGTGAAAAAGAACATAAATGATTTTTGAGTCCTGGGATTTGCCAAGTGCAGTGGTGTTAACACTTGCAGCGCTTTCAGCTGTTGTGTTTTTAAGAAGAAGATGGAGAATTGGTAAATATTCTTTAAGAAAATGCCAGAACAGGGAGAGCCTCTTGGAGACCACTCCCCAGCCCAGCAGGGGTATGTGACACTGAAATAGTTGTTACAGCAGAGCATGGGTATTCACCAGGGGCCGTGTTCCACTAGTAAGACTGAAGTGAGAGAAATAATTAGGTTACTTTGATGTGCCTTTCAGGTTTCAGAGAGGAAGGAGTGCACACTGGGGTTTGGCTGGGCTGTGCTGCTGGGATTTTGGCAGAGCAGGTTTCTGTAGCAGGAGCTCCCCCCCGTCCTTGGCTGCCGTGCAGTTGCGTTTCCGAGGCAGCAGATGCCGCAGCTGAACAGACAAAAGCACTTTATGGATCTGGAACTGGGGACAGAATCTCAGCTCCAGGATTTTTCTTTTCATGATCAGGAGGCTTGCTGGAAAGAGTGAGTCCTTAAGCAAGTCTTAGCTCAGAGGTTTAGCTTGAATAAATGTGGTTTGAATACTCCTGTTTGAAAACCATGTTAATGAATCTGTACTAGGACCACTAAGCTCAGCACAGGTTTTCCAAGCAACAGAGACCAGATGGTGAAAGCAACAGTGACTGTGGTTAACATGCTGCTTCAGCTATTCTAGCCTGACAGCTTTTTGTGCCACAGTTCCACAATTCAGTTGTTCTATATAGGAATTTTATCCAAATGCTTTAAATTATCACCCACAGGGAAGATCATGTAAATAAATAGAATAAATATATCACACACTGATCTCTTCTCTCTGGTGATCAGTGACAGAGCCTGAGGGAATGACATGAAGCTGTGTCAGGGAAGGTTTAGGTTGGATATTAGGTAAAGGTTCAACCACCCCAGAGGGTGATTGGGCACTGAACAGGCTCCCCAGGGAATGGTCACAGCACCAGCCTGACTGAGCTCAAGAAGATTGTAGACAACACTCTGAGGCACAGGGTGGGGTTCTTGGGGTGCTCTTGGGCTGGACTCAACAATCCTGGTGGGCCCCTTCCAGCTCAGGATGTTCTGTGATTTTGTGATTAAATAATGTCATGAAGGCCAGTTGTAAGTCTGTATAATATTTTAATCTTTCCCTTTGTGATTGGTAGTAGCAATGGGCACATTTGGTGATATACTCTAAGAATCCCAATAGCAAAAAGGAATTCAGCCAATAGTTTTTAATAAAACTTATTCCAAGGACAGTTGAATAATAAAGAAGTTGCTTTCTTTGGGAACATCAAACAAACCTGAGGAATCTAAGAAGTTTACAGTTCAGATTTAAAATTCTGTCTGTTTGAAACTTGGCTTAAAGGTTAGAGGGTTTGGTTTTCTTTTTGGTTTGTTTTGCTGTCCTGAGATTTCATAATTTTTCTGTGGAAGCAGTGCATTGCAGTTATTTATGGGTATTACTGCCTTTGCTAGGATAGAACTGAAAAACAAGAGGAAACCTTAATGAAGTGACAATTAGCCATGTGCCATGAATGTTTAAAGTCTGTTTTGTTGGTACTTGCCTTCTTCTCTAAGTGAGAATGTGTTTGCATTCTGTTCAATCAATTTCCTTTGCATTGTTTTCAGTAAGTGGCTCTTGAGGTGTCTCCCAGGGCTAATTTGTTCTGATAAACAGTGTAACAAGTTTTCAGTTGCAATGAAAATACATTTTGACAAACTGACTTTATTTAAGGAACCTGTAACTTTTTCATCATGCAGAGATAAACTGAAGTATTTGACAACTACATTTATCCAGTGCTGTAATTAATGGTGCTGTCATTTCTCCCTGACCCCAGGAAATGATGTATATCTGGAATGGCTATGCTGTAATTGGAAAATGTCCCAACTTAACAGAAGGCATGTTAGAGACTTTAAATGAAGCAGAAGAAGCATTGGCAAGAAGTTCAGGTAACCAGTGGTAGGGTTTAAGCAGTTATTTTACACTGCAATAGCTAGAGATATTATCTGTGAATAGAGACACACTCATTAGTAAAGTTAATTGGGTCACAGGAGGAACATAGGTAATGAAACCATGAACTATTTATGCAGATAGGATTTTTTTTATTTTTAAGGTAGCAACTATTTACAATAATAGTAAGTGATTTTTCCATCCGCAGATGTGTGTTAGGAGTGGTTTATGACATGTGATAAAGGTCTGTTCATTTTGTTAGATCTCATCAGGATATTCATTGACTTCATTACTTGGATCCTGAAGCTCTGTTACCCTCAGATTTTGTTATCCTCAGTTTTGAAGGATAAATAGGAGAGGAGCTGGTTTTTTGTTTTAGAAGTGCTGTCAGTTTGTGATGTGACCTTTGGGCTGAATGTTCTGGTGTCACCAGTGTGCTGCAGAAATCCAGGACACCAGGGATGGCCTTTCTGTCAATGAGCACAATATGGGATTGAACTGAAACACCCTCTGCTACTACATTTTCTGTCAGTCTCTTAATTAGCAATCCATGAGAAAATTGAATTGGTGTTTATTTCTTGTCACTCTTTCCCAGTTCCTGTGGGAGTGCAAGCAGTCTGCACAGCATTTGTCAGTTTTTCCTTGACCAATATTTGATCTTACTACTATTATATACAACCTTCCTGCAAAAGGATCAGGCCCCTGTCGACAAAGGAATATAGGCTAAAACACTGCATTGCAGTCTTTTCTAGGGCCTTGGACTTCTGTGCAGTGAGTTACACAAGATTTGAAAGGGTTGCCTGAAAGACTGGCTAAAACTATCTATTTTTAATTAATTGAAAAAGAGAATGGGAAAATATTTTCAGTGAATATGACATCTTAGAAAAAGGCCTTTGACCTATTCATCTTCTTTGTCACCCATTTTGTTTCATCATTTTAAAAAAGTGAAGTATTTCCCTGTTCCCTTTTTTTTCTTAGTTGGCAAATTGTGGCTAAGGCTGCATTTTGCAGGGATTTGTAGCAGATTCATGTTTGTAGAACACTATGAGGACATGTAATTGAAAAGTGGGATATATTTTAAATATGCCACCAGTTTAAAGTGTTGCCTGTTCAAAATATTGACTTGCTGTTTTCAGGCATATTTAGTGAATTGGAAATGAGCGACCAAGCTGAAGATTTTGTCTCTAAACTTGTAAGAGTAAGCTGCTTATATGAATTTGCTATGAAAAACCCTGCAGTTTTCTTTGATATGCATTATGCAGAAATTTTCTGATGGAGAAAGAGTGTTGGTAGTAAGGATTTTGAACTTGGTGAAGCTGGAAAGGCTCTGGGCTCTCAGAAGTATAAACTCCAAAGAAGGTATGGTGAGATGTGAGGTACAGGTAGCAAAGTTTCACATATTTTTATTTAGCCAAATGAAGGTGGAGAATTGACAGAATTCCTGCCCATGAGTAGGCCACGTGTCTACAAGTCAGGGAGCAAAAGAGCTGTACAGGGCAATGAAGGCAAAGAGTTGAGAGAATGTAAATTGGACTTTAGTATTTACAAAATACTAAAGTCTAAATACTAATACAAAATACTAACTTAAATTATTTTCTAGGTGTTAGAGCAGTAAGACTGTGGAATCGCTGTTCAGTGGGAGCAGGGAGGGAAAGAACAGCCCAACAAATTTTGGACAAAGTTCAATGAATTTATGAAAAGGTTGAGGTGTGTTTGTCTCTGCATTAAATTAAATTCACCAACTGGTTCTTTCCTGTGTTTCCATAGATGGATTGTACTCACACTTACCTTTGAAAAGTTTCCCTACAGGCAGGAAAGTCTTCTCTGTTGTAGAGTTTTCTAAAATGTGCCAATTCCTTCCTCCTGCAGCTACAGAACTGCTGGCAGATGACCGGTGTGTGATAAAGCTGTTAAAGGGATTATGCTTCAAGCATTTGGGCAAGATCTCAGAAGCAGAAGACCACTTTAATTACATCTATTTAAAGTAAGTTTTCATACCTGGCATGTAGGAGAGCTCTTGAGTTTCAAGTAAGAGGAGATGCAACCATGATATGAATAGAAGGGAGAGAGGATTGCAGTATCTTTAGTGTTTGCTCTAAGGTATTTCAATTTTAATTTCCACTGTTATTAGCCATGTGTTGAAGAATTTCAACTCTTCAATTTTTATTTTATTTTAAAGCAATTTTTAATTGAGGTATTTTCTCCTTTTTGGGGGACTGTAGGTGCACAAAATTTTTCAGATACCACTTAGCTTTTATTGCCCCCTTCCTCTTCCCAGTCATGAAGAAGCCGTACCCAAAAATACAAATGCACTCTGCAGAGACTGGTGGGAGCATGATTACACTGGGACCTTCTGCACATCATGTGGTGAATGGCATCTCTTTTTGTCAGCTCACATGGATAGAGCTCATGATATTGTCATCTTTTGTAACATTTCCCTGATAATAAAGGCATTATTTTCTGATCCTGAGATTATACATACTGTGTAGGATGCTTATGCAAAATACACATTTAATAACTCAGAAGGGAGCTTTGGATAGAGAACATGACAAGTGTTGTAATAGAGATTGATTGCTCCTTCTGATCTTAGCTAATCTCCTATTTATTTGTGTTTGGAGCTGTTAAATGAGGGAAACAATATATCATGTCAAGGTCTCTAGGCTATTTCTTTTCCAATGCAGTGAGAAGAAGATAAAATATGACCATTACCTAATTCCAAATGCCCTGCTGGAGCTGGCAATACTGTATCTGGACCAGGGTAGAAGAGAAGAAGCAATAAAACTTCTGGAAAAAGCAAAGTAAGTGAAAAGCCTGTGTTGATGTCTGGTGGATCAGTTTGGTGTTTCACTGGTTAGCAGGAAGCAGAATAATTTCATTAATATCATGGAAACTCATTTCATTTTTCCAATGGGAGCATGCAAGCCTTAGTTTTGGTTTGGACCTTTCCAGTGGTAGGTATTGCATTTGTTCAGTCTTGGACTTGAAAAAAGAGCCAAAAAAATTAAGTATCTTAATAGGAATGTCAAAGGCTCCATAAGAAATAATCCATGTGTAACAAAATGTAATAATCTTTGTAGTCTATTTGCTTGTTCATATAAAAGATGTATTAAATTTAATCAAAGCTCTGTGCTATGGCTAAAATAGCATTACTTAAACTGATGGCCAGCAGTATCTGTTTCTTTCCTTGATGAAATACATTTAAGATAACGCTTCAGGTTACACTTGGTATCTTTGTATTGTTTCATATGCATCAAGGCAACTAAAACACCTGCTTTTACTGTTTTATGTGAGTAATTTTTCTAGCAAACTAGGTTTATGGGAAGTTAGACTTGCTCATGTGTGTTCTTTATTATAAAATTAACAAAATACAGGTTTTGCTTCTGTTTAAACCTTCCTTTCTCTGCTGCAAAATTTTGGCAGAGATGGGGAGGGAGGAAATCCAACCCAAACAACTCCCTCTTCAAGCATGTAGCAGCAGCAAGGCAGTTCACCTCTGCCTGGGTCCTGAATGAGGCCAGATGTGCAGAGTCATTGCCACAGGTGTGAGCAGCTACAAAGCCGACGCCTGCCCTTGGCTCAGAGAGGTCAGATGGAGGTTTTATGTTGCTTTTTGTCCAACTCAGGCAACTCTGCAAGTCAGAGTAGCAAATCAAGTCTACCAAAGATTATGCCAAAAGCCTGTCAGCACAAAAATTAAAATATTACAGTCTTAAGTCTCCTGTGCTTCTGAGCCTGGTTCTCTGTAGACTCAGGGAAGATATTAAGAGCAGCAAAAATCGCATTACCAAAGTGCAGTGGAAAGTGTTTCAATTGGCTTCATGTTCCTCAAAACACCTCTCCTGTCCCCATTTCCTTTGTTCAAATCTCTCTTAACAAGAGATCTAGAAATGAATGATTTGGAGCTGCTGATTCCAGCTGGAACTTCTGTCATTGCTGCTTGGCCATTGCATCCTTTCCCTGGTAGCTCTGAGTGTCTCAGGTCCTCTCAGGAGAAGGTGTTTGGCTTAACAGACAGCAGCTCTGAAAAATGTGCTGTGCCCAGTTTATGAAAGCTGCTACTCAGACTTGCTGTGCTCAAAGAACTCTTGAAAACTGCAATGACTGGGGAAAAAAAAAACAACCAGAAAAACCCAAACAAGCAACCAGAAAAAAAAAAAAAACAACAACAACAACAACAAAAAAACCAACCCAAACCTACCTTCATTACAAACCCCCTTGTTTCAGTCAGTCATGAATAAAGGTGCAGTTCTTACATTTCCACCTGTGGCATTAAAATGCTCAGGGTTTATGAGCTTTCAGCTACCAACACTGATTGTCTCAGGAGCCAGGAGAGGGAGAGCAGAGCCTTGGTGGGGCTGGGGCTGCAGAATTCACTTTGCAGTTGGCAGGAGTGCTTGGCTGGTGCCTGACATTTGATTTGCCTGACCTAAATCCACGTTCTGCTGCTGGCTTGGATCCTCAGCTCTGGGAGAAAGAGTGGGATGAGATGATAAACAGTTTTGGCTTGGTCATGCATGGAAATACTTCTATTTGTATGACTGTAAACTACAAACAAGAATATCAGTGTACTCATGAGAAATACAGGCTCGGCACGACAAAATCCATTTCATTTAAAAGGAAAACTCCAAGGGGTTTCAGATCAGCACACAGCAGAACCTGGCCACCTCCTTTTCTCAGTCAGCCTCTTGGGTGTTGCATACATAAAATGATAAGCTGGTGTAGGATGGGCATGGAATTCCTTGTTTTCACCAAGAGACTGGCAGTGCCACAGGCAGATACCACGCTGCCATGCTTGGTTTGAATTATGAATTTAGAACTGAAATGCTGTTAAGATACACAGAGTTTAATACTTTATGTTATGTTTCTGTAAAGATGACAGATATCTTCTACAAGAAAATTAGCATGGTCTAATCCTCTTTTGTATCTGGATTCTGTAGCCATCCTGTAGGAGCTGACATGTTAATTCCTACTAAGTAGGATCTGCAATTTCTATGTGGTCCTGAGGCAAATTTTCCTTTTTTTTTATGTAAGATTTTCCATGAAAGTACAGGTTCTTTGAATCTTCCAGTAATTCTTTAGAGCATGACAGAACCACAGGAAACTATAGGCAGATGACAGTGTGGAGCTAGGCACTAGATGTATGTGGTGGAAATCCTGCCAGTCTTTCCCTGGGATGGTGAGTTGCTCCTCAAAAGCTGATATGGGATCTGGTGTGTGCCCACTTTCTCTTTCCAAGCTCTGGAGCAGCAAATTGTCTGCCTTCATTTCCTACACACAGAATTCACATTGTTGGCAACCATAGGATGGAGATGGGGTGTTTCCCTCCTCTGGCTCAGGACAGCTTCCCTTCTCTCTCTCTTTTTTTTCTCTTTTTTTTCTCCCCTCCTCTTTACTTTCTTGAAATGAGTCTGTCTTATCAAAATGATTTTTTTAAATGCTGAAAATATTTGTGTTCAAATCAGTCTGTTACACTTTGAGAGGGAGAAAAAAATGTTCTAATTTCTGAATGTAAACTAAGTGGATGTTACAGATAATTAATGTGGACTCAATATTTTGATTGAGTGGACCAGATTCAATTTCTTACTAAGCTATATTTTTCTGGTAATTGCCAGACAGTGGAACTACAAATAAAGAACAAAGAGCTGCGTTGTTTGGCCAGGAACACATGCCTTGTATTTTAGAGTAGGCAACAAAGGAGCTTGTGAAGAAAGAATTTTTTGCTGTCTACTGTTGTTTTGCTTAAAACAGTAATACAACGATAACTTAGAAATGGTTTTAACATATATATTAATTGGAGTGGATTTTCTTTTGTTTCAGACAAAATTACAAGAATTACTCCATGGAAACAAGGACACATTTCAGAATTCAAGCTGCCCTGCACCAAGCCAAATCCGCCCCAGAAAATGGAATGCACTGTGGAGCCTCGGCAGTGTCGTAACTTTTTCTTCTTTGATGTTCTGTTTGTTGAAAACTTTGGTGCAGAAAATTACTGACACTTTAGAATTATTTTTCCTTTTCTTTCAAGTCAGTGAAAAACCAAATAACTTAAAATTTCAAAGGTGATGCATAAAACATTAATCTAGTGTAATAACATGGCAAAAAATCTCTCAAACCAACCATAACCCTGAAAACTATTGTTTTTCCAACAGTGGCTTTGTGACACTTGCACACACCTCCATCTGTGTAATTAATTTTTCAATTGTGTGCCTTTTTCTTGCATTTGCAACATTATGTTGTAGCTTGCTTAGTGAAAGGGGAACATTTGAAAAAACAAACCAAACAGCAACACTTTAAGATTTCCAGATTTAATCTGTTAGTTCTAAATGTTTGTTTGCATCCATACTGCTAGCAGCTGAGAAGGAAGCATTGCTTTTTCCCAGTACCTGCTTAGTTGGAATGGTGGGAGAAAATCTCACAGCAGGGAGGAGCTCTGGATCCTGGGCATGTCTAGTTGTGCTTAGGAAGCTTCTCTTTACCAGAAGAGAAGCTATTCTCTTCCCATTTTTGCTTCTGTAAGAACCCTGCTGGTGAAAAGAATGGTCTCCCTTATGCAAGTACCTTGACTTTTTCTTGAGTTTGGTTTTCCTGTCAAGTCTGCTGCTTGTAGCAGCTGAATTAATTTACTGAGGATTGCAAGGGGAAAGGTGGTGATGGCATAAAACTGCATCACTTCTTCTTTGACAATGGGAGGTTCTTAGGAAATGTCTTTTGTCAGAATGAACATGATCTGAAGCTTATGTCAAATTGAAAGCACAAGTCCTTGAAGGTCATTTAGGAGATGGCAACACTGCAGTGGCTGGAGCAACCCAGGAGTGGCTGTGACAGTGCAGCTCTTCCTGCAGTGGCTGCTCTTAGGATTCCCAAGCTGAGATGTCCCTGTTGCACAGGGCTGATGTTCCCTGTGGGAGGAAGCTGGGGCTGGAGCAGGCTCCCTCAGCACAAAGGACAAAGCCCTTTATCTTTCTGCTCTTTATTGATCTTTTGGGAGGTTTTCTGTGTCAGGGTCTTTGAGAACAGAGCAGTGAGCTGGGTCTGCTTTCCAATGCTGCCATGGAATCCCTGCTTGCTAGAAAACTGCTGAAGTCAGTGGTACCACAGCTTTGCCTCGTGTTTGCTTTCTCCAGGCTAGCTCCATGTCTGCATGCCTCTGGGGTTTTGGGGCACACTTCTACCTCCCTTTTGAAAGAGCTTCTTCCCCATTACCCATTCTGATGGGTGGAGATGGGAGGTCTTCTGACAGCCCTTTCTCTCCAATGGAGATGTTTGTCAGGAAGATTCATATCTATGTACCTCACAGTGCATATCCTTTCTAAAGTGATTGTTCCCAGCAGAAGAGAAAATTGACAGTTTATAGCTCTGCTTTTGCCTCCTCAAAGGAAATAAAATTGTTTTATAACTGAAGATTAATATGCAAGGAGACAGAACCACCAGTTCCTCAACATGGAGAACTTGCATTGTCTTAAAAATAGATGCCCTTTATAAAAGTCTTTGCAAGTTAAAAATCATAGATGAAGAATGCATTTTTTAAAGTGACTTTCTCAGATAAATTCAGTTCTGATAAATTTCTCGATTCAGATAAAATTCAATACAAACAGTTATGCTATTTACATGCTGCACATCAAAACTTCAGTGTAAAAATTCAGTCATTCTTTGTATAGAATAAAAAAGTTTCTTGTTCTACTTCATGCATATAACGCCTCTTCTTCCAGTTGTGTCCTTTTCAAATATTTTGGCAGCCTTAGCATCTTCTAAGCAAGTAATGCCACGTGAAAAATTAGCATAAATTGTACTTTGCAGAAAGTGAACAATCCTTCTGAGTGTAGATTCATTTCTCATCTTTGAAATTTCACCCACAACTTGCTTTTGCCTGATCTTAGATAGAATACAAAAGGATGTACTGTGTGATACTCAGCCAGCTTCCCTGATGCTTTGCAGCAATGAAAATACCAAGATTTTCCTAAGGTTTTCATAACCTTCCTTAGATTTTCAGAGTCATCTCCAAACACCAGCACCAGTCACACTGTGGACCTGATGTCCAGCTTCAGCTGAGTGCTTTGTAGTTCACTGTGATGTTTGACTCCTTGGCTCCCAATTTGCTCCCAAGCCATAGCAAATAATCACCTTCCTTATGCAGTGAGGATTTATGGACTGTAATAATATGGATTCACTTGAGGAGAAGATGAATGGAAGGTCTTGTACATTGTCACTGTGTAAGTTTTTTGATGTGTTACATTTGCAATTGCCCAACATCTCTCTGCTCATCAGTTCCTTCCTTTTGGTGCTCCTCCATGGCAGGGATCCACACTCCATGGGGTCAGTCTGGGCTGGAAGGTTGATGCTGGGCTGGTTTTTCTACTGCTCCTCCAGCAGCTGTGTGTGGTGCCTGGAGCAGCTCTGCAGGACAGTAAATTGCTTCATCAGTCTGGAGTCCCAAATGCAGTGAATCAGGGGAAGCACAAAGGTGTGAGCTCTCCCCTCAGGGTACTCAGCAGAAAATAGCAGATATTGTCATTGAATTGCACAGCAGAGACTGAAGCTTGGGCCAAGATTCAGGAGATGCAGATGGGTATAGTCCACACCTCAACTGCAGAAAGAGCAGTTCCTTCTGCATTCAAACACTGTCAGCTGGAACTGTCTGAGCAGTGCTTGAGAAACCCACTCTGTGCACCAGCTTTAGCCAAAAACTGCTGCAATCAGCTCTTGCCCATCCTCAGCAAAGCCAGAGATCTTACCCAAAGACAAAAATTACTAACTCAGACAGCAGAAGTTTTCTGCACTTGGTAGGACTTTCATCATAAAATCCACAAACTTGATTTCTTCTTCTGTGTCCTTTTTTAAACTAGGAAGTGTTCTCCTGCAGTAACCAGGGAGGGGTAGAAACTCCTCCTCAGTTTCCTGGATGTCTGCAGCAGCAGCCATGGTGGCCCATGGGACAATGCTGTCACCTGAAAGTGGTGCTGGCAGGAAGGGCAAGGCAGTGGAAGGGGCATCCCTTTAGCATGAGCTCAGTGATGTGGAATCCCTGAGTGCAAGGGAACTGAGGGAGGAGAGGCAGCTCCTGCTGAGGCCCGGTCAGGTGCAATTGCATCAGCTCCCAGCTCTTGTGAGTAACACGAGATTGGATACAAACTGTGGGGTGAGGGATGTTGGGCTGGAGCTCAACCTGGACACAGCTTTTCTGGATGGCTAGAAGAGAATTTGATGAAGTCACAACCACGATAGTGTGATCTGGAAACACACATTTAAGATTGCTCAACTCCACCTGTGTCATAGGAGACTGCTTTGCTTGCAGTTCAGTTGCCATGCACAGCTCACAGGTGCCATCGGGGAGGGGTGGAATAGGGACTGTCCCCTCCTGACTGTGCCTGGCCTCAGGCTGTTTACATCTCAAAGCTTGGCTTAGGAAACAGCATTTTATGAAATACAGCAGCGTAGAACAGGATCATATCAAACATTTCCTCCCATTTCACACTGGTTTTGGCATTAAATTCTGTATTGAGTGCTTTTGTATTTTTAGTTATCTGTGGCCTGGGTCCAAGACTAAAAGCTTGCTAAAGGCTCACAGGCTGACAGCTTGTGTGCCTCTGGCCCAACAAAGGCACCAAGTAATGCTTCTCCATGTGAGACAAACTTTCCTACAGGTCAGTTCCAGAATGCAAAAAGCACTCCCAAGAGTTTAAATACAACACTCAGCCTCCAGTTCCAGCTGCAAGATGCATTTCTTTGCCTTTTCAAGCATAAAAACACAGCAGCAAAGCAAATGTATATGAAATGACCAAAACAATGCATTCAACACCGTTCCCCCTCTGGGAGGAAGAGGAGAAGATAAAGAGGTGAGTCATGTTGTTTACTGCTCTACAGGAAAATGGGTAATGGTTGGCAACATCACTGATGAATGAGACTGGGCAACCTGAACAGGCTAGAAAAGAACTTGCTTCTTTTCTCATTATGTTCTGCAAATACATTTTGGTGGCAGGTGATGTGCAAAGCGTGTACCAGCAAGTGTTTAATTGAATGATTTGTCATCATAGAATATTTTTTAAAGATGCTATCTAGGTTTGCTTCAGGTGTTTTAAAAAAAATATCCAAGTACTTTCTTTTAAGGACATGCCCAGTCAATCCCTGTCTCCAAGATTTATGAATAGCAATAGGATTAATAAATACCTGCATTGCACTGTGGTAAAGTTCTGCATAGTGTTTGCTCAAATTCAGTCATGGCTCTGTAGAACTGGGCTGTGCTCCATTATCTTCTGTGGTTTTTTTAAACCTCAGGACCTACTTATTTTCATTGCTGGCTAAGCATAGGCAAAATGTTTATTTAGAATTATGCATTGCAGGGAAATCTACTTGCTTTCTCTCTCCTTGGCTGTTTTACAGGAAGAATACAAAATAGAGCAGTTGTAACCCCCTGCATGCTCTTTTTATGGGCTGATTCAATGTTAAAAAAGGCAAAGAAAAGTTTATCTTCTGCTAGCAAAGTACAGGAACAGCACTTTCAGGCCTGTGGCCTAAAAGTAACGTAGGTGATGTGGAGGAAAGAGAAGATAGGCAGAAGCTGCAGTACTCTGGACAGTTTTGCTCTTCCTGTTCTTTCATCCTGCAGTGCACAGGGTGTGAAGGTAAGAACAACATCCTTGGTGCTGGAGCTGTGTGGGATGTTTGTCTGCAGCGCTGCAGCCCCGGGCCATGCTTGGTGTCAGCTGTGGCACAGGGGCAGTCCCAGGAGGAGCTGGTGCTCTGTCAGTGTGGTGCTTTCCCTGTTGTTCTGGGGAAGGTGCTGCTGTGAGATGCCTGCAGCTGCCTCTGCTCTGCAGATGTGGCACAGGAACTGTATCTCAGTGGAGTTCTGTAAATCATTCTGGGGAGTGAAGCAAGGCTGTTAACTCCAGAGGATCCTAGAATTACATGGCTCATGTTCAGGGTCATCTTCATGTGGGTACAGCACTGCTCTCACCACCACTAAGGCTGTGCAGCTGCAGAGGTTTTTAGATGCAAACATCAGGGCCAGTTACAGTTTTGATATTTCAGTCAGATACGATATCAGGTTGGAAGGAACCTCAAGGATTATCTGGCCCAACCTTTCTTGCCAGAGGCAGAGGCTAGGCAAGGTGGCCCTGCACCCTGTAAGCTGAATCTTAGAAGTATCCAGTGCTGGGAGAGGTAACATTGCTTGGGGAGATTATTCCAATGTCTCATACAATTTTGTGAAAAATTTGATTTGCCTTTCATTCTTATGGCTTGTGGATACCAAAGTCAGGTTTCCATTCAGTGATGCTGGCTGGGCTCATCACTGATGCAAACAAATGTTGGTATTTCTAAGGAACAGCAGGAATTCCATGCACAGTGTCTTTGCTACAGCTCTGCTGTTGTCTGATCTGTCACACACACACATACATAAAGAAAAGCATATATAAATATACATAAAACATCTATGTATGTATGTATACTCACACACAGAGGTAACAGGTTCTGGAGCCAAAGCTTTTTGAAAAGTTAACTGCTTCAACTATTTATTAAATTCGGTACTTAGAAAAGGCAAGATACTTTAAAAAGAAAAGAAAGCTTTGGTGGTGGCTGAGGAAAATGCAGAGGTTAAAAGCCTTTACTAATGGTTTGCAGTAGATCACACTGCAGGACTGGGCAGTTTGCAGCCTTCTAGAAGATGAAATCCCAAGGCAAACAGGCAATCTAGCAAGAGCCCTTCAGTGGAGTAACCTCACAAAAATGCAGTTTTATGCTCTAGATTTGAAGGCATCATTTTTCACTCTGGACTAGCAGCTCTGCCTCAGTGGGACAGTGCCTGGGATGGCTCTGTCCTGCTCAGAAAAGAGATTTGGAGTGATTCATCCTTTCCCTCCTTGACTTCTTGCCTTGTCTTCCTCCCTCAATCTGCTTCCCCAGCGTGAATCCTGCATTACACAGGCAGCTCCTGCTAACGTGGCAGAAGTGTGGGCAAAAGAGGCTGGAAAGGAGAAGTTTGTCTGTCATGGTGCAGCGAGAGCCCTGGCAAAAGAGCAGCCAGGGAGCAGAGTGAGGCTGGGAAAGGGCTCAGTGTGGGCAGCCAGGGCCTGTGCAGTGTGTGTGGTGAATCCAACATTTACTGCTGTGTGCAGAGCTCTTGAAATGCCTTTTTGGAAAGAAAGAGGAATGTTTTGTAGGGGTTGGTGCTGCAAAGAGCAGGTTTGTTAAGCTTCTGCTGCTTGTTTTCCAGAGGACAGAGAAGGGCTGGGGGCTCTCTCTGTGCGGCTGGGCCCCTCTTGCTGAGCAAGCAAATACCTCGGTGCTGTGGGAGCACAGAAAGGGCTCTGCACAAAGGATTTCTTCATTATAAACTCCTCTCTGCAGCTTTTACTTAGCAAAGTGTCAGAGCAGAGTGGATGTTGTAATGAATCAGTTGCTAGTGTGAAAGTACAGTTATTTCTTCTGCTTAAATCAAAAAGATGCTTTAGCAGAGTGCATTTAGACTGTTCTCTTTATCACAAAGCATTAACTTTGCATTTCATACCAAGAATTCCAAAGCCCAGAACTCTTATCCCAGAACAGGTTTAAATGCAAGATAATCTGCAAAGGATGGTTAGCATAAATTATATTCTTCAAAGTTAAATGCTATATCAAAGGAAAAGTTAATCTTTGAAGCTAATTTTTATTCTGGGTATTAAGTCAAGAAGGGTTCTTCTGAACAGATTTTATTCATGTGTTTTATAGGTTGTCAATTAGAATGTATGTTTTTATTAAAAATGTGGTATCTGTAACAAACTGTTACAGATTTGTAACTGTTTGTAATCAAGCAGCATCCACATTTTTTCCTGAGTCATTTTAATCCAGGATTTAACTGCTGAGAGACCCTGGATGTTTAGTTTCAGCCATCTTGTTATTTATTTCACTGGCAGTCTGACTCAAAAGAATTTTCATCTTTACCACAATTGCACAAGGACAGGAAATGTCGAAGTCCTGAAACTGTGGCAACTGAAGTAAATTCAGGTATTTCATAATCCCTCAGCCCAGAAATGTACCCTTCTGCCACTGAAAAGGGAGCCTGTCAGCCTTCCAAGCATGGAACTGCTTTCAGCCCTGGGAAGCTGCAAGACCATAAGAGCTTTTAAACCCTTATGTGGCTCATGTTCCTGAGAAAGAAATGCTCTGGGCTGGGTTTGTTTGTTTATGTATGATTCTCCCCCAGATTCACATAATGAACTGGCAACAGTAGTAAGGATTACCATCCTTAGAAGTAAAATGATTAAAGTGGTAATTCCTGTACCATGCAAGAATTTTTAAGCATGAAGGTCTGTACAAAACTGAGCATTCCTTACTTGTCATTACATCTCTGGCTGCAGGTTTGTCAGAGTTTCCCTGTCATGCAGGAGACAAAATCCATTTCCTACTCTCATCTGCAAGTGGAACCCCAGCACATCCTTGCTGTGCAGGTGCTGCCCTCCCTCCCTGCAGTTTCTGT
The DNA here is from genome assembly GCF_037042795.1 of Molothrus aeneus. Taxonomy (NCBI): domain Eukaryota; kingdom Metazoa; phylum Chordata; class Aves; order Passeriformes; family Icteridae; genus Molothrus; species Molothrus aeneus. The sequence continues at coordinate 6,450,623 of NC_089654.1, forward strand.
GCAGGGGACAGCAGTGATGTGGTGGCACTGACCTGGGGCCTGGGGGTTTCACAGCCCCTGTCCCTTGTGCTGCTGAAATGGGGCCTGGTGATCCCTGAGCCCAGCTGGGGCTGTGCCCGGGCTGCTGTGCCACTTCCAGCCCTAAATTACAAATGCCATCACTGCAGGCAGTGTTTTCATCCACGGCACAGGCCCTAGGAAAATGCTTCAAAGCAACAGCTCTTGAGGCTGTCAAGCACCCCCACACTCGGGTACCTGCACACAGTGGCTCTAAGAGAAGAGTTTTGTTTGTTTTTTCCTTCAAACTGCTTTGCAGACATTTTTCTCTGGGCCTGCCCAGCCTGGCATAAGAAGGACTTTGGGTGAACAGGTCCAGGTGAGCCAGAGCCAACTCCTTCCCCTCAGCCAGCTGCAGGAGACTCCAGCTGGGAATAGCTGTGCTGTGCTGGATTGTCTTAATGTGTTTGAAGTGCAAGTAATTGTTAGACACCTCTAGGACAGGAGGTAAATACATCTTCATCTTATAGATGGTAGAAATAAAACACAGATGTGGTTCTACAATTAGCTAAATTCCAGGTTATGCATTATTTTACATTAAATTTAGATCAATTCTTCTTTGCATTTGAAATAGAAAGCACCCAGAACAGTATTGTACCTATACACTTGAAAAATAATTTGATTTATTTGTTATATTTACACATCTGTTTTTAAGCTAAAATTTGAACTTTTTTGGAATGGTCTTGTGTCATCAGCTCCAGTTTTAGCCCTTCACACGTTTTGCTATTTAACAAGTATTTTAATAAAAGTAATTTCTTCCCTTAACCCAGTCAGTATCAGTGTTAGACATTCAGCTGCGCAGGTGTCAGCTGCCTAGGAAAGCATTCAGCTCAGTAATCCATCACTTCCTACTTCTTTTAAATCTTTCTTAATCAAGTCTTGTATTAAATAAAGATTAATACCACCATGACAACACTGTTTTTTTCAAATTGTTCATTTGCCAGTTTTAACAAGATAAAGAAATGAATACTTAATGTGGACATTGTTTTACCAAAAAAAAAAAAAAAAAAAAAAAAACCCAACCCCTGAAACAAACAGACAAAAAGGAGGACACAAAGGAACACACATGGAATGATGAAAAGGAACAATGATATTGCACAACTTCAGGTCTCTCTTCCGAGATTTGGATCCATGTAATTAGGTATGTATGAATTCAGCAAAACGTTGTGTCCAGATAAATGTGTGGCCATTTGAGTGAATCTAGAACTGCAGAGTGTTTTCAGTTCCTTTTGACTGCTCCTTGGAGCTCTTCTCTAAGGGAGCAGGGTGCTGTCAGCTGCAGGAATAACAAACAAATGTTGACTCTCCATTGTGCTGACCAGTTACCCATAACCCACAGAATTACAATTCTCCTCTACTGCAAATGCACTAAAAGTCCTCAAAGGACCTGGGTCTTTAAACACAACTTCTTGTATCAAGAACTCAAACTACATCTGAAACACAATCAAAGAATATCCCCCAATTTGCTGTGGTTAACTTGAGATTGTGTTTCATTTCATGAGACCAGGGCTTCTCACTGTGTCAGGGTGGCACTGAATGCACAGAAGTCACAGAAGGTAGATCAAGGGAGTGAGGGAGAAGAAAAAAGGAGAAAATCATGCTAAGTGGAAAAAGGTCTTTACAGCTACAATCTTTGCTGAAGCCTCTCTTAATAAGCACGTTCTGTTTGCTACAAAAATCAGGGAATTGTGTCATTCTGGCTATAGCAGGACTGTTTGCCCCTCCACTGCTACCCTGACACTCTGTGTTTATATAAACTTTGCATTTATGTGCAGAACAAAGTCTATTTTTCTCCTCTCTGCATTCATTCCTGTTTGGTGGACTGATGTGCCAGCCAGCAGGGCTCAACAGATACATTTAATACAGGAGACTGAGATACAGTATGTTTATTCTTAACTTCTGATAACCTAAGAACTACAAGAACGAGAGATGCAGTATCCATTTGCTATTATCCAAGACAACCATTTTAGGGAGAAAAAAATAGAATAAGTGATCAATGCTAACACTAGATTAGTTCCAAATATTTTTTTTTTCCAGTTATGGCAGCTTAACTATTTATTGTTCATCTGGCCCACTTTTAATCTGATCAAGTTAAAGGTCACATATTAAAGTTTAAGGACTGTTATTTCATCAAAACCGAAGGAAGTTATAAAAAAACCCCCATGAAACCAGAGGACTTGTGTCATCTCTTCATAATCTGCATCACTTGTAGAAAAGGGATAATGCATCTCAGTTTGCTTATAAGCTAGGAGATCACTTTGAAGTCTGCATATTCCTAACTGCAAACAAAATATAGCACTTTTAACAGGTTATAAATAAACTGGTTTTCAAGCATAGAGCCAGCCCAACAATAACAATACACTATTAAAAAGACCTAAGGCAATGAATTCCATCTCCAATGGAAAAAAAAAAAAAGAAAAAGAAAAAGAACTGTGCAAACAAGCTTAAAACTATTTCTTTGTGCCAGTGTTATAAAATGTAGATTTCAATAAAGCCTTGACCCAAATGCCAGGACTTGTGAAAAGAATCAGAACAAAACTGGTTACTTTATTTAGGAAAAAAATACTCTTATCTTGCTGCTAATAAAATTGGATACACGCAGTTTAAACATTTACAGTTGCTGTAACACTTTACACAATTCCTATATATGGGTGTAAGAACAAACATTAAAAGACAATGGTGGGTCAAGGCTTTACATTAAAAATAACAACCTACTTTTCTATAGTCTCTAAAATACTATGTTTTCCAATATTTGCAGCCATTCAGGAATATTTATTTATTTATTTATTAGGAAATGTATACTTTGTGCATGATCTTAATTCCTAATTCCTGGCTCTTTGGGCTGAATGACAAAAGGATCAAACCCATTGAAGTGGATGGTCTCCTCGAAGGTTCAGTAGAGAAACCCTGGCTCAGTTAGTCTCATATGATGAAAGCAGTGCTGCATCCACTGGCTCCATGCAGGATGGACAGGTAAAGGATCTCATCAACCAGTCATCTATACAGTCCAGGTGGTAAATGTGCATGCACGGCAGAAATCGGATAGGGTCCCCATAAACAAAGTCCATCATACAAATGACACATCTGGAGAGGAAAAATAAAATATTAAGCTTGCTGTTACCAACCTGGAAATTAAAAACAGTATAATATCTATTCCTGGATGCTTTTAGTATTTGTAGATACTTGTGTAAGGTAAAGGAAAGAGCCTCAGATGCATGGAGTGGCTTGGGTTAAAGGGATCTTGGAGCCCACAGAGTTCCAACCCTCTGCCCTCGGCAGGGATGCTACTCCCCACATCAGCCTTCTTTTTAAAAAAGCTCCATTAAATCACAGTCCCCGAGAAGAAGGCAAACCCAGGTTTCCCAGGGTAGCATCCCAAACCATGGGCACAGCCACATCCCTTCCCTCTGTCCCAGGACTTACTCTCGGATCTTCTTCTCGGAGCCGTCCCTGCCGGGGTCGTAGACGCCCTTGGGCAGGTGCTGGATGAGGCCGATGCGCTGCGCGATCCGGATCTGCTCCTCCTCCGTCAGCTGCGTGGCCAGACGAGTCTGGCTGGGCGTGGGGTGATACACAGGGACAGGCACCTGCTCCTGGAAGCAAAATGTGGCCATGAAAAACCACCCAGAGCTCTCCCAGCCTTCCGCAGCACAGTGCAGTTCACAGCCCTACAAATATTTGTATGAACTCCCACTCCTACTTGGCAGTTTTGGGGCTATAATTGTAATGGGAACAGGATAGAGAATTGAGGGCAGTATTTGAGCAAGGAGCTGCTCGTGGCTGTTCTCTGCAAAAGCTTTTGATCTCCAGGAATTGTTCATACAGGAGACACGTGGACAAGAAACTCCACAAGCCAGCAGACAAATGAACCTTACAGGCACCTGGTGAAGGGCTAAGGTACAGAACTGAGCACTGTAAGGGCTTAGGGAGAGCCCCCAGCATCTGCAAATCTGAAAGTAGAGTCTATAAATTTTATCTTCTTTTTGCATTAAGGAAGAATTCTCTGGGAAAATGAGGATACTCTCAAAAATTTACTCTCAAAATTTTTAGAGAGGAAGGTTTTACTTCCTCTGCAATAACTAAAATGTATGTGAATTGTTTTGGGCCACACAAGCTTAAATCTAGAACTGCAAATTTAATTTTCATGTGTTAAAAGAATGTAACCTGGACAGCACAAACAACAGCTTAAGTAAGTAATCCAACTTTTGTGTTTCTTCTCATACACTAATATGACTTTACAAGTTCTCCCAAGCTGGATTCAACTATGGATATGTTTGAGGTATATATTTTCAAAATAAATACAGGAAACATACAGCCATTATGCTATATAGTCCTTCCTTAACCACATTCTGAGAAGCTTCTTTTCAATATTAATGAACTTTAGATCAGATATTTTCACTAACATTTATATTAACATGGTATTTAATTTACTTGCTTTTAAAGCATTTTTGGGTACATAAACACCAGTTTTGAACAGGATACACTATTAGGACAGTATTGGCCAGTAGCCATAAATCTGCTATTATCAGGGAGGCAATTTCTTGCAAGAGACCCATTTTAATGGTTCTTCCTAAACAGCAGAAAAAAATTAAACTTATAGATGTGTCTGAAAATAAACCTGCTGCATCAGACACAAAATGCACAGAATCATCTGTTTGGCAAATGCCAAATTTGCTGTTTTAGAGGACGCTGGTGGAAGCTGAGCCCAGGGCAGGTGTGCGCAGCTGAGGCAGCACAGGTCACCTCCCACATGTAACACTGCATTTGTCAAACCCAGTAAAGCTCTTCTCCTTTCACTGCCAGGAATCACAGCACGTGGACAGCCAGACAGGACTCCTGGAAGGCTGGGAGAAAGCTGTCCCAGGATTGAGCAGCTCTTGCTGGTGCCACCCAGCAGCAGAAGCCTTGATGGTGAGAAATGCTAATTACAGACACAAGTCTGCCTGGCAATTCTTCATTGAACACAGTGCCTGCCACTGGCAATTCAGCTGTGGGGTAAAATTCAGAGTCATCTCTTAATTTAGCTAGCCTAAGATCTCCCCCTCTCATTTCCTGGCAGGACTCAGAGGAATTATGAGAAGGTTCAAAAGACAGAATGCCAGGGGTTCTCCAAGTGATTAATTTCCTTACTACTCTGAATCATATTTCACAGAATCACAGAATTCTTTTGGATTAGCTGCCTTTTAGTGTTTTAAATTATCTAAAGCATTCTCTAATCATCCTTTGGACAGAGAAAAGCACCAGCTGAACCTAGGGCAGGCCTGTCAGATAGAACAGTACTCAGAAAGTGACTGCAACCTTTGGTGCCAGCAAAATAAAGCATTTCTGACAAATGCTGCAGATCCTCTGCACTGAACACTTCAGCTCGAAGCACAGCCTGGTCCTGGTTTTATGTTTCAAGAACTTAACACCACAAACTATCAGTAACTTTTTTTCCCCAAGGCTTTGCTGGACTTCTTTGAACAGGTTATTGAAGCAATAGCAGGACATTACTGCTACCTCCTTCACTGGTTACACAGATGTAGAGAACAATCAGCACTGGAGAGGGATGTACCCTCCTTCCCATCTAGGAAAAGAGGAGGAGCAGTACAACAAACCACAGGCACAGCACAGGCTGGTCCCAACATGGGCAGGAGGAGGGGAGGGAGCTGAACTTAATACAGCTCCCACGGCTGAAGCCATGGCTGCAAGTGATAATGCAGAAATTCAATGAAAGGCAAAAACAGGAGGACAAAAGATCCAAGAAATCCTCAAAATGTCTGAAAGTAGCAATGAAAACTGACGGTGAATGTCTGTAGCAGAGGAACAGCAAACTGATGATCTCAGCAAAAATGATACAACAAAAAGAAACTACAGTTTAAGTAAGAATCTGCTGTGAGTTAGAACAGTCACATTTGGACAACTCTGAATTGAGCAACAGTCACACACTGCCCAGTCAACAACTGCTTTGGATAAGTTTTGGACAGGAAATCAACACAACTTTTAAACCGGCTTTTAATAGGCCAGACAAGAACAAAACCTCATTCCTTGTTCTAATATTCTACAGGCACTTGTGAGTGACCACTGAGGGACCCTGCAGCTGGAGAAGCCACTTGTGCATTATTGCAGTGCCCCTCTCCCCTGGGTGTCACCTTCCCTGCACAGGGGCTGGGCACCCCCGGCGTGCCAAGCACACCAATGCTTTCCAAGCACACCGATGCTTTCCCGACTCTGGGCTGGATGGAAACTCCTCCCTTTGGCAGCCAGGCTCAGGTTCCCTCCCGGCACAGCCACCCCGACGCGTCTGACACAGCCCATTAAGGCAGGAATTTACAGTCGCCAGCTGGGGGCTTCTACAATTTCACATTCTAGACAAGAACCTCTTGTCAGAGGAGTAACCGGGTGAAAATGGTGCTGTCTTTCACCACGACATCCTCACACTGGTGAATGCAGAGAGCTGGGGTTGGTGTGGCTGTTGTGAAAAATGCAGAACAAATTACTGTAAATAACCCACAGAGACCACTCGATCCCCGGGCACTGAACACCCTGCCTGGTGGCACTTTGATCTTTGATCACTCCCTCCCGACTGCTGCTAAAAGCCTGCCCAAACCGAGCCCTGCACATCAATGTACCAGGGAAATGAACAACACAGCCACACACGTTGCAGCGTCACATTATAGGGTACATCAGCACTGACCCTTTCAAACCAGCCCTTGCCCCTCCAACAGCTAAAAAGAAAAGGTGTGTTCATACCTGTACGATTCTAAAGCTATCTGGAACTACTTATTCATGAGAGTCTGAGAGCCCAGGTTTCTCTGAGTGCAAAATGACATCCCCAGCTCCCTCAGGAGACCCTGCCCAGCACCCCTGAGCGGAGCTGGGCTCCTGCCCCTGGCAGCCCCTTGGGCACACACCCAGCTGGCCCAGCCCGCAGCCACGCGGCAGCTCCAGCCCTGCACTTCTCCCCATCCCAATCTCTGCAGAGATTTTGGGAGTTAAAACACCCAACAATAACTCCAAGCTGCTGGTCCTGTGTGGGTTTATCACCCCTTTGCCAATCCTTCACAGTTTATAAAAGCTGCTTTCACTGACCAAGGTCCTGCTCCTCCAGGGTGGGTGTTCAAGCGAGTCGAGATTTCACTCAGCTCACATTTGTAGCCAGGGGTCCCCTGACATGGGTGTATATAAAAAAGATTGTATTACCCAGGTAATTATTATTTTACTCCAAAGACAAGCATGAATTTATTGCTCTGGTGTCTCACATTTCTCTTATCGACCATGGAAAATGTTTTTGCAGACAAAATTACAAAATACTGAACTTCTAGCCAAAGTCTGTGTTATTTATCATTTGATAAAGATGTAAGGCACTTCGAACTAAGATGAAATTTCATGCTAACTTTATTACTTCGTGCAAAAACCCCTAGAAAAGGCCAAAACAAATAATCAAATCCACATATCACTGTCAGGCAATGAAATAAAAATCACTTTCTGGCACTTAATTTGCTTTAGTCAATTATTTTTCCCCATAAGAATTTAGTAATGATGAAACACCTCAGATGCCCATAATCCTGGAGACACATAACTTTCTCTTTGTTCACAAAGTCAGTGGTATCAGCACAAGTTTCCCTGGCTTTCTGTGCACAGAAATCATTCACTCCCAATGTTTATTCAGCCCTTAAAAACAGCAGCATTAATTCAGACTCAAGGACTACAGCAGTGTTTGTGTCTCCATCTCACCCCAGCTCCTCCTCCTCTTGGGGGAAAAAAAAAAATCAGAGGGCATCTGGAGGTCTGCATTTCTCACTCCTAATGAAAAAAAAAAAAAAAACCATTTTCACACATGGCCTAAAAGGTCCAGAAACTTTCTACAAAAAGATTTCCAAGCACACTTTGGATTCTTGACTAGAAAAACAAGGTTTCAACAAGCATGGTTTTTAGTTAGAAACTTCCTCATCAATGCAACTTACTTTAGTAACTTATGCTGTTGTAAATCTGCTTTTCTCTTGTTTTACAGCCTTTTTGTCTTGTTTCTGCAAGTACCATGAATTTGTAATACTCTGAAAACAGGTCAGTGGTAGATCAGAAACTCTTAATCCCTGGATAAAGATTATTTTAAGATCCCTCTACGCCACATATCAGCAGTATGTTATCAGGGCTTTTGATTGTTGTTTTTATAATTGCACCAACATGCCCAAATTATCCTTTCATGATGGTCAAAGGTGAGATGAATAATTCCTAACACCGAATAGTTCAAGGTTAAAGCCTCACTGCTGTCCCTGAGATCCTGTCTACAGCTCCTGCTTTCCTCTACTGATTGCTCTGCCATGTTTCCATCTTGAAAATTTCTTCCTCACCTAATCCAGTGCTCTCTGTGTGTCTCATATGAATTTGCATTTTATCACCAGATCAACGGTGTATCTGTTAATTCAGTCCAACAGAGGAGACAAACACCTCCCTAACTATGTTATCCTCCATCTTTTTCACACTTTTTAAACCAGCAGCTGTAGCGCTTACGCTCCTTGCGGTCGCTGCCTAATTAATGAATGCAAATATAACAGTTCCATTTGCATTTCCCCAGCTGTTCCCACAGCTCTGCTCTGAAATCCCTTCGACTTGCAAATGTCCTGCCTGGAGCAGGATGTCTGAAGGCAGCTGCCCTGGTTCACACACAGCAGCCCCAGTGCAGCACTCATCACCCCTGCACACAGCTCAGCCTGGCTGCTCCCCAGCTTTCTCACCTCTAAGGAGGGCAGGGAGCTCAAATAACTCACCTAAATATGAACAACCCCACTTTATAAATGCAAAGTCAGGAGGTGAGAAAAAAAAATTGCGCTCTTCGAGGTCTGTTTCAAAAATTCCTGCTGAATTTGATGAAATTTTCTCTTCTCACCACTTTTATTACAAAGAACTTGCTGGGATGATGGTCCAGGGACCTTTTCTGTGAATGTCATTCTGATCAGGGTGAAAAAACTCAAAACTCCATCCATATGTGAATACACATTCTGAAATAATATCCTCCCCCAAGACACATTAGTGTAAAACCACGTGCCATTATAATGTGCATTATAGAGCAACTACAGCTTACTTTAATAATCCTTAGTATATTATGAGCAGCCTGCCAAGTATAAAAGCCTTTTTCTGCCCTACAGAAGAGAGCAGTTAATTTATAAAGGTGAATAGCAATTGCTATAAAACATCATGTAATGAAATTGTTACCCAATTTTTTTATATTTCTGCTTACAAGCAGTCACTCAGTATGAGTGACTGAAAAGTTCTTCTGAAAGAAAAGTTCTTCCGAAAGAAAAATCCCCTCACGTCCCCTCTCCCTTTTGGAGGGGACATTTGGGACACACAGATCAGACACATGTGCACACACACTTCCCACCATGGTGCTCCTAAGGAAAGATTACTAAGAATTCTGGCATTGTAGGAAATGGGCACTGCAAATATAGTTGGTAATTAATACAACAGACCGAGGAACCACTCTGCACACAGGAGAGGAACCTGCAGGATCTGTGCTGTGTTTCTCCAGCTGTTGACTCCAGTTGAGAAGCAACACCCATTTTGAATCATGGATCACACTTCAGAGAGGTGTTTTTTGGTGAAAGCCGTGGTGGTTCTGCAGAGATGGCACAGCCTCATTCACACTATAACCAAAACTGTAAAACTGTCTTGTGCATTCTTCACAATTATTCCACTGAAATGACTGAGAAATAAATGAATCTGAAGACTTGGAAAAGAGTAGCAACCATGAAAGAAAGTGACTCCTGACTGCTGACTCTTAAAATATCACCTGTCCCTGAGCTCAGCTTTGCTACCAAAAATAGGGCTGGGACAGAAAGAGGAGGTACAAAGTAGATGTATCCTGCCTGCTGCTTTCCTAGACAGTGACAAGGGCTGTGAGAAAAGGACTTTCAAGTTTCATCCCTGTGCTGTCACACAAACCCAAAAAGGCTACCAACTACTGCCAAGACAAACAGTTGGCAGTGCCCGTGCAGCCTGGCCAGAGAAAACCCAGCCTCACCTGGCAGATGGAAATCACCTGCAGCTCTGCAGAGTCACCTGCTCTGAAATTTGATTAACCATCAAGGCAAACCTAAATACAAAAGACTAGCAAGAAAGAGTTGTAGGGGAAAAGCAGTAATTAAAAAGCAGTAATTACTCCCTGGAAGCACAATCTCCTGACACAGCCAGTTTTTACATTTCCAGGCTGCACAGCAGGTTTCTCTGACTCAAGGGCGTCAACACTGGCTACTGATGATTCCACTTGCTGATTTCTTGTTCACCAGCTTTGTGTCAGTTTTAGGTGTCCTTGTTCCTTTCTCCAGAGATCCCATCAAACACCAGAGTGTGAATTTTTTCAGGAAAGTCAGTAACTTATACACAAACATGTCCCAGACCAGTAAATTGCTCACCAGAGAATTGATTCTTTCCCTCCAGACAACCTCACTGACAGCTCAACTTACAGCATCAGGCCACAACTTCTGAGAGATAGCAAAGCCCTCTTGTTACAGCTCCCAGCGTGTTTATTTTAATAGGCTTCTTTTTCTATTGAGAAGGAAAAGATACATAAACAATTTATAAAAATTCACACTTTTCTGTCAGGCTGCTGCAGTGAGAAAAGCCAGGAAAGAACAGTTGCACCTAAACATTAAATTAAGGACACTCAGGCACAAAATGCAGCCTCTTGAGACTGGTAAACCCCAGGGACTACAAAGCAAAGCAGCTGGCCAGGGAGAAAGTCTAACAGGAAGGGCCAGCAACCAATTCTGCAGCTGGTGGTGGAAAAACAGCACGTGAATGTGGATCACCCTGCCCCATAAGCAACCCTACATGAGTGTGACTGGTACATGTTCTCTGCCACTTATGCCAAGTGGTTCTTTGCAGAAACCCCTCCATAGGCCTGACAAGAGCAGTTATTACAGTGCTATGGCTGCATTAAACACAGCACTTGTGCTTCAAGTGAGATGGCTGCTGGAAAACTGAGAAGTAGATTAAGCAGCAAATAAAAGCCTGAAGTTTTTAGGGAAAGAAAACAGTTCTGAGGTGGAAAAGGCTGAAAACAAATACCCCAGACTGTCTCCTCTGCTGAAAGGTGAAGTGAACCTACCAAGTGCCACTCACTTCTTGCTGTGGAACTGCTGGGTAGCAGGAAGCAAAAATTAAAAAGAACACCCCAAACAAAGGAATGGAGTTAACTTGTTTTTTGGAGGCTGCATTCAAGCACAAGAGAGGGGGGAAGCTATGATGGAAAAGGTGACAGAACACGAGCAGTCCACAGAGACATCACAGAATAGTTCACACTTCCTCTAGAGATGTTTGCTTTCTGCAAAGGGTAAATATCAGTCAGTGCAACTTGTTCACAGTATAAATCGAAGGGGTAACAGCTAAAAAATGGCCGTATTGATCATCCTGGGAACAAACAGAGTCTGCAGGCAGCCGTGCCTCTCTCCGAGCCAGGCCCTGGGTGCAGCCGCGCTCAGGCTTTGCTCACAGCCTGCCCTGCTCCCTGATGTGGGCACGTGGGACCTGTCCTGGACAGCCCAAGCCACCCGAGGCTGTGACTGCCACCCGAGGCTGTGACTCACCCCCGGGCACACAAAGCTCACACGTGCTTCTGCCACCCCAGACATGGCCTGGCCCAGAGCTCCCAGCATTGCACCACTCTGACAAGTGTGTGCACGTCCTCTGTGGGAAGGGCTGGGGATGGATCACTGCACAGGCATTCCCAGGGAGGAGTACAGGGATAGAAGGGACTTCAGGTGGGGAATGTAAGGCACCAAGAGTGAGCAGCAGTGCACACCGTGCCCTGAACTGCTACTGAACCCACAGACTCAGTGCAGCTGGGTAAGCACATGCAGCCCCTACTCATGGTGCCATTTCAGGGAATTTGGGGATTAGGGCACAGCTGAGTGCAGCTGGTCTAGAACAGCACTGCCTCAGGACTGTGGGTGCTGCCACGTCCCTTGCAATGGCTCCAAGGACACTGCTCTGACTTCCCCTCACAGAAAGCAAACAAGCCATGGCCACTGCCAGTGAGATCTCTGCAGCTGCTGGGAAAGCTGGGGACAGGCACACAAGAGGAAAATGGGAGGAGTGCCCCTGTTGGGACTCAAGCCAATCGTGAAAACCTGACTCCAAACACTTAAAAAATAGCAGTGTTAAAATATATCTTCTGGGAAGAATTAGGTCAGCTTGATGGCAATTCTAAGAACAAAACAGCCCTTCTGAGGACTTCAGGAACAAGATAGCAAAATTATGGAAATTGGTTCTAATTAGCCAAGAGAACAGACTGGGGACAAGGGGCCAAGCCAGAGAGTTAACATGAAAATGCACATAAGCTGAAGGCACGAGCAGTCAATCCATCAGGGGAGACATAAATACAGGCTGTACTTCAGTATGTAAACAGACATGTATATGTGTGTATTTAAGGGTGCTAGTCTGAACTCATGAGAACATCACAGCACATAGCAGAGAAATATTATGCAGAACTAGGAAAGGATTTTAGAAAAAGATTGAGTAGGATATCAAAGGATCGGAGAAATCAAGTGACAAATTATCTCATCTCTAGGCTGAGCGTTACTGTTCAACACATGACAAGCACCCTCCTTGGGCAAAGAGGACTCTCCAGAATGCAGTTTAACAGCCTTGCCTAAAGCTCCTTTCCACAGACATCCAAAAGCATCCTGTCAAGGACCACAGGTCCTCCTTCATCAGGTTCCTAAAACAGGACTTGAACAGACACAACAGTCCCAGCCAGACTGAGAACATCACCCTTACGTAAAGTCCCTGTGAGGTGTCAGTTCAGCTTCAGCTAAGAGGTAACACAGGTAACACAAACAAACAGGCACAGCAGCAGCTCCTTCAGACCATCTGCCCCTCATTCATGCACTGTCCTAGCCCATGACACAAAATGCCTTTTTGTAGCCACCCAGCTGGAAGCAAGCACCAAAGAGAGGTCTGAAAGAGGACACAGCTGTTCTTTTTATAGTCTGTTACCTCACCAAAATACACAGAAGAGGCAACACAGGAGAGGGCTGCTGCAAACCTTGACAGGGACCTTCCCCTTGCTGGGGCCCAGCTGATGAGGCCAAGCTGTGCCAGAGCCTGGGAAGGTGGGACAGCAATGGCTCCCCCAGCAAGGGAAGCCAAGCAGAAACCTGAGCAACATTTTTCCATCAGTACAAGCAGCAAACAGGGACTCTGCAGTGCAGGATTCTCACACACTGCAAACCTCTGCCACACCTGACAGAAGAATTTTCCATCAGGCCTCACAGCAAACAGGGACTCAGGAGAATGGGAATCTCATGCAGTAAAAAGCTCTGGCACAGCATAAGGAAAGGAGAGAAAACAGATTGCTCTACTAAGGATAAATGACTTGGGGGGGAAAAAGGGGCAGCAGTTCACACACTATTGCAGAAGAGCTTCAAAAAGCAGATGGGGCTGGTGATGAGCTGGGTCTGTGTAACTACAGAGCAGGGAAACCTGCAGCAGAGATACTGCTGGTGTGGGGCACCTGCTGTGAGCCTGTGTCAGTGAGGCAGCCCATGACAGCAGGGTTTGTTCCAAAATCCAGGAATCTGTCCTATACTTCACTGCATCATAACTTTGTACTCAATTTGAAATATTTTAATTGCCTTTTTAACAAAGCCATCCTCAATTACGAATGCTTGCTCAAGCAGAAAGCTGCCACACCTTAGCAGTTTGATGGTACACTCAGCTCCACAGGCCTTTTTATTTTCTAATTGGCATCTGAATTTCCAATAGACAGTGGATACCCCTGAGATCAAGGTGTGTGAGAAGCCTCAGTGCAGCAGGGGACGGTGCACAGGCGGCCAGGAGGCTTCCTGAGGCCAGTTAAAGGATACATGAAGGCTGCATTTTGCAGCAGCATAACCACAGCTTTTTTGGGGTTTTTTTTAAGCATGTTTGTGCATAAGCCTGCAGGAAAGCCTCAGATACACCTGCCATGCACTGGGGCACCCCAAGCACAGCCCAAGTCTCTGTGCGCTGCTGGTGGTGAGGGGGCTTGGGGAAGTTGTCCCTACCACCCACCCAGCCACCAGATCCTGGGAAACTGCCTGGGGTTTTCTGTGATTTCAGCCACATCTTCAGGCTGGAACTGGGGTTTGAATTGATGCCAGCAGCACCCTGAACTGCTGGGCTGTGCACAAGTGGCACAGCTCAGGGCACTCCATAGTCTGGACATTGACGCTTCCCCCAGGCGCCCACTCGCTGCCATCTCCCACTTCAGGGAGAATGAGCACACACAAAAAATGTGATCTATTTGTTTAGCATCATTTGATAATGACATTAATTATTTCATCTCTGAGTTAATAAGCAGCAGCTGTAAATAGCCACAGGCACAGAGACAGCCTATCAGCTCATCTCAGTCATTTATTAATCTTAAAGGAATGTCCCAGGCATTAAATGAATATTTCTAAATCTCTTGGGTTGTTAGGCTTTGTTTTAAAGCAGTTCTCTATTTATAAGCAAATAATGACTGCATGACTATCAAGGCACACTAAAGCCTGACAGAGCTCCACTTCTCGATGCAGTATTAGCAGTGAACACAAGGGCAATGTTTCTATTTTTTCCAGCTAAGTCTTGTCCTCGCAAGCAATGACTCTGCGTTTTCAGCTCGCAGGGCACCAATCCAAGTGTGATCTCATGCAACTGTCAAACCTCTCCTAACAGAAAAAAAGCCTGTGCCAAGAACAGGTAGAGAAATCATAAATAGCTCTCTCAGGAGTTGGTTATACAAGTGAAATATTTCCAGAACACATTTTTCCTACTATTCTGAAGTTTTAATTGCACAGAGACAGTTCAATGGGCACCTGGTCATCCCTTTAATGTGTCACCAGACAACACGGATTCATTTCACTGCTATGTATGAAACAGCCAGTTGCTGGTGCAAGCAGGACAAATTGTAAACGTTCAGCTTCACAGATAAATAAGGTACAACCTCTACCACTAACTGTACATGCAAACACCTGGCTAATCAGCCTTTTCAATCTACGGCATAGTAGTGGGGCTTTTTACCCTCATCTTTGGATCTTGTCTGGGCTGGTTTCACACCAAAAATACCCATGTCCGTTTCAGCACAGGTGCTTTCAGAATAGGAGGTTTGAAGGAGGAACTGAAGCAGGTCCAAGGTTTTGCAAAGGTGAGTGGGGAGATGAGGAGCACAGAGCCCAACCAGCCTCTGCAGCTCCCATTTCATCTTGTTCAGCTGCAATGGGATGAAGAAAAACCCCTGTTTTGTCAGACCATTCCCCTGCTTACACCCACTGTCATGGAGGACAGGGCTTTGTTTACATGCAACTGCCTTTCTGAAGGAAAACTTGGGAGTTTCCACAATGGATTCATCTGCATGGACCAATAAAATCTACCAATGTCCCCACTACAGCCCCAGTAGCACACTTAGTAAGGATTTCAAATACTACCAGGGACATGGCACTTGAGCACGTACTTAAGTACTTGCCTGAATTATGGCTAAGGCTGCCACAAAATCTCAGAAGAACAGAAAACTGTTTGAGAGGAGGGACATGAGAACAGAGGAGTAATTTTTCCGAATATGGACTGACTGGTTGGAAGACAAAGCCCCATTTCACCCTGACACACCCACATGAGGGCAGCTGCAAAGCCTGGAGATTTCCAGCCTCAGCTCATCCATACGCAACAATCCGTCGTTCACGTTGTGTGAGGAACATCAGAAACCCTGAACACTAAACACAGTGACATACAGGAGGCAGTTTTACAGCTGGAGTTGAGAAAGTCTCATGGAAATACAAAATTTGTCTGTGCAAATTTAAAAGCTCTAATTTACCAAGAACATTTACACACACATACAAGGATACAGCTCGGGTCCTGTACTGAAGCATTGCTCCACCACTCTGGGTGAGGTTCATGCTACTTTTGCTGTCCCCCTGAGTCAGAAATGAGAGCCCAATGTCATGAACATTATGCTACCAACACTCTCAGGCTTTATGAAAATATAAAGAAACACTCGTACTCACTGTATGCTCCTGCATTAATGTTTAGGGTGGAATAACCATGTCCTGCTGCAACCTACACGCTCACTAAAATAAGTTTTGTCAGTTTATACTCACACAGACAAACTGCAGTCACGACAAAACACCAGAATGGAGTAACACTGAGCTTTTTTGGGAGGTAAAAAAAGAAAAATACACACAGCCCCAGCAAAACAGCTATCAAGAAAACCTGTGAGTTCTTTACATTTAATTTACGACATTTAGTCTGGACATCTAGAGTTGTTACCTTGGGAGTTATTAGGGTGTAACTACAGAGGTAACTGTAGTACCTAGATAAGCCCCAAGAGAAAAAGCAGCTTACTGCTCAAACTTCATAGGCAGAAATATCATCACTCAATGACTATGAAACATTTTATTTAACTGTCTAGACTTTCTAGCTCACCCTTTGATCCCTGAATGGAGCCCTCTCCAAGAGGCAGAGGGTGCAGCCTGGGAAGCAGATGGCCTTTAGTGCCACTCCTGCAAGGCTACAGCACTAAACTCTGTCTCCTCGTGCAGGCAAGTGAAGTCAGGGAATGTGCTTCCCTGGGAACACCAGGAGGTTTGCTGAACCAAACAGGCAAAGTGACAAGATGAACCTGAATTCCTGTCTTTGAATGGGATACCACCTTTCTTATGGGTGAATCTCCAGTGCAGTAAAGATTTGAGTAGAAATTACTGCAGCAAACAATTTTTTGTTCTGTCACTTGTTTTTAATCACACAGTAGAAACGGAAATAAACTGATCCTTCTGGGAGAAGGGCAGCTCTGTGTTCTTCCTTGGGGGCAGAAAATGATTGGCATGGCCTTCTCCATGAACTTTGGCAAAAAGGAGTCCAATGTTCATCAAATGAAGTCTGCTGAATACCATAAGCAAGTACCCTGCAGAATAATTTCAGACTCGAAATCAGAGGTTAAAGAAAATTTCTTTGCTCTGCTCAAGCTTTATACTGAAATTAGCCTTGAAATACATTACAGGTCTGGTTCTATTTTTTTTGTATTATTCCATGAAGAGCTGCACTCCTGGTGAGGTGTTCATTCATGTTATGGAATGGTTTACCCCAGTGAGAGAGGATAACATCCAGCAGCACATGAAAAGGTGCTCACCCCTTGGAGCTGCACTTTCTGCAGATCTGGATTTCAGTATTGTCTCTAACTTCTACCATGAGTCCCCATGAAAAATTCACTGCAAGATGCTGAGTGGTCAGTCAATGCTCCCTCCATCACTTAACATATGCCCTATTTTAATATTTTCTTTTTTTCACTGTTGTTTTTGTTTGGTTTCACTGACTGTAGATGAGACATTTTGATTTCAGGAAAACCAAGTTGTTTGAATATCATATCTACTAATAAACAAAATAAAAATAGAAGTGTTAGCCCAGAAAAACAAAGGCTGAAAGGGATATAGGATCTCTAAATAAATCAGGAGTGTAAACATCAGAGAAACAACTAAAGACCTATCTGGTAGAAGAATAACAGGTGCAAATTTACATTAATAATCTAGAATTGTGAAATAAGCTTCTTGAGCCTTAGCTCTTGGTTGATCTGAAGAGGTTCCCTGTAGGGGCAACAGGGCAAAGCTTGACCATGTCTTTCAAAATCATCCATGGTCTGCAGAAAGTAACTTCACTGAGTGTATGCAAAATTATCCATATATCCCCTTGTCCAGACACCAGAAACCAGTCCAATTTACAGACTTGTTAATATGCAATTTTCAAGACTGTACTGAAAACAGTTGTTATCCAAATTAATATAGTCTCTGATGCAGTGTAAAAACTAGCAATAATGTTTGTCATGTTTAGCCCAAAGCTAATTTAAATAAAATACAAAAGATAACGCTCATTAAATCCAAGGCTCATTTTGTTGAAGCCAAGTCAGCAAACACTGCCATGCCTACTTGGAAGTTTAAGACACTAATAAAACAAAAGCTTTAGATGTGAGAAAATAAATTGTTGGGCAAAATAATTTTTCATTAGGAATTCTGGTTAGATCTCATGGAGGGTTTTGATAGCCCACTGGTGGAAGATACCTACAGTGGAGCACAAACGTTCCTGGCCAAACCCCTTCTCCTGCAGCACAATCTACAGGCAGCAGCAGGAATGAAGGCAGGGCTGAACAAAAGACATTTATAAAGTTTTTTCTGCTGAACACATGCTAGCTGGAAGTTCCACTTGTGTTGCTTGAGTAGCACCAGGCAGCTGCACCACTAGTGAGGATTTGGCCCATGGCAAGCAAAACGTTAAGGCTATCAGTGAACAAGTGTACATGGCATTACTGCAGTCTGTGTCAATCCACAGGCACTTTACTGCTGGTAACCACTCTGCAATTAGGATTTTAAATAGTATTTGTCTTACTTTAGTTTGCTGTATTACTTAAGTCTTTTTAAGGCAGAAAGGGCACTAGCTACTGCTCTAATTTAAATAGTTTCATTCTGTCCTGGATGCATAACTGAAATGCATAACTGTATTCAAACTGAAACCTGGCCAGCATATTCTGTGAAATAATCCAAGGAACCTTAGTGGTCTCATTCAGAAAACAATTTCTGCAGCTTTGCAGTGCCCCACAGCTGTGGCAATGTGTAATATGACTGACAAGGAAGGGTGTCCTCTCTGCCCCAGTAGCCCCATCTCCTGTGGCTTTGAGGGTTTTTTTGGTAGGTCTCCAAGTCAAAAACTAAGCCTGACCCAACACAGTTAATGAGATGCAAAAAAACTGTGTACAGATGGTATTTATTGCTCATGTTCAGTGTTCCTGGTTCTGAATTCAGAAAGCTGAACAGAAAGGTCTGAGCAAGGGGGATTGAGCTACATAAGAGCACAGCATTACTCCAGCAAGGAGAACTGGTAATGCTGCATGAGTGGATGCATGAGGAATCAGCAAGATTTGTTTCTCAAATTTATTTTCTGAAACAGAGTTTTGTCCCTTTATTTGTCTTAAGTAAGACTGACTTCAACAAGAAATCAGTGGCCTCCTCTGAGTGATGCCAAACTAGAATAAGGAGACACAACATATAAAACAGGACAGTCAAATGGAGGCAGCCAGCCTAGATCCTGCTCTTGCACAATTATGTAATTTTTTAATTCTAAACATTTTCGACTACAAGGAGGTTGTTTTATTAAAAGCCACAGACACTGGCAGCCCTCACATACATATGCACAAAGGTAATCAAACTCCTAACAGCAGTGACAAAGCTTGCCAAGCAACATTCAGACTTTGGAAACCATCCATGGAATCGTAACTGGAAGGTTTGTGTGAGGAAAGAGGCAGAGCAGAAGCCACGATGCAGATCAATGATGTTACTGTGGTCAGCTGTGCCCAAGGGACAGCACAGGCTGCTGCACAATATGAACAGGCTGCCCAAGTCTTCAGACACTCCTGCACTGACCAAGTCTACTCATGAACTGTTAGGTAACACTAATGAAACTTCTTTAACAAGAAAAATAGCAAGGAAAACAACTCAAGAATCTTTAAAGGTGGTTCTGGTAGACAAACTTAGATTATTTCTTTTATTTTTTAATGGTTTTGGAGTTTTTTTTAAGCGGAAAGATCACATTTAAGAAATAAAGAATTAAGGCTTTGTCCACATCAGACATTTGTCCTGAAGCAGTAAAATCCCTTCAACTGAAATCACCACCCTGCTGAAGTTAAAAATGGCAACTTTACTGCATTTCATGCACAGACTATTCCCAAATGCACTCACTGCCCAAACCAGTACCAGACACTTATCCTATGCATGCTCTGGTACACAGCTGAGTCCAAGTACAGCCTTAATTTCAACATGGAAAAGCCAAAACTTCTCTAATACTTAGTAGCAATAGCCCACATCTAATATCTGACACCTCTAGATCTTTCCACAGATGTCACTAAGTAAAATGCAATCTATAGGTGGCAAAGAGTGCTGATAAATCAAATGTCCACCACAAAGTCAGTTCATTTCACTAAACTGACCAGAAGAAGAAGACAACCTGTTTCAGACACATGAATGGTATGAGCTGACCCACCAAGCACCAGAGCCACCATGGAGTGACTGCAGAGAACATGGCTGCATGTGGAAAACATGAGGGAAAAGCTAAACAATGCCTTTTTGGCAGCAGTGGTTGATTAGATCAGACCTCCTTGTCCCAGAAACATCTACACATACAGCACTGAGCACAAGGCACACCTCATTTTTGTCTGGTTTCAGCCAATGGCCTGCTGAACACTGAGACAGCCTCTGAGCCCCTCCTCAGGCTTTGGCTGTGCTCATTCCTGAGCTGGGCCTGCTGAAGTCATTATTTTTAAGTGCTGGAGCAGGATCCTGCCATCGAGTTAAACAAACACAGATGCTGCTTTCTCCACATGCCAGAGGTGTACACAGCCCACCACAGGAGCACCAATGGGTTCCACCAGCACTGGCTCTGGTGTGGGAAGGCCCCAGGAGAGGAGTGTGTGGTGTCCTTAGGCAGGGGCACTTTCTGTAGGGATTTGGAAAGTACCCTTCTCTCCTCAGAAAAGCTGCAGAAGTCCAAACTGCTCAAGTTGCTGATGCACTCAGATAAACGCTCCTGCACCAAAAAAAGCCTTCTGCTGACAAAAGGACGGGCAGATTTCCCTCAGCCTGCAGTACACTTCACCATTGACTCATCACCCTGAGGTGGAAACACTTGCCTGATCCCTCAACACCAACAGCCTGTTTGGTAGCATCTGTTGTGTAGTTGTTACTACCATTTTCCCAGTTTTTGCTTTCCAATAAAAACACCACTGTGCCACCAGTGCCGCTTGCAGGAGTCTCCATCTGCGTGATCTGACCGGAGCAAAGAACACAGTGACCCCAGGATATCACATTCTGAGTCCTGGGCAGAAACTCCTCCTGGCACAGAGGCAGGATCCAATTCACTCCTTTAACAGAGGTAGGTGGTCATTTTTCAGCTGCAGCACATTCAGGAGACACAGAGACATGAAATTCAGTGTTACAGCTGGAAGTTGGGCAGTCCGGCCTTCACCTGGCTGCAATCCAGTCATGACATGTGCATAAGACAGACCTCCCCAAAAAAGCAGGGATAAAACACCCTCCTTTCCTACCTCAGCCTAAAACTTCAGCTCTTTTTCAGTTCATCAGCTCAGAGTAAATGACAGATACATAAAGACACTTCAGGAGACACTATATATAGGGTGAAGTGAACTTTTTCCCAGGAACCTCTAGATCTAGGTCATCTTGCTTCTTCTGGGAAGCAGAAAAAACCAGGTTACTCATTGAACAAGAATACAGTTTATAAAAGAAATAAAAGATTACTTGGAGCATGAAATCTTGTGTGGATAGTATTTTTTTGTTTCCTAAAGGACTTTTAAAAACAAAACTCGCCATGAAACACTGTCTGAATACCTGACTCCATCCACTTTAAACTGAGAAACTCACTATATTTACAGAAAGAATGGGCATTCTTCAGTAAACTTACTTTCTGCAGTTTAGCCACACAGTAAACACAACTTCAGGTCTCAGAAATTTCAGGGAGTTTGTCTATATTCAGACATAATATAAAATCCCTCCCTGCACTTTATCTGTGATTCCTACAGGAGGCTGGAATGATTACACACAACCCAGGCTAGCTTTCATATGAATCCACTCCGATGGATTAAATACCACATTCCCACTTCCAGCTGAGGGCAGGTGGGAGAATAACCAAGCATCTCACTCAGGTTTGGGCCAAGGGCCACCATGTAACTCAGGCCAGCCCCTGGGGTACCCGGCCAGCTCAGCCACTGCAGCACATGAAGGCGCCACTACCTGAAGAGGTGACCAGGGCAGGAAAAGTTTCCTCAGCTCGGGAGAGACCTCAGTGCAGCACCACCTGTGCAGTGCCCCTCGCCTGCTTCCAATCAGCAGATCCCTAAAAAGTGTCGAGGTGTGGGCCTGTATTTCAGTTTAGTGACTACAGAGGGGACTTCATTAGCTCTTGTGAGCACAATCAAAACAGCCCACAGTGACTTGGAGAGCCAGGAACTGGAAGGTGAAAAAGCACTAACCAAGAAAAAAATTAACAGTTAATTTAACATTAAGTATTTGCTTGAATTTTAAAACTGATTCTCTTCCCTTCCAAGAAGAGTTATACACTTTAAAGGACACCATTCTCCATGGGACAATCCACAACTGCCTCAAGGTCTCCAAGTATATAGATGCAACATTAAAGAACTCTGTGAAGCAGAAACTAAAGCAATGTCTTAGTCATATTTCATAAGCTAAATTGAAGATAAATGGATGCAACTGCAATCCAAATCATAATATTTAAACAGAAAACAACCAAGGGAAATCCCAAAACATCAGAAACTGGCAATGGCAATTAAGCAAGTACTACTACAGAGCATAAAATAAAGTCTACAGATGTTAAAACATTAATTTCAGTGTCTTAACTAAATCTGAATTTAGAGCACTAGTTTGCTGAGCCTTTTATGTATTTTCCACTGAATACAGCAGTCCACTGCTTTTTATTAAGCAACAGTGCAGACCAAACCAGTCTAGCAGTTTGGTATGTCTGCAGTCAAGCAATGCTTACACTCATTTGTTCAAAACCTGAGAGCAATCTCTTCTCTCTCTGAACTTTAAATAAAATTAATGTATTCAGGCAAAATAAATACTAGTCTTAATCTATATTGCAAAATTACACGATGTCTGAATTAAAGATTTCGACAACTGTGTTAATAAAACACTGTGATTAACGTTCAGTGCACAGAACAAGCTCTGGATCTGGCTTTAATTACAGCGATGAATAAAAGTCAGACACAGGCATTGGCCCAGAGTATTCATGCATTATACTGTCCCATAGATACCAAAATAATGGAATCTGATGCACTTTGATCTCTTAGATAAGCCTCCCACAGCTCTGAAACAGAAAGGGCAAGAGCACCCAACCTCATCCAGTTCTGCAATGTTCACACAGAGTCATAAGAGATTTGTATCCCTACTACCAAGATACATCTTATGGGAATAAATACAGAGAAATATTGCTCCATTTCCTTCTGGCTAGAGCTTGTACACAAATCATCCAGAGAGCCACACAGAGTGAAAGTGGTGAGGACTACAGGGACACTTTATAGTCTCCACAGAGCTATTTATACTTGGACAGTAGTTATGTTATAATATATTTGTGGGATATATTCTAGTCTGATTTTCTCTTCTAATGCAGTTTTGCCATGACACAGATTAGAAACTGGTGGCATGTGGTAGATGTAATGGTTTTAATCGTGGTTGCAAGATGGTCAATTCCTTGCTTTTGTCCAAACCAGCTCAGACTGACTCATTTTTTGCTTACAACTGGATAGTCAAGCAGCTTCATTAAATTTTATTAGTCATAAACCAGGCTGTTCCTTGATGCTTCTAAGACCTCTCTTAGCAGTCCAAACTCCACTGGCATGTGGGCTAGCTACAGTCCCAAACTCTGGGAAACTCAGCCCTGTCAGCCAGCTGAGACTTGTTTTTAAGTGAAGATGAAGATGTCCCTGCATGAGCTTTTGGCCTTGGAGTGCAGGTACTACATGCAAGGACTGCTCCTGAACCTTGCCTCTAGAAATACAGATTGCTCCCTCTGAGTAAAGAGCAGATGAGAGGACATGGAGGCCACTCTAGTGTCCAAAAATACAACCAAGGGAAACAGGTTTCAGTATTGCAAGGATAATAGTCTGCACATTCATCACCACATGCTGGGACTAAGGGAGGAACTGAATTTCCTGAGTCACAGTTTCTCTCATCCTTCCAACAGTTTCAGTCCTCCCCCATGCACCTCAGCTCTACATCATCCCTCAACTAAACCAATGGCTAAAACCAGAGGGAGGACGAGAAGGCTCAAAAACCAGCCTGGCCTTTGACAGAGGGTGTGCAAACGTGCACAGAGCACATGTGAGCGTTGTGGTGGATCAGCAGAAATGCCCAGCCCATAACCCAGCTGGTTGTGATTTGGCTGACGCAAGCGCCGTTAAAGGATGGCGCTTTTATCTCCTCCTCCAGTCGCCGCACGCATCTGCTCTTTGTCCATGTCACCGTGTGTGGATCCTGGCCCAGCAGCTTTTATGCCACCAGCATTCTGACCTTCTCCTTCACTGATGAGAAACAGAGTGGTTGGCAGATTCCTATGGAGGGGCTGGTAAATAAAATAATGGCTCTCTCTAACTGTTTGGTCTCTTGGAGATTGTTTCATTAGTTCATAGGAAAGTCACGGCTGATTTGCTTTAGTCCATTCCACAGATCATTATCTGTCCAAAAGATAAAAGTGGGTTTATTTTCTGTGGGTCAGAAACTGACTCCAGATGTACAGCCAGCAACAGCTGATCACAGCACTGAACCCAAGGTACATACGGGAAACAGACGGGAAGAGCTTCCTAAAGGCATGGTGGTCCTAGATTTTAGGGAGGGTGGTACTGCATGTTTGGGTTGGCTTGTCCAAAAGAATGCATCATCTCCCAGCACAGCAAAGATTCATCACCCTGATTAGGCAAGATTTCTTATTACCATCTCCACAGACTCTTCATCCTACTAATCAAGCATCTGGAATGCAGGCTGCCAAATAAATGCTGAACTATCAGATTCCAAAACAGATTTTAGGAGACTTATCTACTGCCTTAAACAGATCTTCTGATAAAGCTCCCTCTCTCCAGCATCAGTTTTGTCATAAATTTCCACAGAGGTTCCTTTTGTAATAGAGGAACATTATTTTATTAAAATCAAATTACCATTGAACACTTTACAAACTTGAATTAAATTACTAAGCATGCCTGCACTAAAGATAAACTTTATTACTCCTTCACTCCTCATTTTACAGTGAAGAAACTAAAGCACAGAGCAGTTAAGTGGTCTGCTGAAGTTACAAACAGAAGAGAAGACATTAAATAAGGATGATGATGGCTTACCCTAGGGCTGCTAGAGTGGGGGTTTTTGGTAGATTTTGTTTTGTTTAGTCTTGGGGCTGGGAGTTTTTGTGGTTGAAGTGCAGTTTTACCCAGCAAGAAGTTACACAACTCTAGCTCTGCTGGGACAGGTCACTGCTATGGCTGTCCCCCAAGAGGCAGGCAGAACATCACAACATCTTCTACAAAAACACATCCTACCTTCAGGGGGGAGCAAGACATAGCTTTGCTTCTGAGACCTTCATAATGTCAGGGCCAATTTTTCTTGTCGTCTAAGCAGAGACTGAAGCTTGCTTTGCCTTTCAGAGTTCACAGAATAGCGACTCTTCAGCTTTTTCCCCCAAAAATTTTTCATTCTTGCTCAACCATGACATCCCTAAAAACCTGCTCATTTTGTAATTCTTTGGTCTCTGAGGAACTGCTTCATTCTCTCATAGAAGAATCATGGCTGATTTGCTTTAGTCTACTCCACAGACTATTACTTCTCCAAAATACAAATATGTTTCCCTGTGCATATGGGGAGGCAGAAACAAGGACAAGCACAAGAACTGGAAGACACAAGTCTGCCACAAGCAAGAGGTGTTATTTTTAGTTTCCTTGCCTTACATTCTGCAACCGGTTTGACTACAGCCATTAACAGGGTCTGCAGAAGTGCTCATCAAGCTGAGCTTCCTTCCTTTGTTGAAGTGATGAGCAAGGACACAGGACAACAATGGGGATAGACTCTGCAGAGCACCTTGAGCCAACTTAAGACACTTCTTGCAGAAATCCACGTGAAGCAGAAACCAATACTCTGTTAAATGTGATTATGAATATATTATCTTCTTTTCATAATGCCCCTTGGAAGATCTTCTGGACAGAGTGGTTAGGAACAGATCCTTACCAACTGCCAACTCAACAACAGTGAATCTAGAAACCAGCTCTAATTTTATAAGAAAGGTGGTAACACAGAGAACTCAAACATTAGCACACTCTTCCCACTTCCTCCAGCCATGCCTAACACATTTTTAACCAACTGTAGTTTAAAATCCATTTTAAGCAGATAAAGCATTACAATATTCAACCAATATTAATTAAAATATTCATTTAAACTGTTCATGAATGGGTACTTTCAAGACTGAAGTTACCTAACTCTGTGATACCATCCAGTATCCTTTACTTTCAGGTCTGTTTTCCTTCCTCTCTTCTCCCTCTGCTCCACCAGCTTTTTTCACCAGCAAAATGAAAGACATCCCCCATCAGGCAGTGTGGCAGGCTATGCTGAAACCAGCATGCATTGAGACAGGAAATACAGGTGCAGGCTTTTTCTAACTGTTGTCTAGAAAGGAAGTTTAGACTTAGTACCCTCAAGAAACTTTTCACCTAGAACTGATTACCAGCAATACAATTCTTGAGACAACTTGCTAAATCCTTCAGCTGTGAAAGAATAAGAAGTGTCATGGCATATTGTTCACTAACCAAATAATCTTGAATGCTACTATAATGACATTCATAATACATATATTTCATTTCTGCATGGAAAGTGAACTGTATAGCCCTATATTGATATTAAAAAAAGGTTTATTGCATTGCACATACAAATAATTTACCAGAACTGCTGCATAAAACATGTAATACAGCTTTTCTGAATGCAGGTCTAAACTACATCATAACTATTTATCAGGAGTGACTTTATCACTTAATGCTCAGTCTTTCACAGATAAAATGTTATTCCAGAAAACTATTAAAACACTTCATTTCTGAGATTGCTTGAGAGACCTTATGTAATTCAATGTTATCCTTGAGGAGAAGCACCAAACACCACTGGCTACTCTACCATTTCTTATCCACGCAGCAAACTCTCAACTTCAGCTCCTCCATCACTTTCCCTCCTCATTGCAGCTGAATTTCACCTTGGGCACTGCTGCCAGAAGGGACCAACCAGCAACAAAAACAAAGAGTTTGAAGCCCTTTGAAGTTTCCATCAGACTCAGGAATTGTGGACTGGAGTGATATTCAGCTGACATCCACAAGTGCAACTGTAATTCATATACACCATCACCAAGATGTGGAGGACAAGCAGAAAAAAGGGCAAGACATGCATAGGCAACTTTTAAATATGCTGCTTTCTCTTATATGAAAGTAACCCTACTATCTGGTTTGCTTTTTTTCACTGAGAGCTTTCTGTATGCAACATTTTCCCATTGCATCTTTCCCCTTTTTATGCTGTTCCAACATAGATCAAGAGTTCCAGATTTTTTACAGCCACTCCATGGTAGATTATAACCTGTTACACTACCACAGTCTCCTTTCTTGTACAATACAAGCAGTCACAGATGATAAATCATTTCCATCAGGGCCCAAGGGAATTTTTTGTTCAGCTCTTTCTATAAATAGGTGCAACTCCTAGATCAGAATTCATCTGGCTAGCAATTTTTAATTATATTAATTGCTGTGCCTTTGAAAAGACAGGATCAGAACACCAATGCAACACATTACTTAAGTCATGAGGAGAGAGTAACAAAGGCTTGGTTTCTCTCTTGAGCAGAAAACATCCAACACTCCCATCCAGAGGGCAAGGTTCACACAGAAATGCAGTGGGCTCTTTCAGGAAGATTCTCTGACTGTTCAAACTGGGCACTCCTTCAGCATCTCCAGGGCTGCACCTGCTGTGCTGTGCTCCTCACTGTGGCACTGCCAGGACAGGCTGATGTGCCACCTCCCTGAACCGGGAGCAGCTGGAGTGAAGCACGACAAGCCAGAGGGACGAGGACATGCACACTGTGTACAGGTGACACTCAGCTCAGAGGAGGCCAAGGAGGCTATTGCAGCAACCTCAGCTTCAGGAGAAGCCATGAGACATCCTAAATTACACTTTCAAAACCTGCTGTCCCCAACAGCTTTTGGAAGATTATGGGAGCACAGCATTGGGTTAAGCTCCCGTTTGTGATCTCTCGTCTCATTTTGTGCCTACAGCCAAATCAAATGAGTATCCAGGCCAAAAGGTTTTAAATTAATCCCTCCAAATAAAAAAAAGGAAAAAAATCCACTACATCTACTGAAACATTTTATCTTGGCCTGTAAGGCAACACATGGTGGTGGTACAAAGTACCAGAGGGTGCTCTGGAGCTCTGCAGGTAAAATATTTTATCAGTCCATCTGCCACATCAACATATCAAAAGAGCTTGTATGAGGTTACTATCAACACCAAGATCTTGTGCTTATTTCTCATGCTGTTAGCTAAGTAATTTAGCAAGTGCCATACATCCTTTTTAGAAGACTGCAGTGTATTTTGTCCACAGTAATACTCTACAGAAACTTAGGGAGAAAAGGTGCAAAGCATTTTGTACTTTACTGGATAAAAATTCCAAAATTTAGTAAAACGGCAAATTATTTCCTACAGCTATTAAGGAACTATTTAACAACAGAAATATGAGACTTAAGAAAAGTGACACATCTGTTCTGTAAAAAAAAAGTCTTTGAGGAGAACTACTAGAATAAGAGAAACTGAAAAAAACCCCGTGAACTTGTATGGAAAAACAGCAGAGGGCATATTGCCAACAGATGGTGAAGAAGTGATACACCAAAAAGGAAAACAAAGTTGAAAGCATACTCAATTTTGAGGACTTGAGGAAAAAAAAAAACAAAACCAAAGCTAACTCCTTCCTAATCACGGATTCCCTGGTTAAAAATGGAGCTGCATGTTCTTAACACTTAGGAAAGCAATTGTAATTTCTGGGTTCTAAAATGGAGGCATTCAAAATTAGTGTCTGTCTATGAAAATGTTGGTCCACTCTTGAAATCACTTCCTTCCTCCCTGCTATGAAAACACATTCTTTTTTTTGGTGTGTTTTCATTTTTTTCTTGTGTTACTGGTTAAGCTCAATGCACTGGAAAATATCTGATGCTTTAATGGGCCACTTTCTTATTAATTCAGACACCTGTTTAAAAAGATGCTTCCTCTCTGAGGCCTTTCTGCAGCAGCTGGTAACAGGTACTGCCACAGGAACCAAGAGACAGGTATTTGCAGAGCCTCTCAAATGAAGTTATTCCCCATTATTCTGTGTCCATACTGTTCAATCCAATTCTCAACCTGACTTTTGGAAGTAGGAATTTTACACAGCCAGTTTAAGAGCACTCACTGATCAAAGGAATGTGACATGCTCTACTGCAGTTTTTACTGGGGTTACATTTTGCAGTTGGAACTCAATAGGTAAATAAACACTAAGGCATAACAAGAGTGCCACATGAACACCCCTGGCACAATCCTCTCAGAACACAAAAAAGTACTTTAAATGTCAAAATAATACAGAAGTCATCTTCTACAACTGTCTATCTTCCCCCAGCAAACCTCCTTCCCTTAGTTTGCATACCTTGCAAGAGCTATTCAGGAAGCTGACACACTGTTGCTGCAAACCAAAGAGCAACAGACACATCAGATTTAACTCTCTTCTAAAATATGCAGCTGAAATTTCAGCAGTTGGCTTCAAAACTGTTCACCTTCCAGTTTCTCAAGGCTAGTTGCCACAAGTTTTCAAACTTGTTTTATCCCCTTCCTTGCTTTGATTCCTAATATCTACACATTATACACTAACTCTGGTTAAGACACTGAAAGAAGTAATTACCAGGAAGAAGGGCACAACTTTCCCATTTGTAACTTCGACTCTGAGCAGCTGAAGTTGAAATTAAAATGGGTGACTTACTTCTAGCACAAAAGTAACACTGGAGCATCAGCAATTGTTCGTACTTAAGAGTTTTGTGTAGCTTGTAAACATTAACTAATTTAAAGTGATAAATCCTTTCAACCTCTTAAGTGCACAAAATGCTGCATAATACTGTAGCTAAGGCCTATCTAGCTTTTTTTTTTTTTTTAAGTCACAATCCATTGTGGTTCAAAACCTGTGGAGAGAGTAGCTTTGATTTTGACTATGAGACGCTAAAGGCTACCCTAAGGTGAAGCTTTAGGAACTGCCAGGATCAGTGGAGGAGTTTTCAGGACAGACAGTGATGTTTGACACAGCCAAGCGCCTGTGGGCACATCACCTGATGCTGCACAGCTTCTTCAGCTGAGGCAAGGTTTGCTATGAATACACTTACTCCATAATAGACACCTGTGGGTTCATTTATTTTACTGTCTGTCGGGTTCTCAGTCAACCATCCACACTTACAGACAAGTTTTTTTTTTTCATCAAGAAAAATTTTTTAAAAACCTCTGACCACAGAGGAAGAGTCCTTATCTATGCCAACATCCACACTAGAAGGCCTGCATAAGGTATAAACCTGATTGGTGACTCTCACAAGAGCTAACAGGTTGCTTTCAAAGGGAAGAATAAGAAAACAAAAAACCTCCTCAAGTCCTCTTAGAATCAGAGATATAAATGCAATAATTGCACAAACAAACTTTTTATGCTGATTTGACAAAAATACAATGAACATCTAAACCTCATGGACCATTCAGGCTTAATTTAGAACAACACAACCTTTGAAAACTTGATCTGCCACCAAGCACTTTCTATTTACTGGACTTCAGCAGACATAGTTCAGAAATCAGAACACAAAAATTCCTCACATCACGGAATTTATTCTGGCATTCAGCTTTTGCACCCAAACAAAACAATCAGGCACACACTGCCAAGAAACATCAGTGCAGCTTCAGGGCACCAGCAAAAGCTGCTACGTGCAGGGCTTCTCTTCAACACTCACGGGGCTCCTACCAGGGTGGAATTCTTGAACTCGCTAAAGCATTTATAGATTACACGCCTGTCCGGTTAAATACTTCCTGCAATTTTGTTAATTATACATCAGGGTCTGCAATTAGGGAATGACTCCCATCCTAGAAAACATACAGCTCTCAAGTCACCCCCCAGAATGTGTGTCTCGACTGCCATTTCTGCAGATGCCTCTGCTATGTATGCATGCTATTATCCCAGACAGGAAAATACTTTCAAAACTTGAATAGAACGTGCAGTTCTACCGCTGGAGGGTTTTCCTTTTCATTTTTGAGTGCTGCAGACCGCTTGTTTAGGTCAATACACATTTCTGTAAGTGGGGGTGGAGATCTCCGGGGGCAGACAAGTGCAACCCCAAGTTCAGGTTCCCTTTCCGTGTCCATCCCTTCAGAGGCGGCCAAGCGCAGGCTTTCACACCATCGCCATCCCCCCTCCACATCGGCGCTATCCTCCGCTGTCAGCAAAGCCACCAAAGCAAATACCGGGCCTTTTCCTTCTTTCCCCCTTGATTCGTCATCAAGATGTAAATTAACAGAGTCTCTCAGAGACAGGAAAAAAAACCAAAAAACGCACCGAACAATGGGAAACACTTCCCCGCCGCTGCCCCACAGGACGGAGGGAAACAGGATCCCCTGCGCTGGGGGAGTTACTCAGCGAGGATCAGATGCTGCTAAAAATACGGGAGCGGTGCGAGCGGGCCCGGGCAAAGCCCGGGCAGGGCCCGCGGTCCCCGTCCCGGAGCGTCCCCGCGCCAGACGGTGATGTCACCGCCGGCGGCAACAAAGGACGCGGCACCGGCCGGGCGGCCCCTGCCCTCCGCCCCCCGCCCCGCCGGCGGCACCGCGCCTCCCGCCCGCCCGGAGCGCCGGCACCGGCCGAGACAAAGCGGCTTCCCCTGCGCTACGTGCGGGCGGAAAGGGAGAGGTTCGGGCCGCCCAGCGCCGGAGCGGCGGCGGCGGGGAGGCGGCGGCCTCCGGGGCGGTGCGGGCCGGCCCCCGGGCGAGCGGCCCCGCGACCCCCGGCAGCCGCGGCGCGGCCCCGCTGTCGCCCCCTCCCCTACCTGATATGGCGGCGGCGGCTCCTGATCCGGCTCAGCCCCGTCTCCGTAGCTAGCTCTGTCCGACTGGGACTCGTGGAGCAGCGAGATGTCATCCGAGGTGGGGGACTTGAGGCAGTTCCCCATCTTCCCGGGGGGAGCGCGGCCCCCCCTCCGCCTCCTCCCGCTCCGGATCCGCGCCCTCAGCCTCCCCGCCGCAGCGCGCAGCCCGCAGCCGCCCCGCCGGGGAGGCTCATGCCAGCCCCGGCCCTAAGCGGCTTAGCAGCTGCAGCCCGGCCGCCTCCCGCTCCGCTCCGCAGCCGCCCCGACCCCCGAGCCGGGGGGGCGGCAGGACGGGCCTCCCACCCCCCGTGGGGCAGCGGGCTCCGGTGGGTCCGCCCGCCCCGCGGCTGCCCGGCGCGGTTCTGCTTCCCGGTCACCAGCTCCCTGCGCACTGGGCTTTGTCGCACGGGCCGCCCTGGCTCCTCCTCTCACCCCTCCCCGCCGGGCGCGGGGAGCAGCCGCGGGGCCTCGCTGGGCTCCGCGCCCCCCGGCCCCGCCGCGGGGACAGCCCTGCCCGCCCCCGACGGAACGAGGCGGGACGGGACGGGCTGGGGGACCCAGCCGCCTGCTGGGCTCCCCCGGCCCCAAAATGGTGGGAGCCGCTTCGCTCCGCCCCCGAGCGCGGTGTTTGTGTTCCGGGCATGGCGGAGCCGGCGGCCGCTCGGGCCCGGCGGGGCGGGACGGCAGCGGGGACCCCGCAGCACCCGGCCCAGCCCGGCTGAGGGGCTTGTGCGGACCAGGGACCTTCCCAAGGGTTCCGCCGCGGGCGGGTCCCCAGGCAGGGAACGGGTTCCCCGTGCTGGTCTCTGGCGTGACCCGAGGGCACGGTCAGGGTAGGCACAGGGCAGTGAATCCCAGAGTGGAGCAAAACCAGCAGCAGGCACTTGGCTTTTGCATTTCTAAAGGTTTTTTATGCAATGAGCAGGTACTATATTTAGCTCCTTTTTTTTCCCCTTCATAAAAATATATCCTTACTTGGATATAAGTATAGATAAGTACTGATAAATGCAAATTTGAGGACAGTGAATGCTCCTGTGTCCCTGTGTTAGTGTGCTAGCACTGACCCGCACAGAGTGGAATATACTATGGTCCTTTGGTTCCCCAAAATGCACCCTTGGCCTTCAGATTCACACCATGGAAAATACTTTGAAATCCAATTTTTAAAGTGAAGTGGTTTTTAAGGTGAAGCAAATGTAGAGAGCAGCTGCAAAGTCCAGTCTGTAAAGCAGTACAGCGTGGCTGCTGCTTATCACTGAGTTCTCTGCTGATACAGCTCGTGCCTGCTTTGCACCTCTTGGATCACAGTATCTCCAGACCTGTTGTTCACAGTGACATATTTGGCCCCACAACTTTTGCTGGTGGACCTCAATCTGGGATCAGAGTTTTTGCTGATTATCCTTATGAGCTCATTCTTGTATATTTCATTTTATTACTGTTTAGGGTGGTTTGTTTTGCTGCTTATCAATGCATAAGTTAAACAACCCTGGTGTAAAGCCTATGATTGCTGCCATTTATGGTGTTCTAACACGGTTTCAGGGTTTTCTATTCACCAACAAGGAAACTGAAACTGAAAATGGGGCAGGATTGTGACTGTTGCTCAAGACAGAGAGGCTTTGCAGTGGTGCATTGTAAATAATGACTGTTGTACATGGCTTGCTCATTTGGGTGTTTATCCTATGAGTCTGTTGGCTTGGTTTAATAGAATTAGGCAAGCAATTGTTGGAGGGGATCCAGTGAACCACTGCCTCACCCAGCCGTGATTTCAAGGTTAAGGCAATGTCAGAGCTGTCTGCTGTGAGAACCTGGTGATGGAACTCCAGCATTGTCACTGGTATTTTCAGTTGTGCAGTGGCACCATTGGGAACGAGATTATGGGCAGCTAAAAGACTGAGTTTTCTGCTCTGTCATGTTTTATTTCCTCTGTGAGGCTCAGGCCTGTGTCGTTGATGTAGTTCAGTGAAAACCACAGGTCACACCGTGCTGTGTGTGAGGCTGTGATCACAGTTTGATCCTCCACAGTGAGGAGGTCCTATGGAAACCTGTGGTGCCTCCCTGCTGGCTGACGTGCCAAAATAGCCTTTCTTTGGAAACCAGAGTGCAAACTGGTCTCATCCTGACATGCAGTCAGGACATAGGTGGGATTTCCTCTGCATCTCATGGTAGAGATGTTGCATTTATTTACCCTGAGGCTGATCTCCAGAAGGAATAGCTGCTAATCCCAGTTACAACTTTCCCCTTAGTAGGTAGAGGATGCTCCAAACCTGGGCATGTTTAAAAAAAAAATGCAGACTTGTCAAGTGCCAGAAGAGACCATGGTGGACTCACAGAGACCAAAGAGGAAGCAGAGGTTCGTGTTTGGCCTTGCAACAAGACAGACTGCACCTGTGAGTGCTCTGAAGGGGAAGAGCTGCTACCAGTCATGCCTGGATTCTTTGAAGTAGGGGTGGTTGAAGGCACTCACTGCTTTTCCTGGCCATTCACTCCTGTTTTGTCAGATAGGTCATTAATAGTGGCTTTGCACCACTGGCTCAAAAGTTGTACAAAGGTCCAGGAGATAAAAACTGGAAAAATTTTAGTGTTCATAAATGTCTTTTAATATCCCTGCATTTGCTGAGGTGTAGCTGTGAGCCTGCTCCTTTTGCTACCACACTTTTTGCAGGTTGGGGACGAGGAAGCAGAGAGATGGGTCCTCAGAGGATGGCATTTATGAGTATGGTTTCTTTGTTTTAGCAGAACCATAGGACAGTTTAACTGCTTACTTCAGTTCTCTCTGGTTTTTACTTCCTCTACTTAGTTTGGGGAACAAGTAATAGTCAGAATGGATTTTCTAAAGCCTTCAAATGCTCCTATAGAGGAAGAAAGATTCATTGTGGTTTAGGGCTGCACAAATACTACAGATGGAAAAGATCATGCAAATACAAAAATTTGTGTCAGACTAATATCAATACAGAACTGGCAACACAAGTCAATGAACCTTTTTCTCCCCTTTAGACATTTAAACAGTTGGCTGTCGTCTGTTGTCAGGGTGGAAATGTTCATGTTCTGAAGTTTGCCAGTGTACAGGATTCTTGCTCTGGTACACCTCGGTACAGCAATGTCACACATGGATCTGTCCTCACCACCTTCTGGCAGCTAGCATCTTCTCTCTTTCAAAACAGAATGGAAATTCAAGAAAAAAAAAGTTTTAAAATGTGCAGAGAAAGTTTATGTTTTATTTTACAGGCTTTTGATATGAGAGGAAGCGAGTGACATATTGATGTATTCTTAAGGCTCATATGAGGTAGCTAGAGATGATGAACTGTTTTGTTGAAAAATTCATTTCCTTTTGAGTTGAAAATCTAAAATTCACTGAGGACATAAAAAGTCCTTCTTGTTAGGAGTTTCCTCTACAAAATTAACGTCATAAATTGCCTAATTTTTAGATGAAAGACCCTTTGATAACACCATTTTACATGGTCCATGTTCATGTTATTGTTGGATGACATTTTGGATATGTTTAATATGTCATGCTTAACAAAAGTTTTTGAAAGACCTTTTCTGTCCTCAGCATGGAAAAGTTTTTTCACTTCCTTTTCTTCCATCAAGCTTATTTTCCCAGCACTTATCATCTCTCATTAGGTCTTATCTTTCTTCTGGATAGGATTGTTTTCCCAATTCATACCCAGAAGCCCAGTTGACTTCTGAGTGCAATCTTTCCATGCCATGGTACCCAGAGGTACAGAGATAACTCTGTTTGCTTGGGTAATGTTGGTGAATAGAACGCAATGCAATTTTAAAACCTTTTTCTGGAAGGAAAAAAAAAAAAAGACTTTGTATACCTCTGAAGAATGGAAGTAAATTACATTCTTCCATTATGTGTGTGAATCTGATTACGAGGATGGTGGAATTAATTTATCTGGTTATAAAGGACATGGCATCTTCTAAAATGCACATGATTATTTTTAGTTTTGTTGATTTTAGCTGAACTGTAGATGTTTCTCAGTGTATGTTACAACTGCATATTGCTTTCTGAGACAGAGTGAATGCAGCACTAGAAAGCAATTATGGAACTAATATATTTCCCTGAAATGGACTTTGTGATGCAGGATTTTACTCATGTTTCTAAAAATTACTTAAACTTCTGCCTAAATTATCCTGGTATCGCAAAAATGCCACTTATATCAATTTATCCAAAAGATACCATCTTGGTAAGGAGAAGTATTCCATGACTAGCAAGAATAACTTGCCTTCCACAATAAATGGTTTTCCCCAGGTCCAAAATGTTTTTTCAGTAGGGAGTGTAATGCCTGCCTATTCTGTGTAGTGGGACACCTACACTGTGAGCTGCAAAGAAGAGAAAAAACATGTATTTTGGGACTAAAACACCCAAGCAACAAAGCAGACAGTCATCATACAAAAGTAACCTGTTCAAACCAACCCTCTCTCACCCAGCTTCCTGGGGAATTTTGTGTAGGAATCAATTTTCCTTTTTCTCCTTGTACCACATGTTGCCATAGTCTCAACTTCAAGAATGATCAGAGACCTATAAAGCATGATCTAAGGGGGAAGATTGAAAGAATTGGGGTTGTTTAGTCTGAAGAAAAGGAGGGTGTTGGGAAAAATGGTAATGATCTTTCAAATATATAAAATTTTTCTCTGCAGACAGAGAAGGAATCAGTTTTTCTTTATGTTCAGTGGGTCTAGGGCAAAAGGTGATGGACTTGGAGATTTAAAGTAGATATTAGGAAATTATTTCAAATTGAAAATGTAGTTTGGCAGTGAAAATGATTATCTGGGAATCTCATTTGCTGAAGGCTTTGAAAGGCAGATTAGGTCACATGTCTCAGGAATGGTTTTAGTTGCAGTAGATTATATGGAGATAACCCCAAAAGGTTCCTGGCTGGTTTATGATGTTTTGCTTCTCTCAGGTGATTTACAGCAGATGCTTTACTGCTGTGTTATTTTGATTCTCACTCTTCCTTATATCCTCAGAAAATGCCAGGAAGAAAAGATGTCAGGAGGTAAAAAATTGGGTAAGTAGGATGAGTGGGGACGTTCCCAATAGCAGAGTACTAAGAAATCCCAATTCCTGCAGGAGAGCTGTTGTGCTTCAGCAGAGTGTGACGTGCTGACATGTCACATTCAGCACGTGTGGCATTCAGCTTGTCCTCCTGACAGGCTTTGGGACACAAGTGTTGGGCTGGCTTTCAACAAGTGCTGAAAGTGACTGGTTAGTCAATACCCAGAAATCAATGTTTTAAATTTTAATTTTAAATTTTAATTGGGGCTTCACTTTTTGCTGTGTTCAAGTATTTCCTGAATTTGCAAGGAGTCAACTCTATCCACAGTTATCCAGAAGCCAGATTTTAGACTTCTTGTTCCTCCAGTTCTCTGCAGCAGTAAGGTAGTATCCAAAGTGTTGGTAATTCTTTGAAACAGAGTTTAGGTATTAATATTTTTAGTTAAATATGCATTCTGCTGCAAAATTTAAAACACCTCTCGTTCACCTTCTCCATACTCTTCCTGGTTTTTTTTCTTTTTCACCATTTTCCCTATAGCCTAAAATCTCTGTTTTCTTCCTGTAGGTAACTGTAGGTCTTCTTTAATAAAATAGTGATAAAATGACACTTGAACAGATTCATGAGAACCTGTGGAGTATGACCTGTCAACTCTGGTTGGCAACTCTGCCCAAGTCCAAGATCAGCTATGTCTTTGTCATTCCTTGACAGAAAACTGTTGAAACTCTTTCTGGATACTGAGTGATGGCTATAGGTACTGTGTTCTAATCCCTTGCTGCTCCACAAAATTTCCTGTAATATTGCTGAAAGTCAAACTCTTTATTATGTATTCTGTTTGTATTGTTAAAGCAATTTTAGATATCTGAAAACTCTTACAGTGCTTTGTTTCAGTTTTTCCTTATGAATCATGATTTTTAATTCTCTGAGATGTTTCACTGTCCTGCAGCCTCATTCTTTGGTCCACTTTTCCAGTGAGCATGGCACCCCAAGCTGCACAGTGATCCAATTAAAACCTCAGTGTTTAATAAAGGAATATTACTTAGCGTGTACAAAAATGCCATTGATCAAATGTAGTGTCCTTCCT
Source organism: Molothrus aeneus (assembly GCF_037042795.1). Lineage (NCBI taxonomy): Eukaryota > Metazoa > Chordata > Aves > Passeriformes > Icteridae > Molothrus > Molothrus aeneus. The sequence goes on from NC_089654.1 coordinate 6,488,454, forward strand.
TTTTCCCAGTACATTATTGCCTGCAGTTTGTAGCTCCTGTCACTCCCTATCCTTCTCCATGTAATTCCTGCCTACTCACATTTTCTTATTTTCTGCTTCTCCAGATGATTATTCTGAAGGGTACTATTTTGCACTTCCTGTTGAAGCTCTGGTCTGTGACAGCTTAGCTGGCTGGATTGCAGCAGACAAGTTACTGGAGACTGAACAGAAGGAATGTGAGAAGGAACCACTGAGGATTTTGTATTAAAAGTATCAGGTGGTTGTGAATGACTGCCCTTGGGAAATTCACTTTATCCTCTGGCCAGAAATGTTGCTTCTTAACATTTAGTTTTGCTTTTTGATTAGTCTGTGTTTGTACAGCCTCCTCTTGGAGGGACAGGCTGGAAATTTGTACCAGTATTTGCTTTTGCATGCTGAAACGCTACTGTGCTTCCTGAAAAAAAATTCTAGAAAACAACTATATCATGCAGAAAACAGAAGTTATCATAAATTAAACCTCTGACAGTATGAAAAGGAATACAGGAAGGTAATTGTACAATTCCTTAGTCTGTTCTGATTTTGGCTGTGTGGAGATTCTTATAAGACAAGAAAATCTTGCTTGTTTACTTACATGACAAAAGAGGAGAAAGGCCTTTTTTTTTTTTTTAGCAGAACATACTGTTTAAACAAACACCACAGTGAAACAAGACAGCTAAAGGTACTGTAAGTCTATTCTTTTTTTATTTTTTGTAATGTTTAGAAATTTTTGTGTCTAAGAATAAGTTATTTTTCTTTTCATTTATTGTGAAATGCATGCCTACAGTTAGCTTTTGTGACAGCAAACTGTTCCCTCTTTCAGTTAAGTTTACAAAAATTACACACTCTGTGGAGCTACTTTAACTTTTATTTGGAGGCATTATCATCTTAGCAGTGGACTTGCAGGCTGCTTCAGAAATTCTGAAGGCTTATTGACTTAGAAAATATCTCAAAAGCCACAGGCACACCATTTGGTGTTTTGGTCTGTGTGCTGTTCCACAAACACTCCTTTAGACATGGGGACTGCACAGAATCTGCAAGACACAGGGTGATTGCAGTGGAGCATTTTGCCTCAGGCTTACAAGTTGTACACAGCACCATGCAAGGGTTAAGGACAAGATAAAATCACTTGCTGCTGTTTTGATTTCCTGAGGAGCTGTTGTTTTTACATGAGAAATGAGGAATGCAGTGAGGACCATTCCTGTGCCAAATTTCAAAGTATGTTCCTATCAACTGTGGTGCCATTCATGGGTTTTACATCAGAATCTTAAATTTGTATATAAAGATCTCTGTTGTAGAAGCCCCATCTTGTGGACAACCAATCAATGACTACTTCAGCACAACTGAAATTTGAAATACTTAGAAAATATCTGGTATATTTTGGTAATTTTTGCAGACTGGAGAGTCTTCATATTTCTGGAAAATATGGAAACTTCATTCGTGTGTAGAAATCAACATGTGCTTTCCAAAGACTATTTCCACAGGAAGAAATTGAGAATTGCAGAGAGGTATTAACACTGGGGTAGAACCAAGGATGGTGCCCTCAGAGCGCTGTTTTAAGTCCAAATCAGCTAAAACAAAAGCCTGAATCCTGCCTTGAATTCCCAAAATAGTGTCCTGTAGAACTTGGATAGTACAAATGAGTCTTTAAGTGGCAAAATCATATAAGGGCAGAAGGACAGCCTTTGAAAAAATTGTTAAGAGAGAAAGAATAGCAAAGTATGCATGAAAAACTGAATCTGGAAACTTTGGAAATATCCTTAAGGAGATTGTTTCAGCACTGGATGAGGTCAGCAGCTTCAGACTCAGTGAGTCAACACACTTAGTAGGAAGTAAAAAGAGTGTGAAAACAAGCCTGTGATAAAAGCTAATTTCAGATTTCAGTGTGACCTTGGTAGAATATATTAGATATGTTCTATTAAATAGAATAATACATACATATAATTATAATGTCTTTTTGTTGCTCTGAAGAAATTGGGTTGCTCTAGGATAGTTTTCTGTTTCTTCCATATGAAGAAAGTAGGAACCTTCATGATAGTTTTCCATGTAGTAATTAAGGCTGTAATGAAGGAGCCAGAAATTGTGGCGACATCTAGGGAAAGGTTGGCAGAAGTGCCTCCAGCTGAAACTGTGGCCACTTCAGGTGGTGTATCCAGGGAAAGTTTGGTTGGAGTGGTTTATTTGGAAGGGATGCCAAGAGTAAAGAAGATTCTGGCATGGGAACAGGGTGCCACTGCAGCCCCTTGGATGGGAGCAGGACAGGGGTTGCTATTCCTACATCTGGGTGTCTGACTGAGCAAGGGGGTTAACAGAGGCAGAAGTTCAGAATTTGGTCATAGCAAAGCCAGGAAATAATTTCTTAGTCCTTATCAATAGTAGTCTGGATGAATCTTCACTTTCAAGACATACCAGTTGCAATACATTTTACTATTTAAAATTATCCTTAGAAATGAGTGAACATCTGCCATTTCACAGTTAAGTTTAAAATAACTTTGTTTCATGTTGAAATAATTAGATTTGAATCATTCTGTAGTCTGGGAATTTTATAAATGGCTCATTTGTAACATATATAGATCTGAAAAAATCATCTTCCTTAATAAGCTAACAGGTACAACTATAAATGCACATTATCAGTATATTACTAAAAAATTCACAGAAATATCTGACTCCTTTTGCTTCTCATATTCTTTTGGAATAGAATTCTACATTTTTGATGAAGGGTATCTTTGATGTATTGTCTGAGCCAGTGCAAAACCTTTGAGAAAAATGTATATTCCAAATTTTTACCTCAGTCTTCTCCTTAAGGAAGAGAATATTAAAAAAACAGCAATATACAGAACTACAATTTTTACCTGAGAGCAAATTCTGCTGGAACCAGCATGTGCAATCAAAATCTTTCTCAGTGTGAAGTGAAGCCATGAAAGGATCTTTGCAGCTCCTTTCTGTGCAAGTTTTTTCTTCCTCAGGAGACAGAGAACAGCAGATGCTGGTTGACCCCTCAAGGGAAGAGCAGATGAAGTGGGAACAGCTACTTAGAATTCCCTGCACTTCAATAATAAAGCAGGAACAGTTCAGCAAGAGGGGTGTACTCAGCAAGAGGAGTACAGACAGATATTAGTATGGTGAGAAATCTAGAGGAGCTGCAGCCTAGGGAAAGAAAATGAAGATGTAAAGCTTGTCCTGAAAGGGTGTTGGAAAGCAAGGATTTATTCCAGCAGTGTGAGAGAGGGAATAAGGGCTGCTCAATCCCTGCTCCACCAGGTGAGTGCATTGTAGTACAGGGGAAGGACAGGTCTTGGTGTAAAGGACAGACTATTGCCTTATTCTGAGCAGAAGGCTCTAGAAAAAGTAATTATTGGTTAAAGCAAAGTCTCTGAAGGAGTAGAAGAAAAAGGTGTCATTCAGTGATACTTCTTGGATTGGATTGTATTATAAATTACAGGTGTTTGTTTGTACCCATATGAGAAGGAAGGGAACTGATTACATCAAGAAGAGCAATTTGTTGTACCTTCCCTGCTTAGGTATAATAAAATGTTCAGTTGCTGAGGGTTCCTTGCTAAAAGTTGCAGAGTAGTGTTTATCTCTCATAGATTTTTTTCAAGAAAATACAGCAGAACTGGAAACTCAAAGTTTGAGTGTAAACCTGCAGTAATCCACCGTCAGAAGAATTGTGTAGGTGTATAAAATTGATTTCAAAGGGAATGAAGAGGTGTGACTTGTGAATTGCTACTTTTTAAAGATAAAAAATTAGTTCACATGTAGGTCATGTTAAAAAAAGAAAGTAATTTTTCGTCCTTATCTCTTTATTATGCACATTTTTATAGATGTTTTCTTTGGTTGCCTGTAGCCTTTCTGCTATTTTAAATATTCTCAAAATTTTATTGAGATAAAAATGTTAAGAGATGTAATAATACTGATATATCAAGTGATTTAGCATTAAAAAAAGACAGATTTTCAGGGGCCATTTGAAAACAAGGCTGGATGTGTTATGCCAATACAAAACTAAACCTCTGCAGTTGAACCTTGAGCACTTGTGTCTGTAATGTATAAAATTGTTCCTTTAAAGCTGTCTCTGCCTTGTGTCCCTTCCTCTTCCAGCCCAGTCCCTTTGTCCAGAGCTGTGCTGGTGGCACATTGCTGTGACCCCATTGTCACCACCACAGGATGCCCTTCCCCAGGGATGGATCCTGGTCCCTGTGCTGTGTCAGCCAGGAGAGGAGAAGGACAGACCCCTGCTGTCACCAAGGACACCCCAAATCTCTCCTGAGCCTCATCCAAAAAGATTCTGTAATTTACAGTTCCTTATAGCGGGATACTTCTTCTGGTATTGGCATGAGCATTTTAAAATGTTATCAGGCAATAATTGCTATCACAACTTTTAATTCTGTGTTTCTGTTTCAAATTTTCCTCAGTTCAATCAGAACCAAAAGTTAATGCCCGTTGGCTAATTTCCAGTGCATGCCTCCACAGAACAACTGCTGCCTTTAACTGGTGGAGAGATCAAGGCTTGAACTGACAAAAGACATCTGTATTTTGGAAAACAAATTAATGTTTATGTTTTAATTTATAAGTTCCTGGCTCTTTTATGGTTCCTGTTTTTCAAGTAATGTCTCTTTGGATCCCTAGCTGATGGAGAGTCAAAATGGTAAAGGCCCATGAGAGAATTATCACAATAGAACATCTGGTCTGCATTGGAAAAAGCTGAGAAAGATATTCAACATCTCTGAGACTGAGGCAGCCATGAGGCAGTTTGAAAGTCAGTCCATGAAAAACTGTGCAGGTTGTGGCCACCTGGGCCAATCTAGTGTTGTTTTGGGAAGAGCTACTCTGCTCATGAGCATCTGAATTTTAATCTCCCTTAAGCATGGATATGTGAGAGCTGGGAGTGGTATGAAAGGTGTTTGCTTTCCATAATGTTAATCTGGGTCCCAGCATTGTCCTAATTATATTGTGGGTTTTTGCCAGTCTCCCAGATTTCTTTTGAGCATGTAGACTGGAGTCAAAAGGCTTTCCCAGGGCTTTTGGCATAGCTTTACAGGAAAGTGGATGGAAAGGACTTTGTATATTTTTGCAAAAATATTTTGCATCCTGCTTTAAACTATTCCAGAAGGTAAAAGGACATTAGCTAGGCTGTGTGTTGGCTCATGTACTGCTATGTCACTAATGAGAAGGAATTTTATTCCTGTTTTCTGCAGCCACAGACTGTAAGAAATGCAAAGAAATCATGGACCAACCAGGGCAGTAAAGGTACCCCTGGATTCAGAGGGAACAAACTCCCTCCACCACATGGAACTTTGGTCCTTTAAGTCATTATAGCTCATGCAGAACAGAAACAATTTGACATGTATAACAAGAAACATTGCAAATTGTTTGCCAAACAAAGACTTATACTGCAGATGGAAGAACTGATGAAAATTGTTTATAGATGGGGAACTAAATGTAGATTTTTCAAGAACAAGGTTGCTGTTTTCCTTGCCAAGACAAACAAATCTGATAGACCATCTCATTGCTTTAGGCTGCCTGAGGACCCACTGGAAAGTCTATGGACCTTTTTCCACAGAAAATTTGTGTGTTGTCAATACATAAGTGTATTGTCCACAGTTACACTGTGGCAGCTGCAGAGGAAGTGGAAGGTTCTCAGGAATACATTAGGGAGAACCGGATTTTTGGCTTCTGAAACAGTGTGGAGTGCTTTTGGAAACTGTGGAAGTTTATAAGCTGGATGTTACTGCTACAAAAGGTTATCTGTGAGTTAAATAGAATACTAATTAATCTGCTATCTTTAGATCTTAACACGAACAACACAATGAAATTGAGAATTCCTGTCTTCTAGAGTTGCAGTTTCCAAGATGCCTTCATTCCTGTGAACATACCCTGGTCTGCATTTAGAGATTTTCAGAGTTACCTTTAGAAATCTGTGCACAGATGTTTTTACAAAGCACTCTGTAATCATCCCAAACAATGGCTTTAATGGGCCAGTTATTTAGGAAATCATGTAATGAGAACATAAATACAATCCCTGATACTGACATAAAACATGTATTAGCAAAATAATATAGTTTGTATTTCCTTGATATAGAGCAGACCCTGGAAATACATAACTCATCATGTCCTTAAAATTCTGTTACATCTGTAAACATCTATATTGGCAGAGAGGCCCAGCAGCATCCTGGGCTGCTTTAGGAAGAGCATTGCTAGGAAGTCACAGGAGGTGATCATTCCCCTGTGCCCAGCACTGGGGAGGCTTCAGTGGGAGAGCTGTGCCCAGTTCTGGGCTCCCCACAGCAGGAAGGACTTGGACATGCTGGAAGGAGGGCAGGAAAGAGCCATGAGGATGGACAAGAGGAGCATCTGTCCTGTGCTCCCAGGGAGGTTTGAATTTGACATCATTGAAGAAATTCCAAACTCAACTGAGCAAGGTCCCGAGCACCCTGCCCTGGGTGATCCAGCTTGGAGCTGTGCTTGGGCTGAGTGATCTCTGGAGATGCTTCCAGAATATTTGGGAATATTTGAGGCAGTTTGCTTGTGCCTTGTCAGTGTTTTAGCTGCAACTCAGCTGTGGAGGAATCCTAAGGAGAGCAAAGGCTGTGACCCCAGAAATTCATCCAGATGGCTGAGGCCCAGAAAAGGCATAATGGGAGCTGCTAAGTACTCAGAATGTCTCATCAGAGTGATATTTCACTTGAAAATACAAAATAGAAATTACTTGGGTCTTAATGACACTGAATACCCATAATGTTCCCTCACTTCAGCTGGACTGCAGATGCTAACAACCTCTCCCTATCTGAACATGTTTATTTTAGTTTAATCTTGCTCTGTAAAATCTTAACATCTATTTTACTCTAGAAATTAATGCTTGGTGCTTTACAGTGCAGAATTTATTTGCTTGTTTGTTCCACACTTTCTTTCCTTTCTAGTTCTGATATAAACAAATTACAATCTATTTTGATATATTATTTCAGTAATATATCAAACTGAATATATTCATGGTATGTGCATACCATGTACATACCATGTCTCAAGGAGTTGAAAATATCCTAATTTGAGCAAGGTAAAATCAAAATATATAATTACATTGCATATTCTATGGCACTTAGTTTGTAACTATTCTTACACTATCTTCAGAATAAGAAGGAAGATGAAATTCAAAAAGGGCTTTCATAGTTTAAAAATATTTATGTTGAAACAAGATTTATGCTGAAAGGCAAAGATAATTTTATTTTAATCATCTGAATAGTGGTAGGAAGATTCACCTGTGGTTTTTCTTTATGAAAATGCCAAGGAGCTAACTTGCAGTACTGAGAATTCCCAGCTTCTCCTTCTTTTGAAAATTCTTTGTCTTTTATATTGCCTCTTAAGGAAAAAGGAAAGCACACTGGAAAACAAGAAATTGACCAACATTGCACAAGTAATTAGGAAATAAATAGATTATAAAGCATTTTATTTCATTTTGGTTTTGCAATTCAGCAAGTGAAACAATAAGAAAATAACCTGTTTCTTTATTATCAATAGATGGAGTCACATTGGGTCTGGCAGACCAAGGCGTAAATGTATAAATAACACCTGTGATAATTATTACATCAAATTTTGCTAGGGATAAGCCCTTAGTGAAACCACAAAATTAAGACTTTAGAAGGAAATAACACATGAAGGTCAAATGTACTTAGTCATTGGTTGCTGTCTCTGCACCACTTTCCCCTGACTTAATGCTCTTACAGCACATTTCTGATTCAGTCTCCTCTGTCCTGTGTGGGATGGGGCTTTTGGGGGGAGAGTATTACTTTAAATTGACACCTCTAGCAGCAGTTCCTACTTGTACTGGTTTCCTTTTATAAATGTGTAACCTATTATATCTATCCAAGCTGGCTGAGCTCCAAGTCACCCATTTCTCAGTAATACAGGAAATTAAATCTAATGTCTAATAAGCATAGAGGCTTATGCAACCTTCATTCCCTGTAAAAAGTATTAAATAACATAATAATATTACCTTGTCTTTTGATTGCTAGGGAGCTGTGCACTTAGTTTTTGTGCAGACCAAGCTGGCTCTGCATTTCACCTCGGAGAGTCTGGGTTTATCCATCCTTTTTTGCAGACTTATTGAATTTCACCTGGAAAATTCTCCTTATTAAAGGACCCCCTGAAATGTTTGGGTGTAGGGTTTGGTCCCTTTCTCCACTTGTCCCTTTGTTCCCACAGAGGGCTGTGTCCCCCATGATCTCATCCTGGGGGTGCTGCTGCTTCCTCATTCATTCTCTCTCTCCCAGGACTTTCCAGCCTGAACAGATTTCTGCTTGTTCCATCCCATTTTCTGATAATACCCACCACAGCTCTGTGTCAGTTGCTGCAGCCTTTAAAAATGCAGAAATCTGACTTTAGGCCATACAGGTTAGCAACATAATTTCAGGGCTTTGTCTCCTGCATGTACCAGTTCAGTAAGTGGATTTATACTGAATAATTTTAAACTGTTACAGCCCTCTGAAACCATTTCTCTCTTGCTGCTGTAATACATAAAGTGGCATAAGGTCACTGATGCTGTGGAAATTGGCTTTGGAGTTGATATGCTAATTCAGCAAGAAATCAGTTCTAGCAGAAATGCAAAGAAAATTATTTTAATCTAGTGCCATGTTACTTTGTTGGCTTTTAGGAAAGAGATAACTAAAATATTCAAGGGAGATCCAAGTCTGTGGGAAAAGTACCATTTTGGAGATTTAAGGTTATTTTTGCCTCAGTTTCTTAGCTTCTTTTCTGAAAGCAAATAAGCTGAATGTGATGGACACAAATATGACATTTTCATGTGCTCAGAAAACAATAAGAAATAAGATCTTTTTTAAAACTGAGTTCTGTATAAGAATAAACTTGGTTCAGTCTTTTCTGTGTCACTCACCCCATGTTTACAGTAACTGCTTCTGCAATTTTGTGGATGAAAACTTCCATGCAGAACCATCCAGAGCCATTAATGAGAATGCATTATGCAACTAATTGCAATGGGGAACAAAATTACATTAATGGTGCCTAAGGAGAAAGAGAATCTCTGCATTCACTGTGAGTAAGGGATAGCCAATGCCTGATTTTTTTCCAAAACAAATATTTAAGTTGAATTGAAAACAAAGGTTGATGTCTGAGAATAATCACCAAGAGTTTGAAAGCTCTATATTTTTTTCAAAACACTGCACTTATACAAAGGAATTTCCAAGCACAAAAAATAAAATAACTTTAATGCTTACTGTATGAATATGCCAAAGGAAAAAAAAATACCAGCATAAACTCCTTCATCTTTTTGAGATGAAGAACAGAGAAAATAAAAATGCATTTCTAAAAACCATTTTTTTAATATCTGAATTGTAAAAGTAGTGCTGTCATTGTCATATTTTAGAAGATAATTTTATAATGAAAAAAAGATGACATTTTACTCTCTGTTCTTTCCTAAAACAGGTACAATGCTGCTGTTTGCAGAGGAAGGACACCAGCTGCAACAAGAGTAGTGTCTGTTCTAGAGTGAGGGATGAGCTCCACTGGACATGAGTTGGCTTTCCTGGCTGCTGTGCTCAGTATTTCATTTTAGCAAGTCTGAGATTGCTCCAAGTCTTCATCTCCTCCTGCACTTTATTCTATTGCAAGCACCAGGTTGTATGTTATTGAAGAGAGAGAAGTAGAAAGTACAATTCAATGTTTTATTTCATGCTGCCCAAGTTTACTCAGACAGACACACCCAGAGAGAATGTGTGCTGCACTCAGCTTGGAGATCTGTGTTACAAATCCTGGCTCCCCTGTGCTTTCCTGCTTTGCCATAGCTGATAAGAGAGTTTATAACAGGAACCCCGTTACCTCAGCTGCAAATGGTTGTGAGAATCTAATGGCCAAGAGAGTGGAATTTAAATTTATTTTTGTTTGGCTTGTGTTTCAGCAAGCATTTAAAAGACCCTCCAGTTTATCTTTGTCAGAGATTGTTTTTCTTTTGGCTTAGCTTGGACACCAATCTCATTGTTGACTTTACATTTATGGAGTGGGACCCAAGGTTTTCTCCAAGCATTCAGTATTATGATTTTGACTTTGCAAGTCTTGTTGCTTGGGATAGGTGTAAAATTCATGTCTGCATGTACAGCAAGAACAGAACTGGGCTGTGGATGCTGCTACTTAGTCAATTGAGAAGGAACAAAAGTAATTCTGAAGGCTGCCTCTCCTCTTAGCAGGCAGGCAGAAGAGTTGGTAAGAGCTGCAAAGACAGCTGAGCACCTTAATGATGATATTTATTTTATATTTTATTTCGTAGGTGGATTTTGAGGAATAGTTTTTAAAATGCAGTTATTTTACTCTCCTTTAGCAAAGCATGTGTGACCACAGCTGTTTTTCCAAAATGCCTGGTTTGCTTGCTTTTGTTGCCACCAGTCGAGTTCTCCCTCCACATTGCAATGTCCACAAGGTGGTGCCACAGCTAAGAAGTTTGCAACAAATAAGGCAAAAGTAATTTGATAATTCTGTCTGCTTTTTGTAACTGACTAAAGTATCTGCATCATGAAAGAATTAATAATCATTTCATAAGCCAAATATCACAGGTTTGCAGCTCTTTTTTTAAACCCCTTGTGTGAGCTCAGGTGGGTCTGCTGAGTGAGAGCAGCATCCACATGCCTGTGACTGTCCCAAATCCTGCACAGAAATGAAGAGGCAGCTCAGGGTTTAGCAGACAGGCTGATGAAGAGCTGTGCATTTCCTAGCAGGGTTACCTGTGCCAACACTGGCATGTGTCTCATGTTTTTATCTGGTCACTTCAGCAGGAATCAGCCTGAATCCTGACAAGCAGAATAGTTCATCCACAACTTCAGCCAAGACAGCTTCTACCTACCCTGGACAGGCTGTGGCACATCAGACCCGAATTTCCTGAGTTTTCTCTAGAGCCAGGGATGGCCAGGCTCCCTGTCCTATGCTAATCTACAGCTGATTATTAATTCCAAAGGGTATGAAGTGCTTACAGAGGGATCTGCACAGATGCTCAAGTTTCTGAGCATCTTTCTAGAAAAGATCAGACTAGGGAAGGTACAAGGCAGTAACAGGGAATGTAGAATGTCATGTGTCCAGTACAGAAAAGACAATAAAACTTCCAGGGAAAAGTTGTTTGTAGGGATCTGGATGACTGCACTGATTTTTATGTCCCAGAAGTGCAGCAGGATTGGCCATGCCCTCAGAAGGTGTGTGTCAGTTCTTCAGCTACCCTTGGCCACGTGGTGCTTCTTGCACCCCTGCCCTGCTCCCCTCAGTGGCCTCTGCAATCCAGGTATTTGTGCTAGCACAAGAAATACTCCCTGTCAGCTTCTGCAGTGGACAAATGAAGCTTGAATCTCTTATTCATTACATTTTTTTGTACCAAAATCAGCAAGAAAGAGGGATACCTTCAAATACCGTTCAGACAAGCATTGACCTGCCTCCAGCTAGAATCTCTCTTTGCTAGGCCTGTATCAGAAAGAGAAAAATAGCAGGGTGTGCATAATGTTTCCTCTATATTGCTACATTATTATTTTAAAACATATTAAAATTCTTCTGGCTAGTAAGAGACTCAGTGGAAATTATGTATACCCAGGAAAGATGGTTTGTCCCCCAGTTACAAAGCAGAATGAGAGTTAGAAGCTTATTGAGTACAATTATAAAAGTTGTCAAATAACACAGTGGCCACCTATTTTGTTTTTAAGGATCATATCTATAAATTATATTTAAAAGTGGTTTACAGTATTTTGAAACTTTGTATTGGTTCCAATATCTGTTTGAAAAAGTCAGTATCTAACCTGAGAACTAACTAAAAATATAAAGTCATGAACAGGTCAATAGACTTAATTTCTGAGTCAGTCTTTTGAGTTAGCTTGAACTAACTGAATCATGACACTGACATTGTCAGAGTATTCCTGTAAGATTGTTCTGAATGTATGGCTGCAATGTGTCCTGCAATTAAATTGGCATATTTCTGGTTTAGTTTGGACTTTACTTTTTCTTTGACTTTGCACAATTCTTTCAAAAATGTTTACTTTTCAGATATTTTGCACAGAGGAAAAATAATGCTCTATTCTGAAGGGAATGAATGACAGCATCTAAGATCATACATCTAAGTCTCCACAGTGTGGAAACCTCAGGTATGCATTATTTTAGCAATTTAACAACCGAGTTGAAATCCTGAACACTCTCCTTTGCAGTATTTGCAACAATTTTCTGCTTTTATTGGAAATCCCATAAGTATTTTCAAAAGATCAAAACTGTTTTTCCCCTAAGCCTGATTTTCTGGTTTCCCATTGAAGCAATCATGACCAAAACCTGCTTCCAGGAGGTTTATGTCTGAACCTTCCTGTGAGGATGTGCCTTGCAGTGTTGTGAGTTTCCTGGCTCAGAAATCCTGCTGCACACGCAGGGCTCAGCAGAAGCAATCGAGGATGGCAGTGGTATCCTGCAGGATACCCATTTAAGCAGTCATGACCAAAACCTGCTTCAGTTTTATGTCTGAACCTTCCTGGGAGGAGGTGCCTTGCAGTGTTGTGAGTTAGGAGCTGGTGTGAGGCTGGCTCAGAAATCCTGCTGCAGATGCAGGGCTCAGCGGAAGCAATCGAGGATGGCAGTGGTATCCTGCAGGATGTGTGTGACTGCTCAGTGGGGGCTTGATTTACACAGGGCCACATTATAGATTATACATTCTGGTAATTGTGGTATTGTTATTGCTGGGCTGGAGCTCAGCACAGGAAGTACATATAAGCACATTTGAAGTGATAACATCCACTCCTGTTTAAAAAGCAATATTTTATTCTTGTATATAATGCAGCGTTTGCAAGGGAAAATAGATAATTAACTAACTAGTACTTAGCATGACTTGTAGGGAGAAAGCTGACTCATTATGGGAAGGCCACAACCAGCATTTACAAATAAATCCACTTAAACTTCTAATCTCTTTATTTTATTTTGTTCAGTGTGAACTGCAATCCAAGATCAGGAAGGAGACAATGCATTGCCATCTGAAACACAACAAAGATCAAAATAAGTTTTCAGTGTGCCACCAAAACCACAGTGCTAGGTTTCTGTTAAGGAGAATGAGTAATACCATTCTAGCTGTAAAGGTTGCTGTGAGTGGGTAATAATTCCATCTAACTGATAGGCAGATTATGTATTCTGCAAGAAAATAAATAATCCCAGGCAAAATCTTGCCCTATTTCTTCAGCTCAATAAGAAAGCCCACCATACCCACTTAGCTGAAGCTGCTCTAACAATGTTGATTAATTGCATCCTTGTCTAACTTTAGGATTCAGGAACAGGTCTGTTCTCCATCCTACATGCCCAAACCAGCCTTGTTGAGGAACACATTGCCTCCACCCTTGGTGTGGAATGAGGAATCTGTTCCTGCTGCTGCTCCCAGGATGTGGGATATGGGTTGACCCTCAGCTCTGCAGCTGCAGACCGTGTGTGTCAAGGCCCCTCTCAGAGCCTCTCTCCCCATTTCTCTTGAAAAGTGTAGGCTTCAGACTTTCTGTGCACCCAGGGAAAATACTGACCCAGCCAGGGCTCACCCACGTTCCCTCCTGGAGGGGAATATGGATTTGTTCAGAAGAGGAATGCAATCACCATTTCAAATTTTGTGTGCCAGCTTATTCTCCACAGACAGCACAAACTGACAGAACACAGGTAACATATTGTTCATGCTATGCCTATTTCTTATTTGTTTTGGCAGGGAAAATAGATTAAAATTAGTATTAAGTTTCTTTCTTGTTCTTCCAATAATAGAAAATTACCAGGGGAGAGAAAATAAGACAGAGATTTTCTCTAGAAAGGCCTTCCAGCTCAATGGATTTTTTTTTTAATATTATGAAACATTCTTGCCTGCTTTAATAGATGAGGAAAGTAACAGTAGAACTGTAAAAGAAATTAATACATCAAAAATATTGACCCATGGACCATAGCTAAATTGATACTCATATTTGTAATAGTGTTGCAGATCGATAATGCAATGCTGTACTGATGCTATATTGTATACATTGATTTGTTGCAGTGACAGTTATGGGTGAGGTTTGAAACAGGCACTGCAACATATAATAAAGGCCTGACCTACTAACAGATCTAATAATAAAACAGATCTAGTAAAAACATCTGATAAGATGTGACAAGCACATACATAAACTAATGCAAAACCTAATGATTTGTTTCAAAGTTTCATGAAAAAACTTTTTATTTTATTCTGTCTTTATTACTTAACATTGAGAATATATTTTCCTTTATAAATTTTAAATGCTACTGGTCTGAAATTTTTGTGCAGACAGTCAAACTAACTTTGAACAGAAGTAGTTTTTCCAGATGTCATACCTACAAAATTTTGAAATTAAAATCCTGCTGATGCCTCCTGATATTAATATGCCTTTGCATTGGGGTAGCCTCGTTACAGTCTTTTTTGGAAGTATCACCTGCTTAAGATTTGATTTACAAAGTAATGCTAAGATATATTTAATTTTAATTAAGTTCTTCACTATTTTCCTGAATAGGAATCTCTGTCCCTAGTTTGAATTTGTTTAACTGTTTAACAAAGGAGCAGCTTCAGTCGTATGAGAGTACTTAGGCAAGTTTTCACAGCTGATTGCTGGGATGAGACCTGTAAAAACAAAGATAAGGTGAAGATCCTTTATAGAACACACTAGGATATGGGTCTCTATTTTTATTTGTAGTTCTTAAGTCTATTAAATAGACAATAATAACTTAAATATATTTATATTTTTGTGTGTCATTGGAGTCAAACAGCACATCTCCATGGCTGCAGCGTGTATGACTCTTCCTGTAGTACATTCAGGTTTTGGCTTTCATTAGGCAGTAAGACATGTTGCCTGCAAAAATACAACAACTTGAAAAGGAGACTCTAATTTCATATGGGAAATTTATTTCATCCCTCTTTACATGACATCAAAATCACTGTGCCTTTAATCGTGACTATGGAAATGAAAATACCAGGCCACAGGATTTGCAATTAATTTGAGACATCCAGAGGAAATTCTGTAAGTTGCTTTAGTCTCTTTATTTTGCCTTTTCTGAAATGTGTCTGATTTTTGTTGGAGTTTATAAGAGCAATTGTTAGTGGAAATGTCTGTGTTTCTATTGAAGTGCTCTAACAAGCTTTCTGGTCTCACTTGAGCACTGTAACAGAACACCCAAAACAACTGAGATGTCTTTAGGTCTTAGATATTTGGTTTAAATATTATACTAAATACTTGAAAAGGTAAGAGTTCCTTAAGCATCAGAAGACAGAGAGTTTGAAGATCAGACTGAGCCACGCCTCCTGCATTATCTTCTCCAATAAATCTGTCAGGGCACTGACCAGCTGGGCTGCCAGATGTACTCCTCCACATTTTGGGTAAGTAATCACTTGGGCCAGGGATCTACTGGACAGGCTATGCCTGAAGCCATTTGCAGTTATTTTAGGTGACATGCTAAAGTGGTCAGCATAAGCTCAAAAGACTTTATCCAGCACTTTGACAGCATGCCAGAGGAAATTCCTTGGGATTCAGAGTCTAAGATTTCATTTCAATTAATTGTCAGAATGATGAATATTATTTATTCCACTCTAAGGCTCATTTTAATCTAAAACATGGTCAGATAGTGTCAATGCAGGCAAAATGGTATTTCTTCCTACATAAAAGCCCATCTAGATGTAATCCAGTTTGCTCTCCTGTCTCCAGATTTGGTCTGCAAGGATCACAGGAATGGAGACTGCAGCTGGCCTAGGATTCCCTGGCACTTGAACCTCATATAATTAGGCAAGTCTATTTTTCCACCAAATAAAATTATTAAAAGCAACAACATTATGAATTGAAACTCCTCAAAATTGTTAAATTCTGTCCAGTTTGAAAGAGGAGCTTTATCAGGCATTGGAGCCCAGTGGGCAGAGTGCTGGACACAGGGATTGAGAAATCTGAATTCTCTTCCAAACTCTCCTGACTTTTAAATGACCTTGAGCTGTCACTTCTCTGTGCTGCAGTTTCACGGTCTGTATGAACAGGATAATAATCCTCCACAAAGGTTTGAGAGTTGCTGAAAGAAGGACCTGTATGAGCACAACATTTCTTGCACCAGCCTGAGCTAGGTACAGCTGTGGTTAGAGGTGGCCAGGATTTGGTCAATTCCTCATCTGTTCCAGAAAATCTGGGAAATTTTCATTGTTACATTCCTTACTTTCAGTTGTCTGTTCATGTTAAAGGTCTTTCTTATCTTCAGACCATTACAAAATATCTCCAGAAAATTTCATTTTATTTAGTTATGCGTTCATACTCACAGTTCATACTCCTGTTACTGCGAACTGCAAAGTGCCTCTCAGAATCATACAAATAATTACTTAACATGGATAATCTATCTTTGACCTAAAAAAGAAAATACTTTTGCAATATTACGATTAGTATATGTGGGGGAAAAAAATATCTGTTGGTTTATGTTGTAAGATATTTCAATTTGCCTTTTGGTTGGAAAAATTCCCCTTCAAAGGACAAAAATTTTTTTTTCAAATTATATCTTGATTTTACACATTTTGTGTTAATAGACTACAAGCTCTGTGCACAAAAAAGAACAGTCTACTTTCAAAACTGCTGAATGGTTTGACCTCAAGGGAATAGAAACTGTTGACTCATTGTTTTTACTGCATATAATATTAGTCCTTTGTCACATCCAGGGAATGACATCATCTTCCTCATTGTTAGCAGCAGGTTTGAATAACAGAAAAAGTGCAGCATTAGTTGTCTGCTGTGTTTTTTCTTAATAAATGAATGGATATCTGGTACCAAGAATGAGATTAGGGGTTTTGAGTAACATTTAGAAGGAATTTGTGCCCAGACCCTGCAAAGAGCTTTGCTCCTGGCCACCATCTACAGGAGCACGGAGCCTGCAGGGGGAACATCACTGATGGTTCTGGCTGCTCCAAAGTGATAAGAGGAGGCAGGAAAGAAGAGACTAAGCACAGAATGAAACAGATCTGTTCTTCAAGGTCAGCTTAGTAAAAGCAATCCCTGCACTTCTGTGAATCATACTTCTCTGGAATCTAAATTTATGAAAAGTAATTATCTGAAAAGAAGTCATCTCTAGGACATGCAAACAAAAAGGGAACTGGTTATCTTCAAAATGCAGCATTATAAGTATTCCATCCATTCCAAATTTTTATTCATGTCTATTAGTCTTCTACTCCCTATAACTGAAGCATCTATGTCCTAGTCTCAAGGAGTAATTCCTTATCAGAGGTATTTGGTTATATCTGCTTTGTGGAAGAGGGATACATCATTATAGAGAGTGACCAGGCTGGTGGAATTCATCTTTGACGTGATAGATCACCTTCTTCTATGGCAAAGAAAATTTTAAGTGTTGCTTCCTGAACAATAAATATTGCCAGTGAAAGAGAGATTCCTTGAGAGTCTGACAAAGTGCCAAATCGTAATCTGCATTACCCACTGCCTCGAAGCTTTCCCAGGAAAATGTGATTATTTAACTATAAAATTATACCTTTGTGGTTCCAAAAATATTTATGCTGAAGATAAGTTCCTGTGTTGAGAGAATGAATCAAACTGTACTTTGAAAAGCTGAAATCCATACAGCTGTGAGAGAGGCACCCAGGCAGGAGGCTGGGAAAACTGGAAGCAATGGGTTAAGGAATCCAGGATGGCTAAATCACAGAGGTCCACATACCAAGGGTGGACTCAGGCAGGGGCTACACACATGGAAATACTTCTAGAATACCAGAGCTAAGAATGAAAACACAAGCCATGCTGGAAAAGATCAGATCAGAGCTTGCTGACTTTGAAGCAGAAGAAATCTCAAGTGTCAACCTCTGCTCTCATGCAGGTACAGAGACCTGCCTTGCATGTAGGTGGCTCAGATTGGAGCAGGTGCACCCATCCCAATTCCTGTCCCAAACTTATATCCTAATTGTCAGACTTATCTGTTATGAGAAGTAAGAAATGCTACACTTTTTTTCTTTATGTTTCCTATGGTTTTGCTATTTTCTGTTCCTGTCCAGAGTTCAGCAATTCTGAAAGGTCTCAAGTAGCATGAATCTTGGTGAGGGCAAATCACTTGATTTTCCCTCACCCTGTTTAGAAGAGGCTTTACTTGGACCAAAGCAATAATGCCAGCCATTTCCCTTCATCCTTTAAAATTACTGGCCACCTCTAAAGAACTTGGCCTCTCTTTTGTGTCACTTTTTGACAACTCATTTGAGTTAAACAGGTTGCTGTGGCCAAATTAAATGCTTGGGAAATGGACCATACAATTAATTTGCAATAGTAAGTTGTCTCAGCATCATTTCTCTTCCTCTCGAGGGGAATGCTGGCTCAAGCAAAAGAAAAGATTAACGTAATAAAAATATTCTAAAGACATCCTGTTAATTGTCCCAAGCTCAGATGGTATTGTCTATTCTTCTGTTGTGCACAGCCAGCAAACAGTGTAAAATCCAGAATTCCTTCCCACCATGAAAGCAGAGCTTCAGTGCTACAGGATAATCCCTGCCTTTCTGGAAAGCAGATGAAAATGTGGTGTGGCAGAGCTTTGCTTTGGGTTTCAGAGGTGAGCTCAAATTTGCCCCATTTATGAATATAATAAGACTTGTTAATTTAGACACATCAGCAACTTTAATTGAGAGAATAAAGTTTGTGAAAAAAAGGAAAATTGCAAGCAAAGTAACACAAATTTGGGGAGGGGGAAATAATTTTTTCTCTAAATATGCAAATGAGGCCTCACATGTTTGCTTGGAGACAGAAAACACTTGAGGTTTTAAATTCAGCCAAACCAGAAACTTTCATTTACAAATACATTTGCAGTGTTGACCTTGAATATCACATTAAGTGGCAACAAATCTCATAGAAAAATAAGTTAATATATCAAATACAACTCAGAAATATTCAGAAGTGACTGAGTGAAGCCAAGCTTCCAGAAGAGTTGGATTAAACAAGAGGCTGTAATTCTCTACTTGCTCTAAAATTTCCATAACAAGGGCGAAGTCTGATTTTTGCTTATATGAAAATAATCATAAAATATGTAAGAAAACACAGACTGTTGTTTGCTTCAGTTCCTGTAAATTAATCAGGCTGGATGATGAATCTTCCTGTAAGTGGGAGCACTGCTGAATACTATGCATGAAACCCTGTTCCTCCCCTCATAAACAGCTCGAGCTTTGCCTATGTATCAGTGCAGAAAAATAAGTATTGACTTATTCACAAATTACTTTTTAGGCACTGGATTCCCAGAAATATATTTGTATAACAGCATTTAGAAGCAAATGAATGTGTTAATAACCAGGTTTTCTTTCATTTTATGGCCTTAAAGACACTTTGATCTTATAAAATCATGTTTGTCATCTCAGCTCTGGTGCTCACTTCCTACCTCTTCTAAAATGAATTTTTGATGTCAATTCAATATGCCCCTTTTTATTTTATTTCAGACTGCCAATTAAGATGTTTCTTAATATTTTATCAAACAAACAGGTTCCCTACAAGATGCTGACTTGTTCTCGGGGTGTTTTTTATGTCTTTCCCAAATGAAGTATTTTGGATGTGGTACAGTTTGTTCACATGTCAAACATGGATATTTTAATTCTGTCATTCCCCAGAACACTAAAGGGAGAAAATAAATCAGATGTTTTATCTGATTGTACTTTGATCAGGTTTTTCTCTGTTCTCAGAAAGAACAGCGTGGAGCTTCAATTGCTCCACAAAAAGCATTTTTAGCTCTGAAAATATTTTAAAGACATCTCAGGAAAGCCAGACCCAACACTTGGAGTTCTATTCATCTTAAAAAAAGACTCTCACTGTTTTACCATGGTCATAAATGACCATTTAGGATCTCCTGGTATTTAATCTCCACTACATTAACTGGGAAAAACTTGTAAGTAGGAGGCAAAATTGGACAAAATTTCACTTGTCATAATGCTTCCTATCACTGTCCATCACTGACATAAGTGGGTGATGAAAAATATATGTAATTGTGCTTCTGGGTACATCCTGCTACATGGCATTCTAGGAAATCCTGACACTGTGTGTGACACAGGTGGGAGAGATGTGTGAGCTTTCCCATTAGGGAATTTTGCTGGGTTTGAAGTGTAAATTGAAACTAAAAATGTTAGTGGTTAAGTTCATGGTGGCCATGGAAGGCTAGAGGCTGTGGGAGGGTTGTGGTTTTTAACAGAAAAGGCAGAAAAGGTTATTGGCAAACAAGAAAGTAATGCTGCCTTCCTTGCGTGATTCTCTTGCTATAGGCAGAGGATGTTGCAGATTGTTTTGAACATTGAGAAATTCAAGAAAACAATACAACTCTGAAAGCCTAAAAGTTAGATTTCAACTGTTTTCCAACTCCTTTGTTACCTTCTCAAATTATACTGCAAAGATCCAGAGCCTAGACCTGTGGGAAATCTCTAAGGAGAAGTCTGAGGAAGGCATTCTTCAAAATAATTTACCATTTAGTTTCCTCAGCATGGTAGAAACTAGATAGAGCTGTTCTGTCTCCCCTCAGTCTTTCCATTTATAGAAAGTACCCAAAAACATATAAACCTTTTTGAAATGTTTGGGAACTTCTCTGTGCTCCAAGGGAGCTGGTGTTCTCAATATTTATGATATGTACCCAAAATGATTTCTCTCTTTTAGTGTCTCCTGTGCAAAATCATTACATTGCCAGGAATAAATTAAGCCTAACTTGTGGGGGGAAAAAAATTGGATTCCATCATGTGTTTCATATTGTACCATTATGAAAATGGTATATTAAATTCAAATACTTCAATTGTACCATTAGATGTTGTCATTATGTGGCTGGCTAATTGATAGGTTATTCAAATGAACATTATAATTTTAGACTTCTTAGAAGCATCCATGTGAAGAATTTCCAAACTTCAGAGAAGTAAACTGGATGCTAGGAAGGAAAAACATGTACTGAGAATATTTCCTAATGCATGTCACTGAAAAATCATTACATAACTGCCGTGTGCATTCCGGGACTTGGTGCAGTCTATTTTTAATACCCGGTATGAAAGAACTTCCTGCTACTTTTGCTCTTTGAAAGCTGCTTTGTGGATCATTAGATCATGTTGTCAGGCCAAGTTTGCTGCAATCCTTAAACCTCAATTTTTCCTGGGTTTTTGGGTTTTTTGTTTTGTTTTTTTTTTTTTCTAAAGGGGAAAGTGTATCAGAAGGAAGAATGTGCTAAGCATAAGATACCTTCGAGAGTAAGGTACATTGTGTAAGTGCTGCAGTGGTCCCAGAACTGAACACTGCCAGACCAGGCCTAGTATTAAACCCAAAAGAAATCTAAACATAACAAACACATGCATATTTTAAAAAGGCAAAAGAATTTGTATGCCAAACAAGAGCACCTAGCAAAAATTTTCAACTTTTAGTTTATGAAACCAGATTTTTTTTTAAATTAGAGTAGTTTTCATTTCATACTGACCTCCAGTGTTACCACAGGTCACCATTTTTACCATAATTTGGATAATCATGACCATTAAAATGAAGCATTTTGCTTAAATGCAATGAAAAATTTTCAAACACAGTCTGTGCAAGATATTTCAGGCTATTTTTACTTCAGAGAAAGTTTACAGCAGTAGTGTAATTTTGCTGTTAAAATCCCAGACAAACAGACTGATAGAGATGAGATGGCCACAGGGACCAACATTTTCATCTCCTCTGACTTCCTGCAAAACAAAGGCCACAGGACCTCCTGAATTAATTTATTTTCAAGCAAGAACGTATCTTTTAGGCAATGGTACAGCCAAGTGACAGAGAACCCACTAAATCTACTAGAAGTATTTAAAAGTATGAATTTTATAGACAAAAACTGTTTGTACTTGCAAATTAACAGGCAGTTCATTGTACATTGGAAGGGGCTTCTGTGACCCTCTTACTTTTGTCCCTAGCTGAGGAATGGGATGACAATTCACAATTCTTGTGCCCTGAATTGCAACTTTCAACACAGGAAGCAACTCCTGAGCTGCCTCAGTTTTCACAGAGGGCAAACAGTCAGCTGTGGGAGATGTGGTGATGGTAAACTGCACCGATGAGGATATTTAGGAACCCCAAAGCTAACAAAATATTTGGACATCCCTTTCTGTTGCTTTGACATTATCCCACCAGAAGCAATTCCTTTCCCCCTTCACTCTGCTGTCTCTGTAAAATTTCATCTGCACAGAATACTTTTGGATCATTTATTTCTGCACTTTTGTAGATCTTTCAAGTTGGTTTTGTTGCCAAAGAGAATGGTCCAGTCCTCAACTATACTGCTCCCAGTCTCAATTGAGCACACTCTCCTCTCCCTCTTCACATCAGAACACTACGGAAGTATTTTCCTTTATTTTCATTTTTTATTTTCAGAGGAAATATCTTCACCCAAAAAGATGAAATCTGACTTAATTCTGCTTACTTCAATAAAGTTTTTATTAAGAAACTCATTGCAGGTCACTTAAAAGTCTTCCACTGCTCTGCTTAACCTTGTCCAGTGCCTCATAATTACATCTTGTTTTCAGTTGCTTGTCACTGTTTGGGCTGGTATTTTCCAAGCCAAGCATCTGCCTCAGGTTTAATTTTTGGCAGTTGCCAGCTAAACCACTGTAGTTATTTTCAAGAACAAGGTTAAAAAAATATTTTGCCCATATTAAAAAATAATAATCTGGTTGCTTCATTCAGAAGTGTTGGTATCCCCATTACAGAAGGAATTTCAAATGGAACACCGTCACTGGTCTACTTTCATCCATGCACCTTTTAAGCATCAACTTGGAATTTGGCAGCACTGCTGCTGTGGTTTCACAGATGTGCATCCAAATGTAAAAAACGTTAAAAGACTCAAAAAAAAAAAAAAAAAAAAAGAAAATCTCAGTTTGCATGTGATTGGTTAAGAACCATTGATTTTTGTCATTTTGCTGAGATTTCCAAAGGCCACCGAGCTGGTGGAGCGCGCTCTGCATTCGGGGGCTTTTGGGGAGCAGTGGGGCACAGTCTGTGCCCAAGGCAGTGCTCCACGGGTGCTCCTCCCTTCCTGTGACAGCTGGGTGCCTCTCCTGCCTGCACCACCTTCCTTTCTCCTGCAGAGAAAAGGAGGATGGGTCACAAAGATGAAAGAGTCTGGGAGGAGGCCTGCAACCAGGGAGCAGAAAGTGAGAGGAAGGAGGAGATGAGGACAGCAGAGTCCAAGACAACTACTGCTGACCAGTAATAGTTCTCCTAGGACCTCATGGACAGAAATCAGTTGTGGAAGCAGTTCTGCAAGACTAGGGAAAAAAAAGATTATACATATTTACATTAAGAGATTCTGCTATGCCATGGGAAAAGGTATGAATATGCCATGGGTAAGGAGATTAATAAGCATCATGGAGATAAAAATGCCAGAGGAAATAATTAAGAAAAAATAAGAGGTTGGATGTGCAGCTGAAGCAAGGGAAGCTAGGAGATGAAAATAGAGTGTGAGGTGTGTAAGAAGTTAGGAATGGAGAGATGGGTAAACAGTGTGGAAGAGAAAGAGCTGGGAGTTACCTTAAAACAGCACAGAGGAGAAAGAGAAGGCAGGAGCCAGGCAGAAGGAAAAGCATCAAGGGAAAGAAGGGGTGTGAGTACAGATTGAACTCTGAGACTAGGCTGATCTTCTGAGTCAGACATAAATGCAAATTGTGATTTATCTGTAATGGTATAGGAACAGGAATCAGGTATGACTAACATCTATAGCCACATTTTCTTTTCTTGTTAGAGATCTTTATCGCATGTTCTGGATCTTGTGAGCCAGAGCCCTGGAGTTAAGGTGACCGCGTGTCATTATCTGTTTATTTTTCAGGCTTCCTCTCTCTGATTTTGTTAACAAACATTCAAGTGCCTAAAGTGTAATATACAGCTCTTTTTTTTTAACACAGTAAAAAGTATTTCTGCAAAATCCATTTGAAAATGCTACAAGTAATTTTGAAATGATAGGTAGGGCTGCCAGCAGTGTCTCTCCCTGGCAGAGCAAAGCAAGGCCCTACATTCAGCCTGATGGCCTTTCACCGTGGGTGTTTGTCCTCTAAGAGGACTTGCACCATCCCCATTACATTGTGTGTAATTCATCTCAGGGGTCAGCAGCCCTGCCTTGGCAATTTTGCCTCTCAACATGGCCTGGAGATGCAGGAGCAGAGTGGGAAAGGGCTGGGTGCTGCCCACGGGCAAAGCAGAGCTGGAGGTCACTGAGCAGCAGCCAGGGAGGGGAGTGGGAGGTGTTCCTGCCCCCCTTTTAAATGTTCTCTCTGCTGGAGCTGCAGAGACACCAGTTCTACTCCTCCAGTGGCAAAACAGGGGGAAACATTGAAATTTGCCCCTAGCATGGTGATTTAGCTTGCAAGCATTTGCCATTTATGTTAAATTCCAATTTTTTAAATATAAATGGCAAATGCTTCCCCACAAAGAGTGTGTCTGGTCTGTCACATTTTCTGCAAGCTGAAGGCAAACTTTGCAGAACTGAGACTTACTTTCCCTTTGAGAATGAAAGCAGCACTGCTGTCAGAAGATTGAGTTGTTGGTGTATATCAGGTGCTAGAAAAAATTACTCTGCACATGGTCTGACTTTTTTTTATATATACTAGGGATCTGCAGGTGTTGATTTGCTGTCTATTTATCTGTTTGTCATACTGATAGCTTAAATCCACAAACTACACTTCTAATAACAACTCCTAGGGAGAAGCTTGCTGTTACTGCTTGGTTCCTCCTAAAGATTAAACAGAGCTAAAAGTTGGTACATTGACCTCTTGCTTCTTGAGGCAGATCTCTGTTCAGATTCTGACCTACGTCCTGGCTAAAAACGTGATCAATCTTTTCTTAATTTGTAGTAGATACTTGTGTACATTACAAAATCCTCTCGCAATTTGGCAAATTAAGTTGTCTGTGGTTAGCTCTGGAATTGCAGAGATATTACAGTGCATGCAGCATTGCATAATGAGGTTCCCCAGACTTTCCTTACTCGAGTGAGTAACAGCAATTCTTATCTCTAGCGAGCATCGGATTGGTCCCGTTTTTGAGAAAAGAATTAGTATCAAATATACGATGGGCATGTTATGCCTTGTGGCTGCAATGTTGTTTCAATTAACTTCCCTGAATATACCACAATGAAAAGTGTCAGCTTTTTGCCTCAGAGGCCTATAATTAGATTAAATGAATACTGTTAATTATCTACTACCTTCTTTACACAAAACAGTATGTTTCCATAAATTAAAATGCTCGTACAGGAAGGAAATTGGTGTTCTCTGTAATACATGCATACAGTGCTGGGTTGTGAATACTGTGGCTGTATCAAAGTGTAGCACAGCTTTGCAGCCCTTATTTTACAGGAGCTAAAACAAATTACATTTGAAAAATCCACAGGCAGCACACTATTTTAAAGCATGTATGTTGGTGCAAGGAGGTGATATTACTAAATGTTACAGCTCTCCTGAAACAAATACACTTCTCTCTTTAACAGATGTTCTCTATAAAATTCTCTTAGGGAGATTAAATACAGCTTTGTTTGTGTACCTACAGTCACACCCTCAAGGACTATGTTATGTACAGAGAAAAAACCTGCTTTTTCTAGCAGAGTGTACTTCTATTTTCAGAAAAATTTTAAAAGTCCATTCTGTAGGAAGCATTTACAATTAACAGCTTGGTTTCCAGGCCTGTGTATATTCTAGCTAGTGTGGACTGAACATCTCCTCTGCCTGTTCTCCAGCATTACTAGATGCAAGCAAAAGTTCCTGACTGATCAATTCGGTCCCATCCTGGCATGCCTGATTTGGAAGTGCAGATTTTCAAATGGTGGTACATCACCTCTAGGGTAACAGATCTGAAGCAGAAAGTACTCTTTTTTGATTTGACAAAGTCTATCCCAATGTCCCTATTTCCATCAGAATAGATGTTAATAACTTCAGGCCTGAACATGGATCCTCCCTCACTAGAAAATTACAATTAACTTTAGCAGAAGCCCTCATTCGAGCCTGCAATATACTCTGCATATAAATGTGATCTGTACCCAGGACTGCTCTTGTGTTTCATTAAGGTCAAACCCTGAAAAGCTTTTGAATACTCAGTGTTCCTACAAGGCATCGCATTTTATTGTGGTTTGTGCTGTGTATCTTTTCCTTTAAATGTTCATTAGCTCCGTGTATGTAAAAGTGTTCCTTAAAATATCATTGTGCTGGTAATAATCTTAATATTGAGGAGTGAAGAGGGCTGTATTGCAGTAGAAATGCTGCCCCGTTTCCTCCTCTCAGAGTGTAACAGGAGAAAGACCATCTTGATAGGCATTATCTGCTGAAGGAAAACTTTCAGAGGAGCTGTGAATCGACTTTAACCTTTTAGTGGCTGCACTGTGAAGAAAATGTTTCAAGCTTCCTACCCCGAATTAGGCTTCTTTAATTTAAAAGACTGATAAATGCTAGTGGCCCTTATAATTACTGCTGCAAATACCAGAAAACAGTTACAGAGGAACAAAGAAATGCAACTGGAAACATGGTTCAGTGGTCTTGTACTTCCCTGAAAAGCTGATTATACTTTTGGCTGATTCATTTTCTTTCAGAGGGAATTTACCCTTTCTGGCAGTTTGAGTCTGGTTGCACTAACAGCCCAAAATGTATCTGGGGATGAGGAAATTGGCTCGGGGTCCTCTGTGTGTCAAACTGAAATTTGCCACCGAGCTCCAGATTTTGTCTTTTAGCCCCTGAGTGCCCCTTGTTTGGTCAGATTCAGAAGCCATTTTAACACTAGTTTAAAAATAGAGCCATTTCATTTGTGCTTTTGCAGGTGCCTTGCCCAATTCCATGCTTTCCCTGCATGACTTATCTTGTAGGATAAGCACTAATCAAAGGTCAAGGTTATTCTGAAGTATCCGGCATAGGAGAGTTCTCTTTCTCGTAGATCCTTAAGCTGAACTTCGCACAATTATAACTGATACTGTGCTGAAAGGTAATTCAGACAGGGGAAAAGTACAAAATTACAAGCAGGAACCTTTGGCACTGTAAAATGTCCCTGGTGATTTGTACTTAGTGCTTCTTCCAAACGCAGAAGCCATTTTACCACTCAGAGCCATGGCAGAAGTGAATTATTATTTTTTTCCGAGTGGGGCTCTGCAGATCAGGGCTCCAGAGCCAGGCTTGGCACATGTGGCTCTCAGAAATGTGCCATGTACTTTACATCCGAAGATAATTTTCTCGCCTCTGTGACACAGAAGCCAAGAAGCATGGATTTTTCCTCCCCCCTCTCTCTCCTGTCTGATTTTAAAATCAGACACAAGGTCATGCATGAAAAGCTCCGGCTGGGAGATACACCTTGCTACCCGTTTTTTTAAGGAAACCTGGAGACAAACCTGCTTGCTTTTGCCTTCTACGTGAGCTGCGGTGGGAGAAGATGCTTCTGCATCCCTGGGCGCGGGGCTGGGGGAGGAGAGCCCGGCGCAGCAGCGGGAGCCCCGCCGCCGCCGCCGCCCGGCAGCGGCCGCAAAGATGCGTTAGAAACATCCCCCGGCGAGACGTGGGTCCCCATTCTCTGTACTCACCGCGGCCGCGAAAGCACCGGAGTTTCGCTGAGGAGACTCCAGTCCGGGCTGCGGGAAGAGGGAGGAAAGGGAGGGGAAAAGAGAAAAGAGGAAAAAAAAAAAAAAAAAAAAGGAAGAAGGAGAAGATAGGGAAAAAAAAAAAAAAAGGGGCGCAGTGGAAGTTGCGGCGGCGACGGGAGAGAGGCGGCGGGGGCGGCCGGGGTGCCCGAGCCCCGGGGCCGCGCTGCGCTGCCCGGCCGGCGGCAGCCCCGGGCCTGGCGGCGGGGACCGGGGCGCAGCGAAGCGGCGGCGGAGCCCGCGGAGGAAACTAAATAAATAAAATCAGACTGTTATTTAAGGCGCGTAAATTTAAAATTATTTGGACAGGAAGAGCAAGGGGAGCGGAGCCGCAGGAGCCAAAGTAACGGTTTCGGAGCCGGGCGCGGCCCCCCCGCCCCGCGGCCCCGCGCCCCGGCGCTCCCCGGGGGCCGCCCGACCTGCCCGCACCTCGGCCGGCGCGACCCTCCCTCCTCCCCGGGGACCCTGCCGAGCCCTCCGGGAGCACCGACATTTTGAGTGCCTGCGTGGTGGGGCAGGCTGTGCTGAGAGCCGGTGAGAAATCTTTCTTTCTCTCTCTCTCCTTCTTTCTCCCTTTTTTAAATTTTTTTTTATTCCCCACCCCCCCGCCCCCCCTCCCCTCCATGAGCAGGATAACAGTCCCCACGGATAAACGTAAAAGCTTTCCTCCCCTTGCTTTTTCGAGGGAATTTCAGCACTTTAGTCAGGAGATAATAATGTCTGGCTGCTTCTGGCTGCCCAGTGAATTC
The DNA here is from genome assembly GCF_037042795.1 of Molothrus aeneus. Taxonomy (NCBI): domain Eukaryota; kingdom Metazoa; phylum Chordata; class Aves; order Passeriformes; family Icteridae; genus Molothrus; species Molothrus aeneus. The sequence goes on from NC_089654.1 coordinate 6,516,779, forward strand.
CCAGGTACATTTGTGGAAGAAAACCTTTTATGTCTTTTAGAAGATGAAAAGTGGTAGTTTTCTCCCGTGTTAACTCTTTCTTCATGTGAACACTGCAATGGCATTTCCTAGGGAGCTAATATCTTACCCCACCATGGAATAAACCATTGATTCCTTTCCTCTCCCCACACTGAAAGCTGGAAAGAAAGTATTTTTCTGTACTTAAATGTGCTGTGGCTTATTGCACTGGAGACTGAGGAAAATTCACCTTCAAATACCTTCTCATTCACTCTCCCCCCGCTAAGGGCAGGGCGGTGGCAGGGCTAGCCCTGCACCTCTGCCCCTGTCTCCCAGCACCCCCAGACCGGGTATTCACCCTCTCACGGTGCTGCTGCCACAGATGGAACTCTCTTCGTTCCCTGTAGGATTCCTTTAGGATCTGCCCCTTTCCAAAAGAAGCCCAGCAGCCCCCGCCGTTGTTCCCAGGATAATTTAGAAACAAAGGTCAAGTGTAACAGCTTTGCTCACCCGTGTAACTGAAATAGGGGAGAGGGCTGTTGCCCCACAGTTGTGTCCTCACACAGCCTGGTCACTGCGAATCCTGGTACAGCTACATTTTATGCTCTGTTTCTTCACATTTTTCTGTGCTTGCTGTATTTGTTTCTATTTATACCTCTCATCTCGATACTGCACTCTTTGCTGCCGAATCCTGGGCTGCTGCAGGGCGATCTCTGCTCCTGCCTGGAGACTTACTTGGCAGTTGGTTTATGTCTCAATAAAAGCTCTCAAAAATCTTCAATTTAATCTCACAAACTGCAGTTTTGCATCTCTGGATAAATATGTTTGTCGACATTTTCAGGAATATGCGAGTTTTTGAAACCGGACTTTTTGTTGTTGCCAAAATACTGGGGGAAAAGCACCAAAGCAATTTCTGAAACCACATGCGGTATTACAATCCTTTTTAGGTGTCAAGATTCTCTATTGATGAGATTCGCATTATATTATTTTCTCCTCGCTCAGTAAATATAAAGGCTTCTGGAGGAAAGCCATTTCCCAGCAACCAGGCACATTTATGTCTCTGACAAGCCCTGTAAGGTGCGTGTAACCCACCAGCTGACTGCTTTCTTTGGTTTCCTAGAGGCTCTTTGCAGTAACTATTACCTTCCTGGGACAATAGAGAGCAATTCTTGCTTTCCAAGTATCTAACTAGGAATTTCAATTGATCGTCTCGTTGAGGGGCTCACAGAGAAAGCGCAGCAGCGAAATCAGATAAAACACACCTTTAAAGCAGACTATCAGCCGTGACTCAGCCGCCGAGGCTTTGGGCATGGCCGGGGGTGATTCGTCCTGGCTTTAACCCTGAACTCCTGGCACGCAATAAAAGCCGCTATTTCTGACTAGGCGGGGCATTTTTCTCGGAAGAGAAGTTGTTCTTATTAAGCCACTGCTTAAACTTCGCCTTAGTGTAAATTAAATGCTGATGAAGCTTCAAACGGGTTTGGAATTATGTTTTTTTAGTAGCACGGGTGAAAAAAAACACAAAAAACCAAACGTGAGAAAGCTGGATATTACCTTCTGGTGTAGCACGGAATTCCTCTCTGTGAGAGGAATGGAGAGGAAAAAGCTTGGAGCATCCTCTCTGTGAGAGGAATGGAGAGGGAAAAGCTTGGAGCATCCTCCAGGACACGAGGAAAGGAAGATGGAGAGCAACACAGAGTGATTTGGGTCACTTCATCTCAGGGACCTGTGGATTGTGTTGCTCAGTTTGATATTTCAGGTGGTTTAGTGCTCTTTCTACTGGGAATTTTGGGGTTATTTCCCCAAAAATGCTTCTTATGTGCTGTGCTGCTCCGATTAATGATCATGGCACAATTTTTCATATTTCACAGAGGTTTTTAATCAGAACACAGCAGTGTGACAGAGCTTATAGTAAATGTGACAGACAGTTTCAGCAATTTTGTTTTTACTTGAAAATGTAGTAACTGATTTTGTGGGGCTAATTAAAAAAAAAAAAAAGTTAAATCTAAACTAAAGTATTCCCTCTCCTCTTTTAAGTGCTATTTAAAGTAGTATTCATTTTGCATTGATTTAAAACCTTCTATTTTGCATGATTGAAATGTAGACTATTCAAAATGAAGCACTTTAAACTGCCCATCTGCCCCATAAGTAAATCCTGTACAAATGTTAAAAATTTCATAATAGACTCTTCCTGACACGGTGCTGAGCATCGTTAGCTCCTGTTGGGGCTGGAGAGGCAAATGAGTTTCAGTCTGGTGAATACTCTCAACTCTGAGTTGCAATTGAAAATTTCCAATGGTTATATTGTGTTTTAGGTGCAAGCAATAACCTCACTTCACAAATATCAAAAGTGCTGCTTCCTAAATGTCACCTTATTCAAATGTTCTTGTTTTGTGAGATGCTGTCATTAAAATAGTTTATTTCCAGACGAAACAGAATATTGATGGAAAGCAAATATTACTTAGAGAACATCTAAACTGCAATCAGCAGATGAAGCGACTAGAAGTGTTGCATTGCAGCTTTCGTGTCCTCTTTGACAATGGTTTCTGCTGCTTGTTTTGAAACTAGAAAAAAAAAAGTCCTCTGCAGTGCACAGTAAACACGAACTACTAAACTGAGCTGTTTAAAACCTCTGGCACTCGAAGAAACACCACTTATACTGTTTCTGGTAACTAAATTCAAAACCAGATTGGTGAAAGTTTAAATACACAAAGAGGAAAAGTGTCATGTAAATTTAGAAAGTAAGTGACCTAGTTCTACAAGCTCTTGTTAGTGACAAAATACAGTTACTGCCTAAAGCATCTAAGCGCCATCCACTGTCCTCAGGCCACGCAGCCTTTGACTTCCAGCTCTGCCTGTGCAGGGACTGCAGGTGACCCCTTATTAAAAGGATGTTTTTAGCTAAAACAGGACCTCAGACTCTTGAGCCTGACCGAAAGGGATAGGAGGAGTGAGGAGAAGGGAGGGGTGCATTGAGAGGTGGGAGAAATCACAGTAAACTATTTCCTTTTCTTAAAAGTCCAGCAATGTTAAGCAAGTGAATAGTAGCTCTTGTATTAATGATTTGATACGAATGACCTAAAATAAATTGTAAAAGTTGATACTGGAAAACTAGATATGAGCAACCAACATACACACGGATGAGCCTGGGAGTACTGTGTAAAGTGAAAGGTATAGGAAACTGCTGGGAGCATGGATTTAAAACGTTTCCATTGTCTAAAAACCCACCTCTGGAATTTCTTGAGACTTACACTACCAGCTGTTCAGAAGGAAAAAAAAAAAAATAAATGTGGCAACAAATGTTGTTAAAAAGGAGCGAAACACCCCAAGAAGTCTGCACACCCTCAGGTCCAAAGGAGCCCCCGTCCTGTCCTGGCGGGGTTCAGTCCATGCTGGGGGGGAAGGAGCTGCTGGCCTCCAGGAGTTCCACCACGGCTGCCCTCCGGTAGAGCTTGGCCAGGTCGTAGGCGGTGGCGCCGCGCTTGTTCTGGTGGCCCACCTTGCACTCGGAGCGCGCCAGCAGCAGCTCCACCACCCGCACGTGGCCCTCCTGGGCCGCCAGGTGCAGGGGCAGGTTGCCGTCGTTGTCCTCGATGTTAACGTCGGCTTTGAACTCCAGCAGAGTCTGCAAAGTGTCCAGAAAGCCCTCCCTGGCTACATCGTGGATGACAGCGAAGCCGGTACTGTCTTTCAGGTTGGGGTTCGCCCCGTTACTGAGCAGCCGCCGGGCGATTTCGGGGTTGCCGAGTTTCATCACCTGGGAAAGAGAGAGGAGAATTGGATACCGCGGGTGGGGGTTTGCTCCAGCACTGCCTCCCGTCCTCGCTCCCCAGCCCTGGCTTTTGTCAGAGCCCAATTCTCATTTAAAGCAGACAGAGGAGACTCCCTAAAGAGCTAATGACACACCAGAACCTCTCGTTTTTCATGTATTTGTTACTGAACTCGGTGAAATTGTGAGAGATGTTATCATTTCGGTGGTCATAGCTTTCTGCCTCGGAGAGGTTAATGCCTGAAATAGCACAGAATGGCATATAACAACTTCTTTTTTTTTTTTTTCCCTAATGAGGGTCATCTCCGTTTCTGAACATATAAAAATTAAGTATAGTTCGGTTTTATTTGCCTAAGTATTGAGACACCTCTGCATTACTGTTTAATCTTGTTAAACAGCAAATATAGGGTCTCTGAGGAACAGATATTTTACCTAAGCAACAGCAAATGTAGAATATGTTTTTACAAGCTTTCAGGTGTTTACATTGTCTGTGCATTATCATAAAACAAATATTTGGACTATACCATAGCTCTATCTGTTGAGAAACATAAATGTTAAAAGACATTCTTCTCCCCAATATTTGTGTTTCATTAGGTCACCCAAAAATGAAAAGTCAGAAGGAATGTTTCAAAATTACAAAAATTGTCTTCTAAAATCAGTATATTACATTATACTTTCACAACCTTACTATAAGTAAACTGTGGCTATGTTCTGTCGTTAAAACATCCCTTAAAAAAATACAACAACAACAGTAATTGGATTTTCTGACTGTTTCTCTCAGGGAAAAAAAAAAAAAAGCTTCTTTCAATTTTCTCAATTGCACCATAAAACTATCATAATTAGAACACAAATCTCTCTTATTTGTAACTTAACTGCTTGCACCGATTTCCTTGCAATTCCTGATTTTTTGTTTGCACACTTTCCAAAAATGAAACTGTAATGTATATTGTGTAATCTCTAGCCTATAGGCAGTATTTTCCTGTCCTTGTAACTAATCTCATTGTAAGTACAAAATTCGAAAAAAAACCAACTCTTTTCTATTTCCTCAGAGAGAGATTCACACATTGATTTGAAAATCTTGAATAATTAAAAAAAAATCAGCATAAACGAGCATTACAGTGCATTAGATTTAGCGATTTAGCTTAAGGTACAATTTCTACAGAGGTTTGCTGAAAATCTCTCCTGACGAAAAATACATACCAAGTTTTTTAAGAAAAACAAGATATAATAAATACATTTATGTACAGCGTTTGAAGTGCAAAGCAGCCCAGCACATTATAACCACAGACAGGAGCAAAAGTGCAGATAAGACAGGCTGGGATTCAGGGAAAGAGATCTCTCTGTGCCTCAAGGCTTCCAGCTCCCGACTTCCAGCCAGTTCTTTCACTTCTGAGAGAGATGGAAGCGATGTAAAAGAAAACAAGATCATTGTGATCTCTTTTTGTTTAGTAAAAACCGGACATTCTGATCTCTTTTTGAGAGCCCAGGCTGTATTATTTGTGAATTCAAAACATATATTTGGGTTAAGTGGGAGTTTTCAGTGTTCAGTCCAGGGGACTGAAGGCTTCAGTTAAAGATGCGAGGGGGAGAAAATCCAAAAAAAGGTGGTGCTTTTTGGCCGTGGGCTACAATTGAGCAGCAAATGCCTCCTATATTTTGCAAATAATGTTAGGTGGGAGGGAGGAGAAGAAGTAAAAAGCATTAATTTAATAAATCTAATGAAGAGCAGAAAGGCAGGAGATGTATTTGAGGCCTGCATAGGTACACTTCACCAGAAATAAAAAGGACAGAGCAAGACAAGCTGAGTAGTTGTTTAATTAAACATAAATGCAGAGGAAAAATATAAATTCATTGACATTAATATAGGAGCATTCTCTCCGTTGTAATTGAGAGAGAGATTACAGAGAGATTATCTCACTCTTGCAGAGTGCACTGAGAGAGAAGTCTTTCGAGCGTGGCCAGGCACCCACAGCACATTTTAGGATGATACATATTGAAAATAAGTCGGCAGATTCTCCTGTTTTGGTTTTTGTGATGGCTCATTAGCTCGGTTGCTATAATCCCTAAGAAGTATCGTTAGGGCACAGATGCATGGTTGATACAGCTGGATGCTATGTAATTGTGTAAAATATACCTTAATTCAGGATATGGACAGTTAGCTGCTTTTAGAAAAAATATCCAGCATTCCTGTAGGACAAATCGGTTTTCAGCCCTTGTCCAGAGGATAAATCAACTGGCTAAATGTTTCCTGCTTTCTTAAAGAATTTACCTTGTCTGAGTTTTTAATTTAAACCCTTTCACTCTCTTAAAAGTTGCTGCAAGTGCCTGCACTGCCATGCGATACCCTATTTAGGTGTTAACAGGACAGCGAGGAGCTCACAGATCTCCAGCTTCAGCGAAATTATCAAAAAAGGGTCATTCCTGCATTATCAGCAAGAGGTGCTTATTTTCCAGCTTTAACATTTTGATGTTAAGCCAAAAAGCTGTAAATATCTCGAGTACACTCACAGGTTCTATGCTGTCTAAAAATCCACTTTCAGAAATTATTACCATGATTTTAGGGGAAGGGGGAAGAGGGGTTAAAAAACAATTTTACTAATGTGTGAAATGAAAAAGACCTATAGCTCCACTTCCACATTGCATTACTTATAACTTAAGTAAAAATAACCACACTTATTTTCTCTCTGGATTTATAAATCACATCTTTCACTATTTGGAAGGTATTCTAGCCTTTTTGCCATCATTATCTGATAATATTAAAAGCAAAATCTTTCATCAGCTACAATACTTAGCAGTTGGATGAGTTCCAACTCCTGCCTGCACAACTACACAGTTAAAAATTAGGACACAGCACCCTATATGATCAGAAAGGGAATAAGTAGAAGCCGTGCCCTGCTAGCCGATCTGAAAAAAGCAAATATTAAACTTTCGAATAATGAATGAAAAAGCAAGTGATTCATCTGGAACCCTGGCTCGCAGGGCTAGCTCTTAATGTACATCGGAGGTCCTCGCTTCTGAGCAGCATGATTCCCAATGAGAAAGGTCATTCCCACAAACAGAGCATAAAGGAAAAGTACCATCCACAGCAGAACCCAGAACCCAGACGAGCCACGCTTTAAAAGCACATTGCAGGAAAAAAAAAAAAAAAAAAAAAAAGGAAGAAAAAAAGATAAAAGTCCTAAGCTTCAGAGAACAGAACATTTGTGTTTACAGACCTGCTATGAAATCCTGCTCACCTAAGCTGATTTCTTTCCATCTCAGCTCTCTCTTTCCTTGCCTCTTCCCCACGAAGTTAGCAAATATTAGCAAACTCGTAGCCCGTTTGACATTGAGGGTGATCCCCGATTGAAAGAATGGTTTTGACCAGTTTTATTTCAAGTACGTCATTTTAGGGAGTTGGAGCCACTAAACTTATAAAATATGGCATCCAACGAGTTTGAAAAACCACTCGAATTTCATCCACCAGCCTGCTTAAAACGTTGTCTTTTTTGGAAACCCGGGTCACGTAGGTACCAGTGATGAAATATTTTCTCCCTCTCTGGATACCAACCTGCAGCGCAGTCCTCCCAAATCCATTTTGTGCATTGACGTTTACATTCTTTTGCAACAAATTAGTAAGTTGCACTAGGTCCCCCTTGGCAGCCGCGGACGCCAGCTCGTTCCCAGAAGGCTCGGCCATTCTTTAGGGTGACTGACGATCGGAAAAAAGATGAGATTTTTTTTTTTTTTTTTTAACCAGGCATGGCATCGGAGACTGACAGAAGGATTGGGATGGTTAATCTTCTGGAGTAAGACCTTGTAGTAAATACTCGTAAAAAACCTCCTTGCCAAGAGCCCGCCCCTAACTCACACGTGATTATTCAGCAAAACTGCAGCTCCACTTGAAGCAAGATTTCTTTGCTTCCACATATAGAGTAACTCTTATTAAAGACTTTGGCCATTTTCGAGGGGGGAGGGGGGGAATAGATTAACAGCTAGGCAAGATATTGTATATGTTATAGGTAACATATATACACGTACACCGGAGACTCACTCAGACCTGAGATCTTGGAAGAAGAAGACAACCCACCCTGTTCACAGTCGGTTTCTGAAACTTAGCAGCAGCAGCAGCAGCTCGGAGGAAAGGTCTCCTGTAGCAGTGTGCATCCAACTCCCGCTCGGGATCCCCCCCTTCATCCCTCTCCGTCGGCTTAGTCCGGGCCCAGCAGGGAAAGGAAGGACGAGCCGCGCCCGCGGAGGGCCGGGCGCGGCGGCGGCGGCTGTCCCGGCGCCCAGCTCGCTCCCTCGGTGCTCTCGCTCCCCGCAGCAGCAGCAGCAGCAGCAGCAGCTTCACTCCCGCGGCCCCGCGCAGCCTCCGCGCAGCGGGCGGGCGCGATCCCGGCCGGCGGCCGCCCCCGGCGGCGGCGGCTCCGGAGCATCCAGGAGGGCGGCGGGCGGCGCGGGGGGGCTGCCGCGAACCGCCGCCCGCGCTCAGGGCGTGGAGGAGCCGCGGCGCGGAGCCGTCTCCGCCGTCGTCCCTCCGCTGGGGTCTCTCCGCCGGGGTCTCTCCGCCGCTGTCCGCGCTCCGCCGGGCGCTCCCCGGGACAGCCGCTGCTCCCGCCGCGGCCGCGGGGCGCGGGCAGAGCTCCTGGCGGGGGCAGGGGCTGCGCTGGTGCCGCCGCTGCCCCGGCCCGGCCGCGCTCGCAGCCGCACTGACAGCCCCGCTCGCCTCCTCTTCCAACTTCGCAAATAAAGCTGCACTTGCCGGTCTGCGGCCGCCGTCTCCGCCCGCGGCTTTGCACTCCCCCTTTTTTAAGCGCAAACAATCGCTACTTCTGTTTCCTAAGGACACGAAGCCGGTTTCTCTCTCCTTTTTTTTTTCCCCCTTCTTTTTTTTTTTTTTTTTTTTTTTTTTAACCTCATCAGCTTTTTTTGAAAAGAAAAAAAATTTGAGCGCTTTTTGAGTTGAAACACCCGCCCACATTTTAACGGCAGAGATTTAAGGAGGCGCGGCGGAGTTCGGGCAGGAAGGCCTGCAGCGGCTCCCGCCCGCCCCTCGCCCGGCCCCGCCGCGCTCCGGCCGCCGCCGCAGCTTCGCGGCTCCCGGTGCCGTCCCCTCGCCGCGCAGCCCGGGCACGGCTCCGCCACGGCCAGCGCAGCCCGGCTGCTTTTAGGAGCAGCGCTGCTGAGGCCTAGGGGGTGAAAATGAAAGGAAAAGGAGGCTGTAGCAGCGGGAGCCGCCGCACCCCGGCGGGAGGAGCGGGATCGGGGGAGCTGGGCAGGCGGGAGGGCGGCCTCTGCCGCGGCGCTGCCCGGAGCTTCTCCCCGGCGGTCTCCACCTGCCCGCCGGGGGAGCGGAGCCGGCTGCGGTGCCGGTCCCGGCCCCTTCGCCCTGGCTGGGCGCCCCGCGGGCAGCGGCTCCGCGCTCGGGCCGCCCCGGCAGCGGCGCGGGCTCCTCTCCCATCCCGAGGACAAGGTCAAGGATGAAGGGTCAATGTCAAGTTGTCTTAACGGTGGAAGGCGACCGTCCACGAGAGCGCTCCTTGCTCCCCGCGTTTCTGGTGTCCTTGATTGATTCGGAAGTGCCATTTTGAAGGGGAGCCGCGCCCGGGCACCAAGAAGACGCGAGGACTTCGCTTTTCCTTCCCAGGGCGAAGTGAGGATGGTACAGGACGGGGATGTCACCGCCACTCTGCCTAACAGTGTTTAGTGTCTTAAAGTGCTTTAATGGCTGGATTGCTTTAGGTTTCAGGGACCCTCGGAGGACTGCGTTCTGCCAAGCGAACCCTCCGAGAGGTAAGCAGCGATGTCATGGCTCCCTGATAAGCACACGTAACCCATCGCTCGCAGGGGCAATCTGCACGTCTGTTTTCTGCGTGGACGCCACGGGAAAGTGATTTTTGAATGTAAACAGGCGAGACAGCTCGGGGAGGTGCGTTAGGGAGGGAACCTGCGGTGGTTACAGCTCCTGCAGCGCTGCCCTGCGGGGGGAACCTGCGGCTGGCAGCCGGGCCGGGGCCTGAGTCGGGGCCGCCGCCGTCAGACAGAGCCGGTTCTACAGCCGTGGATCTGCAGCTGAACGAAGCCAGACTTCTGTATCTGGCTTTCCTCTCAGCTTCGGTTGCTTTTTGCTTTGCAGTTGTATTTTCCTGTACTGATTCCCCCATCCACGCTTATTTGCGAGTATCACAAAGGTGACAAGTGTGAGCTGCCTACACACGAAGCAGGGAAAACAGCTTTGTTCAGTTTACCAACTGATCCTCCACTCCTATTCCCACTAAAGGAGAGAAAAAACACGTGTATTTTAAGGGCCTCATTGTGGTAATTCTCGTCCAGAAGCAACAGTGCTTTTTTCCCTTCTTTTTTCCCATTTTTTAAAAGCGAAAATGTTAACGATAACTTCCCTCAAAGTTAGCTCCAGAAATATATCTATGCAAGTAGCATCTGTTTATTCAAATACAGTTGCTTTCTGCATAAAGAGGGAATTTATATGTAAAACTTGGATTATTCAGTCAGATGGCTTATAAATTACTTATTTTGTGACTAATTACTGCATAAAATCCCCAGGCTTTGGTGGTGTTACCTGTTGCTAACTTAGTGCAAAATTAGACCTGCAAATATTACAACAGTCTCACACTATTCTTTTGTTGGTTTATGGTTCAGAATAAAGCTTCCATCTTCTGTTAATCACACCACATAGCAAAATAATTAAGTAAAGTGTAGCTGCAGTGCTGCAGGCCTCCTGCAAGTAAAGCTGCCTGGCCAGAAAATGCCACCAAACTTCCTCTGCCGTGCAGGTCTGTCAAAAGTCTTTGCAGAAAGCAGTTCGTTAATCCTGATCATTTCCTCTCACGAGTGATAAAGATACTCCACCTAAAACAGAGAGATTTGTCCTGATCGGCTCCAGAACCAGCAGAAAAAAACCCCAAGAAACCAGCCAGAAACAACTTCTGGAGGGAGATATTATCACTGGGCATTATAAGGAGTAAAATAATCTGCTCCCTAATTTGTCTCTCACTCGTTGGAGGATAAAACCCACCTCTAATGGCTCAGAGAGGCTGTGAGAAGGCAAACAGAAACTTTAGCTGTGACTTGAATGTGAACTTCCTGAGATGTGGGGCACGTGCAGCTTTTCACCTTTTCTTCATGTTCTGGATCAGATCCTTCCTGTTTTGATCTAATATAGATATCATTATTTAAAATATGACTGTAATAGACATGAACGCCGTGGAACTAATCTTGACAACATACCTATAACTTCAATTTGTGCCAGGAATGAATTGGCTTTAATCCAATTGCTAAAACTCGCTTTTCAGCCTTTATTATAGTTACTCTCTAGTAATGTGTGGGTGGATTTGTTTGTAATTTAGCATAGGCTGTCCCTGGCATTGCACCATACCTTCTACTTAGTACAGAACTGTCTGTAACATCAAACTGGGGGGTAAAAAAAAAAAAGGTGCAGGTGTGAGGGCAATTAATTTATCATCCCTCCGGTCGGTGGTGGGGAGTTCTCATTGTTAAGCTCACGTCAGCGGGCAATAAAAACCTTTTGGCGAGCCCTGCCAACACAAACTAGAGCAGGAACACGGTAAAACGTAAAAACCCAGCTTCTCTGGCACTGTGGCTTCGCATCCTAAGTGGCGTTTCCATGCGGCCTCAGCCCGCCCGGAGCGCCGCCGCCGCCGCCAGAACTCAGCCAGGCAGCAGCGTCCGCAGCAGGCTCTAAACCATCGCCAGGGCTTCTCTGGGGATCACGGAGCCTCCTGAAGGCACAGCCGAGCTTCCCCTGCGCCCCTCTCCGCGCGCAGCGCTTGTCCGCGTTGGCGCCGGGCTCCCCCCGCAGCTCGCCCCGGGGCCGGCGGGGCAGGGAGCTGGGATAGTCTGCGAAACCCCCTGTGAGCCCGCGGATGGACCAGAGAAACAATAAAGAACGCTGCTTCCTACACCCGGCAGAATATCTTGATTCAAAGGTATCATAATGTAGCGTTGTTAGCTGACAGAAAGCTGCTTGATGAATCCGTGACCTCAGCTACAACATGCACAGGACACTTAAAGCAGCAGAGCAAAACAGAATTAGCAAATTGGCGTCCAAAAGTGTGTTTTGTGTCGGTGCTAAGGGGGTACACGAACATCAGGTTGTAGGAGGCAGACTTAACATCAGTTAGATTTGCATTACTTAAAGCAGGTTTATTTGCGGTATATAATAGAACGGCATCTTACAGTGCTGCTGGAGTGCTAAGCCTGAGCGAGGGCCGCTGTGCAGATCACGGTGTGCTGGCTCAGAAAAACTTGCGGAAAATGCATTTTCTTCTTTTGAGCCAAGTCGGAACCCGGGGGAAATGTCGCTGCTACCCCGAGCGCCGGGTGATGCGGGCCCTGCCGGGCGTGCGGGGCACCGGGCGGGCACCGCGTCCCGGGGGAGCCGAGGGGACGCGAACCGCTGCATCCAGCGAAACCAGCGCGGTCACGGGGCGCGGATGGAGGGAAAGGGGCAAGGACGGATGGATGGATGGACGGATGGAGGGAGGGATGGATGCCCCGCTCCCGCACAGAGAGGCAGGGCCGCGCTCCGCCCGGCAGCTGCAGCGGCCCGCGTTTCCCCGCGCCGCCCGGGCACGGCTGCAGCCAGCTCCCCTCAGAGCCGTTAGGCCGCAGCCGGCGGCGAAGCCCAGCCCGGACACCTCGCGCCGCGGCCGGGCCCGGGGAGCCGCCAAACCCCGGCACGGGACGTGAGGCTGTGTCCGCCTCGCTGTGGCAGCTCCGGCCGGGCCGGGGCTCCCCGCTGCGCTCCGGTGCCGCCGGGTCCCGGTCCCGGCTCGGTCCCGCCCCCGGCTCCGGGAGCGCTTGACAGGCGGGCAGTCACGTGGCGGCCGCAAAGCGCCTCTTTGCGACCTCAATGACAGGCAAAATGTGCGACACAGGCGCTGTGGAGGCAGGCGGGGAGCGGCGCTGCCTCCTCCTCCTCCTCCTCCTCCTCCTTCTTCTCCTCCTCCTCCTCCTCCTTCCCGGGCCAGCGGCTGAGGCAGCGCTGCCCGCTCCCGGCCCCGCGCCCGGCCCGCCGCTCTCCTGCCTCCTCCCCTGCTCGGCCCCGGCAGGGGCAGCCCGGGGGCGCCGCGGGAGCCCGAGCGCAGCGCGGCGCCTCCATGAGCTCCTGAGCTCCCACCCTGCCCCGTCCTCCCCGCGGCAGCGGCTCCAGGTGCGCGGGTCCGAGCAGAGCCGGGACACAGCTGGCTGCAATGGCGTCCAACATGGACCGAGAAATGATATTGGCTGATTTCCAGGTAAATTTCAAGCCGCCGCCACACAGCCGTGGCCTCTCGCTGCTTTTCTCTTTCTCCTCGTTGCTGTGCTGCTTGTTCTTTGTGGGGAGGTCCGGGCTGGTGGGTGTGAAGCCCACCCTCTGAAGCCTCCGCTCTCTCTTTCCTTCTTTTTTTGTTTGTCAGAAATGGGGAGCGTGTGCCCTCTTCTCTCAAGGTGCGTGAACAAAATGTCTTCTTTAACTTAGAGAGTTTCAGTTTTTAATTGATAAAATAAAGCTTTTTCATCCACTTTGCTCGTTCCTACCCTGTGCAACCACCCAGGCCCTGGGACAGCTGTGAGGCAGCTCACTTGGAAGAGGCAAATGCCAGGGAGGATACAAAACTCATCAGTCCACATGATTTGTCACAATGTTTGTAGTGAATCACTTGCTGGTACTACAGATTAGTGCTGAACAGAGGTGTTTCCATTCCAGCATCAACACTAAACTCCATGGTTGCCTCAGCCTATGACTGTTGTGATGACGGTAAAACTCTTCCCACCCCATTCCAAACAGCAGCGTGTTTGTGTGGAAGGGAGGAATATCCTCTTCCAAGTTGTTTGTTACCTTTCCTTCCCTTACAAAGGGGTTGTAATTTAATTTCAGACTTCTATATCTTATCCCCAGAATAAAGTCCTTCTGTAAGTGAAAGTGATGTGTTTAGGAGCATATATTATTTCTTGATATTGCTTGTTTTATATTGTTTTCCTAAGACCAAGTGAAAAAGTGGAGGATACCTGCATTTGAAATAGTGGGGGGAGCCAAACACATCTGGGAAAGGAATCAGATGATATTTGAATATACTTTTTTAATATTTGCTTTTTAATCCATCTGGGTTTTTTTAAGCTCTGTCCATTTGCAGTGGTTGTTCTTACATGGGTTGGCACTTGGATATCCTTGGATTGATTTGTAAAACTGCCATCTGTATGTTCAGCTTCTTAAAATGCAGTGAAACTATTTCATTTAGTTGAAAAGAAAAAAAAAATAATCCCACCAATTCACTCTGTGTGTGTGTTTCTTTGGAGCTACAGGTAGGGTGACTGTGGTGTGCACAATAATTCCTGTGTATTATGTAATTAAGTAATTCCTCTGTTGCAAAAGGTACCAGGTATCTCACTGATGTAACCCATGGAGTTCCCAGCTGGTAACAGGGAACTGTCATCCCCTCCTGTACCCCATATCTTACACCTGTGTTCATTAAAATGCTTATCAAATGTTACTATATTGACACTACTTTGTTGTGTATGTAAGGGATGACATCCCAATTTTAGGGCTGGGATTTCACAAAGGAGTTTTTCCAGGAACAGCACACTGTGTGAAAGGAAACTGGGACCCCAATTCTGCATTCATACCTGTGGGAACAGATTCTTATGGGATCCCACATTATTACCTGAACTTAGAATCAGGAATCCCAGAAGATGAGATTAGTGGCTGGCGAATTTAAGATTATTTGTTTAACAGAATTTTCAATACAGATTTAGACTTTGCAGGTGATTTTTGCTATTTTGCAGTATTGTTGGATTTTGAAACCATTAATAAAAGTGTAAGAGCAACTGCAGTGTTTGGTACCATGAAGACAAGTAAGTATCATTGCAAACTTGCAGGTGGGTGGTGGAGTCACAGAAGCCAGTTTTAGATCAAGGGTGGATGACATAATGTGTCTGAACCTCGGACACAGGAAATATTTTATCATATACCAATCCTTGCTTAAAAAGAACCCAAACATTTTCCTCTTGTATTTCAGCAGACAACTTTGTTTTCCTGTTTCATTGTATTTCTTTTTAAGATTATATCAAGTGTCTACCTGATTTTGAAGTACTGAACTGTTAATTGTCACGCTGTTAAAGATTCAGATTAGTAAAGGACAATGTCAGTCATTATTAGGCCTTGAATCTGTAGGCTGTTACAAAACAGTCAAGGTTTTTGGGTCTTTTAAGTACTTGGTGGAATTGCAACTCATTCACTAAGAATTTAAAATGGAGAATAAAACATTATGTGCAAAGTAATTCTGCATGATTTTCCCTCCTATATTTTCTGTACCTTTTAATTAATAAATATGTTTCTCAGAGTTCTGCTGCCATCTTCTATGTTTATGTGAGGTGTCTTATTGAAAAATGGTGCACACAGTGAAAATTTCAAAAGCAATTCTTTGTAGTTTAGTTCAGCTAATCTTTGGTGAATTAAATTGGGAAGGAAACTTCCATCACCATTTCACCCTCACTTTTCCCAAGTTGTGTTTAAGGGGGATAGAGTAGTGGTCTTTAAACTTCTGAAAGTTGAAAGGGTTTTCTCTCCCCATTAAAAAAAAAAAAAGAAATGAAATCATAATTGTACTGATGCTTGATGCTTTTGTGAAGCTTTCATGGATTTATTTAGTATCTTCCAGAGTTATTAGGGGTTTTGCCTTGGGTTTCAGCTAGAGCAAGAATTTGTATTGCATTTGTTTTTTTCTTTTTAGCTCTGATTGTAGTAACAGGTTACTTCTGCATTTGGAGGTACTAAAGAGAATTACTTCTTTTTAGAAAGTATTTTGCATATATGTTTAAATTTATATATTTTATACATATATATATACACACACACAAAGCCATGGTATTTTATGAAATATTTTGAGTATAGAGTAAGGCACAGTGAGTGATCTACCAAAATATTTTTGCCTAATGTCTCAGAACAATTTAAGCCTGTTCTGTGTGGTTTATAATTATTTTCTTTTCCTCTCCTTTTTAACGAGGCTACTGTGTGCTACCCAAGGAGCACAAAATACGTATTCATGCATGTGGGCTGTATAAGCAACCTGCCTAACTCTTCCTTCTTAGGCCCACACTTAGGAAAGATTATGCAGAAGCTTTGCTTTGTGTGTGAGTAGCCTGATTGTTTTCAGTGGAAGTAGCTGGTGTGGAGTTCAGTGCACAAACAAGTTTTAGCTTTTTTTGCTAAATGCAATTCAGAACTTCTCCACAAAGTGTCATTGGCATAAAGGAAAAACTCCATAGGAAAAAGCACACCAGCTTGTTTTAGTAGCATAAATTCTTCAGAAAGGTAGCTGCATGTGAATTGGTAAGTGATGCTGCAACATACTTCACATACTGGGGGAAATAAGGGCATATAATTTATACCAATTTTTTAACAACTGTTCTGTTGTTTGTTGTGTTTAACTGCAAAGTGTGCTTCCATCTTCAGTGGGATACCCAGCTGCTCCCATGGTACAAATACACTCATGATCTCTTGCAGTTTGGGCTCTGCTTTTCACTATAAAGAAAACAGATTTTTTTTTTCTTTTTAAATTGTAAAATTTAGTTACACAGAGCTTCATTTAATTGACATAGATTGGTCTTCATTCCCAAAGTTTAACTTTGAGTATTGGCAGAAGTGTCAGATACTGATGTTTTTGCACACTAGCACTTTTGCTTTTGTTTTTACAGCTTCACTTAGGATTGGAACTAAAATTAGCGAGAATATCTTCTTGTCCTCATAAGTTATGTTCTCCTATAGGACCCCTTTATTCATGCTGTGTACTTGTCCTCACAACATCCTAAATGTGGAGTGGGCCTAAGGGTTGCAGTGTTGTGGGGTTGCCAGCTCCTGTGTGTCCATGTATTACAAGAATATCTGTCACTCTGGAGCTTCAGGAGGAAATTCTTCAAAGAATTCATGTTTTTCATTGACCAAATAATGGTCAGGATTTGGTCAGGGTGGGAGGATTTCAGAGTGAAATGACAGAACTCAAAAATCCTTGCTTTCATTGAGACAATGGATTTCTAGTAGTTTTCTTCTTCCCTCTTTCATCTATGTTCATTGTGAAACCAAGGTATGTGCTTTATTTTTTCCTTTTCCAAAATTTTTAAAAACTGGATAGTAGACTACTTCTGTGTGATTCACACACTTGTGTATAAAAATGTCTTTTTTTTTTTTCAAACTTCAACTTTCTGTCAATCTCTTTCATAAAACAGGTTGTGGGAGGAGCAAGGGGGATTTGGGAAGAGAGAACCTCATTGCCATCAGTTTGCAGCAAAGTGAGAAAGCATGCTAAATGGTTGTGTTTTAAATTATAAAATTGGCCATGACAGTGATACATCAGTTTATTACTTTTTGTTTTGCTTGTTTTTGAAGATTTAATTGTAATTCAATCTACTTGTTTCCTTCTGGAATGGTAAAAATTAAAGAAACTGGAGAATCTTTTCACCTGGAGGTTAACACAGTGCTGTTAAATAACTGACAAGATAAAGTTTTTGGTTTGGTTTGTTTTTTTTCTGTTCCTGTCTGCTTCAGCCCTGTAGGAGATTATTTCAGTTGTGAACAGTTTTCACTGTCCAACAGTCTGTGTGTATGTGCAGAATTGACATTTGTATACATTTTTTTAAGGGTGCTAAGTGAGCTTTGCTTTCCTCTGTGCTTGTTGGCATGGTGGGTCAGGTTTTCTGTCATTTTAATTTATTGCCACTATAAAGATTTGATGGGTGGAAAAGGTGGGCAGATACAGGAATAGCTTCAAGTTCACACCCTTGATTCTGGCCCTGGACTGTGACTTAGGGTGGGGGCTGGAAAGTGTTTCAAACATTTCTGTAAGGATAAACCACTCACTGTGGGTTCTGAACAAATCTCAAAGTGGATGTCCTTAATATTAATTTCTGAAAGAAAAAGACATGTTAAGGTGCTGGGGCAGAAAGGGCTGTTCTTGCTTTCTTTGCAGGGTTTCAGTGGAGTGTTTGGGAATTTGGAACAAGGCTCTCAACAAAAGGTTGTTGCTGAAGAGAGTTCCAGTCAAAGTTTGAACATAAGCTGGAGGATTCTCTCCAAAGATTTAAAGTTCTTGGAGGCCTACATTTTCATCAGAAGGTCTCCCTATATACCTGGGTGTACATTTGTTCAGATCTGTCTGAGCTTAAAGCTCAGTCTTAGTCAAACCAAAACCTCTCTGTAGTGTGGCCTCTCTGTAGAATGTGGAGTTGCAGTGGGTGCTGAACTGAGCTCTGCAGATCTCTCCACAGTAGCTGGAAGGAAATCCAGAACTCCAGAGGTTGGAAATCAGGGTTTGGGATAGACAGGTTTGTTTAACCAAACCTCCTGCTGGGTGTCTTTAGTTAAAAGTGGGCTTTGCTGGGTATCTCATAGTCAGGTGCCCAGATGCTCTGCACTGCTTCACCTGACCTGTTTTAATGGATATAGGTTACTGTATCTTTAGTTAAATTTTAAAATAGATAAGAGGACTGTTTTTCAGTGTAAAAAGAGGCCTTTAGGACACTGTAGGATGTTGAAGTTCATACTTGTGAGGCCTCTTAATTTGCATTTTGATTAGAATTCCTTTTAATCCTTGTTGGATTTTATCACATTATAATTTTATATTACCCAGTCAGTAACACCTTTGGAACTGGTAGCTGGACCTCTTGGTTTGGAACACAGTTGGTTTTGTTTGCTGTAAACGGCCCTAGGGCCAAGAGACGTGATAAAAACATACTGCATGCTTAGTGTGTTCTTCTTGGTTTTTGCCATTTTCACTGTCTGCTACCAGTCACTTCTGCCATCACTTCTATTAATTTATTCCTTGTGGGTTTTGGAGTTTCATTTCTTTAGATACGTTTAGGCTCAGTTGTCATCACAAAGGTCAGGTTCATCAGAACAAGGCTAATTGATTTACTGGCCTCTAAACTGAAGGTGAAGTGGGTTCCAGAGTCACAAATAAGAAGTTGGAGTAAGAGTGGTGTCCTTTTAGAAACATAACTTGGATAGTCTCACTGATAGCTCTTCACGGAAACGCCAGTTAATTTCTCTGATGTAAGGGCAGACAGTTAATTAGAAATACTAACTGACATTTGTAGAAAAGAAAGAGGCTACTTTGGCTATGATTTGTGTGCATTACACTCCTGCTGTAGGAACCTGAATAATTTACCACTGGAGCACCAATTTGTCTTTAGAAAGAGGTTTATTCTGGTTTTTTCATTCAATTACCTTGAAAAGACTCTTGACATCATAGTAATCATGTCACCATTTCCATCAGCCCATTCATATAGGTATTTGGGTTAGTAGGTCACTGAAACAGATTGAGAGGTGGTAGCTGTAGGATCCTTTTTCAAATGCCATGACAACCAGTACTAATTATAATATTGAAATTAATAATTATATGTACTCCCAAAGGCTAGGAATGGACTTTCATTGAAAGATACTGTGCAAATTGTCATATTGAAAATACCACATGGCTAATATGTCTTAGTAAGCAGGGATCAATTACAGTAAACTTTACACTTACTGAGTTCATATTTCTGTGTGGAAGGAGGTGTGGGAGAGGATGAGCATTTGAGCCATTTGCTACATGTCTTAAGGGGCCTTGAGAATCTCCCATCTTGAGAATATTGTGTTGGAGCTGGAAAGCCTGAAAGGGCAGAGTTTTGCTCTGTATTTGGGCAGTTCTTATGATTCAGTTACCATTGCAAGCCTAGTTTTCACACACTTCCACACTAGAAGTACAAGGTAGCTTTTTAGAGGAACTACATGGCAAATCTTTGACAGGATCTCATATTTTTCTAGTCAGTGAATAAATTTGTGCATATGTGGGGCAGCCATTAGATGAGTCCTTTCCTTTAACTACTGTAGGAACTAGAATAAAAGGCCTGGGGAAGTACCTAACATTTTACTCGTCCCTCATTATTTGGATGAAAGGAAATGACATTCTTACTGGCTGGATTGATACCTACTAATTAAGTCCATTTTTTAGAGTTGACTAGTTAATGTGCAATTGTAAAAAGAAACTGCTCAAAGAGGAAATCAAGGCCTTCATGTATGCATGACATGTTGTTTGGTCTATTGAAATAGTCATCTACTGGTCCTCTATGTCTGACTGGTTGAGCAGGTCTTTGTTCCACAACAGTAGTTAATGCTTTCAAAAGATAAGTCATTAAAGCTGAAGTTCTTAAGAAACATTTTGAAACTAGAACAGAATACGTTAGCCCTTGGGTTATTTTATATATGTTTCCTTTTTAACTATTGCAGAAAACAATTTATAAAGACAAGAACACTGAAACTGAGTCACTTCTATAATTTTTTTTTTTCTAAAGGTCAGGTTGTTTGTGTGAGCAAATACCAAAGGTGCCATATCAGCTCAGATCGAAGACCCAGCTGACCTAATGTCTTTTCTACAGCAGTGGCTGGTCCTTAGGAAAGAGCTGAAAGAAACAGGATGTGAATGGATTTACCTCATCCTAGTTTCTGGAAGTCAGCATTTTGAAAGCTTGATGATGTTGTTGTAAAGCTTGATGAGTTTGTTGTAAAACTTTGGAAATAAACTGTGCCAGCTTGAGTTAGTCTTGTGTTCTTCAACTGGCTGAGTTCTTGAGAGACATTTGAGTAGTTTTGTGATATGTGAGTTTGCTCTATAGAAGCTGTGTTCACTTTTCCTCAGTGTGTCGTATACATGTACATACTAAGCCTATTCTATGTAGTTTATTGGAATTTCTGCTGTTTCTTATTAGTACAGAAGTCAAATTTGAGCTGTAGAAATATTAACCCCTAATGGTTTGCACCACAACACAGGGAATGTGGTGTTGATTTCACCTTTAATCAAACTGATTTAAAGAGGAGTCTGCTGTGAAAAACTTAAATATAAGTTCCTTTAGAGTTTTGGGGACTCTCACAAATCTAGTGGTTTGCTCTGTGTGTCTCTGCTGACATTTTAGGATGAGAGTGTTGTCAGTACAGATCAGCTGTGTTACAGGATGGTCTCAAAGTTCCTCAGTAGTGGGTATCAGTGCACAGAATTCATGTAGCTTTTCTGATATGCCCTTACCTTCTTTGAATACTTCTTTACTGTTTTCTTCCTTTGGTCCCACTGACTCCCTGTCAGGCTTTCTTGCCTGATGCTTTTAAAAGCTTATATAATATTAATAAAGCTGTTTTTTTTTTTTTTGTTTTTTGTTTTGTTTTTTTGTTTTTTTTTGTTTTGTTTTGTTTTTGTTGTTTTTTTTTTGTTTGTTTGTTTTTTTGTTTTTTTTTTTTTTCTTTTCAGCCCTTGTTGGCCTGTGCTATTGGTATGACCTGTACTTGGAGTTTGAATGTGCTGCTGTTTCCCTGCTCTGGATGCCTGTTGGTTTTGGCTGGGGTAGAGTTAATTTTCTTCCCAGTGGCTGTTACGGGGCTCTGCTTTGGATTTGTGCTGAACAGAGTTGATAATAAGGAGATGTTTTTGTTTTTGCTGAGCAGAGTTTGCTCAGAGCCCAGGCTTTTGCTGCTTCTTGTTCTGCTACACTAGGAAGGGGTTGAGGGTGCACAGGAAGTTGGGACAGGGGACCCAAACTGACCAAAGGGATTTTCCAGACCATCTGACATCATGCTTGGTGTATGAAGTGGGGGGAAGAAAGAGGAAGAGAGGATCTTCAGAGTGTTGGTGTTTGTCTTCCCAAGTAACCACTACATGTGGTGGGACCCCGTTGTCCTGGAGGTGGCTGAACACTTGCCTGCCCATGGGAAGCAGGGAATTATTTCTTTTTGTAGCTTTGCTTGTGTGAGTGACTTTTGCTTTCCCTATTAAGCTGTCTTTATCTCAAACTGTGAGTTTTCCAGCTTTTACCCTTCTGATTCTCTACCTGGTCCCACTGCTGGGGCAGTGAGTGAGCAGTTCCATGGGGCTTGGCTGCTGGCTGGAGTTAAACCATGCCAATGCCTTTTCCAGGTTTTGAAGAGTATGTCTGTTTCTTGCTGTCCTGTTCTTCACAAAAAAATAAAAAGAGTGTTTGCAAAATGCTGACTAAAATATTCTTTTGTATGGATCAGTACTCTTCCTTTGTGTGCTTATCTAGAAAGTGGCTTTTATTTATTGTTGAGTTGTTTTTAAAATTCTGCTGCTTTTGAGATAATGAGGAGAAAGGAGATGAGTGCAAATGTGCAGCAAGCATTTGTTTGACCCATGCAATTATTTTCTTTTTTCCATCAGTTTTTCTTATGTGATACTGTAAGGGCAAAATGATTCAGGAAACCTTGGGGTTTTGCTTTCACTGACATCCTTAATAAAAGTATTAAACAAACACAGAAACTTTGGGATAATCCTAACTAAAACATGTTTGTAGTTGTTGGGTAAAGGCTGTCTTCAGTCCTCAGGAAAGACAAATGGGTTTGGTAGCGTAGGGTACTAATTAATGGGTACTGACTTTTGGTTTGTGTTTTAATTCAGTTTGACCACTGCTCTTTGTATGTAACGTGTGTGGCTTAAACACTGGAGTGTTAGCATGGGGCTTGGGAGGCTTGAGTTCATGTCTTGGCTCAGCTCATGGGCTTCCTAGGGATCTGCCTTCGTGGTATTCTGGAATCAGAATTTGCTCCAGAGTCTTGGGAGAGTTGACAGTCTGCTGGAATCCATTTGAACGTGGTTAGTGTGGTGCTGAGTGAGTTAGTTCTGCTGAGAAGTGGTTAGAGCTTCATGCTACCAGTTTAGACTTTGTCCCCAGCTTGCTTTGTTTGGAAGGCTTGCAGTCATCTCAGAGTATGGGCAAAGTTCACTCCTTTCTGCTTGGTAGCTACAGGTTGAAATGTCTTCTGTGACCTTCATAAATATTATTTTTCCTTCTCCCCTCTCCCTTCCCCACCTCGCTTTGCTTAAGGAGATGCTCAAATAGGAGAATGATGAAATTTGTAAGTAGTTGGGTGTGGGAATTAAAATGCGTTGGGCAAACTTTATTCTGGCATATTTGCCTAAACCCTTTCTTGATTTCTGATGCTGGTAAGTAAATTAGCTTGTTTTTGCTAAATGAACAGCTGGTGAATCTGCTTAATTTTTACCAGATGGTCTTCTGAGTATGAAAAAACAGAGAAGCATTCTTATCTTTTCAGTTAGATGCTTGCAGTAGGTGACCTTTCAGTCTGTGTCTTGGTCGATATGCCTGGATGTTGTTTTCTGAGTGTTTGTCTGAAACAGAAGTAAAAGTTAATTTAATAACCACGGATGACTCATATTAAGAACAGTCTCGATACACTGTTAGGGTTGTTGCAGGGTTAGAATGAGCAGGGATGGATGCCACAGAAGGGTGGAGCTGCTGAAGTCTGTGGAGGTGATCCTGATACTGGTGGCACTCTGGGAGGAGAAGAACTGAGGTACCAAAAAAATCTAAATTCTGAGTATCTGAATGTGCTGCATCTCTTAATAGCCCGGAAGGGAGTTCCACAGGCATCTTAAATTTGATATTATGGTACTAAAGCCTTTACTTGCTTGGCTAGGCATGTTGGCTTAACTTTACCTGGTTTGGGGGAAGAAGTGTTACACTTTGTTTCAGTAGCTTTGATGTAATCACCATTGCAACAGTGTATGTGTGAATTTAAAGAAAATTTTCTGACTTATTAACATGCCATGAGTGATTTAGTATCCTAAATCTTTCTGGGTTTGAGTGGATTTCTAGCTGATACAATCTGGAGCTAGCCTTGGTTCTTTATGGAGACTTGATATTTATCCTTGATTACTGAGCCATTCTCCTCATAATGGCTGGGCAAAAGAAGCAAAGTCCTATGCTTGACTCTAGAAAGAGGAAACTCGGGATTGGGTTGTTTAAAAATCTTGCATCTAGGAACCTGATTTTTGTTAGGAATCCTTAAGGATTTGTTAGGAATGCTTAAGGATTTTTCTAGAAGCAGTAGTAGCCACTTAGTGGGCTGTACAAGTGTTCTGGGAGTCTGAGGGAGGCCATTCTTTCTCATTGTTCAGGGGAGAGCACTGCTGCCAGGAGTACTGAGTTTGCCATCAGTCACTGCACTGACAAAGCAGAGCAAGTCCAGCGAAGGGTTACCTAGGAAGGGAGGAGGCTGGAGCATTTTTGTGTGAAAGGTGATGTTAAGGGAGCTGGCATTGTGTAGCCTGGGAGAGGAGGCTGCAGGAGGATCTAGTTCCTGTCTCAGTTGTACAGTGGGTGATAACAGACAATACAGAATCAAATTTCTCTTGCAGTTGGAGTGTGAGGGTGAGAGGCAATGGATATAGGTTACAGCTTGGGGAATTATAATTAAATATAAGGAAAAGCAATTCTCAGTGAAGGTGGTAAAGCACTGGAACAAAATGCCCAGAGAGGCTGTAGACTCCCTGTCTTTGGAGATATGCAAAACCTGGCAGGGAGTTGAAGTGTGTCTGTGAACTGTCTGGTTGTAATTGAAGAGGTGAATAAAGCAGTAAGGTAAATCTTGGTTCTTTTACACAGGAAATATGCAAGGAGATAGGTAATATCCTTTGCTGTAGCTCAAATGCTACTCAGAACAGCTCTGAGTGGTTTGTTGTTTTTAAGCTGCTGATCTGGGTAATTCAGCTGTCCTGAGCAGGTTTGTGGCCTGGACTCAAAGAGTTTTTCATGCTTTTAGTATCTCTCAATTTTTGAAGAGTAAGTTACCCAAGGGATAGTGAATTGATTTTTGACAATTTATGTTCTTTGGCAGCGTTTCTTATGTCTCTTGAAACCCTCATATATATTTATGGAATGGAGTTAACTCTAGGTGCTGTGCTCTATCTAGTGATAAAAATTTATTTGGTGCTTTCAAAAGTAAGCACTTCCTAGGGTGTTGTCTGTGCACTTGCAGGTGTGTTAGTGCTGACTTTCTGAGCTTTTGTAGGGCATCCCAGAGGGTGAAAGCTTTTCTTCCTAAGCAATCCTGTTGAATCTTTTGGTGCCTTCATGCAATTGTTTCTTTGGGCATTGTAGCATTTGGCTAAACATTGAAATGATGGACTGAGCTATAGATTATTTTGTTTTTAATCTGACTGTTACAGGAGTGAGTGGTACCCAATGCAATTCACAGCTGTCTGTGAATTACAGCCCTGGTTTTAATGGGCCTGAACCTGTTGTACAAAATGTTCTAGGCCTAATTTGGATTAGGTGGTCCCTTTTTGGAGAAAATACAGCTACTGTTAGTATCCACAGGAAGTATGGAATTGTTCAAAAGGAATGTTGAGACTTAGTCCTCCATATCCAGCTACTGCTCTTAGGCCAAAAGTGGCCTTTTGGATACTTTGCCTGCTGCATTTTGCCTTGGCCAGGGGGGGAATGGTGCCACAGGTGAGAGACATCCTGCCTTGCTGCTAATGCCATGTCCTGCCAGCTCCTGTGCAGGGGGGCAGCGTGTGAGGCTGTATGTGAGTGCCAGCAGCTGCTGCTGCAGGAGCAGCCCAGCCCTGTGCTGGCAGCAGCAGCTGGCCCTTGCAGCTCTGCCATGGATCCTGCATCCCTGCAGCAGGTGCTGGGGGGCAGCTGCTGCCAGATGGGGAGGGCAGCTGCTCCCTGGGCTGTGGAGGTGGGCTGGAGCCTGGGCTGCTGGGGTGGGGTGTCCCAGAGGGTCTCAAACCCCACATCCAGCTGTTACAGCTGCTGGGGTCAGACCACCCTGCAAGGGATTTAGAAGAGCCAGTCTGTCATCCTGCATTACAGCTTTCTGGAAGCAGCTCCTCGCTTTGTCTCAAATGCCTTGGAGTCTGTCTGCCCTCACAACTTGTTCCTATTGAATTGTTTCCTCACTTTGCTTCTTTTATTAAGGTTGATGTTACTGTGCAAGGCTAGCACCCTAATGTTTACCTGTGAAACATTCCAAGGGTAAGGTCTCCATTGCTGTGGGGATATGAAGCTACCTGGAAAAAAAAATTTGGAGAACACTCTGAAATTTTATTATGTGA
This sequence comes from Molothrus aeneus, assembly GCF_037042795.1. Lineage (NCBI taxonomy): Eukaryota > Metazoa > Chordata > Aves > Passeriformes > Icteridae > Molothrus > Molothrus aeneus. The sequence goes on from NC_089654.1 coordinate 6,542,447, forward strand.
AAATTTCAATCTGCCTGGTGGAAACACTTACCTGCCCTGAAAAAGCAGGATGCTAAAAAGGTTGTTTTAACATTCAGTAACTTTATCTTCAGAATCTGATTATGTATTCAGCACACAACAAAAGTTTTCTCATCTTTGCATTCGTTTTCCTCTTGTGTGGTCTGGAAAAGCACAGAAGTGATTGCAGAGTCTCTGGAGCTGCTGTGAAGTCTGAAAATGATATCCTAGATCTACAGGAAATGCAGGGAGGAGGAGGAACTTGTTCTACCTTTTCTTCTCCTTTGTCCTCCAAAAAAATTCTTTGGTTTCTTTCTGATGTGTAAAGGTTTACAAATCAGTGAGCCTTCAAGGTTTTACCTTTTCTGTGGTGGTTTGTTCCTTTCATCTTTTGATGACTTAGAGGATGTGCTGGTTGTTCACTGAAACAAGATTTAGTAGTATTCAGGTAGGAATTTTCTTTTAAAATATTTAATGCCTTCTGTTAAGCAGGTGTCTCATGAAAATAAAGCTGAATAAAAATCTGTGAATAATAAAAAAAGTCTCCTCAGCCCCTCTCTCTACTTGTTCAGAGATGCATTTTTGCATGTTTAGGGCTCATCTGCTGTGCTATATTTTTAAGGATTTTTCACTTTTTTCTGAACAAAATTAACTTTCTTTTTCCCATTAAATTTTTGTTTGTTTGTTTCTTGCTTGGGTAGAATAAAAGGAATAAACATGAGGAAAACATCTTTATGTATTGTAAATAATTAAACACTGTGAATTCTAGTGTGCCTTTCTAGATAAGTGAGGCATAGAGCCCTAAGGTGCCAGGTGTCCCTTGGACTTGTACTAATGAAACTATTCCAAATATAATGAAAAAAAAGCCAGGTAATGTGGGAAGTATTCCATTAGAAGAAGCTCTTTTAAATTTTCCAGCCATAGGAAAAGCTGAAATCAGCCCTTGCAATTAGGGATGAGAGGCAAACCCATGAGGAACCAGACTTTGTTAATTTTGTTGCTCACAGAACCTGCTGGTTTCCTGTGTGCTTTCCCTAAAGAAAACAAAGGCAGGAGCAGCCAGGTTGTTCTGGGACCGATCTGTCACCACAGAGCCTTTGACGTCATGTCAGGCTTGCCACTGAGGGACTGCCTGTCTTGTGTGCTTAATTTCTTAGGGAAAATCAAAGACATGCAAACCAGATGATTTTCTTTAGTTTAGCTTGCATGACATGATGCAGATACAAGGAAGCGGCAGTTTTTGGTTGCTGGGGGTTTTTGGTCTCACTGATGGCTTTTGATTTGATGCAAGGATTTGTATGTTGTATGTAGTGTTTGAATGTTGAAATAGTGCAATATAATAAGATTCTAAATAATCTTAATTTTCTGCAACTCTGACATTAACAGTGTGTTGAAGATCTGGGAATGCCTCTTTTCTGGTTACATTGATAAGTAGCACTCATTCTTTCCTGGTGCAATTCTGAAATGTTTGTTTTCTGTTTTATTGACAGCTAGCAAAAATGATCCATCTGGAAAGTGAAATCTTTGTTTAAGAACTCCTCAAAAATCAAATATTACAAAGGAGTGTAAGAATGGTGCAAAGATTTTGACCAAAAATGCTTGTCTTGGCTATTAAGAATTCTGATGATCTTTATTTTCAGCTGGTGTTTACACCTGTCTGTTCTTGTTACCCAGTGACTCTGCATTGCTGAGTGACCAAGAGCAGGCTTCTGTTTTACATTGTAAGTCACCAGAAGGATGATTCAGGAAGGATGCACACGCCAGGTGAATTAGCTGTTTAATTACTCTGCCCTCACTGGCATGAATTAACTCCTTTCACTGTGTGCTCTGGCAGAAGGATAAGCTAATTTTGTTTAGTTTATCTCAAAATGAGAGTATGCCAAAGTGAGCTGAACTGATTTGCAGTTAGTATGGGCTAAGAGAGGACAGTGGCAAGTCAGCAGAGCTGCAGGAATGATAAAAAGAGGGGACAACTAAAACCAGTGTTAAAGCCTGTATTGTAGGAACCATCTCCTCAGCTTCACCTGCACAGCCCAGGGTGAGAACAACACATTGTTGGTCAAGTTCTTATTGTAGGTTGGAACACAAGGTAGTTCTTCAAAAGGTCATGCAGATTTTGCAGGGCTGACTAATGAGAAATAGTAACTTTTTCTGTAATGACCAGATTAAGTGTGTTTCACTGGGATGTTAACAGAATCTCAGACTTCTGCAGAGCTTTTTCTCAAAGCAGGATTTTTTGCAGCAGATCTGTTGACATCAGTTCCAGTGGCAGGTTGATGGGAGTATGAACCATCCTGTGATTTCAGAAATGACAAGCTCAAGCCCTGTACTCTGCAAACCTACCTGGCTTAAGTGTATATAAATGTATAAGCATTTGCTGGGGATTGTGTTGAAGTTTTGTTCCATTTTTAACTTCAGAAATAACTGCAAGAAATAATGGAAAAGAAGGCAAAATGATGCTTCTAAGGAGCAAAGTGGTGGTTTTTTAGCACTCCCAATATGAAGTGGGTGAAATTCAGCATTAACACAGCATGCTCTGAAGTGGAAGAAATTTTGTTTTGTTGCAGAGAGGATCGATGTGGTGATGAGAGCAGTGTGCTGCCTCCCCTCTGCAGGCAAAATTCTCCATAATTTCCTCTTGTGGTCCTTCAGACTGGTCCATTTTGTGTTGACATACTGCATGTAGTGCTTTGTAAGTGTGGATTTTTTTTAGGGTTGAATTTAGGAAGAGAGAATTTGCCTTGAATTTCTTCGTGATTTCTTCTTTTTTATGTTTTCATGCTTGTAAATTGGAAAAAAAGAAATGGGAAATATATGACCTGATGGCTCTTTATGTCTTGGTAGGAAAAAAAGTGTCTGCTTAGCTTCCTTCTTCTCTTGCAACATAAAGGAAATCAGGAAAACTGATAGTTTGCTGCTGCTATCTAACTCTGTGTTATTACTGTTAAAAGGTTTGGGTTTTTATTTTTTGGATGCAGTTTTATATACCACAGTTATATAAAACTGTGTGGTAGAGCAGAAAGAACACGATCATGTTTCAGACCTTGTAAAATTCTGAACTCCTCTTGTGTGTTTGAATACAGTTAGGATGAAAGATAATTCCAGAAAGAAACTTAGCTGTTTCCTCTTTTCCCTTTTGGTAAAATAGATCTGATATGCTTCAATGTGAATGGTGGCAAATATGTGGCAGAATGAATAGCAATGCTCTGCCTGCTGAAGTTGAATAGTTGAAAAGGTCTGGGTATCAAAAAAGGCAGCAGGTTGCTGCATCTCAGCTTTTGCTGAGTAGAGGTGCTCTTGTGTTTGCAATTAAGCTCAGTTCAAAATACGGTTTTATGAGGGTTAACCTTAAAAATGCTATTGTGTTAATTTGTTGAACTAGGTAAAGCCAGAGTACAGGGATAGAACTTCAAGGTTTTTTGTGCTCCCTTTTAAAGTAGTATGAGTGCTTCATAGTTTTGAAGGTAAAACACCTTTATGGGACAGCACTGTTGTCCTAATTTTACAAATAACTGCTTGGTCTCACTTCCCTAGGTGGCTTGCTCAAGGTTACACAAGAGTCCTCTGATGGAACAGGGAATTATATCTAAATGTTTGATGTTTAAAGTCTGATTTCTGGATTACCCTTTTGTAACAGAAAGGGAAAACCTATACTTTTCCTGTTATCCTGTTGAAATGAATTGAATTATAAGTATTAATACCCTGATTGTGATCAATGCTTTTAATTCTCTTTACTGCTTCTTTTTATTTTTAGGCATGTACTGGTATTGAAAATATTGATGAAGCTATAACGTTGCTTGAACAAAATAACTGGGATTTAGTGGTAAGTATTCTAAGAAAATGACTTCATAGATCAACCCCACATAACAGTGACATGGCATCTTGCTAAGACAGCTGGTAGCTTTATTTCAAATTTGGGGGTGTCTCGTGGCTGGGACAAACAGGCTGTTATGTGCAGACTGTTTCTGGTCTGTTACAGCCTCATCTCCAAGTAAATGTGATCCTGAGTTGAACAAGCCCTGCTCTGCTGTGATTGTCTTCAGGATTTTTAAATTTCTTTCTTGTCCTCTAAAGCCATGTTTCATATTGTCTTTAGTTTCCTCTTGGCTTCATTGTGTAAGAAATGTTATGAAGGGTAGTGTTTTTAGAAGACCTGTGTGTACACACATGGGTTTTGAGGATTTAGGTTCCTATGGAAGAAAGGGAAGATAAAACAACTTTTTCAAATTTTCATCTGCTTTTAATTTAAAATTAGGATTGTTGCTCTTCTGTTGGTGGTTGTGCAGGATTGAGTCAGATGATTAAAGCCATAACTTTATTTAGATTTGGTGCTATCCAGAGACCATTAAGTACAAACAAAATATCCAGCAAACACTCATCCTGAAAAAACCTCTCATCTATTTTGCCACAAGGTTCAATGTGCAGACAAGTAGGAGGAAACCAATAAAACCAAGCAAAATAGTTTTAGGTGTTTTAAGACTCTTCATAGCATTAGTAAATAAAGAAACTATTAATCCAATTTCTTAAGGTTTAGAAGTGTAATCTACAACAAACTTAATTAAAAAGTGAATGGTCTTCCTTTCAACTGTAAAACATTTGATTTCCCCCTTTTTTTTTTTTCTCTTTTCCAAGTGAGTGACCTTTGGACCAGTCCAAAATATCAGAAAGTTATTATGAAAAAAATTAGATTTCCAAAATTGGCTAGGGATGTAGTTTGAACTGTAACCTATTGTAAACCAGTACAAACTCCCAACACTTGAAACTACATGTTAAAATGAACATTGTAGTCTGTATTTTGCAACATGTCAAGGTATGAGCAAGAGTGAGACACCAGCAAGCAGAAGGGAGTGTCTGTCATCAGTGGCTTCAAACAGAAAAACCCAGATGTGTGTTGAGTGTTGGAGTTAAAACACCTTTTGTCATAGTTGTTTGAAGTGACATGGCATGAGGTCTTTTAAAAATACAAGTGTTTACTGGAAGACAAGGAGTAGCCTTGTTCATTCTGTTCAGGTTGTGAAGTTCCCAATACAATCCATTAGATCTGTTGGTTGTGGTTTTCTGGGATTTGTAAATTGTGTGCATTACAATAAATGGTCAGCAGGTTGGGTTAAATGAGGGAAGTGCCATGAAAAATGGTCAGAACAAGTCTCTTCTGAGACTCCAGAATGAGCAGAATGAAGTTTTTAAAGCTATGAGGACATCTTTAAATACTTAATTTATTAATGATTACTAGATGATCTAGAAGTAGAATATAGAGAGGAAAGAAGTAATGACCCAAATGTGCAAGCTTAAAAAAGGCATAGGGAAAGTAAGAAAGGGTAGAAAATTAGGAATGCAAGAGGTACTTGAGGAAGGTACATAATTTTTGAAACTAGGCAGAAGATGAATGAGAGGTATGTCTATGAAAAGCAAATGGTAAGTTGTAGAAGAAAAAAAATAATGTTGAGGAGACTGTAAGGGAAGGAGATGCCCTAAGGGTCTGTCCTTAACAGGACACTGGCTCATTTTTATTCAAAGCAGCCCTGGAATAAAAAAGGGAGTGGGAGTGAAAGTCAAATCCTGCTAATCTAACAAGGAGGTAGAAACAAAAGAATAAAGGAAGAGAAGAGTGAAGAAAATGAGTTCCTGGGGTGTGAGAGGATCAACTATCTCTGCTAGGCAAGGGTTTTTAGCATTTCAGAAGAACTTGAGGAAAGGCTCATGACTTAAGAGAAATGTAGCATTTCTTATTTTAGAATTAAAAGTGCATGATCCACATGTGGTGGGGTTTGTTTGTTTGGTGGGTTTTTTTTGGTTGGTTGTTTTTTTTTGGTTTTTGTTTTTTTTTTTAAAATACCTTAAATTCAGTAGTCGAGTACATATTTAGTGCCTAGGAACTGGGGAGGGTTTGTTTTAATTCAAAAGGTCCTGGGTTTTTTTTTAGCTGAGATGAAAAATGAAAGAAATCCTTTAGTTTGGCACTAAATATGTCGTTCAACTCAGAGCAAAACTTTTCTTTGATTTCTAAGGAAAACCAAACTTGAAGAACTTGGTTCACAGTTCATGAAGACAGTAGTGAAGTAGTGATGATTTTGGTAAGGGCTCCTCTGCCATCCTTTGACCCCAAGTGTTGGGTAAATGGGAAGAACACAATTTCTGTTTTCTCTAATTTCACTTCGTTTTCTGCATCTGATTCAGAGGATTTTTAATGTTGATTCCTTTACTTCTGTGATGTTGGAAGTAAAATCAGAAGTCAGTATTTGATGAGGAAATCTGTGAGGCACCCAGGCTAATAAGTAGAAAGCTAAGCAAATCCCATTTGGATATCATCAACCAAAGTTCAGGGACACTCCTGCAGCAAAAGGAGGAAAAACCAAAAACATAAGGAAGTTCTTGTCTCAAAGAGATTGTTTACTCTTGCTTTTCACTCAGCCTGTCTGTATCTCAATTCCATGTTCCTGTTTGGGGAAAAAAATGCCGTGCATTATCAGAGGCTGTGCTAAAGACCCAGGTTGAAGATTCCCTTGGGCACCTGTTGCTTCTTGAACTCTCTGACATTCAGCTCAAGGGCTTTGTTATTTCTCTGGGACTTCAGCCAAAACAACCAAGAGAAGGAGCCCTGGTGAGCTGGAAAGCAGAAGGATCCCAAACAGAAACAGAGAAGTAGGTACTGACATGGGCTGACAGAGAAGTACATCAAAATGCACACAGACAGCAGAGGTTGCTAGGTTCACAAACCAAGTTCCTTACATTGTGCTACAAGTGCCGTGTGTTTGTGTAAGCTTTTCTGAGGATTACTTTGTTTGCACTGAAGAAGTATTCCTGCTTCTGACTTTGTCCCTGTATTTTTTCCCCTGGTCTTGCTAGAATTTATTATTAAGTGTTAAAATGTCACCAGTATCTTTCCTATTACTGTTAATATGTTCTGTATCTTTTGGACATTTGGTTTTACCTTTAAACAAAGCTAAACCTGGGTTAAGTGTAAGGCTCTCCTTTCTGGGTTTAGTTTTTCTAATAGTCATTTCTGGTTTTTGTTAAGAATTTAAAAGAATTCCTTTTCCTTTTCAGTTTAGAACTGGAACATCAGCTTCCTATTTTTGAACTTTAAAATATTACTTACCCCAGTTAGAAGTCTTTATCTCTAATCTTCTCTATGGGTTACTCTAAGACAATATAAACTGCCTTTAATTTATCTTGAATTGGGTACTAAATAAACTGGATTTAAATGTCTCAGAGTTGTATATGTTTTATAGTGCTCAAAGCAGTTGTATATGTTTTGCAGTAGCTGCTTGAAGCAGTATGGGAAGCTGTCTTTCATAAATGTTTGGTTGCTTGGCTTTGTTCAAGTGCTCAAAATAAAATTGGTCACAAGAGTGCTGCAGAGGAATTCATATGCAGCAACAGTGTAAAAACTGCTTGGTGGGATCATGAAGCCTAATTTTGCCAATAATTAGTTCCCCTCTGCTGCATATGACTTGGCCTTTGTGGTGGTCTGCTGCATATAGAGCAGCTTGGGGTTTTTCTGTGTTAGAACACTGTAGCCTAATTACAGGGCTTATTATAGGCTGGGCGATGAAACGTTTCAGATGTTCTGTGAGATACAGAAGATCAACATAGATAATATAATGATCTCTTCAGGCATTCTGCTATAAATGGATGCAGCTCTCTTAAGCCTCCCAGGGTTGCTGGTATGTTATTTCCTGAGTGTCATTTCTTTCAGCTCTATTAATTTACAGTAATTTTTACCATCTGAGGAAGCAGAAGTTAGGAATTTCTGTCCAATGTGGTTTCATAGCTTGCCCATTTAGACTCTGACCTTCTTTTTTGGCATGTGAAGGTAAGGAATGACAGATAAAGGCATCTTAAACTTTGTGTATAAACAATTAAATAAAAGTTTGAAAAATCCCACCTCTGTGTCTGTTGAAATGTTTCTGATGATGGTTCATATTTAAAGGAAAATCACCCATTAGTGACTTGACCTTATGCAGTGTGGATCTTTATATATGTGAGGTTATGACACAGGTGAGAGCTTTTTGCTCTCTTGAGATCCAGTGCTTGAATCTGTGCATGAAAGTAAGTGAAGTGGTCTGCTCTGCCTTTCACAGATTTAATGAAAAATTCAAGTCCTTCATATGCAGCATGACTTCATATTCTGTACTGGTAATCAGAACAGGTTTTTTGAATGAAAAGCAGAATTCACCACACTTAATTTTCTGCTTTTTCCAGGATGACCATTTCTGTTTTTACTCCTGTTCCCTGGTTTAAAATAGTTTTTATTTCATTTCTTTTCCAAGAGACATTGTAATATGGGTACTTTTTAGTATTGCTTTAAGAAGAAAATTAATTTCATCAAAATAATGGGGGGAGGGGGGGCATTTATTTTCCAATATTCAGTTTTCTTGTAACTATGTGTATAATGATTGTACATATATAACCCCCTCCCATTTTTATTTTCAAAATTACCTTTGTGCCTTCCTGCTGTATTTGGTTTGATTATTCTGTATTCTGGTAGAGGAACAAAGCACAGTATAACTTCAGTAAAACCAGCAGTTTAGTGTACCTGGAGATGGGATGACTTGCAGTTCCTGTCATACTCAGGTTCCAAGAATCTCCTGACAAGAAGTGATTCTCTGTCTTGGAAGGAGAAATTGTATATTTTGAAATCTGTTTTTATAAAGCTTCAGCTCTCAACTAGAACTTTTAATTTTAAATGGATAACTTAGAGAGATGGAGGTTTTTTTTGCATCTTGCTTGTAAACTTCTTGGAAAAGAATATTTCTCAGACAGGATTTTTTTTTACTCTAAGTACCAATTTTGTATATGTGTATTTACATCCGTGTAACGTCTTTTTGAACAAAGTAACTGAACAGACAAAAAAATTGAATTGAGAAAAATCAGGTAGGACTTGGCAATTTTTTATTTCTCTTGGAGGTGCCCATTTAGGTGGGAATGACAAAGAATGGGCTCTTGACAGTTATCAGCAATCTGTTATTTGTATCTTCCAGTGCTCTAACCAGTAACAACCCTTTTGTTATAAGGTGTAGCAAATTTCAGTAGGAGCTGGTAAAACTGATACACTTAGATTGTATTTTGTCCCTCTTGCTCTGGTTTGCCCTGCTACAGCTTTGATGTGGTCTCTCCCTGTATGTTATTTTGATTGATTTGAATTAGTCTGCCTCCAGAAACTAGGTGATTAATCTGAATTTGGCACACAGCCCTTTCTTTTCCTTAAATGTGGGGCAGTGTTCAGTGTATGTTTATGCCCTGTGTTCAGCAGCTCTCCTGTTGCATTGCAAGGCTGTGCTTCAGTGCCTGGGAACCAGGACTGCACTTTATGGTGATGGTCTTCATCACACTGGCCCTTTGATTTTGTATTGCTGACCTGCTGTTTTCTTTCCTTTAGAATTGAATACTGAATATGGCACAGGTTTGACAGCACTCAGTGTGGGAACAGTGAGAAGTTCAGGGTATACTCCTCTCATTAGGACTAAATCTCAGGGATTTTCACTGTTGGGAACATGGGCTTTTCTGTGTATTAATAACATTCTCCCTGTGGTCAGATGAACAGTCTCATCTGCCTACTGGAACCAGAGGTTTGTGTGTATATATATATATATTTTTTTTTTTTTTTAAGGAGCATTTAAAGTTTTGTTTTAGACAGGTGCTCTCCTGTGGATCTGGGTGTCCTGTGGAACATGTTCTTGTCAGCTCAGCAGGTTTGTTCTCACTGTTACTGCAGTGAGGAGCCTGTCCAGCATTCACAACCTTGCTGCCAGCAGAGGGAAGGAAGAAGAAAGCCCTGGGTTAGATAATCCCAAGGAGTGTTGGTGGATGGGCATCCCACTGGTGCAGGCATCCCATGGGCATGGTGCCTGTTCTCCAGGAAATTTAGGAGTGCAGGGTTTTTTGTGTGTTCAACTACAGCATTAATCTCTCCTAGCAGGACACAATTATATGTGAACTTGTCTTTTACAAAGGACTATAGAAATCCCCTTTGGAAGTCTTTAATGTATTTTCTCTTAAATTAGGGATCCCTGCTTGCAAAAATTGTTGTATTTCTCGTTTTCCTTATTTCCAGCATTTTGCAGCTTTCAAAGTGACATTTGTGTGTCTTTGAGTAAGCTCAGATGGATGCTGTGCATTTTATGCAGCTGAGTGGTTGCACAGAAGACTTGTTGATTCTTAAAAACAGTATTAAATGAATTGGTTTTACTTTCTTTCAAATGCCTTAATCTTTGATAAAACACCTTTCCTTTTAATGTATTTTTTCATGGAAGATTATATGAAATGTGTGGGTCTGTAGGCAGTTGTAATCATGGTATGGCTTTTCACATAGTTGTATGCACATTCATCCATTAAAAAAACCAACCAACTCCTCAAAACAACCCCCAAAAATCTACTTTATTCATGTGAGGGTGAAAAAGGGGTTGTGTTTATGTGTTTTATGGCTGTATTTTGTTGCTGTGATGATGTATATGAAATTTTAGTTTTCTTTCTGACCAGAAAGAGAGTGGAGAAGATTTTTAGGTAAAGCTTTACTGGCAATATTGTAAAGTAAAATGTAAATTCTGTCTCTCCTTTTCAAATAACAGATGAAATTTAGTTACTTAAATAATTTAGGTTTTTAGTTACTAATGTAGTTTTTGTTAAGAAATAACGTAAAGTTTTTCTTGTACAGTGATCATACAAGCAATGGGACTAAGACATTTAGATTTCTGTTCATGGTGAAAGACTCTTGTTTCTTTTAACAGAGACTTTTGTGTTCTGAGAATAAATAAAAAGCAGCACCTGAGATCCCAGTACTGCCCCGTAGTACTGCTGGAGCTCTGTGGATGCATCACCCACCCACCTTAGCTTTTACAAATACTTTTTTAGAGCTGCTACCTCTTATTGGTAGTTTCTACAAAGATTGCTTAACATTCATTTCTCCTGAGACATTCAAATTTCAGAACAAATTTCTAGAATATACTAATAGTGAATTGGCTGGTATGAGTTATCTGTAGTTTATTACCCTGTGACTGTGACCTATTTAGTTGAACTAAAAATTGCACACATCTTATAAACATGTGTTTGACAAGTGTTTAGTCTGTCATTGAGTCATGTTGGGACTGTGTGAGTAGGAGAAAAATTAAGTAAATTATTTAAGAACAGCATCTGTGCCAGTGCTGTGGCTATTTTGGAAGTGAACGTTACTTGAGAAAATTTTTACCACAAAAGCCAGGAGCCATCTACACCCATCAGACTTTCAAAGCAGAGTGTCTTAAAAATGGATTTACTTACAATACTGTTGAATATCTGAACAGTTTCTAGTTTTATTTCAATAAACTCTCCTTAGCCTGTCCTGAATTGCTGTCCCCCAGCAGAACTGCACAGGCTGTTGGAGAAATACTGAGACAACTTGCAGGTTACTTACTTCACCTTGGGATTTTCTGCTTTCCAAACTTTTAAGCTAAGTCTTGCATAACTATTTTTTTGATTATAGATTAGTTATTAGGCAGCTGGCTGATTACAGCGTGGGTCACTGGAACACTGTTGATATTTCATGTTATTATGGCTTTTCAGTGAAGGGGCCTTAGGCTTTTGGCAGTACTTCTGTGACTTTTTGTGTCCTGAGTTCTTGTGCCCTGAAATTATTTCCCTGGTAGTACTTTCTAAGAGCTAGTATGTTACAATGAATCACTTAAAAAAACCCTCTTTTTTTTTAATAAGACTGAACAAAAAATATATTGTCATGAGGTATTTTATTCCTAAAACTTGCATTTTAGCATTGCCATTCAAATTTACATAAAATTACTAGAAGAGTGGTAAAAATATGGGAGTTCAGAACATTTTCCAATATTCATATCAAGGCATAGCCTTTGATTTATCCGACTCTTCTCCTTTCTATCTATTAATGTGTTAAGGAGTAATAAAATATGTTTTGGTATTAAGCATAAGCATTCCTGTCTTTTAGAAGGTGAAGCAGCATTAATGTCAAAGCTGTGACATTCATGACTAAGACCAAGGCACTCGTGTGTGTGTCAAAGCAGAGACACCTCATGGGCTACTTTCCCTTTCTGTGTGAATGAGTTCTGAGTGGGTTGTTGAGAGTAGATTGTTTTCCTTTATTCCTGCTGAGCTAGAGTCAGCTCAGGTACCTGCTGATCCTTAAGCTTCTTAGGAATCTGTACAGGTTCTTTACTTTCACTATGCCGGGGAAATACATTCAGTTATGAATTTTTTATTTCCGTTGCACTCTGTTTGGGGAATTAGGCAGTGACAACATAGATATAAGGAACTCTTCAAAATGTAGTGGGTTTTTCTTCCCTCAGAATTTTAGAAGTATATCTAACTGCTGAAAGGCTTCCTAGTGCATTTAGGCATGTTGTAGGAGTGACAGGAAAAAATTTGCTGAAGCCACCAAAGATGTAGGGAGAAATGGGAAACCCACATCTAGAGTGCTAATTGTAAACTATTTCAACGCGTGCTCTCTTGCTGATGAAGTGAATCATCTGTATGAATGTATTCATGTGGCATTTTTTGATGAAATGTTAATTTTTTGCTTTATTAGCAATCCTATTGTTTTGTAGCTTTTCATGAAGTATATTTGTTGTAAAGAAAGCAAGCTGAAATAAAGCAGAATGCATAGAAGACATTTCATTGTAGTTCAATTACGGTTTTTGTTAGATTTTAACCACGATGGGGACAAATGTTGTCATTCTGTATAAACTTTGTGGGTGTAACTTCACGTCTAGCACTTGGAAATACTTTGGAGACTTGCAAAGCTGGGGAGATGCCAGCAAGTATAACATAAGCTACAGGAAAAAGCTGACTCATTCCTTTGCCTTGAAAAGCCTGCCAAAAATAACACAGGTAGAGATTGCTTCTCCTACTACTGAGGCACAATTAGTAATTTTGTTATTTAAATATTACTGAATTAATTAAAAAACCTAAACAGAATAATAATTTTTATTACTTCAACTCATAGCAGTCAATTTTTGTAACCTCTGAAAGTAATGGTTTCAAAGTAAATGTGTAGTAAGGTGATCTTGTTTGTAAAAAGTCTTTTTCTGGTTAAAGTGATTGGTATTTCTGCAGAAGGTTTAATGGAATTTCTTGTTTAAAATACACATCTCAGACTTGCTTGGAGCAGGTGAGATTTGGTAGTTGCATAAAGCTGTTCAGAAGGCTCATTCCTCTGCTTGGGAATCTCAGGGTCCAATCTGCATGACTTAATTAATACAGTTGCTTTCAGTAAACCTTTGTTGTATTAATCCACACCGACTGCAGGGTTTGACTGATACTTACAGGATGATTTTGTCAGCACCACTGACTAAAACTTCTGCTGTTTATTCTGGAATTTTCTACTTTTTTATTGTTGTAAACTGATTGCAAGAGAAGTCTGTGAGTGGTCTTACTTTTTATCCAGTTTCCCAAAATCACAGTATGAGGGTCCGAGCAAATGTTTTGATGTGTCTGTACCTAGCAGTACGCATTATTACCAATTCTGTTGAAAACTAGCCCAAATCAGTATTTGCAAAAAGAAAATTATTAGAGGAGCATGATTTCAACACATTTACTGTTATTACTGGGATATTTGCATACAACAGAGTCCTGTGAGTTAGTTTCATTTTAAGAAGTATTTCTTTGCTCAAAAGGAACTAATAAATCTTTGCACTTCTCCTGTTTTGCTTTACTGTTGCATGTAAAAATATGTTCCTTTGTCACTTAGATTTATGGTTTGGAAGTAGTTTGAAATTCACTTTTGCTTTTTCAGTCCTTTCATGGATGCTTTGTCTCACTAATGTTTTCCTTTATCATTCAGTTATTTGTTTTTCCTCTTTCTGGATAATATTTGTTCAGTTTTGGGGTTTGTTTCCTTTCTTTTAAAAAAACCTGTCCTCTCCATTGTAGAAAGCATTTTGAATTATATTGTCCATTTATTTTGTTTGAACATCAAATAAAAAATGGATTTTAAATCTTTAGGATGTTTATGATGTGAAAGCAGAAAATTAGAGTAGGAGTATGGTATGTCAGGGAGAATATCACATTTAGCCCAAATTAGGAGTGGAATAATTTGCAATGGACTGACAATTGTAAACAGTGTTATAATGACCCCCTTTTTGCTGTGGAAATATATAATAAAATACAAAAGAAAAAAATTAAAAATTTATTATGAATTCTTAATGAGGGCTTTTTAGTGTATTTTGTTACACTTCTTTAAATTCAGCAAATCCTCAAGCGCAGATGAATACAGGCTAATATTTCCAAAATATAACAGCTAGAGTTTTTTTATTCTGCAGAACTCAAAACCACAGTGTGTTTGTGTTGTGTGTCATCTCACCCTCTGCAGTGAGGGTTTGTATGTAAGTTTTGGTATTATATTCACTTAAATAATCAGAAAAATAAATCTAAGATTAAATGCTGAAAGAGTCAAAGATTAAAACAAGGTTTTATTTGTTTTGAGTATGAAACAACAAAATGCCTGTTTTTTTTGTTCTAATTTTAAATTCTGTCCTACAAGTGGCTAACACCTCTTCCTATCTTTGCCTCTATTAATGTAGAAAACAGCATGGGGTAAACTTTCTGCATTTGTGATGTGGGAGAAATCATTTTTATATTGAGAAGATACTAAGTGTATAATAGGAAGGAGAGGCAAAATGAATTGTAAAGAGACAAAATGCAGAACTTTGGTTTTTTAGCTTGCCAGACGTGTTAAACTGAAAATAAAATCTGAGTTTGTAGCATCTGGAGGAGACTGTAGATTTTTGGAAGTCATAATAAATGAATCTTCTCATCAAAAAAGCTTTTACTGAGTTCCACAGAAATAATTAAATATGTGGTTTATGAGGCTATTGCCTTAAGTTGAATACATGACAAATTTACTAATGCTGTAAATCTGACTGTGTCAGAAAATTGGGGGGTTGGAAGAAAATGCCCCATGAGCAAGTTACTCCATTATAATTCCTTGTGACTTCCTGTAGCCCTTGATGCCATTTGGTTGGACACCTTTGGGGTTTGGATCATTTACTGTGACAGTTCCCATTCCCCTGTCTGGAGGTCTCATTTGTGTACTGTGTTTGTTTAGTGTAAACCTCCTCAGTTTTTACCTAAACTCTGCGAGGGTTTTGCTAAGTGGGCTCAAGTGGTCTCACTGGCTGAGTGCAGTCAAACCTCAATAAGGCTTTTGGAATTCTCTGGGAGCAGCTTGTGCTGGTTGTGTTGAGCTGGTTTGGTTATTTATCCCAGTGAAACTCGTGCATCTCTCAGGTGTGCAGGTTATTTACATCTCTCCAGCCTCCTCCTCTGAAAGGATTGTTCTTCCAGCACTGTGCTGCTCAACTTGCTTTCTCCTTCTGCTTATGGATGTGTTTTATGGTGCCCTGCTTTGGAGAGTTGATCTTGCTTTGTGCTTTGTGAAACCTTTTGCTCTTCACTGGGGTGGAGCTTGCAAAGGAGAGATTTTCAGGGGTCTGTATCTGTCAGCCAAAACCATGGTGTGCTGTGGAGGTTGGGAAGGAGAGGGGAGGAACACGAGGTGGCCACTGAGGAAAAGCTCCCTCCTCACCCAGTGCAAAGCCTTTAACTGCTCTTTTGCTTGGGACTGCCTTTAACTCTTAATATCCCTTTTAAATTCTGGAAATTTAAAAACTACCTCCCATCTGTAGTTCGTGAAGAGGAAGGAACTCCTTGCCTCATTTGAATATTCAATCAGTGTATGTAGACTTCTGCTTTTAAATAATATGATTGGTAAATCCAATCCATCTTCAAACTTTGTGAAAACCACTGAGTATTTACTGCTTATGAGATGAATATCGAAAAATCGAAAAACCCACATTATTCATGGGATAAGATTGACTCTAAGATGTGCTTCACTATTTTTAAATGGTTAGCATGGAAATTGTGTATTTTGAAGAAAGTCATTGATGTTGTTTCAACAGTTAATTAAGGAATGGTGGTTCTTGGTTTTCTTTCTACCACTGTTTTGTAGTCATAAAAGATAGTCACAATTAATCACAACTGACTAATCTGGTGAAGTTAATAATTCCCTTGAGGAAAAGTTTTCTAAATTTCAGTCTGCTTCACAGTGTCCTTCAGGTACCTAAATAATTTCAGAATGCAGTGGATTTTTTATGTTGCCCAAACTGTTAATGAATTTGGTAACATTTCATTAACCCTGATGCTTTATTGTTCCCTATGTTTTTGGGAAACAAAAAAGTTGGATTGAATATATTTCAATACTGTAACTTGGAAGTGTGCTGCTGAAAAAAACCCACCAGAAATATTGTTACTTTGAACCTTTTAATGGGCACTTATCAGTCCAGTGTTGTCACATTCTTGACATCCTTTTTGTTTAAAAAAACCCCAGGATTCCGAGTATTTTTATCAAGATAAACTGTGCTATTGGATGGTGGAGTCACAGGTGCTTGAGACTGGGAGTTGTTTCTTGATGTCTTTCTGGCCCAAAGCAGGTCCAATTAGGTCAGGTTATGCAGTACTTAATGAATTTTTAAATAAGCTGTTCCAATTCCTGGCTATATGATTGATAACCCTAAACAAAATGTATAAATCAAGAAGAGCCACATTCAATTTATAATTTAATGAAATAAATTGTGGGCCTGGTAGTTGTTTGAAGGTTGTCATCAAAACAGAAATTATTCTGTTTCAGGATGGGACAGTGTTATGGCAGAATTAGTGTATGGATAGTGCTAAGACACACCTAGGATTCTTGGCTTTGGGAAAAATCTTCTGAAGTCCCTGTAATTTTCCATTTAAGGTGAACTTCACTGTTTAAATAGTGATAGCATTAGCAAGCTGTGGTACCCTGGATCCAGCAGTGTGAGAGCACAGAGTGCTGCTCCCCTGGCATCACTCTCAGCAGCAGGTTATTGGGAGCTGAAAGAGCTTTCTGATCCAGACATGGCTTCTTTATATCAATAACCCATACATAGATTTAATGCACTGGTTATTAAAATTGTTTTGAGAGTAGCACACATTTTTCATGACTATAGATTAGCCACACAGGGTGGTTTTGGTGATCAAAGATCCCTGTTTGGAGAGACAAAAAAAATGGAATATCTTGAAATGTTTGCATAACCATAGAGATGTGAGCCTCTTTCAAAGGGGGCTGACACTGGGGAGGAACAGCCTGGAGCAGATCTTGCCTTAGTAACGTGTTCTTGTTTTAATTTTTTTTTTATAGTCACAACCTTCTCCCAATGAAATTCTAAAGCAGATGGTTGTTCCTTTTTCTTTTTTTCTCTGCAGGGTCTACTTTTAGCTGTCTTGTTAGAACATGGATATTTAATATTTATGCAGTATGTACATGTGCACTGCTACCATTTGCTGTCTACATTATTTTAGTCTTCCATCTTGCTTAACAAACAGTGTCTGGACTCTTCAGTTTTACAGTGTGGTTAATAGAGGTCTTTCCATCAAAAAAGCACATAATGCTTCTGCTGTTTTTTCTTATTCCTGTGCCCCTTAAATGTCATCAAGTTTACAAAACTGGGCATATATGAACAAGTGAGTTATTCAGTTTAAAAGAAAATAGCTTGAAGCCTCTATTGTATTTAACCCCTCTAACTAGGCTCAGAAGAAGTTTGAGCTGATTTAATCCTCTGAGACAGAGTTTTGACAAAGTGTGAAAATTCCACATTGCTGTATTTCTTCACAGCTGAAGCAGCTTCTTTTCCCCAAGTAAAGAGAATTTTGTTGCACCAGCAGATCATTATTAGTGTAGGTTTTATGGTACAGACCCTGTGTTTGCTCTCTGTATCTTACAGATGCAAAATAAAGGATAATTTTGTCTCTCAGCCAACTTTATCTGTTGACTGACATGAATTAAATGTATATTGCTGAAGAGTATGGGAGGGAGAAGCCAATCCAGAAAAACCCAAATAAACCAAAACCTCCTACTCTTTCCTGGAGGTTTATTAGATGAACACCACCAAGAGCTGTGTATGACTGCAAAAACCACAAGGATGATAAATTAGACACGTTGTTAGAAAGAAACCACTGATTATTACCATGCACAGTGGATAAACTGATTTAAAACCTGATCTGGTGGGAAACTTTGTTTTCGCTGTAATTTGATACAGCCTCATGGGTTGTTGCTGTAGCTTATGGGTACCTCTGACCTTTTTCTTCTCTGCTTTTAAAATAATTATTAATGTAATATTTGTTTCTAAGTGCAGGATAAATCTTATTGCAGTATCACAGTAACTTAGCTGAGTTCAGCAATAAAACATTATGACTTCATGTAGCCTTAACTATTAATAGAAATTTTAAAAAAGTCATATTTATCTATTCAGAGAAACAGAAACCATAGCATTTAAATCTTGATTGCATCTATTTTTGTGTTTATTAAGCACTTACTTAAGCTACATTTTTTTTAATGTCAGTTTGTACAAATGGTGTTGATAGGTGATGACTGTCAGTAGCTCAGTCACAGGGTTTGACTTTGTCCTCCTGGAGTACCAGGGAATCTGTGAACTGCTAAACATCAGTGTCCCCTTTTTCTCTGGGCACCAGACACTCATTCACCCACTGTTCTGGCCAGCAGGTCAGGTGTATCTGATGTATCAGGATGGATATTAGAAGTAGGTATGGTTCACATGGGTCTGGTTTTTATTTTATGTAGATCCCATAATGATAATATTGCTCACCAAGAATATTCACTGAATAGGGAGCATTCTAGGGCATGTTTTGAAGCAAACTAATCACTCTTCAAAACATATTATAAAAGTTCTGATGTATTTTTGTTCTGCATGCTTGACTCAAAATTTGTTTTCTCTTTTCAGGCAGCTATAAATGGTGTTATACCACAAGAAAATGGCATTCTACAAAGGTAAGCACAGAGGACTGGAGTAGTACATGCAGGGAATGATGCTGGGTAACAGTTACTTTTTTTTTTTTCCTTCCTGAATCTAAGAAGATGACATAATTCTCCTTTTAAAGCTGTTTCTGGAGTCACAAATTCTATTCCTGGCAAAGCTGATTTAACATTCAGTTTTTCCCATACTGATAGAGGACTAGCTCAAACATCTGTTCAAAATAGTTAACTTTTATTTTATTTTCACTGGTGGTAGGGTCATTCTTTGCAGGGTTGTCTCTTTACAAAGACTGTGTTTTGGTATGCTTCTGGCTAAGTATTTCTTTTTCCTTATGCATTTATAAAGGTATTGATATTCCATGCTTCCCTATTTCTGGCCAAAACCATTTGTACTTGTTTTTTTTTTTAATTGAATTACAGGCAGGAGAAACTGTGATAGATAAAGTAAAGTAAGGTTGTTCCCTTCTAAAAGTAGTTTTACTGATTTTCTTTCAGCTTCTGAATTAAATTTTGGCTTACACACTGATGCTTGGATATCTTGAACTCACTGAAATTTGATCTTTTAAGTGCTGATGAGGCAATTGAAAACAGCAGATCAGAAATTAAGCTACCTGAGAGAGACAGTAAAACAGTGTTTAAAAATTTGTTCAGAAAAATACTTAATGTACTACTTAAAAAATTTCAATGAAATGAAATATGATACATAATATCATATACAGGTGTTTGACATCCCTGTCAATACTTCCTAATTCAACAGAGTCAGGTTTTGATTTAGGATAAAACTAAATCTGCCCAGTAAAGTTACTAAACATATATTTACTGTAAGGCCTGTTTAGTCCATGTGAAATCAAGTCTTGATTGTGGAGCACTCTTTCTGCATATAAGTTGTGACCTCCAGGCATTTCTATCCAAAATCCCTGAATGTTTGATTGGGTAAAAGAAGCTGGGGAATAGTTAGAGTAGTTAATGCCTGTCTTTAATCACAAGGTGATTTAACTTACATTTTCTTTCACAGTAATTTATTAATTTTTAGAAATTATTAGATAGTCAAATGTGTTTCAAATGGGTATTTTTGTTCCTTTGTTTTTGTCTCATTTTGTATTCTTGCAGTGGAAGTGGTTTAAAGCTCAGAAGATTTAGAAACCTGCTTTCCAGTGGTTTTCAGATAAGGCTTATTTTACTGATGTGGGGCTTTTTATGTTCTATTAGAGGTTGCTAGTCAGATATGTAGGATGCCTTTTGTGGTGGAATCAAATAGAATTAATGCAACTGGACTTGAAGCAAGTTAATTTATTGAAGAGAAAAAAGTACACTTTGTTGTATAATTCAGTTGCTTGTTTTGTTATCCAGTCCTGAGAACTGGGATATTCATTGCTTCTTGGGTCTACTAACAGAATTGTTACTTACTTGTACTTAATTCATATTTGTCCACCAGGCTGAAGAAAATAACGTATCACTTGGTATTTCTACTTTTTTAAATACTGAAAATTAGGCTGTTTCCTGTGCTCCTTAGAGCTCTGACGTGGGCCTTTGACTTTTGAGCCATAGGTCTGAGAGTGTGGGTCTTTGTAGCTGGGCATTCATCCTTCTGAGCATGCTGATGTGAGAAGTGAAGGAGCCCCTTGTTTTACAAGCATAACATGTTTTTCTGTTTCAAATGTGAAAGGCACAATGATGGGATTTGCAATAGCTGGGTACTGTTGCACTTCTGTGACATGCATGCCATCCACATTTGCACTTTCTAAAGTTCAGACCTCCTCTAAATGACAGATTTGACCTGCTCTAGGAAGCATTTCCACTGAGAATCTCATGGTATCTTAGAGATCAGAAGGCATTTTTCAGATAAGTTCTGATAAGGAATGGAAATGAGACAAGTTATGTTGCAGCATTTCTGAAATCCACCATGAGATTCTGTAACTGCCCAGCATCTTCCTGGTAAGAACATCTGAAAGGCAACACCCCAGGCATACCTGATGAAGTTTCTTGCCTTCCAAATTTGATTTCTGTACATCATAGGTTTTTTTGGTTTTTTTTTTTTTTTTTTGCATGGAGTAATATTCCTGAAATGTAATGTTTTATTACACTTGTTTCCAATCCCAGTTATGTGCTTCCTGTGGAGAGGCTCACTGAGGAAGATGAAGTGCTTCTGGGTAGAGAGGGTTTTCCAGTTTATTCTGACCTGTAATGCTGTGGGTATCCTTGAGTCAGGTATGGAGACATCCTTACATGAATCTCCAGGAGCCTTGGAGAATTTTGAACTTGAAGGCAAGCTAGAGTTCAGCATTGCATTGCTGTTGTACTTCTAGGTGTTTTCTTTTTAAACACATGCTTCATTATCTTAATTTATTTACCTTAAATGTGTATCTATTTTCATATCTGACTTGTTTTTTCACTAGTTTGGTGTGAGAAAATACCTATCTGTGTGCAGAATATTGAGCTGTATTTCTTATTCTCATTTCCACTGGATACTAGCCCAATGATGTAGAAAGCTGGTCGTTGCCATGGTGCCAATTTTTATATGGCCACAACACTCCTGGAACAAGAAACAATCCCTCTCCTCAAGATAATTCTGGTATTAGGTACATAGTGGATTTAAAATATTTGTTTGTCACCAATGCTGATCTTCTATGGCGCTCCTGAGCCCTGAAAGGTTAAAATTGCTAATACAGAATTTATTTTTTCATTTTTAATAAGCATTTTTCTCAGATCCAACAGCAATGATTCAAGAGGTGTGTGCTGGACTGTAGTAAGTGAATAATACTGTCATTTTGCTTTCCTAACTTCTGGCTAGACATGCCAAGCTGTTCTGTTGACATCATCTTATTTGCCTGTCTTTCAGTGAGTATGGTGTAGAGACTTTGCATGGACCAGCGTACGGCCCCAGCAGTCACTCTGCTGCAGCTTCCTCAGCTCCTTCCTCCTCCTCAGCATTTCGCCATGTAGTGCCATCTAGACAAATAGTGGAAAGACAGCCTCGAATGCTGGACTTCAGGGTTGAGTACAGAGACAGAAATGTGGATGTAGTACTTGAAGACAGCTCCACAGTTGGTAAGGATTTGTAAAAATGAGATGAGAGCTGCTGTCGTGAAACTGTTAAAAAAAACAAATGAAAAAGATTCAACCCCAAGAATCCAAGTCCTAAAGCAAAGCAGAACAAAATCTCCCAAAAAGAAAAAAAAAAGATCCCCCCAAAAGTGCAGCTTCCACAGCTACTAACCATTCTCAAATCTCTTTACAGCTTTAAAAAAGCAAAATTTCACTAATCCATGGTAAAGGTTAGTGATCTATCAAATATTTATTTTGAAATCTAGTTTTCTTATTAACTTGCTTCAGAAACAAAATGAAGATTAATAATTAAGTTGAGGCATGAAAATGTAATTTGGGATAGGATTAATGTAGATGCAAGCTATTAATAAGTGGATGATCTTGGCATTTCCTCTTTGAATCTGTATGGCATCTCTATCTGCACAGGATTAGTGACAAGATTAGAGGAATTCTTCCTGGTGTGAGGAACATCATTGCATTCTTCATAGTTCAATTTTTATTTGACTCTTTCGTTCAAATTAAGATTAATTCTCTCAGTTTTATTGTCTTTCCCTAAAAATGATGCATTTTGAAGCAGTATTTTAGAAGTATGCTAGTGTTTCAGAGCATGTTATTTTTTACATTCCCCAAATTGGGAATTAATTTATTTCTGCTAAGGAAGAAGAGTATTTTCATATTTTATTTTTACAGAAGAGCTTATACAGATCCAAATAAGGAGCTACGTGAAGGAATAGTTGATGAAAGCAATTTTCCGCGCTGCAGCCTTTTGTCTGGGATGAAATTTGGAAATTTTGAAACTTTTGATCCTGACTTGTCCTTTCAGCAATGGATTTGGTGTTGGGTGGCGCCACCTAGCGGCGATCGGTTTGAATTATCGATGGGTGTTCTCTGTTTTCCTTTGTGCTCAGTTACGCCCATGGAAATTGGACATCAAAATCTCATCAGCTCGGAATTTTTCAGCTGTGCTGCTTTGATTTTTCTTTTCTTATTGACTTCTTAATAGTTGTCTTTTACCTGAAAGCTGTAGGGCAGAAGGCAGTTTGTGTAAACTTCTGTATTTTGGGATTAAAGATGGAGGGCAGCCTTGTGTTTAAAGCCCTTGGAGAAGTGAGCAAGGCAAATTTTAGAACTTCAGCTGTGGGCTTGAGGGAATAATAGTTTTTGCTTTTATGGGGATCTGCTTGCTCATGAGAGGTGCCCAGGAGGGCACAAGAGCCCAAGAGAGCTGGTTGATCTTCAAGGACAACCTCTTCAAAGCACAGGAGCAGTTCCCTCCAACATGCAAGAGAAGCAAGCATGTCAGAAGGCCAGCACAGAAGAAAAAAACATTTCTGGCTGAACTAAATTCAAAAACAAAGTAGCCAGAGCTGGAAAGTAGTGAAGGGCTGCCCAGCAGGAGCACAGAGATGTGCAGGTTTGGAGTTTTGGAAGACCAAATCTCAGCTGAAGGTGAAACCACTGAGGGGTTAGAGGGGTTTCTGTAAGTACATCAGCAGGAGAAGAATGGCTAAGGCAAATGTGAACCTGTGTTCAGTGGTGAGTGCTGAGCTTGGTCTGTGGGAAGATTATGAAGTAAATATTTCTGGAAGCACTTTTTGAGCATGGGAGAGAAAAGAAGGGGATTTGGAACACCCAGCATGGATTTACTAAAGGCAAATTGTACCTAATCAGCATTATTTGCCTTTTACAATTTGATGACTGGCTCAGTTGACAAGGGGAGAGAGTGTCACTGTGGCTTTAGTAAGGCCTTTGATGTACTCTGCTGTTGTATTTTTCTAACCATAATCTTAAGATAAAAAACTGATCAAAATAAATCTTAATCTGCTCAGAGAAGGTGCTGATATTCTGGAGGGCAGGGCTACTGTTTAGTGGGTCCTGGACAGCCTGGAGAAATGGGCTGACAGGAGCCTCCTGGAGTTCCAAGAAAATAAAGTTGAAATCCTGTATCTGGCATAGGATAACTCCATGTTATCCCCACCTGATACCTGGCTGAAGGCTGATGGGCTAGAAAACAATTTAAGAAAAGGGATCTTGGGTGCTTCAGCCATGAACTCTTGCAGTGAAGAAGACCTGCCATGTCCTAGGCTTTGTTGGCTAGAGTGTAGCAGGTGGATCTCAGGAAATCATTATTTCCCTCTATCCAGCTCTTGCCAGACTGCATCTGGAGCACTGTGTGGGGTTTTGAGGTGCTCACAAGAAGAAAGATGATGACATCCTGCAATAAGTCTGGTCAGGGCTCTGGAGCTCTGGGCTAACTGGAGGAGAGGCTCAGAGAAGGGGATTTGTCCAGCCTGGGGAGGAAAGGGAAAAGCTCAGAGCTGACCTCTGTCTGCAGCTTGGAGGTGCATAAGAATGGAAGGCAATAGACACATCAAAAATTCACATTAAATAAAAGGATTTTTTTTTTGTTGTTGTGAGGGTGGTG
Source organism: Molothrus aeneus (assembly GCF_037042795.1). Lineage (NCBI taxonomy): Eukaryota > Metazoa > Chordata > Aves > Passeriformes > Icteridae > Molothrus > Molothrus aeneus. The sequence continues at coordinate 6,566,707 of NC_089654.1, forward strand.
AAGACTGAAACTGGTTGGCCAGAAAAGTTGTCAGATTTCCATCCTGACATGTTCTAGAGCCAGTTGGACAAGTCATTGACTAAACTAGTTTAATTAGACCTTTGAGTTAGGCTTGAGTCACATGAACTCCAGAGGTACCTTCCAGCCTGAGTTACTTTGTGACTGTAATAACTACAGGGGCAGAGGAGCATCAACATGTACAAAACATTGGGAAAGCTGTCAGAGCAGTCAGTGGCATGAACATTCCAGTTCCTTAGGTCTGGACTAATGCTAATGAAATTTGCTATCAGAAATATGCACCCTCTTTAAGTCTGGTGCTCCAGATAGCACAGAGTTGTGTGTCTAATAAATATGGAATATAGAATTACCAGTATATATGTCCAAATCATCAAATCCTTGTGTGATTCTCCAATCATTCATGCTTTGTGATTATTTTTTTTAAGCTTCATTTGTCCTTTACTGTTTGAAGAGTATGTTACAAGGGTAACTAAACTGAAAATCCTTCTCTTAGTAAATTTTTCCTTGCTCTTGTTTTCTAAGTACAACTCACTGCTGTTTGAAATAAAGCAGTAAATGTGTATATTTTATATATTTCCTTTGTTTTTCTCTCTAGGGGATATCAAACATATTCTAGAAAATGAACTTCAGATTCCTGCATCTAAAATGCTGTTAAAAGGGTGGAAGACTGGAGATGTAGATGATAGTGTAAGTTTTCAACTGTGTTTTCAGTTAACTGAATTCAGTTTCAAACTGAGCATCTGTGGGTGGGGATTACAATGCAAGAATTGTTAGTTTCAAACAGTGTCAGATGTCTTGGGTGGCACACAAAGAACTCTTAATCTAAGACATTGCAAAATAAAATCAGGACAAATCAGTTTGTCTTTGGTTTGTATAGAATGTGGCCCACCTACAAAAATGATGTTTTAAAGTAACAAGAATTGTATCTTGAAACAAAATATTTGCTGATACTGTAAATACATACCTATGATCAAAAAAAAAAAAAAAGAAAAATAGTCAGAATTGGTGAATGTTTTATATTTATAATGATTTTTCTCCCCTCAGACTGTTTTAAAAAGTCTACACTTGCCAAAAAATAATAGTCTTTATGTTCTAACACCTGACCTGCCTCCTCCTTCTTCAAGTCATTCTGGGTAAGTCTTTTGGCCATAAATTCTATTTGTATGGGTTTGGGTTGGTTTTTTGGGATTTTTTTTTTTTTGGTTTTTTGTTTGTCTGTTTTGGTTTTGTGTGGGTTTTCTTTTTGTGTTTCTTTAATGAAGCCATGTGTGTATTTGTAGGAATCTGCTGTCAGTAAATACAAAATGTTTTCACTACACTAGTGACTGTTGGGATGAAAAGAAGCTTGTTGGGGTTTTTAAAAGTTTGGTGGGGTACACAAACCTCTTAGGTACATACAGAATTTTACATCTCACAGATGTGATGACTTAACAGAAATCTAGTCTCTGTGAAAATGAGAGCTGGCCTTGCATAAGTTGCTGCTTTATGTTGGTCCATTTAATGTATGTTATAAATCTGTATAAATCATTCCCATCTGATGAAAGTTTTCTTTATGAAATGTTTGTTACATTATTTTATCTTGTACTTTTAAAATGTATGTAGATGGGCTGAATAATTAATTAATATAAATAAATTAGTTATTGATTAATAATTAATTAGAATTTATTTCCTTGACTTGAGAAGGGTATATTTTATTACTGTTTTGAACACTCAAGAAGTAAGCAGTGAGTGTTGATATGTCACAGAATCATCAAAGCTGCAAGAGACCTCCAAGATTATCTAGTTCAACCCACCATAGTCACCTCTGAAACATATCCCAGGTGCCACATCCAGGCATCTCTTGAACACTTCCTGACTTCACCACATCCCTGAGCAACTTAATCCTGTGCTTAGCCACTCTTTCAGGGAAAGGTGTTTTTCTAATACCTAATCTGAACTTGCTGTGGTGCAATTTAAGGCCGTTTCCTCTCATCCTTCCACCTGGGACATGGCAGTGGGGACGGACTCATTTTTTTGAGGAGTTTGGAGAGTGAGAAGGTCACCTCTGAGCTGAAGGCTTTCTCCAGGCTGAGCACCCTGGGCTCCCTCAGTCACCTCAGGACTTTCCTCCCCAGCTCCATTCCCGTCTCTGGCCCTGCTCCAGCCCCTCCGTGTCCTTCCGGAGCTGAGGGGCCCAGAGCTGGGCACAGCGCCCGAGGTGAGGCCTCAGCCGCACAGGGGACAGTCACTGCCCTGGTCCTGCACCATACCTGCTGAAATCCAGGTGCCATTGGCCTTCCTGCTGAAATCCAGGTGCCACTGGCCTTCCTGCTAAAATCCAGGTGCCACTGGCCTTCCTGCTGAAATCCAGGTGCCACTGGCCCTCCTGCTAAAATCCAGGTGCCACTGGCCTTCCTGCTGAAATCCAGGTGCCACTGGCCCTCCTGCTAAAATCCAGGTGCCACTGGCCTTCCTGCTAAAATCCAGGTGCCACTGGCCCTCCTGCTGAAATCCAGGTGCCACTGGCTGTCCTGCTAAAATAAAATCCAGGTGCCACTGGCCCTCCTGCTGAAATCCAGGTGCCACTGGCCCTCCTGCTAAAATCCAGGTGCCACTGGCCTTCCTGCTGAAATCCAGGTGCCACTGGCCCTCCTGCTAAAATAAAATCCAGGTGCCACTGGCCCTCCTGCTGAAATCCAGGTGCCACTGGCCCTCCTGCTAAAATAAAATCCAGGTGCCCCTGGCCCTCCTGGCCACCTGGGCACACCTGGCTCGTGTTCAGCCCCTGGCCAGCGGCACCCCCAGGTCTCTTTCTGCTGTCAGGGAATATTGCGAAGGTTTGAAAATGAAATGATGTTATATGGTAAACACTCTTTTAACGTAATTAGCAATTTTCTTCTGTGTGTTTCGCTTTCCCGAAGGCAGCTCTGTATGTGGTATTTCCCAGGAAAATGGGAATTTTCCTCGGTAGCCGCTAGAGGGTGCGAGGGAATTGAGCCTGCCAAGGGAGCTGCTCCGGAGTGGCGAGCTCAGGGATGCCTTTGGAGTGGAGAAAAAATGCACGGATTTCAGCTGGTCCGGAGAGGGAGTTGGCTTTCTGCCCTTGTAGGTGATAGGAGAATATTCTGCTGGTGAGAGGAATTCTTGGAGAGTCAATAGAAATTTGTAGCTGCCTTCCTAAGGACTGAAAGTACTTTGTATATTACTAAAAGGTACTTGTGCACATTAGCATGTAGTCTGTGGAGGAATTAAGAATGCTGATATGAATTACAAAAATAATAACTATAAGAAAAGGAGCATTAAGAGAGGGAAGAGTAGCACTGGAACAGAGGGTGGTGTACAAGAACCGTATGTGGAGACAGGAGCTGTATTTGTGTGTGAGGACAATAACCCATTGTACCTTGGCAGATATTTGAAGAACTGTGAAAAGACACTACAGCTGCTAATTGTTCCATTTCCAATTCCAAAATTTTCTACCCAGGTATTGCTGTATATTGTAGTTTGAATGTTTTAATTCTGGAGAGAAAATTGGAGTCTGAAGAGAGTTGTTTATTGCAACTGCAGTAAAGTATATAACAACAAACTGTTTAAAAACAGTTCTTAGCCTTTTTTATTGGATTAATGGTTTTAAAGAACTTTACGTGACAGTAAAATCAAAGTAGTTGTTACCTTTTATAGTTTATATTTGTTTCATAGTGGAGATTAGTTCTGGATATTTTTAAGATAAAAGTTGGTAGCTTTGGGACAGCAAATGGTGTCTAATTAGTGGCTATTTAAACACGGATAATTTGAAGGCTAGATCATCTTCCTGAAGTCATAAATTCTAGATGAAAGGGGAGGCTTGCCTCCAATTAAAGCATCAATGCAGATCAAAACACATCTAATTGAAGCAATGTACCAAACCCAGTTACACTGTTTACTGCCTACTGTTAGGTCAGTTATTATTCAGATTAGTTTGTTACCCACAATTTTTGAAAGCGTCATGCTCACATCTATTATTAATGGATGTTGAGGAACTTTGCCTCTTGCTCTGGGAGTTCATCTGTTGTTTTCTTCAAATGCCTTCTGTTTTGAACTAGAGATAAATAGTCGTGGTTTGAATATCTCCAGAAAGTGATATTTGAAAAGCCTGAGATTCCAGTATGTGATATTTTATCTATATGCCCTTCTTAAAAGGAACAGTCTGGCCTCAGCTGTGTAAGATCCAGTTTTTGTCTGTTCTTTATAGTGAGACAGAACAGTGTCTGAAACATCCTATTCCAACATATTGGTATGAAGGCATTGAAGTTTATTGTGACAGACTGAATGGGCTTAACCCAGAACTGACTGAATACCAGCATCTAAATGTAATGGCAAAGTGATCCTGCCTTTTAAACAAACAAAAATCTCCTGGGGTATCTTTGTTCATCAGTGGCCTACCTAAAGTTTTTACAGGTAATAGAAACCCAGTGAATTACTACTGCATGCTAGTAAATTGAGGTGGAAAGATTAAATTTAAATGTCAAATACCACATGTATTGTTCCACCCTACTACCACAATTTCAGCTGGCAAAGCCATACTTATCCATGCACCATATCCAGAACAATAACCATGTGTTCTGTGAGCTGTGGACATAATGAAATCTGATTTTTAGTGAATTCCTGCCTCATCCCAGCAGCTGCAGTAATTCAGCCTTCTCCTTCCATACTTCCCATCATTTCACCTACCTCTGATGCTGCCTCCAGTTGTGTATTTTGTAGGATCTGTGTAATATTTTGTAGCATTTGTGTAATAATTTTCCCCTTGCACAGAGTATCAGCCTGTCCTGCATCTGCTCTCCAGCTCACAGTCAGGTAGTACCAAAGGAAAGGAGAAATCATGTCCTGTGGGTAGTTCTGAGATCACTGGCCAGGGGTCACCTGGATGAATATAAAATACTGCACTTTTAATGCAGCCTTTTGTTGCGGTGGGTGGTAATTTGGGTCCCCTTCCTCCTCCTGGCTGTTGATTTACACCTGGTATTTGAGACCTTTCTAACACTATGAGACCTCCTTAAAACCAGTGGCTATGTTCAAAAGTTACCAGGTGGAAGCAGAATTTACCAGGCGGGTGGAGAAGAACACGATTTCCCTTGGAAAGCAATCCTGAAAGGAAAGATGCCAAAGAATGTCCATCATTCAGCATCCACGGGGTAGATCCCTTGCACCAGCTTTGTCAGATTAGATTAATCCCTTCCTCAGCAATTCCTTCCCTTTGTTGCCTTGGATGCTTCTTGAAGGCTGAGAATACTCAGTTGAGGAAATAGCTTTAGGAGAATGCAAGAGGGAAGCATGAAAAGTGTGAGCTTGGGAGTCTGGCCATGGAGCTGGATCATCCAGATCATCTCTCCTTTCTATCCTGTGTGTTCTGGGAGATATTTTTTATCATTTTTTGTTGCTGTTGTCATTATAATGGATATAATGTGTTTTATACTTCCCTTGTTAAATAGCTGAAAATCAAAGATACTTTGTTATACTTGATGAATCACTGGAAAGTTGAAAAGCATTAAAACCCCAGGTGCATACCATGGAGATTATTAGAAATAATGCAATTTTGCTAAGTGATTGTAACTTGTTTAACAAGTGTAATCATCTGTGTGGAAAAGAAAAAACCCACAGATGCCTTTTTTCAAGCAATAGGTCCATATATTGCTGAATGCCTCTGCTTTAGATGATTGCAGAGCAGTGGTGGTGATGTGGTGTCTTGTTGTACGTTATCAACTGTAGCAGAGTGTTAATTAAGAACGATGTAACCTGCAGCTCCAATTATTAGTCCTGTCTGTTTAGCTGGACAGGAGCAGTGCCTTGCTTTAGTTACTTTGAAAGCTTCCATAAGAATGGTAAGATTAATGTTTTATTTTCCCATCTGTTCATGAGACAGTTTAAAAATCCTGAAGTTTAAAATGAAATAGAATGTAAACAAAAGGGCTTCTGCTCATTTACATGTTAGCCAGATTTGCTAACTGATTGCTGTTTGAACCTAATCTACCACCTCCTGCTGCATTAGCTACAACAAACATTACATTTACATACTGATTTCTTATTTTGTTTTAATGTAAATAATCTGTAATTACAGTAAATTTGGACTTCTGTTGACATGAGCTTATATAAATCTGTAAGTTTAAAATGGAAATGTTAATTACCTTGTGTCATACCTGTTTATATAAAAATCAGAGGTTTTGGGGGAAATCTCTGTGTGACTGAGAAAGATACTGCCTCGTGAGAAATACTGAGTATTTCATAAAAATACAAGGAATGAAAAGGACCATTTGCATTGCATATTGATTAAGGATCTACTTATAGTATCAAATTCTGAAATATTACTAAAATTTCCAAGAAAAATGCTGTTGAAAAGCAAAGTATTACATAAAAAAACCAGAGCATTAATGTCATACTTAACAGCAGATAGAATCAATCTGTTTTTTATATCCAAGTCTCTTGCTAGAACTGGTCAGAGCAATGACTGTGCTCTGATCTGTTTTCTTTTGTGTGTTCTTGGTCTTCTTTTTTGGGTGTAGGCAGGGTACCTCAGTTGGAGGATTGGTGCCCAGAAATACAGATTTCTTTGCCTCTTGTGCTGCGCAGTGAGTGCAGAATCATTCAGCTGAGGTAGAAAGGTTGTAATGGTGTACATCACCTATCAGCAAATGCTTTTCAAAGCTGGGGATTGCAGTAGGGAAAAAATGTTCTGGTAAGAGTGGCCTACTTTAGTCCTCTTTCCAGAATTAAGTTTTCTTTTTCCACTAATTAATTCTCAGATTAATTGTATTCTCTTAGCACTGGTGGCAACAAAGAAAAAGAAGGAAAAAAAATCTGTCTTGTCTTTAATGGGACCTACAGTTTGACCCTGATTTTTTTTGCCCTTTTAATATAGCTATTTCATTTGGGAAATTGTAGTGAACTGTAACATTTGTAGGAAAATTAAAAAACTGCAAACACTGAGGCCAAAATTTTAGAGACGTGCCTTGTATTCCAAGTCAATCTTCTCAATATACTTATGTGGACCTAAAGAGAAATAGAAATAAGCTTCATCTTACTGCCAGTTAGAAGTTTCCCATAAATATTTTCACCTTGTAAAATTCATCATTACCTTAATGGCTGAAATACAATTTTTGGGCAAGATGTATTTTGGTCCAAGTAATTTGAAGTAATCTGCGTCCCCCTTTGCTGGAGGAAATGATTATGGGAGGGCCAGAGATCTCTGGCTGTGTGTTCACATCAACCCCATCCCATACAGGAGGGTGGGCACCAGTGCTGGCATCAGTGACCCATCAATTGTGCCATCAATTCCTCCTCCCTCTTTCTTGAGGACACTGTCCAAGCTTTACAGCTGTCATGTGGGATTTTGATGTAGGAGCTCCAAGAACTGGAGCAGTTGACCAGTGCATTTCTGTGTAAGCAGAAGTAATGTTCCTCAGTTTGTTATTTTTCTGAAGAAAAAGTGAACAATTAACCATGCACTGCATTTGCTAACACTTTCAAACCTAGTTTCTCCTCAATTTTTTTCAGGGTTTTTTTTTTTAGCCAGCTTAATTTTCAGCCTCTTTTTCACTCTGTTTGTCAATGAATATGTGCTGAGAATTTGCTTGTTAACAACATTCAGCTTGTGTTGCTTAGAAATACCAAAAGTAGAGGTGTCAAAATTGTTAGTTCAAAAATTAAAGCTTTTAATTTTTAGGCGCTTCATTTAAATTTGTTTGAAGAGTATTTTTTCCTTTCTAAAATATTTCCTGCTCTCACAAGTGGAAAACTTTTCCTATGAGTGGATGCTTTTTATTAGCAAGCTGTAATTTGAGTTGTACTGAAGTGAGGGGATCATGCATAACTGGAGAGACTGAGGGTTTGATCAGACTGGCCTGTTTATTCTATGTTTATATCAAATACAGAATGAAAACATGAGTCATATTATCAGTTAGCATCTACAGATTTTCAGATAGAGTCAAAATAAGCTATAACAGAACCTTGTGTGAGTCTGTATGGAATCCAGAGCCACTCACATATGCAGTAATTAATGTTTTCAGAGCAATTAAATATGTCATTTGCCTCCAGTATTTGCTGAAAACAAATAAAAAGTCAGAATCTGAAAAAGCACAGCAGGATATTTTAGTTGCTACTGAACATTTGCCAATAGAAAATATGGTTATGGGGATGCAAAACTTACTAACAATCGAATTAGAATTACCTTTGAAAATAGGCTTACAACTTTTCAGGACTCTTTTTATTTTTCCCCCTTCTTTTGAGGGACTGTTAGGTATTTAAAGAATTGTTAGGCCTTTTGTTGAAAATCTTGTGAAAGTACAGAAAACTACATGTTCAGCATCAATGACTCCTGTTACATTTGTAGTGTCTCTCATGCACATGATCATACTTAGCATTGGCAATGGGTTATATTTATTTTCTGTATTGGAAAACCATTAAAGACAAGAAATAGCACTTCATGATTTTGTTTTGTAGTATGTGATTATTGAGATGTGACTGGAACCAAATTACGTTTCCCAGTGAAGATATTTTTGTAAGCTAAGTATCCCTGAGATGTTCAAGCAAATTGTGTATCTCTTGCTAAAGCATCCAGTGAGTATTGTATGAGTTCCTTCCCATCTGAGCAGCAAACCAGCAGATCAGTAATTCCAGAAGGAGCTAAAACTGACAAATCAGGTCTCAAATGATGGAGGAGTCTTTCTTGTCTTCTTGTCTCATAAGACAGAGCTGTGCTGGTCTGCGTTCAGAATTTGTCCTTTAGTGCTAAGAGGAATGGCTTGTTGAAGTGTCATGGAATAGTGAAGATGTGAAGGAAAAAAACACAGTCTGTCATTCTTTTAAGTGTATGTGATAAGAAAAAAAAAAATTGAATAGGCACAATTAAATTTCATTTGCCACTTAATAAGTCAAGTCTGCACAAATATTTCTTAGAAACCCAAGGTGTGGTGCAGTGTTGCTGCATTTTTGTAGCATGTGCAAGATTGCACACAGCCATAATTGCCATGTCTGTAACAGAAGTCCTACATTCTGCTTTGAAAAGTAGTTAGCTGCATAATTTTTTACCTAATTAAGCAATCAGGATGCCTTTTTAATATCCAGAAGTTTTACTACCAGGAAAATCAGAAAAAAACCCTCAAGTTTATTACAACATGAAGATTTGGTTGCCCTGTTTAAACTGTATCTTAAGATTTTTTTTTTAATTTAATTTTTATTTCTGTTTTTATTTTTATTAAACCCCTCTGTGAATGTACATTTAAAACAATGAGAGCAGAACTAAATGTTCATTACCTACACGAGAAATTTTGCTGTGGTTCCTTTTCCAGTTCTAATTAGCTGGGTTTGTGTGCTTTAAATGAATCTAAGCAGAAGAATTTCCATTTGGTTTCTGCTTCAGGTAACCCTTGAGAAGCAAGAGCATGCTTTGCCTTATTCTATTTACCATCAGTTCTTAATGTGCATCATAGCTTGATATTTGGTCTGGCCATCAATATGCTGACAAGCCTATTATTAATGGCATTAGGAGTGCTAAATACACCTGATGTTTGTGAAGATAATGGGACTCTCTCCATTTTGAAAATACTTAACATTAGATGAGCTTTAAAGGCTGCAGTCACCTTATTAAGGAAGGAGTTCAGGAATGGCCTTTGGTCATTCTCAGCATGCTTCCTTGCATTTAAGAGTGAAAAGAGAGATGATAATGTTGTGCCTGGACTTGTCCATGCAGAGTTTAGGGTACCCTGGGGTTTCTGCATCTGACTGTAAAACAAGCTATAACATGCTTATCCCTGATTTTCCTGTTTTTCTTTCAACCATTTCAGGGCCCTGCAGGAGTCATTAAATCAAAACTTCATGCTGATTGTCACCCATCGAGAAGTCCAGCGGGAGTACAACCTCAACTTCTCAGGAAGCAGTACCATTCAGGAGGTGAGTGCTGTTTCACAGCTGAAGAATAAATGTAGCTCATTATAGCTAATGCCAGCTCTCTTAAAGGGGGTTTGCATAGTTCTGATGGATATTCCTGTATTTTATTAGTCTTTTTTATTTTCATCAACTGGATCATCAAGATTTAATTAAAGAATTCAGTTATAAAAAAGTGTTCTATTAAATTATACAGAAAGGATGTTTCTTTTTGTATTGTAGTAGCAAAATACACAAACAGTTGTGTATACACAAACAGTTTATTGAGTTATTCAAATTTCATTTTACTTGAAACCCCTTGAAGCTCCCTCTGTCCTCCCTTCTTTTAACCAGCTCTATCTCCATTGTGTGGGCACCTCAGCCCCTGTGCTGGTTGCTGTTGGGGTGCTGTAATTCTTACTGGCCTGGTAGCCAAATGGTTTTGTGTGAAATGGACGTTGCTGCCGTTCTGTGGAACGGCCAGCAAGGGGTGATATTGGAGAGAACTTCGGCAGAATTAAGTCCTAAAGGAACAAATATCTCTGATGTGACTCTGGACTCTCTGAATTCAGATTAAGCAATCCCTTGCCTATTTTTAAAACTCCTTTCCAAGCCCAAAGGTTGTTGTCTAGTGCTCCATGGTGTATCTAATGCCAGATGTTGTGGATGTTATTTTCCATATAACCCACTGCCTTCTGGAAACTTGACAAACAACCTAGAAATGTGAATCTTCAGAATTCACATTACGAAATATTAAGATTAAATGTTTGCTTTTCAAATTAAATGTATGTTTGCTATTATTGGTCTGACACTTCTCTCAGTCTTTTAGGGTTGAACAGATTTTATTGAAGTTTTCCGTGTTGCATGCTGACATGGTACACAGAATTAATTTAAGTTCTGTAATATTACCTGTGGGAGTAGTATCCCATACAACAATGAAAAATGATCACTGTTTTCATTGTGAATCCTGTTATTCTTAAGATCTAGATCTATTCTTAAGATCTTAAGATCTATTTCTTATGTTTAGATCTACTATAGTAAGTTCTGTTTTGCTTTTCCTGGTAATACAAATACACATACTTGAATCAGTTTGACTTTTGAAGGGCTGAGCTTTGACTCTCCATCATTATAAAGAATTTGAATGATAATGGAAATAAATCATCCAAATATGTGGTTTTAATTTTAAAATGGTGAGATTCTAAAAGAAAACACATACATATGTATTGTCTGCTTGGTCTGTTATCAATGCTGTATCATTTACTTTGCTGGTGGGTCTTACCTGGCTTAAAGGAACCAGAAAGCAGTGACAGGGGGATCTAAGCTGCCTTTCCATGCACTGAAGTTTTCTTGTTTGTTGGTAATGGCAGGTTACAGTCATCAGGTTGCAGTAGGAAATAAACATAATTTAAGTTAATTATGATTTTTCCCTTAAACAACCAAAATAAAAACCCTATCACCACGTAACCAGCATGAGCAGAAAACTTTTCTTTGCCTTTCTTGTATCTGAGTGTCACACTCAATAGAGTGTATAAAATTGTGAAGGGGCTGAAATGAAAGGAGCTCCCTGGCCCTTGTTGTGCAGCTGATGCTGAACAGGTGAACTGTGCAAAGGCTCCTGGAAATCTCTGGGGATTTTGTTGAGGTAAAAGGGTTGCTGAACATTTGTCTAATTATAGAAAACAAGCACTGTTTTGAATGCTAACTCCCTAATGGCTTCTTAATTTAATTTTTTTTTCTTTTAGCACAGAGTAATCATTGTAACAAATCTAGGCAGTCCTTGTGGTTTGGAGGAATCGGTGGAATCTTTCCTCATCTCCTTTGTCTCTGTCCTCTCCGGGGACTGTTAGATTTTTTTTTTCCTCTTCACTCTCTTGTTCACACTTGAACAAATTAATAGTTTACTTTCCTCCTGGTGTATTTTTGTAACGGTGGAGAAGCTCAGTGATGCAGTTGCCAACCACAAGAGGGCAGGAAGGACTATTCAATTATTACCTAAAAATGCTGCTCAGTGTTTTCAAATTAGCTCCTGGTATATTAACAAAAAGGACTATAATGGCCAAGTTATTGTTTGATTTACAGATAATTGGCATATTGCAGGGAGGAGACTTAATTTCACCCTTTTAAATTAAACAGGGAGATTTAAAAAGACATAAAATATTCATTAATGTTCAGTGATTATAAAGCAGTGGCATATATTTATTCTACCTTTATTACTGTTTCGATGGGAAAATACAGCAAATATTTCAGAAATCGACTTGGCCATACTGACAAGTTGAAATGTTTAAGCAGTGTTAATGCAATCTACTCACACGCCATATCCTATGCAGAAAGATTCAAAATGACTACATCAATTATTAAAAGAAATATTTAAGATTCTAGAAATGTTCTACTTCTTGCCACAGTTGGGTGCAACTGTCTCTCAAGGGCTACTGGTGCAGTGTGTTGTTGTTATTAGTACTTTGAATTTTAAGGAATAGATATTTTTTCCAAGGGTCTCAAAAACCCCCCAAACTTGCACCAAAAACTCAACCCCACCACCCTTTCAGAAGGCAGAAGTTTTTTGCAGTGCATTAAATGCAAAACCCAGTGAGCTCACAACTGTGCTTTCCTAAACTACTATTTCTGCAGTTCTCTTTTTTTTTTATTGTTTAGGATGCATGTTTAATAGTAAATGATATTTGGATGAATTGTTTTTTCAAACAAATCACGGTGTTTAATGGGGAAACCATTTGACAAAAAATTAGCTGAGAGAAGCCTGATGCCGTTGTGCTCATGTCTGCTTCCAAAATTGATTGCATATTACTTTAACAGTTGGATTTTGGAGAGTACTTGAAAATGCCTTTGTTTTATTTTTTAACATTCTTTACCAAAATATCTAATTCTTTACGTATTAAGATCTGTTTTGTCATCTTAAAAAATATAAGTTGCATTCAGTTATATTGTTTTGTGATCATGAACTTATACAGAATCTTTGGAAATGAAATAAAAAAATAAATGGAACTTCTCAAAAATTCTGTATATTCAATTTAATTTTTTTTTTTAGTTGGGCAGGGGAGTAGTTAACTTGGAAAGTTAATAATAACATGATGGTCTAAATTGCAAGGTAATCTGTGTCACAGGTTTCTGACATCCGTTTGTTCTTGCAAAATTGCAGTATTAAATTAATTCTGGGCAGATACTGTTCTGGGAAATATCATGGTTAGTTTTTTCCATGATCTGCATTTTAAATTGGAAATTGGTAGGTTTTATGCTGGTTAGGAGACTGTTAATGAATACATTTCCAGTGTATTACATGGTTATATAAAGACAATTTGACAAATTGAACTCCTAATACAAGACTAAAAGGAGTTTTCTGTCTGAAGACTTGTTCTTTATTCTGCAACAATAATTTATAGAGGCTGTTTGAAATTGGAGAGATTTTTTAACTTCAGGTTTGAGAAGCTCTGTGCTAAATTATTACAGGGCATTGCCACATTAAAAATAATTTCTGTCTATACTTACCAGCTTGTTCCATTTAGAAATGAACATTTCTACTATTTTTCATTTTTGTATGTTGTAGTTTTATTATTTTACAGAAATGAAGGAAAGCCTTCTTCAGAACGGGGAATATTTAAAACTGTGTTAAAAGCAAGTTTGTGTTCTGATCCTGGAGCAGACAAACTAATTCATGAAAAACTTAATGGGCTTGAGTTCTTGTCACAATAATGTGCTCTACACTTTTTGTTTTAATCAGTGACACAGAAAAAAAAAATATCAAACATTTTTAACAAACTGGATTCCTCCATTAAAAACAAGGACTTTACATTTGTCTATTTTACTCATTTGATACAGATTTTGAAGCCTTTTTGTGATTCCTACCTGCAGGATTGCAAAAATATCCAGTGTATACAAGCTGTGGCTGCTAAAGGGTGGATGAGTTAAATATGCAGAACGCTCAGTCCCCTCACAGATTGGTGATCTTAGTTTGTAACTGCTGGAAATTCCAGTTGAGAATACTATGTAAAGCAAGTAGTGGGCACTAGAATTCTTGGTAAAACATAAAATCTGTGCAAACAATGCAGAGAAGATGGGTTTTTAAATACTGGCTGCCTCTGCATAACTGCCTCTGATTTTTATTCCCTTCCTTTAGCCAATAACTTAAGCAGGGCTGCCTGCTCAGCATCCCTGTCACCTGTGCTAGGTAATAGATTTGTTCTCTGCTCCCCACAGACTCACTGGCTAAGGTGGAATATGGAAAGCAATGTATCCAATAGCCCTCCAGGCTGGAGGAGGAACTATTTGTGCACACAACTGCCTGGGCTGAGATAAACTGTAAATTCTCTGTTGACAGACCCCAATCAAATCCTTTGTAATGAATTTCTTTAAACTTTTTTCATGAGTGGATGAATGTTAAGCAAGATGCAAAATCACCACTATAAACATGCAGGCAGAAGCCTCATTTAAAAGGCCTTAGTAAATGTAATAAATAAATATAGGTAAGCTGAGAAATTACCTGCAGCAGGCAGAAAAATAATCTGGCTGAAGGTCTTGTACCTTTTTCAGATCTGTTTTTTTGTGTCTGAACAAAATATTTTCAAGACAGTTGTTGGTGAGTGAGATCATTCAAAGTAAACGTCAGACACTGGCATGGAGACATGAAATGCATGGATAAATAATGTTACTCTCTTGAATGCTGTAGCTACATAATTACAATAAAACACATTTACCAGAAATAGACATACCCAAATAGGGTACATATATTAATAATTTCAGAAACAGTTGTTTTGTGTTTGACATTTTGTGCTTGCTTTAAAATTGTTGAAAACTGCTGTTGTAGTGAAAATCAGTAACTAGCACTTTTTGGATTTAATAGGAGTTGCACAAGCGTTCTATTGTTCAAATACTCCTAGTATCAGAGAAACTATTAAAATACATTGCTACACTCATTGTACTCAAGACCTGTATGTTTTTGTGAAATGTGAACATTTAGTTTGTTTTTTAAAGAAATCTGTCATCTTAAAATTATACTCAATTTATTGCAAGTTGTGACAGCATTATACGTAATTTAAACATGACTGTGATAGCCTCAGTGTTCTGCAGTGGTAAATGAGGATGTGCTAGCCAGCCAGGCTTTGACTTTTTCAGTGAGGAGAGAAAAATTTTTAAAAAGCTAAATCAACTTCTCGATTTGTTTTTTGCCTTTGTATAATGGAAAACCAGCACATTCTGAAGGTAAAATGTTTTAGAACCTGAGAGAAATCCTGATAAACTTTCTGTAAGTGATCATGTGTTGGGAATTAGATGAAGTTCCTTGGGAAATAAAGAGGAAATACCTTTTAGGTACCTGTTCAACAGTGATAACTTTATTAGGCACTTAAAATATCTTAATGCCTGACTGAAGAGATCTGTTTCGAAGATATCTCATTGAAAAATATATATAACTACTTTTCTTTTTCTGCAACAGAAACAGCAATAAGAGATAAAGAAAGGGCACTACTTCTCACTTAATTATGAAACCTAATATATTCCTGACAGAATATGTTTCATAACCTGTAATTTGATTTTGGTGGGTTTGGACGTGCATATCATTAAAGAAACGATCTTCAGTTATTAAAAACTAGTAAACATGGACATTTTTATATGCAAGAAAAGGCAGAGAGTAAATAATTGCACTGGTGACCAATACTGTAATAATCCTGTTTTACAATATGCACTTGACAGGTTGTAATAGTGCTAATTGAAGAGACTAATTCACACTTGCTTCATTCTATTCAAAGGCAAAATCAGCAGCTTGTTTTGCTTTTGACCAGATGGTCCTGATGAACACCTACTGTGCACTTTAAGTGCTTTACTAGAATTACAAAGGCTGGGGGCTGCATCCGACTCAAAATGATTTGAGAAGAGAAAAAAACCTCACTGCTCAATGGATTTGGTGCAACTAAATTAATTCTAGTGGACCCATTACACATTGAGCCCCCTTTTCAAAGTGCTGAGCCTCCTCGTTTGTTCTGTAGCAATGAGAAAGTGAAAGGCAGATTACTGCAAACAGAAATAAAAAAAAAGTGCTGTGAAAAGGAGAAAAGAGGCCTTGAAGCCTTTTCATATCATTTGGGTTTTTCAAGTGCGTTATTTTTGGGGAGGGTGGATGTATGAAAAGCCAATTGGAGTTTTTTTGTTTTAAAGTGCGCTATTTAAGTACTATGAATATAAAAGCAAGAGCAACAGTTGACTGAGTTTACTGTGGTAAAGCTTTGTGTCCAAGGATGAATCAAATTCATTATAGTCAATGCTTTGTATTTTCATATGAATGTAGGGTTAGTTTCACAAGACTGTGTCTGTTTAGGATAATTATAATTTAATATTTTCCTTTCATAAAGTTATCACTGTAGTTTATCTAAAATTTGCTGAAAGCAAGGTTTCTTTCCTTGCATAAATTTAGAAGCACCCAGAGAGTTTTAAGCTCCAAAGGAGGCTGTTTGATTTGCAAGGGAAGGCGAGGCAGGTTCCAATAGCACAGATTATTATAACTAATTAGAAGTCACACATCTGTTAACGTTCAGTTTGTCAGCACTCAGTTAAGTGTGTGTGTGTGTTTATATCTCTTCTTCCTTTCTCTCCTTCTCTGTCTCTATCCCCCTCCATCCCTAAGTGTAAGTTGGGTTAGAGAGAAACTCTCAAAGGATAAGGATCAATTTATTTGAATTTGAAAATAATGAGGAGTCATTGTTATAATTTTGGTTATGGGTTTGGCTCTGTAAATGCTCAGTCATGTGAGTTGTCCTTATTTTAGAAGTAATCATGTTGAATTGAATGGCTTTGCTCATGTAATTTAAGGATGCTAAGGATTTTGGGGATCAAGACCTAATTTAAAACCTTGAATTTTTTAAAAACTGCAATTAAAACCTTTGCTTGCTATTCTGATTTTGAATATTTGCTGTGTTTTACTTTCGGGTTGGTGAATTTTTATGCAAGGCTTCTATCATAATGCTAGCTATTAAAAAGGTGTTAGCATGAAATGACAAGAAAACCTAAGCAGCTTTATGAACATATTAAACAGCTCTCTCCCCAGCTCTTGTGCTATTTAGAGTGGGAAAGCAGCACTTTGTAGCTAAATAGCTCAGTGCTGTTATCTGTGTGAATTATATTTAGTTGAATAACAAATGAAAAATTCAAGTTAGCAATTTTTTTTGCAATTAAAAAAAATTAATTTACAGCTTGTAAATTAAAGTGGTTTAGAACGTGGTTTAACCTTTCTATCCCGTGTTAACTATAATATGATCACTTCTATTATTGCATGATATACACTTATATTAAAAAAACACATTCGTTGAATTGCTGATTTGTTTTCAAACAATGAAATTTGTATTTGTGCAAATTATAGTAGGCACAGTGTTCTCTCATGTTTTCTCATCAAACAACCCAATTATACTTATAAATAGTGAGGTGCTAATGAACTGTTGTTCGGGAAAAGTTGATTTTTTTTTTTTAAACTTGAGTAAGAAAGGAAACACTTCACAATTTTAGAGTGCTTGCTTGGTGAGAAAATATTTGAAAATATTTTACTTATGTAAATCATGTTGGTGCTATCACTTTTAAATACACAACAGAAGCTAATCTAAAATCCCCATCAGTTCATATGGAGCGTAACTACATGCTTGACATTGTAAATTGCTCACTTAATTGGGAACTGAGGATTTACTTATATTCATTAAGTTACAGAAGTTGTTTCCTAAGACCTGCTATTTCAGCTTGAAGTTTATCTCTGCATTCACTGAATAGAAGGAGGTAATTTTTTGGATAGTTGTGGGGATAAGGATATTTAAAGTAGTGGTTGTGGAGTTACAACACCAAAATGGTCACAAGTATCTTGATTGCAGCATAATGATGGTGCTGCACTACATTGCTTTGTAATTACTATGCAAAGAAAACACTCAGTTGCTGTTCCAACTGTGAATTAATAATGTTTGTCCCATCCATAACATCTTAGTGACACGGGCACCATCTCTGTAGTAAACCTGTTCCTTAGGGTTTTTCAGTTCTGTTCCTCTATCTGTGTAAAACATGAATTTGAAAAGTTATCCTTTTGGTTTTGTACCAGGAATCGTGGGCATAAACTGGAGAGCCTTGCACTCATTTAAAGGATAAAATGGCCTCACAATCACCCACAAGAAATCCCTGTTACTGTTTTTAAAAAGGGTTATAGCAGCTCTCAGCAAATATTTGCAATAAGTGGCAAAATTTATGCCTTGCTTTGTGGTAGTTGCGTGACCAGACAGTGGGGCATTGGATTGTTTTAAGGTTTTTACAGCTGCAGGGAAAAAGCATCTGTTCCTAGAAAAGCCTTCATTGTTTAATTTTGACACTGACTTTTCCATGCTGCTTGTACCAGTCTCTGGATTAGGTGGCACTAAAATAAAATTTGTTTTAAGTTGCTCCCAAATGCAGCTGTCACTATACACAGCCTTGTAGCTTAGGCAAAGGAGACATAATCAAAACAAGCATTTTTCTACAAGGTCATTTGGCAGACTGGGAGAGCTCAGAGCAGGAATTTTGACAATATTGTATCTTGTGAGTAGCTTGGCTGTTAGCTTTTGTGTTTGTTTAATAATTCTAATGTGTATGACTGTCTCGGAAATAATGAAAGGATTTTTTAAACTGCACTGCTTTTCATATACTTTAAATTTATTTTGATTGAGCAGTTTCTGTGGCGTTCAGTTACATACATCCCATGTATGTTTATTTGTATCTCTGTATCTCTACAGTGGAATGGAATTATTTACAAAAAGCAGGGAAAATTGACATTTTTGAAAGGGCTTCCATTTCTTTCCTTCAAAGTTTCCAGTGAATTGAAAATGAAAGAGCACTTCATTTTATGTATCCCAGAGTTGTGTTAATTTCTACCCAGCTGGTCTCAACTGATTGATACAAAGCCAAATTTGTGACTGCCTGCATTACAAAGTCTGTAATTTGCTAATGAATTATGATAATAATCTTTCATCACACATGAAAGATTTAGACAAACAATTTATTAACTATATAGTTTGATCACAATTTTTGGGTTTGTACCAAGCCTCAAATCTACTTTTATTTTTCCCTGCCTAGATTAGCAGACCAAAGTGAACTTACTCTTACCTTGTTTTGAAAGCAGTGATGGTGGAAGTTACATGAGGATGATGGTGGACAGCAGAAATGATACAACCTTGTAGTGAAAATATCCATATTTAGTGTACAGGCAAATCAAACTGCCCAGTTTCCAACCAGAGGAGCATCACAGTAGGCATGGCACAAGAAATTATTTGAGACTGCATCCACTGTTGGGGTCACATAGGAATAAATAAAAATACTTTACAGATGTTCCTCAAGTTCAGCCTCCTCTGGGTATGGTGGAGGCAAACTAATTAAAACACAGCCAGACAAAGCCATAAGGACAAACTGGGCTTAAAAAGAATGGAAAGGAAAACCAAATCTTCCAGAAGAGGAGCAGCTGCCACAAGATCTGTCAGCTTGAGTGAAGTTTGGGGTACCTGCATGTCAGATCAGCAGAGTTGATTTTGAACACTCTAAGGACCCTCTGAGGACAATGTTCACAGGACATGAGCACACCATAAGTGTCTTCCTCTATGAAATTTGCCCATTTTTGACCAGATCATCAATCTTCTGACCAAAGATTAATTCCCAGTTCTGCAGGACTTGCTCCTGTACACAGGAAGAAGGAGAAGAGCTCTGTGTTCAGTGCCCTCTTCTGTTTCTCAAGATCAACAGAGCTTGCAAAAAAAAAAAAAAAAAATCACTTGATAATTTTTCTGCTTCTTTTGTGCTCAGTAGGATGGGTTAAGTAAGCAATGTTTTGATGTCCACCCTAGGAAAATCAACCAAACAAAAAACCCCGAAAGACCCAACATGTATGTCCAGTGTTGCCATTTTTATGTAGATGGAACCATTGGCTTCAGTGGTTTCTGCTTGATGTGCTTCTCCTTAGACCATGAGGCACCCAAACCAGCTGGTTTCTCACCCCAAAACCACACGTGTATGACTGCCCCAAACAAAATCACACTGAGATTCCTGTTGCTACTGTTATATAAAGTATTGTTTGACTGGTAAAATTATTTAAAAACCAAAGAACCAGGTAGTAAAGTAGGACAACCAGCAGTGTCAAGAAAATGCCATCCAGAGCAGGGCCTGGTTATGTGGCCCTGTGAAAAGATGAGGAAAAGAACTTTGGGGGGGGTGCTGCCTGGAAAGGGGGTTGAGCTATGACCAAAGGCTTTTTGTTGTTGCTTTATTATGTTGCTTGTTCTTATCATATTTAGGGAACTAGAACTTTGTGAATAACCAGGAACGTGTTCATTAATCGCATCAGGTTAAAAAGAAAAAGGCTTAGGTTTGATTAGAAGGCAGAATTTTTTTGGTCAAACTCTGATTAATGGGAAGTGCAGAAAAGTGGGGAGGGAGGTGTAAACAGCAGAGATTTGGTGTACAAGACTTTAACTCTCACACTCCTTCGTCCCCAGGAAGGTGATTCTATCTAGTGGCTGGTATCTGGTCTGTCTAATGCCCAGTAGGTCTCTTGGAAATTTTGATGTAATTTGGAAGTACAAACTAGCTGAGGATCTTCACAGTATTGCAAACAAATAACCAATTAAAGGAAAAAAAAAAGGGAAAGAGGCGTAGAAAGAGCAAGGAGTTTTTGCTATTTTTCTACAATTTCTATCTAAGAAAGAGAGCTCTTCTTACAAATATGTACTAATAAAATAGCAGCGAGTCTGTCTGTCTGGTATCACACAGCAGAGCTGTGCATATCCTACTCCAACCCCAACAACTCAAGGACTGACTTAATTTCAGATTTTTTCTTCAAAGCATCATGGCACCCCAAATATCTCTGCAATTTCTTTTAGGAGAAACAGAAAGGTTTTATATTGGTCTTATTTCATTCATTTTTGATGACAAGCTACCTTTTACTGAACTTAGCAACTGTAACACAGTGACTCTTAAATAAGAAACATTGTGAGCTGTGTTTGTGTCCTGTTATTAATTTCTCTGTAACTGTAAGCTGAATTTCAGTTCAACATCTCCTCTCTGTGTCTTGCGTGAACTTCTGTTTGCATTTACTCACAAAGTTCCTCTTTTAAGGCAAGAAGGACTTATTCCTGAATAATTCAAAAGTGGGGAGTGTAAGAAGTGCTTGGATTAATCTGCAGAGGGTTTTGTGTGTTGACAATTTCACCTATAACTAACAGTCTCTATCACCCACTCTGCTTAAAAGGTCTTGGCTCTTTTTTATTCTTTGCATTGACCTTGGGCTGGCAGAGAAAAGACCAGACTGCAGCTGAGAGCTCTGACCACAGGGCAGCCTAGGCCAGGACTAAGGCAAACAAAATGGAGAAGCTCTGATATTCACAAAAAGCAACAACAGAAGAGTGGAAGAGGACACTTTTTTGGTAGTACAAAGCAATACAGTGAAACTTCTCACCCTGACACAGGAGGTAAACTGCCAAATCAGGCAGGTCCACATCAATTTTTCAAGGATAGCTCTTGTGAGGCCAGTGGAAAATATGTAAATTCTCTAGATCATTCTTTGAGGTTTGTGGTGAGCTGAAAGTTTCTTTTTTTTTTTTTGGTGTGCTAAGAGCAATAAACTGAGATGAAACTCCTCCTTAAATCTTCCCACAGACCAAGTTGCAGTTCACAGCTGTGGCTGCATTAGCACAGAGGACAGTGCAATAAGGAGGTCTGCAGAGAAAACCTATTTATGGGAAAGATCTCTGATAGTTATCTATTTTGGCATTTTAACAGTGTCCATTTCTAGCTGGTCCTGTGGATTGACTGCTTCTTATTAATTGAAATCTCAAAATTGTGCATGTTCTCTTTCACTTTGCTCTTAGTCCTATTTGTTTTGCCTGCTCAGACTGTTTCATCCTCCAAGCTGAAGTGTGCAGTAAGTTGGGCAGGTGGGAGGTTTAAGATTAGGAGTGTGTTTGAAGTGAAACACCAATGCAATTCCATTTTATAAGGGCTGGATCTACATCAGTCCCTTGGTGCAAATCAGTATTTTAAAATCCTGCAGCACTGGGAAGCCTCCATTGTAGCAGAAACAGTGCCATTTAAAAAATAATTTTGTAGACAGAGGTGGTGGAATTCTTCTGGAATAGGAACAAATAAATGAAAGATTGAGTGGAAAGTGCATGTGGGTGTTTTCAACTCACTGCAGAGCAGCCATGCAAAGAGTCACCACGAGCAGTAAGACAAGCTTTTTAATACCCAAAAAAGAAACAGTTTTTCTCTTAGAGAACTACATTAGCATTGTGTTTAATTTTCTTTCTTAAGATCAGTTTGAAGGGAGGAACAATAAAACTTGGAGATTAAATGTTTGTTCTGCAGCCTAAGTGCAAACTGTCTGAAGTAGAGGATAATTTTAGCATAGTCTGAAATAAGCATCTGTTGTCTCACGACATTGGTATCAGATGAGAACTGAAAATCAATTTCAGTTCTCATTTTGTGTCTTTTGCCTTGTGTCAGTTTTTAGGTCAGATCTAGGATCACTCAGATATGACTTACAAAATCTGACAGTCACCCAACTGACTTTTAACTCTATAGGTCCTTTTGCTTCTTTAGTAAACAGTGTCTTTTTCTCCTCTTTTTTTTTTCATCTTCTTTTTCAGTTTTTTTTCCCTTCAGTTTCTTTAATTTTTTTGATTGCTCACATACATGTTTTCTTTTGTACTGCTTTCTCTTTTTTGCCTTTCATCCTCTGTTTTATTGAATTTGTAGGTTTTAATGAAAACAGCTTTTACGAATTGCCTAATTTCTACTTGTTTAAATGAAATATCAATATCTGGCCTAACTTTTCTAAGTACTATTTTCTCCTTACAATGCAATACAGAAAAAAAATACTGTAAGTCAGAAACTTTTAAAGTACTGTTCTTTTTATGCTTTTTTTGCAGAACGTTTGTGTGTTGAATTATACTTGAAAGCTGTGCTTGTGTGTCAGTATAGTGCACATTAATATTTCAGAGACTGAATTTTCACTAATTATTATGTGACTATGTAATGGAAATTCTTTCTATCAACTAAATTTTTACTGCAGGTGTTAATTGTCATAGTTAAAAATATTACACATTCTTAGGATTTAGACAGGAATTATTTTTACAATTTTGATGTCATTTTGTTGGTATAAATTTTATACACTGGATTTGCATAACTAAGAATATCCTTGTGCTTCAGAGGAGAAGCTGTTAGTATGGATCTGTTTTATTAATTTATTCTCAAGGAAAAACCAGAGAGAGTAGCTGAATATGTAAATGAGCAGCTTGTGATGCTATAACTTGTCAAACAACCATTGATGCAGTATAGCTGAGCAAACTGTTTCAGTGTGTGCATATACAGTAGGTATTTCTCTCCAAATTAATATTTGCATTTGAAATATGAGTGTAGTGCAAATACATGAGAAGTATATAACAATTAATAAACTTTTGTGCTTAGTGTTTACACATTATGTGCTCTGTATTTTAATTCTGAGTGTTATCTGTTTCTTAAGTAATTTTGAATTAGTCTTCCAAATATATTGATTTAAAGGGGTTTATTACTTAATTATTACGGTTTGATAGGCATTTATGTCCTTGGATCTGGTTGGGTTTGGTCAGTAGTTAGTTGGCCTTTCTTGAGGTTGCCATTTTGATTTCACAGTCTTTATTGATTTCATGTAGCAAATTGTTATCTTCATTGTGATAGTGAGTAAGTAAAAAAAGCTGGCTTGTTCTTCAAGGTTTTAATGTCCCCTCAGGGATTTCTTTCCATGGTGACTTTCTTCTTCAACCAAAAGGACTTTGGATCCATCCTTTGACTTTGGATGGTTCCACAGACAAAAAAAAAAAAAAAAAAAGTTAATTCCTTGCATACTTTTGTTTTCCCATTTGTGAATCATTGCCAGCTTACTGTAATGCAGTTGGAATAGGATTAAAAAAAAGACTATTTTACACTTTCTTCTTTGACTGCTTGGCAATTTAAATGTAGTATTAGGAATTGCTAGAAAGTAATACCTTGATACATTAGAAATTACTAGAAAGTTTAGTATTCATATCATAAATAGAAACATGCTCACACTATTAATTTCTCTACCCATGCTATCCATGCTCTTCCACTGTTGAAATTATGACTTGTTGGGGTTTTCTTTTAGTTCTTTTTCCAGTGTAGTGATAAATGTCACTGTTCTGGAAAAGATGTAAGAGTACTGTATCATGAGGTTCGTGGTATTTTGGAGGAGTTCAGTGTTGCAACAGTGGTTCTGTGCTCTCAGGGAGTAGAGTGAGGGATTTGGAGCAGTGTTGATGCAAAACAAACATAGCTTTATTTTCCCAAAATGCTCCATTTTGGTCATTTTATAACAAATGAAGCATCATCATTCTAAGGCCAGTCCTGCCTCAGAAATAGGAAGTAGCTCCCACAAAACTGTTGTTCTCTGGAACTCATGTCCTGCCCTCCTCTAGAGGCGTTCCCAGAGCTTGAGGGTGGGAGAGGGAGGAGGAGAGGATGAGCTGTTCTCAGCAGCCCTTTGCTCTTAGGCTTCTGTTTTGGATCCTAGCTGGGAGTCAATGTCATTTGACAGCTGCTTTTACCTCCCTGCCATCCTGCTCCCCTCTTCCCCCCTCGTGCTGCTTTGAAGGCAGCCCCTGGGGTCAGTGCCAGCCTGGCTTGTGCAGGAGCTGAGCCACTGCTGAGAGGGAGCCTGGGAAGCAGTGCAGAAGCAGGAGCCAGGCAGACCTGTCAATGGCTTTTTTTTCCCCCTCCCTGAGTGTTAATTGTGGTCACAAGAGTTAAGTGTTGCTGTAAAATTTAACATCTTGGTATTATGTATTTATTTTCCACCATGGAGCTTCAATGTCAAGTTTACGCAGCAGACAAGTCAAAACAAGATCATTTTTTTTTCTAACTGCTGCTGTGGCAAGTCTCAGCCTGGGATCTCAGAAAATCACTGTGTTCCTTCTACTTAGGAGCTAATAGGAAACAATAAAGATTTAAGGTTCAGAATTTAATTGGCACTGATGCTGATGCAGGAAGAACAAACTGCACATGATTCACTCTTCTGAAGCTTTATTGATTCTTTTTTGAAAGGAAAGCTCTGATGAAAGTAAAAAGAGGCATTTAATTTGCAAGTATTTCTACACAGTTTTTATTCTGAAATGCACATTTCTATCCTCCTCTATCCCTGCTTGGTAAAAATGCCTTAAGATCTTCTAAATCAGAGGCAGATACTGAAAAACAAAAGCGTGAGGCTGTAATTTCTACTGTTCATCTTGTTCATTTGGATGGCATTGCAGCTTTCTTACAGGGTAACTTTACATCTTTCCCAAGGCTAATGTCTCTCATGCAATTGTGAGCATTTTAAAGATAATGTGACATTAGCATATCCTCAAAATCTCCATCCCAGATTCTAGTCTTTTAATGATCTATTTCCAAGGATCAGATCTGGAATATCAGTCTCAAAGAGGTGGTGGTAAAACCACCTGCTTTTCTGCTTCTGTTTTTCTGACATTGCCTGTATACCAAAATCTAGAAACAGGATTTTTTTTCGCCACTCACATAACTGAACTTTTGAATTTCAGTGAGTGACTGAGGGTTTTTCTTCAGGCATAGGTTGGTTCCATGCTTGCAGAGTCTACAGCAAGGCCAGAGGTGCATGGCAGAACTGCAGATGTCTTTGAATGATTTCCTGCTTCACAGCTTCCTTGCAAGTCCTGCTAGAGTCCTTGGGTTATCATCACTGCCAAAGCCACCATAGCTGACCTTCCATTTAATAGCTGATCTCTCAGTCCATACTTTCAAGCAGTTTTGAAAATTTTGGAAAGGGGTGACTTAATTCCCTTCCAGTCCCATCTCTCCATTTTCTCCATAGCTTTGGTGCCAGATTCCAGCCATTTCTCGTGCTCTGGAATTACAATTTAAAATGCCTGTCAGTGTGACACCATGACCAGCAGCTCTTTAGCTTCTTGTTGGCTTTCTGCCATCCCTGCCATGTGTTTTCCTGCTGCTTGTCAGGAATTCATTTTCATGATACATCTGCAGGAAAACCTTTTCTGGGACTTCTCATCTGTTGGGCTTTAGTAATGGCCTCTTATTTCAAGGGAAGAGGATTTTACAGGAAGTAATTGAAATATTCAAAATAGATGATGATACTTATAAAAGTGTCCAAAAAAAAAGTGTCTTCAAAAGTGTCTAAAAATGTCCAAACCCTTTATTTTTGCATTCAAGTGGAGAGTTTTAAAGTTACTGAGCTGTTTTTGCTGCTAGAGGAGGTCATTCTGTGCCAGATTCCTGCTGTGTACGTAACTCAACGTTTTTGGTTCTTATTGGGTCAGGACTGCTGTTCTTGCATGTGTTACTTAAAAACACAAGTCAGCAACATAAATTCACCAAATTTATTGTCATCAGTCTTGCCTTCCATGTGACTGGATACATCCATAGCTTTCTGACCCTTTTCTGATGGTTGGTAAGTGCCAGCTCACTGGCACGATCACAAGCTCTTTATGAAATGTTTTTCAGCTGCTATTGGTAATTGATAATTGATATTGGTATTTGTGTGCTTAAGCTTCACACACCACAGTGTCATGGTGGTGATCACACTTTAATAAGTGATCAGACTCCTGACTTCTCTCTTTCTTTGGCCTTTCTTTCAGGAAAGGCCAATTCCCTTCTTATGCATCTGTGTGAGTGCCTAAGGGTCGTGTGTCCATTGATTTGGAGAATTTCTAAGGAGCAACCTGGGAGGATGTCCTCAAAACTGTCTAGGTTGTGGTTACTCAAGGCAGATCTATTTCCACATACACCAAAAAAAAAGTGCTAATAAATCTATTCAAGTCCTTCAGTCTCTTCAGCCTGCCTGTTACATAGATTGATCTGTTGGATGTGCCTCTTATTAATTTTCTTCTAAGTATTCTAATGTAGATCATGAGAGAAGTGATTATTTCACTGTCCTGTTTGAAACACTTTAGGTCCAGGACATGCTCTCTGTGCAGGTGAGTAACCAGTGAAATCTCGGTCCTTTCTTCAAGTTTCCTGGTTGTTATTCTGGACTTTAACAGATTTTTCTTCCTCATCTCAAATCCATGGTCCCATTGATGAATGTGGATGATTTCAGGACTAGAGGATGCTTGCTTGTCTCTAGCAGGGGATGTTCATCCTAAAAGAGAGAAGTAGTCCTGGAAACTCCACAGGATGCAGCTGAATGACCTGGTTTTTGGTAGAAGTCTAGATCCTTGTCTGTTGTGGAAACTTATTTCCAAGGTATATTGGATTGCTGTCTGGATAGAGCTCTCAGTTATCACTTAGTTACCCAATAAATCTGTCATCTCACCCTGTTAGCCATTAGTAGAAACACGGACATTTGCTGCTTCAGGCAGCACCTCCCTGGTGCTGATAAATAACTGTTCTTCCTGGTCTGCTTCCTTTGTCATTGTTGCAGTGAGACAAAAAAATATCTGGGACTATGTGAAAGATAAAGACTCGGTGTAACTCTCTTGTTGCTATAACAGAATAAAAAAAAGACTGTGTGGGAGCAATTCATTACTCTTTTCCTTTCAAGCACTTAAAAGAAAAACAGAGCTGAAAATATTTCTTTGGGAGATACTGAAATACCTCATTAGTTCTTTCTTTTTATTGGCTATTGAGGTGACAATTCTGTAACAGGAATGAATGTGAGGATGAATTTTGCTTTGATTTATAGGAATGTGTTAATTTGAGCTGAATAGATCTTTTCAGATCTTAATATTTGTTGTCTGTGAATCTTGTTTTGTAATACATAGTTTCTAGTTTTATTTTAGATAAAGGAAATCTGATGAAGACTATGTTAATTCTGTGCCGTACTGGAGGTGTTTTGGGGAAAACGAGTTGCTGAGATCCCCAAATCTGTAATTTAACATTTTTTTCATTAAATGGAATAGTGTTTGCTGTTTATTTAATAGATGCAGAATTGCATGTCAAGGTAAGACAGAAAAGTGTGGAGAAAATAATACATATGTTTAATTAATTAAGTTAACCTTAATTTAAGTCTTTCCATTTCAGTGAGATGACAAGTTTGCACAATAGAATAGTGAAAATGGCCAGAATAGCTTTATATTAGCCCATTTTCTGAAGTGATCATTAAGTTTTCTGTTGTTCTGCAGCAAATTAATGTTGAGCTTTGTGACTGGAATCTGCAGAAGAGGTAACTCCTGTAGTGTTTTGGTAAAACACTAATGAAATTGCATTTAGTTGTATATTCAAGAAATAGTGACTCTTCCATCATGGAAGAGCTTTGTGTGTTTCTGGGTCACTCAGAGCAGACTATTCATGAAGGTGGCTGCTGTTAAAGATACAGCAAATGAACTCGTTGCATTGAGAGAGACTCAGGTGTGCACTTCTCTTAGAGGAACAAGATAATGTAGTTTTCTTTTAATATTTGGGAATTCTAAAGGAAAATGTGATTTCAATATTGTAGACTTCAATGTTGTAAACTACTTATGTTTTTAATTTAGGCAGTCCAGGTCTGGAAGCCAATCCAGTTCAGGAAAAATGCCTGAACCAGAGGTTGCAGGACTGGGGCCTCAGCAGCACTTCTTTTCTTTATAAAAGTCTTGCTGTTTGTAAAGTTCCTCACTTGAGAGGCTTCCAGATAATTTTTGTCTTCAAATTGATCTATAGATTTCACAGTTACTGTTTATATTCACTCTCCAGTAACACTTTCCCTTCATCTTCCCATGTCTGCACCTGTGTAGAACTTAGACTTCAGGTTTTCTAGTGTTGCTCTTGGCTTGGTGTGTTTATTTTAACTGTTCCTAATATTTTTCTGTTATCTGATAACCTGACAGTTTGAATCTTACTAATTTGTTTTTCCCATCAACTTTTTGTATTCTACAAGTACATATGACTCATATGTAATTGTTCAAGTGCTGACTTGTTTGGGGAAGAGACTTAAAGGAAAGAAAGAAGAGCCAGAGAGAATGCAGATTGGGCTATTTGGCCAGGCTGCAGCTGCTTTTTTCGACTTAATTCTATTTTCTGAGGAAATGTGGTTAAATATTTTTAAATACACTAGAAGTAGTATTAATCAGGAAACCAAAACAAATTTGTATGGCTTCTTTTGGTAGACATAAAAATCTATATTTGGATTGTACTTTTGCCTGACTCATTTGGTCAACTCAATGGAATTTCGTCTCTGATTCACTCATAGTCTTAGTGTCTTAAATTTTTTAAAATTGTGGTGCAGATCAATGTTCACCTTATTGTGGAAGAGGAAGGCAGGGCTACAGTTGGTGAATACTTTAGATGGCAACAATAAAGATTCTTGTCCCTCATTCAGAAAACTCATGGTATGTTTTCACCTGTACTGCCATTACTGTTACACTGAAACCTGTCAGTTAAAAGTGAGAGGTAGAGACTTTAATATTTTTGTATGTTTTTAGTTCCTATGTTAAAAAACAAAAGCAAGTCTAATATCTGGTATTTGGTCATTCTCTTGTTTTATTTTTAAAAAATATGTTTATTAGAAACCTATTTCATATTGACTTTGGATAGAAATAGGAGTCCAGCTTTTCTACAATGTAACAATAAATTTTGAAAGCTTTAAAATTGTTTCCAATGCAATTATATTTGGGACAGAAGTTCAGGGAAGCAGTGCTTTAAAATAATATAATTTATAACTTGTATTCTACATCATATAGAGGAAAATATATAATTTTTAAACATGTTAAATATGTTCTACATGAAAGATTTTCCTCTATCTTATTAAGTAAAGGAGGGGATTTTTTGGGTGGAAGATTCCATAGTTAAAGATGTAAACCAGCAATTTCTTGCTTCTATAGCACAACATAGTTCAGAGCTGAGATTAGAGAAACCCTGTAGAGTGGCTAATACTTGAGGGCATCCCCAACTAGAAAAGTATGTGAATTTAGGCATGGGAGGAAGGAAGGATCTGCTTTAAATTTAGTGTAGGGTCACTGAGTCTTAATGATAGATTAAACAAGGGAGGTGGAATAATGAATAGGGGTATGCAATGTGTAGCACTAATACCAGAAGTCCATGGTTTTCACTGGTTATTTAATGTCTTTTCCCATATGTTTCTGAATAGAGCAGGTTATGGCAGGGATGAGCTAAGGAATAGCTTTGTTAGTGAATTGCTAAATAGACTGAATTCTCTTTCTAAAAATGTATATGTATATAGGAGAGCTGCTTGTTAATAGTGTAATCTGCACCTTACATGCATATACCTTAAATGTAGCAATATTAGTAACTGTATTTGTAATTGATGTGTGTAGGTTAATATTCTTAAAACCCACTGTGAAGGTTTGTCAGCAATTCTTTTCCACTAGTAAAGCAGAAATCAACTTCAATTTATTTCTGAATATTGTCAATATAAAAACCCCTAAAGAAGTTTTGATTTGGTAGACACAATGATGAAATGGAGGAAGTACCCAGAAATGTTTTTGTTAGTAGAAATTTGACTGACAGCATAATGAACATTGTTTTATAGTTTAACTTGAATTCAGAATAACATGAATAGAATACCTATTCAAATACAACCACATCAAAGAATTTATTAAATTCATAGTTACAGTGACTGAGAAAAGATGTCACAGTTTACTTTAGAGCTGAGTTCCTACAGAGCTTTCACTGTCAAATACCTGATACCAACAACTGAAGTGAGCCAAGGAAGTCAGCACTTGAGTTACTGATGGGTTTCTGGATGACCCATCTTCTTTTTAAGGTGGTAATACCAGAGAGTGTTCAGAGAAAATGCACCTTGCACTGATTTTTTGCTTTGGGAAATTAATGTAATGCACAATACATTTTATGTCTGTGGCTTATCTTCCTTTTTAGATGCACCTTGTGTGCTGGCCCTAGGAATAAAAGGGCTGCAGGGTGAGTCTGCCCATCTCTCCTTACTGAGCAGTGGGTTTGCTGTGACCTTTAAGTGTAAAACTGGAGGGAAGAGAGAAGTAAAACACTGAAGGGAGAGGTATTGGAGAATTTCTGTATGTGAAAGTGCTTCCCAACAATCTGCATGACTGTGGTACTTAGCTTCTCAAAGTTAATAGATTAAACTATTTTTCATATAATGTGTAAACTTGTGAATACTTTATAATTATTGGCCATTTACAAAAATTTGGAATAGATTTTATGTTGTCTCTAGGAACAAGAAAATATGGCCTCTCCCAAAGGTTTATTTTATTGATTGTCTAGAGAACAAGTAAAAACAGATAAGAAAATACTGATTTTGTGATGTTCTCTTTCTTACACCAAAATGGGTAGGCTTATCACTTAAAATAAGGATTGCTCTGAAGCAAATGTGGTTTATGCATTTTTTAAGACTGAAACTGAATCAGTTTCTATTTTGAAATGTAGTTGGGTAGGAGTGGAAGAAACTGTTAATCAGTGAAATGTGTTCAGGAGAGTATTTCTTGGAGTCATAATCTGAGATTTGGGGGAGGTGATAGGATTCCTTCTCTCATTGGATCAAAGTGAGAAGAAACTTCTAAGTGGGAGTTTTTTGGTTGGGATTTGGTTTTTTCCCTCTTTCCCCCTACATGTATCTAAATGGTGCTCTTTACTATGATTAAACAATAACTTCCATTCTTCTCCTTACTCCTACTACCATCCATTGTTTTGAGTGATTACTTTTGAAACTCCTGAATATTCCCAAGTAGGGAAGTGACCAAAGACCAGTTTATGGACTTATTACACTTGGGCTGTTGCAGACCAGCTACTTTTTAAATCAAGATGAGGATGTTTGACTAGAAATATACCTGCCTAAATTTTTCTTTTGTTCTGAACGTGACAGCTGTGAAAAGCTAACAGATCTTTCCACTGCAAGAATCACATTGACTCTCTCATTTTCAGTTATGTTTCAGACCCTAGAAACAATCTTTAATGTCTTTTTGAGTGGGAGCCTCACTACATCCACAAGAGTCACTGTGCTGTAACTGAAAATATGCACAAGTGATGTGGACAGGGTGGGACCAAGCCCCACCAAGCATGGAGATTTTGTCTTACTTTAGTTCATATTTTACCATTACCAAGTGGAGTCAGTATCTTCTGGTAGAGATGTTAGGATGGACAGAATGTGTATTTAATAGTTGAAATTGTGTTTTCATACCAATTTTGAATAGCTTGGATTAAAGTTAATGCTCTTGGCACGTACTTAACTTCATGATCAGGAAGTGTCAAGGTGTTTGGCAATCTCTGGATATTTCAGGACATAAAGTCAACTGGAATTGGGACTTTGGGGGTAAAAATATTAGAAACTGTATTTACCCTTCATATTGCAACTGAACGTTTTGCCTGTTGATGGTGATGTGGTAATGGATGCCTGAGGAGCAGTTGCCTTTTGTCTTTCATCATGTGCATAGAGGTCAGATAAAAGTTGCATCATTTAGGAAGCTAATAAGTGGTATTTTCTCAAATGACCATTCCTTCTGAATGGAAAACCAAGCTAGGACTTCAAAATGTGTCTTTTCTTTGTCAGTGCATGTCAAACAATCAAACAAGCAAACAAACAAACAAACTTCAGGTATTATCAGTAGTTTTATTTTGTTAGTAGAAGTGTTTAAGGCGTTTTCAAATAAATTTGTAAAATTGTTTTGGCAGTAAGTCTTTGTTGTTTGATCTCTTTTAACCCTAATCACATCTTCCTTTCAATCTCTAATGTCACAGCTAGCTCACACTCTTAATTCTTTCATACCCCATTTCAAACTCATGCTTGTGTGTTGCTAAAATGATTTTTTAAAAATACTCATGTCTCTTGCCCCGATTTCTTAAGAATGTGTTTTCCCTTCGCCTTCTATAGGAATTTGTTTCTTCTTTTAACCTTCTATTAAAAAAATCAAAGGGTCATGCAGTTTAAAGTTCAGAGGGGATTATCACAATTAGGTCTCCTAGGCACTACAAGCAATGAATAATAATAATTATGTGAGCTGAACCTTTGCACAGTGCAGGCCAGACAGCAGCACCCTGGAACTTCAGCATCAAGTTCAGAAGATTGTACCTTGCATTTAGCAATAATGCTGCCCTAGAAGGATAGCTGATTTTAGGGATTTAAAGATGGAGATAAGTAAAGGGGTTTGTTTGTTTTACAGAATTAAAACATGCATGCATGCTGTCAGAAAAATGAGGCATTGAGAATAAACCCACATTTTTAAGACAGCCAGACAGCTGTATATAGAATTTTAATATAGTGTATAATATAACATTGTGAATGTACTTAACATGTGCCACCTTATCATCAGCCCATGAAAAGGCTGATCCAAATCAGTGGCAAAAAGCAGCATCTGGTACCTTGAAGAGAGCTCAGATTAATTCTCAAAATTGTCTGGACAGGAAGCTGAGGTTGGAAAAGTATCTTGCTAAGTATTTGAGGGAACATTTCATGCTTGGGGCACCCATGTGTTCAGATTATGTTGCAGGTGTGTATATATATAGATACACACACATGTATATGTATTGCATGAGGCAATCAGAAGTTCACACATCAGAAGATTCAGTAAAGTTTAGCTGTAGCCTTACTTTTATTTTCTGTTTCAAAATTTGCAGGTTTTAACCAAGATTATACTAGTGTTACCTAATGAGCCATTTTATTGTAGGTTGTAATGGTGAGATACACAGTTGGCACAGATCCATTAAAAAAGGTCAAATTACATCCAAGAAGGGTTGGTTTGAAAGAGGTTTAAAATATGAGCTCAAATTAACAAAATAGGAGATAATGAAGTATGAATAATTGTGAAATCTATGAAAATAATTTATTCACAATATTATTTCTATTGCTGAAAGGAAGCTGCCAACACTTCTTTGCAAAAACTTATGAAGTGTAATGAAGCTTATTACACTTAATGAGTTTTTAAATAACCTGGTCATTCCCAAACTGGATGAACTTCTGATAACTCCTGGTTGACAAAAATTTCAAAAATTATCTGAATAAGTGTTGCAGCTCAGAAATACAGTTGCTCAGTGAGGCTGTGAAGTGAGTGGATGCTGTCATGGAAGGTGTGTCACAGCTGTAGGACAAGAGGACAGAGCACAGCCAGCTAGCTAAGGAAAAACCAGTTTATTTTCTGAATTTTGGGCATTTAAAGTCTGCCAGTAGTATTTCACAGAATTTATTTGGTGTAGCTGTAGTCATCAAGAATTGATATAAATGAAATAGAATTAATAGGGTTTTTTTGGATTTAGTTTGATGACACATTATGATGG
Source organism: Molothrus aeneus (assembly GCF_037042795.1). Classification (NCBI taxonomy): domain Eukaryota; kingdom Metazoa; phylum Chordata; class Aves; order Passeriformes; family Icteridae; genus Molothrus; species Molothrus aeneus. The sequence goes on from NC_089654.1 coordinate 6,600,790, forward strand.
ATGTAAGTCTGGGGGAATGAGGATGTAAGTGCTTGGCTGGGGAGTAGAGAATCCACATCCCTTTCTGGAAGTGGTGCTAGTGCCTCATATTTAGTGCCTTGTTTTCCTAAATGAGATATTTTTACTAAACTGTTTTGCTGAATCATCTCTCTGTTAATGTTACTGTCTGCTTACAGATTCTTTCTCCTGAAAGTTTTCCTCCCTCTCCCATTTTAAAATAATAGCCAAGTAATACATTAACTTTGCATTTACTTACCTTGATCTGTCAAAGTAGTTACCAGTTTCTCCTTGTCTCATCTCTCAAACTGAATGTGGTGTTTACATTAAAATATTAATTTAATCTCTAGGTACGTGAAGGTCTTACTCCACATTTTCAACCATGACAGGCAAAATTCATGCACTTCAAACTCTCTTCTAAATTGGAATTGGAAACATCAGAAAATACATTTCCTCCCTGTTTAATATTATCTAATCTTCTTGGTTTGAACTCTTATCAGCAAAATGTCACCAAAAAATTGCACATTATTTTCCAGATCTGAATAATTGGAGCAATTTCACCAAGCTTTTTAATGACCCAGTATTTATTGAGTGCTGCAGTACAATGCACCCTATTTTTGACATAGTTTAAACTGGGTTTATTTGGGTTCAAACACTGCTCCACACACTTTAAAGTTGGATGCATTAGCAGCATTTATGTTGAATTCTGCTTTGTATGAGCCTGATCTACAATGGACATTCAGGTTCTCTTAGGGCCCTTTGGGAAGGCCTGAAACTGCATATTGCTTTTAATTTGAAAATGAAACAGTCCTGAGAGGGAGGAGAGCCCTACTTTCATGAGCTATGTATGTTTTGGTGCTTTTTTTTGTTTCTGTTTTACTTGTCATAATAGAATAAGCAAGTAATGTAATTTGGATATTGAATTAAAATCAATTGTGTTAGAATAGAATGCATTTCTGTCCTTCATTAAGCAAGAAAAAAGGTTTCTAAAGTTTAGCCTACTAAGTGGAAAAACTTAATAAATGCAGACTTGAATATTTTCAGAGATATTAAAAGCAAAAATAGTAATTTAAAGGAAAAGATATGGAATAAAAAATTAATTAGAAAATGTATTTTAGTAAAACACACAGTGGAGTTCCTGTGTATTTTAGAAAAGTGCTGAATCATGGCTGACTTTTGGCTTACAGGCTTGGGCAGGTGAGGGGTTTTTTTTGCATTCAGTATAGATTTTAAATATTTACATTGGAAATGTATTTTTTTCCTTTAGATTACAACAGAGTTGAATTGAATATGTGTAAATGTAAATAGCATAGTGAGCCTTCCTTAGAGACTTTCAGTGGTATAAAACCTGTGAGAAGCAGATGCTGTTATTTAAAAATAGCCCAATCCTGACATCTTAATTCAATAATTGGAAGCATACTGTAATTTAAACTTCAGTCAGCTGCTAGAAGGAGATGCAGGTTATAATTTGATGTCTTCAGAATTGCACAATTATTTCTAAAGTAAAACTTAAACTAAAATTAAAATTTGATGATTTAAATAGCCTTTGGTTTTTTTATGTTGTAGTACAGTTTATTGTATTACGTATTGGAAAGATAAGAACACAAGCAAAATTGTGAGTGGAGCAGACTAAGAACCTTTCCCTTCAATGAGTCTTGGGTAAAGTAACCTGAGAGTTGTGGTTTGGGTGTTAGTGGTGGCTCACACAGTGCACTGCTTTAGTATATGTGAATATATCCCACCTGTGGGGAGCTGGCTAAAAATTACTTTTAAAGTTAAGAAATTCAGTTTCTCCTTTGACTCATGATATCCTCTTCCTGATAAAATGCAAATCCTTTTTCTCTGCTATGAGAACACTTTAAATATGGATTACTTGTTTTGGTTTGTCATTTTCCCTCCTAACGTCTCCAGTTTGTGTCTTGTGTTTTTCTGTTTCTGTGGACCAAATCTATTGCAATAGGTTGTGGCAGAGGTGCTGAATTCTGAGATTCCTTCTCTCTAGTTTTGCATCTCTATATTTTCAATAACTCTCGTTAGTTCACAATTAACTGAAATCACCCATTAATCTAACCAATTTTTGCTCATAGCTGTTGATAACATCATTCTCTTTTCAAATTCACTGTAGTATCACCTTTGATGCTTCTCCATGCTTAGAAACTTTGTTGATTCTGCCCCTGCTTCCCATCTATTCCTGCCAGATTCCTAGTGCTCTTTTCTATCTGTTGGAATTTTGCCTGGCAGAGATGTTAAATGCTTTAATTTATAATCTTTAAGCCTATCACTTCAGCTGGGTTTGCCTCCTTTCTTTCCATCTTTCTTTACCAAAATGCTTCTGCTTACTTTGGACTTCTTCCTGGCACTGTCCCATCCATATCATTGCTGTCCCCTAAACATTTTGGTTACTTGTCTTGACTTTTTCTCTGTTCCAATGTCAAAGTCAAGATTTCTGCTGTACCATCAGTACCCCATGGAACCTTGGACTGTGTGCATCTGATCTCATTTCCCTGCGTCCCCCAACTCACATTCCACATTCCTCACAGTCCTCTGACTTTATTGCTCCTTTTGTCTGCCTTTCATGCACTCATTTTTGCACTGTCTTTCATGCTGCCTATGTGCCTGGAACAGTCTTTAGCATCTCAGCCAATTTACAGCTTTGCATAAATTATATTTAATAATAAGACTAACAAAAGTTCATTATGTACATTATTTCACTTAACTTTGTACCTGCATAAGCTGAAAACAGCCTGAGGGAAACTACTGTTAAACTTTGTTGTGATTTGTTGTTATTCAAAGATACAGATTCAGGCATGACAGTTCTTCAATGATTCAGCATAAATTTGATTTTTTAAAATAATTTAGTAAGTGTTAGGTCTTTATTTTTTGAGAGCAGGTTTCAGATTTTTCTAATTCAGAGATGAGAAAATAGCTACTTATTCCTGCTGAGTGCAATCCCCAGAAGGTTGTTGTTATCACAGTACCTTGTACAGACTTTTTGCCCTGTGGTACATTTTGCTTCATTTTATCCTTACTAATATGAATGTGGCAGGACTTTAAATGTTGGATTAGCTTCATATCTGCAAACAAAGTGTATCTTTTGTGTTTAACCTTACTTTCAAAGCAACATGTTCATCTGTTTAAAGAAACCAGTGAAAGATAGGAAGGTAACACTCTGTCTGGGAAGTTTTCTGAGTATGTTGGCTACTTTGACATATGGGTTTTCTTAAAATGTTAGGAGTTGTTTAATATTTTAACTCCCTTTAAAACTAGTGAAAATGAGCTGAAGGTAAAACTTCACATGGTTTTCCAGCATCAATGTATAACTGCAAGGCAGGGTTTTATGCAAAAATTATACATTATTTTCCAAGTAAGACTGCATCTAAAATATATGGGCTACTTTTTTCTTTTTTTTTTTTTTTGTTTAAATGGTTGTATTGATACTGTTTACAGCTGAGTAGTGAAACCAAATAGATGTGCCTTTAATTTGTTTTTAAATGATCTCTTATATTCTGCAGATGATAATCTGAAGGGTGGCTGCCATAGTAATGTGCCAGTCACCATGGCATCTGAACATTATGAAAAGACATTCTGGGCTGCACAAAGACAATGCCACCAATTTGTATTTCAACCTGATCAAAAGTGCAGGACCAAAAAGTTTGCCAATAAATGTAGCTCAGTGGATGGTACTGCAATTTAGAGTTTGCTTTACACAATAAAAATTTCGGTCCTCCTCTCAATGCCAAGTGAATTTATAAGTAAAATCCTTAACACAGACTTTGTCCATTTACTGGGCTAACTTTTTTCAGTTGTGTGAAGAGTGTGGCTGTAGATTTTTATTGGCCCAATGAAGGAGCAGTTCACAGTTCTGCTTTATATAAATCTTTAGACCTTTTTCGTCCTCATGGAGTTTTTCACTTTAAACTGAAATTAGGTCAGTAATGAAGAGAAGGAGTTTTCTATACTCAATTGGTAAATATTCTAATCTCTTAAACATTTTACAGTCTGCTTTCATAAATTAGGTCAGTTAATGAAGAAAAAGGGTTTTCAACACTCAATTGGCAAATATTCTAATCTCTAAAACATTTTACAGCCTGCTTTCGTAACAGTGTTCTAATTATCAAAGAAACCAAAAATCAAATCATTATTTAAAAGCAAGCTTATTTTATCTTAAATAATTGATTGTGGCTTGTTGTTTGAAAGAGGACTACTTTGGCATGAATTCCAAATCCAGTTATGATCTTAACTTAAGCAGTTTGTTTAATCAAACATTACTCTAATCAGTCTTACATGGTCCCCTACCCAGCCAGGCCTGCCTAGAACAACTGGTTTATTCTGCGACGAGTTGCTCAACAGATGTCATTCTGCTAGAATAATGCAGCAGAATACTTGTGCCTTGGCTAAAATTACTTCAACTTTGATCACTTTTGTCCAGCACATCAGTCTGGCATTGTGCTTTATACCAACATAACACTTTACCCCGAGCATGCCTTTCAAGCTTAGAATAGCAGAGGAATGTTATTGAATTCAGTGCAGTTACAGATGAGTTAATGAAAGAAGGGAAATACTGTTTTTTTCATAATGCCTTTCTGTTGTGCTTTGGAATTAAAAGGGAATTTGAGGAATGTGACTTCCGAGTTATTTATTTTTACTTCTGAAGGCTTTTTGAAAACAATATTATGTAGTCCTATTGATCCCATGTTTCTGTAAATAAGTTTCACTTGTTATTTAAAAACAGTGCACTTTAGAGTTTTATGTTGTGAAAATAATACTATTTCTGGTGTGTAGCTGGAAAAGAAATATTTCACAGAGACAGTTTGTCCTGGTTTTTAATGCAAGAAAACGAAACCAGCAAGAACTGTGTCCTTGTGATCACTCAGGTCAGGACTGTTACATTTTGGGTTGTTGTGGGGTCAGTATGAAGCAACATTTCTTTACAAAGCCACCAAGGACACTGTGAGGAAGCACTAAAATGGAGTCCACTTGAATTGCTAATAGATATTTCAGTATCCTGTGTTTTAAAGACTCAGTGTTCTTGTTTCGATTTTTTAGTTAAAATATAGTTGTAATTTTTTTTTTTTTAATTGAAGCATAGTTTCCAGGTCAGTCTCCCTGCAAAAACTCCTGAACAAAACTAATATTAGCATAAAGGTTATCATGTGTACATGTAATTTACCACTTTTAGGAAAAAATTGAGAGATATCTTAATGATTCTAAAACACTGACCTGTGCAGAATATTTATGTTCAGAAAGCTTTAAACTGATGGTATTGAAATTTTTATCTGCATAGCCTATGTATTAAATCTATCCAGAACTGAGACAATGAAATTACAATAACCAGAAAAGATAAAAAGCTTGCTGCTATGGTGAAAACAATGCCCTTGGCTGCCTTCTTTGGAGCAAGTTCTGATTTATTTTTATTTTTTTTCCAGGTGAAGAGGAATGTGTATGACCTGACCAGTATCCCCGTCCGTCACCAGCTGTGGGAGGGTTGGCCTTCTTCTGCCACAGATGACTCAGTGAGTTTCTTGGCTTCTCATCTCATTCCTCCCTAGAAAAGGCTGATTTTAGGTGGATTTTTGATTGGAATCACTCTGTAGCATTTACTGTCTCTTATACATTAATGTAACATCACACATATTCAGTGTTGATGTGGAAGATACAAATGCTCAAGGTTTGGGTGCCTGCAGCTCAGGGAAAGGATTCCTGTCTATCAGATTCAGTGCATGTTTCCTGTTTCATTTCAGCCATTCTAGACTGAAGCAAAGCTGCACAGCATTTTGGAAGTTGAAATCTATTGGGTGATTGAACTTCAGGCAAAATGTCCTGATTTTTATGTATGCTCTGAGTGCACATCTAGATATTTTTCACAGTACATTAGCTCACCCAGTTCATGCTCAAGCCTCTGCCTGGCTTCAGAGCAGGAGTTGTTCCTGCTGGAATCAGTGAGGGGTCACCACCAGTGACAGAATCCACAGACTCAGAATTGCCCACAAATTCATGAAATTCTGGGAGTTACCTGCAATATCCCATTAGATATTAGTCTTGCTTCCTTGCATGGCCATCCTTAGAGTGTGTTTTACAGCATGTCTTTCAGTTTCCTTCTGCTAGTGTGTTCCCAGTGCCAGCTAGTGAGGTCTGCCTTTCTTTAGAAAAAAACCCAACCAATCCACTAAAAAATGCCTAAAAGGGTGAAATAATTATGTAGCTATGTTGTATGTAGATTTTGTGACCTGAGAAAAATGTAGAAAAATAAGTTTTTTATTGAAGCTGATCATTCTACAAAGTGAAAATGGATTTGGAGTTTGCTTTCTTACTATTGCCATTATCTGCCATGCATTACTTTCCTGTCCATTTCTGCTCTCTTCTTGTAAAGGGAGAATTGCTCTTTGAGTATGACTGCTCCTTTTTTTGCTCTGAGTCAAGGATTTATGCCAATTAAAAAAAACCCCAAAAGGCAAAAGCTGTCTGAATTTCCAGTGTACTTGTAAAAGGTATCTGTGGCAGTGTTTGCAGAAACAGTATTTAAGTTTGAGAAAGGTGGGTAAATCTCAGTGCATGTATTCAAGGGCATATCTGAGCTGATAGACATAAGGTCTGAAATAACAGAATGGTGTCATGTGGTAATTACAGGCTTTGAAATGTGGATCCATTTTAACATTTTATTAGTTTACATTAGCCCAAAAAAGAATTGGAAACTCAACACTTCTAATCTGTTTTCCCACAGCTGTTAGGTTTTCATGTAGTTTTCCCCTCCTTTTCTTCTGAATAAGACACCTCACATATGTAAAACTCATGAATCTGCTTTAAGTCTTTTTTTTACAAGTGACATTGTTGCAGGTGAATTTTTCCCCTTTTCATCTTTAATGAAATTGGTGAATGTTGAGTCATCTGCTCTGAAGCAGACGAGTCCTCAAAGCTCACTGCTCGAGTCTGGTGGCGCTGGAACTTGTCAGCTGTGTAAACAGACTGGAGTGTGTTGCCAACAAAAATACAATTAATTTCTGTCTAAAATTAGAGGCTGCAGCTTACTATTTATAAAGATTTAATGATAGCAATGACTATCTATGCTCCTGTGATCTGAACTTTTTTTTTCCCAAATTAGAAATATTTGGTAATAATTACTTGAGTAATTAATGATGATCTCTTGAGTTCAGTGTCAAATTTTAAAGATCACTTTCTCCATCATGAGTTTTTAATTTGCTGTCTTGTAGGGTACCCCATTGCAATTAAGGAGTTAAAGAAAGACTTGATTAAAATACTTTTTCATTTGCATGTTATGCAGCATAAGAAATACTTTGTAATACCACAGGAGGTTTTTTCAGTGCAGTTCTCGTTAACCTTTGGCTTAGCAAACAGGACAACTAAATAGACTTGGCATAATTGGATTCCTGTATCATCTTGAGTCTCTTATGAACCTGCCAGACTACAGTCTTCTGACATTATCAGGAAATTTAGTGGAGTCAATAGTAATTTAAAACATTGTTGCTTCATCTCCCTTCAGAGTTAAGATATGTTCTCTGCTTGTACTACCTAATGGAATATGGGATACTGTATGAATTGTCAATAACTCTTTCAGATCTTTCTCACACTTTCACCAGGGAAATGGGTATCAAAACCTCCCCATGCAGGAGAATGTTTTTGTGCTGTGACAGTTTGACTGTGGGAAACAAGGCGTACACAGGCCGTGCAAATCTCATTTCACCGTTCAGCAAGGACAAGTTTTAGCTTTTATTGAGCCTGAATAACTTTAATGCCACAAATTATATCTGTTCTGCTCATTAAAGTTCAAGGTAAAAGGATGAGTTTTAACTCATTCTCTTTTTTTTAAATGCATTTATGTAAGTAAAACTTAAATATATTCAAAATGTTAACTATTTTTGCACATATAGCATCAAGTGATACAGTGAAGTTTGAAAATAATCTTAGAAAATAAAAAGCCATAATTTTAATTTACTTTAAATACATTCACAATATGTTCTCAATTTTTATTTTGGATTTTGTAGCAATCTTAGCATTGCAGAGTTTGAAAGATGAGAGGGTGCCAGAATAATTCAGTAACGTTTCTGAAATTTATTCCTTTTTTTTTTTTCTCTATTGGCTGAACTTCTAGACTTCCACTGGTAGTTACCACTAGAGTCAAGTGGAATGAGCAATTTTCAAATATGTGATCGCTGTAAAAAAAAATATCTCGGATGGGCTGTAGGTGATGTTTTAGTTACAGGTTTTACATGGAAGCATTGTGATTTTATTAATATGTATGGGTGACTTTTTGGGTGTTAGTTTTACATATTAGCAGTAAAACTCTTTTTTCCCCATGAGGTCCCAGGGTTTTCATTTATTTCAGTAGAATGAGTTGTTGTCTGTGATGTTTCAGTGTTTTTTTGGTAGCATAGAGCACCCAGTAGAGGAAGAAGGAGAGAGGTTTTCTTGCTGCTTTTTTTCCTTGGTATTTAAATTACAGGTTTTTTTCAATTGGTTCATTATTTTAAGTCATTTCAGCAAAGCAGTGAGAAATCTGCTTCATTGTAAGTAACAGTAAGCTTGTCAAAATGGAACATATTTCTGCATCAAAAAGATGTCAAAGTTCTAGGGTGAGGTTTGAGGAGGGGAAAGGGGAGAGAGGCAAAGCCAGAGGACGAAGTGCCTGGTGTTGTAACTGTGTCCTGGCACAGGGATCCCATCCAGGTGAGCTCAGCATCCCACCTCCCCCTGCTGCCAGGAACGCTCTGTTCCCACAGTGCTGCAGTTGGTTGAGACCTTCAATCCTCACTTCACACCAGGTAACTCCACTGCTCTGTGGTGTAGGTGAGCCACTGGACACTTGTTGGGCAGCAGTAGGTGCACACTGGCAAGTTGCTCTGCTGTGGGGCTGAACAGTCACATTTCAGGCAGGACAGATGTGTTGCCACTGATACGTTGAGGGTCTGCACCATCCCTTGGGAACACAACCACCTTTATCCCCTGTGAACAGCACCACCTTCCCTTCCGTGGTGGCTGGAGCAGATGTGGTTGACATTCCTTAGCTGAATTTATTAGAGAATTCTGGGCTATAAAAAAAAAATCTCAAATGCTTATGGATGGTCTAATTAGCATTGCTGTTCTATTTAGCTGTTTCATTGCTAAATACTAAGCATGGCATCTGCACAAATAGAAATTAAGAATGCTGGTAAATAAGGTTCTTGTACAAAGTGAAACCATTTATGACACTTTTTGGCTG